>NC_073306.1:88496316-89933816 GCF_027595985.1 Sorex araneus
AATATTTGACCGTAGCATCTCAGTTTTCTGTAACATGTTTTTTAAAGGCATTTCACTTTAAACACCAGGCCTAAAGTACAGGGTTCCAAGTGAGTACCAAGTACTTCAACATGTTCTAAAAATTGTTACAGGAACTATTTTAATATGGAAAAAACCTCTACTGCGACCTGAATTTGCTTTGTGAACCTAGAATGCAAGCTATCAGATTTTGTTCTAACAGGTACAAGGTTTTCTTATATGCATGCCTGAAACCCAAAGCACTTATTTTACCTGTTGGCTTAGACAATGACATTTTTAATCAGCTATACTTTAATGACTATTTTCCTTTTGTGTGGAATAAAAATGTATCACTTTATAACTTGCTGCTAATTTTAGAGTAATAATTCTAACTGAATAAATAAGTTCAATTTATAGATCTAAATGTTTAAGAAAACCATGTGCCAATCTTACCCCAAACTTTTCTACACTAAATAAAATATGCTCCATCTATTCCTCCAAAGAGATCCTAAACTTAAACACACACAAGGAACTTCTCCTTGGAAAGTCCTGAAACCTACCCTCTGGACATCAAAAAGGTAATGGCGCTTTTGAACTAGTGCCTGCTGTGCCTTCTCCATCTCAATCGCATCGTTGATTTGCTTGATGGAAGCCTGTTTCACTTCTTCAAGTTGGGCGATTTTTTGCTGCAATTATGATATTTACAACAATCATGAGTGATAGTACCATGGGTAATAAAACTAGATTTAGCATTTCCTCAAATTATCCCTTTTACTTACACAAAGAGACACACAAATTCTTAAGAAACATACAAATCCTAAAAAAATATCCAAAGCAGCTATATAACAATCTTGTTGAGTGAACAAATGTATGGTAAAGATCATTAAAAAAACTCACCTCAAAAACATTAGCACTTATGATAATAATTCATTTGGCAGGCTCTCCTACCAAATGAGAGCAACCAACATTCATTCAAAACCATCATTGCTAGACCTTATACCTTAACAATGGTTTTAAACTGAAAAAAAGGCAGGCTAACGGTTATTCTTACCTCATTGAGTTTATCAGCAAATTCTCCAACAGAGGCACCATATTTTTTAACCAAATAGACAAGCAACCCTATTGTTGATATGGCAGAGAAAGTGTCTGGGGTAATCACATATATTTCTTTGGATAGGAAGTACAAGATAAGCCCAGTACCAAGCACATAGGGTCCTAAAAGGGAGGGAAAAAAAGTTATTGTATAATAGCCATGCTATATCTAAAAGGTGACAACAGAAAGGTATTTCTGAATCTGATTAGTTAAAAGCAAGTAGTGATTAAAATGATCCAAGGGTGGGCTAGAACACTGGACTGAGTAATAGTATTCTGGAACTGAAGGTACAAGGATCTGGCCTCAAGGAATCACTGCAACTTTAAAGACGGTTAAGTATCAACTTCTAAGCCTTAGAAGTATAAACCATCTCTGTGTCTGTTTCTATTCATTTCCAAGTTTTTGAGTTTTTCTCCCCACACTTCACTTTGTAATTAATTTCAATTTTCAAAGCATCAATCTGAGTACAGTTAATCTGATTACTATTTTAATTTTATGGAGATATGTTTTGTGACTCAATATGTAGTCTACCATAGAAAATGATTTTGTGCACTGGAGAAGAATGTGTACTCAACTTTCTGGTGATGGAGGGCACTACAAATGTCAAGTATTTGCCTAGTTTCTTATCTATGAAATGACAGTAGTACTTTCTTCACAGAGTTAATGAAACTGAGACAATAGATATCAAGTCCCAAGCATATTTGCTCAGTAAACAGGACTGTTCTAAAAAGGTGGCTTGTTACTTTCAGAGGCTATATGTGCAAAAAAATATTTGAGAATATTGATATTTCTTGCAACTTCACTTAGGGAAATATTACTTAGTTTTTAACATTCTAATAGTATGAATGGGTATAGGCAAGACCTTGAATATATGTGTATTAGAAAGAACATTAAAATTAATCAAAAGACCAGATCTACTTAATCACTACAGATTGTCAACAAGTTCTTTTGTTTTCTAATTTTCCTGTGTAATAAAAATGCCTTCATAGGACTGCTATAAGGATTAATATGACTGTTTCAAGGATTAAATTATGTGTATGAAAACAAAGATATTCAAGGTTTTACAACAGTTTTATGCCCTTTGAGAGGAAAAAAACTGGTAAATCTGACCCAATTTGTTTTCGTACTTACATATACAATGTAATAAACTCTTTTGTTTTACCTCGCTTTATTTGAATTTACAGATTTTTCTCCATTACCTGAAAGCATACTATAAATTTACTTTTATTTTCTATGCCAAGATAAAACATATGTTCCAAGACGGAAGGTTCTTTAGTTTATCATCCTATGCCTAGAACTAAGCCTGGCTTAGAGAAGGTATTTGATTTATCTATAAATAGAGATGATGCTATAAAATTGAGTTTAAAATTCTAAACAAATTTATTCCAAAGACAAATCAGAGCAACAAATCAATAGGAGGTGGGGGAAGCATAAAAGAGAGGAGATGGCTAACCCAGGGCTTTGCTCATCCAAGGAATGTGCTCTGCCACTTGAACCAAACTCTGGCCCCCAAATCAACTGTCATATAGAATCACTTCCAGTTTTCTCTTAAAATAACGGACTTGGTATTTGGGGTATAAGTGAAACATGTAAAACACTAAAATCAACAAAAGCCATACCATACTAGCATACTAACAAACACAAATGTTACCTGTTACACCAGTTTTTGGATAAAGGAACTGGAAAAACTCCTCAGGGATCAGCCCCATCCGTACTTTCCCTCCATGTTCAGGAAGAGGTGGTACAGGGGCGAGACTTGGCTGGCCTGTGTGAAAAATCCTTGTTGCCTGCAATACCCTGCAGATAGCAATGACAAAAAGTCAAAGCATATTGTTTAGAGAGCAAAAGGGAATGCCCTGCCACAGAGGCAGGGTGGGCTGGAGAGGACAGGGTAGGGGTGGTGGGAGCGATACTGGGATCACTGGTGGTAGAAAATGGGCACTGATGGAGGGATGGGTACTCAATCAATATATGACTGAAACTCAAGCACAAACATTTGTAAGTATGTAACTATACCTCACGGTGATTCACTAATAAAATTTTTTTTTTTAAATGCATATTCTTTTTTTCTTTTTTGGGTCACACCCGGCGATGCACAGCGGTTACTCCTGGCGGTGCTCAGTGGACCATATGGGATGCTGGGAATTGAACCCGGGTTAACCACGTGCAAGGCAAACGCCCTACCCACTGTACTATCGCTCCAGCCCAAAAAAGCATATTCCTTAAAGAAAACACAATGTGCTTTGTATTATAAACAGTTAGTGGAAACAAGGATGATGCCGAGGTAGTTTCTTACTACCATACTGACATACTTAAGAGACTACCTGGATTCAAACCTAAGACTCTCTAGATTGGACAAATAGTACAGAGGTTAAGACACTTGTCTTGCACTGTGGCCACACCCAGAGGTCTGGGGGACCATATGAGGTGCTAAGAATTGAAGCCAGGTGAGCTACATGCAAGAAAAGTGCCCTCTCTGCTGTACTAGCTCTTCAGTCCATCATATTTTTAGGGCAGTTTTTTTGAGTTTCACAGGAGTCTCAAATCTCCTGAGGGATTGTGAGCCCAGAAATTGGGTGCACAGAGCTCTGCAGCTCTGGAGTCAGGACCAAATCACACCTCTTCAGGCACCTCTTCCAGCCGACTCAGCCTCACTCACATTTGTTAGTTCTGGTTATTTGGAGGGGCAAATTTGTCTTTGCAATGTGTGAATGATTTCTTTTACTTCTGATGACCTGACAGCGAAAGTTGGAATTCGGGGTATCAGAGTGGAAACAAACTTCCATCACCCCCTTTAATTGTCCCTGCCAGTGGTATGGGGTCAGGAAATTGAGGGTGGGGACACCCAAAGTCTAGCTGAAGGTCACCAGGGAGAGGGGCGGGGCTTTGAGGACTCCGCTTCCGGTCCTATTAACAGTATCACCTGTTTGCTTAAAATAATCACTTCTCAGCAGGATCCTCTCAACCAGCATGCCAGCAACCAGAGCGCGGGGCATACGTTTGAAGCTTTAAGTGGTTCAAAATCACCCCGAGAAAGTTCTTGCCAGCCTAAGGCCAAGTGGAAGTCATCCCAAAGTGAAATGACAATACCGCCCCGGCGGCTAACGGGGGTAGTGGGTCCCCGCACACTTACCCCGGGCCGAGGAGGGCTGCGTTCTTCAGAGCGGGGGCTGCAAACACACAGGCCGCAGGTCAGCAAGGTCAAAGGGAACCCCGGATTGCCGCTCCCTAGGAAACCGCGGGGTCCAATCGCTAGGGCCAGGAACCCCTCCTTTCGGTCCCCCGAGACCCCGTGTTCACCCTGGATGTGGTGCCAATCACTCCCCAACCGGGCCCAAATCTCGCTGCCCCTTCTCCCCCTTTACGTCTCCCAACCCAGGGATCTTAGACGCGCTTGCTGTGCAAACACCCCAACAACATGGGTCGCGGTCTACATGTCTTACCCGCTGCGGCGGCCGCAGAAATTACTACACGGGACAGCATGCTCAGCAAGGGTCCAGGCAGCAGCCGTCTTAAGGTCCCTGTGACCCGGACGGGAGACTGTCAGGGGCAGGAGCAAGATGGCCGCTCACAAGTCTCGCGAGAGACGAACGTCGAGCCCTCTTTTCCATCAACTTTGGCTCGACTAGAAGGCAAGTCTCGCGAGAAGAGGCTCGGCGCGCCGAGAACCTGTTGCCTGGGGGCGGACCGCCGGAAAGCGGAATGGCCCGCTAGAAGCAATTATCGCGAGAAGTCGAACGGCTAGCAGGGCCGAGAGGGGCGGAGGCCCAAAGGGCCACCACGTGGGCTTCCTTTGCGGGCCTTGAATCTTCGGCGGGCGTCCAGCGTGGGGCTGGGGTGGCTTTGGAACCGTGGAGATGCGGAAAGAAACCCCGCCGCCCCTAGTGGTGCCCCCGGCGACCCGCGAATGGAACCTGCCCCCCAACGCGCCTGCTTGCATGGAGCGGCAGTTGGAGGTTGCGCGGTACCGGTCGGGTGAGCTGAGATCCGGGCCTGGGCTCCCTCGCGTCCGGGCCCGGGCCACCCCTCTGCGGGACTCACCTTTCCAGCCCGCCCCTCCCGCCCTCCCGATCCCTGCCCGGCGTCACCGAACTTAAGGCTCCAGCCCTGCCCCGCCTTCTGGAGCTCGGATCCAGCCCCTGCCCGCGTGCTCGCCCGTGCGGTCACCATGGAGACGAGCCCTTGAGCTTCTCACGCGCTGACAGCTTGTGTCTCCCTTAGATGGAGCGCTTCTGCTCGGGGCCTCCAGCCTGAGCGGTCGCTGCTGGGCCGGCTCCCTCTGGCTTTTCAAGGACCCATGTGCTGCACCCAACGAAGGTTTCTGCTCCGCGGGAGTCCAGACTGAGGCGGGAGTGGCTGATCTCACTTGGGTAGGGGACAGAGGCATCCTAGTCGCCTCTGATTCAGGTGAGTCGTGCTCTCAACTCCACAGGTGAAGTTGGAGGACAAGGGTACAGGTCAGGTTGGGTGCAATCATTAATGTCCCCACCTCCATACTTGGTAGAGGTCGAGGGTTTGGGCTCCAATGAGAAGTCCTGTGCAGATATTTATTATTATTATTATTAATCAATCACTGCATCACTGTCATCCCGTTGCTCATCGATTTTGCTCGAGTGGGCACCAGTAACGTCTCTATTGTGGAGACTTGTTCTTACTATTTTTGGCATATCCAATAGCCATGGGTAGCTTGCCAAGCTTTCCCAGAGGAGCAGAGGAATCTAACCCGGGTTGGCTGCGTGCAAGGCAAACGCCCTACCCACTGTGCTATCACTCCAGCCCATTATTATTATTATTATTATTATTATTATTATTATTAGTGTTCTTTCATTTTAAAACTTCTTTTGCAATATTCTAAATAACCCAGTGGGAATGTAACAAAATTCATGGTGGGATTAAGAACTAAACTGTAGTCCATTTTCTTTACCTCCTGAATCCCCCCCCCCACACACACACACACAAACCAGATCAAGGATAATCCTAGTTTTAAAGATGGTTCTGAAACCAATGTGTACTATTTGTCTCTACCCACTTCTCACCTTACTAACTCCCTTTATTTTGCATGTCAGGCTCAGATATAGGGAGAGACATTGACATTTTTTTTTTAACTGAAATTTAGGTGTTAGGCATTTCATGAAAAGATTGAAAGTAGGACATTAAAGATAGCTTCTCTGAACTCGAGTTTAAACACTGCTTAATCAAGAAACATTTGGGCACTTCTATACTGTACTTAGGTATTTCTGTGTAAATCATTTAATCATTCAGTATGTTTTGTAAGACTTTGTAAGCTAAGTGTTCAAAATGTCCAAATAATTGGGATGATTTAACCATTTAACTGGTGGAGGCTTCATTCTTTTCTCCTAGCATCTTAATTTCCAATATTTTGACACTGAAAATGAAATCATAGGTTTTACCAGCTGTTTTAACCTTCTTCTGTGTTTTTCTTTGTTCTTTTTGCGGGGGGGGGGGGGGCATCTTAGTTTTGGTTTTGGGGCCACACCCAACAGTGTTCAGAGCTTACTCCTGGCTCTGTGCTTGGGGATCACTCCTGATGGGACTTAGGGAACCACAGGGGTGCCAGGGATTGAACCCCAGTCAGCTGCATGCAAAGCAAGCACCTTACTTGCTGTACTATCTCTCTGGCCCTGATTTCTGTCCTTTTCTGAAAGAGACTCACCCTACCTGTTTATTAGGAAAACAGTGATGCCAGTAAAACAAATTGGTTGGAAGTAGTAACACGCTCTAAGGATATGGACTTTGCTTTTCCATTCAACAGACTACTTGAAAACTCAAGGTACGTTGTGTCTTAATATAATCAGGCTGATTTCTCACCCTTGTCTTATCCCAACAGGTGCTGTGGAGTTGTGGGAACTAGATGAGAATGAGTCTCTCATTGTCAGCAAGTTCTGCAAGTATGAGCACGATGACATAGTGTCTTCAGTCAGTGCCCTGAGCTCTGGCACTCGGGCCGTCAGTGGTAGCAAAGACTTCTGGTGGGTCCCTGTTCTATTTCTTTTCTGGGGCCACTCCTGGCAATGCTCAGGATTCACTACCTGGCTCAAGGCACCTGGGATGCTAGAAATTGAATCAGTGTTGGCCACATGCAAGGCAAACAGATTACCCTTGTACTGTCTCTCTGATCCTGGGTCCCTGTTCTTATACCCGGTTATGGGGCATTCTCTATGGTGTCTTAATATCTTACCCATCTCAAGTGATGTGTTAGAATCTACTGGCTTAGAGATTTTGTAGTATGCTATGCTAAATGGATAACAGTTGAAGCCTAATAAGCAGAGACATGGGACAAGAGGATGTTTGTGTTTGAACACTTATTTTTATGTAGACAGTGTCGGTCAAATTCCTTTGATCTTTTGCTTCTTAGCATCAAGGTTTGGGACCTTACCCAGCAGACTGTACAGAACTCCTACCGGGGTGAGTGCTTACTCTTTCTTTTCAGTCCTGGCCTTAACTTTTGTTTCTGTTCTTCTTCTTTGGGCTCTTTGAGTGTTGCTAAAATATTAGGGACAGCATGTTGCTTTCCTAAGAGTTTTCTTCCAAAGCTACTGGCAGGCCTTTGCTCTTACTATGAACATCCAAAGTCTTGAGAAATGTATGCTTGGAACAAATCTATAAGGGGGTCACCAGAAATGATCTATTTAAGCTTAAATTAACTATCAGTTTTAAAATGTGCTAGAGGGTACTGTTTTTCAAGATGATTTCAAGACAATTTCACAAGATCCCTGTACTAAAGTCTTTGTTATCTGCTGTGTACTGTACTCGTTGTAAGTTTTGGAAACCACCTCTCTACAATGCTATGATCAAACTTTCCAGGAAGATTGGCTTAAACTGCCTTCCATAGATATTTTTCTCTTAGAATCCATGGAAGGCCAACATGAAGAAAAGAGATTTATTGCGCCTTCCACAAAATAAACGACAGAGACAAGCCTTTTGGAGAGTGCAAGAGATGAGCAGTATAATACTTTGAGGGATTTGGGGTTTTTGTTTTGTGAGCCATATCTGGCAGTGCTGGGCGTCATGCACACAAAGCAATACTCAGCCCATTGAACTACCGCCCTGACTCCCTTTAGGGATTTGGAATGAGTAGCAGAGGGGAAGGAAATAAACATAAACCAGAGAAGTTAGCACTGACCATGGAAGCATAATTTGTCTAAAGAAACAAAAGGCATTATAGAATCTGGACTGCTGGGTCACGCTGCCTCCAGCTTCTTTTGTTTCTCTTTCTCCTTTCCAGCTCACTCTGGGGAGGTGACCTGTGTGGCGGCCTCTCCCCACGAAGACTCTGTGTTTCTCTCCTGTAGTGAGGTGAGCTGCAGCTGCCACTTCCTCCCCCAGTCCGCCCCCCACTACACTCAGACCTTCCAGGCTTAGAGCCTGGAAGCCTGGCAAGTGCAGCTGCTTTAGATTGTGAAGTCCTTTTTCTGCCCCTCTTTCAGGACAATCGAGTTTTGCTCTGGGATACACGCTGTCCCAAGCCAGCGTCACAGATGGGTGAGTCAGATACTCAGTGGTGGGAAGGTGATACTTGGAACACTCTTGAAAGAACGTTTCGTTGGCCAGAGTCAGGGCATTGCTAGATGCCCAGTCTCTCTGCCATGAGTGACATAAACATTTTGTTTCCCTCCGAGGGCTCGTCCCTGGATGGCTTGTTTGCACTTTCTGATGGGATGAAATGGGCTTGTACCCTGCAGGCTTTAAGCTTGAACGTTGCCTGTGACCTGTGTCCAGAAATGTTTACATGCAGGCTCTGAGGGTCAAGGATGGGGCCATACTTAGGGTCTGGGAAGCCTAATGAAGCTCTGGGATTCGGAGTGATTGCATCGTAACAGTTTCTAGGCTGTGAGTGCTGTTCTAGATTCTTCCTCTCTCTGCAGATTGCAGTACCTCTGGCTTCCTTCCCACCTCGTTGACCTGGCATCCTCAGCAGAGTGACGTCTTTGTTCTGGGTGAGGCAGCATGTCACCTCGTGTGCTGTATACTGGGGAGGGGACAATGAGAATGTGAGCAAGTCCCTGAGTGTCTACTAACTCAGCCATGCGCCGGCTTCTAGCTGCTCCTCAGCACACTTGGTTGCTAGAAAATTATACTGATGGGGGTTTGGGCGGCGGAACGAACCAAAGTGATCTTTGTTTAGCTTTGGAGAACATGATGCTTTGGCCCCAGTTGGTTTGATTCCCCAGCATTTGTTCTGGCTCCTGTTGTCTGGGCATAGCAAAGAGTCAATGGGTCCCAAAGCAAGCATCAAGCTGTGCAGCGTGGGGAATGTGGTTCTGCCCCAGCTGGACACAGTGCTGTCGTGTCAAAGCTGCATGGGTGGTGACCTTGTTTGTGAGCCCAGTAATAACTAACCTCTGTTAATTCTCACAGCCACCCAGTGGCCAGTTGCCCTTCTTTGTCCAGGAAATGGCTGCGCACACTGGTCATGTCCATGATTGAGTCCTCGTCTGGCTGGCTCCAGAGTCTGTGCTCTTAACGCCTCTGTTCTTGCTCCCTCTTCTGTAGGAGATGAGAGTGGGACCATCTCCCTCGTGGAGATCAAGAGTACGAGCTCTGCCATCAGCAAACCGGTGCACTCCCAGTGTGTTACTGGGCTGGTCTTCTCCCCACACAGGTACTGCCCCTGTCAAGACCCCTCCAGCGGGTCTGTTGGCAGAGCATTAGGCAGCGGGACAGTGGCTTCACACACACTTGCTGGGGTCTCCGTGGGTGAAAGGTCTTGTGTTCTTGGGCTTTGCAAAAAGGGCAAAAGTGTCCAGTCTCACTCCTGCTTAGCCTTCAAAGCGATGAATATTTGAGCCTCTCAGAGTGCGTGGTGGAAAAGGCCAGTATTTCTGGGTTATTTTGAAAGCAGGACAGGGAGACTGCTAAGTTGCCAGGATGTTCATGAATGGGGTGTTACTCCATATCCCCCACACTTGTAAGGTGGGTGAGAGTGGTGGTCTCCCTTACCAAAGAGTCAGCTGCCAGAGGGGCAGGGTGCTTTGCAGTGCGCTTGGCGGTAGTGGCACTGGTGAGGGTTTTTTCTCTTGGGATCCTGGGCCTGGCCTTTCACAGCTCTCTCCCGTTCCTCCTAGTGCTCCTCTCTTGGCTTCTGTCAGTGAAGACTGCTCACTTGCTGTGCTGGACTCAGGCCTTGCTGAGCTGTAAGTATGTCCTGTGACCAGGAGACTGGGAGGGCATGGCGCTGGCTGGGTTGCCTTTCTCAGCAGAGCAAAGTGCATATCTCTGGAGAGGACCAGTGCTGAGAGTGGGCAAGCCTCTGAGGGCCTCCGATTCCTCAGGCTCATGCCTGGCCAGCTGTTTACTTCGTGGAGTGTGGTGCAGGGTAGAATTTCTAAGTCTGCCTTCCAGCCATCTCTGGAAAAGGAGTAGCCTCACCTATACATGGAAAGACCCAGGTTCATGAAACAGCCTGTGAGGGTGAAAGGCAGGAGGCCTGAATTATATTTCTGACTTGGCGAGGATGTTCTGCCTGATTCTGGACCATCTCGCTTCTGCTCTAGCCTTCTTCCTGGATGAAAATGGGTGCTGCACTGGGTACAGATGAAGTCCGTTTCTGGCTACACTGCTGTTGGTGACAGGCCATCTGGACGCTGAACTGTGTGTGCTGCACCTAAGAATGTGCCCTGGGTGTGTTGACTTATCTTGAATTTGCTGCTCACTTCCTCTGGTTTCATGCCCCCTCTTTTTCTGTCTTTTCTTCTAGGTTTAGAAGCCAAGCCCATAGAGATTTTGTGCGAGATGCTACTTGGTCCCCCCTCAATCACTCCCTCGTGACCACTGTCGGCTGGGACCATCAGGTTATCCACCATGTTGTGCCCACAGAACCCCAGCCAGCTACTGGACCCAAGAGTGTGGCGGAGTAGAGTGGATGCAAGACAAGACAGAATTCCCTGTTCCCTTTGCCCCGTCCTCTCAGTTGGTGGGACAACATAGGAGCCTTAGACACACTGGACACACCAGATCTGTTCTGTGAATAGGCATTGTCTCGGCCTGGGGGTGGCTGGTTCTGGGATCCTGTGGCCCTAAGGAAGGAAACCTTTCTTGAAGATGGGTATATACCTATTTCTGGGTGTGTGTACAAACACTTAGCTTTCGGTAGTGATGAGGAATAAAAATCCCATGCCACAGTTTCCTCAGGGCCTATTCCCCTGCCTTCCAAGCCGCCCCCCCACCCCCCAGGAGTTCACTAAAGGGATTTATGCTTCCCAGCTAGCTCTGTGCATGAGGAATCAATCGATCATGTATGGGTGAGGCTGGGAAGTGGTATCCCTGGATTCTTAGAAGCCTCTGTTTACTATTCCTATAGTTGGGGGCAATTTTTCCCCCCCTAATAGCACTCTGCTCACTTTTTTCATGGGCAGTGCTTTGTTCACAGAACCCCCATCCCACCTCACTGGGGAGGAGCTGGAGCACATAGTTTTGCATATCCGCATATCCCCTTGCCATTAAACTGAGTAAGAAATACATTTTCAGGCTGAATGCAAAGTTTGGTGCTGTGTGGTGCCCACACCTGCGAACCCCTCCCCCATCCTGCCTATATCCAGCTGTATATGTGAGAAGTGTTTTTATCTTTGATGCGACAGAAAAAAGTTTGGGTTGATGAAGAGCTTGCAGGCACTTTGGTTAACCGACAGGCATGTAGAGAAATGCCTGCCATTCATTGGTCACCCTGCAAACAGGCTGGGCCCTCACCTTGTGTTCGGCCCTTTTCTCTAGGAACCGGAAATGTGATAATGTATTTGTGCATTCTGAAACTGCAACATCAGAGAAGCAAATACTGGTTGATGAAATAAAAATTTTAGGCTTTGTTGGCCTGTCTTGAAGTGTGTGTGTGTGTGTGCGTGTGTGCGTGTGTGTGTGTGTGCGCGCGCGCGCATGGTGCATGGTGCATGCGTGCGTTACATGTGTTTTGACACCTATGTGAGTTACCAGCGTTGTCAGTCTTACAGGCAGATCCCATTTCGTTTCTTCGACCACTTCCAGACATCTTGGGTCAGTTGCTATTGACTTGCAACTAAATATAATCATTACATACTTGAGAGCTTTGCAAGGTTACATTAGCCAAAAGGGCATGGAGCTGGGGTAGTCTAAAGGAATTTGGCCAAAATACTTACAAGGTTTCCATGCTTCCCCCTTGCCATGTATGAGCTCTTTTCTCACAGTTACACTTGGGCTTTTGTAGTTATGGGAGCTGTGGTTTGGGTGAGGTAAGTGTAAAGTCTTCACTGTATTGTTTGGCATTCTGCAGACCGGGACTTGGGGTTTGGTCCTAACGTTTCTCCTAAACCTTAAATTTTTAACGTTTCTCCTAAACCTTAAAATTTTTATCACTTAAGTAAAATGAGTTGAGGTGGAAAAGCATTCCATTTGCCTAACTCTTCCTCATGGACTTAATGATGGAGACCAAGCTCCATGAAAGGAAATCAGTGTTTCAGTATTCTTTCATAGCATCTCAGGTGGTCAAAGATGACCTCAGTGAGCACTGGTTTTGGAGTAGATTGAATTTACAGTCATTTCCCCACAAAGATGTTCTGTGAAAACAATATACATTTTACCAAAGCTGATTTAACTCGTGGCATATAAAGAAAGTAATCTTTTACTTTTGTGCCCAATGTTTGTTGAGTGGATAAAAATTTGTATATAGGCTATATATCCTACTCAGCTGCAGGAAAAGATGTAATCTTGAATTTTGCTCTAACATGACCGGAAATGGAGGGTGTCCTGTTAAGCAAAGTAGAAAGGCAAAAGACAAATAGCAGCTGATGATGCAAAATATAAAGAAAGGGGAATCAATGATCAATGAAACAAATACTGAGATTCTGTTGGCAGAATCATTTTATTCCTGGAACAAATAGTGTAACTCATGATGCCTCCATATTTTTTATTAAGTAACAGACACACAAAAAAACCCTTAGATTCTGTTCACAGAACAGGTTATCAAAGGAAAGGGGTGTGGGTAGAGCACCCAACAGATTTGTGGAAGGATAGTGGAATTTTGGTGGTGAGTATGCTGTGATAATATTGTACCCTTAAAATAAACGTTTGTAATTTTTTAAGCAAGTGTTAGTAGGAAAACAGATGGGGTGCCTGGAACAATAGTATAGTGGATAGGGAGCTTACCTTGTACATGGCCTACCTAGGTTTGAGTCCCAGGATGCCATACGGTATCCTGAGTGGCCAGTGATCACAAGCACAGGAGTAAGACCTGAGCACAGCTAGGTGTGGCCCCAAACAAGAAACCTCAAAAACTGTTTAAAGCAAAAAAATTAGAAATACAAGCAAGTATGTGTCCAGGTAGTTGAAATGACCTCAAAGAAGGCAAATTTTGAAGAATGTTTCTATAAAGGATGTTAATGTTTGCCATTGAGACAGTTGCAAAAGTTCTAGTAGGAATGGCTGCCACAGTGAGCAAAAGGCTCAAAATAGGTAATCTCATAGTAATCAGAAGTGTATCACACATAGGGTTATTCCCTAGGTCGTTGAGAATTGTTTCTGTAGAAGTAGACCTGCTCACAGCAGCTGGAAATACTCTCATTTTGTGTGATTTGTTTAAAACCGTACAAGTATATGTTTTGCCTTTATTTTCACTGGTTCAGATGTACAAATGCTGGAGCAAGTTCCCTTCTCTCTCATTCCCTATCATCTTATTTTGAAGTTCATTGGCTAGATCCATTTCATCTGCTGCCCACAGGGAGAGTGGGCAACTCCTTGGGGTGTGCTTAGAGCCACTATCAAACACAAGAAAGCTAAAGGAGAGTTTCAGGTGTCACCAGACAGTGACTGGTCCTTGAGCTCTTTCCCATACCATAGGGCAGTAGGAAGCCTATTCTCTAATCTACAGTTGCACAGACTATACCTCCTGGTTCTGTTTGGTTTTGGTTTAGGATGGAACCAGGCAGCATAGGCAAGGAATGCGACTTAATTTTTGTATTATCTCCTGGCCCAAGGAGTGATTATTTACTAGGGGACTCATTACAGAGATTTGGAGTGCTGCAGGGAAAACCACAGTGCTGGTGCAAGCACATGGGACCAGCAGTGTAGAGCTGTTACAGGAACTTTGCCTGAAACAGAAAAAAGAGAGTCAGAGGAAGTAACTTCCCTTGAGAGCAGCAATGACCATTGACAAGGCAGAGATGACCTTAATGTGTCTTCACTGGGAAGTATCCCAAGGAGTAAACACTCTGATGTCACAAACTTCCCAGTGGAGAGCAAGGTGGAGGATGCGCAGAGAGAGAGGGGGGTACCTGGAACATATCTGTTACCATAGTCCTTTTTGCCACTTAATATGCTCTCATCCTTAATACAGGTACAATTCCATGTCCTCAAATAAGAAATGCTCAAAGCCAGCTGTTCATCAATAGGGCAATAGCCATTTGTTCATACTCCTGCCTTAAACGTAAAAAATTTGTGCCCTCATATGAAATAGCAAAGGGAAATGGAATATTAAACACAGCCATACAGAACAGAGTTGCTGAACATACTTGTTATGCGGACTGGGGAGATAGTTCAGTGGCCTGAGCACATGCTTTGCATGGAGGAGTCCCAGCTTCAATCCCTGTCACCATGTGGTCCTCCAGTCACTGTTGGGAGGCACAGAGCTGGGAGTAAATCCTGAGCACCACCAGGTGCAGCCCCCCAAACTGAATTATACTATTACAATCTCTACTTCTATAACTGAACTTGAGACCTGTTCCTAGTCCCCAAGCCTGAGGATGCTCATTCTCTTGGATCTGCACTTTCTGAGCTCACTCATTCTCAGAGAAAACCGCTAAATTGTTGGTTCAGGCTTTCTAAGATAACTGATTATATATCTATCTACTAAAGAAGTTTTGTTTGTAATAAACAGTTTAATTTTACTTTTGTGGTGTTAGGGATCAAACCTCGGTTCTCATATGCAAGGTCTGGGTTTAACCATCAGGCCACATCCCTGAACCCTATTTAATGATGAAATCTATAAGTTAATGAGAATCATGCTTTCATATTCGGGATGAAATTGAAAGAATAACAGCAAAAGCAACTATGCCTAAGCCAGGGGTTCTTAAGCTTGGTCTATCATCAATGCTGAATAATTCTTTGTTGCAGGAGTGTGGGAGGGTTGATGAAGGACTATCTTGTCCTATGTAGGATGTTTAGCAACACACCGAGTTTCTGCCCACATAAAGCCATCCCATGTTTTATGTGACAACCAAAATTGCCTCTGGACATTGTCAAATGTCCCCAGGAGAGGGAGCATTTCCTTTTGCCAAGTTGAGAAGCACTGGTATGAAAGGAAAATTTCAAGCCAGAATGAGCAATAACATATTGATCTCCTGATAATGATCATTTCTCCAGGATTTTTGTTTCATTTTTGTTGTTACTTAGAAAGCTGCAATGAACACATTTTCTTGTTGTACCTGAGCCAAATGTGTTAGGAGTAAGACAAATTTTAGAAGTGAAATTGCTGGTTTGTTGACTGTATATATTTAACTGTGCTGTGCTTAGATGACAGGTTAAGTAAGTAAAATTACCATGAGTACTTTATTAAAAATTTATTTTTGAACTGCCTCAAAATTTAAATTTAATCTACAAAATGATGAATTTTATATGATAATATGCATTAATATAAACAAATATAAAATTAAAAATTCTCATACATGACCCAAACTTTATCTTTTATATCAGAAAGTGGAAAACATGGGTTTGATCTTCATTTTCAAGGGCTGGAAAATTTCTTGAAATTTTAGAGAACTGGAAAAATTCTGGAAATTTACACTGGCCTTTAATCAACATTCTGGGCTTTTACGTTTTCCAGCCAATTGCTTTTGCTTAGGTCCTGATTCTTTAAAGTCATCTTCATTCACGCCTATCATGAAAGAGTTGGTCAAAAACTTTGTTGAAAGGTAAGCACTTCATGTCTGTAATCGCCTTCCTCTAGTTTGGTGTGGGAAACATGGTAGGGGTTACACAGCATCAGGGATTTCTTCAGTAATTCAACTGAAGAACATCTGTATTCGTCTCTGTGAGAACCAGCTAGGCAGTAGGAGAGAGATTCTTTAAGGTTCCGGGGGACCTGTAAAACTAAAAAGCAATGACAGAAGTTTTGACAGCAAGAACTCAAGGAGTAGGAATGGGAGCAAATGGAACGACATGGCACACTGATTTTCAATAGACACTTCTTTCAGCATTTTACTCCTCATTGTCTGCTACTACAGAGAGTCCTAGTTGCCAACCCTTTGGCATGGTCATCCCTGAATGAAGGAAAGGTCACTGCTGGGCATCTATTATTCTCTCAGCATTCTTTTGAGCATCATCAGGCACTTTTGCAGGTGTGGAATAGTTAGGTCTGAAGTCTGGAGAGGAAAATCTGCTTAGTAAATTGGCTTAAGTGCAGATAAGTGAGGTTCAGACTGGGGATCAAATTTGATTCTGAGAGGTGCAGCATTAATAGCCACTGTCCCTGGAAGGAATCAGAGTAGAAAACCACAAATCTTGTGGGAAATAGCAGAGATATAGAATCTGGGGGAGGGAGTGAACAGTCAGTGAGGCTAGAGAAAACTCAGAAGTAGAGAGTGTAGATGTGCATTCCACATAAAGCAAGATCCTAGAAGACAACAAGTAAGGACTGGAGAGTTAGTACAGCAGGTAAGGTGCTTGCTTCACACTTGGCAGACCCGGGTTCAATCCCTGGAACCCTAAATGGATGCCTGAGCTCGCCAAGAGTGATTCATGAACACAAAGCAAGCAGTAAACCCTGAGCACTGTGGGTGTGGGTCATGAACAAAATTTTTTTTAATAAGAAGAAAGCAAGTAAGATCCCATGGGTATGGCAAATTTGAGTAAGGACCCAAGTCCTAGGAGTCAGTTATGGTGCCTTCAGTTTAGAGGAAAGGAAGGGAAATAAAAATCTAGTACAAAAATTAGGACATACCAGTAAGGAGCTGAGAATCGAATAAAAAGAGTATAGAATAAGAAATAACACCAGGGGTAATCTAAGCACATTTTTGTAAAGCCTGATCCAGTGTTATTCTCAGTGTTAGCACTTTCCTGTTCAGTTGTTAGCCCAAGGAATAGAAGGTGGTATTGAGCAGGTAAATGACATTCACGTGGCCCCAGTGATGGTTAGAACTCAAGTTGGCCTGGAAACAAAACTCACCTTTACCCCACTGTACTCACCCATGAGACTCAAGAGAGAAAAATACACAGTAGCCACTGATGATGAGTCATCTGTTGTTTTTAACTAAAAGTTTCTTTTTGTTTTGTTTTTTGAGGGCCACACTTAGTGGTACTTAGGGATTACTCCTGACTAGATGCTGAAAAGTTACTCTTGACTAGGTACTGGTGGGGCTCAAGGAACCATATGTGATGTCAGACATCAAACCAGGGCTCCTGTGCAAGGCAAATGCCTTATCTTTGTACTACCTCTTTGTTCCATAAACTGGAATCTTCTTGAGAGCAGAAATAGTGTCTTATTTGCCAATGAATCTATAAATTCTAGCAGTAATCTATAAAGTACACACTCAAGGGATATTTGTGTTTTATTTTTATATTTATTATTTTTAAATGTATCACAGTGAGGTACAGTTACAGACTTACAAACTTTCATGCTTACATTTCAGTCATATAATGATCGAGTACCATCTCTCCACCAGTGCCCATTCTCCACCACCAATGATCCCAGTATTCCTCCCACCAGCCCCCATCTCCATCCCCACCCCCATCTCTGTGACAGGCACATTCCCTTTTGCTCTCTCTTTCCTTTGGGGTGTTGTGGTTTGCAATACAGGTATTAAGTGGCCATCATGTTCTGTCTATAGGGTCTATAGTCTACCGTCAGCCTGCATCTCCCATCCCAAGCGGGCTCTCCAAGCATCCTTTACTTGGTGGTCCCTTTTCCATCTGAGCTGCCTTTTCCCCCAGCATGTGAGGCCGGCTTCCAAGCTGTGGAGCAATCCTCCTGGTCCTTATCTCTACTATCTCAAGGGATATTTATTGAATACATAAAGGATGCAATAATAGATGAACAAATGGAAATATAATCTCCTTTGGGTGGGAATATTTCCTAGGGCTTTTATAGAGTTTCAGTGAAATAGTCTTGTCCTAAAACATCGACACATTTTATTTTGTTTTCATTTTGAGATGTTCAAGCAAGCTAATGATAAAAATACTGTTTCTTTATACTGAAAGGAAGTAATCTCAACATTAGACATTGTAAGTTCTCTGTGTGGCCTGTGATGCTGACATCTGATTAGTATCTCTGCAATGTGGATTTGGTAATCAATGTTCCTCTCTAAAAGGAAGAGAAATTGGATACAATGAGAACACCTAACTTCTGGTTTTTCAGGTTTGAGATTCATTCTAAAATTTGAAATCTTCTCATGGTCTGATATCCTCTGTGACAGAAAAAGAAAACCAATGACTCAGAAAAGTTTCTGGCTTATGGATGTACTTTGTTCATCCTTCATATTCTATTTCTTATAAATTAGCTTTCAGGAGGCCATGATTGTGCTCATTATATTCTTTAGTTTCACGAAATAGTCTCGCCGTTGACTTGTCTACTGGTTCAGTGTGATTCTGACAAGTAGCCACACTTTTGTCTTCTCTTGAAAAATCAAAGAACTTCCCAACAGGTCTGTTTCACTGTATGACAAGCACCAATGGTGATTCAGATTGCTGCAGCTGTTCAAACCAGCTTCTGCCCTTTCCTGCCCCACAGGCTCCATGTTAGACAATGTGCATCATTGCACTGGACGTGTTCATCTTCTAACAGAGTGGAGAACCTTTTATTGTGTCCACTCCATCACTTCCTTTATCTGCCTGGTGAGCCTCAGCATTTGATTTGGAGAACCCTGCTCTGCTGGGCACTCCAGGCATATTGAGGAACCGTTAACATTGAACCCATATTTTATGTATATATAGCATTGCACAAATTGTTTTTTACACGTATTTTTTTTATTCCTATAAAATTCTGTGAAGTCAGGTGGAGCTATTATCTTCATTTTCGGTGCAGTTGGGAGCTTCACACTCTGGATGAGTCTCACTTCCTTCACTCATCATCTGACAGCACCCCCCTCCCTGTGGGGTTGAAGGGCGGGAAGAAGGGCTGACACTCTCTGGCCTTGGCCTGACTATGGTCTATGTCATTGCCTCCGTGCCGGTGCCAGCAGACACCGCGCTTTTTTGGCACTGAGAGAGCTACACTAAAGAGGGAGGACAGGAGGTACTGGGGTCACTGTGACTCGGAGTGGAGGCTATTATTAATGATTTTTGTGTGGGTTTTGTGTGGGTGCAGTGGGATTAGCCAGTGCTGTTCAAGGGCCCTGTAAGGTGAAACACATATAAAGGACCCAAGCTCAAGCCTGGTAGTTCTTGGGCACTGGAGATGGAAAAGCTGTGCCTGTGGGTCGGTGAGTGTGATTGCCACAATTTTTCTCAGACCAGAAGGTTCCAGGCTTCCTGAGTTAGTTGTCTCTCCAGTGCTGAGAAGCAGCCTGGGGCCCAAGGGTCTGGATTAAGGGAGAGATGAGATGGGGCTAGAGGAGATAGAGAAGAACTGGGGAGGGGAAATTAGAGGAACTGGTCTTAGATCACATGAAACATTTTTAATGTGTTTTGAATTCTGCCTCAGGCCCATAAAATCTGTCTCTGCTACAGGGTCAGAATATCAAAACTTCAACACATCCAGCTGAGTTTCAGAAACCATGAGCCTTGAATGCTTGTGGCCACTTCTCAAAGTCATCCTTGCTCTGTGCAAAGCATGGCTATTTACAGGGGTTCCATATGGGTAAGCGTGAAAGGATTCTGGAAGGCTGTGGGCTCAACTGGGTTCAACTGAGAGCAGAGGGGAGGGGTGAATGAAGGGTGGGTGTGCTCCCTTTGTGTAGGTGCGTGTGACAAGAGCATGCCTCAAGCAGCTGCTCTCTCCCTGGAGTGGAATCGTGTCTCAGCTACTCCTGTTTCCTGCAGGGCTGCTGCTCCTGCTGAAACACCACGATGGTAAGGACCGTGCCCCTGCCCTTGATCTCGGGAGACGTGATCTTCCTGGATTTCCCCTAGAGGATTTCCACCACCTGCCTACTGTTTGTGGCACACTGTGTGTCACGGTCTATTCTGGCCAGGAAATCATAACACACCTCCTCCCATTGCCCTAGACATCAGCAGTGAGGGAGGAAGCAGCCCTCAGTGGAGTTGAGTATGCATGTGTTTGTTGTGTGCATATGTGCATGTTGTGTGTATATATGTGTATATTGTGTCTGTATGCTGTGTGTGAGTGGGTGTTTTTGCGTGGATATGTATGTGTGTATGTTGTCTGTGTATGTGTGTGGAGGGTGTGTGCATATGTGTCTTGTGTGTATGTTGTGTGTGTGTGGCTGTTACAGACCTGTTCACAGTACACCGTGGAAGCTAAGTTCTCTTCTCCCTTGTCTTTTTCCACTAACGTGAGATCTTTCTGTCAGGGGCAGCCCACAAACTGGTGTGCTATTTCACCAGCTGGGCCCAGAGTCGGCCTAGTCCAGCCTCAGTCTCACCCAGAGACCTGGACCCCTTTCTCTGCACTCACCTGATATTAGCTTTCGCCTCCATGGACCACAATCAGATTGTTGCTAAGAATCCCCAGGATGAAAAAATTCTCTACCCGGAGTTCAACAAGCTCAAGGAGAGGTGTGTTCCTACTGGAGTGAGGGCTGAAATTTCCAGTTTTATAGATGTGAGAATTAAGCATGCCTGCTCCCTGCCCTCCCCACCCCGCTTCCTGATTTACTACCAACTTTCCTTGGATTCTCCTGGCCCCTTAAATGGGGCTCTGGAGAATCCCTGACAAGATATCCGTGTTGCATATCTTTTTTTTTCTTTTTGTGTCACACTCGGCGATGCTCAGGGGTTACTCCTGGCTCTGCACTCAGGAATTACTCCTGGGGGTTGTTGGGGGACCATATGGGATGCTGGGAATCAAACCTAAGTCAGCTGTGTGCAAGGCAAATGTCCTACCTGTTGTGCTATCGCTCCAGCCCCCATGTTGCATATCTTCTTGAGCTCTGTCTTCTTCCTGGCCTTGTGCTGCTGTGGCCTCTGCTTTCAGCATCCTCTCTCTTCCCTTCCTGGCCCCTCAACTCACCCTTTTAGGCTGGTGGTGAGAATTTCACAGACTGATGCTGTTGATATGTTTCAAGATTGCATGTTACACATGTATAACAAAAGTCATCAACCTGTATCACCTGTAAAACTCAAGGGAGAGGCTGTGTGTCCACTTTCTGTGTAACCAGAGGCCTGACCAGTGGTTGACACTGAATTGATGTAGGTCCTTGCTGAGGGATTCCCTTGCCGAGAGCAACTGGAGGCTTGTCACTGTGGTGGTGGTTGTAGGGAGCAGGTAAAATCCCCTGTTGCAGGGTCTGAAGTGATATTATGATGGGTAGGGTGTTTGTCTTGCATGTGGCCAACCTGGGTTCAATCCCTGGCACCACACATGGTCCCCCAAGCCTGCCAAGAGTAATCCCTGAGTTCAAAACTAGGAGAAAGCCCTGAACACTGCTGTGTATACCCCCCTCACTCCCCGCCTATAACCTTATCACTGGGAGCTGTTCCGTTCACTCTTTTGTCTCAAGCATCTACAGCCATCAAGAGCACATAGTAATTGCTCAATGAATATGTGTTGATTAAGAAAAATGAGTAAAGAGAAATATTTTTAGATTACACGTTCCTTTATATGGGAACATCCTGGGGGCATGGGGGATGGGATGGACTTTGGATAGTCTGGGGCTCTGAAGCAATGGTGACCATGGGGATAGTTTTCTCCTTTCCTTTCTTTCCCTCACTTTCCCTCTCTTTCTCTTCCCTCTCCCCTTTCTCCCATCTCCTTTCCTCTTTGTTCCGCCACCTGTCCCCACGTATTTGGCTTCCTCCACCTCATTCCTCCGCCTCCCCATGGTGCCCAAATTAATTAAGCAAAAGGGTGGTTTTTGTGATCTCCACTGGACCGAGGACGACACTCCCTGACCTTCTCTTCCGCACTGTAGAAACAGGGAACTAAGAACGCTGCTGTCCATCGGGGGCTGGAACTTTGGCACAGCCAGGTGAGACTTGCTGTTCATCATCTTCTCTCAGGGCTGGTGGTAAGTGCAGGTGGTGGTGGGGTGGAGGGCGGTGAGGACAGTGGAGAAGCCTGTGTGGCCACGCGGACAGCAGAACTCTTGCAGACAGGTCCCTGGGGCCTGGGTTCTTGTCTCTGCTACCTCCCAAGCCAGAGTGGGAAAAGAGGAGGAAGAGAGGAAGAAGCAGCCTGGGGTGAGGAAAAGTGGTTCTTTCTCAGAGAGTAGAGGGGATTTGCTCAGGACGAGAGGGCTGACCCAAGCTGGGGCTGTTTGCTTTCCAAATGCAGGTGGGTGTGGAAGCAGGCACGGCAGCAGCCTCAAAGGGCTGTGGGGAAGGCGGGGTCGTGGGCACGAGGCTGAGGCTTTGGGCCCACGCTCCAGGCCCCGGAGTATGCAGAGCAGGATTCTGGTGGACATGAGATTCAGCAGAGTAGTGCTGAGGGCGCAGCCTGCCTTTATGTTCTCTGCAAAACATCTCCCCAGGGGCATAGGTCACACCTGCCTAGATTTGGGGTGTTAGATGAGAAGGAGCCCCAGGCTCCTCCTCTCTCGGTGCAACTTTCTGAACACTCGCTGGATGAGGCACCACACATCACCTCTTGAATACTCACTCAGAAGGAGCTGACAAAGCAGCTGTTTGGATTCCAGATTGGTAGAAAGAAGAGAGGGAGAGGGAGGTAGTGTGTGTGTGTGTGTGTGTGTGTGTGTGTTAATGATTTGGCCACAACTGGCAGTGTTCAGGGGCTAATCCTATCTCAGTGCTCGGGAGTGACTCCTGGCAGCGCTTGGGGGACTGTAGGTAGTGGAGGGGATTGAATAGAATTGAATCTGGGGATGTGAGGCAAGTGTCTTCACCCCTTTACTATCTCTCTGGTGCCAAGAGTGAGAGGTATTAAGCAGCATCAGAGGTGACAAACATCATGGAAGTCAGATATCCTAATTGTGAATGAATCTGGTCAGTTTTTTAATAGTGACACATAGACTAGCGCAGAATTGTTCACAGTTCAATATCAGCAAGTTAAAACTTTCCCAGTAATGTCTTCACTATGGAAGAGAAAATCAATAAAACAAACAAACAAACAAACAAACCAGCAACAAGAACAAAACCCACCCTAACATAGAGCCAAGGCAGAAAGACAGATGGTAGCACCCCTTCTCAGAGTCCACATCCCTTGTACCAAGTTAAGTAACTCAGGCCAGGCCCCAATTGGCTTAAAGATCTATGCTGACTCTTGGTTCATTCTGGACCTCCCCCCGCCATTCCAAGCCCCCAGCTTAGTCCAGTGAAGAAAGAATGCCAATGCCAGGTGGGATATAATAACTGGACAAGAAATAGCAGAGAGGGGCCGGGGATATGGCTCACTGGTTGGTACCAGGCTTCGCACGTATGAGACTCTGGGTTGAATCTCTGGTAACTCAAAAGGGAAAAGGAAAAGGAAGAGAAGACAGAAGAAAAGAATAGCAGGGAGAGGCAGCTAGAGGCAGAGAGTGTGGCCAGAGGGCAGCCATGTTTGGGGTGGTCAGAGCTGTACTGAGCCCCGGGCTTTGCATAGCCCCCTGTGTTTGCTGCTGCCCGCTCTGTCTCAGCCCCCTGTTCTTGTTCTTCCTGCTCCCAACCCCCCATTCCAGGGTGCTGGCAGGAGGTCTTTGAGTTCTCTGTGGGTCTGCAGGCATCTCTCCTGTCTCACGCTCTCCCTGCAGGTTCACCACCATGCTGTCCACAGTGGCCAGCCGGAAAGCGTTCGTTGACTCAGCGATCTTCTTCCTGAGGACACATGGCTTTGATGGCCTGGACCTCTTCTTCTTGTACCCTGGGCTCAGAGGCAGCCCTGTACAAGATCGCTGGACCTTCACTCTCTTAATTGAAGTAATGTGGGCCCTCAGTTCTGGCATGCAAGGAAGGAATATGTAGATCCATGCTGGGCTTGGGACACAGAAGCACCAGAGGCATGGACAGAGGCAGTGGCAGAAGGTCCTTTGACTGCTGTCACCTTAGAGGTGCTGCGCAAGAGTCCTGTGCTTGTTCCCCCATCAGCATCTGGCTCTCCAGCCTTTGCCTGCTTCTCCAAGCAGCTCCAGAGCTCCCCCAGTAGGGGAGGCAGTTTCCATCCTCAGCTGTTAAATCACTGACCACAGAGGCTCCTGGCCCTGACTTCAACTCACCAGGGTGTCCCCAGAGCTTGTCCTATCCCCAGACTCACCTGGTTCTCCTGTCTGTCCTTCTTCCCAGGAGCTGCTGGTCGCCTTCCAGAAGGAGGCGCTGCTCACCACACGGCCAAGGCTGCTGCTCTCTGCTGCAGTGTCTGGGAACCTACACATCATCCAGACTTCTTACGATGTACCTCAGCTTGGAGGGTGAGTGTGTGCGTGCATGCAGGGCAGGTTTCTCCCAGATCTCAGATCCCGGTGCTGGCCCTAAACGCTCCACAGACCCACCTGCCCCATGCGTATGCATTTTAGGGATAGGGGCAAGAAGGAGTGATTGCTGCCTGGGGTAGGGCACAAAATTTGTAAGCAAGAGATCCAGGTTCCAACAAGCATGGGCAGGAGTGAGCCCCTGTGTACCCCTGGGTATGGCTTCAAACCTCACAAAAAAAAGAACTAATTCCATTATTTCAAGCTTTCTTTCTTTCTTTCTTTCTTTCTTTCTTTCTTTCTTTCTTTCTTTCTTTCTTTCTTTCTTTCTTTCTTTCTTTCTTTCTTTCTTTCTTTCTTTCTTTCTTTCTTTCTTTCTTTCTTTCTTTCTCTCTCTCTCTCTCTCTCTCTCTTTCTTTCTTTCTTTCTTTCTTTCTTTCTTTCTTTCTTTCTTTCTTTCCTTTCTCTCTGTCCCCTTCCTTCCTTTCCTCTCTCTCCCCCTTCCTTCCTTCCTTCCTTCCTTCCTTCCTTCCTTCCTTCCTTCCTTCCTTCCTTCCTTCCTTCCTTCCTTCCTTCCTTCCTTCTTTCTTTCTTTCTTTCTTTCTTTCTTTCTTTCTTTCTTTCTTTCTTTCTTTCTTTCTTTCTTTCTTTCCTTTCTCTCTCCCCCCTTCCTTCCTTCCTTCCTTCCTTTCCTTTCTCTCTCCCTCCCTTCCTTCCTTCCTTCCTTCCTTCCTTCCTTCCTTCCTTCCTTCCTTCCTTCCTTCCTTCCTTCCTTCCTTCCTTCCTTCCTTCCTTCCTTCCTTCCTTCCTTCCTTCCTTCCTTCCTTTGTTCTCTCTTTATTTCTTTGAAAATAGGGAGGGATGCAATCTAAGACACTGTTAATCTGGAATCGCTCTGGATCTGGCCACCACCAGCCAAAAACATACCCTGTGAGGCAGCAAGCCAGCCTCAGAGAGGTGATGCATCACATACAACAGCCACAGAAATAAAGAGTTAGTACAGGGCATAAGGTGCTTGCCTTGTACCCCACAGACCCACACTTCAGAGTTGGGCACTATATGCGGTCCCCTGAGAATCACTAGGAACGACCTCTGAGCACAGAGTCAGGAATAAGCCCTAAGCATCCCCAGATGTGGCCTCCAACCAAAACTTAAATGGATTGATCAGCCAACCCATTTCCAGAACACAGATTTCCATGTTAAAGTTTCAAAGTCAAAGAATGTCTGGAACTGCATTAATTTTCTAGACCTCAGGAACCAGGTATTTCTAGAAGAGAAAACCAAGCAAACCAAGATGTAGAACAGAGGGGATGATGGGATCTGTGTCTGATTGAGTCTGACAGAGGTTTCCATGTTGGAGGAGGGGCAGACACTCTGTGGCTGAGCTGGCTAATGTTGGCCACAAGGACAGAGTCCTTCTGTCAATGTCCTTAGGGCATTGACTAGCTTAACATTAAATTAGGTAGTCCTTGTAAATAACCATTCACTGCTGGAACCCAATAAAGTGCTCCATATCCTTCCTCACTAGGGAAGATTTCTGGAAGAGATGAGAACCACTGGTCTTTGAATGGTTATAAAGTGACTCACTTTTTTGGGGGGGGCAGGGACTACTATTTATTAAATATTTGAAAACTGCATCACCACAATTACAAAGTTATTTATCATTGAACTTCAGGCATAAACTGTCCCAACACCAATCCCTTTAGCAGTGTCCACTTCCCTCTACAAATGCCCCCACTCCTTCTTCCACTGCCCAGGAGGCACTTGCCTCTTTGTGAGGTACTTTTATCTTTTTTTTTTTCATTTAGGCACTGTGGTTTGTAATACTGCTACTGATAGAGATCCTAAATATCACTTTACTTTTTTCAGCTCCCAGCCCTCATCTGGGTGGAGGTGGGGGGAGGGAGGTAAAGAGGTAGGTCAGTGACTTGCTTTTAGGCCTGATGGTGCTCAAGGCTTATTCCTAGCTCTCCATTCAGGTCACTCATGGCAAGCTTAGGAGACCTTATGGAGTGCTGGGGATCGAACTCGGGTCAGCTGCATGCAAGACAAGCATCCTGCCCACTGTACTATTGCTCTGGCCCCTACTGCTTTATTCTCAACAGATTTTTGCAGGCCTTTGCTAGGTTGACCCTCAGCCCTGAAGACCTTGGCTTCAGGTCCTCCTAAAGCAAGCAGTAGCTGAATGCTCCATGAATCTTGGAGAGCAAAGTCCCCTAAACAGCTGTCCCTAACCAGCAGTTTGTCCAGGGGTGGTGCAGCCTTGGCATCCCCGGTGTCTGGAAGGCAGGCAGGCCTGGCGGTGGGGGGATCATCAGTAATTTGCACCTTTCTTCTCTACTATCTCTGGGACCCCTGACAGACTCCTGGATTTCATCAACATCTTGTCTTATGATTTCCATGGAAGCTGGGAAAAGTTCACAGGACACAACAGCCCCCTGTTTTCTCTGCCTGAAGACTTCAAATCTTCGGTAAGGAAAGGCAAGTGCTTGGACAGGTGGAGCAGACATTGTTCCCCAGGTCCCGACATGTTGGCTGTGCTAATGAGGGTTTGTGTTTCCCACCTGCAGGCATACGCCATGACTTACTGGCAAAAGCTTGGGGTACCTCCAGAGAAGCTCATCATGGGAGTCCCCACCTATGGACGGACTTTTCAGCTCCTCAGAGCCTCAAAGAATGGGTTGCAGGCCCAAAGTGTGGGACCCGCACCTGCAGGGAAGTACACCAAGCAAGCTGGCTTCTTGGCTTATTATGAGGTGATGGCCTAAGAGGCCTCTGTCTCCCCATCATGGCTCCCTGACCCCAGCAGCACCAAGAAAGAGGATAAGGGACAAAGACAAGGATGGAAAGTGGACAGAGAGTTTATTGGGGTGGAGAAAGGGCACTTTCTGGTGTATTGTCTTTTCTTTAGGGGAAGTTCTGGGAGTCCCTTGTGTAGGATATGGGTTGGGTTGTGCTGGATAATTGATAAGTAACCCTTCAAAAAGCTACACATATTCTACAAGTCAGTCAACCCAAGCAAGGGGCAGTGGATACAAAGGCATAAGGTGTGTGGAGATGCCAATGGGCACGGTGTCTTCTTCTGTAACTGGCAACTCTTCCATGGCTGCTGTGTGCTGTAACACAATGAAGCATGGCTATGAATGACGGCATAGTTGAATTATGCAGTGGTTTTCGGTGCAAGAGCACACCCAGCAGTGCTTGGGGCTTACTGTTGGCTCTGCACTCAGGAATCACATTCCTGGCAGGCTTAGGGAATCATATGGGGTTCTGGGGACTGAACCCAAGTCTGCCACATCCAAGGCAAACACCCTAACCACTGTATTGTAGCTTTGGTCCCAAGTTAATGTCCTTATTTTTTTTTTTTTTGCCATACCCAGTGGTGTTCAGTGCTTACTCCTGACACTATACTGAGTTCTGGGGACCTGATGGGGTGCCAGGGGTTGTACAACGATTGGGCACATGCAAGGCAAAATGCCTTATTCACTGTATCATTGCTCTGGCCCATAAAATTTGTTTTAAAAATATTTTTTGTTGCTGGGGATGGAACCCAGAACCTTTCGTATGCAAACTACTAGTGCCACCACAGAGTTAAATCCTTGGCAGGAAATGGTGTTATTTAAATATATTCTAGGTTAAAGAGGTTTTGATAGAAACTGTCCAAAAACCTAACAGCTATCAACCTTACAACCTAGCTTGATGGCTTCTACTTCTTAGCAGCTTGTGGCATCTCACCCAATGCTAGGGACCCCAACAATGCTCAGTTGATTCTAATAGTCCAGGTCTCCCTGCCTTTGAGATCTTGACATTTATTAGCAGTTCAAAGCTCATTTGTCTGTGCTTAATTCCTGGCACCACCACAAACAAGCAAACAATGACAACAGCAGAAGCTTGTCTGATTGCTACCTAAATTGGGTAATTGAGGTTGGTGTCTAATGAACAGAAGATACATTTATGAAAACTGTAAGCAAAACAAAGTAAACCTGTTCTGGTCAATTGTTAGGCATGTTACTGTAAGCACTGGGTATTATTATTATCTACTAGGTCCTGATTTGTTTTTTAAAGATGCCTGAAACCTGCTCCTCATGGACCTCCTCCTCCTGTTCTGGTCATTCACAGAAGGGATGTGTGCTAGGAGTCATTCAGAAGGGAAAGGAGGTCTTTTTTTTTGAGTGGCCTTCTAACTTGTTCTTGGTGCTACCCTACACTTCTGGTGAGGGACATATTTTATTTCCAGGCAAGGAGTTGGGTGCTTTTCAGTAACCTGCCCTTCAGTAACCTGCTGGCCTTCCTGTCAGATTTGTTCTTTTGTCCAGAAAGCAAAGAAGCGCTGGATCCATGATCAGTATGTGCCATATGCTTATGAGGAGCGGAACTGGGTTGGCTACGATGATGCCATCAGCTTCAGTTACAAGGTCAGGCCCTGGCCCTTTTTTACTCTACACCACAGTTTCCTTGTGGCTTCTAGCTCAGTGTTTTCTGACCCTGTCTATGCTCCTGAATCCCCTAAAAGACGTGGTAAATGAATATATTCTTGTTTTGGGCACCTAAATATTCAGTAGATCTTGGAAAGACTTTTGGAAACTGCTTTGGTACCATTTCATGTGATCCTGCTATAATAGTTGTGGCATTGTTTTTGTCCCAAGGGCCATGGACGTGCAAGCATGTTTTTAAGTTAAAATTGCATGCTCATTTAACAAAGCCTCATCCCTCCCTGCTAATCACCGTCTACACTCCATCACTATGACTTTGAAGACTCCAAGTACCTCATGTGTGTGGAATCAGACAAAATGTGTACTTTAGGGTTGATTATATTCCACTTAGCCTAGTGTCCTAAATGCTATTCATGTTGTAGCATGTAAGTGTGGGAGAATTCTTTTGACCCTTAAAATGTTGAAAATGTTATATTAACTTTTTCATAGATGAAGCAATAAGACACAGAAGGTTTATATAATTTTTGCAAGATCTCATGGCTCCTGAGGGGTTCAGAGGCTAGTTCATATGTGGGCCGTATTCTTAACCTGAGGGTTTATCTTCTGCATTTCACTTACCTTTGTGCTTACTCTGGCAGATGGGCAATGCAGTAGGTTGACAGACTGCTATTTTATAGGCATTGTTTATAAGAAGACAGCATTTTGGGGGAGCCATGGTGTGGACCTTAGACCTGGATGATGTTAGGGGCACTTTCTGTGGCACTGGCCCTTTCCCTCTTGTGTATACCTTGCATCGTCTCCTGGTGCAGACTGGTAAGGAGCTATTTATAGTTACTTGGAAGCTGGGATGGGAAGTTGCTTAACAAGGTACTGGGTGGGTCCCTTTTGTTAGATCTAAAGGCTTTGATGAGGTCACATACACTGAGGGAAGAAAATAAGCTTTGCTGTCACTCCAGCCTGCTTTACCCTTTGTTTGAATGTTCTTCCATTAAACCTCCCTGAGATCTGTTTCCTCTGTCTGTAAAATGGGAGTGCCCTTATATTTGCAATACATAATATATGGAGTGAAAACTGCTGTTTCATAGTTCTGACTCAATATATGTGAGCTTTTAACATTTTTTCAGTTTTCTATTCTTGGAATAAGGGCCAAGAAAGGAAAATTTTAAAAATCTGTAATGGGTAGAGATTGTCCTAGCATTAAGAGCTGAAACCTGGCATACTAGGGCAGGAACATAATTAGGGATGGTTCAGAATCATCTTTTTTTTATTTTTTATTTTTTTTTTGAGTCACACCCAGAGATGCACAGGGGTTACTCCTGGCTCTGTACTCAGGAATTACTCCTGGCGGTGCTTGGGGGATCATATAGGATGCTGGGAATCGAACCCGGGTAGGTCACGTGCAAGGCAAACACCCAGCCCACTGTGCTATTGCTCCAGCCCCCAGAATCATCATTTTTTTTAATTAATTTTTAAAATTTAAGCATCATGACTTATGAAGTTTTTTGTAGTTGAGATTTAGGCATATAGTGTTCCAGCTCTAAATCCACCAGCAGTGTCCACTTCCTCCAGAGTCTCCAGGTTCCCTCCTACCTCCGCAGCCTGCCTCCTCGACAGGCTCATTATTAAGTTTGGTTGTTGTGGTTTGAATTTCCTGCTTTTAGTGCAGTTTGGATATATAGATATACCACTCCTCTATACCACTTATGTACCAAGGTCCTTGACCCCTGACCCCAGTGAACTACTATTTGTCTCTTCTCACTTACCCCCCTCAACTTCTTTCCTTCTATGTCATTTTTATGTTCTGGTATCAAGGGTGATCTAGGCATTTCCTTTTACTGTATCGTGTCCCATCACCCAGTTATTCTTTTCTTGTGTGTGGGGGGTAACACCCAATGATGATCAAGGGTTACTCTTGGCTCTCTTACTCCTGGTGATACTTGGGGGATCATATGGGGTGCTGTGGATTGAACCCATGTCAGTCGTGTTCAAAGCAAACACCCTACCCACTGTGTACTATCTCTCTGTCTCCCTCATCCAGTTATTCTACATGCCACAGATAAATGATATCATCCTGTGTGTATCCTTCTTATTCTGTCTTATCTTCTAAATTCCAACCAAGTTGCAATGAGTTTCATAATTTCATCACTCTTTTGCAGCTGTGTATTTAGGATACTAATTTTAAGGGTACAGAAGGGTGATAAAAGCTGGTCAGGGTGGAGATGGAACTCCATTCATTGTTTCCCAGCAAGCTCTCCAGGGCTTTCCCCTTTGTCTTGAGCATTGCTCCTTATGCTTCATATAATGAGGGACTCAGAGGCTTTTGAAAAAAGATTTAACAAGTGAGGAATAAAGCTGTGAGGTCTTGTTGCAAATGCACAGTGAGATGTCCAAGTGAGAGCTTCTGTGCAGAGAAGGTCAAATGCCTCCTTGCACCCTTCCCCCAGAAATGGAGCAAAGGCAAAGATGGCCTGGTGCTAACATGATGAGGTGGGAGATGAGGGTGTCTCTGTGGGGAGGATTTCATCTATATCTTCAAGTGAGGCCATTAGGAAAGGCCCCAATCCTGGATTTGGGGAGCAGGCAATTCTTCATTCCCACAGTGGTGCTAGTCCTACCAGCAGTTAATCAATTGGGAAGGAAAAATGGAGACTTCACCTCTTTCTGATGATTTCCTCTAGAGCTCAGCTCAACTCCGTCACCTAGCTCTTGGCTCTCATCTGCCACGGATCCTTCAGAAACTCTCCCTGCAAGACCCTATGCCACCACTGCTTTGGGGATTTTGCTCCCAGGAAAAACAGTTACTGCCAACATGCCCTACAGAAAGTCTGAGACTATGACGACAATCTCCAGAGATGGGACTGTGACTCCTACAATGGAAGATTACACTGAAACTCCAGAAGGGGAGACTGGGATCCCTGGGGAGAACATGACTCTACAAGATGCCCTGTATTCGCCTTTTGAAGAGATGAATATGTACTTTGGAGATTATGGAGGCCGCGTGTAGGGAAGACAGGTGGATAATGACTCTGCTGAATTGCTTTTGTCTTCAGATGGAAGCAGAAAACAGATTTCTGTCCTTGGCCCTGTCCTGTCACTCTGAGGACACTCTCTTCATGCTTTTGACAACCCTCTGTTCCCGCTCCTTTAGTCAACCCTCCCAAAAAGAACCCAGGAAACTATTGTGAATCCAGATAGAAATGAGTTTGCTCCTTTCTGCTGAATTAAATGGGAAATGCAATCATCCATCTGAGTTTTCTGAAGTTCTTTTCTTGGTATAAACTCTGTTGCCCCACGGTCAGTCTCTCCCCTTAAGATCATTTTCTCCTGGGGTTGTTTTGGAAAGAGGGAGTATGTGTCTCATCCACGCTGGTGTTTCCTAGAGTGGATTATGTTCTTCCCTTCTTCCCTTACTTCCCTGTGAGTCAGAACCAGCTCTCTTATCTAGGCTCTGCCACAGTCCTCAAAGGAGGCTTACAAAAGATATGTGCTTTCACCGGGGTACTAACTGTGAGTTTTCTAAATATACTCTCTATATTAGACTACCCAACTATTATTTTTCCCAAAAGAAGTAATTGAAGGAAAGGCAAAACATATTTTTGTGTCTTACCTTCATTTCTCATAGGTCTATTCCAGAAACACCAATTCTCACATTCTCCTCCAATCAATCTACAAAACGTTTTCCTGGCCACGATCAATCCTCTTATGCTACTATAGTCACAGGTTCAATTCCTACCCCTTTCCCTTGTAAGAGACAATAATACTCAAAGTGAGCTTCATGTTCATCACTAATGGCATCTTTTCTTTAGCAAATGTAGCCTCCAACTCTATAGTTTAAAGTTAAAATGCCCACAGGACCAGCACCTATCATACATGATAAAAACAGGTGAAGGGTATATCCACACAAGTGTAGCCACAGAGCTACAGCTCCCTATAACCACAACATTAATCAAAACTGAGTTCAGTTGCACTGTGACTAACCCCCCAAAACTCAGTGGCCTCTAACATAGTTGTTTATTTTACTCATACTCATAAAGTTTGGCAATTTAGTCTGGACTTAACTAAATAATTCTTATGGCCTTGACTGATCTTGGCTGGGATAACCCAGGCATTGATAATTAACTAGCTAGTGGATTGGTTTAGTGCAGGTGACCTTGGATGGGCTAGCAAGCTGTCACATTGAATTTGGGAGTTTGCTCCCAGAAAAATAAATAATAGCCACAGGGATCCATAGAAAGTCTGAAAATATGACTATTTTATTTAGAGTCTCTTTCCATGAGAACTTTCATTCTTTAAATTGATTAGTTCACAGGGCAATGGTCTTATCATTCATTGCTGGAAAGCAAGAGAGAAATCTCCATTGGACAATTAACCCCTAGGTTGCTACTTACACTGTATTTATTATTATTGCCCATTGGCCAAAGTAAGTCAAGTGAACAAGCCCAATGTTAGAATGGTAGGATGCAGCTATCAGTGCAGCCAGGAGACCTGGGAACACGGTGACTATTACACATCCAGGACTGATGGCTCAAGGGTACGCATGCAATGAATCAGCTGGGAGATACCATCTTGCAGGTCACAGACTGATAGTCATGTAACACAGTTTATTTAAGGAGAACAATGATTATATAGGGGCAGACAGGAATGCATTGCATGAGGAGATGGGAAGAAAAAGGTGAACTCTATGGTTATGTGGGCTAGATGGGACTGAGTGTCACAAAGTGCCATGGAATTCTTATGATCTAATACAGAGGCAGAATAGGAAGCTTTACAGATATCACAGGTGTCAGGTCCCCATGTCCTGAGCCCAGGCTGCTGGCATTTGCAAGGCCATCAAGCCATGCTAAGGCTTGGGGAATGTCAGTTTCTCTGAAAAGGGCTCTGCCCCCATTAAGACAGGGGCTTTGGGCCAACAGCCTAGATGGTCAGGAAGTCATGCCAGGAAGAACTCCCAACAGTAGAAAATGACCCAAATGGGTAAAGGGGGAAAAGCAAGCTGGATAATATTACTGTTACAATACAAACTCAATATCCCAATATTTAGGATATTGTGTGTATTTTTATTTAGGAGTGTGTGTGTATATGTGTGCACACACATGTGAACACATGTGCAGTTAAGAGATATCTATTGACTTCAATTCATAGGTTAATATATCTGCAGAGGATATGCCTGTTGATTCCTCTAGCAGGGTAAGATTTGATAGAGTTGGAGAATAACACCATAGAATTAGATACCATTTATATACCACCAAAATAGTTTATAATACAGTGCTTGGTTATCTGAAAGATAACCTATGGAGTAACTGAAAATAAGATTACCTAAGTCTCAGTGAAGAGAGGAAGATCATGATGATATGCCTAAATCCTTATGGTTTCACCAAAATAATAGGAAAAATACATAATTTCCAAGGTTTTTTCAAAAAAGTTTTAAACAAAAACTTTAAATGATAAATTCAAAATAATCCAAAAAAGGGAGTAAACAGGACCTAAAACAGGACACAACTAGAAAGTCCTAGGTAAATAGCAATCAATTAAAAGACAAATTTATCAGTAATTACAATCAACATCATACCATAACTAAAGATAGGTTGTTATACATCATGGAAATCAATGACACAGGTCACAAATCCAAGTTAAATTTTTATTAAAGTACCATGATTTACAAAGTGATTGATAGAAGAGTTTTAGACATATAATGTCCCAACACCTTTGTCAACTTCCCTCCATCAATGTTACCAGGTTCCTTCGCATCTCCCCTCACAAAACTAAAATTTAAAGATAAAAGTTAAAAATAAGAGTAAATGTGATATTATAAATTCAAATGAAAAAAATTTATCTATATTGATAAGATTGAAAAAGTATATATATTTTCAGGCAAAGTGTTCCACTTGAGATAAGATCTTCCACTTTGGAGTACAAGAAAATTGATGATCCTCCTACAACAACTAGGAACATTTGCTTAGGATATCGTGCCTGAGAGATAGTAAAGTGGGCAGGGCATTTGCCTTGCGTGTGGCCAGCCTAGGTTCAATCCCCTTAGTGCCTCAAGAACCACCAGGAGTGATCCTTGATCATGGTGCCAGGAGCAAGCTCTGACACTGCTGGGTATGGCCCAGAAACAAAACAAACAATGGCTTCCCCAGCTGATCTTTCCCCCTCAGACATTGCCAGAGCTGGCATTTTTCTAGGAGGCAGAAGCCTGGGTAGTTGGACAAGAAACTTTTAAGGGTGAAAGCTCCTTTCTTCAGTCTTTCAGGACTTCTCAGAGGAATGTGTGCCAGTTCTCAAACAAAACCCCAGAGCTAAGGGAAACATCAAATGATGAACATTTCAGAAACCACAGCCTATTGTGACCAGTCTAGTTTCTCAAGGATGCACGGGGTAGGGCTGCATCTCTGCATAATGGAGGGAAAGGAGAGAGAGTAGGAAGGTGAATGTATTGCTCATAAAAGAATGATTAAGGAACACATAGATTGTTTCCTCTGAAGGAGAGCTGCAGAGAACATATATAATATGTTTAGATTCATTTTATTTTTTTATTTTTAAAATTATTTATTTATTTACTTTTTTGAATCACCGTGAGAACAGTTACAAAACTTTCAGGTTTAACTCAAAGTCATACAATGATCAAACACCCATCCCTTCACCAGTGCATGTGTTCCACCACCAAGAACCCCAATATACCCCCATCCCACCCCCCACTCTGCCTGTGTGGCAGATGATTTTCACTTTATTCTCTCTTTACTTTGCTTACATTCAATGTTTCGACAGAAAACCCACTATTATTATTTGGAATTCCCCCCCAACAATCAGACCTGCCAAAAAGGCATCATTTGATAATTTGTTTTCTATTGCTGATAATGAAGAGCATATGATGTCCCATGGCTGCAACAGCGCAGTTTTGGATTTCTGGCATTTTAGTAATTAAGTCCAGAGGGATTTCTGCCAGAAGCCACTGGGTTCCAAAATTGGTTTGTGGGCCTCCTGGGTCATGGCGGTTCAGGAGCGGAGGAGCCATTCATGGGCAGCTGCTCAGGGTCTTGTCTGGGTGGGGAGCAGTGCTGGCTCCGCCCCCCCATCCTGAGATTTCCTGTGCGCCCCTTCACTGCAAACTCATACCTCTGTCCAACAGTGTCTGGAAGATGGTGGGCACCATGCTGCTGCAGAGGGGAAAGGCCAAGGGACAAAAACTCTTCCCCACCTGGGGCAGCACGGGGCCGTGTTTAGTTCATAGTCTAGAAGCATTTCTGCCAGAAGCCGCTGGGTTTCAAAATTGGTTTGTGTGCTTCTGGGATCATGGCTGTTCAGGAGCAGAGGAGCCTAGATTCTTTTTCTAATTCATATTTTTCTCTTTGCTTTTAGATCACACTTAGATGTGCTTAGGGCTTACTCCTGGATAAGGGATTATTTTTGGTAATGTTTGGGGGCCTTATGGGGTGCTGGGGATCAAAACCAGGTCAGCCATATGCAAGGTAAGCATGATTTCCACTGTACTCTCTCTGGTCCCAAAATTTGAAAGTTTTTAAAATAATTTAAAAAATTTAGACTTTATAATTTATAAATATGCCCATAATAGAGTTTTAGGCATGCAGTGTCCCAACACCAATCCACCACCAGTGTCAACTTCCCTCCATCAGTGATCCCAGCTTCCCTCCTATACCTTGGCCTGCCTCCTCAACAGGCACATTTTTAAGTTTAATTAATGTGGTTTAGGTATCATGCTGACAGAGTTGATATTACTATGGTTTAGACATATACAGCTACCACACCTCTAACACCAAGAACCAATGTTTCTCTTGAATTAGTCACGTGCAATTTTCATTTCAAAAAACTGTTACTGTGATTTTGATACCTGACCACCAGGTGGCAGAAGCATGTAAACTTATTTATTTATTTGGCGTATTTGATATACCAAAAAAACAGTAACAGTCTTACAATGGAGACATTAGTGGTGCCCGCTTGAGCAAATCAATAAGCAACGGGATGACAGTGATACAGTGATTTTTTAAGTAGTCAGAAAACTTGCAGAGCAGAAAAGCATATTATATAAGAATTGCATAAAAATAAAACTGAACATAAATCTCCGTGCTATTGTTAGAATTGATGCTTTTGTGCACATTGGAGCAGTTAGAGCACACTGATCTTAGTTGAGGGGGCTATGGTGAGAGGTTGAGTCCACACGAACCATACTTATTCTTTCATGAACAAAGTAATTGTGGGTGAGTTAAAGAAACCCTCTAAAGTTATTGGATGGATTAAAGAAAATATGTACTTGGTGAAAAAAATCTGTTGGTAGCTGGGTCTTGTTAGAAATGTATCCTTGATATCTCTTAAAAATTTATTTCTAAGAAGCAGACTATAGACTGAACATGATGGCCACTCAATACCTCTATTGCAAACCACAACACCCAAAAGGAGAGAGAGAGCAAAAGGGAACGCCCTACCACAGAGGCGGGAACAGGGAGAGGGGATGGTGGGAGGGATGTTGGGACCATTGGTGGTGGAAAATGGGCACTAGTGGAGGATGGATACTTGACCATTGATGACTAAAATGTAAGGACGGCAGTTTGTAAGTCTGTAACTGTACCTCATGGTGATTCACTAAAAAAAATAATAATAATAAAAATTTATTTCTAGGAGTCTGGGTTTTTTTCCCTAGCATCACATATGTGTGTTGGATGTGATCCCAGTGGCACTGATATTTAGGGTCTCCAGTATTCCAGTCATGTGTGCAACCCTGAGCTGACACTAGAAGGTGCAAGAGCATCCAACTGGAGTGTGTGATTCTTAGATAAGAAACCAGAAGAACTGGACTTAATACTCTTTTACAGGACTCTTCACCCACCAGAGATAACATACATTCTTCTTCAGTGCACATGGAACATTCTCTAGGATTGACCACATATGGGGACACAAAACAAAGGCCAAGAGAGCCAGTAAGATTAAATTATATCTCCAGATTGCAATGCTTTCAAGGTAGAAGTTGACCATAAAAAGAAACCTGGGGAAAACTCAAATATTTGGAGACCAAATAACATATTATTGAATAATTTCTTGGTAAATCATTTACTGTGAGTAAATCAACGAAGAAATAAAAGAATTTCTGGCCACAAGTGAGAATGAAGACATTAGCTTTTAATGGGGTGCAGCAAACGAGATGCAGCAAATGCAGTACTCAGAGGGATGTTCATAGAAATATAGGTTTGCATTAGGAAGCAAGAAAAGGCTCACATAGGCAATCAATCAACCAAATCAATTTGAGGAGAAAGATGATGGGAGGCATTTTATTTCCTGGTCTTAAGCCCTTCTATAAAGTGATTGTAATCACAACAGTGTGGTTCTGGAATGAAAACACACTCTCAGAGCAGTGGAATACAATTGAGAATTCTGAAGTAAACCCTCAAATGTATGGGTAATTTGTGATAAAGGAGCTAATTACACAAAGTGGAGGACTGAAAGACTCTTTAACCAAGGGTGTTAGGGAAACTGGTTAGTCACTTGAAAAAGAATAAAAATTGACACTATGGACAAAAGTTAACTCAGAATGGATTAAAGACTAGATATTTGGGACTTCAGAGATACTACAGTGAAAAGGATGCTTATCTGACACGTGGCTGACCCAAATTTTATATTCAGGGCCCCCTATATGGTCCTCTGGAACCTGCCCGAAGTGATCCCTGAGCACAGAGCCAGAAGTCAATCTCAATCACCTCTGGGAAAGACAGTAGAAACAAAGGCCAGGAGGACTGGCCAAACAAAAACAAATAAATAAAAGACTAAATATTAGTCCTCAATCCATAAAATATACAGAAGAAAACATGATATTGGCTCCAATGATATCATCAGTGATTTGATTCCATCATCAAGGAAAAACCAAAGCAAAAATAAACAAATGGGATTACATCAAGGCAAAACCATCAGTATTGCAGAAGAAATTGTTACCCAATTAAAAAATACATCCCATATGGAAGGGAATGGTGTTGCATTGGAGGCTCTTTCAGGGTCAGGGGAATGAGATCCATTGGAAAGGACGGTTAAAGAGAGGCTTCTAAAATCTCAGGGCTAGGACAAATGGAGATGTTACTGAGAACGCCCGAGCAATTCGACAATCAATGGGATGATGATGATGACGATGGGAGGGAAACTGGGGACACTGGTGCTGAGAAATGTATACTGGTGGAGGGATGGGTGTTGGAACACTGTATGAATGATACTAATTATGAACAGCTTTGTAAAGATCTCACAGTGATTCAATAATAAAATCTTTAAAAAATACATCCCAACGAACTAGAGAAATATTTATGTACCATAATATGATACAGGGAAAATATGAAGATATAGAAACACCAAATGCAACAACAAATAAACAACATATCAAAAAATGAAAAGAAGAGCTGGACAAATACTTCTCTAAAGAAGACATGCAGATGGGCAAAAAAAAACACATGATAAAACATGCTCACTATCACTTCTTATCTGGGAAATGCGGGTCAAAATGACAATGAGAAGGACTGGCCCTCAGTTGGAAGCTTGCCACAAATTGGGGGAGAGGGCAATTAGGATAGCAAAGGACCACTATGACAATAATAGTTGGAAATGATCACTCTGGACAAGAATTGGGTGCTGAAAGTAGCAAAGTGACATACATGATAACCTTTCAGTACTTGTGTTGCAAACCATAATTCCCAAAAGGAGAGAGCGAGAGTGAGAGAGAGCGAGAGAGCAAGAGAGAGAGAGACAGAGAGAAAGAGAGAGAGAGAAAGAGAGAGAGAGGAAAAGTGCTTGCTATAGGCTGACTGGGGGTGGGGTGAAAGGAGGGAAATTTGGGATATTGGTTGTAGAAAATGTACACTGGTGAAGGAATGGGTGTTGGAATTTCATATGACTGAAGCTCAATAGTAGAATTTGCATGAAGGAGACGGTGGTCCGATCCCATTTGGAATTTTGGGACAACAGCGACATCGGTCAGGCAAAACCTTTGATTGAATATAATGTGGTCAATTTCATTGTGTAGAGTCTGTCTACCGGGAGACTCCCATGTCCAGCGTTTAGATTCGGCCTTCTGGAACTGTGAGTTATCATGGATGGTCTTGGTCGACATGATGAATTCAGACAGTCTCTCACCCTGATAGTTCCATTCTAGGTAGGCCATGTGTACCAATGTGGAGTTCTTCGGGCGACCTTCTCGGACCTATCTTGGCATTAAAATCACCAACAATGATCTTGTAGAAGGTGTGGTCTTCTTTATAGAACTTCTCCAGTTCCATGTAGAACCTCTCAATTTCTTCTTCACCATAGTTGGAAGTTGGTGCGTAGATGATGAAGATAGAAACTGTCAGCAGTGAGCCACACCTATTCAGGTGTAATCGTCCAATTCGGGTTGTTAGGCATTCGAATGAATCGATGCTCATGGCCAAGTTCTTGTTTACAAGGACATCAACACCACCAACACCTCTGTTGTCACATGTTCCGAGGAACAATTCTTCTCCAGTGTCGAAAATGGCGTGATGTGATTGATGTCTCCTCATTTTGGTCAGACCAATGATGTCGTACTTGATCTTCTGCACTTGCACCATCAGGTCCTCGATGGATGCATCTGATGCCAGTGTCTGTGCATTGAAAGTACAGACAATCATTTTAGTCTTTCTTCGTTTTGGCAGTCTAGTTTGTCACCGAGATTTTTTCAGCCTCTCCTTGCTCATCTTTCTTAACACTGCCATATTGGGGGCTCTTTTGGTGACAAGTGGATGAGGCCAATTGTTTTTACTGTTGTTGGCATATTGAATACGCCACGGGTAGCTTGCTAGGCTCTGCAGTGCGGGCGGGATACTCTCGGTAGCTTGCCCGGCTCTCTGAGAGGGATGGAAGCTAGGGCGGCCTCCAATTGCCCTTAGAGGTGTTACCATGGTTGACACCAAATTTGAACCCTATCATATATGGTGTGGGAATAATGGGTATTAAGTGTTTTATGGTGTGTCACGTGGCCGCTTTGAGGCTGTGCAGTCCGGAGAGCAGCCTGGAGTGTGGCGGTGGCTGGGTAGTGGATGTAGTGGGGGTCGGCCAGTGAGGTATTTATCTGGCTTGGGTAGGGTGGGGCGTCTGGGTTTGACCCCTCCCTCAGATGCCGGAGATTGGAGGAGGCAGACAGAGGATCTTGCTTCCAGGTCTCATTGAACCTAGAGTTCAAGGTCGCAAAGTTCTGCTTACCTGGCTTTGCGGGATCGGACCACTGTCTCCTTCGTGGAAAATTCTACTTCACAGAGCGGGGAGAAAAGTCTGCAAAATTTAGGTCTAAGAAGGCAACTCCCAGAATGACCACCAACTGGGAGCTCTTTGGCACTACTACAGCAACGTGGGAAGATGCCATCCTTGAACACATCGACGAGAAATACGATCGACTAGTTCAGCACCTCCATGTCTGTGCAAAGAATGCCGAGAGAGAGAAAGTCACAAACAGACGCCCGTCTTCAGAAACTCTAGAGGTCATTCGGCAACATGGTTTGGCGTGAGCCTCAATCAACCCACAAGCTAACGTCCGAGCTCACAAAGCTGTGCAGAGATGTGATAAAGGAAGACCTCAAAGAGAGAAGAGCAGCAGTGTTGGCCAGTGCAATAGAAGCTGGGAAAAGTATTCGCAACGCTTGCCTGTCCTTCGCCAACTACAAGACCAAGATGACTGCCCTCCGACGTCCCGATGGATCCATTACAAATTCCAGAAAGGCAATGGAGAGGATTATTCATGACTTCTACTCGGATCTCTTTGACAGCCATGTCCACCTGCCCACATACCAAATTCTGCAGGATGGATATGTCCCAACGTTCTCCCTTCTGAAATCTGACAGCCATTTCATTGGTAAAGACACAGAACCTGGTCCAGACAAGGTCAGACCCGAACACCTGAAGAATCTGCCGCCAGTACTCACCAATACACTGGCTCAACTCTTCACACGCTACCTGTCTGAATGCAAGGTTCTGTCTTAGTGGAAAACCAGTAGGACAGTTCTGTTGTACAAGAAGGGAGACATCCACGACATTGGCAACTATCGCCCATTCTGCCTGCTGTCTGTCGTCTACAAGTTGTTCACTCGTGTCATCCTGAATAGAATAGGCAGAACACTAGATGAAGGATGACCATGTGAGCAAGCCAGGTTCTGAAAAGGATTCAGCACAATCAACCATATCCACACAGTGACCAAACTCATTGAAGTTTCGCAAAAGTTTAAGATGCTGCTCTGTCTAACATTCATAGACTTAAAGAAGGTTTTCAGTTCTGTTGAGACTGAGGTGGTCATTGAAGCCCTGAGCAAACAGGGCATTCAAACTCAGTATATCAAAATCCTCTGGGAGCTGTATTGTGGATTCACCAGCAGGATCTCATCATTCTATAAGGAAGTGATCATTGATGTAAAGAGAGAGGTACGGCAGGGCGATACCATTTCACTAAAACTCTTCAGTGCTGCCCTCGAGAACATCATGCGACGACTGGAATGGGAAGGAATGGGAGTGAAGATAGACGGTCGGCAATTACACCACCTCTGATTCGCTGATGACATTGTTCTCATAACACCAAACATTAGCCAAGCGGCACAAATGCTGGCCAACTTCGACCACGAGTGTGGAAAGGTCAGGCTGCAGCTGAGTCTCAACAAGACGATGTTCATGAAAAACGAACTGGTCCCTGAAGCTCTATTTGCTCTCAATGGAATGAACATCTTCGAATGCAGCAGCTATGTGTACCTGGGTCGAGAAATCAACTTGAGGAACGACTTGGTGCCAGAACTGTGCAGGAGGAAGAGAGCAGCGTGGAATGCATTCAAGAGCGTCGAAGAAATGGTTAAGAGAACGAAGCACCTCCGACTCCAGGCACATGTTTTAGATTCCACCATTCTTCCTGCACTAACATATGCCTCAGAGACCTTGGCCTTACGCAAACAGGATGAGAATGCTATTAGGGTATCCCAAAGAGGAATCGAAAGAGCTATGCTGGGAATATCATGTCTCACTCAAGTGAGAGAAGGAATTCGGAGTTCTGACCTCCATCAATGGTCAAAAATCAGGGATGCTGTCTTCTTTGCCAAAGCATCAAAAATCAGATGGGCTGTTCATGTAATGCAATTCAGAGATGACCGCTGGACTAGATTTGTTACTGACTGGATTCCACGGGACGTCAGAAGACCTCGTGGCCGCCCACCAACTAGATGGTCAGATTTCTTCATCAAATCCCTGAATGAACGATTTGAGGTTCTTCCTGTTCCTGGAGCAAGCAGATATCATTGGGCTGCACTAGCACACGACAGGGACAAATGGAGACGTTACTGGTGCCCGCTCGAGCAAATCGAAGATCAATGGGACTACAAGTGATACAAGTGAAGCTCAATAATGGGCAACTTTGTAACTGTGTATTTCATGATGATGTAATAAAATAAATAAATAAAAACTCAAGCCCCCCTCCAAAAATAAAAACACGACAGTTTTGCATCAGAGAGAATATTCTATGTAAGAAAGGTGTGAAGCAACAGGGTCGATGGGATGTGGAAATAACGAAATGCTCTTTAACTGGAATGTTGAGGAGGAATATTGGCACTTTGGTGATATGGTAACACTGTACTTCTAAAACATTTAAATATTTATGCTCTTATGAACCAATAAATAAGAGTGTGAACCTCACTGAGCACAAATGCAAACCCCACACCAACTCTACATCCCCTGAAGCACCACGACTCCAGGGATCTCAATAATAGCAATGAAAAAGGGGAATAAGGGGCTGGAGCAATAGCACAGTGGGGAGGGCGTTTGCCTTGCATGCGGCCGACCCGGGTTCGATTCCCAGCATCCCATATGGTCCCCTGAGCACCGCCAGGGGTGATTCCTGAGTGCAGAGCCAGGAGTAACCCCTGTGCATCACCGGGTGTGACCCAAAAAGCAAAAAAAAAAAAAAAAAAAAAAAAAAGAAAAAGGGGAATAAGTAAAATGAAATAGAGTGCATCTACTGGCATCCAGTTTCAAAAACTATTTTTATAAAGAAAGATTAAAACATACACATCAAATTGGAATATTCTTTGGGTTTCTGCTAAGGTTTCAGGGTGGATTCATGACAGAATTCCAGTAACCTCTCTCAAGTCAGTTGCAACTTAAGGTATAATTTTGGGAACTGGCCTCTTTCACTAAATGCTTCTAAAAGAAGCATTCTTTAAAAAGCCTTCTTTAAAAAGCCTCCGGCAATGTATAAATAGTATGCAGAGGTATTAATTGTGTTATTTGCTGGATTGAAAAAAAAGACTATTTTTGTTGTTTGTTTTTGAACCACACTTGGGTGGTACTCAGGGCTTAATCCTGGCTCTGTGCTTAGGGTCATTCCTGCCGGACTGGTTGGACCATATTGGACACTGGAGATTGAACCTAGGTTTGCTATGTGTAAGCCGTTGCTCCAGTATATGAAAAATCATTAGTGTATCTTTACTGTTTATGGAAAGAAGTTGATATTATTTAGTGTGGTTTATTGTAGGATAACATAGCCTCAGGTAGCTTAGGTTTATTGGGTTAGTCCCATAATAGTGCTCCCATTCCTCTGTGTTTATTTGTAATTTCTTTATTTGTGTTCTGTTGACTTGTAAATATTGTTTTTTTCTTCTCCTTGAGTCCTTTGCATAGTTTATTCAGAGCCATGTCCTTTGTTATAGGCCCAGGAAGACTGTAGCAAATGCTATGCTTTTGTAACCTGGGAGTCATTTGACTCTACATGATATTTTCCTCCTGGGCATCTGTTCTCTCAACCTAAGCCTCAGCTGCCCTTACTTCCTAGCACCCCCAAAGGCAGAGTCTCGACGAGGGATGGGATGGACCCAGGGCAAGCAGTGAGTTATGTGCTACCCTGGCATCGAGATGGGCCTGGCCAAAGTGCCTAATGCTTAACTATAAGTCAAGAACTTGGTCATGGACAAATGCTGCAATGATCCAAAAAGTAATAACTAGATTCAGACCCTGCTAGGGTGAGGAGTGATTAATCTGGCCTGAGCACTGTAGTCTGAGTCTGTGGCAAGATATTGCCAGGAGAGCTGCCCCACAAGCCTCAATGTATCTCTTACTGTGCCCATACAAAAATAACTAATATAGAGATGTTAATTAAGATGCTAGGAGGAGGGGAATGCCTCTAGGTGGTGTATCCTTTGAACCTGGTGGGCCCTCAGGAAGGGCTTTCTTATGTTGATTTTGCTACCAGACTGTGTGTAGCCCAGAGGGCATGACCCAGAGAGACAAGTAGAGGGAGAGACTAGTAAAGAAGAGCAGAATCCAGAGAGCTGGGATGGAGGAGTGAGGAGGTAGGAAGGAAGAATGCATGAGATGAGAGAGACAAAAGATTGAGTAAACATGAACTGATCAGCAACCAGCTTGATCCTCATTCTTCCTTCATCTGTCCTTGGCCAACAGCCATCCCAATCCAGCCCATACACAGCGACTCGAGAGCACCAAATGTGGGTGGTGAGACAGAGCCATCGGGAGAGCCCTCGAACACACACCCTTCAGGGCGCAAATTTTTTTACAGTTTATAGAGTCCCATCCTACAATCTGGTACTGCTCTATTGTACCACAGTCCTGTAGTTCTACCTGAGATGCTGTAGTGTGCTGTAATCATCGACAAGTCATGCCATAAATAATTTGATAGAACAGAAGTTAAAATACTAAAGTACTGAACATATTCTGGTTTAATAATAGTATCAGAGTCTCACTATTGCGGCAACATGGGAAGATGCCATCGTTGACAACATCGACGAGGAATACAATCGACTGGTTCAGCACCTCCATGTCTGTGCAAAGAATGCCGAGTGGGAAAGCCACAAACAAACGCCTATCTTAGAAAACTCTCAAGCTCATTCACCAACGTGGTTTGGCACGAGTCTCAGGCAACCACAAGCTAACATCTGAGCTCACAAATCTGTGCAGAGAAGCGATAAAGGAAGACCTCAAAGAGAGAAGAGCAGCAGTGTTGGCTGATCAAACAGAAGCCAGTAAAAGTATTCACAACGCTCACCTGTCCTTTGCCAACTACAAGACCAAGATGACTGCCCTCTGACGTCCTGATGGATCTATCACATCTTCCAGAAGGGCAATAGAGAGGATTATTCACAACTTCTACTCGGATCTCTTTGACAGCCATGTCCACCTGCCCACATACCAAATTCTGCAGGATGGATATGTTGTTCCCAACATCCTCCCTTCTGAAATCTGACATGCCATTTCATCGATAAAGACGTGTACAGTACTCGGTCCAAATAAGGTCAGACCTGAACACCTGAAGAATCTGCTGCCAGTACTTGTCAATACACTGGCTCGGCTCTTCACATGCTACCTGTCTGAATGCAAGGTTCCATCTCAGTGAAAAACCAGCAGGACCGTTCTGTTGTACAAGAAGGGAGACATCCACGACATCGACAACTATGGCCCAATCTGCCTGTTATCCATAGTCTACAAGTTGTTCATATGAATCATCCTGAATAGAATGTGCAGAACACTAGATGAAGGACAACCATGTGAGCAAGCCGGGTTCCGAAAAGGATTCAGCACAATCAACCATATCCACGCAGTGACCAAACTCATTGAAGTGTCATGAGAGTTCAAGATGCTGCTCTGTCTAACGTTCATCAACTTAAAGAAGGCCTTCTGTTGAGACCGAAGCAGTCATTGAAGCCCTAGCCAAAGAGGGCATTCAAACTCAGAACATCAGGATCCTCCAAGAGCTGTATTACGGATTCACCAGCAGGATCTCATCATTCTACAAGGAAGTGATCATTGATGTAAAGAGAGGGGTTTGGCAGGGCGATACCATTTCACCGAAACTCTTCAGTGCCACCCTTGAGAACATCATGTGATGACTGGCATGGGAAGGAATGGGAGTGAAGATAGATGGTCAGCAACTACACCACCTTCATTTAACTTATAACATTGTTCTCATAATGCCAAACATTAGACAAGCGGCACAAATGCTGGCCAACTTTGAGCACGAGTGTGGAAAGGTCGGGTTGCAGCTGAATCTCAGCAAAACAATGTTCATGAGAAATGAACTAGTCCCTGACATTCCATTTACTCTCAATGGAACGAACATCTCTGAATGCAGCAGCTATGTGTACCTGGGTCAAGAACTCAACATGACGAACGACTTGGCGCCAGAATTGCACAGGAGGAAGAGAGCAGCGTGGAATGCCTTCAAGAGCATTGAAGAAGTGGTTAAAAGGACGAAGAACCTCTGGCTCTGGGCACATCTTTTTGACGTCACCATTCTTCCTCTGCACTAATATACACCTTAAAGACCTGGTTATCCCAAAGAGGAATCAAAAGAGCTATGCTTGGAGTATCATGTTTCACTCAAGTGAGAGAAGGAATCCAGAGTTCCAACCTCCAACGACAGTCAAGAATCAGGGATGCTGTCTCATTTGCCAAGGTGTCAAAAATTAGATGGGCCAGAAACGTAATGTGACTCAGAGACGACCGCTGACTAGGCCCGACTGGGTTCCACGGGATGTCAAAAGACTGAGTAGCCGCCCACCAATGAGATGGTTAGACTTCTTCGTCAAAACCCTGAATGAATGATTTGAGGCTCTTCCTGTTCCTGGAGCGAGTAGATATCATTGGGATACACTAGCACGTGACAGGGACAAATGGAGACGTTACTGGTGCCTGCTTGAGCAAATCGAAGATCAACGGGATGATAAGTGATACAAGTGATCATAGTCTCAAGAGAGTATTTCAAGTATTTCTTTTGCAGCATTATAGTCCTTTCCATTTCTAATGGTTTCTTGAACTAGTTAGCAAGAAGAAAGAATGATGTACATCTAGAACACATCCTTTCATCTATAACCTATCATGTCTTTGTTGGCAAGGAATCATGCTGATAATTGCTCTTCTGGCCACAATGGTTCAGATGTTCTTTAAGCTCATTGCTTTGTGCTGTTGCTCAAGCTTTTATTTATTTATTTATTTATTTTTGTTTCTGTCTCCAGTGGTTTTTCTACTTCTTCTTACTTCCTCATTTACAGTAATGTCAATATTCTCACTAGAAAATGACCTTTTCTCTGCAAACTTTCAATCCCAATCCCTTTACATGTTTGTTTTAAAAGCATTGTTGCTCTTATTCATGCTTATTCAACAAATGTTTGAATGCCTAGATTTGCTTTGCTTTGCAATTTTATTATGTATCAGTCTTTACAGAAGAAATGCAGACATTTTCATAAAGTCTTAATTATCCTTGATTACCACAGTTAAGTACACACAAAGTAAATATTCAATGTATGGGGTAAACACACAAAGTAAATATTCAATAAATGTTCTATAATTTTAAATTATATTCACATATAAATATTCAATAAATGCTCTATAATTTTGAAGCAAAAATAAGGAGAAAAAAGAAGGCAAAGAGTGTCATGAACCAGCCAGAGTGATGCTATAGCATGTAGGGCATTTGCTATGCACACAGACAAACTAGATTTGATCTCTAACATCCCAGATGGCTTTCCCGATCACTGCCAGAAGTAATTCCTGAGCAAAGAGTCAGGAGTAAACCCTGACCATCTCTAGGTATGACCCAAGAAGCTAAAAAAAATTCATGAATTAAATGAACTATGAGAATCAAACATGGGAGGTTATAGATGAAACTGATCAGAGGAGGAGGGAGGGAAGAAAGAAGTGGGAGTAGATCACACACAAAAAGCACAGGCTCTATGGAACCAAAAAACAAATTGTTCTATTAGTCTGGCAGTAGTTGCCAGCGCTTATTTCCCATTATCACACAAGCACCAGGATCCTTTGTAACCAGTTCATTTTATAGGTTATCAAATCCTAATCTTTAGATTATATGAAAAATGTCAGTAATTGTTTTTGAAATTAACTACAGAGTTGACATTAAGTCCTATTTGGCTGCCAAAAGGAAAAACAAATATAATCCATAGATGTGTATACGGAGACAAACATAGACAAAGGTAGTCTTCGTGCCTAGAGATGAAAAGAGCACAACGATAAGAGTATAAGAGGCAGACCCAACCTCCTGTTGCCTGTCCATACCCCTGTGTCTGTCACTGAGTCCTGTGTGTTGGTGGGCAGTCAAAGACCAGCACCATGAAGATCCTAGTCTTGCTATTGGTTTGTCTACACTTCTCAGAAGGTGCAGAAAGGTATGTGTTGTGAATTCCAGCAGGAGAGCATGGCAAGTAAGGGGAGAGAAAATACCTGTAGGGCTGCTTGGGATGGAAATTGGTAATCTCTTGGTGAATTAAATACTCCTTAGAGGCCTTGATAGACAGACAGATGGATGATGTGTATTTCTGCATGTGCACATATTTGCAATAATGGGTTGGGTATTTTTTTTATGTTTGTTAAGAAGGAAGGATGCAAGACCCTTTTACCAAGTTTATGAGAAGGAAGTATTGGGAAGAAACAGGCATACAATATATAAACCAAATAAATATTAATCAAGTATATGCCACATAATCCACTCTGAGAATACTAGAGTGAATACTATGGTCAGAATTCATTAAAATTCTTGAGGTTTTCCTGAAAGAGGATCTTTTGGAATCAACTACTAAAGAAGCTTAAAAATTGCAGGTCAGATCATTGAAGGGATTGCTTAAATGGAACAAAATGTGACTCATTGATTTTATTCATTCTGTTCTCTGCAGAATCCTTCTGAGGAAAGGCAAGTCTATTCGCCAGACAATAGAGGAGCAAGGTTTACTGGAGACTTTCCTTAAAAACAATCCTAAGGTTGATCCAGCTGCCAAGTATTATTTCAATAATGATGCTGTTGCTTATGAGCCCATCACCAATTATATGGATGTGAGTGAAGGGGAAGACAGTACTAATCATCCCTGAGTGATGATTTTTCTTACAGACTGATTTATATTTTTCTTTAACTTTAATTTTGAACTGATTACTACATATAAATCTCACTTTTTCAGAAAATAAGTTACGAATAAATGTACTTCCTAATAGTATAGTAATTCCCTTTACTTCTTTTCTCCACTTCTGGTTCATCTTTCTAACATTACTTCTATATAATTCATAGATTCACAGTGGAAATATTCAAGTTTTTTGAAAGACCCAAAGGAAGCCCCAGTTATGTGGTGGGTGCAGGGCAAAGAAAGAAACACACGCAGAGCTGCCAGGTGAAATCTTCAGTGACTCTAGACACTATATAGTCCATCTTCCCCTTTTAAGAGACAGTGGTGCCCAGGCAAATACTTAAATTTTCTTGAGACTGCAATGTCTAATCAGGACCTGTCAACATATTCTTATGGAATTTTACATAGAGTGCCAGACCTGGAAACAACTTTAGGATTCTTCTGTTTCAACTCCCACTGTTTTAGATGGGTATAGCTACAGGAAGGTAACTGACATGACTGACCCCAGTTCACTGGAAATGGAGCCACCTCACAAGTAAAATTCTTTTTTTTTCTTTTATTTTCCTTGCTACTACCAATCCTAGACTATTCAGCACATTTTACTAGGTGACCTACAGGGAGGATTGATGGATATTATCTTGGAAGAGATGGGGAAAAGACTCCGTAGTGTGTGTATGTATGTGTATGTGTGTATACATGTGTGTGATATGTAAGGAAGCTGGATGAATAATGAAAGAAGGAAAAAGTTATTGCTTCTTCAACTTTTGGTTGTTATGGCACAGTTTGGTAAATCAATGCAGGTATCACCTTACTTCAGAACAGGAAACACATTTTAAAGAAGATATTAAATTGCTAGTATTAATCTTGGCTGGTTAAAGGCTTGCAATTAGGAAAAAACCTAGAATATTGAGTTATATTAACATCATCTAGGAAGAAAAACTTGGGGGAAAAGTTTTTAATTCCTTAAAGTACATGATTTGGGCAAAAATTACTATATCAATTTCTCCCACACTTTGAGGATAAGACTTAACTAATTGGCAAACCTATCTTTACAGGCTTTCTACTTTGGAGAGATCAGCATTGGGACACCACCCCAAAATTTCTTGGTCCTTTTTGACACGGGGTCTTCCAACCTATGGGTGCCCTCCACCTATTGCCAGAGCCAGGCATGCAGTGAGTATTAGTATACCCCTTGCACCCAACGCAGCCTGTCTCCCATAGGAGATGGCACAGAGTGGGCAGAGTGAGGACAGAACACAGTTAGATAACCAAGTCTAAAACCCATGGGTATAGCTATCATCCTCCTAAAGGCAGAAACATCTTAGAATTTTTTTGCCCTCCATCTACATTTTTTGTAGATGTATTGACAGTTCTAGAAGAATAAAGTATAAGCTAAAACTTCCATTCCATTTAAAATTGTTCTGTTCCCTTAGCTCTTTTCTATGGCCAGAATTTCTGGCACATTTGAGTCAATATATCCCTAAGGCAGGAATGGATTTGGGGCAATGTCCAATTTTTTGGAGTTAACAAGTTTTTCCACAGTACAAACAATCTGGGGTTAAAGCCAAATCAAAGTCTTGGTAATATGGTCCCAGGCCATTAAAAATAAAATGCTTCCAAAGGTTTTGGAAAAGTCAAATAACACTGTCACTGTCATCCCGTTACTCATCGATTTGTTCAAGTGGGGCACCAGTAACGTCTCTCATTGTGAGACTTATTGTTACTGTTTTTGGCATATCGAATAAGCCACGGGTAGCTTGCCAGACTCTGCCATGGGGGCAAGATACTCTCAGTAGCTTGTCGGGCTCTCCGAGAGGGACGGAAGAATCGAACATGGGTTGGCTGTGTGAAAGGCAAATACCCTACCACTGTGCTATTGCTCCAGCTCACATAACACTAATATTCTATTTTATTATTTTTATTTTATCTATTTTTATTCTATTTTGTCTTTCTACAGCCAAACACAACAGATTCAACCCCAACTATTCTTCCACCTTCAGAAATGATGGGCAAACATATACACTGTCCTACGGGAGTGGCAGTCTGAGTGTGATTCTGGGATACGATACTGTGACAGTGAGTGATGTTCTCACAGCCCTGGAGGATCTCTGGTTTGGATCCCACTTACTGTAGTTTTAAGTTGTCAGAGAAATCTATGATTACTGATTAGGCACAATCTTCTCAGAAGCTGAGTGTTGGAAAAGACATCACAGGCCATCTAATTCAATCTTCCTCTCAAGACAGGAATTGCTTCCATGGAAATCATGACTGTAGGAATTCCTTTGTGCTCTTCTAAAGTTGTATACTCTCTTGCTCTATTTCTCTCTCTCTTTCTTTTTCTCTCTCCCTCTTTCTCTCGATTTTTGGGGTCCACTCACGGTGATGCTCAGGGGTAACTCTTGGGTAACTCCTGTTTCTGCACTCAGGACTCACTCCTGGCAGTGCTTGAGGGACCATATGGGATACTGGGGACCAAACCCAGGTGGATTGTGTGCAAGGCAAGAGCCTTACCTGCTGTACTATTGCTTTAGCCCCATGTGTTTTCTCTTGAATTTACTCTAGGGTCTTAACATGCCCTCTGGAAACACATAGAATAAACTCACTTTATGCTTTATGTAATTTCACTTTGGAAATTTTAAGACACATTCTCTCACATTTTATTCTTTCTTTAGCAAATACCTACAGAGTTTCTCTATTATCCTTAAAATGGTTGGGTCAGAATAAAACCAGTCAATGTCCTTTCATTGTCTATAGAAGTGGGAAATTGTAACTCCCAAAGCAGCTTCTGCTTTCCCAACAACCACAGTCCTTTCCTCCCAAGAAGCTTTAAGTTTGAGTGATGCTATTTTCCTTTCTCTTTTTGTCCCCATTCCCATAAGTGAGCTCCGTACAAAAGAAGCCAATTTGCCACTTCTTAGGAAGGTTCTAGATTCCGGATGCTAGGCAACCTAGGTCTGGGAAGGTTTTCCACCTGAATTATTAAGCTCTTTTGTCTGCTTGGCCCAGGTTCAGAACATTGTCATCAATAACCAGGAATTTGGCCTGAGTGAGAATGAACCTAGTGATCCCTTCTACTATTCAGACTTTGATGGGATCCTGGGAATGGCCTATCCCAACATGGCGGTGGGCAATGCCCCAACAGTCATGGAGGGCATGCTGCAACAGGGTCAGCTCACTCAACCCATCTTCAGCTTCTATTTCTCTCGGTAAGAACACTTGTTCTGGGAAGGAGGGCTCAGCAAATTAGGCTCTATGGGGATGGTAACTCAGTGCTAGACAGGACCTAAGTAATATGGTTTTCTGATAAACCGAATATACTTTGTTTTATACATTTTATATACTTGTGAAAATCTGTGTGATATGTTGTTGAGAATTTTATTTTAAGGTTGAAAGAGTTTTTACTTAAGGCTACAAGCCATATGACCATTCTTCTTAAAAATAAGCATTTCTCCTCATCTATTGCTAAGTAGATCTGGAGACTGCTGTACTAGATTTCCCTAACTGTAAAACTATAAAACTAGTTATATGAGTGTTTACTAGTGATGAGACCAATGATAAAATGAGAATTATAACACCTCTGAATTGATAAAATTGTTCTTTTACCAATAATTCCAAATGATATTTTAAAAATCATGTAATTAGCTCCATTTTGCCAGTGAGGAAATGAAGCCTCAGATAAGTTGTTAACACTGAATAGGTCACCCACTGGTTGGAGTGAAGCCAAGACTGAGATTCTGCTATCTTGGTCACAAATTTAGTGCTTTCTTTTTTTCTTTCTGGCCTTGAACTCTTCATGTCAAGCTTATTCCCTCATCCTTCTTTCATAAATATATGATCCTTTGGGTCCTTAAAGTCAAGATATCTTTCTTTGCTTATCATCCAGAATAGTGAACTCAAGAGACCTAAATCTCTTGGTCATTGCCTAATTCAGTGTTTCTCAACATTTTCCCAACAATGGCTGATTTTTTTATGCTTTCCGGTGCCCTTCCCTCCTTCCTACAGGTTGGCTTTCTAGTTCCATTTATAATACCAGGGTACCTGTAGCACCATTGGAATAAACTGGGGACCCAAAGGGGAACCTATGGCTCCCATTTTAGAAATACTGATATAGAGCAATGGATGTCAACTGCTGGCCCATGGGTTGATGCTAGTCTGCAGTTGTAAAAAGGTTATAAAAAGGTTCAGTTCCCATGCTGACTGTGATAGGAACACCCTCATCCTAACATCCTGAGAGCTCTATCAGGGGCAACTCTGAGTACTATCTGAGTGATTCCCATTTGTTCTCTCCCTTTGTCCCAGGAAGTATTTTCTTAGGATGTTTTTCAAATTTATCTCAGGTGCTCAATTTCTAATTGTAATTTCTCTTTTTGGTGCAGAGTCTGTTCTCTGACATTTTGATGATTTCTGTCAGAAGTCACCCCTGTCTTGTGCTTCAGCCAAGAATTACCTGTAGAGCTGCTGAGAAAAATTACCCCCTCCCCGCACCTCTAATCTTGTAGTGCCTTTATGTCTGAGATGGGGAAAGAGGGAGAGAGAAGAGACAGGACTGCCTAACCCATTTGTGTGGTGGGAACTTATGGTTTTCTATGTTCCTACCCAGTCAACCAACCTATCAGTATGGTGGAGAGCTCATCCTGGGAGGAGTGGACACTCAACTCTATTCTGGTCAGATTGTCTGGACCCCTGTGACCCAGGAACTCTATTGGCAGATTGCCATTGAGGAGTAAGTAAAGTGCACAGTTGCTAAGTATTATATACTCTCTTCTAAAGTGTTTCTTCAGTGTGACAATGTTCTCTGTTCCTGTCATGGCTGATTCCTTTTGTGCACATCACAGATTTCTCTCTCTTTCTTTATTTTGAAATAAACTTCTTTTGAGTTTATTGTAGAAGTACATTTAGGACATTACCTTAGAAGTGCCGATTCTGTGTCAAGGAATTCACTATGACTTTCTGGAAAATTCACACACTAGTTTACAGGATATAAAAATAAGATTTATTCCATCATTTGATTGAGTTAGATAATTGATTATTGAAGAAATCAAATATTCATATATTTAATTCAGTTTCACATTTTATTTATTTTTGTAAAATTTTACTTTCATTTTTCTTCCACTTTTTTTTAGGCACCATGATTTACAATCTATTACTAATAGAGTTTCAGGCACATAGTGTTTCCCACATCTACCACCAGTGTTAATGTCCCTCCACCAACATCTCAAGATTCTTTCCTCCTGCCCCCACACTGCCTGGTTATACAGATTCAGTTCTGTAGGCCAATTCTCACAGTTTTACACATTTTTTTTCAAGAATCAGCAAATTATCAAGATAACTTTTTCTTCAACTAAGCAAATTCTATTGTCTAGTTGTTGATTGATGTTTTTATTTGTTTTGGAAACTTCATGGGTGGTAGTCAAGGTTTACTCCTGGCTTTGTGTTCAAGGATTACTCCTAGCAGGGCTTGAGAGACTATTGGGGTGCTGGGTATTGTGCACACAGGACAAATACCTTATCTGTGGTACTACTCTCTGTCCCAGGCTGAATCTTTAAATAGTTCATGGAGTCTCATGCCACAGGTTAGCCATTCCTAGACACTTGAATTTTTTTGTTTGCTCTTGAAAACCTCATTATCCTAATCTGGATATTTTCTAAAAACCATTTCCAACTGTTATTTTTTTATGCATCATACTTAAGTGCTTTTCTTATGTTACTTTATTTTTTTTCTTTTTGGGTCACACCCGGCGATGCACAGGGGTCACTCCTGGCTAATGTACTCAGGAATCACCCCTGGCGGTGCTCAGGGGACCATATGGGATGCTGGGATTCGAACCCGGGTCGGCCACATGCAAGGCAAACACCCTACCCGCTGTGCTATCACTCCAGCCCCTCTTATGTTACTTTAAAGTAATTTTTCTTTCTTTCATTTTGGTTTTTGGGCCACAACTGGTGGTGCTAGGGGCTTACTCTAGGCTCTGCATTCAGGGATCACTCTTGGCAGGCTCAGGAGACCATATGTGGTGCCAGGATCAAACCTGGATTGGCCACCTGTAAAGAAAGAGCTCTAACCATCACACTATGGTGCTAGTCCTTCCCTTTTTTAGCACTAAAATCCCTGCAAGATTATCTTATACATCGTAGGTACTCAAAGAGTATTTAATAATTCATTATAAATCCTTACAACATTTGGCACAAGAAACTGGGTCTCTGCTTTCTCTAAGCAGAGTCACCTGGACAAGACTAAGGATATAACACTAAAGTCACAAAGGTGCAGAACATTTTACTGGCAGTTGTGTGTTGAGGTAGCTGGAAGTCAGAGTCACTGGATTGGGGGCGTTGGGGTTGACATGGTTCAGATGTGCCATAGAGTACTCTCACTCTCTTTGCATTGGTCTCGCCCTCAGGTTTGTCATCGGTAACCAGGCGACTGGTTGGTGCTCCCAGGGCTGCCAGGCCATTGTGGATACTGGCACTTTCTTGTTGGCTGTCCCCCAGCAGTATATGGGCTCCTTCCTGCAGGCGACAGGAGCCCAGGAGGCCCAGAATGGTGATGTAAGTAACCAGAAGCCAAGGGTTTCTCTGCACATCCAATAGCTTCAACACTGAGGAATGATCTCGTGAGAGGGAAGAGAAGGCTTTGGTTGGGGATTTAAACATCTTAAAGACAGACCAGGTGGGGAAAGAACATAGCATCTCGGCATGATTGCTCAATGAAAGGAAGGACAAGCAGATGGAGTAATACCAACTCCATGCTGACTGTGAGTCTGGGCTGACCCTTTGCAGGTCCTCAGTGCTCTGACCATTGTCACTGGCTGCACTGAAATACTGGTCAGGGTGCAATGCATTTCTCCAAGCCACTTGGACTCTTTCTTTTCTAGGACTGCGTTTTTTCATTTGACTCTGAGTCATCTCCTGACCCCACACCTACTCCCTTTTGTACACCTATATGTAGTTTGCTAATCATTGCAAGAATCAGGACCCAGATGGAATCTTGATTTGTGCATGTGTGCATATGTGTGTGTGTGTACACAGGCATACACAAATATGGATGTGTGCACCTGAGAGTATTTAGCACTGTAGCACTGTCGTCCCATTGTTCATTGATTTTGTTCAAGCGGGCACCAGTAATGTCTCCATTGTGAGACTTGTTGTTAATCTTTTTGGCATATCAAATACATCACAGGTAGCTTGCCAGGCTCTGCCATGCAGGCATGATACTCTCAGTAGCTTGCTGCTCTGAGAGGGATGAAGGAGTTGAACCCGGGTCGGCTGCGTACAAAACAAACACCCTACCCACTGTGCTATAGCTCCAGTCCAACAAGTATGTATTCATGCTTTTTCTATAATAACTGAGACTAGAAAATGTGTTCAAGAATAAGTTTAACTATTGATGGCCATACCAACAATGAAAATCTGAGATGTGTTTTAAGGAGAGAATGTAAGATAACAAGAAACCTTGGAAAGCTGTGTATCAGGGCATCAGGCTTTGCCTCCTATTCTCAGAAATAGTCTCTGCTGAAAGGACATGAGAGTTTCACGGGAAAGAAAGTAGTGGGGCAGGGCAGGGAGTCGGGGGCACTGGGGCCCCTGGTCTGGATTCAGAATCCACAGCTCTGGATTCACAGAGCTGCTCACAATCACCTCTTCTCTGTCTTTCAGTTTGTGGTCAACTGTAACAACATACAGAACATGCCCACCATCACCTTCATCATCAGCGGCTCCCAATTCCCTCTGCCTCCTTCTGCCTATGTCTTCAATGTATGTAACCACTCCCTTGACCTCTGCATGTGTGATTGGGATCCCCACCCCAGCTCTTACCTGGGTGACTCTGGCAATTATCTGGGGCTAAGTCGAGGGTGAACCCAAAGTGATACCTGGGCATCAAGGGTTATGGGGAGGTGGTGATAGGTGAGTTCTTGTAGGTAAAAGTGTCTCCAAATGTCACTGACTGGACCTTCTCTCTTCAGAACAATGGCTACTGCAGGCTGGGAATTGAGGCCACTTACCTGCCTTCTCCCAACGGGCAGCCCCTTTGGATTCTCGGCGATGTTTTCCTCAAGGAGTATTATTCTGTCTATGATATGGCCAACAACAGGGTGGGCTTTGCCTACTCTGCCTAAAGTCACTGTCCACACCCCCTGCAGGCAGCTGGGAAAGACACACAGTGTCTGGTGCCCAACGGCAGCATGTTTAAGGACTCTGACTAATGCCTCCTGGCATCTTTCTCCTGTCACTAATAAATCTGGAAACTCCAAGCATCTTTGATATTATTTCCTTTTCATGTGTGTTCTACTTATAGTCGTTCATTCTACATAGAAATAGAACAGTAGTTGGTTTGGGGAAATCTGCTAATTAACCAATGAGAAAGAGAACAGGAGAAGGGTGCTCTGTGGATGAAACCAAAGCCCAAAGATGGCTGCACCAAGAACTGTGGCTGGAGGCTGCCCCACCTCCCAAAAACTCTCCACCAACTATTTTAATCCATTCTCTTTTTTTGCTTGTTTATGTGGTGTTTAGTGCTGGAAGGGAATGGTGTGTGTTCTGGGGATACTCCTGCTCTTGCTCAAAGCACCAACATATGCTCGAAGTTCTTTGTGTTATTTCTCAAGCCCATTATATTTGTTCTTAAAAAATAATGGAACCACTTCGTGTGTGTGTGTGTGTGTGTGTGTGTGTGTGTGTGTGTGTGTAAGAGAGAAAGAGATAGAGACAGAGTCAGAGACAGAGATAAGAGGACAAGAGACAGGGACAGAGAAACAGAGAGACCCATGGAAACAGAAAAAACCCTTAGAGGATATTCCAAATAGGTGCTCTTATAGTTAATATGATCAGAAAAAGTAAAGGTTGTTGTTGTTGTTTTGGGGGAAGTGGCACAAAGTTAATAAATTTGAAAATTATCTGCTATTTTCACACTTTCCATTGCTTCCGGTTGCTGCTCTCAGGCTGTCTCATATATTCACTGCGTGGGCCAGCATTTACCTTTGTTTCTGTCGTTTTCTAGTTTTTGGTTTGGGGATCACACCCAGCTATGTTCAGGGATTACTCTTGGCTCTATGCTCAGGGATCACCCCCATAGGAGTAAGAGGGCCATATATGTTACTGGGAACACCTGGGTAGGTTTTAATGCATGCAGATGCCTTCCCCATTGTACTGTCTCCCCAGTGTCCAAGCATTTGCCTTTATGCCCAGTTCTATTTAGAGTGGAAGGGAGTGAAATATGAAGAAGTAATCACATGGTTAGGTCACTGAAATTTTTTTTATTGTAATAAGATTTGCTATGTGCCAGCCACTGAGACCTACAAATAAAAATAAGGCATGGCTTTCGGCCCCTGGGAATTTTCAATCAAGTAAAATATTAATGCCTCTGAGAATTTTCCCTCAAATGAAGAAATACCAGTGTCTCGGTTTGTAGAAGAAGCCAGTTGTCAACCATTAGCTGGAGTAGAGTCTTCTAGTTCAGAAAAGTTGTCTCCATGGAGTGAAATATTTGCTCTGGGACATTAAACATGTTTCAGCCAACCAAAAGAAGCATATGGAAAGAACATATGCAAAGTGCTTCTCTGCCTCTTCTTTATATTCACATTCAGTCTGGGCTGCCATGATCAAATAAATAAAAAGCACAAGACATTTCCCCCCTTGTATCTATGTGGAAATTTTGGTAGTAGACTAGCAGTTGCTGCAAGTCTGTCAAATAAACAGATACAAAAAGTATTTGGGGGGATAGGGTCACACACAACTGTGCTCAGGGCTCAGAGCTTATTTCTGGTTCAGTGTTCAGGGATCACTTCTGATAGTGCTTAGGGATCAAACCAGGATTTGCTGAATGCAAGGCAAGTGCATTATCTGTGTTCAGGGCTCAGGGGTGATTTCTGGTTCAGTGCTCAGGGATCACTTCTGACAGTGCTCAGGGATAAAACCAGGATTGGCTGAATGCAAAGTAAGTGCATCACCTCCATGACCCCACAAAGCAATCTTTACTCAGGTGTTCATGGGAGGTGGTAGAGTAGATAGGAATTTATTTTTCTAAATAATTTCACCAGTTCTCTGTATGAACACATAATGAAAAAGTAACTGGGTTGTTACTTTTTTTCATGATGTCCTTTTCTTATGGGAAAAATATATTCTTTTTGTCAATGGGAAATGAGATGTGCAGCACCCAATTCACCTCCAACTTCATCCCTTGCTCTGTCATTCCTGCCTAAGTACCACTTCTATTCTTGCCCTGGCCTTTGTTTTAAACTACTTAGAGCAAAGGTCTTTGGTTAGAGATATAACAAATCACAGTTATCACAAATCACCTGTAATTCTAGTACCAGCCACCAGAACATTGCAGGGTATTGGTCAAGAGTTATTTTCTTTTGTATTTGAGAAAACTCAACAGGAACTCTCACAGATTAAGGGTTGCCCCATCATGTCTATCACTGGGTGGGGTCAAGATTTGTTCATATGTAAGTGTTCCCTAGCTGCTGCTACACTAAAGCTCTTAGTTCTTACCTGTTCAATTCTTTTGTGTTCTGTATGTGAGGGGGGGTTGGAAGGAGGGAGGGGGAGAGAGAGATCAATCTGGAGGGAAACAGATGTGAAATGTTGCCTACCTGGATTCCTAAACTGAGAGAAAACACCAAGCAAGGGAGTGACAGGGCTGGGGGTGGGTGGGTGGATGATGAGATAGACTGGGGTGAAGGTTGGGGGTTGATGAAGTAGACTGGAAGGGATATTGGTGAAGGTTCTTGGGAACCTTTGTAGTGTACATGCATGGCAACACAAAGAGAAATGAAAAATAATAACAATAATTTTAAGAAGTGTAAAGTCACACAGAGAGGGACCACAGTCTATGTTTGGTTTATACTTATAAAACTGACTTTTCTTTCTATTTAACTATTTCTCATGGAATCATCATTGGCTAAACCTTATTAATTTAATTTTTAAAAAATATTTTTGGGCCACATATGGCAGTGTTTAGGGCTTACTTATGGTTCTGTGCTCAGGAATCACTCTTGGCAGTGCTTGGGGAATCATGTGGGGTTCTGGGATCCAACCTGGGTCAGTTATATACAGGACAAGCACCTCACCCACTGTACTACCCCTTTAGTCCCTTATTCACAGTCTTCATTGAAATCTCAGGTTTTTTTTTCAAATAAAGTCTCCCCTGATCCCTGTTATCTCATGCTTATTCTCTGCCTACCCTATTTTTGGGAGGAGTAAACAGTCAACCTACTCCTCCCTTATCAACTGATATCTCAGAGAGGTTTTTGCTCAGTACATCAAAATTTATTTTTATGTCTGTTTCCATGACTAAATTATGAGTCTGATAGAAAAAGAGATTTGTTATTTCCCCTTAAAATCCCCCAGATTGTCAATGTCTTGCTGACACTAAGTATTTAGCCAATCCCTTTTACCAAGTTAATTACTGAAAATGCAAGTGAGATTAAAGCTGTAACAGAGAATTCAGATGGGGGAAGGAGGGAAGGCATCACAAGGAATCATGTTAGATTTGAGTCTTGAAGTATGTATAGGGATTCACTGGATGGAGAAAGTAAAAAAAGAAATTCCTAAGGAAGAGCACAAAGGCTTAAAGAGTTGGTATAATTGTAGAGGAGACTGCAACCCAAACTTCCTGCAGAGCTATAGCAGGAAATTGGATAAGAGGATGGAGTACTTGCGCAAAGTCTGAATTTGCTTCTCTAATACAGGGACCCATATTGATTTTTATTTTGGTTCCCTGGCCAATCCGGAAGTGCTCAGGGCTTACTCCTGACTCTGTACTCAGGGACCACTCCTGGCGGGACTCTGGGGACCATCTGGGGTGCTGGGGATTGGATCCTGATCAGCAAAGCACAAATTAAGTGCCTTATCCATTAAGGATATGTTCAGATCTGGGTTTTTTTAATAAGAATTTTATTTTGTTGAATCACCATGTGGAAAATTACAATGCTTTCAGGCTTAAGTCTTAGTCATACAATGCTGAAACAACCATCCCTTCACCAGTGCCCATATCCCACCACTGAAAAAAAAAACACCACAGTACACCTCCCATCCCGCCCACCCCCGCACCCCCCCACCCAGCCTTGTAACTGATAAATTTTACTTTACTTTCTATTTACTTTGGTTACATTCAGTATTTCAACACAAACCTCACCATTATTGTTAGGAGCACCACACTAGAGTCAGATCAGTTGTGAAGAGAAATGAGGTACCACGGCCGTGCGGTTTTGGATTTCTGTACTTTAACAACTAAGTCCAGGGAGATTTCTTCCGGATATTGAATCATTGCAAGCTTGTAAACCCCATCTGTGAATCGTCATAATATGGTGGTCCCCACGACCTTCATCCCCGGGAAGGGACAGGCGAGAGAGAGAAATACCTTTCCCCTCCTGGGCGGGCATGGGGTCGCGGCTTAGTTCTCAGGCTGGAGACATTCTGCAAGTAGCTGCCCATGTTGAAATTGGTTCAGCTGGGTCTGGATTCACGCTCGTGCAGCTGTGGAGGGGCCGTACACATGTGCGGCCGGACATGTTCAGATCTTGGTTGGAGGAGGACAGATCTGCTGGTAGGATTTCTTTGCTCTTCAATCAACTTTGAGGTTCCTTGGCTTCCTGTACCTGATTCAGAACAAGATTCCTGGGAGATACTGGCCCAGATCGATGCACATTCATCATTCCTGGTAGACCTGCTGCTCTAGATCTCTATTTTCTGAGGCTCATGATCAAGGCTGAGAAACCAAGGCAGAAAAGCCACCCTTTTTATTTCCTGACCCCTACAGTTAGAAGTTTGAGTCAGACCAAAGCAGCAACCTCTCAACTCTGGGCCTACCCCTTTCTTCATTCTTCTTTAACTCCCCTTTAACTGTCGCCAAGACAACAGGAACCTCAAAAACAACTCCCATGATCCAGTTGGGATGGGCTGTCAGAGGCCTCCTCTCTTCTCCCTCTTATGTGAAAAATGTGTTAAGAAGACTATTGTCGAGTTGAGGGACACAGCGCTGAGTCCAAAGCTGATCTTTCCGCGCGCTCTCTGCCACCCAATTCAGGTACCAGCCCATGTCAGGGCTCCTGCCCGGGGTTGCATTTTTGCCTGGTTCCCAGGAAAGCCGGTTTTCATCCTTGCTCTTCGGGGGGGTGGGGGGGACGGGAATTGAGGGACACAGCGCCGCATCCAAAGCTGACCATTCCGAGTGCTCTCTGCTACCCAATTCAGGTACCAGCCAGCTTCGGGGCTTCTGCCCAGAGCCACGGCCACTAAAGCGGCAGCGAGTTTTTCTCTTCCCTCCATATTCCACAAGAACCAGAAGTCACTCTTTTAGCTAGAACTTTCACCAGGTTAGCTTAACCAACAGAAATACATTAGCCCCGGGGGCTGGAGCAATAGCACAGCGGGTAGGGCATTTGCCTTGCACGCGGCCGACCCAGGTTCGATTCCCAGCATCCCATATGGTCCCCTGAGCACTTCCAGGAGTAATTCCTGTATGCAGAGCCAGGAGTAATCCCTGTGCATCACCAGGTGTGACCTAAAAAAAAAGCAAAAAAAAAAAAAGAAATACATTAGCCAATATCTCATTAATCCCACCTAAATTAATATTGCATCATAAAAAGAATAATATCAGTGAGTGTGAAGGGCTGAGCCACATAGGTCACAATGGTAAAGCAACGCAGATCCCCACCAAGCTTACTTGTTGAAGAGGCTAGTCCAGAAGACCCCAACAGCAATGAAGTGCTATACAACCTCTCTAACATGGAATTTAGAAAGAAGCTACTGAGGATGTTTAGGGAGCTAAAAGAAACAATGGAAAGCAATACCAATAAAATACAAGAAGATTTGAAGGTAGAGATGCAGAAAATGCAAACGGAAATGTCAGACGTGAAAAACCTGGTATGAGAATTAAAAAACTCACTTGACGGCCTAAGCAGCAGAGTAACAGCTGCTGAGGACAGAATTAGTGAGCTCGAAGATGAAGTCCAGATACTCTGTAGAAAACAACAGAAAATGGAAAAGAGACTGACAATCCGGGAACAGATGGCAAAAGAAGATCGTGATGAAGCCAAGAGGAGTAATATAAGAATTATTGGCGTCCCAGATGAAGAAGAAACTGTCAAAGACATCACTGCTACAATGTTTCCAGAGCTGAAGAAAACATGTGACCACATTCAGGAAGCCTGAAGGGTACTAGCTAGAAGAAATCCAAATAAAAATACCCCAAGACACATCCTGATCAAAATGACCAAAATATTAGATAGAGACAAAATCCTGAAAGCAGCAAGATCAAAGAAAGAAATTGCCTATAAAGGAGCAACCTTAAGATTCACAGCCGACTTGTCTGATGAAACCCTCATGGCCCAAAAACAGTGGCGGGATATAGTGAAAAAACTCAATGAAATAAATGCCTCACCAAAAATACTTTACCCAGCTAGACTCTCATTCATAACAAAAGGAAAAACACACAGTTTCACAGATAAACAACAGCTCAGAAACTTCATAGACTCAAAACTATGGTTACAAGAACAACTGAATGGGCTACTTTAAGACAAGACAGACCCTCAAATACACCAAACTTTAGCAGAAAAATAGGACAAGACCCCATAACTATAATCTCTCTCAACATCAATGGGTTAAACGCACCAATTAGAAGACACAGAGTGGCAGGATGGATTAGAAAATTGAACCCAACATTCTGCTGCCTGCAAGAAACACATCTCAACAGTCAGAGCAAACACAGGCTCAAAGTCAAAGGCTGGAAAACAATCCTACAGTCAAACAACTCTCATAAAAAAGCTGGTGTAGCCATCTTAGTATCAGACCACACTGATTTCAGACTGAAGATGGTCACAAGAGACAGTGAAGGTCATTTCTTATTGATAAAGGGATCTATATACAACAGGAAGAACTAACAATACTGAATATATATGCACCTAATGAAGGACCAGCAAAGTACTTAAAACAACTACTCACAGACTTGAAGAAAGACATTGATAGCAACACAATACTACTGGGAGACTTCAATACTGCTTTATCGCCTCTTGACAGATCAACCTTAGCAAGGACATACAGCATCTGAGGGAAGAAATGGAAGAAAAGGATTTAGTAGATATATATAGGACACTTCATCCTCAAAAAGCTGAATATACATTCTTCTCAAGTGTGCATGGAACATTCTCCTAGATAGACCACATGCTGAGCCACAAAACATACCTCCATAAAATTAAGAAAATAGAGATTGTATCAACAATCTTCTCAGACCACGATGCGCTGAAATTAGAAATAAATCACACACACAAACAGAAAATGAAATCAAACACCTGGAAATTAAACAGCTCACTATTTGGACAATGAGTGTCTTAGAAAGGAAATCAAAGAAGAAATCAAAAGATTCCTGGAAATGAATGACAATAAGGACACGAGTTACCAAAACCTATCGGACACAGCAAAAGCTGTGTTAAGAGGAAAGCTCATAGCTCTACAAGCATTCCTCAGGAAGGAGGAGCAAGCCCACATAAGTAACCTAACCTCAGAGCTAAAGAGCTTTGAGAATGACCAACAAAAGGAGCCCAACCCGAACAGGAGGAAGGAAATAATAAAACTCAAAGCAGAAATTAATGAGACGGAAACCAAAAAAACAATCAGAAAGATCAATGAAACCAAGAGCTGGTTCTTTGAGAAAATAAACAAGATCAATAAACCTCTAGCAAGATTCACAAAAGAAGGGAGAGAGAAAACCTTAATAAACCGAATTAGAAATGAAAAGGGGGACATTACCACAGAAATTACAAAAATTCAAAAGATCCTCAGAGATTACTTTGAGAATCTTTATGCCACAAAACATGAAAACCTCGAGGAAATGGCTAAATTCCTAGACTCCTATAGCCTCCCAAGGCTGAACAAAGAAGACCTGGAATACCTGAACAGACCTATCACCATCAAAGAAATTCAAATGGTAATAAATAGTCTCCCCAAGCACAAAAGTCCTGGCCCAGATGGATTTACTAGTGAATTCTTCCAAACCTTTAAAGAGGACTTACTTACTCTCAATCCTCTTACTCCCAACACTTCAAAACAGTTTCTATGAAGCAAATATCACCCTGATAGCAAAAACAGACAAAGATACCACAAAGAAACAGAATTACAGACCGATATCCCTGATGAACACAGACACAAAGATCCTCAACAAAATATTAGGAAATAGAATCCAACGACTCATCAAAAAGATCATACACCATGACCAAGTAGGATTCATCCCAGGGATGCAGAAATGGTTTAACATTCGCAAGTTAATCAACATAATTCATCATATTAATAAAATAAATAATAAAAACCATATGATCATATCAATAGATGCAGAGAAAACATTTGACAGAATTCAGAACCCGTTTATGATGAAAACTCTCAGCAGAATGGGTATCGAAGGAACTTTCCTCAATATAGTCAAAGCTATCTACCAAAAGCCCATGGCAAGTATCATTCTCAATGGGGAAAAACGTAAAGTGTTCCCTCTAAGATCGGGCACAAGGCAAGGTTGCCCACTTTCGCCACTCCTATTCAATATAGTACTGGAAGTCCTGGCCATAGCAGTTAGACAAGAAAAATATATCAAGGGCATAGAGATAGGAAAGGAAGAGAACAAGTTATCACTATTTGCAGATGATATGATACTATACTTGGAAAACCCTAACGACTCTACAGAAAAGCTCCTAGAAACAATAAGTTGATATAATAAAGTTGCAGGCTACAAAATCAACACCCAAAAGTCCATGGCTTTCTTATATACAAATAATGAAAGAGAAGAAAGAGACATTAAAAAAACAATCCCGTTCACAATAGTACCTCAGAAAATCAAGTACCATGGAATCAGCTTAACCAAAGAGGTGAAGGACCTATACAAGGAAAATTACAAAGCACTACTTCAAGAAATAAAGGAGGACACTAAGAAATGGGGACACATCCCCTGCTAATGGATAGGGAGAATTAACATTATCAAAATGGCAATTCTGCCCAAAGCACTATACAAATTTAATGTAGTCCCTATCAGGATACCCATGACATTTTTCAAAGAAATAGACAAAACACTCCTGAAATTCATATGGAACAATAAACCCCCACGAACAGCTAAAGCAATCTTTGGAAAAAAGAAGATGGGTGATGTCACCTTCCCCAACTTCAAACTCTACTACAAAGCAGTAGTAATTAAAACAGCATGGTATTGGGCTAAAAACAGACCCACAGACCTATGGAACAGTTGAACATCCTGTCACAGACCCCCAAATATATGGCCACTTAATCTTTGACAAAGGAGCAAGAAATGCAAAGTGGAACAAGGAAAGTCTCTTCAACAAGTGGTGCTGGGAAAACTGGATAGCTACCTGCAAAAAAATGGACTCTGACCTCTGTCTATGCCAGGCACAAAAGTTAGATCAAAGTGGATTAAAGACCTCAATATCAGACATGAATCTATAAGGTTCATAGAAGAAAATGTAGGCAGAACTCTCCATGACATTGAAGCTAAAGGCATCTTTAAGGATGAAACAGCTCTGACCATGCAAGTGGAAGCAAACATACACGAATGGGACTACATCAAACTAAGAAGCTTCTGCACTTCAACAGAAACAGTGACCAAAATTCAGAAAGAACCCATAGAATGGGAAAGAATATTTACCCAATACCCATCTGATAAGGGATTAATACCCAGGATATACAAGACACTTGTAGAATTGCATAAGAAAAAATCTTCCAACCCCATCAAAAAATGGGGAGAAGAAATAAACAGAAGTTTCCTAAAACAAAAGAAATACAAATGTCCCAAAAGCGCATGAAAAATGCTCCACATCGCTAGTCATCAGGGAGATGCAAATCAAAACAACAATGAGATATCATCTCACACCACAGAGACTGGCACACATTCAAAAGAACAAAAGCAACCAGTGCTGGCTCAGTTGTGGGGAAAAAGGGATGCTCCTTCACTGTTGGTGAGAATGCTGACTGGTCCAGCCTTTCTGGAAAACAATATGGACAGTCCTTAAAAAACTAGAAACTGAGCTTCCATATGACCCTGCAACATCACTTCTGGGAATATATCCCAAGGATGCAAAAAAGCACAGTAGAAATGACATCTGTACCTATATATTTATTGCAGCACTGTTCACAATAGCCAAAATATGGAAAAAACCCGAGTGCCCTAAAACAGATGACTGTTTAAAGAAACTTTGGTACATCTACACAATGGAATACTACACAGCTGTTAGGAGAGATGAAGTCATGAAATTTGCTTATAAATGGATAAACATGGAGAGTATCATGCTAAGTGAAATGACTCAGAAATAGAGGGACAGACATAGAGGGACTGCACTCATTTGTGGAGTATAAAATAACATCACATGAGGCTGACACCCAAGGACAGTAGATACGAGGGCCAGGAGGATTGCACCATAGCTGGAAGACTGCTTAATGAACGGAGGAGAGAAGGCAGATGGAATAGAAAATCGCTAAGAAAATGATGGCTGGAGGAACTAGTTGTAATGGGAGATGCATGCCTAAAGTAGATAATGGACCAAGCTCAATGACCTCTCAGTGTCTGTGTTGCAATCTATAATGCCCAAAAGTAGAGAGAGAGTATGGGGAATATTGTCTGCCATTGGGGCAGGGGGAGGGTGGGAAGGGGGGGGTATACCCAGTATATTGGTGTTGGGGAATGTGCACTGGTGGAGGGATGGGTGTTTGATCATTGTGAGATTGTAACCCAAACATGAAAGCTTGTAACTATCTCTCGGTGATTCAATAAAATTAAAAAAAATTTTTTAAAAGACTATTGTCTTCTGGAGATTAAATGCAGAGTGAGTTCTTTGAACTTGGCCACAACAGGCCCTGGCATCAAAACAGGCTGCCCAGGGCCCTTGGGAACAGTACAAATGTGGAACTGGAAGCAGGCCCTGTGCTGAACCTCAGGTGCACCTCCACCTGCAGCTGTTGGACTTTCACAGTGATAAGGAGGCTCCTCTGATGCCAATGTTATAAAGATGGCCTGGGTCCCCAACCTTTATGCTGGCATAGCAGCAGAGATGGGCCATATGATGCTTTGGGTTGGTAAGTCACATAGACCCAACCTCCCCGCTCCATCCCCCGTCTCCTCCACTCCCTTACCCTTCTCCTTCGAAGGCTGGGAAGGTGTGTCCCAGCAAACCAGGCATTCTCCTTATTCTCTGTCTCCTCTGGTTGACATGACCAAGTCCCAGATTCACCCCAACAAACACACTCAGTATTCTCCATTTCCTCTCTCTTCTCATCACATTTTCAATGATGTGCCTAAGTGTAGGGAAGACAGAAGAAAAGACTAGGAAGACAACTCCAAGAGAACAGGAGACATAAGGCTTGGGGGACCTATGTCAGGCATATCCACATTTATATTCTACACCACTCATTCAGTCAGTGAATATTGATTAAGAAACTTAGTACCATGGGACAGGTACCTTAAGCCATTTTTCTCCTCAATAAAAATATAGGGATATTACCAGATATTCTTATTTAATTCTTTCATATTTATTATCCAATTTTTGTCAGTAAGAAAATTGAATTTAGAAGACCTGGAGTAGAGTAATCACCATCCTGCAGCATTGGGAAATGGAAAAGTCAGGCTTCAAGTTATAACAATATCTTCTCCCAGCCTTTGCTCTTTTGGGTTCACCATTCACAAGGTGGTGGAGCACCCCTCTCCTGAGAAACCTCTTCAGGTAAAGGCTCAGCCATGGAAGGGAGAATCCAAGCAAGACTAGTTCGATCTTCACTGACCATTAATAGTTTCCCCATGGTGTTACTTGCCTTTTACTTCTCTGCGAAGTATTTGGCTTACACACAGAGTTGTTACTTTGCTGTTTTGAACAGGTCTGGCTGTACTGTTACTGCTGCAGCTGCAGCTTGATGAGTATCATGAGTCTCTTTCCCTCTGATAAAAGGGTTTCCATCATCATCAGACTTGGATATTTGAAAATCTGAATGAGCTGGGAGTTTACACCTCCTATAGGATATTCAATATACTGACCATAAAGGAAAAGAAAATTGTGTGTGTGTGTGTGTGTGTGTGAGAGAGAGAGAGAGAGAGAGAGAGAGAGAGATTCTTTCAGTCTACCTCCTGCACCTTGAATCCTTTCAGCAACAGATAGGAGAGTGAACACTGCTACTGTTCAGAATTACCTTTATCAGGCCATAGAATTAGAGAACAGTGAATTAGTGGAATGTTCTATGTTAAGTCAGAAATGATAAACTGTTATTCCCATAGAAATAAAGATCCAATTTTCCCCTATGTTTGCTCATATGTCGTCACAGATCTCTGAAAAGGTGAGTTTAGTTTATAGTCTTAGCTCCAAAGTTGAGCCCATTCTATACCTTATCTATAGCTCTAGTTCCAAATCTGGAGGTAGAATTGAGATTCCAAGAGAGTTTCTGTTGCTCTACCCCTGGGATGTCTAGAGCTTTGGGACACCACATCCCAGGGTTCTAGTTTATGTTCTTCTCAACCAGACATGACCACGAAGCTTGTGTGTTACTTTAACAATTGGTCACAGTAACAGCCAGACCCTGCCAAATACATGCCAGAGAATGCAGACCCTTGCCTGTGCACGTGCCTCATCTATGCCTTCGCCATGATGACCAATAACAATATCACACCATACAAGTGGAATGACATTCTCTACCCTCACTTCCAGGCCCTCAAGCAGTAGTCAGTACTTTGTTCTGAAACATCTGGACAAGACACTGAATAGCATTCTGGGTGGATTTAAAACTCAAAGATAGTACTGAGAATCACTTTTCCACTTCTATATTGTGGGCAGATGTACACAAAATGGAAAAGGTGGTCTGGAGGAGATAAAAATGTTAAGACAAGACACCTTGATAAAAATAAAAATGATTTCTTTTTTGTCAGCAACTTGCGTCTGCCAGAATAAGAGATCTATTTCCATAACCCATTTTCTCTCTTTTTCCTACCTCTTCTACATTTTTTTCCTTTTAGGAGGGGACCATACCTAGCATTGCTTGGAGGAGCAAGTGATTCTAGGTATGAGCTCAGGAACTCCACATATACATGTACTCCAGCCCTTTGAGCCATGTCCTTCTTCCTTTCTTAATTGGAACCTCAACTGTGGGTTCTCCTGAAGTGCTCTGGACTGCATACCTTTGAATCATGTAGCTGAGGACAGTGAGCCAAGGCAGTTCAAAATTGTCAGAGGGGCTTAGAAGGAAGGTAGATTCAAAGATAAACTGAAATTTGCTGAGCTAAGGAAACATATAGTAGAATTACTTTCATAATAATATAGGATTGGAGGAAGGTGTCAACCCTATCTGGACAATTCCTTGTTTTGTTTTCAAAAACATAATGTAATTGACAATTTTGGGCAGTGATAGTATTGGTGATATGAACAGCCTCCAGAATCTCATCAATGTCTTTAAATGTTCACTGGTTTTCCCCCCATAATAGATCTCCAGTAAGAAAATTGTTTTCTATAGGATTCCATGCATTTTTTTGTTGTAGAACTAGAGATGGGTTCTTTTACTCTGCTCAGTCTGGCTCTTTCCCTCTGCTCCAGGAAGGACTAGAGTGTCTTGTTGATCCAAGAACTCAAGTTTGGTTGTTCCAACCTGAAGAAGAGTATAAAACAGACCCTCTTGGTGGTGGGAAGAGGATCCCAAGAAGAGAGTTTTGGGGATGTATGTCTTTTGGGTCTAATATGAGGTCAATTTGACTCCCATAAATGGTTTCCATGTGCTGGTTCTGATGGACTTCATTCTGTTATTTCTTTGTGCTTCTTCATTAGTAATAAAAACCTGGTTACTTTCCTGGTGATTTGTGGGTAGAACTTGGCATCCATAAGTAAGAACCTCTTTGATGGGGAGCCAGGCATGGGGTTGATCTCAAGAAGGATAAAATTATAGTTAGTTGAAAGTGTAAGAGAAAAACAATTGAAATGGCATAAAGTACCAGAGGTGTATCCACAGGCATATACCCCAAGGACAGGGGAAAAGGGCTAGAGAGATAGTACAGAGGTTAAGGCACTTGTGTTGTTTGGGGCCAACCCCTGTTGTATCCCCAAAACTGCATATGGTCACCCAAGTACCACCAGGTGTGGCCCTTGAGTTCCATTAGGTGTCTCTACCCCCACCTCAAAACATACAAATATTGAAACATGAGAGTAAAAAGGAGCATTTGGAGCAACTCTGAGCCATCAAATATCTCTGTCAGATTTTGAAAATAAGAAAAGAAAAATAGGAAGGGGAGATTTATAGTGAATATTTTGTGAGTGTAGGAGATGACATTTTTCTTTCCCTCATCATCATCATCATCATCATCATCATCATCATCATTATCACCATCATCATCATCCCATTGATCGTCGAATTTCTCAAGCAGTCTCAGCAATCTCTCCATTTGTCCTATTCCCTGAGATTTTAGAAGCCTCTCTCTACTTGGCCTTCCCATTGATGCTACATTGGAGGCTCTTTCAGGGTCAGGGGATGAGACCCAGCTTGTTACTGGCTTTGGCATATGAATACACCATGGGAAGCTTGCGAGGCTCTCCCATGTGGGCAGGAAACTCTCAGTAGCTTGCCAATTTCTCCCAGAGGGAGAAGTAGGTTATAAGATATCACACAGCCACTTCTGGGAGTTTGCTTTTAAGTCTCTGGATATTGGCCATTGATGGGATTACACACATCTGGGTTCCTCTGCCGGTACCTTCATGTGTGAAACTTGTCTGAACGTGTGGAGAGGGGTCTTGAGCATGGCTGTGGCTGGGTTCTGGAGGTCTTCGGATTCTGGTAGCTCTGCTCAGGGCGGGGAGGGAAGCTGGAGCCCATCCACTCCGAGGGGTCCCGGAGAAGAGAGACAGGCGTGCAGGCAAGAGACTTTCTTTCCCTATTGAACATATTATGATGGGATTTGAGAGTTAATAAGAGGGCATAAAATGCCAACTGGTTGTAAGAACCAAAAGCTTTACTGGCTGAGAGGTCAGTAGAAGATTTTTATGCCATCAGACCACCAAGGAGGATATAGTAAAGGTGAGTTTCTCCTTTTTTTACATAATGTAGTAGTACTGATATTTATTCAATCATTGATTAAGCTGATTGAATTGGGCATGAGCTCCACATTACTTTTTCTTTTTTTATTCAGAATGTTTATTTTATTTTATTATTTTCTTATTATTTCCCCCACCCCCTTTTTTTGATTCACCATGAGATACAGTTACAAAGCTTCATGTTTGGGCTTCAGTCATACAATCATCAAACACCCATTCCTTCACCAGTGCACATTTTCCACCACCAAAATCCCCAGTATTCCCCCATCCCCACCCCCATTCCAATCTTTCCTCTGCCTATGTGGCAGAAAATTTCCCCCATACTCTCTCTACTTTGGTTACATTCGATATTTTGACACCAGCCTCACCACCACTCAAACCTGCTGAAAAGGCAATGATAGTTTGTTTTGTATTGCTTGTTATGGATAGAATATAATGTCCAGGAAATTCTGTGTTGTTCTCTTCTGGGAGCTTTAGTTTATAGTCTCTGGGTCTTGGCCATTGATGAGATTACATGGCGCCAGGGGCAGTTCATGGGCAGGACAGCCAAGCTTCTGGAAAACTGGAGATCTAGGGGGAGGAGGCCCAGTCCTGATCCAAGCGGGCTTGGAGATCTCAGTCATGGGTTCCCGCATACCTGGATTTTTCTGCTAGGTTCATCCCTTCTTGGGTGCGGCTTGTCCTCTCTTGGGTGAGGCTCATCTGAGTGTATGGGGAATGTGTGAGGAGTGGCTTTGTGCATGGTAGTGGTTGGGTTCTGGAGGCTGCTGGGGCTCTGCTTGGGGTGGGGTGGGCGAATTAACCTGACCCTTCTGAGGTGCCCTGGTGAGGACAGCCTGGCATGAGGTCAGGTCAGTTTCTAAGGACAGGTAAAATTCTAAGCTAGTGATGTTTTCCAAGATATTTCTTGTATCTTGGCCTCCTGAGCCTTGTTGGGGATAGACCTGAAGACTACCCCCATCCCTACCCCAGCATCACTGGGTATGGTCTTAGAGGTTCCTAGAGCATTGCATGGTGTGGCCCTGGTGGTCCCCAACATCATATGGGGTAGAGCAGCACAGGTAGAATCCTGAGGTCTTTGACCTGAACCACTGGCTTGGTTGTCTGAGACTCTCTGAAAGTGAGTCCAGGATTCCCTGAGCACCACTTGGGGCTGACCTCTTTTTCTAACCCCCCACCTCCTCACCCCTGCCCATACATACAACTGTCACTGGAATAGAAAATCCTTTGGGTCCTTATTACTGCTTGAGTGGCAGGTATAGCCATAGCTGCCACCATGGTCATCCCTACAAGGCCAACCTCAATCCCAACAATGACTGTTTATGCCCTCTGTGCCCTTTCCATTCCCCTGCAGGCTCCTGGACTTTATCAATGTGATGACATGACTTTCATGGAGGTTGGAACACTGTTGTAGGCTACAACAGTCCCCTGCACCAGGGTTCTGCTCACCATGGAGAGTCTGTTTACCTCAATGCTGTAAGGTGGGAATTGTGCTCAGGGAATTGGGGAATTGTGCCCAATTCTCCCTTGCAGAGAAGCAAGGGAGGTAGAAAAAACTGATTTAGCATACTTAGCTGAATGTTTTCTCAATTTCCCATGAAGTATTAGCAAGATAATGGAGTTCCTTCTTAGAAGCTCATCATGGGATTCCTCACAGATGGATGGACTGCATGCCTTGTGTCTTCAAATGTGTTTGTGGAAACACCCATCTCAGGACCAGAATCTGTTGGGCCCTGCACTCAGCAGGCTACTGGGCCTACTATGAGGTAACTGCCCTCAGAAGGGAGAGGTTTAATGTAGTCTTACAGAGGTTGGAAAGTGATATTAGATAACTTTAGGTTTCCAGTGCTAAACTTGCTGCATAATTGCCCTCGTCTCCTCTTTATTCCAAAAGAGGAGAAGGAAAACTTTTCTCAAGGAAAGAATCATCTTGGGATGCAAAAGGTGCTTTATAAGTACAACTGACTATAGTGGAACTTCTATGAGAGATGATCCCTTCTAAGAATGAGCTCAAACTTCACATCAAAATGAAAAGTTTTTATTTATTTATTTTTTAACCCAACATCCCTCCCCCCCTCTCAGTCCCGTCTCCCCCCACCCCACACTGCCACTATGGCAGGGTATTCCCTTTTGTTCTCTCTCTCTGATTAGGTGTTGTGGTTTGCAATAAAGGTGTTGAGTGGCCATTGTGTTCAGTCTCTAGTCTATATTCGGCCCGCATCATCTTTTCCCCACATGACCTCCAACCACATTTTACCTGGTGTTCCCTTCTCTGAGTTGCCCAGAATGAGAGACCAGCCTCCAAGCCATGGAGACAACCTCCTGGTACTTATTTCTACTATTCTTGGGTGTTAGTCTTATAGTCTATTATTCTATATTCCACAGATGAGTGCAATCTTTCTATGTCTGTCTCTCTCTTTCTGACTCATTTCACTTAGCATAATACTTTCCATGCTGATCCACTTATATGCCAAAATGAAAAGTTTTTAAATTGTGGCTCATAAATTTGAAAAAGAAACAAACTTTTTTTAAATTTATTTTTTAATTAGTGAGTCACAGTGAGGGTATAGTTACAGATTCGAACATTTTTGTGCTTGTTTTTCCCTCATGCAATGTTTAAGAGCCCATCCCTCCACCAGTGTCCATTTTCCACCACCCATGAACCCAATATCCCTCCCACCCCCCCAGTCCCATCCCCCCACCCCACCCCACCTCTGTAGCGGGGCATTCCAATTTGATATCTATCTTTCCTTTTGTGTGTTGTGGTTCCAAATAAGGGTATTGAGTGGTCATCCTGTTAAGTCTCTAGTCTACTTTCAGCACGCATCTCCTTTCCCGCGCAGGATCTCCAATCACATATTACTTGGTGTTCCCCTCTCTATCTGGGATGACTTTCCCCCAGCGTGTGAGGCCAGCTTCCAAGCTATGGAGCCAACATCCTGGTATTATATACTACTATTCTTGGATATTAGTCTCCTACTCTGTTGTTCTATATTCCACAGATGAGTGCAATGAAAAACAAACAAACTTTGAGGGAAAAAAATGATTCTCTTGTGAGCTCTCTAAAATAATCTAGCTACTCAAGTACTACCACTTATCAAGTGTGTTATAACTTAGATGGTTTTGTGTGTTAGGCACTGGGAAGGTAGTAATGAGACAGTTTCTGTTGTGATGAGGTAAGTGAAGAAAGTAAAAACAAAGTGGACTAACTATATAGTAAAGTATGGAGTACAAAAATAGAATTGTTAACGTATGCATATTTGACATTATTTTATATTTCCTGTCAACACATCCATTTTCATAATTTGCTAACTTGGATCTCTCTCTTCAGATCTGTATATTCTTACTGGAAGCCACTACGTGATGGATTGAAGACCAAAAAGTCCCTATGCTTACAGAGGAAATGAGTGGGTTGGGTTTGATAATATTGAAAGTTATAAGCACAGGGTAAGTTTCAGCTACGGACTTAAAGTTTATTTTACATTATGTCTGTTCTGGAACAATCCTCTATTTAAGAGGAAAGAGACCTGGATGAGAGAACAAGAAATATTGTATATAGTAGGAGCTTTGTTATAGATTTGCCATAATTTTAAGTCTATAACCCCTTTTCCTGTCATCATCCTATGGTAGCTATGTCCCCTAGTGCCTTCATAATGGAAAGGAATACCTCCCCCCCGCCCCGCGGCTTTTGGACAAAAAAATAGTTTCCACAGGCTTATGGTTGGTGATGATTTTGTTGAAATCAAAACAATGCTAATACAGGGAAAGAGATATTGTGCTATGTACAGGGTGAGGATATAGGAATAGAATGGGAAACAATGCAACAAACAATTGACAGGGCAAAGAATCACACAAAGGAGAAGTCAAACATAAGCACTGTGGGGAATACTATGCAGCTGTTAGGAGAAATGAAGTCATGAAATTTGCTTATAAGTGATGGACATGGAGAGTATCATGCTAAGTGAAATCAGTCAGAAAGAGAGGGACAGATGTAGAAGGACTGCACTCATTTGTGGAGAATAGAATAACATCACAAGGACAGTAGACACAAGGACCAGGAATAATGCTCCATAGGTGCAAGCATGTCTCATGAGCTGGGGGAGAAGTCAGCTAGAATAAAGAAGGGATCACTAAGTCAATGATGGTTGGAGGAATTGTTCAGGATGGGAGATGTGTGCTGAAAGTAGATAAAGGACCAAACATGATTACCTCTCAGTATCTGTACTGCAGACCATAATGCCAAAAAGTAGAGAGAGTATGGAGGAAATTGTCTGTCATTGAGACAAGGGGAGGGTTGCAAAGGGGGGGTATACTGGGAACATTGGTGGTGGATAATGTGCACTGTTGGAGGGATGGGTGTTTGATCATTGTATGACTGAAACTCAAATATGAAAACTTGTAACTGTATCTCATGGTGATCCAATAATAAAAAGTAAATTAAAAAAACAAAAAACATAAGCACTGTGGAATTGGGAGTGCTCCTGGGGAAATGGGAGTGCCTCGGGGAACATTGTAGTGGGTGGTAACAATGGTTGCAAGGGAATAGGCAATTCCATCAATTTAAGCACTGCAAGGGAGAAAGGACAAACTAAAGTCAAGCCTGAGCTGCTGGTAACTATGGAGGGGCGATGATTCAACAAATTCTCTTCACTGAACTACAGCAGTTACAAGTTAAGAGGAGACAGTGGCCCTCTTGGTGCTGCTCCTCCCCATCTTGGAGCGGTGCCTCCCAAGCACTCTTGGCTGGAGGAGAATCCTCAGAGGACTGATTACTCAACAGGGTGTCTCTTGCCAGGCGGTTCTGAGCAAGAGCCAGCAGGATTTTCTAATCCTCAGATTATTACTTAATAAAACAAGGCAGTCAGAAAGGAAGATTTCAAACCTACCTTTCCTATGTTCTTATAAAATATGATTACATATTTATTATTTTATAATAGTGTGGACTGGAGCGATAGCACAGCGGGTAGGGCATTTGCCTTGCATGCAGCTGACCCGGGTTTGATTCCTCCGTCCCTCTCAGAGAGCCCTGCAAGCTACCAAGAGTATCCCGCCCACACGGCAGAGCCTGGCAAGCTACCCGTGGCATATTCAATATGCCCAATATGCCAAAAACTGTAACAATAAGTCTCACAATGGAGAAGTTACTGGTGCCCGCTCAAACAAATCGATGAACAATGGGTTGACAGTGCTACAGTGTAGTGCTAAAATAGTGTTATATCACTGTATCACTGTCATCTCGTTGCTCATTGATTTGCTCAAGTGGGAACCAGTAATGTCTCCATTGTGAGACTTGTTGTTACTGTTTTTGGCATATCATATACGCCACGGTAGCTTGCCAGGCTCTGCCATGCGAGATTCTGCATTGCTGTCTTCCGGAATCTTTGTTTTATGTCTCTGGATCTTGGCCATTGATGAGATTACATGGTGCAGGGGCCAGTTTGTGGGTGTGACTGCCAAGCTACTGGAAAAGTGGGGATCTGGGTGGAGGAGGCTCAGTCCTGATCAGGCAGGCTTGGAGATCTCTCAGCCACAGGTCCAGTATACTTGGGTTCCTCTGTTGGTTCCTTCATGAGTGAGGTTCGTCTGAGCATGTGGAGAGTGGCCTTGAGCATGGCTGTGGCTGATTTCTGGAGGTTTTTGGCTGCCGGGGCTCTGCTTGGGGTGGGGAGGGAAACTCAGCCTGCCCCTCTCCGAGGTGCCCCAGTGAAGAAAGCCTGGTGTGGGGGCAGGAGAGTCTGCCATAATATTAATAATGTAAATATATTATGGCATTGTATCATAATGCCTTCATATGTATCATAAAAATAGAATGTATAATATACCATATATTGTGGATTATATGATGACATGGTATATATTTATTTGGTTATTTGTTTGTTTATTTTTGTGACACATCTGGTAGTGCTCAGGATTTATTCTTGGCTTTATGTTCAGAGTTCATCCCTGGTGGGGCTCAGGGGTTCTGGAGATCAAACCTGGGTTGGATACATGCAAAGCAAATGCCATACACGGTATCTCTCTGGCCCCATTATATGTATTTTTTAAAATCTTTTCTTCTTTCTTCCTTTCTCTCTTTCTCTCATTCTTTATTTCTCTCTCTTTCTTTCTTTCTCTCCTTTTTTGAACCACAGTGAGATACACAGTTACAAAATTGTTCATGATTAGGTTTCAGTCATATAATGTTCCCCCTAAATTTAATTTTTTAAATTAAAATCACAGTGAATCTATTATAAAACATTGATTATGACTTGTTCTGCTGCCTCTTGTTACATTATAAAATATATATCACACTATACCTTTTACCATATATCTATATATGTTGTATATTACTATTTTGATTAAATAGCTATATATTCATGGTATGCACACTATAATGATATATTTTACAAAAACATGGTGTATATTTTATGTATAGATCAATAACTTATGTGATATTCATATATAACACATATAATTCATAAACATGTAAGAATCAATAGCTTCTAAGATATGTACACATATACACTGATACCTAAAAGACCTTCATATGTTAGTTCACATACTTTTGTTTCTTTGTAATAGAACTTATGCCTTGTGATAGATTGGAAAATTTTCTTTTCTTTCACTAACCTTGACCAACCCTTTTTGTGGATAATTTTATTGGTCGAGTCACACTCAATAAACATTAATTGGTATTTTCAGTCATTTAAAATAAGTGAAATAATTTAGCATAAAAACAAGAGACTTATTTCTGACTAATGTGAAAACTGGAATGAAAAGCAGAATCTAGAATGCTTCCATGTTAGGTGAACTTGTAAATAATGATGATGGGTCACAAAGTCTGTGGTCAACCTGCAAAAATGAAGATTTGCTTTGTACTGTTCTGATCATGTTCTTTGTGCTTTATTTTAGAACTTTGTCTGGAAATTGCATCATGCATTCAATAATTTTGTTCTGTTTTAAATGGTTGAGTGCTGAACTGCTGGTATGCTCATATGACAGCAGGCATTTTTGAAAGCCAATGGGTTTGGTGGTTCTATGGTTTGGGCTCTTGACTTGGAAGTTTCTGGGCAACTTCTGCAGTGAAGGTTTATGTCCTCTTACCTCCAAACTAAAATCTCTGCTGGGGCTGGAGACACCAGGTAATTAGAGAAACAGCTGCCTGCCTTTAAACAAAGAAGCTATATTTATTGATTCCCAAGAAAGTGATGGAGTTTTAATTTACTCTTAGTAAATAGTCTACCAAGGTGACCAACTTGGAACACTTTTAAGTTCTGCACAGTCTACAGAAAACCACATTGAACTGCAGCATATTTAAAACTGCCTGACCCAGGCCCTCCGCTGAGATTTAAGTGCAGTGGCCACATGTGTGTGGCCTTTCCACTGCTGCACAAGCATGATTCCAGAGGCCAACTAAACTACTTTGGGCACCAGCAGCTTGCAGAAATGTCTCTAGACTGTGAACTGAGCCACTGCCCCATGCGGTGCCAGGAGGGAAGGGTTTTTCTCTCTTGGCTCTTCCTTTCCGGATACAGCATGGCGACCACCATTTTATGAGTACAAAAAGGATGTATGAGCCAGCAGCAACGGGACTTGAGAGAGATCCCTGGATGAGGGTGGTACCGGTCCCGCCCTCCGCCGAGATTTAAGGGCAGCGGCCACAGGTGTGTGACCTTTCCACTGCTGCACAAGCATGATCCCAGAGGACAACTGAACTACTTTGGGCACCAGCTGCTTGCAGAAATATCTCTAGACTGAATTGAGCCACTGCCCCATGCGGTGCCAAGAGGGAAGGGTTTTTCTCTCTCGGCTTTTCCATTTTATGAGCACCACAAAAGGGAAGTAAAAGCTTGCAGTGATGCAATTTCTGGCAGAAATTTCCCTGGACTTTGTAACTAAAATACATAAATCCAAGCCCTCATATCTCTTAGTTGTCAGCAATGTAAAACATTATCAAATGGTTCCTTTTCAACAGGTCTGGCTTTGGGGGGGAAACTCCAAACAATAATAGTGAGTTTTTTGTTGAAATATTGAAGGTAATCAAAGTAAAGTGAAATCTATCAGCTACACAGGGGGTGGGTGGGGTGGGGGGAGGTATACTGGGGCTCCTGGTGGTGGAAAATGTGCACTGGTAATGGGATGGGTGTTGAGCATTTTATTTTTTAATGTTTCTATTCTTCTATGAATTATATAAATTCATACAAATTATATAAATAGGTGAGTAGTAAAGAGAAACCAAGATAAGGTCCAGTTATCTAAAGACAAATAATATTTAGGCTATACAAAGAGACCCAAAGAAGCAGGTAACTTATTGCAGCTGTTACCCGTACCAAGCCATTTGGAGTGGTTTGAACTAACAGGAAATGATTTTTTAAAATCTCATCTGTTTAGCAGTTTTCCCCAAGTTTTAATAAATGCCCATGAACCTATGTTTCTGTTGTTTTGTGACAAGGCTGCATCACTCCACAGACTCCCAAGTCCATACTTCTTAGCACATTCTGTGAAGACCAAGCTGATGGCATCTACAGGGACCCTGAGGATCTATCTAGGTTTTCTGAATGTGCTAATGATAAGACAGTAGCCAAGAGATGTGCCAAAGGCCTTGTGTTTGGTCACAACTGCAAGTGCTCTAACTGGCTTTGAACAGAAACACTGGAACTGGAGTGGGAAAGCCTTCCTGGAGTAACTCAATAAATGTATGAAACGCAGCATTGCTATGTTGATCATTTTGTTCTCTTGCTCTCTTGCTCTTGATCTTATCCTCTAGAAAGTCATTTTCATATTAGTTATTTCTGAATGAAAATTAAGCAGTATAACCCCTTTGCTTCATAGGCTTGCATGCTAAGAGAATGCACAGACGGTGCCCTCCAAATTAGCATAGTTTGACTTTAGTATTTTTTTCTTACTTTTAGACTATGCAAAAGGAGCTCATATTTATTAGAAATGAATTTACTCCAATTTCAAATTTCTAAGTTCGAATTTTTACCTTTGCTCTGGCTAATGAGATATAAGACCCTCTAGTGATGCTGGGCTCAGGCTTTGAGTTTTAATCTTTACCATCAACCACAGTTACCAGCCAAAGCTCTCCAGTGTACTAAAGAGAGATGCAATCCCATCATAAGTTGAGTGAAAATTGTAATCAGAGTTATACAAAACTATTATTGTTGTTATTATCACAGGTTTTTCTTCACTGTATCAGTGTCATCCCGTTGCTCATCGATTTGCTCTAGCGGGTACCAGTAATGTCTCCATTGTGATAATTGTTGTAACTGTTTTTGGCATATCGAATACGCCCTGGGTAGCTTGCCAGGCTCTGCTGTGCGGGCGAGATACTCTTGGTAGCTTGCCGGGCTCTCCAAGAAGGATGGAGGAATTGAACCCGGGTTGGCCACATGCAAGGCAAATGCCCTACCCGCTGTGCTATGTTTAATATTATTCCATATCATTTCAGTCATTCAGTAGGAACCTTACAGAGTGGACCCACATGCTCCACCACTAAGTCACATTGTTGGGCTCTAAATAGCACTGTTTTAAGTGGCTACTTGGAAATAATCTGTTTCACAGTAGGTAAAATAAAGTTAGGTATAGCTTGATTTAGTCATAAGATCACCACCAACATTATAGCTGTTGAAAACAAGATATTTGTTTATTCAACCAACATTTTTAAATGGGACCATCCTCAGTGGAACTCATGGGGCCTAGGTCCCTCCGGAGATACTAGGCACAGTGGTGTGGATCTTTTGGTTCGGGGTCAGCTGGTGATGCTCAGTGGTCTCCAATGCCACCCTGACTGTACATGGGAATCAGTCCATTTTTATCATGTGTGTGTCATGTTTCAGGGGTACAAAGATGGATTTGGTGCATGGGCACATGAAACATATGACTTACTCCTTCCTAGGTAGGGTGAAAGGAGGTTGGGAGCACTGAGGCGACTTCTGGCTCTGCCTGAGGATTTGCTTTCAGGCCAAGAATGGCAGCTGCCCCTACACCTGTGCCCATTCTTATCTGCCAGTCTGGCTTAGCCTCAATTCTGGAGGGTACAGCTACTGGCAGTGGCCAATCTATGTCCTTCCAGACATCAAGGCAAGATAAAAGAGGCCATAACACCTGCAACTTCTGTTCCCACACAGCCCTGAGCACCCTCCCTGTCACACCTCTTTCTCCTTGCCTCTCAGCTCACCTTTGTTTCTCCTAAGGAGCCAGTTGCCTGCAAAAGTAGATCGCAATGTTCCTTTCATCAACTGCCACCACCCTTTCCATAGCGAGGTACAAAGGTCACTTCTGATTGGACCTGCCAGCTCCTCACCCCTGCCTGGGTTAGAAGAAAGGAGAACTGGTAGCTGCAGCGTCCCTTGACAGTCTCTGTCCTTCCCCTTGAGGGCTGGGACTGGACCAGGACAGTAGCACAGGGGAAGATGATAAAGTTTCTGACGGTGTCCACTTCCTGAACTTGGACCTTTGCAAGATGCCTGAGGCTGACCTTGAGCTTAGGATCTGGTCCTGCAAGAGCAAAGTTCCATGACTTCACTGAATGTTTCGCTCTTTACTCAACATCCTGTGGACTTTCCTAGCCTTGGGACCCGCTCCTTGGGACCCTCCTTCCCAGTGCACAGTGCTCGTCATGCTCTCCCTAGACTTCCACATTCCCCAAGGGGCTTGGCCTCCAATGACAAGCAATTACCAGGCGGTTCTAGGTCTGGATGGTTGAAGGGTCCCGTGCATTTCCCCCCACAACCCTGGCCCTGCTGCCATCTTGGTGAGCCAGGGGTGCACGTTCTCATGAATCTGGGATGGAGGGGAGTATCAGCATGATAGCCTTGGGTCCTGTGCTCATGGGTGGCAGCTGTGCTGCTCCCACAGTGATAAAAAAGGGTCTCTCTCCTATATAGGGCTGAACCAAGAAGCTGACCAAGGTGGCCAGTGGACTCACAATGGGAAAGATGCTGCTTTGGGCCTGTGAGTCTCCCCATCTTTGGGACTGTATTCTCTCCAACCAATCTGGGGGTGTCCCTAGAAATGGGCTGGGAGGACTGTGGTATCATCTCAGTGAGGCATCTAAGTGGAGCTGCTCCATGCACTGAGCAAAACAGGCACCGACAAGATGAGCGTTGGGGAAGGTCACAGGGAAATCCCAGCCCCTGGGCCTCTGTCACCCTAGACTCCTCTGCAGCTGAAGGGCTTGACATGGAGCCTATTGAGGACTTCCTGCATTTGAACTTGTTTTTTTGTTTCAGGTTTGGCTGTCCTGCTGCAGGTGCAACTAGGTAAGGAAAACTTAATGTCCTTTCTACTCTGGAATCTTCTGAAGAGTTACTTCTCCTTTCATTCCAGTTCTGCATCTGACAGCTCTGTGACAGTATAGGATTCAAACTCCACGCCATCAACCTTTTTGTGTAACTCGAATTCCAAACGTTTCTTAATAGATGAAAAAACAGAGGAAAAGGGCTTATCCTTCATGGTTTAGCATCAGGACTGTCCCTGTGTTCTGAGGCCAGATCTGGGACAGGCTCTCTCACTTAGCATTCTCTGTGTCTCCTTCTCCCACTCAAATTCACATTCTTCCAAGAATGGAGGCATTGTGCTATGGATGTGAGACCTTACTGAGGCCCAGAAAGCTGGGTTGGGGAATGAGAAGTGGGAAGAGTCTGCGCTTTGTACTAACACAGCTTAAAATAGTATATACAAACCAAATATTTGGGGGAAATTAATATCATTCCTAATCTTTCATAGTGAAGGATCGCCACTAAAAGCCCTTCAAACCAGCTCCTTTGGCTCTGCAGGGCTGACTGCAAAGAAAGTATGTCTGCACAGCAACTGATCAAAATCTAGTCTGGGCTTTCCCCCAAAGTGCTGGGTTATTTACATAGCTGTGGCCATCGGGTGATAAGCAATTAATAAACATCTTTAATGTATAGCATTAAAGTCATAGTAATCTGGGGCTGGAGCGATAGCACAGCGGGTAAGGCGTTTGCCTTGCATGCGGCCGACCCGGGTTCGATTCCCAGGATCCCATATGGTCCCCCGAGCACCGCTGGGAGTAATTCCTGAGTGAAAAGCCAGGAGTAACCTCTGTGCAACACTGGGTGTGACCCCCAAAAGCAAAAATAAATAAATAAAGTCATAGTAATCTTCAGTTTTTGGTAGCTTGCTAGGCTCTCTGAGCGGGGCGGAGGAATCAAACACGGGTCAGCTGCGTGAAAGGCGAACGCCCTACTGAGTGTATCACGCCTGCACTGCAGAGCCTGGCAAGCTACCCGTAGCGTATTGGATATGCCAAAAACAGTAACAATAATTCTCACAATGAGAGACGTTACTGGTGCCCCACTCGAACAAATCGATGAGCAATGGGATGACAGTCCTACCACAGTCCTAATCTTCAGTTTTATGCTAGTATGATGTTTCTTGCTTAAGCACAAGTTTTCAGCCCTCATTGTTTAAACTAAGCTAAACTTTTGTACCCAGAGAACTGTCCCCATCTAGGGTTTTTTTGGGGGGTGGGGGGAGATTTTCCCCAGTGTATCCTGAGCACTTTATCTGAGCCTCACTTAAAAGGAGGAAAATAATGAGTTTTCCTTTACAAGACTCTTGGAAAATGTAAATTTAAATAAAATAGAACATGTAACAGTTCAAAATAAATCTAGTCACATTACATGCCACCTACAAAAGGGAGCAGGATTACAATAAATTTGAGTAGTCTGTGAAATTTGGCATAGTACCCAAGGAGGAGGATTACTCTGACCATTTGCTTCCTTGATGTCAAAGTAATTCTATTTGTCTATTATTATTTTTAAAATAAGGAATACCATTAATTGGCCTGTTATCCTAGTGCAGGGACATATGTATCTTTTCTTGGATTATTTCAATTTTATTAATGTACTGCCAAAGTGAGACAATTTTATATGTTCATTCCAGCACTTGTAAAAATTTTTGAATCATAAAGATGCTTTTGTTTGGTTCATGTCCTATTGAGAAGAGACATGACTGTTTACAATCTTCCTTAAGGCTTGCTCTTCAAGCTCATGTCCTCCCTTGAACATGCATCTTGCTTGCTTGTCTGTACATTTCTTTGGTTGCCTATTTCCACTATGAAGAAACCCATGTTCTCTCTTGAATATGTACTTCTTTTCACTTCCCTTACATCTTTCCAAATGAGTTTCAATAAAACTTTCTTGCTTCTCTCTCTCTCTCTCTCTCTCTCTCTCTCTCTCTCTCTCTCTCTCTCTCTCTCACACACACACACACACACACACACCTTTCTTAAGCATGGGAATGACAGTATCTGCCAGGTATAGATCATTCCAGTTTAGCTCTGGGTAATCTGCTCCCTTGAAGAGGACACTAGAGGTAGAGACAGTGGAGCCATTTACCACAATGACCATTGCTTCCTTCTCACAGGCTCAGCCTATAAGCTCGTGTGCTACTTTACCAACTGGTCTCAGTATCGCCCAGAACCTGCCAAATTCTTCCCCAAGGATGTGGATCCATGTTTGTGCACACACCTTGTGTACGCCTTTGCCACCATGAATGACAACAAGATTGCTCCCTTTGAATGGAATGATATTGATGTCCTGTACCCTCAGTTCCGAGCCCTGAAAGAACGGTCAGTGGGAGTGGAGTCAGCAGCAAAGTATCTCAATGATGGAGAGTCCAAGTTCTATCTCCAATTCATTTTGAAATATCTTTAACTTCTGAGAAGCAAGGTCCTAGCTTCTGCCTGAAAATATGCAGATTGAACTGTGGTAAATACGAAGTTACCATTAAAGTGGAGCTAAAGTGAAGAGCTCCTACCAGGAATTATAGAGGTTATACTTGATACTTGTCTTTTCTGAGGGAGTCAGGAGTGAGGGAGAAGAGCCTTCATCTTAGTTTGATGTCTGTCCTGCAGGCTTACAGACATCTACTGAAACCTACCCCTTGATTTCTTTCCACAGCAATGGAGAGCTTGTCAACTTGCTGGCTATTGGTGGCTGGAATTTTGGCACTCAGAAGTAAGTCTTCCCTGGCTGCTGGTTAAGAGTGGAGGAAAAAGAAAGCTTCTCAAATTGGAGTGGGAATGCCAGAGAAGTGAAAATTCCAGCTGAGAAGGAAGCTGGCGCCGGGAAAGAGACCCAGATCTGTGGAGGGAAGGTCTGGCTATAGCAGACAGGGATAACCAACATTGGTGTATAGAGATTGGGTGGCTAATACCCCAAAGGAGATATAAAAGGCCATATTGAAGAGCAGAGGTAATTTGTGGTGATGGGAAGAACTTGGTACTATGAGAAAAAATGAGAGCACTATGCTAGCTTGCAGGATTTTTATACAAAAGTGAACAAGGGTTGGTGCTCTGACAGGTAGTGAAAAAAATAGGCAAGTTGGATGGAAAACAGGAGGTGGCAAGATAAGACTTGACTTGTATGTTAAAAGATCTGAATTAGTTGCAAAATATTTTTAAGATTATGAAGGTAATCCATTCCCATAATTATTGAAAAATTAGTAGCACAAAATTATGACACAAAATAAATGCATTTCTTTTCTTCCCATCCCCATTAATTTCACCTTCCTTAGTAGTGCAATGTTAGAACATGTTGCAAGCACTTTTGAAATATCAGTCAAGTATATTTTCTGGCAGCTCCTGATCAGATAGAAAGCTTATTTTCACCTGTGGTATTTTACCAATATTTCTCCTGCAAAAGTGTCTTCCTCACCAATATGTATATTTTTCTTTTCTTCCCTATAACTCAAATAAGAAAATACACACAACCTCTCGATTTTAAAGTTATCTAATTTGTGCCAGTCAATTTATTTCCACTAAAAAACTTAGTAGCTATTAAATGTTCACATACATACAAAAAAAGACATAGATAAATCAAGAAGATTGTGATCCAGTTTATAAATGGCTAATCAGACATATAGTCAGGATAGTGTAGAGTGTTTTAACATGCTTATAGGCTATAAATTTGATGACTGTGACAAACAACTACTTTTTCTGGGTTATTATAATATTTTCAAATATGGAACTCATACTTATGCACTCTTTTGGGGTCAGCAATGTGTCATTAAGTATATTTGCAATTTTAAGTCACATCTTGGAATCAGAGAAAGTTGCTATGTAAATCACTATCTCTATATTTACAATTTTAAGTCATATCTTAGAACCAGAAAAATCTGCTATGTGGATCACTATTCCTAAGGTAGCACATTAATAAAGAAAATGTGTAAGTATCTTTGATTTTACAAATCATTAGTAAAATACTATTCAATGAACATAGTGAAGAAAAATGCTGGAATGAAAAAATAGCTATTATTGGTTCACATTTTTTAGTTCATCTAAACTAAAATTCCAGTGAGGTTTATTATAAAATATATGAGACATTAACATCAGAGATGGCGTGAGGAAGACTACTGGGATTTGCAAATCTTGTTAATTCAAAGTGTTTATTCACTTTGGGAGCACAACCAGTAGTGCTCAGGGCCTAGTTCCAGCCCAATTCTTGAAGGTTGCTCCTGGAAGTACTTGAGGGTCCTTGTGGTGCTTGGAATTGAACCTGAGTCTCAAAGGATTAGCAAAGCACGTATAGTCCTTTAAGTCCTCTCCCCAGCCTGGTGTGCTGATCCTAACACAGCAATCTCCACCTAGATTCACTGCGATGGTCTCCTCAGCTGCCAACCGCAAAATCTTCATTTGCTCTGTCATTGAGTTCCTTCGTAAGCATGGATTTGATGGCATTGACCTGGACATCGAATATCCAGGGTCCCGGGGAAGCCCACCTGAGGATAAGCAGCGGTTTACTATCTTGATTAAGGTGGGACTGTGCTGTTAGCTTTGCATCTTCTTTAGATAAGCTAGTTCCTTACTGAATTTTCTGAGTTGCATTTCCCCAGTATAGCAAAGATGCTGCTCTTAGATAGCCTGTTAATTGGGAGTTGCAGGCAACAGAAAAAGAGCCTCTGACTATTTAAGTCAAAAGATAATTTATTGGAAGGATAGAAGCATCTGAAGAAATCTAAAGGAAACAATTTTGTGGTGATGAAGGAGAAACCAATCATTATGGCCATTCACAAAACATTTATTGAGCTCCTAAATGATTTGGAAATGGCTTTATACCAGAGACAGAGTAGCAAGCAAGACAAATATCATCCCTGCTCTCATGCAGGGAGAATATAGCAGGGGAAACTGGTATCAAATAATTGCAAATGATGGTAAGAGCAATAAGAGCAATGACAGCAACAAATTGGATGATGAGGGAAGTCATCTCAAAGGATAGATACTTAAGTTACAATCTGAAGAATGAAAAGGAACCAGTCATATGAGTAGTAGGAAGAATGCTTTAAGAAAGTTTGACAGAATTGAAAGGGCCAGGAGATGTGAAAGAGCTTAGATTCCAGCTTTAAAAGTGAGAGTAGGGGCTGGAGCTATAGCACAGTGGGTAGGGTATTTGCCTTGCACGTGTCCGACCAGGTTCAATTCCCAGCACCCGATATGGTCCCCCCGAGCACTGCCAGGAGTAATTCCTGAGTGCAAAGCCAGGAGTAACCCCTCTGCATCGCCGGGTGTGACCCAAGAAGCAATAAATAAATAAACAAAAGTGAGAGCAAAGTCAATAAAATAAGCAGAAAGTTCTTAGATCCCTTGCCAAGAGTTTCTGCACCTTTTCTCTAAAGTTGTCAAATATGTAACTTGAATTCTAGGACTTTTTATCTGCATCTCAATTCTAAGTTATACCTTAAAGACCTGTCTCTGTATTTCAGAAATTATTCACAAAAATGGAGCAATGTATATGAACTAGAATGCTTAAGAAACATAATGCAGACAGCCACTAGAATCCATCCTCTCTTCTTTCCCCAGGAAATGGTGGCAGCTTTTGAAGAAGAGGCTAAAGAAACAGGAAACGCCAGACTGCTCATCACAGCAGCAGTGTCCGCTGGAAAAGGGACCATTGACGCAGGATATGAAATTGCAGAGATCGGGAAGTGAGTGTCCTGGGTCTCTCCAGGTCTCTAATTCCTGGAGAAGAAGTTCTAAAACTTTTGGATGGCAAGCATCCCAAGTAGTACCTTTGTCAAAAAGCTTTATAGACTTTGTGTCTTTGGGCTAACTCATACAAGAAAAATCCTCATTAGCAATCTCTTTTGAAAGAAGTCAAGAAAGCTGTCATTGACAAAACAGTAGGAGAGCTTACTCATTTGTGATCTCCAAAGCTCTAGGACATGTATTTATGAGACATATGCTTGGACATTGATAGCCTAATCTTCTCTGATAGTCTAACCTCTCATGGGTTTGCCCTGCCCAGCCCTGTGGATCATCACAGAAAGTATTGTAAAAGATAAGCTGTTCCCACATCCATTTGACATTTTAGCAGGCTTCCCACAGATACTATTTATTTAAGAGGTGCATTTATTGCAACTTAATTTCAGAAAAAAAGAGAAGCTATACTTGATAATCACTGTCACTGTCATCCCTTTGTTCCTCGATTTACTCGAGCCGGGCACCAGTAACATCTCTATTACACTCAGCTCTGAGATTTTAACAGCCTCTCCTTACTTTTCTTTCCCAACGATTGGAGGCTCTTTCAGGGTTAGGGGAATGAGACCCATTATTACTGTTTTTGGCATATTGAATGCCATGGGTAGCTTGCCAGACTCTGCCATGTGGGCGGGATACTCTCAGTAGCTTGCCTGGCTCTCCAAGAGGTTATGTATATATCTTTTATTGTATTTGGGATATGAATATGCCATGAGGATCTTGCAAGCCTCTCCCATATTACCATATTACTTTATAATAATAGCCTCTCCTATATTACTTGATAATATGGAAATAAAATCAGAAACATAAAGTACTTCTTAAAAATTTTAAATTACATTTGATAGAACATAAGAAATAAAATTTATTATATTTTAAAGATCAGAACTATGAGTTTAATACCATTATTTGTTTAACACACTCAATAGATCCAGTTAAAAAATAAAATCAAATAGTATTGATGGACTAGAGAACTCAGAAACTTCTGAGTATCATAAGCTTCATCATTTATAGCTGTACAGAGCTGTTCTAGTGATTACTTGCAATTTTAGCATATATTCTAATACTGTTATTTTAAAGTTTTTTCTATTTTAGGCATTTTGCTACTGATTTTACTCTTAATAGTCCAAAAAATAGTCCATAACAGAGTTGCCACAGTATTCTGGAAGCTTGAAATTTCTCGTTGTAGGCTCCTTGATTTCATCAGTGTGATGACCTATGACTTCCATGGTGGCTGGGACACATGTACAGGACACAACAGTCCCCTGCATGTAGGATCCAAGGATCATGGAGACTTGCGTTATTTCAACTGTGTAAGAACAACTTCAAGTACTAGGCAGAGAATATGGGGAAGGTACTGGGGAAACCCTCGACTACTGAGAGAGAGACTTTCTCTTTTTACGGGGCAATTAATCTAACTTTATAAATGGGATAAAGCATATATATATATATATATATATATATATATATATATATATATATTGCTTTTTGGGTCACACCCAGCGATGCTCAGGGGTTACTCCTGGCTTTGCACTCAGGAATTACTCCCGGCAGTGCTTGGGGGACTATATGGAATGCCGGGGATCAACCCAGGTCGGCCGCGTGCAAGGCAAATGCCCTACCCGCTGTGCTATCGCTCCAGCCCTAAAGCATATATTTTTGAGGAGATAATGTTTATGTTGCTTTCTTCAGGAATTTGCTATGAAGTACTGGAGAGACAATGGGGTCCCGGCAGAGAAACTCATCATGGGCTTCCCCACCTATGGGAGAACCTTTCGACTCAGCACTTCTGACACCTCAGTCTGTGCCCCAGTCTCTGGAGCAGGGTCATCTGGCCCTTACACACGTGAGGCTGGCTTCTGGGCTTACTATGAGGTAACCAGCTTGAGGCTTATAATGCTCTGGGGGAAAAAAATCTTTCATTCTCCAAGTCATTTCTCTTCTATTCTTGAGATTCTATAATCTGATTTTTCATAGCTCAGAGCATAAACAACCTGGGGAAAGACAGGTAATAATTGTGTAACATTTATCACTTAAAATAAATTCATCTGCATTTCCCTTTTGGTTTTTGAAATGACTGTCACTATCTTTCCCACAGCTCCCAAACAATAATGAATTATATGTAAATAGATGGGGGAGGATTTCAATAGACTAGCCCAGGGAAGACAATTTGATTACTTTTCCAATTTGAATTGATTGCATTTACTCAAACCTCCTGCTTGAAAATTCAGATTCCAATAGGTGAATATTAGTAGTGTTGGCCAAAAATTCAAGAATCGGTGGAAGAATAACCATGGCACGTGAGCATGTTTACCATTTCTCAGAGAACCTCTGGGTATAGAACTAGAATTACACTTGCTTGTTTGTAGCTTGTTTTCATGGACATTTGTCTCTTTGTTTTGTGAAACAAATTCAGTTTCTAAAGAAGTATGTGAGATTTATGTAAATCTCATAATTTCCTTTCCCATCCCCCATTCTCATTTCTTTCTGTTGTTTTACCATTTAATCCTTTCTCCTCCAATATGTGACAGAGACTGTGACATGTTCGACATTGTCTTTATGTCCCCCACAGATCTGCACATTCTTAGATGGAGCCACAACAGCTTGGATTGAAGACCAGAAAGTTCCATATGCTTACAAGAATACTGAGTGGATTGGCTATGACAATGCTGAGAGCTACAAATATAAGGTATGTCTTGTGAAAAAAGTTTACCACTCTAAATTTGAACTTTACATTCATCAAGAGTCTATTTTTCTATGGTAGTTTTCCCTTTGGTCTTAGGGGCTCATCTGATGGTTCGCAGGGGCTACCCCTGCTCAGTGTTCAGGGGTTGTTTTTCAGTAATGATTAGGAACTATACAGTACCAGAGATCAAGTCCAGGCCTCTTGCACGCAAAGCATGTGCTCAACTCCCTGAGCTATCCCCTAGCTGCTATTTTACTCAAATTTGTGGTTTCAAATTTTTAAATATGCACAGTGAGATAGTGGGTCAATTTTATTCTATCTTCTCTTTCCCACACAACAGAGAAAAATAGCATAATTAAATATAAATTTAATTCTATACTGTGCATAAAAAAGTATAATAAATGATATACCAGAATACTCTAATATTGTTAAAGTTTGTTTCCCAATTTTTATTGAGTATGATTACCTACTATTTTATGTGAAGAATTACATGCTAGCATAAAGCCATCATCTTCCAGGACAACTCTGAAAATAGTACTTTGCATTTTTTATCTAAATATTTTATGACTGTTAACTCACTTGTCTCTACACAGCCCAGTGAAGGAAGTGAGACATGAAGCCTTTCCATTTCACAGATGCATAAGTCAGTCCTAAGACAGAGCAGGAAAATGGCAGTGATGGGATGTGTCTCAGTGTCCAGATTCTTCCTATGACTCTCCTCTGTCAGTTCATCTTCACAGAATTCTAGTCCAAGGAGAAATTGTCATTAAGGATAAAAGGGGAAGCTCTATGGTCACTGGTCAAGAATCTGGGCTTTTAGGGCAAGGAGATTGCTGAAGAGGTGGAACATATGATTTGTATGTGTGAGATAGGCCCTGTGCTTGATCTCTGGCACCACATGGTCCCAAGAACTGTGGAGTGTGGCTGTGGTCTCCCCCAGCCCCATGGAGCCCAGTATCCCCACATCACTGGGTCCAAACACCTAATAACCTAATAGTGAGACTCTCTCCCAAACAAAGTATGAGTAGAAGTAGTTCCTGGGATTCCAAGCATAGATAGAAAGCTGAGAGGCCCATTTATTACCAAAACAAAACAAAAACAAAAGCAAAAGAGAAATTAGGCATTTATACCTAAAAATTATGCCATGATGCACTAATCAATAATAGTCATAATAATATTATAATAATGTAAAACACTTTTGACTCAAATATACCGGTTATATTTCCTGAATCTGAGACTAGATAATTTCCTACACGTCTGTGGAAGAGTAATGATGATAATTTATATCTCATAGTTCTGGTGAAGACTGAGTAATGGAAGTAAAACTATTACTTAGCCTAAAACTAATAATAAGTATTATCCCTGTTCATATTGTGGCCCAAGAACTTATTACCTGGAGCAAGAAAACAATTCAGCTAAGTTAGCTAATCACTTATCTTGAATCCACATAATCCACAAGGTATAAACTTTTTTTTTCTTTCTTTTTTGTTTTGGGCCACACCTGGCTGTGTTCAGGACTAATTTCTGGTTCTGGGCTTAGGATCACCCCTGATAGCCTTGAGAGATCATATGGTATGCCAGGGATCAAGCCAGGGCCAACCTCTTACAAGCCAAGCACCTTTCCAGCTGTACTCTTTCTCTGCCCCAAGGCACATACTCTTTCATAAAAGAAAACTTACTGAAAGTCCCATCTGCATCTGTTACTCTTGATACCTCATACCCCAGTTTGTTGCATAGACATTAGTCATTGGATTCTGGTTGCTAAACATTCTTTCTCTCCACAGGTTGATTTTCTGAAGGAGAACAAATTTGGTGGAGCCATGATTTGGGCCATTGACCTGGATGATTTCTCAGGCTCCTTCTGCAACGAGGGCAAATACCCACTTATCAACAAGCTGAAGTCACTTCTGGGTCTGTCCTCAGGTATGTTACAGAGGTCAATACATATTCCAAGAATTGCGTAAATTAGGCTTGAAAGAACAGCAAATGCGAAGGGGCTAAAGATCACAAAGCAGTCTCACAGCATCTAGGCCCTTGCACTTGACAAATTAGATGGTGATAGAAAGGACCTTTGCAGAAATGTTCCAATGAGAGACCAGTATAAGTTCAATAGTTAACACAGGCAAGAATTTGAACATACTTGATAGTTTAGAAGTCTTTCTGTATAGAAAAGTTCTATCCAGGGAGAATGAGAAATTTAGACTCCTGAAAGTGAGTCTGAAACACAATGTGCTGACCCCTACTACAGCACACCAGATACGAACGTAGAGTACTCAGCACAGACAGCCCGTTCTCCATCTGCCTGAGACACACTGATGCTGCTGCTTGCATATTATGAGGGAGAGTCAGAGGCAGGCTTAAAGAGGAGAAGGGATAAAGTCTGACATTGCTGACAGACCAATGATTGAGCAGTGTAAAGAGGGAAACTCTTGCTCTTTCATGGTCTTTGTGTGTTTAGCCTCCCTGTGAACAGGTTGACACAGTGGTGGAAAAGCAGAAGTCAGAAAAGGTTTCTTTAGTCTCTATGTTGAGAAAATTACCAGGATCACTGAATCAAATTATAGATGGAAATAATTATAGAATGACTTACTCAAATTTACAGTGAGAGAATAAGAGGCAGCAAATTGCAGAGCTTGAAAGCATTGTATTCACAGAGTAAAATGCATGTAAAACATCTGAATCACCAGAGAAAAGTCAACAATGATAAAAGTAAAGCAGATGACAAAATAAAGTGAAATGACAAAACCTCAAATGCATTATGACAGAAACATTTACACATCAAACCTCTCCTATTAACTCTAAAATAGAAGTTAACCCCCAACATCACATCATGGACCCTCTCACTGTAGAGCTGGCTTCATTTCCCTCAAATGAAGCTTTAGCAGAAGTCAAGGTAGACATCTCTACACGCCAGTGGCTCCTTTTCTCCTTCCTTCCTGATTTAGACTTTTGTCCCCTTGCCAGCTAAATTTTTAATTCCTCACAGGGTTCAAGTTTTCTGAAAACTCAACCAATAGGTGTCTCTAGTGCATTTGTTTCTGTGTTCAAAAATAGTTGCTGATGCTGCCCCAAAGCATGTTTTATTTTTAATAATTAATAATTTTAATAAATAATACTTTAAAATTATTTTTAATAATTGTTTTTAGAATGCACCCCACGAGCTGCCAACACCTGGTATAACAGCCCAGTGACACAAAGAAGTGAAGGTTTCTGTGCCAATGTTGGTGGAGGCAGTGGTGGTGAAGGAGAAAATGGTGGAAGCAGCGGTGGTAATGGGGGCAGTGGTGGTGATGGGGGCAGTGGAGAAGATGGAAGTTTCTGTACTGGCAAAGCCGATGGCACCTACACTGATCCTGAAGACAACACCAAATTCTACAAGTGTGTGGGAGGCAAGACCTTCCATTTCAGTTGTGCCCAAGGTTTGGTTTTTGACCAGAACTGCCAGTGTTGTACTTGGCCTTAAATTTAAAGTGTCAGTAAAATCTTTGCCAATAATTCTCTTGTGCTACATATAAATAACATCTTCCAACAGTTGTGTAGTGCATGTCTACATTAATCAATCTGTCACATTGGAAGAGTTTCCCCACTACAACCATAGCTTAATAAGGGTTTACTCTTTTGTTACTTCTTTTGGGGGCCACACCTGATAATGCTCAGGGATTACTCCTAGCTATGCACTCAGAAATTACTCCTGGCAATGCTTGGGGGACCAAATGGCATGCCAAGAATAAAACCTAGGTTGGCCACTTGCAAGGCAAGTATCCTATCCACTGCACTATCTCTCTGGCCCAGGGGTTTACCCTTTTACATAAAAAACACACTTATAAAGATATATAGAAGCCATTATCATTATAAACTAACTAGCTATAGTAATATGCTGGAGATGTACTCCTTTCCCCCATCTCAGACAAATTTGTGAGGTTACAGGAAGTCAGAATGATACTATGTGTGGGTGTGAAAAGCCAATCCACTTACCTCCCTGGAGTCTCCTTCTTATTTCACACCAGGTCCAAGGAGCTAGGGAATGCATCTATTTTGATTATTGCTATATCCCCAGAACTTGCACTCTACCTGACATATGGTAGGAACTCAATCTGTAAGACCAACTAGAAATGATAAGAAAGTATGGGGAGGATTCTTATTTTTGTGAGCTTTATATAAATCTGAGGAAAAAACAAATAAAGACCTTCATACTATGTTATAAAGAAACTGAGAAATGCTTGATCCTGACTTTAAAGGATCAAGTATATGGCCTCTATATCTGGTAAACTGAAATATAAGCCCAGAAAGACCAAAATTCCAACCAGATGTTTTATGTTTACAGTTTATTCCCAGGCTAGAGCTAACAGAAAGCATAAAACTGGTACCTTAGAATTATACTTAGGACCAGAGAGACAGTACGGCAGATAAGGCACTTGTCTTTTACATGCCTGACCTGGGTTCAATCTCTAGCATCACATATAATTCCCCAGAACCTCCAAGAGTGATCTCTGAACAGAGCCAGGAGCCAAGTCTGAGAACTGCTAGGTGTGGCCCAACCCCCATCCCTCAATAGAGAATGGATTAGAAATTTTGGACCCATATTTCAGTGAAAAGAATCAATTCATTGAAAATTTAATACAAACCCCACATTTTATCCATTTGTCCCCATGTGGATACAACTCAGTACACAGAGATGAGACACTCAGAATAAATCTTTATGTTCCCACGTAGTAGTTATGAGTCCTTTGCCCCAGTCTAGGCCCCATGCTGGCAGACATGATGGAAGTGATGAAGAGAAGAAAGAGGAATTCTGTCCTCAATCCTGGAGATTGGGTGGGCAGGAAGAACACATGAAGGGAATCACAGACCCTCAATGATAATACATGCTTAGGTAGGCCATACGGTTTCGATGCTTTCTAAATTCTTTGTCGGTGGAGAGCTGCAATGAGAGAATAATGTCAAAGCCAATATTCTCATAAGAACCCTCTGCATCTGGCTGTCCTAATCTGCACCTTTAAAAAATCTTATGATGGGGCCGGAGCGATAGCACAGCGGGTAGGGCGTTTGCCTTGCATGCGGCCGACCGGGGTTCGATCCCCGGCATCCCATATGGTCCCCCAAGCACCGCCAGGAGTAATTCCTGAGTGCAGAGCCAGGAGTAACCCCTGAGCATCGCTGGGTGTGACCCAAAAAGCAAAAAAAAAAAAAAAATCTTATGAAATTGTATAACTCTTCAAAATGTACCTGTTAGGCACATGTACATAAAATAGGGCATATAATTTCAAGGAAACAAGTAGTTATTTTTCTTATTCTTTTTTTAAAAGAAGGCATCCTATCTGCTTTAATTTATATAGTGTTCTTCAAAATAAAACCACATCTATAATGACAGCAAATAAGCATGTGCTGCCTGGAATAGGGAAGAGGAAGGGGTGGGTAGCACAGAGGCCTGAGGAAGCACAGTGTTTAGCTCTTCAAACAAGGGGTTCTTGAAGCTCATTCATCCCTTCTTTGTTTCAAGTTCCTAAAATAAAAGAAACTATTCAATAGATTTCTCTTAAGAAGTCTAACATTACCTCAGTTTTTAGGGTTCTTTTCTGTAGATGTGGAACCTGAGCCCAATCTGGAGCTCCAAATTTCATTGGCCAGGTGACTTTGGAGGGTGACTTTTTCTCTGGATTGTATGTACCAGGGCTAGAAAGAAATTGTAAAGCATCACGTCTAATGAGCAAGTAACAATGTATAAACTTCACCAGTACTAGTCTACTTCTAAAGTGACCTAACTTCTTAGGAAAGGAGTTAGATTAATTAACTATTTAACATAGGGCAAACCTGGGATTCCTTTTGCTTGTATTTATAAGTAGGTGTTAGTGTTAAAGATTTAACTAGGTTTTGACTACAGGAAGAATAAAGTTTGACTCTAAAAATATTTCTGTAATTTGGTAAGTATGCCCTTTGCTCTGTTGAAAATAAAACGGAGTGGACACAGGCTTCCTTACTGCAACCTTGAGAAAGTTACACTCACGCTTTGATCATTGGATTTCTCATTAGTGAAAGAATGGCTATCATGATTTGCCCTACAATTTCATGTATCCTTATGGTACTTATATACACCCTTGGAATCAAGGTCTACATACTCTACCTCTATATTTCCCTTCCTTTTCTGTTCTCATTTCCTCTTTGTGCATACTTCTACAGCCATTCTTCAACTTTTTTTCCTCACACCAAATCTCATCCCAGATTACTGCCTTTGCACTTTCTGTTTCTTTTTCTTGGGAGCTACTGGCCCAGATATTTACAGGGCTGGTTCAGATTTATCTTTCTGACTTCAAATCAACAGCTAAATCCTCCACTAAATCACTCCTTATTATATATTCACCTGTTTTATTTTTTTAGTGCACATCACCAAGTCACTGTATTTTCTGGTTTACCAGTGACAGGACTAGTTCCTGGGCATTGTCTTGGTGTAGCTATTAAAAAGGCCCCTTTATTTGCTCTCAGAAATATACTAACAAATTACACTACCACTTTCTCCTTTTGCTGTTGGTATTTTCTTTTTTATTTCCTTCTCAACTTTATTTCCAGTCTGGATTCCAAAATAGATTTTTCAGAAATTAGTATCTTGGTTTAATAATAGGTTTAATGCAAAATTTCTAGCATCTGAAGTGTTTATTAGATATTCATTGAATAAATCACTCTGATTTATATTCCATATTGACAAAGATATGGCAGGTAAGAGATTAACCCTTTGAAGATGGGTTGTCTCTCAATTGGTAAAGAGGAAATGGAACTCTTTCTGATTATTTTCTTTCCTATTGCTCTTCGTTGAATTGTACGAGGAAAGAGGAGACTTACCCAGGGTAAGCGTTCTTTAAGTTTGTCCTAAATCGAGGCGTCGAGACATTAAATGGAGCAAAATTTTGTTTGAATTTTTGGTCCTGTATACTCTGGTATTTGCATGGGTCAGGTGTCACATCCTGTTCCCCAAAAAGATCAATGTATTAGAGAGGTTGATATATACATAGAGAAACTTCTAAGTAGAAAAACAGAATTTTATTTTTTAATGTTTCTATTCTTCTATGAATTATATAAATTCATACAAATTATATAAATAGGTGAGTAGTAAAGAGAAACCAAGATAAGGTCCAGTTATCTAAAGACAAATAATATTTAGGCTATACAAAGAGACCCAAAGAAGCAGGTAACATTGCAGCTGTTACCCGTACCAAGCCATTTGGAGTGTTTGTCTTTGGGCCACACCTGGCAGTGCTCAGGGCTTACTCTTGGCTCTGCACTTAGGGATCACTTCTGGTGGATTTGGGGGACCATATGTGGTGCTGGAAATTAAATCCTAGTCAGCCACATGTAAGGTAAGCACCCAATGGACTGTACTAACTTTTTAATACCATTTAGAGGTTTATAAAGAGCCAATGTCAAGACTCCTTGAACTTGTCATGAGAATGCCTGTAAAAAACCAAGGCACGCGAGGTGCGTGTGCACTCGAGAGCTCTCGGGGCGGCTCTGTCTCACCGCCCACGTTCGGTGCTCTGGAACTGCTATGTATGGGCTGGATTGGGACGGCTATTGGCCAAGGACAGGTGAAGGACCAAGCTGGTTGCTGATTAGTTACCTTTTATTCAATCTTCCATCTTTCTCCTCTCCCGCCCTCCCAGCTCAGTCCTCTCTGTGGATCTACTGCAGCCTGGATTTTCATCTCTCTCCTCCCTTTTTCCTCTCTCACCCTTGCCCCTAGGTTACACACTGCCAGCCAGCAAAATCAACATAAGAAAGCCCTTCCAGAGGGCTGTCAGGTTCAAAGGGAACACAACCTAGGGGCATTCCAAAGCCCTTCCTGACTTCCAGTGGGCAAAATACCTCTTAAGGGTTTTCTCTCCTCTCCTTATTCCAAATACTCATTAACATCTTAATACTAGTTATTTTTGTATGGACATAGCAAGAGATACATTGAGGCTTTCAAGGCAGCTCTCCTGGCAACATCTTGCCACAGACTCAGACTACAGCACTCAGGCCAGATTAATCATTCCTCACCCTAGCAGGGTCCAAATCTAGTTATCATTGTTTGGATTATGACAACATTTGTCCATGATCAAGCTCTTAACTTATAGTTAAACATTAGGCACTTTGGCCAGGCCCATTTCGATGCGAGGGTAGCACACAACTCACCGCTTGCCCTTGGTCCATCCCATCCTTCATCAGGACCCTGCTTTTGGGGGTGCTAGGAAGTAAGGGCAGCTGAGGCTTAGATCCAGAGAACAGATGCCCAGGAGGAAAATATCATGTAGAGTCAAATGACTCCCATGTTACAAAAGCATAACATTTGCTAAGTCTTCCAGTGTCCATACAAAAAGGACATTGCTCTGAATAAACTATGCAAAGGACTCAAGGAGAAGAGAAAAACAATATTTACAAGTCAACAGAACACTAAGAAAGAAGCTACAAATAAGCAAAGAGGAATGGGAGCACTGTAATGGGAGTAACCCAATAAACCTAAACTACCTGAGGCTATGTTATCCTACAAATGCCTATCAAGAGTCAGATCCTGTACTTAAGAATTTCACTTGAAATTCAAACACACAAAGGGTCAAAAAAGTTTATTTTTTTTTAGAGGCAGTTTTCTTGTTTTCTTTTTTATAGTGTGCTTGAGCCTTGTAGTGCTGGAAATCTGCAGGGTCATATCCAGTGGTGCTTGGAGGTTATGCAGTGTGACTCTCAACAATGGACCCACGATATGTGCTCTACCACTTAAGCTCCATCCCTGGACCCAGAACTATTTTTTTCTTTAATGACATAATATGATGCTTATAAACAAAGATTCCAGTATTTTATGTAAGGTATCTCAGCACTAATACTACCTTGGCACAGTTTCCTCTGAAAATTGTTTTTCATTCTCCCAGGACATTCGCGTGGTCACATTTGCAATGCAAATGTTCCAAATTTTCATATAGGTTTTTAATAGTTTCTGCCTAAACGTAATTTTTTTAAAATTTAAGATAGCCTGCCACTCTTTGTGCTTTACTGTCCCATGCATATACACAACAACAACATGGAGCACACTAAAATTTAAGAATAGTCAGTCACTTCTAACCTTGCTTAATGCTTTAAATCTTCTTGTTGTTCTGGCTCCACATGAATATCCTTTTTTGCTGGTTGGGATCTTACTGAGGTTGTATGCTAAGCCACAGGTCTTTAGAGGGGAAAAAGTAAACAAACAAAACAAAACAAACAAAAAATTCAACAACAAACAAGCAAAAAACAAACCACAGAAAACATTATTATCAAATAAAGTGAATTTACAATGTCTATTTGCAGAAGCTGATTTTCTTTTCTGGTATTGATTCTTCCCAGTCAAGACCACACAAATACATAAGTAACAAAAAACGTGTACAAGGAATGTGGTTACATAGGTAGGGTCAGTGACATCACTCCTCTGAGTGCTACAGAGCTGAATATGCTCCAAAGCAACTGTCAGTCTGATTTATTTCAGAAACTGACCTAATAGCGTACCAAAACTCTAGTTTTGGCCTAATGTGGCATTGGTTTACAGGTGGGGGTGGAGCAGAGAATATATTAGAGACTTTATAGCATTAAGGCTTGCATTTGATGGGTACTCAAAGGGGAAACAACTTTCCTCTAATTTCTGATATTAGCTCCTGCAACTGGTTGCAGAGGACCAGGCACTTACTGGTGTGGAACCCTACAGATCACAGCCTTTCTTCCAGAAAATCCGGTTCTCTTTAAATAACGAGAGAGAGAGAGAGAGAGAGAGAGAGAGAGAGAGAGAGAGAGAGAGAGAGAGGCAGAGAGACAGAGAGAGAGAGACAGAGAGAGAGAGACAGACAGAGAGACAGAGAGAGAAAGAGAGAGAGAGAAAGAGAGAGAGAGAGAGAGAGAGAGAGAGAGAGAGAGAGAGAGAGAGAGAACCACCGAAGGGAAGGCAAATACTTACATCTTCTATAATGTAGTATCCAGGCCCTCTGTGGGGCGCTCCCCTAATGGGAAGAAACGCGTGCCCCAACAAGGATAAGGGAACGTGGATGGGGAAGATCTTCCTTGATTGGCATGTTCCAAAGGGGTAGTTAACCTGCTTGTCTGAAGGTCAAAAAAAAAATAGAAATTTTCCATGAGTGAAGGCCTCTCAATCTAAGTGAGGATGTTGGGAGCAGGTGGGGTGTGGGAGACAAGAGATGCCACCAGGCTCATAAGAGAAAGCACACCTCACTGTAGACAGGAGCCAAAGCATCACCAACATCCCCTCCCCCACCCCCCATTTCAGCACCCCACCACCACCCTTTATCTTTTCCAGGCTCCCCTTCCTTCTGCCCTCCTCTACCCCATCTCTGCTCACTTTTGCCGTAGTACATCTTGCGCGTGCACTTTGGCTACGTTTATGTACAGTGTTGCTAAGGGAACGCCTGCAGAATCAGGGCGCAGAACTTCCCCGAGGGGCGTGGCTACAAGCCCGTGCAGCCAGTGCACCAGCCGAGAGGAGGGCAGGGCTGGGGAGGCTCCAGGGGAGTCCCCGAGGCAGAACCGCATCTCCCTGGGCCCTGGACCTCCACGGGTTGGTTGCAGGTTGGGGAATTGCTGGATCCAGGCAGTGGAGATTGAGAGGGGGGTCCTGGCAAGGAGGCAAGCGATTTCAGCAAACTTCATGGTGTGGAAACGCATTTCTTCTTCACTTTTGAATACTAGTTTTGAGTGTCAGAGATCCACATACACGAAGTACAGGAGAAGAAAATACTTTTTAGTGGAGAAGTATAGAAGAGTGGATAGTGGAGAAGAAAATGACTACTATATATTGTCTATAAGAAATGTACTTTAAACATAAAGACAAATCTTTAACAAAGGCAAATCTTTAAGTAAATGGAAGGAATAAAATATAATGCTATCACTTAAGTGAGCAGAGACTTCAAAGTAAGAAGGTAGTCACGTAATTTGCATAAATTGCATAACAACAAAGGGCTGAGTTCTTCAAAAAGGCAAATAATTCTCAATGAACATCAAGCTTGAAAAAAAAAAAAGCTGATGGAACTTTAAGGAGAAAGGCAGGCTGGCAGATAGGGAAGGCCCCCTCCCAAGGCAATGGCAGTAAATTTCCTGGGACATAGTAGCCCTGACCTCATGGAGAACTGGTGCCAGTGCCAGTAGTAACAGACTTGAGGAGGCTGGACCCCTCCTCAGACAGAAGAGATAGCACAGCGGGTAGGGCGTTTGCCTTGCATGCGGCCGACCCGGGTTCGATTCCCAGCATCCCATATGGTCCCCTGAGCACCGCCAGGGGTAATTCCTGAGTGCAGAGCCAGGAGTGGCCCCTGTGCATTGCCAGGTGTGACCCCAAAAAAGCCAAAAAAAAAAAAAAGAAAAAAAAAGACAGAAGCTCCAGCAGGAACAAAAGGCCAGGAAAGGAATTTCAAAGATCACCACCTCTCTCAACCCCCTTGGTTACCTCCTTAGCAACAGACTTTTACCTAGATTAGAAGGGCCAGGTTGGGAGCAGGTTGGAGAAATCCTATCAAGGCCACCTTGAACAAAGGAAGCACACTCATGGCCCATGTGGCCAAGCAGATGTGGTGCCTGAGCACGTGTCACTCTGCATCTCCTCTCTTGAGATGTGTCCTTTCATATCTAATTCTGGGATGTGTGTAGGGGCTTTCTCTGCCCTTGGAGAAGCCCGAATTCTCTCTTGAGCACTCTCTTGAGTTACTCTGCACTCTCTCTCCCACTTTCTCTTCCTCCTTCCCTTCAAACCCTCCAAATAAAAACTATAATTTCACTGCTGAAATTTCTCCTCCTGAAATTACTTCCTGGGTCCTGGGTGGCAGAGGTGGGTTAGTGGGTTAGAGGGAAAATCAAAGAGGAAATCGAAAGATTTCTGGAAACAAATGAGGATGAGGACACAAACTACCAGAACTTGTGGGACACAGTAAAAGCAGTGTTAAGAGAAAAGTTTATAGCTCTGTAAGCATTCATCAAGAAGGTAGAAAAGGCCCACATCAATAACTTAACCTCACAGCTTAAGATCTTTGAAAATGGCCAACAAAAGGAGTTCAAATCAGGCAGGAGAAAGAAAATAAAAACCTAAAGCAGAAATTAATGATCTGGAATCCCAAAAATCAGTCTAAAACATCAACAAAACCAAGAGTTCATTCTTTAAGAAAATTTTAAAGAATGCATAAACCACCAGTGAAACTCACAAAGAAACAGAGAGAGAAACCTAATAATCTGTATGAGAAATGCAAAGGGGGACATCACAACAGAAAATGCAGAAATCCATAGGATCATCAGAGATTACTTTGAGATATATTTATAGCACAAAACAAGAGAACCTTGAAGAAATGGATAAATTTCTGGATTCTACAACCTCTCAAGGCTAAACCAAGAAGATTTGGAATACCTGAATAGAACAATCACCATTAAGGAAATTGAAATGGTAATTGAAAGTCTTCCCCAAAACAAAAGCCCAGGCCCAGATGGATTCACTAGTGAATTCTTTTAAGCCTAAAAGAGGACCTACTGCCAATCCTTTCAAGCTTTTCCAGGAAACTGCAGAAACAGAAACACTCCCAGTTACTATGAGGCAAAAATCACCCTGATACCCAAAGCAGAGAGAGAGACACTACAAAAAAAAAAAAAAAAGAAAGAAAAGAAAAAGAAAATTACAGAGAGATATCCCTGATGAATGTAACAATCCTCAACAAAATACTAACAAAGAGAATTCAACAAATCATCAAAAATATTATACACCATGACAAAGTAGGAATCATCCCAGGGATGCAAGAATGGTTTAATATTCTCAAGTCAATCAACATAGTACACTATATCAATAAAAGAAAAGATAAAAAAATGATCATATCAATAGATGCAAAAAAAAAAAAACTTCTGACAAGATCCAACACTCATTCATGATAAAAAGTCTCAACAAAACGGGAGTCAAAGTAACTTTCCTCAATATAGTCAAAGACATCTACCACAAGCCCACAATACATATTATTTTCAGTGGGGAAAAACTAAAAGCTTTTGGATATTAAGGGCATCCAAATAGGAAAGGAATAAATCAAGCTCTCACTATTTGTAGATGACATAATACTATACTCAGACAATCCTAAAGTTTCTACCAAGAAGCTCCTAGGAACAATAGATTTGTATAGTAGAGTTGAATGGTTCGGGCCATGTAGCAGCAGCAAAGGATAGGGTTAATGTTTTGCTAACTTGCTTGATTGCTTTCTGTAACTTGCTAACTTGCTTGATCACTCTCTGTAAAACAATACCTTGCAATATGATCTAAGCTACACAAAACAAGGAGCTGTTTCAGGAAATGAAACTGCCCAGATGCCTGGTAATGTCCAGGAAAGGCACGGACATATGGCAAAATTTACTCTAGTAAAGCAGAATGTCACTGATGACCCCCCTTGATCCCGAAAAATGAGGATGTTGATCTAAGTGACCTGGGAAAAATGAAGATGTTGATCAAAGTAACCTTGGAAAAATGAGAAAAATGAGAATAATGATCAAAGTAATCTTATTTACTAAGGTGTATAAAAAGAGCCTGAACTCTGTATACGGGGCTCTCTTTCTCTCTCTCTAACCCTCCTCTGTGTAGGAGTGAGAGCTGGGTGAGAGCCCCAGCATGCTGGTCTGAATAAATCCCCTAGCTGTTGCAGAAAGAGTTGTCTGTTCCTCCGTGCCTCCCGTGGGCAGAGATCTGCTCCACCCTAACAGAGTGTCAGGTTACAAAATCAATCCTCAAAAGTTCATGGATTTTCTATATGCAAATAATGAAAGAGAAGAAAGTGATACTAAAAAACAATCCTATTCACAGAAATTCAAATACCTTGGAATCACCTTAACTAAGGAGGCAAAAGACCTACACAAAATAAAACTACAAAACGCTACTTCAAGAAATAAAAGAGGATATGAGGAAATGGAAACATGTCCCCTGCTCATGGCTTGGGAGAATTAACATTGTCAAAATGGCGATACTCTCCAAAGCATTATGCAGTTCCAATAAAGATACTCATGACATTTTTCAAATAAATTTATCAAACACTTCTGTAATTCATATGGAACAATGAACCCCTGTGAATAGCTAAAGCAATCCTTGGGAAAAAAAAGAAGATGGGAGACATCACCTTCCCCAACTTCAAACTGCTCTACAAAGTGGTAGTAATTAAAACATCATGGAATTGGAATGATAGACCTCAGACCAATAGAATAGAATTTAATATCCTGGCATTGACCTTCAGATATATGATCACTTAATCTTTGATAAAAGGGAAAGAAATTTAAAGTGGAACAAGAAAAGTCACTTCAACAAGCTGGGAAAACTGGACAGCTACATGTAAAAAAAAAAAAAAAAGAACTCTGACCTCTATCTAATGTCATGCTCAAAAGTCAGATCAAAGTGGATTAAAGACCTCAACATCAGACCTGAATTCATAATGTATATGGAAGAAAATGTAAGCAAAAAGGCATCTTCAAAGATGAAACACCACTGACCAAGTAAGTGGAAGCGAAGATTAACAAATGGAACTACATTCTAGCACACATCCAAAAGAACAAAAGCAACCGCTGTTGGAGAGGATGTGGGGAGAAAGGGACCCTTCTACACTGCTGGTGGGAATGCCGGCTAGTTCAGCCCTTTTGGAAAACAATATGGACGATTCTCAAAAAACTAGAGGTTGAGCTCCCATTTGACCCAGCAATACCACTGCTGGGAATATATCCCAGAAAAGCCAAAAAGTATAGTCGAAGTGACATCTGCACTTACATGTTCATCGCAGCACTGTTTACAATAGCCAGAATCTGGAAAAAACCCGAGTGCCCTAGAACAGATGACTGGTTGAAGAAACTTTGGTACATCTATACAATGGAATACTATGCAGCTGTTAGAAAAAATGAGGTCATGAAGTTTACATATAAGTGGATCAACATGGAAAGTATCATGCTAAGTAAAATGAGTCAGAAAGAGAGAGACAGACATAGAAAGATTGCACTCATCTGTGGAATATAGAATAATAGACTAGGAGTCTAATACCCAAGAATAGTAGAAATAAGTACTAGGAGGTTGACTCCATGGCTTGGAGGCTGATCTCTCATTCTGGGCAACTCAGAGAAGGGAGCACCAAGTAAAATGTGGTCGGAGGTCATGCGGGGGAGGAGTGACGCGTGCTGAATGTAGACTAGAGACTGAACACAATGGCCGCTCAACACCTTTTTTGCAAACCACAACACCTAATCAGAGAGAGAGAACTAAAGGGAATACCCTGCCATAGTGGCAGTTTGGGGTGGGGGGAGACGGGACTGGGGTGGTGGGAGGGACCCTGGGTTTACTGGTGGTGGGGAATGGGCACTGGTGAAGGGATGGGTTATGAACTCTGGGGGAAACATGAGCACAAAAATGTATAAATCTGTAACTGTACCCTCACGTTGATTTACTAATTAAAAACAAACGATTAAAAAAAAACAAATGGAACTACATTAAACTAAGAAGCTTCTGCACCTCAAAAGGACCAAGGTACAAAGACAGCCAATGGAAAAAGAAAACTATTCACCAATATCTTTCTGATAAGGGATTAATATCAAAGTATCAAAGATATACAGAACACTGGCAGAACTTTACAAGAAAAAATTCCAACCCCATCAAAAAATGGGAGAAGAAATGAACAGAAACATTCTCAAAGAAGAGATTTGAGGGGCCGGAGCGATAGCACAGCGGGTAGGGCGTTTGCCTTGCACGCGGCCGACCCGGGTTCGATCCCCGGCATCCCATATGGTCCCCCAAGCACCACCAGGAGTAATTCCTGAGTGCAAAGCCAGGAGTAACCCCTGAGCATTGCTGGGTGTGACCCAAAAAGCAAAAAAAAAAAAAAAAAAAAGAAGAGATTCGAATGGCAAAAAGGCACATAAATAAAATGCTCTTCATCACTAATCATCAGGAAGACTCAAATCAAAACCACCACAATAAGATATTATCTCACAGCTCAGAAACTGGCACACATCCAAAAGAATAAGAGAGACCAGTGCTGGTTGAACTACAAGAAGAAAACATCCAACCCCATCAGAAAATGGGGCGAAGAAATGAACAGAAACTTTCCCAAGGAAGAGATATGAATGGCCAAAATGCACATGAAAAAGTGCTCTACATCACTAATCATCAGGGAGATGCAGATCAAAACAACCATGAGATACCACCTCACACCACAGAGACTGGCACACATCCAAAAGAACAAAAGCAACTGCTGTTAGAGAGGATGTGGGGAAAAGGGACCCACTGGTGGGTGGGAATACTGACTGGTTCAGCCCTTTTGGAAAACAATATGGATGATTCTCAAAAAATTAGAAAATGAGCTCCCATTTGACCCAGCAATACCACTGCTGGAAATATATCCCAGAGAAGCAAAAATATAGTCGAAATGATATCTGCACTTGCATATTCATCGAAGCACTGTTTACAATAGCCAGAATCTGGAAAACACCCGAGTGCCCAAGAACGGATGACTGCTTAAAGAAACTTTGGTACATCTATACAATGGAATACTATGCAGCTGTTAGAAAAAATGAAGTCATGAACTTTGCATATAAGTGGATCAGCATGGAAAGTATCATGCTAAGTGAAATGAGTCAGAAAGAGAGAGACAGACATAGAAAGATTGCACTCATCTGTGGAATATAAAATAACAGAGTAAGAGACTAACACCCAAGAATAGTAGAAATAAGGACCAGGTGGTTGACTCCATGGCTTGGAAGCTGGCCTCACATTCTGGGGAAAAGGCAGCTCAGATAGAGAAGGGAACACCAAGTAAAATGTGGTTGGAGGCCACGTGGGGGAAGGGTGATGCATGCTGAAAGTAGACTAGAGACTTAAAACAATGGCCACTCAACACCCCTATTGCAAACCACAACACCCAATTGGAGAGAGAGAACAAAAGGGAATACCCTGCCACAGAATCAGGGTGGGGTGGGGGGGAGATGTGACTGGGGGGTGGGAGGGATGCTGGGTTTATTGGTGGTGAAGAATGGGCACTGGTGAAGGGATGGGTTTTTGAATATTGTATGAGGGAAACACGAGCACAAAAATGTATAAATCTGTAACTGTACCCTCATGGTGATTCACTAATTAAAAAATATATTAATTTAAAAAAAAAGAGAGACCAGTGCTGGAAGGGATGTGGGGAGAAAGCCACTCTCCTTCATTGTTGGTGGGATCGCTGACTAATCAGCCTTTTTGGAAAACAATATGGATATTCATAAAAAAAAAAAACCTAGAAATTGAGCTCCCATTTGACCTAGCAACACCACTTTGAGAATATGTCCTGAAGGTACAAAAAACACCATTTGCATTTCTTTGTTCATTGCAGCACTTTTCACAATAGCCGGAATCTGGAAAGAGCTTGAGTGCCTATGAACAGATGACTGGATAAAGAAACTATGGTACATCTACACAATGGAATAATACACTACTGTTAGGAAAAATGAGGTCATGAAATATGCCTATAAGTGAATGGACATTGAGAGATTCAGGCTGAATGGAATGAGTCAGAGGGAGAGAGAAAGATATAGAATGACTGCATTCACTCGTGGTATATATTTAAAAAAGAGAGAAGATAGTATAAAACTAATATCCAAGGCCAGGGAAAATGGGCCAGGAGGGCTAGTCAATGGTTGGAAATTACCATAAGGGTGTTGAAGGTGGAGGGTAGTAAGATAGAGGGTCCATTATGACAATATTAGTTGGAAATGATCACTCTGGACAAGAATGAGTGTAGGTAAAGGGATATACATAACCTTTCATCATCTGTATTGCAAACCAAAATATCTAAAATGAGAGAGAAAAAAGAAAGAGAGAGAATAGAGGTGCTTGCCATAGAGGCAGGTTGGGGTGGGGGGGGTGTTTTAGGGGCATGGGAGGGAAACTGGGGACATTGATGCTGCGAAATTACACTAGTGGAGGAATGGGTCTTTGAACATGTATGACTGAAACCCAATCATGAACAGCATTATAATGCTCTAGCTCACAGTGATTCAATAGCACAGTGGGTAATAAGTGGCTGGCCCAGGTTTGATTCTTCTGTCCCTCTCGAAGAGCCCAGCAAGCTACCAAGAGTATCCCACCCACACAGCAGAGCCTCACAAGTACCCGTGGAATTTTCGATATGCCAAAAACAGTAACAAGAAGTCTCACAATGGAGACGTTACTGGTGCCTGCTCGAGCAAATCGATGAGCAACGAGATGACAGTGACAGAGTGACATATTTTTTTTTAAATTCTAAATTTCAAAAAAAGAATGTAAGCCAGAATATGAGAGGAAATAGGAACAAAATAAATAAAGATCTGCAATGTCTAATATCTTTTATATGCAATTATTGAGCACATCAAATGTGATTAGTCCAAACTAAGAAGGTATAAGTGTAAAAGACTTAGGGGCCAGAAAGATAGTACAGTGGGTAAGGTATTGCCTCTCACATGACCGATCCAGGTTCATTCCCTGGCACCCATATGGTTCCCCAAATCCCTTTAGGAATGACCCTTGAGCACAAAGTCAGGGACAATCCCTTAGCACTGCTGGGTGTGGCTCAAAACTCAAATAATAATAATATTATTTTATAAATATTTATACATTTTAAATATGTAGGCTAAAATAAGAGTTTATAATATCTAAATGGGCTGAAGCGATAGCACAGTGGTTGGGCTTTCGCCTTTCATGTGGCCGACCCGTGTTCGATTCCTCTGCCCCTCTCAGAGAGCCCAGCAAGCTACCGAGAGTATCGAGCCTGCATGGCAGAGCCTGGCAAGCTACCCGTGCATATTGGATATGCCAAAAACAGTAACAATAAGTCTCCCAATGAGAGACATTACTGGTGCCCTCTCAAACAAAACAATGAGTAACGGGATGACATCTAAATAAATTTCATATAAATTGAAATGATAATATTTTTATATATGGTTTCAATAATATATTAAAATTAACCTCACATTTTTCTTTTCACTATTTAAAAAGGATGGGTTGGGTCACAATCAGCTGTGCTCAGGGCTTATTCCTGGTTCTATGTTCAAGGATCACTCCTGTTGATGCTGAGGAACCATATGAGATGTGGGGGATTAAATCCTCTTCACTGTTTTTAATATGGCTACCAGAATATGAAAACTTACTTACACATTTCAATTTAATAATGTGTATCTAGAACATATCAGACTATCAAAAGAAGAATCTGTCTGTCTGTCTGTCATCCCATTGCTCATCAATTTGTTCAAGCGGGCACCAGTAACGTCTCTCATTGAGAGACTTATTGTTACTGTTTTTGGCATCTCCAATACACATGGGTAGCTTGTCAGGCTCTTCCGTGTGGGCTTGATACTCTCGGTAGCTTGCTGGGCTCTCTAAGAGAGGCAGAGGAATTGAACTCGGGTCAGTAGCATGAAAGGTGAACGCCCAACCGCTGTGCTACTGCTCCAGCCCATCAAAGAAGAATAAGAAAAATAACAAAATGGATAAAATCCTTGAATAGGCACCATAAAAATATTCAAGTCATCAATAAACATAAAAATATTAAATTTCAATAGTCATGAAGGAAATGAAAATGAAAACCAAAATGATACCCACCTCAGGGCCAAAATGATAGATAACAAATCGTTCTGAGGACATGGAGTACAAGAAATATTAAAGTTTTAGTAAATGTAAATTAATGTATTTACTTTTAAAAAATACTGATAGAATTCACTGAAACTGTACATAGACGTCCCTCTGACCTGATAATTTCTACTTTTTTGGTATCTACTCAGCAGGAATGCATGCAATTGTGTACTAAAAGAATGTACAAGAATAGTAAGAGCAGCAGGATAGTCTCAGAGTGAACCAAGTGTACAGTAAGAATGTTCTTACAAAGAAACACTTTGAGCAGTAAAAATTAATAAAATATTTAATCAATAATATAATCTCACAATGTTGAATAAAATAATTCAGACTTGAATTTTAACACAACATATGGGTACATTTACATTAAGTTCAAAAATAGGTATAGCTAACCTAAGAGTTACCTTTAATAAATTCCCGAAATGGTAACAGGCTGGGGGTTAATGGTGAAGTTGCAGCTACTTTTGAGTTTCTACCTGACCGAAGACATGAAAGTGCCTCAGAGAATTTTACGCAGCTTGGCTGCCAATGGGAAGCTTCTGAAAACTTGAAGTTTTTCATTGGTACAATCACTGTAATTCACCATTCTCATAACTGACCTTCAACCAAGAAAAGGAAAGGTAAAGCTCAAACTAGCTACTAAGCAACAGCCCCCATTCATGAAGTTCCTCTTCAAGTTAATTGTGACATTGCTTTCTGCTAGGCAGTATTATGTTGTAAAGGGAGCCAGAGAGACTTACCTTTGAAAATCAACTCTGTTATGGTCCCCCAGCACAGCCAAGAATGATCCCTGAAAATAGAACCAGGAGTAAGCACTCAGCACTACTGTGTGTGGCTCCCAAACAAACACACACAAAAAGAAATATCAAAGAAGAGTCTATTTCCTGAGAAAATGATACTGTTGGCCATGGTCTGAATGGACATTCCCCAAAGATCCCATGATCTTCCCCAAACTGCCAATCGAGATGGTACTAGATCATGGTACTGACATCGCAGTAGAGGTAGAGAGAGTACTCTGGCCTTCTGCTCCTTGAGTAAGCCAGCAGGCCTATATTATCAAGACACTAAGTCATGTGGCCTCTATAACTTCTAAAATTAGGATCTTTAACTGCAAGAAGAGAAATGATAAGAAAAATATTATAGCTATCTTCAAACATTGAGCCAACGTATTATGAAAGAGGCAGTTTTGTTTTGGTTTTTGGGTCATACCCAGCAGTCTCAGGACTTATTCTTGGCTCTATGCTCAGGGATAACTCCTGGCAGGGACTGAACCAAGGTGGGCTACATAAAAAACATCCACTGTGTTTGCTCTCCAGTCCTAAAGGGATAGTTTTATCCTTTGTTACTTCATGGACAGAACTAGAATCAATGACAAGAGGTTTTTTTCTTTTTGCTTTTTTTTGGGGTCACACTCAGAGATGCACAGGGGTAATTCCTGGCTTTGTACTCAGGAACTACCCCTGGTGGTGCTCAGGGGGCCATATTGGATGCTGGGAATCAAACCCAGGTCAACCACATGCTAGGCAAATGCCCTACCTGCCGTGCTATTGCTTCAGGCCCGACAAGATGTTTTAATCTATAGCTAGATAAATGTTTTAGCAAAGGTTAGATTTTTTTCCTGACCATCAGAATTGTTCAACAAACATATAGGTTGATTTTTCAATTTGTGAGTTACTTAACATTAAAACTATTCAGAAGGTGACTGACAAACTGACATGGGATGGAATAGAAAAGAATTTGCTTTGGGAGAGAGTGAATGTAAAACTATCCTTGATTTTTCTCATTTCATTCACCTTTCCTTTAGCAATCTCTTAATCATCTCTTTTCAATCATTTCAGTGCCATTTCTTTTCTTAGACATTTTATTTTATTTATTTTTTTAAATTTATTTTATTGAATCACCATGTGGAAAGTTACAAAGTTCTCAGGCTTATGTCTCAGTTATAAAATGCTCAAACACCCATCCTTTCACCAGTGCCCATATTCCACCGCCAAAAAAAAAAACACAAAAACCAGTATACCTCCCACCCCCACCCCCCCCCAACCCTCCCCCCTGCATAACTGGTAAATTTCACTTCCTTTTCTCTTTACCTTGATTACATTCCATATTTCAACACAAAGCTCACTATTGTTGTTGGAGTTTCAACACAGAACTCACTATTCTTGTTGGAATTTATCCCCCAAGAATACGGTCCTATTGACAGGGATACATTTGATAATTAGTTTTCCACTGATGAGAATGAAGAGATATAAAGTCGGCTACTGCAGCCACGCGGTTCAGGATTTCTGTATTTTAGTAATTAAGTCCAGGGAGATTTAAGTTGGAAATTGAATCATTTCCCTTCCTGGAGCAGCATGGAGCAAAAGCTTAGTTCACAGTCTGGAGACATGGCTGCAGGCACTCGCTGGGACCCCAAGTCATATACCTGGCTCTGGATCCTGGTCGTTCAGCAACAAAGCGGCTGCGCAAAGGCATGGCCACCCGGGTCGATTCAATGCCATTTCAGACACCTTTTTTGGGTTCTTACTCCAAGTTGGTAAACATGCACTGTCCACTGACATCCCAATAGACTGTTGCTACAGATTCCTCTTACTCATTATGCTCAGCAACAGTAATTCTTCTGGCTTCAAATATATTTGTCCTGTTTACCCATCTTAAGTTAATAGATTCTTTTTAAAAATTTAATTATATTTTTATAAAGTTTTTCACAATAATTCATTATATTTAATATTCAAACACCAATACCACCAAAATTGCACTCTCCCACCCCAAATCTCAAACTGTGCCTCCCAAGGAACAATTAATTTTGTATTGCTTGTTATGAATAATCTGCTAATAATGGTTCAATAAAGTTACTTTACAGGAAAGTGTGTGAAGATTGTTTTATTTCATCCTGGAGCCATTAAGCCCTTGTTTGTGCTACATGTGGCTGTGCACTCCAGAACTTCTAAAATTTAGAATGATTGTACAGCAGATTCAAGGGTGAGGTTCATCCAAGCCCATGGAGAGTGGTCGTGAGTATGGCAGGTGATCGAGTTCTGGAGGTTTTGGGCTGCCAGGACTCAGTTGGGGCAGGGAGGGAAACTCACCTACAAACACCATTCCTTGGACCTTCTAACTATGTGTTCCTACCATTATCACACTACTCTCCTAACTTAGTAAGGATAAATCAGGGTGGGTGGTTTATCGTCAAGTAAAGTAGCAGCTTAATAGCTTTGTTGGCAGTTCTCAGGGCTGATAAACATCTTTTTAAATGCTGAGCTAAGGTTTCTAGGTTGTAGACATTTCGTGCTTGGCACCGAAACATAAGTCTTTATTGAAAAGTAAATAATAAAACACTTGGAAGTTATTCTTCCTAAAACCTTTTATTGCTCATGGAATTATTCATATGTAATTTGTAAACACTAAATTAAACACTAGTGTTTAAGGAACTTTACCTCCTTAGGCACTACTTTCTGAACACTGTAGCCACACCTGTTCTTTGGAATCATTACCTTACATCAGCATTTCTAAACTAGGGACAGGGACCAGAGCATAGAAATTGAGAACATAAGTGAGGAGTGGGGCAGAAGAATAAAATGAAGTCAGAGGGTTCTATTGTTGGAAAAAGGTTGAGAAACAATGTCTTACTTAAGTGTGATAAGTAATAAATGTGATAAGTAATAAATGTCTTACTTAAATGTGATAATTGGGTGGGTGACTTTTGAACCACACTTGGTGGTGCTCAGAGTTTATCCCCAGCTCAGGGATCACTCCCGGAATGACTTGGAGACCATGTGATAAGATAATATTGATAAGATAAGATAATATCTAAGATAATATTGTACAAAGATGCCCTCCTTGAACTTCATGAAGAACTCTCTAGAGTTCCACAGTTTCATATCATATTGGAAGATTCTAAAAAGTATTTTCTGTGTCTGTTGGACAGAGATAATGAAGACAATGCTATCTTCAGTATTAAAATAGCAAAATAAAAATTTTAATAGAATAGAAAAATTTAATAAAAAATTAATAAAAAAACATAATAGAAAAAATTCAGCTTTACCATGTCTAAAATTTTATGTTAAAATAAATACAACTTTATAAATATCATCCACTGTAATACATTTCTGCCTCAGCCCAAATGTCTATTTATTGTCCCCAAGCATTTATTTTAGGCTTTTGCTAACCCTAGCTCCTCATTTCTGTGTTGTAATGTTTTCCCTTTTTTCTTCACTGCCATTCTAATCTTAAAAAATTTTCAGATTACAGTTCACATTCTCTCTTTGAAGCTCAGTGATCTCTCTTGCTGAGTTTATGAAGTCTAGGACTTTTGTTTTCACTCCTGCTATAGACAGTTTTGTGACAACACCTGGGAAGTAGTTGGTGGGTATGTGTGTAGCCACTATCCATCAAGAAGTTTTGGCACCTTAGTAGACTTATTATCACATTTGGTGAAGCAGTCATATCTCTTCACCCAATGTTACTGAGATTGAGAACATTAGGTTCATTTAAAGGAACATTTGGTAAAAGTTCTGTTTTCACATTTTCCAAATGTGGAAAAAGAGATCAGTGAAGACAACAAGCACCTGCTCTCTTACAGAGATTTTTACCTGGTGTTTATGTAATTTAGAATTAATTTTTTTAAGTAACCCGAAGCAACCAGAACAAGTATAAATCATCATATTGTAAAAATGTAATGAAGTTCAAAGACAAAAATGTGAAGAGAATAAAAAATAAATGTATAGAATCTGTATTTGATATAAATCAAACATTTCTCACAGAAGCAGAAGTGAAAAGGGGACTTAGGTTAAACAAACTCATTTTATTTTTACCTATATACCACTCACCACAATCAATAATTCATGTTCATCCCAAGAATCAAAGTCTTGTATAGTTTTGAGCCTGTACTAGACCCGTGTTTGAGAAAAGACATATTTCTGTTTTCACCAGTACTCATCACAAATAAAATTATAAATTAAGTAAGAGTAAATATAACATGACTGAAAATAAAGAGTGTTCATTAGAGGCCTCTACTTTGTTACTACTTTAGCTTATAAATGAGATTATTACTATTACCTCAACCCAACTTTGGAGCTGAGAAAGTTGATTAAGAAATTCCTTCTGAGAGAAAAAGAAGAAAAGTGCCTGCCATAAAGGCAGGCTGTGGGCGGGGTGGGAGGGTGGTGAGAGGGAAACTGGGGACATTGGAGGTAGGAAATGTACACTGGTGAAGGATGGGTATTGGAACATTTTGTGACTGATTCAATGAAAAAGAAGGAAGGAAGGAAGGAAGGAAGGAAGGAAGGAAGGAAGGAAGGAAGGAAGGAAGGAAGGAAGGAAGGAAGGAAGGAAGGAAGGAAGGAAGGAAGAAAAAGAAATTGTAAATTTTGAAGAAAATACTTGAAAAGATTTTTTAATACTCAGATGCTAAGGATTTCATTATATTGTTTTTGCATTGATTTTAATATCTTCAAGCTTTTTATACAACTACTAATTAAAAATTGAACCAAGCTTCTTGATTCTCACAATGATTCACAAGTTTAACCCTGTAACATTTAGTAAAATAATTAATAAAATAATGAACTCAGAGACAAAAAAATTGGGTGGGTGGGGCACACATGGAGGTGCTCAGAGCTTGTTTTCAGCTCTGTGCTCAGGAATCTCTCCTGGCAATAATCAGGGTATTTATGCAATGCTAATGCTAGAGATTTAACTAGAGTCAAACCAAGGTAATCACTATAATCCCTATACTCTCTGGACCAAGCAACTCCAAAGTACCACACTCAAGATTCAGTGCTGAGACTAGTTATCTGCAGAATGAAAATCTAATATTTATATTGAACTGCCTTCTTTTATTTTTATTTAGGCACTTCAATGCAAAGCTATTAATAAACAGAGTTTTAGAGGTAGGGGAGATAGTACAGTGGGTAAAGTGTATGCAGCTGAGCCCAGTTTGATTGCCAGCATTCCACACTGTCCCCTGAACCCACCAGGAGTGATCCCTGAGTGCAGGGCCAGGAATAAGACTTTAGGACTGCTTGGTGTGTCCCAAACGCCCCCCCATATTATAGAGTTTTGGGTCTAGAGTGTTTCAACTCCAAACCCACCACTAATGTCAGCATTCCTCCACCACTTCCCAAGGTTTTCTCTCACCCACACCCCACCTCTTTATTAAAACCATATCTTTTAAAAACTTTAATTATTTTAGTTTGGGTAAACTTAAAATAGTGTTGATTTATGCTTTTAATGTAGTTACTTCGTCTTTGTATCACCAAACCCCTGACCAATGTCCTTATGTTACCACCAGCCCTTCTCTACCTTGTCCCCTGATTCCAACCCTTCTTTGGCAGTCTCATTACTTGTAACGAAGAGCCAAGGTTTTGCCTATCTTTTATACCCTTGTATTACAAAGGTAAGGAATAATATCTAATATTTGTTCTCCCTCTGATGTTTTTTCTTGCTTAGCATGATATCCTCTAGTTCCATTCATGTCATAGTGATTTTTATCTTTTTTTCTATATCTGAAGAGTATTCTGTTGGCTATATCTAACCACAGCTTCTTATCCACTCATATGTTATTGAACAGTTGGGTTAATTTTTGTTTGTTTTTACATGAAATAATTTGAATTTTTTCATATACGTTAAAATTTTTTCATATACATTATAGAGGGCTGGAGCGATAGCACAGTGGTTGGGTGTTTGCCTTTCACGCGGCCGACCCGAGTTCGATTCCTCCGCCTCTCTTGGAGAGCCTGGCAAGCTACCAAGAGTATCGAGCCCGCGAGGCAGAGCCTGGCAAGCTACCCATGCGTATTGGATATGCCCAAAACAGTAACAATAAGTTTCTCAATGAGAGACGTTACTGGTGCCCGCCTGAACAAATCGATGAGCAACGGGATGACAGTGACAGTGATGTTAAAATCATTAGGACTGAAGCGATAGCACAGTGGGTAGGGTGTTTTCCTTGCATGCAGCTGACCTGGGTTCAATTCCTCTGTCTTGCTCGGAGACCCTGGCAAGCTACCGAGAGTATCCCGCCCCCACAGTAGAGCCTGGCAAGCTACCCACGGTGTATTCAATATGCTAAAAACAGTAACAAATCTCACAATGGAAACATTACTGGTGCCCACTGGAGCAAATCAATGAGCAATGGGATGACAGTGCTATAGACAGTGCCACATTTTAAAATCACATAGCAACTAATCATTGCAAATTGACTTTTGTTGATTTATTTTCTGATAATTATATTCCATGTTATATGCCTGTTAAGGGAGCTGGCTGGGACCCTGGGGACATTGGTAATGGAATTGGTGCTACAACATTATATACCTAAAACAATTAATCATGAACAGCTTTGCAAATAAGTGTAATTAAAAAACAATAAAAATCATACTATAATTACAAAAAAATGTGATCTTGAATTACTTCTTTGATGACTAAATAATGTTCAGAAAGCCTACAACTTCAGTATGTCTAATCTTAAAAGAAAGCATGCCATATCAAAACCAATTTGGGTTGTTTTTATATCCTGGCTATCATATTTAACATTGCAATGAGAATGTGAATGAAAATCTAATTCCAGTCAATCAGAGGAGGTCTGACTCTTGGTCCTGCCTTTATCAAATTTTTGCATTGTCTCACTCTACAAAGGAAAGTTAGGGAAGCCTGAAAATTATTATTGTCTTATCCAAACATGTTTTTGTAATGTGTCACTCACCCTGTCATTTGTAGTCCTGCACAATTCCCTCTCCAGCTGTAAGCACAGACTCACATATAAGTACAGTCAAAATCTTGGAAGGTTCTCAGTTTTTAGAGATAACTGATGAGATCACATAGACCCCAAAAAATATCCAGGATACATCACAAGCTCACATTCACAAGCTCATCATCAAGGAAACCAATACTCCATCAAAAACTGGAGGGAAGGGTCTGAAAGTACAGGGTGCAAGGTGCATGTCTTGCACACAATAACACAGGTTCAATCCTCTGTATGGCATATGGCCCTCTGAACACCTCCAGAAATGATCTCTGAACATAAAGCCAGGAATAAGACCTGAGTACAGCTAGATGACTCAAAAGCAAAATTAAAAAATGGGGAAAAGAGCTAAATGATGCTCACATGAAGAGAATAAATGACAGTCATTTACTATCACTTGTATCACTTGTCATCCCATTGCTCATCAATTTGCTGGAATGGGCACCAGTAACTTCTCCATTCGTCCCTGTCACATGCTAGTGTAGCCCAATGGTGTATGCTCACTCCAGGAACACAAGAGCCTCACCGTTCATTCAGGGTCTTGATGAAGAAGTCTGACCATCTCATAGGTGGGTGACCAGGCATTCTTTTGACATCCCGTGGAATCCAGTTGGTAACAGCTCTAGTCCAGCAGTCGTCTCCAAATCACATTACATATCCAGCCCATCTGAATTTTGACACCTCGGCAAACAAGACAGTGTCCCTGATTCTTGATCGTCCACGGAGGTCAGAACTCCGGATTCCTTCTCTCACTTGAGTGAAATGTGATATTCCAAACATAGCTCTTTAGATTCCTCTTTGTGAGACCCGAATAGCGTTCTTATCCTGTTTTCATAGAGCCCAAGTCTCTGAGGTGTATGTTAGTGCAGGAAGAACGGTGGATGTGCCCAGAACCAGAGGTTCTTCATTCTCTTAACAACTTCTTTGACACTCTTGAAAGCGTTCCATGCTGCTCTCTTCCTCCTGCGCAGCTCAGATGCCAGGTTGTTCATCATGTTGAGTTCTCGACCTAGGTACACATAACTGCTGCATTCAGAAATGTTCATTGCACCTGAGAACAAATGGAAAGTCAGGAACTAGTGCGTTTTTTATGAACATTGTCTTCTGAGATTCAGCTACAGTCCGACCTTTTCACACTCATAGTTGAAGTTGGCCAGCATTCGTGCCGTTTGGCTAATGTTTGGTGTTATTAGAATGATGTCATCAGCGCAGAAGAGGTGGTGTAGTCGCCAACTGTCTATCTTCACTCCCATTCCTTTCTATTCCAGTCATCACATGATGTTCTTGAGGGTGGCACTGAAGAGTTTCAGTGAAATGGTATCGCCCTCCCGAACCCCTCTCTTAGCGTCGATGATCACTTCCTTGTAGAATGGTGAGATCCTGGTGGTGAATCAGTAACAGAGCTTATGGAGGATCCTGATGTACTGAGTTTGAGTGCCCTGTTTGGCTTCAGTCTCAACAGAATAAAAGGCCTTCTTCAAATCAATGAACGTTAGACAGAGTGGCATCTTGAACTCTCAAGAAACCACTATGAGCTTGGTCACTACAGTTGATTGTGCTGAATATTTCTCAGATCCCAGCTTGCGCACAGCGTTGTCCTTCGTTTAGTGTTCTGCCAATCCTATTCAGGATGACTCAAGTGAACAGCTTATAGACAGTGGACAACAGGCAAATTGGGCAATAGTTGCCGATGTTGTGGATGTCTCATTCTTGTACAACAGAATCGTCCTGCTGGTTTTCCATTGGGACAGAACCTTGCATTCAGACAAGTAGCATGTGAAGAGCTGAGCCAGTGTATTGACGAGTACTGGCGTTAAATTCTTCAGGCATTCAGGTCTGACCTTGTCTGGACCAGGTGCTGTACTTTACCAAAAAATTAGCATGTCGAATTTCGGATGGGAGAATGCTGGGAACAACATATCCATCCTGCAGAGTTTGGTCTGTGGGCAGTTGGACGTGGCTATCAATGAGATCCAAGTAGAAGGTGGGGATAACCTTCTCCATTGTCCTTCTGGAAGATGTAATAGATCCATCAGGATGTCGGAGGGCAGTCATTTTGGTCTTGTAGTTGGCGAAGGACAAGCGGGTGTTGCAAATACTTTTCCCAGCTTCTGCCACATAAGCCAACACTGCTGCTCTTCTCTCTTTGACATCTTCCTTTATTGCTTCTCTGCACAAATTTGTGAGCTCGGACATTAGCTTGTGATTGCCTGAGGCTTGCACCAAACCACGTTGGTGAAAGAGCTCAAGAGTTTCTGAAGACAGGCATCTTTTTGTGACTTTCTCTCTCTTGGCTGGAGGATCGATAGCACAGTGGGTAGGGCGTTTGCCTTATACGTGGCCGAATCGGGTTCAAAATTCCTCTGTACTTCTCAGAGAGCCTGGCAAGCTACCAATAGTATCCCATCCGCATGGCAGAGCCTGGCAAGCTACTTGTGGCATATTTGATATGCCAAAAACAATAACAACAAGTCTCACAATGAAGACGTTACTGTGCCTGCTTGAGCAAATTGATAAACAACGGGATGACAGTGCTACACTGCAGACAGTGCTCTTTCAGCATTCCTTGCACAATCATGGAGGTGCTGAACCAGTCAATCATTCCTCATAGATGTTGTTAATGACAACATCTTCCATATTACCGCAGTAGTGCCAAAGAGCTCCCAGTTGGTGGTCATCCTGGGAGTTCTTTTCTTAAACTTTGAAGCCCTTTCTCCCCACTTTGTGAAGTAGAATTTTGCACAAAGGAGATGGTGATCTGATCCCATTTGGAATTCGGGACAACAGCGACATCGGTCAGGCAAAACCATCAATTGAATATGATGTGGTCAATTTCATAGTTGAACTGTCCACGGGGAGACTCACATGTCTAATATTTAGATTCAGCCTTCTGGAACTGTGAGTTATCATGGATGGTCTTGGTCGACATGATGAACTCAGTTTCTCACCCTGTTCATTCCTTGTTGGCCATGGGTCCCGATGTGGAGTTCTTCGAGTGATCTACTCGGTTCTATCTTGGCATTAAAATCACCGACAATGACCTTGTAGAATGCGTGGTCTTCTTTATAGAACTTCTCCAGCCCTATGTAGAAATCCTCAATTTCTTCTTCATCATAGTTGAATGTTGGTGCATAGACGATAAGGATAGAAACTGCCAGCAATGAGCCACATCTACTCAAATGCAAGCATCCGATTCAGGTTTTTAGGCATTCAAATGAATCAATGCTCATGGCCAAGTTCGTGTTGACAAGGACACCAACACCACTGACACCTCTACTGTCGCATGTTCTGAGGAACAGTTCTTCTCCAGTTCAAAAATGGCGTGATGTGATCGATGCCTTCTTGTCTCGGTCAATCCAATGACATTGTGCTTGATCTTCTGCGCTTGCACCATCAGGTCCTCAGTGGATGCTTCCGATGCCAGCATAGCACTTTAACACTGCCATCCCATTGGTCATCGATTTGCTCGAGCGGGCACCAGTAATGTCTCCATTGTGAGACTTGTTGTTACTGTTTTTGGCATATTGAATACTCCACGGGTAGCTTGCCAGGGTCTGCCATGTGGGAGGGGTACTCTCAGTAGCTCGCCGGGCTCTCCTAGAGGAATGGAAGAATTGAACCTGGTTTGGTCGCATGCAAGGCAAATGCCCTACCCACAGTGCTATCACTCCAGTCCAGGTATGTGTGTTAGAAGTGCAGACAGTCATTTTAGTCCTTCTTCATTTTGGCAACCTAGTTCGACCTTGAGATTTTAGCAGCCTCTCTTTGTTCGTCCTTCTCAATGCTGTCGAACTGGGGGCTCTTCCATGGTCAGGGGAATGAGACCCATTTTTGTTACTGTTTTTGGCATATGGAATATGCCACAGGTAGCTTGCCAGGCTCTGCCATGTGGGTGGCATGTTGGTTCGCTCTCGCCAGTTGGCACCATTGGCACCCCCTCACCACGATGAGGCGGTGAACCATTGAGGGAGTCATTAACTGTATGGGAAAGTATTTATCATCACTCATTATCAGGGAAATTTAAATCAAAACTACAAATCCAACTACAAAACTACAGCAGTGAGAATGACATATATTAAAATGACTAGAAAGAGCCAGTTTTCAGGGAGGGGGATGCACTGTCTTTCTTTTTATTTTAAGTAAGCTAGTTTAGGTCCAGACTGAATGACTAGAGACATTTCCCTGAAGTATCCACAAGAATACAATTGAGTCAAAGCTCAGAATGTGTCAAATCAAGGTTAAATAAAGATTTGCAAAGCCAAGTGGTAAGATCAGTAGCCTATATTTAGCCTATCCAGCACAATCAAATCCAGATGCTGTTTAGGTCTAGGAAAGTATTTTCTATTGAATTTGGCACTACTGATCCTAAATAAATTAACTTCAGATAAAACATTGCTTATTAATAGCTCCTAAAGAGCTCCAGGTTTCCATCAAGTTTAATTTTCAACTAAAAATAAGTTATTACTTGTTGGAAATAATTACTGCTATCATAAGTTCCATAAAGTAAATAAGGATTTAAAGTCTTAGCATGGTGTATCCATTCATGTGTGCTTTTTAAATATTTTTTTATTTTAATGAATCACCATGAGATACATTTACAAACTTACAAACTTTCATGATTGCATTTCAGTCACACAATGATCGAGTACCCATCCCTCACCAGTGCCCATTCTCTACCACTAATGTTCCCAGTATCCCTACCGTCACCCCCACCCCTTCCCACCCCTGCCTCTGTGGCAGGCACATTCCCTCTTACTCTCTCTGTCCTTTTGGGTGTTATGGTTAGCAATGCAGGTACCAAGCGGCCATCATGTTTGGTCCATAGTCTACTTTCAGCACACATATCTCAACCCAAGCGATCTCTCCAACCATCATTTACTTAGTGCTCTCTTCTCCATCCCAGCTACCTTTTCCCCCAGCACATGAGATTGACTTCCAAGCCATGGAGCGATCCTCTAGACCCTTATCTCTACTATCCTTAAGTGTTAGTCTCAATTATGTTACTTTATATTCCACAAATGAGTGCAGTCCTTCTATGTCTGCCCCTCTGTAGGATGACATTACTTTGTCCTTTCCCTCCTTGCCACAAGTAGCTTGTCCCGATTTTACCCAGAGTTTAGGCTTACCCCAGTCACACCCATCAAGGTGTTCCCGAATCTCTCCCATCCCTTTGTTTAGCTATAATCACTTCTCCATGCTCACCCCCAAAAGAGTTAATCCTCTGGCTTTCCCTTAATCCGACTCTGCTAATTTGCAAGGTCAGACCTTCCTAGGATACTGAATTTATATAATATAAGTTAATATTGCCTTTCTCTTCTTCTTGTGCCTTTTGAATAATTTACTTTAAAGCTATGACTGTTTTGTATAGACACAAGAAGACAATATTATGTTTTTATAACTTGGGAATTAATTGGCCTCAAATATTATTCCCTCCCGGGCCTCTGCTTTCTCCACTTAAGCCTCAGTTGCCCTCAGCTCCTAGCACCCCAAAGTAGGGTCCCCGACGTGGGACAGGAAGGATCCAGGGCAAGCGGTGAGTTATGTGCTACCCTGGCATCGAGATGGGCCTGGCCAAAGTGCCTAATTCTTAACTATAAGTTAAGAGCTTGATCATAGACAAATGCTGTCATGATCCAATAGTAATTATGAGACTGGGACCCTGCAGGGATAGGAAAGACTGATCTGGCCTGAGCACTGTAGTCTGAGATTGAGATGGCCCCAGGAGAACAATTCTATAAGCTTTAATGCATCTCTTATTGTGTCCATACAAAATAATTAATATTATGAATTCTTATATGTTTGCTGGCTGAGGAGAAGAGAAACACGTTCATGGGACTCCACCCTTGGGTGGATCCTCCTGCTGAAAGAGAATTAAGTCCTAGGAGAAGCATCCCCTAAGGGAAAGGACCTTACCCTATTGATGGTGACCACACCTACGTGTAGGCCCCAACCCCCTGATGCTGTGGAGATTTAACTAGGCTGTGAGAGTGGGTTGGGGGCCAGATCCACGAGCCAGATCCACGGGGCAGATCCACGGGGAGAGACCCAGGAGAGCGGGAGAGAAGCGGAGGGAGAGAATGAAATAAACGGATCGAGCAACCAGTTTGGCCTTTTTCCTTCTTCCTTCCGTCGCCTGCCCTCGACTGACGGCACACACAACGGTTCTGGGGCACCGGACGCGGGCGGTGAGACAGAGCCGCCCGGAGAGCCCGCGAGTGCACGCGCCCCTTGGCGCTCTTTAGTTTTTTACACCCCTCTATTTCTGACTCATTTCACTTAGCATGATGCTCTCCATGTTGATACACTTATATGCAAATTTCATCTTTTCTAACAGCTGCATAGTATTCCATTATGTAGATATACCAAAGTTTCTTTAACGAGTCATCTGTTCTCAGACACTCAGGTTTTTTCCAAATTCTGGTTATTGGTACTATTGTGAACTGAATTTTTATAAATATCTTTCTTTTGTTTCTTTATTTGCATATAAAAAATCCAGGAACTTTTGGACGTTAGTTTTATAGACTGCCACTTTACTATACAAATTATTGTTTCTAGGAGTATTTTATTTATTTTGTCAATAATTTCTTTTTTACTAATGAGTCACCATAAGGGTACAGTTACAGAGTTTCATGCTTGTGTTACAGTCACACATTACTCGAGTACCCATCCCTCTACTGGTGCCCATTTTCCTCCAAGGATGGCCCCCCCAGGGTCTCTCCCACCCCCTATCCTGCCCCCCTCAATCTGCCCCTGTGACAAGGAATTCCTTTTTGTTCTCTCTCTCCTTTTGGGTGTTGTGGTTTGCAATGAGGTACTGGGTGGCTATCATGTTCAATCTATAGTCTGCCTTCAACCTACCTCTCCCATCCTGAGCAGATCCTCCACCACACTTTAGTTGGTGTTCCCTTCTCTATCTGAGCTTCCTTTTCCCCTAGCATGTGAGGCCAGCTTCCAAGCCATGGAGCAAATCTCCTGGTACTTATTGCTACTTGGGTGTTAGTCTTCCATTCTATTGCTTTATATTCCGCATATGAGTGCAATTTTTCTATGTCTATCTCTTTCTTTCTGACTCATTTCACTCAACATGATACTTTCCATGTTGATACACTTATTTTTTTTATTTTTTAATTAGTGAATCACCATGAGGGTACAGTAACAGATTTACACATTTTCGTAGTTGTGTTTGCCTCATACAATGTTCAAGCACCCATCCCTCCACCAGTGTCCATTCTCCACCACCAGTGAACTCCCCCTCCACCCCCCAATCCCACCCACCCCCCACCTCTGTGGCAGGGCATTCCCTTTTGTTCTCTCTCCTTTTGGGTGTTGTGCTCTGTAATAGGGGTATTGAGTGGCCATCATATTCAATCTATAGTCTACTTTCAGCATGCATCTCCCTTCCCGACCGGGTCCTCCAACCACAGTTTACTTGACATTCTCTTCTCTATCTGAACTGCCTTTTCCCCCAGCATGTGAGGCCAGCTTCCAAGCCATGGAGCCAACCTCCTGATACTTATTTCTACTATTCTTGGGTGTTAGTCTCCTACTCTGTTATTTTATATTCCACAGATGAGTGCAATCTTTCTATGTCTGTCTCTCTCTTTCTGACTCCATTCATGTGTTTTCATATATTTTTTAAATTCATGACATAGGTCTCATTATTTGTTAGTAATGTATAAATGTAATTATCAGATGGTTTCAGTCATATGTGGAATATGAATTTAACTGGCAGAAAACAGCGAATCTGACTTCTAAAGTTGGTAAAAGCTTCAGCAGTTTCCAGAGGGAAAGGAAAGTGAAATGGGAGGAATGAAGAGAGGGCTCATGTTGGTAGGGTAATGGTACTAGAATTCTGGTGGTAGGTATGGTGATAACTGCACACATATAGAGCAATGAAACTAAACTCCTGGAATCCTACAATATAATAAACAAATAATAACAAAAAAATGAAAAAATTTTCAACTTACAAAAATAAAAAATTAATTCTAGCAAGATTATTAGGCATGCTTATTAGTGTAAATAATTTCCTGTGCATATGCTTTATTTATTTATGCAATGAATCATATCATCTGAGAAAATGACAGTTTAATTTCTTCATTTATAATCTGCCTAACTATAAAGAGTCACCAGATAAAGGAGCAATGAAAGACTGACTCTGCCGTTAGTATCAGTAGGAACACCAGTTTGTTCACATACATAGATGGGATAAGTGATATAATAGTTAATGCTATAAGAGAGCTTTTCAATACCTTCCTCTTAGAGTGATTCATGAAACAAATCAAAGGATCAGAGTGAGTTTAGAACCACAAATTTGAATTTGTCTAGTTTATTTTTTTAATTAGATGTATACATTAGGCAAGTTATCCTCAGTTCCAACCTACATATAATAACTAGCCCCTCCAAGAATGACTCCTGAATGTAGAGCCAGGAGTAAGGCCTGAGCATTGAAGTTGTGGCCCGAAACCCAATTAACAAAAGAGTATAAAATAAAAAGCTGAATACAATTTTATCCAACATGCATGCGCACGCACACACACACACACACACACACAGAGTATGACAGAGACACACAAACATTCATCCTTCAATGGGCACTTAAATTTTTATATCTTGACTATTTTAAATAATACTGATGAATATGGGGGTGCATTTAGCTTTTACTTATTTTACTGATGAAATATTGATTTTCAAGAATGTAAATATTTTTATGTTTTAGGAGCTCAGGGTTGGTCTACCACCAAAGTGCCAACATTCCTTCACTATAGTACAAAGGATCATTTTGATTTTATTAAGGTTATTTTTTGGTTTTGGGCCACACTCGACAGTGCTCAGGGATGATTTTTGGCTCTGAACTCAGGAATCAGTTCTGGTGGGCTCAGGAGACCATATAAATTGCTGGGATCGAACAGGGTTGGCTGCATACAAGGCAAATGCCCTACCTGCTGTACTATCTCTCTAACCCCTACAAAGGACTGTTTGAATAAAGTGTTTTCATATCCCTATTCTTAGTATATTGAAGTAATTGTTTATTATTTTCATAAAGGCTGCATCAACTTATACTCCCACCAACATTGTATGAATGTTCCCTTCTCTTTGCATCATCACCAACTCTTGTTTCTTTTTTCTCTATAATAACTTTTGGCAAGAGTATGTAATAATATCTTATTGTTTTGATATGTAGCTCCCTAATAGTAAGCATTGATGATTTTTTTCATGTATCTGCTGATTATATATATCTTATTTGGTGAAATATCTATATAAGTCCTCTGCTCTTTTCAAAATCAAGTTGTTTGGAGATATTTTTGGTTGAGTTATATGTGTTCTGTATTTTAACCCCTTTTCCTGTGTGTACATGTTGCATACATACAGATATATTAGTTGCAAATATCTTGTTTTGTTTTGGGGCCACACCTGGTAGTGCTGAGGGCTTAGTCCTGGCTCTGAGCTCAGGAATCACTCCTGGTATGGCTCAGAGGACCATATAGGATGCTGGAAACCATTTACATTTTCTTCTATATGTTTTATGATTTCATGTCATATGTTTATGTTCAATTCAGCTTGAATTAATTTTTGTATATAGAATAAGATAGTGGTTATATTTAATTCTTTTGCTTATTTCTGCCAATTCCTTCAACATTATTTATTAGAGACGTTCTTTTCCCCATTGTAGGCTTTTAGCTTCTTTGTTGAAAATTAGTTGCCTGTGTATGTGGGCATGTAAGCTTATTTATAGGTTCTCAATTCTGTTCTACATATGAATGTGTCTGTTTTTACACAAAACCATGCTATTTAATTCCTAAGGCTTTGTAGTACAGTTTAAAGTTAACTTATAGCTCAGTTTTTGTTCTTTCCTCTCAAATTGTATTGGCTACTTGAGATTTTTATACTGTATGTTATTTTAGATGGTATTTTATTTTGTTATTATTTTTAAGTTTTTATTTATATTATTTATTTATTTATTGCTTTTTGGGTCACATGTGGCTATGCACAGGGATTATTTGTGGCTCATGTACTCAGGAATTATTCCTGGAGGTGCTTGGGAGACCATATGGGATGTTGGGAATTGAACCCAGGTCAGCCGCGTCCCAGGCAAACGCCCTATCCACTGTGCTATTGCTCCAGCCCCTAGATGATATTTTAATATAAAACATCACTTTATTTTAACAATTATAGTTTCTTTATGCTATATATTTTCTTAATTGAAGAAAAAGAAAAAAAACCACTATCTCCTGTGGAATTATAATAAGGAGTCTATATATTATATTTCATTTCTGAAAAGTTTTTCCTAAACTAGAGGAAGAACTACATTTAGAATCTGGCAGAGAAGGAATAAACTTTTGAAGAATTGGTAAATTTCCTTTATAAGCATAATTGAAAACATCTGAGGTCAACTTGGAAAGGGTTTATTTTAAAATAAATAAAGAATTTTTTGACCATTAAAATCTCTTTAAGCCCATTTTATTTTCACTAGTATTCCAAGAGAGGCAAATTGGATTTTATTATTCCTATATACAGATGAGGAACTTAGAGTTTGAGTTTCACAAAGTTACACTATCAGATGTGTATACTGAACCCAAGCTCAGAGCTTCTGACTCCTAGAACCATGATGTATTTAATTAATTAACTTAGCTTTCTCTTGACAAATTCTATATTTATACTAATGAAGTCAAATATTGTCTTATTCCTTGCAGCAACTTGATTATATTTATTAATTTATGTGGAGTGTCTCACATGAAAGAACACAAGTCAAGTCTCATTCATTGTGTGCTTGGGAACTTGGTCAATGCTAGTCAATAATGATATTAACTAGTAATTTATAATAACATTATTATTATTATTAAATAATAATTATAACATACTAGTCAATAATTATCTACTAATAACCCTCTCCACAACTCTTTTTTTTTTTTTGCTTTTTGGGTCACAATCGGCAATGCAGGGGTTAGTCCTGGATAATTCACTCAGGAATTACTCCTGGCAGTGCTCAGGGGACCATATAGGATGCTGGTGGGAATTGAACCTAGGTCGACTGCATGCAAGTCAAAACCCCCACCCTCTGTGCTATTGCTCCAGCCACTCTCCACAATTGTTTGGTGCAAAACTTTTATAGGTGCAATTTGTACTTCATGTAAATTATATTTATCTGTGTCTCTGTTAATAGGTATATGCCTTGGAAGTAGGTACTGTATTTTATTCATCTCCATATCTTTATGGATAACACAACTCTTGGCACTTTGAGTACCAATAAATTTTGCCATTTTTTCCTAGAGAGATTGTTATTTATCAAGGAGGTGATAATTATCTACTAAACCTTGTCTCATCTTTTCAACTATTAGTGCACCTCACTAAGATCTTTTAATGCTATGCTAAATCCATTGAAATCTTCTATGACTCCTACTCAACAGAAAATGGATAATTTTTAGACAGTATATATAAAGGACAAAGAGTTTTGAAAAAAATTGTCGTAAAATAAAGAATGGTTTCTGTTGGGTGGAGTTATCATTTTCCTGAGGCAAATTGAAGACAATTCCTGAGGCAAATTGAAGGCAAATTCTCATTCATAAGGAATAAAAAACAATGATAGGCACATCACACAAACCAGAAGTCATCTTGTTTGACCAGGGTTAGCTAATATTTGGCTAGACTCCTTACAGAATAAATGTGATGGGCATAAAGGCTCTATAAAGTTCAATAGATCTTTGTTGGCAGGTGCAGTGCAAAAGTCAAGCAACAATAGATTAATGACAGCAATGTTTGTCCCAAGTCAGTGCCAATGACAGAGCTAGTTCCATCCCAGAGCAAGAAAATATCGCCTTCAAGGTGGGAGAGATAGTACAGCAGAGAGGGCGTTGGCCTTGTGTGTGTGACCGACTGGGGTTCAACTGCTGGCATTCCATATGGTCCCCTGAGCACTGCTAGGAGTAATTCCTGAGTGCAGAGCCAGGAGTAACCCCTTAGCATCACTGGGTATGACCCAAAAGAAAAAGAAAGAAAAAGAGACAGAGAAAGAAAGAAAGAAAGAAAGAAAGAAAGAAAGAAAGAAAGAAAGAAAGGAAGGAAGGAAGGAAGGAAGGAAGGAAGGAAGGAAGGAAGGAAGGAAGGAAGGAAGGAAGGAAGGAAGGAAGGAAGGAAGGAAGGAAGGAAGGAAGGAAGGAAGGAAGGGAGGGAGGGAGGGAGGGAGGGAGGGAGGGAGGGAGGGAGAGAAAGAAAGAAAGAGAGAGAGAAAGAGAAAGAAAGAAAATATTGCCTCCCTAGCCTCCTAGTATTTAGGACCTAGGATTCTTGACTGTCAGTTGAACTCATGAATATTGGATTGCACAATTCACCAGAATATTCCAAAACATTAGTGACATTTGGAGACACCATAATGGCCAATAACTTGCTGCACACAATCCAGAGTGGTAGATTTAATATCATGAAGGCAAGCTGAAGAGTCTGCCACCTTTGGGAGCTGATTCTAAAAATGTGAGGAAACTTAAGTGTTAATTCTGGAGGAAATAATGCAAGATAGTCAAAATGCATTACCACCTGGATTGAAATGCTTTCTTCCTACACAGCAAGGGAATTTTTCTTCTTTTATAAATGTTAAAGATATTTTTTCATACTTGGGACCATAAATAAGTGGAAATCCTCCATCAACACTTTTCCATTTTGACATTCATGTGATAATTGAAGCACTTTATTTGCACACCAATGCCAGGATAAGAAAAGTTTCTTGGTGACCCAAAGCAGAACTTTGTGCCCTGAGCAGGATAAAAGTGTGTGTATACAATCTGGAAAAAACCAGAGTGCCCCAAGACAGATGACTGGTTAAAGAAACTTTGGTACATCTACACAATGGAATACTATACAGCTGTTAGAAAAGATAGTCATGAAATTTGCATATAAGTGGATCAACATGGAAAGTATCATGTTGAGTGAAATGAGTGAGAAAGAAAGAGACAGAAATAGAAAGATTGCACTCATATGTGAAATGTAAAGTAGCAGAGAAGTACGAACTTGCAATGATGCAATTTCTGGAAGAAATTTCTCTGGACTTAATTACTAAAATACTAAAATACAGAAATCCAAAACCATGCGGCCGCTATTGCGGCCGCTCGAACTCATATCTCTTCATTCTCAGCAATGGAAAACAAATTATCAAATGCTTCCTTTTCAGCAGGCCCGACTTTGGGGGGAGAAACTCCAAACAATAATAATGAATTTTTTGTTGAAATATTGAATGTAATCAAAGTAAAGTGAAAGTAAAGAGAAATCTATCAGCTACACAGGCGGGGTGGGGGGCTGGGAGGTCAGAGGTGGGGAGTGGTATACTGTGCTTCTTGGTGGTGGAATATGTGCACTGGTGAAGGGATGTGTGTTTGAGCATTGTATAACAGTGACTTAAACCTGAAAGTTTTGTAACTTTCCACATGGTGATTCAATTTTTTTTAAAAAAGTGTGTATAGAGAAAATAGAGATAACATAAAGAACAGGTAGAGATAACACTGACCCAAATTAGTCTCCACCTGTCCAAGTGATGCAGTCCTGATTTCACCAGGACTGAGAGTATCAGAGTAGAAGAAATAGAAATACCTGAATGAGACTCTCAAATCACAGTTGTTCAATATCAATAATCTTCCTGTGTTCCTAGGTTCCTAACATATGGCCAAGAACAGATGGACTCTAACTTAGAATGACTTTGTTTAAGGATATTTATAACACTAGGCAAACAATTGAGTTACCCTAACACTTGGAAATGAACACCAGGATTAAGTAATTTGTCTTTGAGCCAACTTCTCTGCATTCTTTTCCTTCCCTCCTCTGTGGGTAATAAGAGACTTGAAATAGCAGTCATATGAGGGTTTAATACTGTCTTTGCCTGCTTGGATTGATAGGATAAAAATACCATAGTCTGGTGACTTAAAAAAAGAGAAATTAATTTTCTTACAATCTTGAGGTCTGGAAGTACAAGATCAAGATTCTAAAAGGGTTTGATTTCTGGCAAAGGTCTCTTCTTGTCTGGCAGATAGCTGCCTTCTGACTCTTACGTAGGAGAGAGACTAAGCTCTGATATCTCTTCCTTTTGGATATGAGCATTAGTTCTAATGGATCAAGACTCCACCCTTATGTCCTTTTAACCTTAATTACCTCCTTAAAAAGCTTTCTTTCCAATTTATTAACAGCAGATTATGGAGTCACCATATGAGTATTTAAAACATAACTCTGCCTTTAGCAAGTTTTACAATAGTAAATGAAAGTTCTCCTGGATAGGAGATAGTACAACGGTTAGGGTACATGACACTGGTTGGATTCCCAGCACCACATGGACCCTGAGCATCACTGGATGCAGCATTAGAGATCCCCGTCTTGGCTTGGTTATCAGCAGGACCTGAGCAACATTACATTATTAGGCCTTTGCATTTATGACTCTTCCTGAGATCTACTTGGGAGGCCCCTTGCCAAAAAAAAAGGGATATTTTAGAAACCAGAGAGGTAGTACATCATGTAAGATACTTGCTTTGCATGCAGCTGACCTGGGTTCAATCCTCAGCATCCCATATGATCCCCTAAACACCACAATAAGTGATTCCTGAGTACAGAGCCAGGAGTACCCCCTGAACATCACCAGGTGTGGCCCCCAAATAATTAAGTTTTCTTTAATAACTTTTCATGTATGGAGAGCATCTCCAGATAGAAAGATAATCTCCTCAAATCATCAAGTAAGGAGGCATCAGGAAATAACTACTACAACCTACCAGTGCTAAACTAATTGACTAATTGATACACCACTTTACTACCGTTCTGTTAGAAATGGGCTATTTACTTTGAATCTCTTGTGAATTGTGTAGACTTACTATCTTCCAATATTTTCTTTGTCTTAACTAAGTAATCAATTATGATATGCCCTTCTCTAGAAGTCACCAAGAGGACCCCCATAATCTGTTTCTTTTCCATAAACAAAAATAGAAACTATCAATTTTTTCATCATGTATGGTCTTTATCTAAAATCTATAATCACATAGACTTCTAAGATGAAATATCAGAAGGTCCTTGATTGGTCAATCTTTTTTGAGATAATCTTTGCTATTGTGGGGGATTAATCACCTAAGTGACATGACCTTGAGACTTTCTCTCTTTTGTCCCCATTTAATGGGGTATAGAGCACCTCTCCACACGTTCAGACAGGCCTCATACATGAAGGTACCAGCAGAGGAACCCAGGTGTATGTAATCCCATCAATGGCCAACATCCAGAGACTTAAAAGCAAGCTCCCAGAAGTGATATCTTGCAGCCTGCTTCTCCCTCTGGGAAAAACTAGCAAGCTTCTGAGAGTTTCCTGCCCACATGGGACAGCCTTGCAAGCTTCCCATGGTGTATTCATATGCTAAATCCAGTAACAAGCTAGAAGATCTCATTCCCCTGACCCTGATAGAGCCTCCAGTGCGACATCATTGGGAGGGCCAAGTCAAGAGACACTTCTAAGATCTCAGAGAAAGGATGAATGGAGAGGTTACTGAGCCCACTCGAGAAATTGATGATTAACGGGATTTCGTGATTTGTGATAGAGCACCTTAATATTCTAATATCTTGGGCTGGAGCAATAGCACAGCGAGCAGGCATTTGCCTTGCACGCAGCCGACCCAGGTTCGATTCCCAGCATCCCATATGGTCCCCTGAGCACCGCCAGGGGTAGTTCCTGAGTGCAGAGCCAGGAATAACTCCTGTGCAATAAAAAAAAAAAATCTAATACCTTGTACTATATAACCTGACCTCTATAATCCCCAGGATGATGGCCAAAAATATAGCCTATTTTATGATCTTGCTCAATTAAGACCATATAAAATAACTGACTTTCAGCCAGTGTTTCCAAAATGAAATTTCATCAGAGATACTATTTCAGTTTCCCCTCAGTTTTCAAAGGAGAACAAACTTGATCTTAGGTCATTAGTAATAGACACGAAGGGTGATCCTAATTATGAGCATATAGATTTCAATTTTAATTTTTAGGTTTTTAAAAATTTCTATTTCTAAAATGTTTATTTTGATTCCAGGCCTTCATTGCTGTTGAGATAAATAGGATTACTCATGTCTGGCTGTGGTACTCACACATTTAGTGGAGCTACTCTCCAAGGGTCACACATCAGTTCGTGGTGCTTACACTCAGTCTCAGTGAGCATTGAGTATTGCATTCCTTTAGTTGTGCTTGCAAATGTGCTCCCCAGATACCCCCTCTTTAGTGGTGTGTTCATGTGCATCTTTATTGTTGTGCTTCTTGGAGAGTGCCATCATGCTCACACAAGTGCTCACCAGGGGTCTCCCACCCAAGCTATGGTGCTTGCACATCTTTTAGTGATGCTTACTGGGCTCACCCACCTTTCAGTTGTAGTGCTCACACATACGTGGCTGTGGTGTAAACAGAACTTCTTGCAGTGCAAGGAATCATTCATAGCAGAGCTTCCAGGTTCAAATAGCAGAGCTGCTGGCATCATGCTCAACGAATATGCAGCCATGGAGGGATTGAATTTGCAACCTTACATTTGTAAGGCAGGCTTCCAAAGCCACAGAGAAATCCCCTCAGAGCCCCATTATCAGTCTCTTTTTTTTGTTTTTTTGCTTTTTGAGTCACACTCAGTGATGCACAGGAGTTGCTCCTGGCTCTGCACTCAGGAATTACTCCTGGAGGTTCTCGGGGGACCATATGGGATGCTGGGAATCGAACCCAGGTCGGCCACGTGCAAGACAAATGCCCTACCCGCTGTGCTATTGCTCCAGCCCCATCAGTCACTTTTTAATATTCTGGAGCCTCAGGAATTTGGGGGATAATTCCTGTACCTGTGAAAGCCAGACCAACCTTACAATGTTGTTCTAGAATGTCACAACACTTTAGAAAGATTTTTTAACCCCAAATTGCTCAGGTAATTTCTAGAAGACTATGATAGATATGCAAATCTTACAATGAGCTTCTTCTTTTTTTTAAAGTAGTCTTATTTTATTTTAAAATTATTATTTTTAATTATTATTTAATTATTATATTTTAATAATAACAATTATTATTATTTTGGGGAGGCCCCTGCTGTGCTCCGGAATTAATCTTGGCTTTGTTCTTAGGGAATCACTCTAGTAGTGCTTCGGGGATCATATGTGGTTTTCAGATGGAACTCAGGTTGGCCATATGCAAGGAAAATGCCTTATCCACTGTACTATCTCTCTGGATCCACAGTCAATTTCTTGAATCAATAGTATAATAATTAAGAATGACAGGTTGAACAGTATGCACCCAGGTTTTCTTTAAAAGTGATAATGGGAAAAAACTGAGATTGAAGGAAACAGCACGTGAATGGTCTTACAATGACTTCTTATTTGGGAGCAGCACATAACAAATTATAAATCAAGGTTTGAGAGGCACGCTGGGTGATGGACATTGGGCTTTTAAAGTTTCTTAATTATTTAAGATCCAAATTCTTCCTAGTGAAACTAATGAGTTAAAAAGATCTCATATTTCTTTTGTAATTCTCAAAACCTAATATTTAAGAAAACATCAAAAATAGACTAGAATTCAAATAAAATTATATACAATGGAGCGATAGCACAGCGGTTGGGCTTTCGCCTTTTCACGGGCCGACCTGAGTTCGATTCCTCTGCCCTCTCGGAGAGCCCGGCAAGCTACCAAGAGTATCGAGCCCGCGCGGCAGAGCCTGGCAAGCTACCCGTGCGTATTGGATATGCCAAAAACAGTAACAATAAGTCTCTCAATTTGAGACGTTACTGGTGCCCGCTCGAACAAATCGATGACAATGACAGTGATCTATTCTAAAAGCTTCAAAGATGCCTTTATTAGAAGAAAAATCAAAATCCTTACAGATCCTACTTAAGTCAGGTGTCAGCAAGCTACTATCTAATGATCAAATTGCACCAACCCTGGTTTTTGCATGGTAGCCTGGTAGCTAAGAATGGTTTACACATTTAAAAAAAATTATGGGAGGCTGGAGTGATAGCACAGCGGGTACTGCGTTTGCCTTGCACGCGGCTGACCCAGGTTTGATTCCCAGCATCCCATATGGTCCCCTGAGCACCGCCAGGAGTAATTCCTGAGTGCACAGCTAGGAGTAGCCCCTGTGCAACGCTAGGTATGACTCAAAAAGCAAAATAAATAAATAAATAAAATAATTAATTAATTAAATAAATTATGGGTGGGTAAAAATTAAAACAATGTCTTGTGAGGTAAAAAATACATAAATTTCAAAGTTTTATGTCCATAAATAACCCTTCACATATTGTCTCAAGCTTCTTTCATGTGGCTACAACAGCAGGGGTGAGTGGTTGTGACAGAGACCATATGGCCCACAAAACTCTACATATTTACTCGCGGCAGTTTCATGGAAAAATTTTGCCAACCTCTTTTCTATACAATATGCTCTCCTGACTACACCTCCCATACCTTATTCCACTCCTTCTGCCCTCAGAATATTTTCTTCAACCATACACTGCTTTCATTTCTTCAGAATGTTAGATAGTTTTCTCTTTGGGCCTTTGCATTGATCTTTTCCTTTGGCAGAAGCACCATTCCTCAGAAAATCACTAATCTGACATCTTTCCTTCCTTCACTTATTGGATAGGCAATTTGCAGGTCCAGTATAAAGTGGAACGTCCTGTTCAGACATTAATATGGAATTTTAAGACATCCAAGAACAGCATTAAATGAAAGACAGAGGTCCTTTGAACTCTCACCATCTGGACTGAGGCCACAGCCTCCTCACATAGCTGGCAAGAATGCTCTAAATATTGTTCAGCCCTACGAGGTCATGGAGCCTGGTAACTGTTGGATGCTGGTAATCATGAGTCCTGACCACTTCCCACACTCTTTCCAATTTGGAATAGAGCTCTACTTGAATGCTAGAGACTGTACACTCCTCCTTACCACTTCAATTGGTGAAACACAGGGCCCCTAATCCTCATTCCATCCCACATGGAGTGACAGAAATAATGGAGTCTTTACCCTCTGCAGATAATTTATATGTGAATATTGGGAGGAAACAGGTTTTTAAAATATTTCCAATAGGGAGAAAATAGCATTTAGAGATATTTCTACAAAGGAATGTTTCCATATATTTACATATATATCGGCGATCTTATATCTTTTCTCCTCCCATCTTTAGCCGAATACAAGTTTTAAGAATAAAAAACTAAGCATATTTCTTGAATCCCTCTGTTCCTTGCCACTCAGTATCTGTTAAAACAGTTTTGCATGTTACAGGTGCTCACCATAGAAACTGAATGATTAGTGGGCTGGTGAATGAAGAATATACCCTTGGGAAACTGATATTAATCACATCTTGAGATCCTTCATTAAAGAATCAGAAGCCAATCATAGTTGTGCTCATACCTTTATTGTACAACACTTTCTGAGACAGAGTAACTACTGTGGTATCAGACAAACTTATCACCAATTGCAGCAAGAGCAGGAAGGATCAAAAACGAGGCCAGCCTGGCAGTGCTGAAGGAAAGTTCGTCCATTCAGACAGTTGTAGAAAGCATTTCTGTTTTGGGGGTCTGGGTACAGGCCATTGGCCTTGTTGGCACAGAATCCACTGCCCCCAGAGCTGCCCCCAGTGCTGCCCCCAGTGCTGCCCCCAGAGCTACCCCCTGAGCTGCCACTGCCTGTGCTGGGAGCCTCGGTGACAGGAGGAATGGGCTGGTCTGGAGCTTTGCAACCTGAAAAAAAGAAACCAGATCTTGAATGTCCCAATTATAGGTGATACTGGTTTAATACACACCTTAACTCATGTTCTTAGCTCCTCCTCCCATATCTCTGCATATTTTAGAATAGCAATTTTTTTGTGGGAGGGGAGGCACACTTGGCTGTGCTCAGGGCTTACTCCTGCTTTTGAGCTCATGGATTTCTTCTGGCCGGGCCCACAGAATCATATGCAATGCAAGTGCCCTACCTGCTATCCTAACTCTCTGGCCCCCTCTGCATATTTTAGTTTCCCAGTACTTCCCCTTCCCTCTTTGCCTCTCAATTCCTTCTTTAACCTTCATGATATAGTTCATTTTTAATTCCTTTATAGCACTCAAGTACTATAAGATTTCTCATTGTCACAAACTCAAATGTTTTAATCCTTTATGTGGTAATTTAATCACACAATATCTTTCTTCTTATCTATCTTTGTAATCACATGTAGTCCATCATGTATGTAAGAGAGATCATGACTGATGTATTTGGGATCCCTTATGAATGAATGGCATATGGGATGAGAATAGCTATATAAAATACACTTAAAAATTGCTTGAGAAATTAACCAAAAAAATGGTGGAAAACCTTATTTGATCACTCTACCACAAAGGGAGCTTTACCAAATAGGAAAGGAGCAATATACATAAAGTTACTTGTAAAATGGTTCCTGACCTTCAAAAATTCTTCGAAATTTCCTTCAGATTTAAAGGTTTATTCTCAATCTCTAACTTACTTGCACTCCGCAGGCCCAGGGCATCCTTCAGGGTGTTGATCAGCGGGTATTTGCCCTGGTTGCAGAAATTGCCAGTGAAGTCATCCAAATCAATGGCCCAAACCATGGCACCTCCAAAGTTATTCTTCTTAAGCCAATCAGCCTATTATTGGTAATCAGAAAGAAATTGAATTAAGCTCATATGCCAAGGCAAATCTATGGGTCTAGGTCCAAAAATAAGAACAAACTCACAGGCAACAAGAGTCCACAGAAAAGAGTCTACCTTAGCTTTGAAGCTCTTGGTGTTATCATATCCAAGCCACTCATTGCCTTTGTAAGCATAGGGAACTTCCTCAGAAGCTTCCCACACTTGAGTAGCACCATCCTTAAGGAAGTTACAAATCTAAAAATATATAAGAAAGTGGTTAAAAGGTAGGGAAAGTGTCTAAGTCCCAGGGGCAAAAGATAGTGAGGGAAGTAAAAGACACATGTGAAAGCTATTTTTTTTTGTTTGCTTGTTTTTTTTTTAAATTGTATTGATTCGCTGTGAGAGAGTTACAAGCTTTCATGTTTGAGTTACAAACACACAATGATCAAACACCCATCTCTCCACCAGTGCACATTCCCCACCACCAATATCCCCGGTATACACCCCCTTTCCCACCCTCCCACTGCCTCCATGGCATACAATATTCCCCATACTCTCTCTCTATTTTGGGGCATTATGGTTTGCAATATTGATACTGAGAGGTTATCATGTTTGGTCTTTTATCTACTTTCAGGTGAAAACTATTTGAAAAGGAAAACCAATCATTCTATCAACACATTTTTCTTTAGGACCACTTAAGATTTTGACACTGTCAAAAATGGTTCATTTAATTTTCATGTGGAGAGAAATGTTCATATCAAATACCTTGGCAGTCAGTTTAAAAGGGCCCTAGAGTAATATAATGTCATTGAGTATATAATTTTTTCTCATTCTATTTGGAATTTAGGATATTCCAAATCCATTTAAAATAGTGCAACATGAATGCTTATTTTACCTGCCCTTCCAAAAGCCAAGAGATCTGCTTTTGGCCCTAATTACTGAGGCAAGAAATGTTAACTATTGTTTATATTATTATGTTGTTATGTTATGGATCAGAACAAAACTACCTTTCCTTAGTTCCCTTCTAAAATTTCTAGATACATACCTCATAGTAAGCCCAGAAACCATCCTGCCTGGTGTAGGGCCCAGCAGGGCCAGGGCCAGTGGTAGGAGCACCAATTCCATGGATGGAGGGGTTGCTCAGGATGAAGGTGTGACCATAAGTTGGGAATCCAACTATAAGCTTCTCAGCTGGGGCCCCACTGTTCTTCCAGTAATTCATGGCATAGTCCTAGAATGACTTCAGGTTAGCTAGAGGCTCTATCCATTCATTAACTTAGTAATTATTAGCTAAGCTCTTTGGGTATGGTTGTACCTGCTGTACATAGTATTTGCAGCATAGTTTAGATTATAATTGACATGCCTGTGTTGAAGTTATATCTAAACAATTTCAATTAATGTCAATATGAAGACTTGATACCTTCTTATTAAAATTGTGTCAGAAAAGTATACAAGTCCCTGGATTTGATTTCTAAAAAAGAGAAAAGGACATAGATTTTATGTGTGCAATTTTCCTGATGGCATTCAATGATGAATGTCTAAAATTATCTATGCTTACCTAGATGTAAGATATTAGAAGAGTAAAAAATATATAAAGCAAAAGGGGAACAAGAAAAATAGAAAGATGGAATAATACATTTTTAATGCATTAAAGTATTTATAATGGCATATATTTTATTTAAAAACATTGGTTTTTATTTTTTCTTGTCTGAGAAAATTATCAGTGCAGTACTGATTACCTGGTGAATTGTAAGTAAATGAAAATAAATTAGAAGCTTCCCACACTTGAGTAACCCCATCCTTAAGGATGTCAATATAATTTCCCTTTTGAAAAATGAAATTTAAGATGCCTTTCTCCCCCAGATCTCCATGTGACTGGCAGCATCATCCCTGGCCTGCATCTGCAGTTGTGCCAGGACTCACCACATTGAGATAGGCATTGCTGCCAGTGTCAGTTGGATATTTGTAGAGGGGACTGTTCTCACCAGTGTAGCCCTCCCAGGAGCCATGGAGATCATAGGTCATGACATGGATGAAGTCCAAGTACCTGAGGTGAAATAAAAGTTTGTAACACTTTTCTGCATGTCATATCCTATTTTTATGCAGGCAAAGAGAAACCATTTCTAGAGGCACCTAAACAATGTCTTTTGGCAGCAAGGTAGAATTAAAACAAATCTGCCTGGTACAATGATACCTATAGGAGGAGGAAGATCTAGAGCATCACTCACTGGGAGAGCTGAGGGATATCATAACCAGACTCAATATTGGAGATGCCAGCAGCTACAGCAGCAGTGACCATCAGTCTGGGCCTGTTGACTTGCTTAGCTTCCTGCTCAAAAGCTTCACGCATTTCCTAGACAAAAGAGGAGAAATTGTATGAAAAAACCTCTTTATTGACCTCATGACTAGTTTTTTAAAATTAACCTCTTCCACCCATTATTCTATAATACCCTTCCTAGAATAATGTCTTTAAGATCCTTATGTCCTTTGAGAATGCAAGGAACTAAGTTTTCTGTACACCTAAGTGATTTGATAAGAGTCCTCATTGAGTGACTTTTCAGTCCAAATGATATGTGATGCTGCTCACCTTCACCAGAACAGTGAAGAGGTTCTTGTCCTGGGGAGGGCTCCCACGGGAGCCTGGATACTCCCAGTCAAAATCCAGCCCATCGAACCCATACTGGCGCAGGAATTTGATGACTGAAGTAATGAAAGTCTGGCGGTTCTCAGGAGTGGAAACCATGGTGGTGAAGCTGAGGAGATCCAAAGGTGGCGGCAAGGTGAGACTTTGGAGTCCCAATTCCTTGCAGTAAAATCAATGTAAAAAATTCACCTGGAAGAACTTACGGAGCAGTTCCAAAGTTCCAGCCACCAATAGCCAGGAGAGTTTTCAGTTGACTATTTCTGAGTAGAAAGGAGCAAAAGATACATCAGAACAAATGCAAAGGATGTCATTTCAACATCACCTGTAATAGTGGTTCAATGGGAAAAGGCTTTTGTGGCCTTTTTCTTCATGTTTTCTTCATGTTCATTCTCATTTCCTAAATTGCGAGAGTGGTTGGTGTAGTTGACCTCAGGTGGTATGCTTAATGTCTACTGCAAAGCTCCTAAAGACACTGAGTGCCTCACCAATAACTGCCTTCACGTTCAAGATTGCTTTTATTTGAATTCACAGTATTTGAGCTTTTCTAAATCTCTCCTGGCAGTCAATTAGATGGACTCTAATTGACAACCATGTCCCAGAAGTGAAACAATCCCTTTACTGTTAAAATCAACACTGTACTGAAATAATAATAAGAGAGCTTGGAATTTATCTATGTGCTGATGTTTACTGCTTGACTTATTTCACAATTTGGCCTGGAAGCTGCTGTAGGTTTTCTTCAAAGTTTCCCTGAAGGTTTTGAACCTCCGTTCTTTTGATACTTACTTGTTTTTCAGGCCATTGAAAGCTTGGTAGAGGGTGACATCATTCCATTCGATGGTGGTGATCTCATTATTTTTCATCCCAGCAAAGGCATAGATCAGGTGGGTACAGAGACAGGGGTCAATGTCTTCAGGCTTGAAGCGCCCCAGGCCAGGCCTATACTGGGCCCAATTGGTGAAGTAGCATGTCAGGTGGTAGGCAGAACCTGTTTACCCAGAGGAAGAGGGTAGGAAACTATTACACATAGAGCTCCCTGAGGAATTTAAATTGCTTCAGAAACCACAGATTTCCAAATGACTTTCTTCTTTAAGTCTCAAAAGGAAGTGGGCTAGGGAAGATCTGGATGAGATCCTTATATGGTGCAGTAAACTCATAATTAGCAGGTGACTTGAGGCTAAATTTAACTTTTCATGTTTGCTCCGCTCCTCCAAGAGAGAATTAAGAAGTCTTATAAATTCTGATCTTTAGCTGAAAGGAAACTTAAAACTGGAAAGCTCTGATTTTGATGTATTCTAGCCTCTTTACATGCTAATAATAGCAATTACTGATGCATACTCCATACTTGTTTGGGCCAAGCACTACTCTGAGTAATTTACTTCAATTCACTCATTAATCTTCAGCCAAATATTATGAGGTAGGCACTGTTATTCCCATTTAACTCATTAGGAAACTGAAATACAGAAAGGATAACGATACAGTCTATTAGGTATATGTATCTGTCTCCTTGAATAATAATTCTATCCAGATAGAAATGAACTTTCCACCAAGAACCAAGGGTGCTGGCTTCTGGTTTAGTTTGCTCTGAACTCCTGAGAAAAGTGAAATGGCTCAGTCGTCTTAGTTAACTAGACAATGAAATCTACTAATGCCTTATCTCTTTATTTCTCAGAGATGAATTGTTTTAAAGACTCAATAAGATAATAAATTGAAAAATGCTTTAATTGAGCAGGAAATTAACTATGTAGATGTCACGCCAGCATATTTGTTTTAAATTGTTAACATGTATCAGTAAAATACCTTCTAAGTTCAAGTTTGAGGTTTCCAAGCCATAACCCCACCCCTATAAACGTGGCTAAGGAATTTTAAACTCTCAAAAAGCTTAATATTCTTTTGTTTGAGGGACAGAGAAACCATACTTAAATTCCAAACTATGAAGAAATTGAGAAGGAATAATATAATGGTCCATCCCAAGAAAGAAACATACCTATCTCAGCTGCCAGCACAAGAAGTAGACCTGAAAGGAACAGAGGGAATGAGAGTAGCTGTTAACAAAGCAGCTTTTGTGTTCTTTCACTAAGATTCAGCAGCAGGAAACTTTCCTTTCATTTCACTCTTTGAGTCCTTTTAAGGCCCTTTGCAAACTCCCCAGCCCACTGAAACTCAGAATTTCTTCTAAAAACACAATCTCTATTATCCATTCATAGAACCACTGAAGTCCCTTAAATCTCCAAGGTCAAATAAAGGGATGCAGTGCAGAGCTAACACATGGAAAGAACTGCCTGACCCTGTACCATTGCTAAGAGCAATCATCTCAGGTGACTTGCCTTGAATTCAAAGGAAAATTTTGAGGGGCAGAAAAATAAGAGGGAGAGTATGGCTCAGACACAAGAGTTGTGATGCTCCCTTACCGGTGAGAAGGGTCAGCTTGGTCATCTTGCCTCAATAATAGAGAATGCTCTGTTCAACCTGCCTTTTATATACTCTTCCGCCTCTCCTGTGACCTATCAGATTTTCCTTTACTCTGTCTCTAAAGTAAATGTTGATATTGGTAGTACTTAACAAAGCTCATATCTACTTAAGAGCTCATTCTTGACAGGAAAACAATATTATCTGAATTTAACTTTACAAAAAAGAGTGGAATGAATTCCAGGAGCCATATAAAAACACTCCATTATTGAGTCATTTAAATAGTGCAAAATGGTATATGCATAGTGGATTCTACTTTCTGAATTGTGATGCAACTCGTTGACTATTTCATACCCTTTCACAAGCAGAAACATTGACTAACTGCATCAGTTATTCTTTGCAGCCATATATTCAATCGTTATGAAAACAAGATCACTTCTAAAGCAAAGGCCTGTAAGATTGTGGTCTATTTGTCTTTTTGCCCTCAAGTTCTTGTACCTTCTTTTTACTACTCATTTTTCTCTTCTTATTCCTCCTACTCAGTCCCAACTCTCTATCCATTTGAGGTGGTCATGACTTGATTTCTTTATGTTCAAATTCTTTCCCTCCATGACACATCCCTGGGTTTAGAGTGTCTTGGCTTCCTCCAGAATATATATTCAGCCACCAGTCTTGGAGCCTAATGGTGATAATTTCTAGGTGGTCAGTTTCCTAAGGTCAGTACTTCCTCTAATGCTCATTATTCTGTGAATGGTTTCAAAGTTCTCTTGGTCACTGAGGCTCTCACCACAATAGATTTTTGACTCATTTTTTTCTTTACTTGCCTCTTCTTTCCACATTTCATTGATGAGTGAGACCTATAATGAATATTATAGTTCTTGTTAATTGTCTCTTTTTTTCCTTCTGCTCCTAAGCACCCTCATATCAGCTTCCTCCATTCCATTCCCCATTTCTACTGCTTTCAGGACTTAGCATCTATGAGGGTGTACTGTAGCCTCCTTTTCCTTCTAAATCTATTCTATGTTTGACCCAAATTCCCTGAGATCAAATATAATGGCTCCACATAGTTTTTTCTCCTTCGGCTGTCAGCAAGGCAATCTTACCTTAACCAAATTTAGTTTCCAGACTCACTTCCTGCTTGGCCCTCAGTATTAAAACTTCCTGTTCTCCATGATCAAAAACATGTTCATCTTCATGCTCCTGCTGAAATCCTTCTCTCTGAATAGAGTCTATTTCCCTCTTGCACCCAATATCACACAGTCATCTTTAAAGACTCAAATGCTTTCCACACCCCACAGCTTCCAAAGTCATTCAAGGTGGAGGTGAGTACCTTCTTCATCTCTGCTTCTCTGGGACTTTGTTTCTACAATTTCGTAAACTCATAGCTTATATTTATGGACCTGTTTGCAGGAAAGAAGGGACTAACGCAAGGATGACACAAATCAGTATTCAATTTTTTCCTAACACTTCTTACATATGGAAAGTTGGAGAAAGTCTCCTAATATCAGTGTCTTCACTTGTAAAAGTGGGACACAAATGCTTATTTTACAAAGAAACCCTTGGTTTTTCTTTTGGAGGGTTGGGAGGGCAGACTAACTCAGCAATGTTTAAGAGATTTAGGGGCCACTTCCAGCAGCACTGACCCTGCTGTGCAAGCCTGATGGTTCAGTACTCAAATCCTGCATGGGTACTGCTTGACCTAGCAGTACTGGGGCCATCAGAACTACACCTGGCAATATTCAGTGTCCACATATAGACAGGGATCAAATGTTGGGCTTTGGTGGGCAAAGTATGTACTTTATCCCTTTAAGCTATCTCTCCAGATCCTGCAAGACAGTCCTTTTCTTTAGAGAGGTTGGGCCACACCTAGCAGTGCTTAGGTACACTTGAGTCCCATGATCAGTGAACTCAGGGGATATACATAGTGATGGGGATTGCATGGGGGTTGACTGGTGGCCATAAACCCTGTACTATCTCTCCAGCCTTGCTTCAAGGCAATATTTAGCATTAAACAAAATATACATAATATACACTAATAATCAAATGCATAAAAAATAATTTAACATATGCTTTTGTGCCCAATCTATCCAGTTTGACTTCAAACCCTTAAAAAGTCATGAGCCAGAGAGGTAGCTCAATGGGTTGACTGCATGCTATGTTGGCTGAAGGAGGCCTGGGTTCAATTTAAAGGAACATATGGTTCCTGGAGCAGTGCTGGGAGCAACCCTCAACACAGGGTCATTAGTCACCCCTAAACAATGTTGCTGTGAACCTAAAGAAAAAAGAACCAAGAACTTCAATCAAAAGCCATACTGTACCTAAATTTATTTTTTATGCAAATGGAATATTGCAAATAACCACTCATTGGACATCAAATGAATTAATTTTAGTAGGAATAGCTATTGTATTTTACATGAAGGAACACATTTTAGGTAGGTTTCTTCCCATATCTTTTAAGTTGGACCTTGTAGAGACTGTCTAGATTACTCTTGCTTTAGTGGAGCACTAGGAATTACAGAGTGGATTTTACATGAATCTTTTGCAATCTGAAAAGATGCTGCAAATATCATTTACATAAATGTAAAACACTGAAGCAGAATGAAACTCAGATACACTGGAAGGAAGGTAAGAGTGATTTTTTTCATCTTGTACTCCAATCTTCCCAGATTACCCTGTCTCCCCAGTTGATCTGGAGAATACTCAAAGCTTTCTTCTCCCCTTTCCTCTCCTTAAGCAAAATAAATGAGTGATGGAATACTAGATAAAGGAAATAGAATATTCTGGCTCCTGTGTGTCTGGATTCAATCCTACCTCTGTGCTTTGGAGTCCCAATCCTTGGAATGAACCTGCACTCACCAGAATTTACAGCTTTCAGGTGAGTTCAAGAAAGTTCACAAATATTTGTGCTTGTTTAGTAATGGAGCTGGTTTCTTTGAAAGCCTCCCAACCTTGTAGTTGGTAGGAAAGTTTTTGTTTCCCTCAGAGCCTCAATATTTCTTTTTTCTGGCCTCTCTCTTTCAATGTTAAGAGCAGTCCTCAGGCTATGACTCCTGGTCAGCGCTGGCAAGGTCCTTAAAGCACTAAGAATTATGATCACTACATTTTCAGGTGTAGTGATTGAGGCAGACTAGAAGATGGAGACTAATATAATATTTAATTCAAAACCAGGAATTCTAGATGATAAAACATCTTGGGCCTGGCATACAGGAGATGTGTAATGTGAATTATATCACTAACATGCTCGAAGATTTGAGGAAATAACACTCTCTCATATTCATGAAATTATTTGGGCTTTTCTTCAGGGGATACATCTGGCTGTGATCAAGACTCCTGGTTCTGCATTCAGGTTACTTCTGGTGGCCTTGGGAACCATATGGATTCCAGGGATCAAACCCAGGTTAACCACAATGCAAGGCAAGCACCTGCTGTGCTACCTCTCTAATCCCTTTTATATTACATATTTGTAACAAATTATTTTAATGGAAACGTCTTAGAAACACTAATATGCTCTTATTCTGTCACTTTTCCTTGTGTCATCATGCTTGCTACTAGAATATATAACAACTCTTTATGGTAGAATAAATAACCAGATTTTTAAATTTCCTATGAATTCTTTGCTAGAATTTATTTGTCTGAAAACAAGAGATACTGGAAAAAGCATACTATATAACCATTAACTAATGAAATTTGATCCAAGTATTCTGATATCAGACAAAATAGACTTTAAGTAAACAAAAAAGATAAAAATAGGACAAGGAGATACAAATATTCAAAATTGCTACAATATACAAATTGGTTGAAATGAGAGGGAAAATAGACAAATCCATAATCACAGTGGGAGAATTTAAGTTTCCTCTTACTGTAACTTACCAAGAAACTATGTCTAGGAGTGCATGGTTAATAAATTTGATCTAATTGGCATACACAAAACACTGGATATAGTTGCACACTGCCATTCTTTTCCAAGGACACATAAGGGAAAGAAGGCCCTGGCCCTTGTTTCCAGAGAGTTGGTATCACTCAAAGTAGACACAAAGAAATCTTTTAATGAAGAAATAGAACCTGGCAAATTTGTACCAAGAAAGCTGAGAGTGTTGCCATTGGAATAGCAATAAGAGGAACTAGGTAGGAGATATTAAAAGAAGGCATTCTTCTAGCAAAAGGTGAGTCACAAGTAGAAAGGAAGAAAAGGAGGAAGTATAGTTCTGCCTATAACCTTATGTTAGATACTTCTGCTCACAGCAAATACCACAGGGATGTACCTAGTCAACCTATTTATTTAATTATATCCATTCATGTGTTTAATGATGACTAAGTGAATGCCTACATTGTATAAGTACCTGGAGGGGGGCCGGAGTTATAAAATAAATAAGACACAGGCCTATCCATGATTGGTGTGAACAGATAAATAAATGGAAAATTATAACCTGGCAAATTTTAAGTCCAGAGTAACTATTGGAGTCAAATAAAAAAGACTCCAGTTTGAGGACCCAGAGAGATAGCACAGTGGGTAGGACATTTGCCTTGCACATGGCTAACCCGAGTTTGATCTCCAGCATCTCATATGGTGCCCCAAACACTGCAGATCCCTAAGTGCAGAGCCAGAACTGACCCCTGAGCATTACCAGGTGTGGTCTAAGCAAGCAAGCAAGCAAGCAAGCAAACAAACAAACAAACAAGCAAACAAAGCAGTACAATTTGAGAAGTGGGCATCAATACAATTGGATTTAAGGATTCCAAAGAAAGTGGTCATCTAGTGGATAGAGAAGGAATTTGGGGAGTTGTTCCTAGAATAACGTGAATTTAGCAGTGATATGCAGTAAAGAAAACAGAATAGAGGCTGGAGCAATAGCACAGTGGGTAGGGCATTAGCCTTGCATGAGGCTCACCCAAGTTCGATTCCTAGCATCCTATAGGGTCCCCTGAGCACCACCAGGAGTGATTCCCAAGTGCATAAGCCTGTAGTAACCCCTGTGCATTGTCGAGTGTGACCCAAAAAGAAAAAAAAAGAAAACAGAACAACAAGGAAACTGAGGCAACTGAACAAAGGAATAGTATAAAATTCACTCTCCAAAAGAATAAAATAACACATATGCTGGCAAAATGGAAGGGTGTTTAGAAAGAAAAAATAAAGTGAGGTACCCAAAAAGCTTGTTTCTGTACATGTAAAACACAGAAAATAACAAATTGTTATGGGGAAAAAAAGGACCATGGGACCAGGGTAACCCATTGCCAAAATGAACACGGTGTTTTTTAGCTCTTTTCCTCACAAGATAGAGCTGCTTTCCCCCATTCCATGAATCTGAGCTGCCCTTGTAATTTGCTTTGATTAGCAAAATACAGATAGAGTACTGTTGTGTGTATTTCAGGTCTGGTTCTAAATAGTCCATACAGTATTTGCTCTCATAGTCTCAGAATGCCAAGACTGCTAGGTAAGCAGATGTAGCCTGAAGAAGGTGAGAGAAATGTGGATGTCATGGCCCCAGCTGACAGGTAACTTTCAGAAGCAGTGTCATCTAGATGACAGCCAGCTGACCGCAGATAGATAAATAAAACCTGCCAGAAGTACCCAACTCATTCTACGTAGGTTTCTGACCCAAAGAATCACAAACTAACTTAATCATTACTATTTCGGGGACCAGAAATGTAGTACAGCAAGTAAGGTGTCTATGGCCAGCACCACATATGGTTTCCCTAGACCTTACAGGAGTGATCCCTGAGCTTAGCCAGGTGTGGAAATAGACTATTTTCTTCACCAAATTAAAAAAAAAAAATTAAACTGTTTCTATCCCCACCCCCAATTTAACTGAAAAAAGAAAAAAAGAAAAAAAGAAACATAGACCCATTGTGGTAGAGGGCCCAGAGATTTGTTTCAGTAGTAGTGTGCCTTCCTTACAAGCAAGAGTGCTCAAGTTGGAACCACAGTGCCTCTCATGTGCTGATGGCTACCTGGGAGACACTACTGTTTGGATCTCCAGCCCTATAACAAAAGTGTGAAACCTCAGATGAATGCGCAAGCATGGCAACTAAAGTGTGCAAGCACCACCACAGCGTGTGTGTACATTCCACCCTGCCATTGCAACACCAGCAACCACAAAGCAAAAAAAGTTATGGCAAAAATGCAACATAAGACTCGCCCTTTTCCCGCTCAGGATGGGAGATTCAGGCTGAAAGTAGATTATAGACCGAACATGATGGCCACTTAATACCTCTATTGCAAACCACAAAACCCAGAAGGAGAGAGAGAGCAAAAGGGAATGCCCTGCCACAGAGGTGAGGTGGGGGGGGGCTGGGGGTGGTGGGAGGGATACTGGGATCATTGGTGGTGGAAAATGAGCACTGGTGGAGGGATGGGTACTCGACCATTGTATGACTGAAACGCAAGCACAAAAGTTTGTAAATCTGTAACTGTACCTCATGATGATTCACTAATAAAACATTTTTTTAAAAAAAGACTCTCCCTTTTAACCATGTTTAAGTGTTGCATTTTGCTGTTTACTGTTATTGCACTGCTGAGTAATATAGCTCTTTCATAGTCTTGAGATGTTTTCTCAAGTATTTATGTAAAATATATAATATATGTATTTTTATATATAAAAACTTTATGTATATTTTAATACTTTATTAACATATAAACACTATGTTAAAAGTGTTTATCTGCTGTTTGGATATTCAGCCCTATAACAAAAGTGTGAAAGCTCAGATGACACCACCCCACCCCATTTGGGTCCACAGATTTGTCCAACTTCATGTTTATCTTAAGAGCTTCCTAATTAGAAAGTTTTAGGCCACTAGGGCAACCAAAACCCATCTGCCTGATGCTGCTGGGAATGGTGGACCACCCCTGCCTGGCACAGGCAAAGCTGGCACTAAACTCCTCTTAGTCCTGAGAGTTGGGGACTGGGCCACAAGGTATGAACTTCCTGGTGATTTCCCTGGCAAGAACTGAGTTTCCTGCAGCCAACTCCTGCCTTGGGGAAATAACAAGCAATATTTCCTTTGGAGTTCGGCCAGCATCAGCCTTGCTTGACAGATCAAGTCATCACAGGGATGATGGGTGTCTTTCCAGAAATTTGCAAACCTCTTGGCAACCTTTACTAATAGGTCCTTCAGCCAGTAGAGGATGAAGAGCGTAGGGAAATATGAGGGTTGTGAAGCTCAGGATGTTGTAAGCAGAAATATTTCCTAGGTTGCGGGTGTCATCTGACCCTTCATTGCCTCCTTCCTGAACAGTTAAGGGGATTTCCTCACTGGGCCCACCCAGTTTTATCTACTCGAAAACATTGTCATTTCCTCATATGATTTCTCTGTTCATTTATCTAATCTTTAAAGAATTGAGATCTTTTGAGAGAGAATAAAAGGGAATGCCCTGCCACCAAAGCGAGGTGGGGTGGTTGTGGATGGGGTGGTGGTGGTGGGAGGGATGCTGGGAATGTTGGTGGGGGAGAATGGGCCCTTGTGGAGGGACAGGTAAAAGATCATTGTATGACTAATGCAAATACAAAAGTTCATAAGCTTGTAACTGTACCCCACAGTGATTCACTTTTGCTTGCACGTGGCTGACCTTGGTTAGATATAGCCCTCTAGCACTGCTAGGAGTGATCCTTTGAGCACAGAACCAGGAGAAGCCCTGAGCACAGCCAGCTATTGGCCCACAAACCAAAATAAATGAAGTAAAATAAATAAATAAAGTTGACTTTTCAAACTGTGTGTTAAGGTTAAGCTTTCTTTCTCCCTAAGTTTAAACTTAAGCATAGCTGTAACGTATCTCTTGACTATTTTGTTAGTTTTTTATTCTGCTGAGCCAACCATAAGAAAACAGCATAGAATGGGAAATATACAACAGAAATTTTTTAATTATAGCTCTGGTACCTGAGAGCCCAAGAACAAGCTTCCAGCTGATTCTTTTTCTGGTAGAGATGCTTTTCCTGTCTCCTGACTGTGTTCTAACATGATTTTTCCACCTTGCAGGTATGTGGATAGACAGAGTGAGCCCCTCTTGTATCTCCCCTTACTTTTTAAAAATTGAGGTGACATTGATTTAAAAAGTATGTCTTGGGGTACAGTTTCATACTTCTTCATATGTAAATTACTATATTGCAACCGGTGTACCAATATCTGCCCACCAGCCCCTCCATTGCATTCCCTCCATTGCACCCCTCCCTTATTTGACTCTCCCATGTCCCCACTGACCTTAATTACAGGATAAAGGCCTAATGGTTTGTTCTGTTGTGCTGTTTCTCTGCTCCGCTTCTTCACATCCCACATATGAATACAATCATTTGGTATTTGTCTTTCTCCCGGCTTCCTAAAAGAAAAAATCACACTTCACCAAGTGAGATTAAAAACACCTCTTGGGGGCAAATACTTTGGATAAATCATCATCTTGGGGCCGGAGCGATAGCACAGTGGGTAGGGCGTTTGCCTTGCATGCGGCCGACCCGGGTTCGATCCCCGGCATCCCATATGGTCCCCCAAGCACCGCCAGGAGTAATTCCTGAGTGCAAAGCCAGGAATAACCCCTGAGCATCGCTGGGTGTGACCCAAAAAGCAAAAAAAAAAAAAATCATCATCTTTAGGTAAAATCCTCTTGAAATAATTAATATATTTAAGTAGAAGCTAAAGCTTATTTAGCAATTTGTACCATCTTGGAAATATCAAAGAACCTCATGGTGGATAGTAAATGTCAACTAACATCTTATGCAGATTACATATTTGTTCATCTCAACTACTTTGGAAAATAAAGATCATGCTTAATTTTGTATCATGCTGTCACTTGAGCTTCTGTTTAGCTCATTTTTGACAAAAAATTTTATTTCCAAAATGAAGTGTTGTCAAGCAATAAAATAAATCACAATTTCTGTATACATCATCACAGCCCACCCATGGGTTCCCCTTCTCTATGGAAGGAATTTGAAGGATCATCCAGGAGCTGGTGATTCTGATTACCAGCAGGAACTGGCAGGTCAAGTCGGGGAGGGAAAGCAAGAGATTCTTACATGACACTGAGAAGAGACAGATTGAAATCCCAAGAAAGGAACAAGATATCCTTACTCTAATTCTTTCATGGATCAGCTCTACCTCCCACCATTCTTCCTCATTAACTTTCCGGTTAGGTGTCAGTGACTTGAAACTTTTGACAGCCTCTCTTATGGAAAATATGAAGAAATCCAGAATTTTCCAGGAACATCTCCAAGAAAACTTGCCTTGTGAAATGTCTAGGTACAGGGCCCAGTTGGAGCAATGCCAGCTCTTACCTATCAGAACACAGCAGTGGAGGCCGTCACTGAGGGGTCCTTTTTAGTCACCCTCACCCTCTGAGGGTTCCTTGAGAATGGAGGAGCTAATAATTTGGTTTGCTTCCTCTCTTTCTTTCTGCCTCTCTCTTTCTGAGAGGGAGGTCACACTCTACAATACTTGGTCTATTCCTGTTACATTGCTTGGGAATTGATCTTTGTGGTGCTCAGGAGACCATACAATGCTCAAGATTGAATCCAGGCCTCCCACACACAAAGCATATGCTTTAACCCTTCAGACTTAACTTCCCCAAACAGCCTCTTCTCTTTGGCTCCCAAATTTCCCTTCTTCATAATCCAGAATTTGTATCTTACTTCCTTATTTATTACTCTTAGACTGCTTTTACTTAGTCATTTCAGCAGACAAAACTACCATCCCTGTTGGTCCTATTTCACAATTATTCTTCCTCTGGTATCTTAAATGACTCCTCTATGGAGTCATTCCCACCTCTCCCCTAGCAGGATTAGCTGACCCTTCTGCTCACAGCACTTTTCAGACCGTCAGTGAATTGTAACATGTTACTGAATGTCACTCTCACTCCAATTTGACTGTGCAGTTCTTATGACATAAGAAACAACAGGTGCTTAACGCAAATTTTCCTTCAGCATGTTAGAACTAAATTGCACACAGATTTTAAGGATCAGATTCTCAAGGTCATGATACCTCTGGCCCTTCCTACCTATCTCCAGTCGCCTGTGCACATATAACTCTTGCTTTTTTTGGGCACTGTTACCTCACTATATTTTAAATAAAGCCTTCTGGCCATAAGCCCCATGGCATAGTTTTTCCCATATCTGATGGGGTCCATGTATGGGGAAAAAAGTGGCCTGTATCCATTTTAAATCCTGCACAACAGGCCAGAGAGATAGTTCAGTAGATAGGATGGTTGCCTTATAGGAAGCCAATCTAGGTGTGATATCCAATACCACATATGGTTCCCAAGCCCTACCAGAAGTGATTTCTAGAACATAGCCAGGAGTAAGCCCTGAGTACTGCTAAGTGTAGTCCAAAATAAAGCATAAGAAAATCCTGCACAAGGAGTGATGATGGCATCCCAGTGGAGGAAGCCTGCAGTTTAGTGAATGTGTGTTTTTGTTTTTTTAGATCACACCAGCAGTCACCCCCACCTCCACCCCCCCACACATGCTACTTTCATCATGGTATTAAGGTGGGGTTGTTGCTCTTGTCAATACAATCTATCACACAATGCAAGGGACTAAACCCAGGACTCCAGCATGCAAGGCATGGACTCCAACTCTGAGCTATTTCCCTGTTCCTAAAGTTCTACTGTTAAACTTCTGGCTTAATAAGAAAAGCAACATTTATGGAATGCAGTAGCTATAGGAAAACATGCTGACAAAATACCAATTTAAAATGCCTGCCCAACACAGGAGGTATGAAGTCCTCTTAAGACCAGTCCAATTAAGTGGCATCTATTGACATCTATTCTATAATTCTTACCACTCTCTCTCTCTTTTTCTTTTTTTTTGCTTTTTGGGTCACACCCGGTAATGCACAGGGGTCATTCCTGGCTCATGCACTCAGGAATTACCCCTGGCGGTGCTCAGGGGACCATATGGGATGCTGGGATTCGAACCGGGTCGGCCGCGTGCAAGGCAAATGCCCTACCCGCTGTGCTATCCCTACCCTCTCTCTTCTAACTTTGTCTAAATTGGTATAAAAAATCATAAAAGCAAAATGGAAAATGAAGAATGATAACAAGTAAGCAAAGGGGAAAAGGAAGTAAGCTGAGCTGGGGAATTGGGTCTTATTTAATAATCAAACTTGGGATCTTGGCTGTTATCCTGGACTGGGTAGTAAACTGAGATTAGGTTTTCATTGTAGACTGTAGAATTTTCTTACCTAAAGGACAGCAGAAAAATATCAGTGCAGACCAGAGCCATCCTCATTGGATATCAAACTTAAACGGACAGTTGGAGTTAAAAATAAATGTGCTCCAATGACTATTAAAATCCTGAAGTCCAACCAATTCTCTGTACAAGGCACACCATACAAACTTTAAGAAGTTAAGTATCACCAAAGCATTGTACAAATTCAATGCGATCCCTATAGGGATACCCTTGTCATTCTTCAAAGAAATGGAGCAAGCGCTCCTGAAATTCATATGGAACAATAAGCCCCCACGAATAGCTAAAGAAATTCTTGGGGAAAAGAAAATGGGAGGAATCAACCTCCCCAACTTCCAACTCTACTACAAAGCGGTAGTCATTAAAACAGCTTGGTACTGGAACAAAGGCAGAGCAGCAGACCAATGGAACAGGGTTGAATACTCTGACACATCCCCCCAAATATATGACCATCTAATCTTTGATAAGGGAGCAAAAAAGGCAAAGTGGAGCAAGGAAAGCATGTTTAACAAATTGTGCTGGCAAAACTGGACAGCTACATGCAAAAAAATGGGCTTAGACCTCCACCTATCACCATGTACAAAAGTCAGATCAAAATGGATTAAGGACCTCAACATCAGACCAGAATCCCTAAGGTACATTGAAGACAAGGTCGGCAAAACCCTCCACGACATTGAAGCCAAAGGTATCTTCAAAGCTGACACGCCACTGGCCAAGCAAGTGAAAACAGAGATAAATGAATGGGACTATCTCAAACTAAGAAGCTTCTGCACCTCAAGAGAAACAGTGACCAAAGTACAAAGACAATCTACAGAATGGGAAAGGATATTTATGCAGTACCCATCTGATAAAGGGTTGATAACAAGGATATACAATGCACTGGTTGAACTCCACAAGAAGAAAACTGCCAACCCGATCAAAAAATGGGGTGATGAAATGAACAGAAGCTTTCCCAAAGAAGAAATCCGAATGGCTCAGAGGCACATGAGAAAATGTTCCACATCACTAATCATCAGGGAGATGCAGATCAAAACAACCATGAGATATCATCTCACACCACAGAGACTGGCCCACATCCCAAAAAACAAAAGCAACTGGTGTTGGTGTGGATGCGGGGAGAAAGGGACTCTTCTTCACTGCTGGTGGGAATGCCGACTGGTTCAGCCCTTTTGGAAAACAATATGGACGATTCTCAAAAAATTAGAAATTGAGCTTCCATTTGACCCAGCAATACCACTCCTGGGAATATATCCCGGAGAGGCAAAACGGTATAGTAGAGATGGCATATGTATTTCTATGTTCATTGCAGCACTGTTTACAATAGCCAGAATCTGGAAAAAAAACAGAGTGCCCCGAAACAGATGACTGGTTAAAGAAACTCTGGTACATCTACACAATGGAATACTATGTAGCTGTCAGAAAACATGAAGTCATGAAATTTGCATATAAATGGATCAACATGGAAAGTATCATGTTGAGTGAAATGAGTCAGAAAGAAAGAGACAGACATAGAAAGATTGCACTCATATGTGGAATATAATGTAACTGAGAAGTACAAGTTGGCAACGATGCAACTTCTGGCAGATATCTCTCTGGACTTAGTTACTAAAATACTAAAATACAGAAACTCAAAACTGAAAGGCCGCTAAGTGTGGTCACTCGACCTCATACCCCTCAGCAATGGAAAACAAACAAATTATCTAATGATTCCTTTTCAGCAGGTCTGACTTTAGGGGAGAGACTCTCCAAACAATAACAGTGAATTTTGTTGAAATATTGTATGCAATCAAAGTGAAAGTAAAGTAAAATTTATTAGTTACACAGGTGGGAGGGGGGCTTAGGGTGGGGGGGCTAGGGGCGTGGGGGGGTTAGGGGTGTGAAGGGGTGGGGTGGAGCTATACTGGGATTCTTGGTGGTGTAATGTGAGCACTGGTGAAGGGATGGGTACTCGAGCATTGTATAACTGAGATTTAAACCTGAAAACTTTGTAACTTTCCACATGGTGACTCAATAAAAAATTTTAAAAAAAGAAGTTAAGTATCAGGCATTGCATCAAAAAGGAAATCAAAGAAAATGCAAAAAATATTCCTCGAAACAAATGAAAATGAAGATACAGGCTACCTGAGCCAATGGGACACAAGTAAAACTGACATTTTGCCAAACTAACAAAAGACGGAAATATCCAGATTAAGCAGTTTAGAAATGAAAGGGAGCGATAGCACAGCAAGTAGAGCTTTTGCCTTACATGCAGCCGACCTGGGTTCAATTCCTCCATCCCTCTTGGAGAGCCCAGCAAGCTGAGAGTATCCCACCCACACAGCAGAGTCTGACAAGCAACCCATGGTATATTCGATATGCCAAAAACAATAACAACAAGTCTAACATTGGAGACATTACTGATACCCACTTGAGCAAATTGATGAATAATAGGACAACAGTGTGACAGTGCTACAGAAATGAAAGGGTAGAAATTATGATGAAAGAAATGTACATGATCATAAGCAGTTGCCTCAGAGGGGGGCGAGTGAGAGCCCTCCCCACCCCAAGGGACCCAGCCCCAGCTGCCAAAAACCTCCAGAACCTAACCGCCACCATGCTCAAGGCCACTCCCCACATGCTCAGGCTAAGCCTCACATATGAGTGAACATATTCCTGGACCATGTGGCTGCTTTTGTGGCCACACAACAAATCATAAGACACTCCCTACCCATTCTCCATAATTGCCACACCACATTTGATGGGGTTCAAATAGTACGCAACAAATCATAGAGGGAAATATATATGTGCATATATACATATTTTCAGATATATATACCACAGCTCACATTCACCCAAACTTTAACAACATGTTAGTGATATCCTATAGAATGTCTTAATGGCTCCTGCCAAAATAGAACAATCTTCACACTGTTTCCTATATGAGTACTTTTTTGTAAGCATGTTCAGCAGTTCTTCATAACAGACAATACAAAATATATTATTTTGGTTGTGTTTTGCGACAGGGATTGGGGCTTGGGATGGAAACATCTTGAATTTGGTGGTAGTAATGTGTAATGGTGGTGGGATTGGTGTTTGAATATTAAATGTAATCAAATATTGTGAACTAACTTATAAAATTTAAAAAAAATAAAAATAAATGCACAAAAATTGTCATTTGTATATACAATGACAAATGGGAAGAGAAATAAATAAAAAGGATAATCCATTTAAACTAGTATTAAAAATCAAGTATACCTTGGAATCAACTTATGCATTGAAAATTGCAATTTTTGAAAGAAACATACAAGGATACCAAGAAAAGGAAATTTTTTTCATGTTCAGGAATTGGAAGAAATAACATCACCAAAAATGAGCAACCTACCCAAGGCATTACACAAATTCAATACAATCCCCATCAAAATCCTTATGATATTCTTCAAGAATATAGAACACACTCAACTAAAATTTGTATGGGATCATAATACTATCTGATAATTAAAGACATTCCTAAATAAAGGAAGATGAAAATTATTATTGCATTGACTCTAAATTCTATTGTAAAGCTATAGGAATCAAAATGGTAATACTGGCATATTGACCAACCAGCGGACTAGAATTGAGAACACAGAGACAAACCTTAGATTTATGGATAGCTAATCTATTACAAGAAGCTGTGTGTGCATGAAGTAAAGAAAGCCTTAACAAATGGTGCTGGAAAAACTGGACAGCCACACACAAAAAATAAAACAATACATACTACACAACATACACACAAAATAAATCAATTAAAGTAGATTAAAGACTTTGTGATTAGACCAGAATCCATAAAAATATAGGTAGAACTTTCAGAATAGAAACATTAGAGGTGTCCTCAACAATTTAACCCTGAAGAGAGGTCTTAAGTGATAGCTGTGTAAGAGACAAAGTGAAGGAGCAGAGAATGAAATGCAAATGGAAAGCCTATGCCAATGAAACCAAGGAAAAAAGAGAAAAAAGAGAATGCCTGTTTTCTGGCAAAGGTTTGCAGCTGCCTTCAGAAAGAGTCTGGGTTTCGCCAAGAAGCAGAAGGATAGATTCCATAGAAACCTCAGTGAAGGTTCAGGGGAAAGACTATGAAAGGCCAGGAGAGAAAGTGGGTTCATAAAAACTGAGAACTGCATTTGTGGGAATATATAAATAAATAAATAAATAAATAAATAAATAAAAACGTAATATGAGATTAATACCCAAGAACAGTAGAAACAAGGGGCCAGGAGTAGTATTCTACGGTTGGAAAACTGTCTCAAATGCTGTGGAAGAAGACAATTGGGATAGAGAAGGGACCATTTTGACAAAGATAGTTGAAAATTATCATTCTGGATAGGAACTGTGTGCTGAAAGTGGGCAAACAAACAAACATGATAACCTCTCAGTATCTGTGTTGCAAACCATAGTGCCCAGAAGGAGGAGGGGCAGAGGGAGAGGGAGAGAAGGAAAGTGCCTGCCACAGAGGCTGACTGGGGGCTGAGTAGAGGGAGAGAAACTGGGGTCATTGGTGGTAGGAAATGGACACTGGTAGAGGGATATATGTTGGTTCATTGTATGACTGAAACCTGATCATAAACAGCTTTGTAACTATGTATCTCATCATGACTAAATTTAAAAAAAAAAACAAACTAAGAACTGGGTGCCAGAGCTTTAAAACAGTAAAAACAGTAGTTAGGGCACTTGCTTTGTACACAGCCAATTGAATTTAATCACTGGCAACCCATATGGTCTCCGGAGCCATGTAGGAGTAATGTCTGAGCACAGAGCCAGGAGGCAGCTTAAGCACAGCCAGGTGTGGCCAAATAGAAAGAAAGAAAAGAGAGAATGAAAGAAGAAAGAAAGAAAGAAAGAAAGAAAGAAAGAAAGAAAGAAAGAAAGAAAGAAAGAAAAGAAAGAAAGGAAGGAAGGAAGGAAGAAGGAAGGAAGGAAGGAAGGAAGGAAGGAAGGAAGGAAGGAAGGAAGGAGGGAAGGAAGGAAGGAAGGAAGGGAAGGAGGAAGGAGGGAAGGAGGGAAGGAGGGAAGGAAGGAAGGAAGGAAGGAAGGAAGGAAGGAAGGAAGGAAGGAAGGAAGGAAGGAAGGAAGGAAGGAAGGAAGAAGGAAAAGAAAGAAAGAAAGAAAGAAAGAAAGAAAGAAAGAAAGAAAGAAAGAAAGAAAGAAAGAAAGAAAGAAAGGAAGGAAGGAAGGAAGGAAGGAAGGAAGGAAGGGAAGGAAGGAAGGAAGGAAAGGAAAGAAAGAAAGGAAGGAAGGAAGGAAGGAAGGAAGGAAGGAAAGGAAGGAAGGAAGGAAGGAAGGAAGGAAGGAAGGAAGGAAGGAAGGAAGGAAGGAAGGAGGGAAGGAGGGAAGGAGGGAAGGAGGGAAGGAAGGAAGGAAGGAAGGAACGAAGGAAGGAAGGAAGGAAGGAAGGAAGGAAGGAAGGAAGGAAGGAAGGAAGGAAGGAAGGAAGGAAGGAAGGAAGGAAGGAAGGAAGGAAAAGAAAGGAAAGCAAAGAAAAGGAAGGGAAGGGAAAGAAAAAAAGAACTAAGAACTATAGGATAATGGAAATGTGAGCTAGCGCTGCTCCCAGGTACAAGACCAGGTTTTACTTCCAGCCCACATAATATGGGTAACGTGCTCTGAAAATGTGTGAAATTGTACCCCTACAACATGGTCTTGTTGTCACAATAAAAATAACTGCCACACCTAAGTCACCTTGATTTACAGGGCCTGGGAAAACAAGATCTAGCTCTATTCAAAACTCTGAGGAGGATTTGAATCCTTAACTAAAGGAAAACTATACTCACTAACCCAAGGTTTGGTCTGAAATAGCTCTAGGAATTTGCTGAGGGGACGAATCCAGAACCCAGTCATGCCTCAAGGAGGAAAGAAAAATAAAAAATGGCCTGTTATTATCAGTGAGGAAATGGAGGCATCGTCCTCAGTGGGTCGACTCCTAGGCCCAGCCCCTGTGGTGCCTCTGTCTCTGGAGAGACACTCAGGTAAAACGGGGAAACAGTGCCCTCTGGTAGCAGCTGGTAGGAAGAACAACACCTGGCTGGAGCTTTGTTTGCACTCTGCTAATGTACTTCACGAGGCTAGTCTTGGAATAAGGATTATCTCAGAAATGTTGGGAGACAGGAGTGAGGCCATGATCCGCTATTGAAGGAATAAATATGAATCAAAAAGGCAACAGAGGAAGAACACCAGAGAGAGAGGGACAAAGGAGAAAATTCAAAAGAAGGAAGAAATGTTTACTCTAGATATGACAAGTGGATTTTTCTTGTTTGCCCCAATAGGCATGCATTGCTGGGACTTGGAGCCACTTCTGTGACTTCTGAGGCCTGGTTCAGGCCTAAACCTGGTGCAACAGAATGAGGTTTCTGTTAATATGCCTCTAGAGAGAAGAAGAAAAGCTATTTCACCATATCTGCATGTGAGGTACCTGGGAATCCTGCCAAGCAGAGTTGTACTCATGAGCAGGATGCCGAAGGGAGGCTGAACAGGCCAAGTTCCCTGTTATAGAAAAGTGGAGATGGTTTAGAAAGGGGTTTGTTCCCTGAAGAGACAGCGGCCTCTCTCCCAGGGAGAGATGAAGTACCACAGAACCTAAGTAGAAACACTCAGCTCACAAAATGACCGGGGACAACACTGAAGGTAGCCCTCACCTGAGAACTCCTCATGATAAATTACTATCAAATCTGCACAAAAAGTCTCTTGCATGTTGTTCTGGACTTTGAGTATGAAACTAAACCATAATAAAGTACAGCAGGTCCTTAAGTAATTCCTTTCATTCTATATAATAACGTTGATAAGGAAAAAATAATTTATTCCTGCAAGTGGTGTGTGTGTGTGTGTGTGTGTGTAGTGTAGTGTAGTCTGCACATTCTCCCATGTCTGTATGAGCTTTCCACGAGTTCTCAGGTTTCTTTCCACATCCCAAAGACGTGCACATTAGATTCATGAATGTGTCTCAATCACCCCATCTGAGGGGTGTGAATGTGTGTGTTTGTGTGTGTACATGTCTTGCCCAAGGTTGGTACCTGCCATGTAGCTTCAGAAATGCCAGCTTAGGCCTGCCACCATGACCCTGAGCTGGAAAAAGCAGATTAGAAAATGAATGAATGGATGCGTGCATGAATGAATACATGCTATTGTTAGAAATATCCTGAGACTTTAGAAATTTAGTGACATTTCTGTGGCCATAAATATAACAGAGAATTTGGGAGCAGAGGGATTGGGCCACACCTGGCAATGCTCAGGGCTTACCCCTGGCTCTGCACTCAAGGATCACTCCTCGTGATGTTTGGGGGCTTGTATGGGTTTCCAGAAATCAAGCCTGGGTCAGCCACATGCAACACAAGCATCCTACCTACTGACTATTCACTACAGCCCTTTGTCACAGAAATTTTAGTTGTTTATATCAGTAGACCTAGAGTAAAAATAGTTTCATTATATGTCAATTCTCTAAAGTTGATGTTTCCAAGATATTATCAACTACTGTGAGGACTTCCTATACTTTAATGTTGGATAATATTAAACACGATGTGAAGTCAAAACTTCCTTACTCCCAACCGTACTTTCAGTACTTCAAACAAACAAAAAGAATCTCATGAAGTTATTGCTATTAAAGAGTTGCTAAGAAAAAAATTAATGGGTTATTCATCTTCATCGTTCCAGCTGGCCTGGATATCGGGTAGGTCCACTGGTAGTTATTTGCTGTTGATAAATGGATGAATGAATGAGTCACTCTTGAGAACTCAGATTTTATCATTACCAGACCGGCTCTAATTTGAAAGATGTTACATAAAAGCTTTTCCAAGTTGAACTACCAGTGAGGATGTCACTCAAACACAGGATGTGGTAAGAGTTCTCACCATCTCGAGAATGAATGTTAAGTATTGCAGGGGGTCTTTGATTTGCTGGTGGAGCCTGTGCAGGGGCTGACTCATCTGCAGAATTCTGAGTTTAGAGGAGCAAGTTGCAAAAGAAGCAGGTAATAAATATCAGCAAAAGATGAGAAGAGGGTCTTTGCTGAGCACATTCTGTACGAGGTGCGCCAGGATCCTGATGGAAATGTAAAAAATTGCAGTCTCTTCAGTACAAACTTGCCCAACTCCTCAGAAGGATGAAAATTTTTCTACAGTAGCAATCACATCACCCTTTTAGATTGTTTGTGAATATTAAGTATGATCATGTATGAGAAGCACTCACTAGAGTGCCTGGATCAGAAAGCATACCCAATAAATATCTATAATCACTTTCCAATTTTCTGTCACGTTGGTAAGGAGGGGAGAGTTGTGAGGTGCCAAAACCTGAGGCATCAGAGAGGTCTTTCTAAGCAGTCATCCCCCACAGCCTGGTCTTGATAGGGAAGCATTTCTGTCTGTTGCTGCCAAAGCCGAACCCCCATTGCCTTTGTCCCATGCTGGGAGGTCAGTTTCTCCAGGGGACAAATGCAGAGTCTCAATCTGGGGATAAGATATGTATCAAGAACCATTTCTAATGAGGATGGGTGGGAGAGGTAGATTTGGTTGGGGAGAAGCTGAGCTGCAAAGAGAATGAGACAGGAGACAGCCCTGAGAAAAGCTCTGAACAATCTGGCCAGGAGAAGCTCTGGAGCAACTGATGTCCATCAGAGTTGCTCCCCTGGGACTCATGTGCTTGGGCCATTGTGCTCTCACCTTGTTTATCCTACTCTTATAGGCTACCCTTAGGACAGGGATGTAGAGTGAAAATTATCCTCATGGTAGACCCCTATCAGCGAGCTGGCTGTTCAACACAGCTCCATAGCTGGCAATAAGTTCTTAGAATAATAAGTCCCTTCTTTTCCAAGTACCTTTGTGATGGTTGGTTATTCCTGTCTGGTGTACAGACAGGTGTTTACCATTTGATTTTCTAATGAATCTCATTTGCAGAAGTGCTGCTGTTTACAGTCTCACAGATTTAACCTCATCTTGCATATATTTGAAGTGAGGATCTGAAGCAGATGTCGAATGAGGAGGATCAGAGAGCTCATTCTATTGGTTCAATGCATAACTCTGAGTTCTAGATACTGGTGGCCTGAAAGACCTACCCCAGCTAGTTTGAAAAGATGTCTTAGGTAGTCGAAGGCAGGAAAGGAGAGATTAAGCATCCCTAAAAGTTAAGCTAAAAAAAGTCAAATACAGCCAGATCTGAAAGAAGACCCTGGGAATGCCAACTCTGCTTTGAGCTTGAAAGACAGTTATGTCTAGACAAACTGTTTCCACACTCTGAGCTCCAGTTCCTCTACTGATATCGGTGTACTGACATAAGTACACTGATATAAGTAATACAGGTACACTGATATAAGTACATCCAGCTCATAGTCTAGTGACTGGCATGCCCTGAAAGGTACAACACATTTAAAAATATTCATGGCCCGTTCAGATTACAACTTCATGCCATAAACTAGAAAACTAGATTCAATAGATGCAGTAATTCCTTGCAGATATCAGCAACATGAAATGTAGGACAGTGACTTTTGAGAGACAGGAAACCAATGAGATGAGTTGAGCTTCCTGCTTGAGAAACAGTTTTCAGAAAGTAGCACAAGGAGGGAACAGCTCAGAAGAGTGTGGCCTTCTCACTGCTCTGGAGAGATAGAGATTGGAAGTTGGAAAAGGCTGGGATATGCAGAAATTGTGTAACCGAATGCCAGAGATAAGATTGCAACATAGGGCCAGAGGCTCAGAGTCAGCCTGGAGTTTCCTTGAATCTTTGATTGCTAAGACATAGAATGGAGCTCCAGAGGATTTAGAAAAAATACCATTGTGAAAGGGGAAAAACACCATTAGCGTGCTGAAAGCTAAACAAGCACCAAAACATCTACAGGCCTGGGAAATGGTCAATGTGAGACTGGCCAAAATGAAAGATATTTGTGGAGCACCTGGAGAAACTTAATTAGCCTCTCAGAAGAATTAAATCTTAGTTAAGGGCAGTCAACCTAAAGAGAATGCTAGATCTTCCCTAGCAGATCTTAATACAAACTTCAGAATGCTCAAGTCAGTTGAAAGTAAACTTGAGCAGTGGGGGGCGGGAGAGGGAGGGGCCAGGCAAAGGGTAAATGAAGCATTGCTGGCTGAATCTGTCCCAAATTAACCCCCAATACAAAAGTTTTCCTAGGGGTCTTGTTAGATTGGTGGGGCCAAAGAGATAGTACAGTGGGTAGGGGATTTGCCTTACATGCAGCTAAACTGGGTTCGATTTTCAGTATCCCATACAGTCCTCCAAGCATCATCAGGAGTGATCCCTGAGCACAAAACTAGGAGTAAGCCCTAAGCACAGTTGAGTATGGTCCAATGACTAAAACAAAAAGATTGTTGGGTTGGTAACAAAATTTGTGCCATTGATTGTTTTTTCATTAAAGGTACTCTCTTCAGTGTTTGATGACTGCAAATAGCATATACTGCTACCATGCTGACATTGGGGTAAGACGGTCTGGAAGTTTTCACAACAAGTAACTTGAAGGAAAGACCTTTAAGGAGGGACAGAGAGGTGAAAGAATGGGTATGGTTGATGTCTGTCTGCTAAAAATTGGCTTGCCAGGGGACCAGAGTGTTGGGGACTTATGAAGATGGTGGACTGGCTTGACTGTTTCACGAATCTTAGGTTACTTTGAAGAATTGAGAGGTGCATGGAGGAAAACAAAATCAGCACATCGGAAAAAAAGATGTGTGTGATACATATGTAAACACATAGATATTGTGATATAATATTGTTACAGTAATATGTAATAAAGCATAATAGTGATATAGTATATGTTATAATACACTGCATATTTTATAGCATATAGGATACATACTATATATAATAAATCAGGAAGAAGAATTTATTTTGAAAAACAATTTCTTGTTGTTATATTCAAACACTGGCATAATCTGTCTATTCTGAAAAGTTAAGTCCCAGGTTCAGGTTTCAAGAGTGAAAAAGGAAGTGAGAAAAACTAAATTGCTCTGCAACATAAAATAAGCATTTAAGATTTTGTTTGGTTACTGAAGAGAGGGTCAAGGGGTCCTGAGACTTGGAAGAAAGGGGAAATAGAAGGAGAGAAAGTTACTGTCCCTGATACCAGGTCCTCCTTCACAGAGAGGGAACGGACAGCTTCTCAGTGGCAGGGCTAGGATCGGAAGGTCGAACTCCAAAGTCTGGTGCTGTTTATGCCTGCAGCATCCCCTGCTCAGTCTGAAGGACTTGGGTTTGAGTCAGGAGGCAGTTGGTTGGTTCTTCACAAAATGTGATTATCTTCAACTATGGAGAGACTGAAGGAAGAATCCACCTGGTGTGAAGTGAAGCATCAGATGCTCTTGCAGGAAGTCCCTGCACCACCTTGGGGATGAGGCTACTTCCTCTGGTTAGTTCTCAGTGTGCAGGTTCCACCTGCTTTCCCAGAGAGAGCTAGTAAACAACCTCACACCACCTCCTGCCCCCTAGGCCTCCTGCAAGTAGGCCTGGTTGGGTTACTAAGACAACCAGACTTTCAATTTCCTGATAAGCAGAAGCTGAGTAGCTGAGTCCCCCAAAGAATTTGCATTTGGTTTCCTTCACATATTATTAAAAGAAAAGAAGAAAGAAAGCAAAAGCAAAACAAAGCTGATTTTTAATGGCATGGCCTATTTCTCCCTGAGAACCTGGTGCTTGGGGTTTCTCATAGATTCACGTGATTGCTACTCAGGCCACACATGAAGTCCTTCATTAGCTGAGCTCTGCCTCCCGCTACTCCCAGCTGTGGGGATGGCCTACCCAGTGAAATACCTGGCAACCGCATTAGCTCAGAAATGCAGAAGACTCAACGAGTTTTCATAAGTGAACTTTCCTTGGGTTTCAACAGAAGTTTGCCCGAATCTTGTGTCAAATGTGAAAACTCCTGAGGGCAGAGATGGCAGATCCTTGGTGCTGGGTTTAGGTCTAGATGATTGCTTTGGCAGGCCCCAGCTGAGTGCCTGGGAATCTTGGGAAATGACAAGTGCATGAAGATGCGTGAGAATATGATCAAAAGTGAATGGGAAATGGAGAAAACAGTGAAAAGACTGCAGCATTTTTTGTCTTATTTAAAAAATCTGACACAACATAAATCCACTGAGGCAGAGGTTGGCTTCGAAGCTTGAGTTGGTCCTTAGTTTCAGAAAGACAGGCTTTGCGGGGGCATAGGGTTTAAGTGGCTCCATTCAGCTGAATCAACTGTGCACATAGAGTTAAATAGATGTGTGGGCACCTATGGGTGTGTCCTCTCTTTTGTTATGACCAAGACAGGAGGGTTTTCTCTATCTGGACAAAGGGGAAGGAGAAGAGAGGTGTCTCTAAGATCCAAATGGGTGGGGGAAGTTGGGATGCCAGATCCGTGGTGAGAGGCCAATGGGGTTCTATGAGCTTCCTCTTTATTCACAGGTTTGTCTTGCTGAGAATTCTATCGTCTCCGCAGCTTCTCCCATGTTGAGGCCCTTTTATCTAACAAGATTGTTCAGTGTGGAGCTCTTCCTGGGCTGAGTTGAGGCTAGCAGACAGGAAGGGGACTATGGAAGCGTGGGGATCCTATTTTGTCAGGCTTTGTTATTAGTATGAGCATGAAAGGTCAATGTCATTAATTAGTCAGTGGACAAGTAATAATGATGGTGGAGTTTTGGGGCTGTGCCGGAGCTCACTGTTTTGTTTTCTCTGCTCAGTAAGAGAAAAGGCAGAGGGAGTGGTTAGAGAAGACAATTATCGACCAAGTCCTTTAGTTGGGTTGAATATGGGAGCTTGACTAGAATCTCCTGTGTTCTGGTTCTAGTAGCCACTAACTAAAGGATAACAAAGCTTCACTCTCCTCACCTTCTACCTCCCACCCCAGCTCAAGGAGACCAGGAACCAGCAGATTTCAAGTTCTCCAGGGAGGGAACTTCTGATTGTTGAGACCAAGCCAGTGAAGGTGCCAGTGTAGACAGAGGCAGCCTGGATCATGAGAATGTCCTTGATAAACTGTGCCTTCTGACTTGACATTCTACAATTCTGAGTTCTTTCTGTCAATAAATGAGCAGAATTAATGGTGCTTAGTGAGGTGCAGAGGAATGAATCAGGTGTGGAATCCAAGTAGGCCATAAAGAGATTCAGGCAGAGCAGAGAGAAATAAAATTCCAAGTGATCAAAACTAAAATTCATATGGAATATGTGTTACCTCTCAAGAAATAAAAAGTAAAAGGGTGTTATGTGTAAAAAAAAGGCTACCAGTTTCAAAAGACTTGCCTACTTTTGGGCTCAGCTTGTGAGTTTATGACGCATGTACTGTAAAGTTGGAATGAGCGTGCAGGTTTTGTTTTCTCATCCAGAGTCTCAAAACAAACCTGATTCTAAAATGTCAGTTTGTGTGATGTGTCTGAGATGGCTTTTAAGTAAAAATAGGTATCTCTGGGATATTGTATACAGAAGCAGAAATATAATAAATCTATAAATGCATAGTCGGTGCTTTTGGGAAATGGTGTTCTGTCAGTCCAGATAGGTAAGGAGCCAGAATGGATGGGTAGTTTATGGGACCTTTAACCCAGAATGCTGACACCTGGAGGCAGAATGCTTCCTTGCTGGGGCTGTGTGTGTGTGTGTGTGGGAGGGGGTGGTAGTAGTGTCCTGTATCTGCTCTATCTCTGTTCCTTCTCCTGGAAGAATCTCCCCTTGAGGAAGAAGCTTATCCTAATAAATTAAGGCCCTCAAATGTGTAAAAGTCTAACCCAGATAAATTAAAATAGTCAGGCATTTGACCTGAAGAATGTTATTCTTCTCGTGATGATTACTGGTCTAAGCAATAAATATTGCACATGGAGGACAGTCAAGGCTCTCAGTCTATGAAGCTGTTAGCCACCTGACCTCATGCCTTTTCTCTCTTATTTGTCTCTTTTTCTAATCCTTGCAGCATCCCTACTTTAGGCCTTTTCACCCAGAGCCAGTCACACAGGTAAAGTGGTTTGCCTTCACGATGCTGCCTGAGTTATGTTTTATCTAGTAACCACATTTAGCAGGTAGAAAAGTTTCATCTGTAGAGCTTGTTCACATATTTAGAAAGATTCTGCTTGTTATATTGATGTGTTCCTTGTTAGAAGTCAACTTTTTAGAGTCTTGGAGAAAAGCAAGCATTTTAAAATTTTCTACTTCTAGGTAGCAAAGTCTAAGTATCTTTAATTTTTTCCTCTAAGTATCTAATTTAATTTAAGCATCTAATTTATTTTTTTAATTTTGGGGGTGAGGAGGGTGTTCCTGGCTGTGCTCAGATATACTTGTGACTTTGAGCACAAGGATCACTCCTGGTGGTATTTGGGGGACCATTATATGGTGCTGGGGATCAAACAGGGGTCAGCCTCAGCCTCATCTAAGGCAAGGGCTGTACACACTGTACTATTTCTTAGGCCCCAAAGTGCCTTTGATGAATTCCAGAGACCTACATGATCCTCAAGCCCTTCTTTCCTTCTCTAACACTGGGCCATAGGTTCATTTCCCTACAGCTTTAGTGACTTATTTATATCTTGGAGCACTTCTGGGAGCTGTGACAGCTTTTATGGCTGGTACCTATCCCATGTAGCAAAAAAGCAATGACATTTCTTAACATCTTTGAGCCTGTTTCTTCATTGATAGAACAGAGGAGTATTAGCTAGCTCAAAGAATCATTGACACTCCTTCTTCAAAGAAATTTTTGTTTAATATGGTCCCTGGGATATAGAAAGAACTCAAGCCACAAGAATTATCTGTTCTTAAGGACATGGTAGAGCAGAAATTTGCAATCAAGATGCTAGGATTACAATTCAGTTCAACAAGTATGGATTGACTATGTGCCAGTGTTAGAGACAGCAAGCCGGGGATATATTCATTGTTTTAGCAAATACTCATAAAGCAAATATTGTTAGCAAAATCAATTATGACTATTGGTTGCTTAGAGTTCTGAATAGAAAGACCCTTCTTTTTTCTTCTCTTTCTTTTGAATTTATTCTATATTACAAAAGGGTCTTATAAACTTAGGTGGAAAAAAATCAATCAATAATTCTATACTTGGGACTGGGACTATTGCTCAGTGGTAGAATACAGGTTTTGCATGTATGAGTTTGATCCCCTGGCACGCCTCTTCCCCTCTCCAAGAAGCAAATAAAATGATACAAATGACATTATTTCTTATCTACGACATTCTGGAAAGGTACAACTATAGAGATAATAAAAGGACCAGAAGTTGCCAGGGATTTCAAGGGAGGCTAAGAGGGATAGATAAACAGAACACTGGGGATTTAGGGCACTGAAACTATTCCACAGGCTACTGTAATAGTGAAAACATGTCATTATGCATTTTCCAATACTCAAAGAATGCACGGGACAAAGTTGATTCCTTATGTAAGTATGGACTATAATAACAGCATGGCAGCAGCATCAATTCCAACAAATGCCTCACATTAACTCAAGATGTTAGTTAGAGGGAAATTCACAATGTGAGAGAATAGAATGAGGGAATATATAAGAATTCTTTGTACTTTCTGTTCAATTTGTCTGTATACATTAAATCACCCTAAAATTAATCTATTCAATGTTTTAAAAATAGTTTCATTATTCCATTAAATATCTCAGTTCTACCTTCTAGAAATTAGATTTGAATTTTGGTTGAAGCATATGTTTCTCCTTTCTATTTGGGGACAGGCCCACATTTCTCCTGACCCCAGTGCCTCCACATTTTAACATTTTCCTACAGAACAAGGGAGAGCAGGAACCATGCCCTACATTTAAGTCCTCTGTTTAGACCTCTCAGTGCTTCTCATCCCATGTGTGTTACCTGTATTAACTCATTTAATTCTTTAAATAATATGATTATATAGTTACCACACTTATCTCCATCAAGTAAGAGAAAACCAAATCTCAGGAAGGTCAAGTAACAAGTTTTTTTCCAGTGTAGCAAAACTAGTCACTGATAGAGCATGGCCAACTCAGTTTACCTGGCTTTAGGATTTTGGGGAAGTATCTGAAATCCTGCCAAATTTTTTAAAAATAGTGAAGCAAATAATTTTAGTTGGGGGGTGTGATGGAGGAAAGGAGAGAGAGAGAGAGAGAGAGAGAGAGAGAGAGAGAGAGAGAGAGAAATGGCTCTGGGATGCAGACACTTCACCTACTCCTTAAATGTTTTAAACTATGGGTGACACATACTTTTGTGTAGTGAAGTCATTCAGTTTTCTCACACAGTGAGAGTGAAATTGTTTTTGTAAAAGGTCTGCATTTTTGTCTACTATATTGTACATGTATTTTCTGAAGATCCAATATAAAGTGCATTTAGAAAACTCACTGCTTTAATCTAAAAGGAGAGCTAGGGCCTGAGAGAGAGCACAGATGGTAAGGCACTTGTTTTGCTCTTGACTAACCTGACTGAATCTTTCGTACTCACATTTGGTCCCCTGAACTCTGCCAAGAGTGAACCTTGAGCCCAGAGTCAGAAACCTGAGCACAGAGCCTGAGTACTACTGGGTGTGGCTCCAAGACAAACAAGCAAAAATCAACAAAAATCATCAACCAACAAAAATGAAGAGCAGTATGATCCTGGAAAAGGAGAAGACTAGAGCCAACTCAACTGAAGCCTCCAGGTGCTGTCCCTGGCTCTTGCTGTCTCACTCATCCTGCTGCCTGTGCTCTGTAGTGTGTCCCAGCCTCCTCACAGCAGCGCCTGTCATCATATCCAAAATCAAGAATGTTCATTCATGTTGAATGACATTTTTCCTTACAGACTGTGATGTTAACAGTCCCCAGCAAATGTCCTATTGATAGGACAGATACCTTCTTTCCTCTTGCTCCCAGACTGAGTCACATGCCCACTCAAGTCAACCCAGGAAAGGAAATGGGGCTGCCAGGATCAGATTCCTCCCAACTGAATATCTCTGATCAAAGGCTGCCTGCAAAGATAAAAGAAGAACTGAGTGTAAAACAATCTAAATGTTTTTCCTATGTAGAAACCAAAGCAAAAATCTTTCAAAAAGGCATTCTCTATTTCCTTAAACGTAGAAGTCTAATGCATAAAGTCCATCTATTCAATCATCCATTTATTGCTTCCAGAAATGTTTGCTGATGATCTAGTCCATGCCTGGTACTGAGTTAGGCACTGGAAACACAGTGAACAAAAGGAGGCACCTGGGGATGTCTCTAGAAAGGGACAGAGTAGTTGAACAACTAGTCTCTCTCTTTCTCTCTCTCTCTCTCTCTTTCTCTCTCTCTCTTTCTTTCTCTCTGTTATATTACAAATTGTAAGTGCTTCTAAGGAAATAAGAAATTGTATGATTTGAAGTTGTAACAGTGAGATATGATTTAAGTAAGGAGGAGTGTCAGAGTTTGTTCCAGGTTATCTAAATACAGAGCAAAGTCCTTTGTCGAGGAGAGAGACTTGAGAATGTTGGCTCCAGAGCCCTCTGCGGTAACATAAAAGGTTAGCTTTTCCAGAGTGACATAGCAGCAGGTCTAGCACTTGCCTTGCACATGCCCAATCCAAGTCCAATACTCGGTATCCTATTTGGTCTCCAGAGCACCACAAGCAGTAATTCCTGAGTGCAGAGCCAGGAGCAACCCCTGAGCATTGCTGTGTATGGCCCCCAAAAAAAACAAATAAAAGACCACAATTTTTCAGGTATCCTTTTTTCAAACCCAATATCAGCATTTAATTTCTTAAAATTTATGAGTTATTATTCAAGTTGTTTCTCCCAGATGATCAGAATCCAAGACTTCAAAGTAGCCTGATGAAGAATAGTTGAATCTGTTCACCTCATGTTATGACAAGGAATTGTACTAGACTACTGAGAATGTTATTCTATACCAAAGGTGCCTCACCAGGCTCTGTGATCATATTTGCTCCTGGCAGTGTTCAGGGGATACTACAGTGCCGGGGACCAAATCCAGGTCTCTTATATACAAAGCAGATAAATTAGCCTTTTGAGCTGACTCGTTGGACCCTCTTTGGAATTTTGTTCGTTTTTTTTTTTTTTTTGGCAATCATTCTTTTGTGCCAATGGACAAGATCACAGTCTGTCCCTGGTGCAGGGTACCCCTCTGAATGTCATAAACATTGATTGTTAGTCACTAGCGAATATGTGAATAGTGATGCAAAGCTAATCATTTCTGCTGCAGACAGTTCAGCTGGCTGCTGTGACACAAAGCACTCCTATTAGCGGCAGTGTTTGGGAGACGATGGATGAGTCTGCAGACCCAAGAGCAGTGATACTTTGTACTTAACTTTTTTTTTCTCTTTTTCAATATTCTTCTCCTAACACAAAAACCTTTAGCAAAATCTTAAGAAACCTTATTTCCTAATCTCAGTTCATACTATGGAATTTGAGATGGCGCTGATGTCCCAGGTGGGTGAGACAGTGGAAGAGCAGTAGCTGTGAGTTTGGAGACAAATCATAAGAAAAGTGAGGGACAAAGCTTTTCTTTGGCAAAAACTGAGGTCTCTTATTTCATCCTTTAACTTTCTATACTTTCTTGGCACAAATTAACACTTATAATTCTCTGCCATTCCCCCTTGAATGGAGGGTTTTCTCATTAAAGCCAACCTTGTACCCAAATCCCTGATTTTGACTTCCTCCTCATCCTGCTGCTGCTGCTGCTGCTCCTCCTCCTGCTCCTCCTCCTTTGCTCCTCCTCCTCCTCCTGCTCCTCCTTCTTTGCTCCTCCTCCTCCTCCTCCTTCTCTTCCTCCTCCTCTTCCTCTCAGACCTGTTCCATCTGCTACTTAGAAATTTCTCCTTTTCATCGTGGCCCTGCAGGTTCCTATCCTTATGATCATAAATATGCCCTACTCTATCCAACTTACTCTAGCACTTGAATCTCCAATCTCCCTTTAACTGTAGACCAACCCTCATTCTTATTATCCCAACAATTTCTCAGTTGCTGCTTAACTCATTTAAATTTTATTATGCCATCCTATCATCCTAATGAATACTTTCAAAAAGTCTTTTAAAATCAAAGTTTCACGTACCTTTAGAATAATATACATAAATCTATAGAGCACAGAATAGTCACATAGCTAATGTACCTAATATCTGCCACCAGGGAAGGGCATTAATATGGTGGCAGATATTAGGTAATATCTATCCCAGAAGCCTCATCATCACTTCCTCTATCCTCCTGAAATCTAACAACATGCAAAATTCTCATTTTATATATTAGTCTTGCCTCTTTTTCCTTTCAATTAATATAATTAGGATCTTATATTAATCTATCATATTAATATCTCCTCATTTTCTCTGACCCTTTTGTTCAATATTATCTTATATGATGTAGACATGCTATTACATACATTTGGGTTTGTTTCTATTATTCCATTGTAATAATATGCTGAAATGCATTCATTTCACTGCTCATGAACATGAGCTATTTCAAACAAAAGCTATTTCAAATAGAAGTTTAATTTTTGTACTTGGCTTTTTGGCATATGTGTACATGGACTTCTTCATTTGCTATATTTTATTTATTTGGGCATTTTGGGCCACACCCAGTGGTGCTCAGGGCTTCCTCCTGGCTCTGTGCTCAGGGATCATGCTTGGCAAGCTCAGGAGACCATACAGGGTTCCAAGTAATCAAACTTAAGTCAGCTGCATGAAAAGCAAGTGCCTAACCTGCTCTACTATCTCTCTGGCCACTCTTTGTTCTAAAGGAAGTTGTTACTTGGGACCACAAAAGAGATGGAGAAAATTAGGCACTGTGATATTTAGCTGATTGGATTAATTTATCATGAACAATTATTCTATTACATAGAGATGCAGAAGAACATGGTTGCAAACAAGAGATGGTACTTGGGAAACAGATGTGTGCTGTATGAGGGAATACACAGAAACAGACCCTGTAATTAAGTACAAAATTGTACAGTTCCAAAGTAGAGGCAAGTTTTAGAATCTCCTGGCTAAGATCAGACAGTTTAATACTAGGGCTAAGAGTCCTAAGAGTCCTCCCTTCTGCTCACCTCACAGACCGCCAGGAGAGTCCCTAAAGGCCTGGCAGAGAAGAGGCTAGAGGTGTGGGAGTCATTTTCATCAAAGCCAAATATAGATTTCTGCCTATGTGTCTTCTTTCCGCTGGGCCCCACACTTAAGTAGATGCAAAAATGGCTGCAAATGGAGAAAGTGCAGATGGGTTCTGTGCCCCCTCCAACCTTCTCAGGCTCAGAACTTTGATCCTGCCTGGGAGCTAGAGCAGAAAACCCAAGAGGACTTAGATGCATAGAGCTCAGAATCCGTCCTCTTTATAAGGCAATGAAGGTGAAGAGGCAGGAGGAAGAGCTGAAAGCGTGCCTTTGGATTTGGGATTAGGAGAAGTGCGGATGGTCCATCATTATCATTAATGTCATCATCACTTAAATTTGCATCGCTTATGAGTTCATAAACAGCTTTCAATCGATTGCCCCGATTTTAAATATTTGCCCCCAAGAACCCGTTTGCCGTGAAGACAAGGGGAAGCCTCTATCTCTTCCCCCATCCCTCTCCGCGCCTCTCCAGACCCTTCTGCGGAGCCCAGAGGGTACCCCTCGCTCCATTTCTCCGCGGGAAGGTAAATAGGGCCAGATAGACAGAAGCCCTGGGGCTGGTAGGACAACAGACGGCGAGACCAGGGACAGGCCCCCGGCTACAGAAGTGACCCGAGCGAGTCGGAGTAGTTGGAAACGTGACAACTTGGACACCTCAGGCGCCGGCGGGGATGGGTCCCGGACGGCTAGACTGGGCGCGGGGGCGCGGTGCGCTCGCACGCGGGGCCGAGAGACAGCGGACACATCTGGGGACTTGGGGGCGCCGAGCCGCAGCTTTGGCCGCGCACCCCGCCGAGGGTGGCACCGCCTCTCCCGGACGCACGTCGAGCGCGGTCACCCCACGTCGCCCCGCGGGGGCCCCGGGCAGAGCGGGCCCGCCCAGGTGCGCGGGGGTTGGGCCCGGCAGAAGGTGCGCCACCCCGCAGCCGGCGGCGCCGGGGCCCCCGCGGGAAAGCGAAAGTGTCGGGGTGCGCGGGGGGAGGGGCACACGGAGCCGAGGGCCATGGACGGGCTCGGCCGCCGCCTGCGATCCAGCCTGAGATTCAAGCGCGGCCGTGGGGGTCAGTGCGGGGCCGGGGTGCGCCGGGAGGCGGGGGCGCGGGCCCCGGGAACTCCGCCCGGGTGGTGGGGGCTCAGGTGGGTGCGAGGGAGGCCCAGGTGAAGGCGGGTCGGCTCAGGTGGGGACAGAGCTGGAGGTCAGGGCAGTGGGCAGGCCTCTAGGGCGAGCGCGGCCGGCTGTCCCCGGAAACGACATTTGGGGCCCCGGGCCACGTGTCCTCCAAATCAAGAAACTTGTGGTGCAACCACAGGGTTCCTGAGACCGGTCGGGACCCGCCCCTTCCCGCTGCTTCAGGGGCCACTGGGTTCCCGGGAGAGAGCAGAGCTCTGGGCACCCCCAAAATCTTTTGCCAGATGCGCCCATATCCCTGACCCAGGGAGACTCCCGGGTGGGATGGAGATTGCTTAGGGGTGGGATGGAGGCTGTGTGTGTGTCTGTGTGTGTGTGTGTGTGTGTGAGAGAGAGAGAGAGAGAGAGAGAGAGAGAGAGAGAGAGAGAGAGAGAGAGAGAGAGAGAGAGAGAGAGAGAGAGAGGGGAGAGAGAGAGGAGGGTATCATTCTGTCATTCTCCTGCTGCATCCCGCATCTGCCAAGAGAGAATCAATGGATGACCAGAGCCCATTGTCACTTTGGCCATAGTCACCTCCTGCGGAGGAAAGCAGGCTGGGAAGTCAGTGAGGGTCTTCCATAGTTCCCTACTTCCCTGACATCCAGGAGTCAAGGGTGAGACCCCCACCTCCACCCCATTCCAAGTCTCAAACTCAGGAAAACCCCAGAGTGCCCTTTCTGCCCTCCTGACACCTGCTTCCCCAACCTGATGGTTCTCCCAAATACAGAGATCAGCCACCTGACTCTGTGTCCTCACCTGCCTTCTCCCTCCTTTCACTTGGTATCCCTCTACCCTCAAAGGCCTGTGTGAGGGGCTCCATGTTTTCCGGAGTCCCTGCAGGCCAGCCACCAAGCCAATGATGTTACTGGGAGAGTAATAGCTAGTATTACCTGTCCTGAGCTCTGGCCCCTGAACCTTCACCCTGCCAACAACCCCCAACTGACCTCTGGGTGCACCCTCTTGGGGATTCCTCCTTGGGAATTTCTTCATAGGCAGTTGTGTGATAGAAGGGTGTGTGTGTGTGTGTGTGTGTGTGTGTGTGTGTGTAAATCATTATGGTGGGGACCAGTGGCCTGTGGTGGTGGTGGAGGAAGAGGAGCTAGGTTGCAGGAACCTCCTCATCTCTATTATACAGTTGGGAGCCTCCATCAGGTGACAGGGAGGGGCTTTCTGTGGAGGAACAAGTGGAACCAGAGTCTGGACTTCCCTAGATAGGGTGGCTCCCTCCTCAGCTACAAACAGGACAATCATCCCTTTACAGGGCACTAGGAAGTGAGATGAATTATATAATTATATGAAGCATGTGTGTTTGAGGGATAAAGCAGCATTTAAAAAAAATTTCTGGATTCTCAACCCAAAGATCTGGTCACATTTGATTTGTGTCTTTTGAGGTTATTTGGGCTCTCCTGATGAAACAGGAGGAAACTGACTGAAAGTGCAGCCCTCAGGATTCAGGGAGAGGAACAATCTCTTCAGATCTGTTTTGTTTTTGTTTTTTTCCTTTTTGGGTCTTGCCCAGTGATGCACAGGGGTTACTCCTGGCTCATGCACTCATGCACTCAGGAATTACTCCTGGCAGTGCTCGGGTGACCATATGGGATCCTGGGAATTGAACCCTGGTCAGCCTTCTGCAAGGCAAACGCCCTACCCACTGTGCTATCGCTCCAGCCCCCAATCTCTTCAGATCTGATGAAAGCTCCTCAGTCCTGTGCCAACAGGGGGCGTGTCACACTGAGTGAAGGTTTGGTGCATGCTGCATTCAGAGGGCGGCTGGAACTTGGCCTGGAGGCCTCATCATTTTCATTTCCATCAATTCATGCCCAATCATGTAAATAGTCCCCAAATGAGTCCCTGCCTCAGTTTCCCAGTTTGTCTCAGGAAGTGGCTGGTTCCTCCGGACAGATCATGAGGTTTGCTTGGGTGTGTGCAGGCTGTAAGGTGTGGCTCTGCGGAGCTGGTGCTGCCTGCGTGTCTTCCGGGTCACTGCTCATTCATCCCAGCATTCCATGCATCCTTATGTGACGAGCCTCTGTGCCAGAGTGTGGCTGGAACACTGAGCTGGCTCTTGCTAGTCCCATAATTGCCAGATCTGAAGCTCAGGAGCAAGGCAGCTATGCCCCTCTCTCAGAACTGCTTTTTTCCCAGACAAACTGCTACTTCTTGGCAAGTGGGAATATTGATACCAAGCCCTTTGACCTTTCTGGTTCTCTAAGGGGCAGTTTCTGGCCCAACTCCTTTAATTTTGTACCACATGTATTTTGTGATTAAATAATTAAAGGGTAGGGTACAGAGAGATAGTACAGGGACTAAGGTCCTTGCTTTGCATGTGACCAAGCCCCTTTCTATGCCTGGCACCACATGTGGTCCTCCGAGCACTGCCAGGAGTGACCCCGGAGTACAGAGCCAGAAGTAAGCTATAATAAGCTCTTTCATTTTATGGCCCCCAAACAAGACAACAAAGGCTTCTGTGGGAATTTAGGATGATTTATTTATTTATTAATTGATTTATTAAAATCTTTCTCAGCCCCTAGATGCTGCTTCTATAAACACCATTAGAACTACAGGGGCAACTGCTCTGCTGTTAGTTTGGGTGGAACCTCCCCTTGGCCCACCAGGGGTAAGAGATGGAAGTAGTAAGGATAGGGTGGAGAATACCCAGACACTTTTCTCTGCAACCAAGTGACCCTCAATTTCCTGATGCAACCAGTCCCTTACTCTGGGGGAACTTCCTAAGTCAGTCCTTCCTAGTTTAGAAGAGGGATTCTTTGCTAGAGCCTCAGAACAGGGCTCCAATGAGAAAAGTTTATCCTAGTCAGCCTGTGTGGGAGATTAAAGACCCAACAGAATCCAGAGTATTGGCTCAGAGATGGACTTTGCTGTCTGTTTAGCTACTGGGATTGGAGGCTTCTAAGTCTGAATTGATCTGCAGGACTCTTTCTTTGGTCAGACCAATTTCATCATTTAGGTCAACTCCAGTCCTCTTCCACGGGGAGGCAGTGGCCTCCCAGCTCTGGGGGGTACTTGTGCCTCTGTGCTTGCTCATGGAGCTCAAGTCTGGAACTTCAGAACAGCTGATGACCTTACAACATGGCTACCGTCGAGTAAGTGAAAGGTCAGGAATTTAAGTCAAGGTGATACAGGATCCCTTTACTTGGCCTTAAGGTTATCAGGCTTCCTGCACTCAAGGGAGTTGGAAATAATCCCCCACCCCCTCGCAGAGCATGCAGCCCAGCATTCAAAGTCCTTAGCCCAGCCCAGCAGCTGGGGTGTTTGCTCATGACCTTTTCTCTCACCACACCCCGGGGCTCTTGGGAGGAGCTGAGGTCTGTGCTGCATTGCCAGGATGCTGCCTCTGACAGTGCAGCTGTTCTGCTGCCTTCCTGGGCCCCGTCACATCCTTCTCACTCAGACTGTGGGTGCCCAGGATGGCAACTCCTCTTCTCTGTTTGGAGGACAATACGGGGCTCGGCTCTATCGAGTTGCAGTTGGAGACTAAAGCAGTGGCCCCTTTCTCGGGCTTTCGGTAGCCAGGCAGTGCTGGAGAGGGAAGTCCCTCATGCCCCATCAGCCTGAAACGATGGAAGGACAAGTAGTAGGAGGCGTGCTCAAGCTCTTCCGCAAACAGGGTCCTCTTCGGCTGCCTCGACGCCGACCAGGTTTGGACTACATTACCCAGTTTTTTATTTAAATTTTTCTTTTCCCTTCGTTGCTTCCTTGAAATGTGTCTTATTCCTTTCCTTTTTATAGCTTGACCTCCACCAGGGCCCTGTAGGGCCAAGCCTGGAGGTTTCCCATGTTGCTTTTGGACCAACCATTGTGGGGGTTGGTATGGCCCCCAGCTCTTGCCCCTGGGCCTTATTCTGATCTCTTTCTGAATACATTTAGACCCCCCCCTCTACTCTTTGGGTATCAAAATCATATCAAAATGATGGGGTGAGGGCAGGAGGCCACATATTTCTATTGTGGGTCTCAGTGGGGGCTCACTCACTTGAATTGTGCTTCCTGCTTGCTGTGTTCCAGTGATGAGAGTTTCTGGCTGGTGCAGTCCTGAGTGGGGGAGGGATCAGACTTGTTAACCGCCTCATGCCTTCAAGGCAAGTGCTCTACCTCAGAGCTACCTGGGCCTCCCAGTTCTGATTTAACAGAAGTCAACATAATTCTCAGTACTGACACTATGGAGGAGAGGCAGTGTTTAGTACTTGGGGTGAGTGGCCTTCCAGATCTGTGGTTTCTTTGTTCTTGGTTCCCCCGCAGTTTCCCGCAGGCTCAGGTGTTTTGGGGCAGGCACTGGAAATGGCCCAGTTGGCTCTGATTCTGCTCGTGACTTGAGGTGCTAGACAGGCTCCAGTGGGGCCTGGCAGCCTCTACGGGACTGGAAGTCTACACACTCCACTTGTGGGGTCCTGGACCAATGAGATACTGAACTGAACCTGTGTCTTAGTTTCAGCGCCTCCACAAGATAGCACTGGGGCCACAGACAAGGAACCAGAAAGGACTCAGGAATACAGTTTGTCCAACCTCACTGGAGGCCAGCACTTCTTTGAATACCTTCTTGTGGTTTCCCTAAAAAAAAAGCCCTCCGGGACCAATTATGCACCCACAATCACCTACCAGTTTCCCAAGGTAAGGACCCAGGGAGCCAAAGGGTTGGGGTATTTGGGAGGGAATAGTGCGGTGTGCCTCTCTCCCCAACCTGCTCCCAGCTCTCACCTTCTGCTTCCCTTCTCGTCCAGCCCTGAGCTGTTATCGCCTGCAGAATCTAGGTCTGGCTTCTGGATGACGTGCTGGCCAGATGCCTTGCCCCAAAATCAGGCTAGAACATCTGCCTCTTTGGAACCTCTGGGCTCCTTCACATTCCACCCCTAATCACCTTTCCGGGGAGCAGCTTACCTTCGGCCTGAGCTCCTTGCTGGAAGCCCCTCCCTGGGGAGAAGGTGGGAGCGGCCTGTGGGGAGGCCCAACCTGTGGCCTCAGCCCAAGCATCAGGTTCCTTCTTGTCTGAGGCAGCTATGCTGGGGCTGGGCAGTGGGGCGGGGACAGGCCATTCTTCTCCTTAACCCTGACTTAACCTTCATCCTTAACTAAGCTGGCGGCTTCTCTGCCTAACCTAGTGTCTCTCTGATGTGGTCGCCACCTCTGAGCTCTTCTGCACACAAGTGATCCAAATCCCCTTTCTTACTCTATAGCTTCATGAGTTCCAACTCGGATCTATGGGTTTGGCTCAGGAGGGGCTGTTTTCGGTCTCAGGGATCTTGCTGCCAAGCTTTGTTTTTTTATTTTATTTTATTTTATTTTTAATGAATCACCATGAGGTACAGTTACAGACTTGCAAACCTTTTGTGCTTACTTTTCAGTCATACTGTGTTTCAGTCAAGTACCCTTCCCTCCACCAGTGCCCGTTCTCTACCACCAATGTTCCCAGTTTCCCTCCCATCAACCCCATCCTATCCCCCACCTCCTCGCCCCTCACACCTCTATGGCACTGCCACCAAACTTTGAATGAGCTCGTGCACAGAGACAGGCCAGGGCTCTCTATGAACCCCTGTGCTCATGGAAAAGCTTGTAACATGGCTGTTAAGCCCTTAAAGGAAGCCTGCCAGCCTCATGTGCCGTGCCCCATCCCCTAGTTCTGCCATCCTTGTCTCTTCCTGTTCCTTCTAGCGGGAGAATCTGCTTCGGGGCCAACAGGAGGAGGAGGAGCGGCTGCTCAAAGCCATTCCCTTATTCTGCTTCCCAGACGGAAACGAGTGGGCACCGCTTACTGAGTATCCCAGGTAACTGCTCAGCTATAGGACAGGGGGTCAAGGCTGGGTGCCAAGGGGCAGGTGAGGGCTGTGCATTTCTGTGGCTCCTCGTGTGTTGAGTGTGCCTGTCCCCTCAGACTTCCCTCCTGTGTAGAGGCACTGGGTGAACTTACCTATAGGCACTGGGTGGACTTACTTATAAACTCCTCTCTTGCAGGCCCAGTAACTCAGGCTCTCAGCTAATGGGTCACACCTATCCCTGGTCTAGAGAAGGGGCAATTCTCTGCCCTGTCTAGGGAAGGAGAAGCACAGTGCTTTGATTCGGCCTCTGGTAGAATCTATACTCAGAAGCAATCTGCTGGCCTCCTAGAAGGAGACCTGCTCAAGTCCTCATAGCACAAGCCTGGGATGGATCAGGCCACCTACCTTACCTGCATATTTTGGCTTTTATGAGTCTGACGACCCTGAGTGGGAAACACCCTCTCAGATCCTCAGAATCTGCATCTTTGAAGTGAGAGAATCATTGAGAGCACGTCAAAGGGTTGCTCTGTGGATAAAAATGAGCAGTGGCATGCAGGCTCAACACTGGGCAGCACTTAAGATGCTCCTGAGGTTATTATTACCTTTGGGATCAATCGGCAACCACCCTCTGCCCCCTGCACTCCCTCACCCCACTCAGCTGTCAGAACCCCTCAGACTCTGGCTGCCTTCCTGTTTGAGGATCAAATGCAAACCGGATGTTGTCTGTTCTTCCTCAGGGAGACCTTCTCCTTTGTTCTGACCAATGTGGACGGCAGCAGGAAGATTGGCTACTGCAGGCGCCTCTTGGTCTGTGCATCTCAGAACCACTCCCTCCTCCCAGTAGCTGGCTGGGTTCCACAGCTGGGTTTGCCCAGGGCAGAACTGCAAAAGCCCAGGTCCCCAGGCAAAGGTGGTTGTAGCAAGGGCACAACCCAACACCTGCTGCCACATAAATGACCCCTTGCCCTAGCAATCCTCAAGCACAAAGACACACCTCACATCCTCTCCCACAGGGGCCCTTTGCCAGTGTGCCTTGGACTTTAGCCCTCCCTGATGTTCATCATCAGCCCCCTTCAGTGGAGGCTCCACCAGAATCCTCGAGCCAAGCCCCGTAGCCTTGGCTTCTGGCTCAGTGTGCCCAGAATGCACACTGAGACTTGAACCCTGAGGTTCAGTTTGGAGTCACAGGAGGACTCTCTAGGTCACTGTCCTGTTACTCATCTCATTAGTCACCTGCATCTCTACAGCCCTGGGTTCCCCTATGGTGCTGGCACAAACTGTGGCCTTGCCTGCCTGCGAGTCCTCCTCGCTCCAGTTAAGCTGTTTCAGGTTCACTATGGCGCAGCCTCAGCCACCATACCCAGGCCTCCTCAGTCTGAATCAGGTGACCTCGTGGAGTGACTGTGGTTCTGAAGGTGCCTCTCTGTCCCCCCAGCCCGCCGGCACCGGCCCTCGCCTCCCGAAGGTATACTGTATCATCAGCTGCCTCGGCTGCTTCGGCTTGTTCTCCAAGGTACAGGCGGGCACAGCATGGCTCCTTGGAGGCTTGTTTGGTGGGCTTGACTTCTTGGGGTCCGCTGCAGGCTGCCCTGTTTGCCCCCTGAACCTTCCATGGAATCGCATCCTCAAGACCCCCTCCCTCAGGGGTCTATTGGGAGAGAAAAACACTTGGGAAAATTGAGGCAGATTATGATGGGGGTCAGCTTGATTTCAGGGGAAAGTAGTAATGAAACCTAGAGCGTGGTGTGCCCCCTTCCCTGCAGGGACCCCCGCCCCTCTGTTCAGTTGAGACCAGTGGGGGTGGTGGAAGAGCCACAGATTAGAAATTGGAAGTTACAGGGGACATCTGACCCGAGATTCAGCTTTCTGTTCTGTCAGATGCATGATGGGGTCCTCATGCTTCCAGGTGGCATGAGGCTCAAGTGAGGTGATGTGAGAGATGCTAAGCACACAGGAGGCTGCTGGTTATGTGAAGGTGCCTCCTGCCAACTCCTGGTTATGCAGCTAGTGTGATCCCAGAGCACCTGGGCCAGGGAGTGCGTGGTGGAAGCAAGTCTTAAAGGACCAATGGACCCAGTGGACGATTGAACAATATACATTTGAATGGTGTGGATCCATTTCTCCCTGGATTTTCTTTTCTTCTCTTTTTGGTTCTGCACCACACCTAGATATGTTCAGGACTTATTCCTGGTGGTATTTAGGGACCCTTTGGTGGTGCAGGGGATTTGAATTTGGGTTTGCTGCTCATAGCACCTAATTTTGTGTACCATCTCTCTGGTTCCATCCTTGGATTGATTTTTTTTGGGGGGTGGGGTGGGGCATACCCCGTGTTGCTCAGGAGTTATTCGTGGTTCAGGGATCACTCCTGGGATGCTCAGGGATCACTCCTGGCAGGTTCTGAGGACCATATGGGGTTCTGGGGCTCAAGCCCAGGTCAGCTGCATGCAAGCAAAGTGTCTGCCCACTGTACCATCTCTCTGGTTCCCCATCCCTGGATTTTCTTATAGAAAGATGATGCAAACTTATAATATGGATAAGTACAGTAATGCAAATATATTTTCTCTTGTTACTTTTTATATCTCATTTTATTTTCTCTAGTTTACTTTAAGAATACAGTATATAGCACACATACTGTACAAATTATGTGTTGAATGGCTCATTGGCAAGGTTTCTTTTCAATGTCAGGCTGATAGCAGTTAAGTCTTTAAGAAGTCAATGATTGATTATACAGAATTTCTGGCTGTTCAGGGGGCTGGCGCCCTTTCTGCATGTCAGAGTGTGTTGTGTTTTGGAATGATTACTGGGAAGACTATTTTGCTGATATAGGGAGAGGGGAGGGACATGCATTAGTAGAGAGAGAATGAAACTAGGGAGAAATAGTACAGCAGGTAGGGGAGCATTTGCTTTGACTTTGACTGTCTCTGGCATCACATAAGGAAGATCCCTTGAACATGGACTTGTCCCTGAGCACCATCTGGTGTGATTCAAAAGAAAGAAAGGAAACGCATAAAAGCAGGTTTGGAGCAGCAGATAAGTAGCAGGTTGTTCAACAATAAGTCCATTCCTAGGAAGGAGAAGAGAACCAGTTGGTGGAGGAGCTGAGGAGAGACAAAGGATGAGACTTGGGGAGACGGTGTTGGTCCCATCCCCAGACACCAAGCCTCCTCTTGAGCCATGCCAACCCCTGTCCCTTTTCCATGCAGATCCTGGACGAAGTGGAGAAGAGGCATCAGATCTCCATGGCGGTCATCTATCCCTTCATGCAAGGCCTTCGAGAGGCGGCCTTCCCTGCTCCTGGGAAGACTGTCACTCTCAAGAGCTTCATCCCCGACTCAGGAACTGAGGTGGGTTAGCAAAATGTGAGAGAGTGGCACTGCCTGCAGAGTCTGGGCTCCCCTGGGCGTTCCCTCATGCTCCACTCACTGCGTGTTCCCAGACTCCCAGCCAGGCGGGACTTGGCTAAAGTTGGGGATAGAGATGAAAATCAAGCTTGACTTGTTTGATCCTCCCTAGCTGATGTTTCCGAGGATCTAGTCCCTATTTGGGACACCAGATTTACATCTGTAATAAATGAACCAGGGAAGCCGAGATTCTCAGGACTAGAAGGGACTTTGACCCCAGACCACCCCTACACCTGCCTTTTGCCCCTGATACCACCCCAACTCCCACTGCCTTCTGCCCCTGAGTTGTTCCTGCTCACGTCCTGTATCTCTCCCTCCACCTCCACCTGTCTCTTATCACCTGTTTCCACTATTGGGTCTCCACCCAGACCACATAGGCTTGCCATTGTTTTTAGGCACTCGGCCTGACCTCTGCTACTCTGGGTAATCTATGCCCCTCTGAACTTTGGTTTCCCCAAGTAAACTGAGGGGGAAAAGACTTGGCCCTTTCACTTATTCAAAAACTAAGCATGGAGTGCTTGTGGGGAGAGGCCCTGCATTCTGAGGCCTTTGGAGTGTGATGTCACCTTCTTTCTTCTATCTCCACAGTTCATCTCGCTAACGAGGCCTCTGGACTCCCACCTGGAGCATGTGGATTTCAGTTCTCTTGTGCGATGTCTCTGTTTTGAGCAGATTCTCCAGATCTTTGCCTCTGCAGTGCTAGAGAGAAGGATCATCTTCCTGGCAGATGATCTCAGGTGGGCGCAATGCTTGGATGGCTCCCTGGCACTGCTGGGCATCCCTGGGCCCAGGTAGCAGATGTGAGGGCCAGGCCTGTATGCTCAGTCTCCTGCCTTCACTTCTTAGTCCACACAAGGACTCCAGAAGTAGCTGTTGCAATCTCCTTGTTCCCACCTCCACACTTGATTGCTTCTGTCTGTCAGGTCTAAAGTTCCTGACTTAACTCTGCAAAGGGCCTGATGTTTTTCTAGCAACAACCCAGGTGATGACTAGTTAGGGTGGATACAAAACTGTGATTTGACTTTGAAAATCTCCGGGGGAAGTGAGGACAGAGCTGGAGGAGCACATGGTTCATGCATCTATGTCTTCACTCATCCCACAGGCACTTGGTGTGTGTCAGCTATCTGACAGATGCTGAGCATTGGGAAGGTGCAGACACACAGAACGAGGCCACTGACCTTAGGGACTTTAAATTATCTCATGGTTGAAAGCAGAGGTGTTGAAATCAGCAGAATGAGGTTCAAGACCCACGTGGTTAAAAAAAAAAAGACCCATATGGTTCATAACTTCTTGAAGCCGTGATTTTTCTTATCTGTAAAATGAAGATAATGGTGCATTTACCTAATAAGGGTCTGGTAAGGAGAAGTAGGTGAATTAATGCAAAATAGGTCCCTAGGACCCTGCTGGGTTAATTTGGGTTAATTGATACCTTACTAATAAATCCACTCGAATGGGTTTATACACAGACCCTGTGTATCTTTGAAACAAGGGGTACTAAGTCACATCTTTTTTACTTTTTTTTTGTATTTTGGGTAACACCTAGCAATGCTCAGGCTTAGACCTGGCTCTCTGCATTCAGGAATTACCCCTGGCACTGCCCAGAGGACCATACAGGATTCCGGGAACAATCCCAGGTTGGCTGCCTGCAAGGCAAATGCACTACCCACTGTACTATTGCTCCATTCCTCCCTGCTTCCTCCCCCCCCCCGCCCCCCCCACACCCATTCATATCTTGATCTCTTATTTCTTGAGGGTTTCAAGTCTGAGAATGATAAGGAGAGAATGGGGAAGGCAAACAAAAACAAAACCCAAGAGGTTGATTTCTTCATGCCAGGGTAGGGAAGAAGCTTGAAATACAGAACCAGCAGCCTTAGTTCTGTATTTTAAGGAAGATGGAAGAAAATATGTTAGCAGTCCAAAGGCTAGGAATAGGTCAGGAGGATGTCATGGGTTTTAGAGGAAAGGAAGCTTGGGCAGGGATAAGGGTTTCTGAGTTACAAATTCCACAAAAAATCTGACAAGCAAAAGAAGCTCCATACAAGCTGATCCTTGAAAAGAGCTACATTATCTTTTGCTTTGGATAAAGCTCTTTTTGCTCTCAGTCATGCAGGGAGATTTCTGTTTTGTGTATCTGAGTTTGTGATGCTTCCCCCTGAGATCTGTGTTTAGGAAGTGAAAGTGACAGGTGTCATTTGACCTGGAAGGGGGGGCACTACTGGTAGGACCCCTTTCAAGGTTAACTTTCTCTGGGGAGAGTCCCACCACTCCCTGCATCCTTCCCTCTGAACTTTTCAGCTCCCTGAAGTGCTGGCAGGGAGGGGACTTCCAGGCAGCAGCCTCAGTGCTCAGAGACTCTTACCAGCACAGGAAGTGCCCCCTTAATGCCAAGAATTGAAACAAGGTTTCCACATCTGTGTTTTTACTGGCCTTGACTTTGGGGCCATTTGGAGAACTGATTGAGCCACTAAAGCGAGTGAAGACTAGAGAGAGGAGTTGTGTGTGCTGATGGGGAGAGGGAGGTGCTGAGTCCTTACCTTGGGGTGATGCTTCCTTGGAAAGGTCAGAGGACATTCCCATGTGGGACTTTCCTATAGGAATCGCCTGGCAGAGGTTCCTGGAATCTAGGAATTTCCCAAGTTAACACAAGCATTGACCTGGTAACTTTATTTATTTGGTATTTGGGGCCACACCCAGTGATACTCAGGGCTTCCTTCTGGCTCTGGGCTCAAGAATCACTTCTGGTGGGTCTTGGGCCTTATATGGTATGAGGAATTGAACATGTAAGGGACGGAAGTGCCTTAACACCTGTGCTCCCACTCCTGACCTGGTAACTTTAAGCATGATTAGAGGAAACCATGGGAGGAAAGACAGGATGAGGTGAACCCGCCCAAGCAGGAAATAAGGCTGTGCCTCTCTTTTGCATCCCAGTGTTCACCTTTATCTCTGTAACTATAGGTGAGTTCCTTAAAAGTAGGGTCCTATATAGGCCACCCCTAGTGTTTCTTGGAATGTTGGGAAGCCACTTTTGGAGAGTTTGGCCTGGTATGGGAGGTACCAGGGCCACTCCTGCAGAGCTAGGGGAGGTGCATATGGTGCCAAGGCTTGAACTTGGGGCCTCAGCCCTGCCAGCCATGTGCTGTGCCTCCTGACTCAGCTTCCTGGCCAGCAGGAGCCATCTTAACTAATCTTAACCATCTGCATCTCTTCCTCTCAATGGGAAGGCCCTGGGAGGGCTCAGTCAGTGATCTGTTTGAATAAAGGCATTTATTTTTTCTCCCCTCCTCTCTTGAGAGCCTCTTCTACTTTTGGAAGTCATGAATGGAGAAGACTAAGGGTAAAGACAGGGGTTGAAGAGAGAGCCTTGGCTTCTCCTAGTTTCTACCACCCCCACCCCCAGACACACACACATACACACACACACACACACACACACACACACACGAGTCATCATGTCTGACCTTTGCATCTCTCAGACTTTCCTTTGCACACACAGGCAGCATTCCTAGAAGCTGCTGTGTGAAGCTGAAGCTGGAGGCCTGGGAGAACCCCTGACATCCGTTCTCTGTCCCCAGCACCTTGTCTCAGTGCATCCATGCTGCTGCCGCTCTGCTCTATCCCTTCAACTGGGCACACACCTACATCCCTGTCGTCCCTGAGAGCCTTTTGGCCACCGTCTGCTGCCCCACCCCCTTCATGGTTGGAGTACAAATGCGTTTTCTGCAGGAGGTCCTGGACAGCCCTATGGAAGAGGTAGGACACACCAAGAAGAGGGTCTGGTTTGGAGGCAGGGGTGCTCGAAATTCCATCCTGGTGATGCCACTAGCTGTGCCATGATTGGAAGTTTGAAGCCTATTGCTCACCCTCTTTTAGCCTGAGTATCTGTAAAAGGGGGATAAGGATGCACAGCTCCTAGGGATGATGGGTATGGGTTGTGGGGTAGGAGGTGGGGAATACTCTGCATCAAGTCATTCGTCCAGGTACAGTTGATTATAAGTACCTGTCCCCTGCTCCAGGGTGTCTGCCTTCGGGTTAAAAGGACAGCACCTAGCTTGTTCAGAGGTCATCTAGCTGTTCCAGGCCAGCTAGTCCTAATGAATCTGCCCCAGGATGTCCCATCACTCATCAATGGATTCCCACAGCTGCTCTCTTGCCACACACACCCCACCCAAATGCATTTGGGTGCACTCACTCCACTTAAGAGTAAGCTAATATAGCTCTCCATGCACATCATGACTTCAAATATAGATTTTTGTTGCAAGAGTCATCTGTCATTAGCGTGCAGCTTACTTGGCTAATGAGGATACAGGTTCAAACCCCCTTTGATTTTTTTTTTCTTTTGGTTGCTGTTAGCTTCTTATTTCTTGGCATTTCCCCAGATATGCTGGAGGGCTTGGTGGTAAAATGGGCTTTAAGAGCTTAAATCAATCCCCAGTGTTGAAAGGACAACTCAAAACATGCACTCTGCTGTGAGCTGTCGGTAGGAGCCTTCAAAGGAGAGCAGCTTCCTATCATCTCAAGCCAGAACTCTGTGATTGCATGTACACCTGGAAACCATAGACTCCATGTAGAGGAAGGGCCCAAGGAGAGAGACAGGGTCAGAGGAAAGCTACTACAGAAACTTCTATAATTTCTCCCACTTTGCACGGGGAAGATTTCAGTTAGTGTCCAGCTGACTTCCCCAGGCCAAATAGGCAAGATGGAAGCCAGCTAAAGCCCTTCTGACATGGAGCACTGCTGGGAAGCCGAGCAGCACGCTGTTTCCCTTTCTTGCCTCCCAGCCCTCCCTGAACTGCTGAGTACACAACATGCACTTTGAACGAGCCTTTGCCTTATGACTAACTGGGGCAGAGTATCAGCCCCATGTTTAGCAATTAAGTCTCAAATGTCCCAACCCCCAAAGTTAGGAAACTTCCTGACGCAGCAGCTCAAGCTCCCCAGATGCTGCAGCCCCTCCTGGCCAGGAAGACACCAGAAGGCCACTAGGACTGAAGCTGCAGTTCCTGTTCCCCCAAGAAGAAGGCAGAGGCCAAAGGCCTGAGTGGGCGTGGGAGGACTCCCTGACTCCCATGCACATCTCAGGAGGGGCTTAATTGACAGTGATAAGCTCAAGTATTGGGAAGATTTCTGGGAACAACTTCTCAACAGAATTCTTTACACACTCTTAGCTCCAACTTCAGCCCATCTCCAAGCAGTTCAGGCTCCAACTAGCTGAACTTGTCTCCCTGCTGATAATGAGGACAAGTGCTGTCTTTGATACTTCCCAGTCCCTCTATTTCCTCCCACTGGAAAGAAAGGAGCAAGGCTTTTCATTCCTTCATTGTCAGCACCCCGGAATGCCCCCAAAGAAGGGACCAGCAGCCATTTAAGTGTCTAACAATGATTGTGTGTGTGTGTGTGTGTGTGTGTGTGTGTGCGTGTGTGGTGGTAGGAGGGGCAGAATTTATGTGTTGTGAGGGGTTGACTAGGCTCAGTTCTGTCAGAACATCACCCTTTAGAAATGTGAGCATAGGTTAGAGCTGCAGACTTTTTAGATGTTCGCAAACCAAACTTTGGGTAAAATTTTTCAATTCAAATAATGGAAGAAAACTCAGTCCAGAGTACTGTTATTCCAGTTGGGCCTCCGGCAAAATTTTCATTTTGGTTTGTTTTTGTTTGGGGGTCAAACCGGTTGATGCTTAGGAGTTACTTCCTGGCTCTGCATTCAGAAATTACTCCTTGTGGAGCTTTGGGGATGCTTTGGGATGCCAGGAATTTAACCCAGGTTGCCTGCATGCAAGGCATGCCCACTGCACCATCTCTCCAGCCTAGAAACAAATCCAGTTGTTTAAAAGTACTCTTGGAATTAAAGAAACATAACTGTGTGTCCCATCAGGGGCTGGGAAGGCTGAGGGGCTTCAGGCAGTGATGGGGTTGGTTCTAGAAAACCCAGGTCTCCCAAGTTCCACCCTTAATAACTTTATTTCCAGCCTTTTGGCATAAGACCTCCTCTGGGCCTTTCTCTCCCTGCCTGCTGAGACTGGGGTCATTTTTTCTTGCTGACACGGCCAGGAATCAAACCCAGGTTGGCCACTTGCAGGGCAAGTATGCCTTAACCACTGCATTATCTCTCCAGCCCCTTTGAGTTTTCAAAGTAGAACAGGCAATTATGGGTCCAGCTCTTGTGAGCACTAAAAGATTGAAGAAAAAAGAAAAGTCCATAGCTGTGCTAAAGCTGAGCAGAGGGGAGGGGATTGAGGGGTCACTGTAGATGGAGTTGTACAGTCCCAAACACTGTACCATCTAAGTGTGAAAACTGGTTCCACTCACTATGTGAGTGTTATCACCTCAGATGATTTAGCTTTTTTGGGTTGCTTCCTCTCCTGCTAAACAGGGATGGTACTTGCCTCTACATGCTAAAATGAGATAAATCTCACAAAGTACTTACTAACTTCTCAATGTGCCACAGGTAGAAGCAATCTCTGTGATCAGTTTTATGAAGGGTGTGATTGGCTGGGAATACTCTATAGGTGTTCCTGTTCTGTAACTTTTTGTTCTTGACTGAGAACATCCCATAGGTATTCCCATTCTCCCGTAACTTTCTATTCTTGTCTTCACTTCCTACACCTTTAAACCTTTTCCCCAGGTTTCTAAAGTGGGGGATAGTGAGAATGGGTATGAGACAGGGAATTAGAATTGAAGGTGCTGACTCTGTTGCTGCTTGGGCTTCAAGACATAGGTAGGGGTAGAAATGGGGATGCTGAGTTCTTCTCAATTCTTCCAAGGGGGCAAGATAAAGTGGTTGTTCTGTTCCTTTCAGGTCCTGTTGGTGAATCTCTGTAATGGCACCTTCATAATGTCAGTAAGTGTCTACACCTCAGACCACTCTCACCTCATCCATTTATTTCACTGAACTTTAAATTCTTCTGTTGAGTGAGAACTCTTAGAAGACTTCTCTTTAAAAGTGCCTATGGCAAAGAGACAAATGACTTCACTAGAGCAGTAAGGCCACTGGTCTGTGCTTTGTGAGCAAGGATAATAGTCAAGTAGCACAGGGATCGAGATTTGCAAATGTTTAGACTTAAACTAAGATCAAGAAACAGCTTGTCTTGCTCGACTGCAGCTTAGTTGGGGGCTGGGACAGTAAATTTGTACTCTCCTTATGCTCCTGGTCACCATTTCACTCTACGGCACTCCCTCACTATTGGTCCTGAGCTGAGTCTCCTTTCTTAGGTTGGTGATGAAAAAGATATACTGCCCTCCAAGCTTCAGGACGACATTTTAAACTCTCTTGGCCAGGACATCAGTGATTTACAGAGTAAGTCCAAGGACCCTCTTTTGGGTGGTTTCTCCAAAGAACTGTATGGAAGACATGGTTCCTAATATTCCCTTCTAGATCTAGGATGAACTCCCTAAGTAGTCTGGGACCAGTCTCAGTGATAAAGCTGTAATCTTACATTCCAGGGCAAGACCCAGTCTGAGATTCTATTCTTCCTAAGGAAAGGTGAAACCCCTAGTTGTCCCTTGAAATCAACCCACAATTATTAGCTCTGTTTTAACCCCTTCCCTGGCAGCTTTCAGCCTGAAATGAAAATCATTTGAAGGTATGAGTGGGTTGTTTCAACCGTTGCTCCTTCTAAATGGTCTCTGTTCCCTGCAGCTTCAGAGCAAATCAACGAGCATGTTTCAGGTCCTTTTGTGCAGTTCTTTGTCAAGACTTTGGGCCATTATGCTTCCTATATCAAGCGGGAGGCAAATGGACAAGGCCATTTCCAAGAAAGGTCTTTCTATAAGGCTCTGAGTAACAAGCTTGTCAGGAGATTTGTGAAGAAGTTTGTGAAGACACAGCTCTTTTCCCTTTTCATTCAAGAAGCAGAGAAAAGCAAGAATCCTCCTGCAGGTAACTGACAGCCTTCTAGTGATGAGTCCAGAGGGATGTGGGGATGTGTGTGGGGGGGATGGGAGGAGGTGGGTGTGGTGTGGGAATGGGGGTGTAGCAAGGAGAGGAAGAGGAGAAAGAAGATAGAGAATTTCTAGAGGTAAATGGAGTTGTAATCTTACCAGTAAAGTGGAAAGAAATAACATGAGGTCTAAGAAAATATCTCCTGGGCTGACATTTTATAGCAGTTGCTCTAACCTTAAGGTCATTTGGCCTTTTCCCTTGCTTTAGTCTGGAGCTAATTCCTGCCAGTGACTCCCTGATCGTTGGCCCCTGTTTGGAGTCAATTAAATGTCCAGATCTCCAGTGGCCTATGAGGGTACACGAATCCTGGCAGGAACATGTGTGTGTGTGTGTGTGTGTGTGTGTGTGTGTGTGTGTGTGTGTGTGTGTGTGCGCGTGCACACGTGCATGCATGTGTTGGGGTAGGACTGTGATGAGTAGATGATATTGCTGATCTTTACTCCTGAAATGGGCCAGTTTAGAAGACAATGACACTTTGTATTTGACCCCACAGGGTATTTCCAACGGAAAATACTTGAGTATGAGGAACAGAAGAAACAGAAGAAATCAAAGACTGTGAAATAAGGGTGACAGTGAGCAGGACTGACACGATCAACAGGCCAGTTCTGGACTCTGGTCTGCAGGATAGCATCAGCCAAGCTCTCGGCCTGCACACTCCACAGGGCTCTGAGTCCTGACTCCTGGCCTTGCATTGAGCTGGTGTCTGAGTGTGGAATCCTGGAATCAGCTGTCTCATGCCCCTGGGAGGCTTTGACCTCCTTGCTCACGGAGCTGGGCTCCAAGCTGCCTTTCTTCCGAGGTGATCCAGAGCCAACACAGTAGCACAGGTGGTTAGGGACTTACTTAGAAGCTGCTGCAACTGTCCTCTCCTGGGAGCCACTTTTTATAGTTTTCCACAGAGGTAGCAGTTGGCCCCAGGCCTCAGTCTCTCCGAATTTAAAAAAAAAAAGAAAAAGAAAACAAGAGGTCTGTGGGCATGTGAGGATAAGAATAAAGATCAAAATAAAAATTTTCCTGTGGTTAATGTGCACGTTTGGTTCCCAGTATGAGGGGAGAAGCAGGAAAATTGAGGATGAACTAGACTTGAAGAGGATAATTTGGTCATAGTGGTCCAGAACCTTCGGCTGTGTGGCTTGATGTGTTAGAGGGTGTGGTAGCTCCATGTCTAACAGGAGTCAGAGATGCTGGAGGGAGCAGAACAGCCACGGGGACCCAGCAGCAGCTCTTGCTCCTAGTCAGATATGCAGTCCTGAGTCCTGGGAGGAGCCGCTGTTGATCAGCATGAAATTCTTCCTATCTAGTAAAGAGAGGTTTAGGAATTCCAGTTCGTTGAAGCCAGGGCAAACATTGTGCCTCGTCCATAAATGTCAGCTCATCACTTGTAGTTCCAAGCCTTCTGTTGTAGATATCTATTTTGTTGTGTCCAAATCAACTCGACAGATTTAGTCAGAGGGATCACTGTATTGACATATTTCTTTTAGAAATGAGAATCAGAATCTTTTAAGAGTCCAGAGGAACTGAGCCGTCACCTTGTCTAGCTCTCTTCTATACCACTACTGACTGCTGCTTCTTCACAGCTGTAAGAGATGGGAAGTATTTAGAGAGGATCAAATTTTCCATCTTCTTTATGTGTCTCTGAATGCTGCCCTCAAGGCCCTTGAATTCTCTATAAAGAACACTTGTTTTAGAGGCTGGAATATGGGGATGGGGTTGCCAAACTGAAGTGAAAGCCAATATACCTTGATTTGGGGGCAAAGAAAATGGTTGCAGGTGGCAGATTGTTAAACATTCCACTTCTAATGATGCTGTTACTACTTCTAATACACACTCTATCTGTTTTGTTTATTGCTCTGGGCCCTATTTAATGGTGCTTCAAAAGGATTTTGAATAAGGACTTGAATCCTAGGAAATGTAAAAAATACTAAGACTCTATTCCATAGATACTAAATCTTGTTTAGAGGTGAGATGTGGGAATCTGCATTCAAAAAGCCGCTCCAGATGCTGATACCTAACCAGCTTTATGACTATGAGAAGACTGAGAGCTGCTGAAGTTTCTGACCAATGTACCTTGAGGTGGTACTGAGTATCTGGGACTGAGGATGCACCCACCAACTATCTGAGCACCTTTAAGATGCCCTTTATGCTAGACTCTAGTATTTTGGCTTAATGCTGATGCCCACTAAAAAGCTAGAACTGAAGGAGAGAACACTGAGAAATCCCGAATGCTTGTCCCCCTCTGGAAAAGTAGAGTCATGTGACACTGAGATGTTGTTTAGCCTCTTTGGACATCAATGTCCACTATAGTAATTACTTACATCTCTTGAGCCTATTGTAATCATCAAATAGACATAGATGCATCTAGGCAAGTAAGCAGAGCTATCTTCTTTCGCTCATTCCCGGTTTTCAGATCTTGATTTGACATAGCATTTTCCTGTGTGCACTTCTCTAGCCCTTAGGCTGAAGAAGTTTCGAGCAAAAAAGGTGATGAGGGATTTCCCTTTCCTGCCACACAACCTATCAAAGTCACCGCTAACCCAGATGAGACATGGGATTGATAGGACCAGCAAAAGCATAAACAAGTTGTCAGGCGAGACAACACAGCTATTATTTATCCATGATTATGGAAATGGTATAAAAGGAAATTAGGACGAAGATACTCTTTACCCAAAGTTAAAATCTTTTTTTGATGTTTTCTCTTCAACCAAGCAACTGAATTATACCATGGAAAGAAATCTGATTTGCAATTACTGAGAATACTTGGCTTTAATTTATATATTAGCTAAAAAAGACAAAACATAATTTGCAATAAATGCTTAGAAAGGCCTGAGAAATTACTGAAAATGTGTGGGAAAGGCTGAGACTCCATTAAAATGGATAATTCTCATGAGTGACAATTACAATAACAACAAAAATCTACTTTTTGAAAAAAGCTGAACAGTTTATATAAAATAGGAAGGTCACAAGACACAACTGCAGCTGACTGAATCTCCTTATTTATTAAAGAACAGAAATAAATTTTGCTTAAATTTTAAAAAATGACATTATAACTCAGTTTATAATGAATAAAACAGAAAAAAAGCTGGCTTTCAGATCATATATTTATTTAAAAAAATAAATGGATTGACAAAATTACCACATTATTTTGCATGCTAACAGGATTTCCCAAGCCCATAGAGACCATTTTTCAGAGCAATAAAAAAATGAATGACTTCTTCAACAATGTCAAGATAGGAAACCTTTCAATCCAAATTCAAGGTCTTTACCACAAGTTCATCTCACAAGCCAGTGGGAATGTATCTGTGCCCCAGCTGAGTTCCTTAGTAAAGAATGCTTGAGAAGACACGCAATAAGGATGTCACTAAAAGATGATAATTTGTTAAAATTAGAAAGCAACCATCTTTTGTCCTGCAAATATTCTACATCAGAAATCTGCACCACTGCGTATCTGCTCCCCATGACAATTTCCTTCTGAATCCAGGATAATTACAAATACGTGGACTATTTTCCTGCATGCTTTCTTGGACCAAACCCTGTACAAAAAACATGTACGATACACAGGATGGGAGTTGAAATTCCCATTCTCACACAGGATAGTTAAAGGAGTGTTACCAATAACAAAGAAGAAAAGTTATACAACATTGATTATTATAAATTATATTTGTTCTTATCCATCCCATTCTTCTTAATATGTTCAGATTCTTTCCTGTAGAAAACATGAGTTTCCTATATGACACCGACACTTAATCATTAGTGATGATTAGAATGACCTGTAGAGACTTTGATTCTGAAGACATGTATGTGCAGGTGAGAAGCAATCTGGTTGCAGACACTGACACAGTAGCGGATCAAGTCAAAGAAAGAAAAGACCTGGAAAGAAAAGTGATGATTAGATTCTCAAGGACTTGTGGAGGCATTATTAAGTTTCCAGGAAATAATGAAGAGAATTTCTGACTCCTCGCTTCAGATTCATCCCCAAAGCCATAAAATTTATTATCTTGGCTTCCTCATAAATCTTTCCTTTGCATCAATGATAAACTTTGTCAAAGAGAGGGTAAATATTTTAGGCATTGCTAATCATCCTGTCTTTGTCACAGGACGTAGAGTAGCTTAACTCTCCACTATGGTAAGAAAGCAGGCATAGATAATATAGCAATAAGCATTTATAGCTATTTGCAAAAACCAAGCCATGCGTCTCACAGGGTATAGTTTCCCAACTTTGACCTTAAAGTTAGAAATCTGCAACTTATGAGTCCTATGTAGGCAAAACTAATACAAATTATGCAAATCATGGCTCAAAGATAACATCAAAGAATTTCTAATAAAGCCTCATAAATATGGTTTTCTGACAACCAAGTTGTAATTATTTGGTTGTGGGGAATGCTCAGGGATTACTACTGGTTCTGTGTTGGTGGCACTCAGGCAATCATATGAAGTTCTAGAAATCAAACTGGGGTTAGCTACAAACAAGTCAAATACCTCTGTTCTAGCTCTCTGGCTAAGTCATTACATATATTTCAGAGGACTGGCAAGAAGCAAGAAAACAACCTCCAACTCATGAAATAGGACAAAGGACAGTACTTACCAGGGCAATCCAAAGTACAATATATTCATCAATAAAGCTGTTAAAATACTGGTCTAGAAACAAAAGTGCTGGGCCTATAAATGCTGTGTCATGCAAATGCATTTCACTTTTAGTCATGTGTGCAACCTATGAATAAAACAGAACCAATGAGGAAAGCATTTTTCCATAAGAGCAATTAAGTTTTGTTCAAAGGCTTTAAGAATTATACAGAAATAGTTATTAAATTCCCCAAACTGAAAAATTGAGCTGTTTACCAGAGGACAGTCTTGCTCTCTGTCTCTGTCTGTCTCTGTCTGTCTCTGTCTGTATGTCTCTCTCTCTCTCTCTCTCTCTCTCTCTCTCTCTCTCTCTCTCGCTCCCCCACCCCCAATTCCTGCCCTCAGCTGTTTTTCCTAAAGGTTTTACTTTGAATGTTGACATTAAGTCTAAAGAGTACAAATTAGCTAAGTAACCAAACTGAACTTTGAATAAAGGAGAGAGCTCCAATAACCTCAGATGTACTTTTACAGAGAAAAAAAAAATTGCTCCCAGGTTCATGCAAGAAACTTTGACTGGAGAACAAACTCTTGAACAGCTTAGGTGCTACATACTGAAAATGATGGCCATCAAACTAAATTGAGATGCAGCTTACAAGTCAAACAAATAAAAAATCTGGTGCTTACCACAAGTTTGTTAGTGATTTTAGCAGATACAAAACCAAATGTAAGTATATAGAGACAAGGATGCTTTTCAAAAAGCTGAACTGCTGATTTTTTATAGATCATTGCAGCTAATGTAATCACTGATCCAATATGAAGGAAAGGAGAAAGGACACTTGTTCCCTGTGCAGAGAAAAGAGGAGAATTAATGAACTACTAGCAGATACTGGAAGATCAACTCAGACTATTGAGAACACTATGGTGTCTAAGAGCCAGTAGTTTGTTTTGTTTTTGGAAGGATGGGGGGTAGTGACACCTGGTGGTGCTTAGGGCTTTACTCTCTGCTCTGTGCTCAGTATCACTCCTGGTGGTGCTGAAAGTAACACTGGGGTGAGCCACATGCGCCTTAGCCCTAACTATCTCTTCAGTCTAGAGCCAGTCATTTCTAGAACTAAGTATTCTTCATTAGTAAACTAAAGTTTACAACTTTTGAGAGCTTATAGCTTTCATTACAGGTGATGAAAATCATCAATATGGACTTGGTACCATATAACTGAGAGTTTTACTTAGGGATTTAGAATTATTTTACAAAGCAAGTCATACTTAAAAAATATACACATATATAATAATGTGTACATATAATTTATACTAGTTATATGAGATTTACATTAATAAGTGAACAAAATATGCAAATGCAAGCATATGAAGTAAATGCAGCAGACAAATTCTTGATACGTTTTTTTTATTGGTAGTATGGGGAGGCATACCAGGTAGTAGTGCTGGGAGATTACTCCTAGCTCTGCTCATGGGTCACCCCCAGCAATGCTCAGGGTATCAGGCAGTGTCAGAGGTTGCACCCAGGCCTCCTGCATGCAAAGCATGTGCTCAGCCCTTTGAACTATCTCTCTGGCCCTGGATTTTATTTTTTAAAAAGATTAAGCTGAAACTCTAAATTACCAAGTGTTCCCCCCACCCCCAATTCAAGTAAAAATAAAATGACCACATAACTAAGTCCCAGTGTTGCAACAATCATTAGAAATCTTAAGATATACTTACTGCTATTGTTGATCCATTTTTTCCCACACCACCTGTGAAGATTACACGGAAGTAATTTGTACAGGAAAATATGGTCCCCGCTACTGTACAAAGTGCAGGAAAAATTTTCATTTGAATATTCAGCACTGGAATCTTTAATGAGTAAAAAGAAAGAAAAATTAAAAATTTTGTACAAAAATTGAAATTAGAAAACTATTTGATTCATATTTCAAATATTCTCAGATCCCTTCAGTTTGGTAAACAGTTAACAGAAATTCCCTAATCCCTTTCTTTCACTATAAGCAATATAATAAGCCTCAAAAGATAAGGGAGGCAATACAGAAGTCATTCTCATATTTGACACCAACGTTAAAGAGAACAGTGAACCCAACTTTATCAATTTGTGTCATAAGCAAAGTTTTAACTAATGCAGGCCAGAAGTCTGGCAACAATGAGCCAGGGTGCTTTCCAATTTTTTTTTTTTTAAATAAAAGAAGTGTACCATGCCAGGAGTATGGAAAACCAGGAGTAACTCCTGAGCTTTGCCAGATATGGCCCCCAAATGAAACAGCAATAGTACAGCAGCTAGGGCTTTTGCCTTGCATTCGGCTGACCTGGGTATGATCCCTGGCATCCCATATGATTCCCTGAGCACCACCAGGAGTAATTCCTGAGTGCAGAGCCAGGAATAACCCTTGAGTATCACTGGGTGCGGCCCCCAAACAAAACAAAACAGAACTGCATCTTGCCTTTTCCTTCTTGCAGTTTTTGAACTCTATATTAGATTTTAAAAAATTTACAAACTAAAGAATGGAAGATCAAAGTGGGTAAAAATCTATTCAGAAGAGTTCCCATATTCAAACAGCTAAGATGCAGACAGTAGAAGCAGTGGGTAACTCAGATGATGCTCTATGCAGAGGTAAATATAACTCAAGTATATCCAGCTCCACAAAATTTAAATGCTTATGTTCATATTCATAAATAGCATATTTATTGTATAGTGAACATATTTACCTAAAATAGGTGCTAAGTAAGCTGAGATCATGTATTTAATTTTTCAAATATGTATTATATTTTTCAAGTATAATGTTATCATTTAAAAAATATACTTGAACTTAATTTTTAAGTCCTTCCCCTTTTTTGCATGTTTCCTTTAGCATTTGTGAAATTCGCCATAAGTGTTGTCTAATGTGAGTAAAGCAAAATTAGCATTCTAATAATGGAAACACATGACTACACGAACAAGATTCCAGATGCTCACTTTCGTTTAATATGTATTGAGTTCTTATATTAAAAAAAATTTAATTAGGGCTGTTTACGCATTTTTTTTCAGGGCTGCCACCTTGACCATTCTTTAAAATAGAGAGAGACTGTGGGGGCAGGATGGGAGGTGGGGAAGGAAAACTCGGGACGTTGGTGCTGGAAATTACACTGGTGGAGGGATGGGTTTTGGAACACTGTATGACTGAAACTCAATCATGAACAGCACTATCACTATCTTATAGTGATTCAATTAAAAAGAAAAGCAGAGATGGCCATATTTGTATAGCTCAAATAACATTTGAGCTAAAGAAAAGTACTAAATGATAGTAATGGACATTACATACTGGTTAAGGGACCAATAAATAGATCAAAAGGAAAAAAAAGAGGAAAACAATACTTTGTATTTTTTGTTGTATGAAACCCTGGTACAACTGCAGGCATGAATCTTAAGTTTTAATCTTTAAAACTCTTAAAAATTCTCAAGGACTTAAAACTCTCAAAAACGACAACTTGTTTACACAAAGCTCTCTTGCAAAATGATAATTCAAAAAACTTTGAAATCTACTTCAGACTTCAAGTAGTACTGTGGCTGTGTTTAATTTTCTAAAATGAAACTAGTACCCTTAAATACCAAGCTCAAAAATACAAAAAATAGGGGCCGGAGCGATAGCACAGCGGGTAGGGCATTTGCCTTGCACGCGGCCGACCCGGGTTCGATCCCCGGCATCCCATATGGTCCCCCAAGCTCTGCCAGGAGTAATTCCTGAGTGCAAAGCCAGGAGTAACCCCTGAGCATCGCTGGGTGTGACCCAAAAAGCAAAAAAAAAAAAAAAAAAAAAAAAAAAAGAACATCTTAAATGGTCATCTTCCTCCCTCCCCACCCTCAAATGAGTTCCAATTTTTACATACTATTTCAAAACTTTTCAGTGAAGGAGCCATGGTTGGTACTGAGCCCCAAGAAAAGAAAAAGAAAAATGTTTCTTTTTTGCTCTATTTCAGTAAACCAGGGACATTACAATCTAAATCTGATGCACCTGGCTGAAATTCAATATTCTGGAGCTAGTTTCCTTTTTCCTTCAGAGACAAAAGACCTGACTGGCACAAGGTGAAATACTAGACTCCCTCAGAACACAAAAGAAGCCAAGCATTCATCCATTATATGGGCATCCCTATATTAGGGTCAAGCTACCGAATAACTGAATAATTGGCAGCCCCACTGTGAAAGTAATCTGTGCCAAAACTGAACTGACTAGATCACAACAGTATTTAAGGTTTGGTTTAAGATCATGGAAACTGTTGCCAGCTGAAAGAATTAGCATAAATATTAGAAAAGCCAGGAAATGGTTCACTGCACAAAGCAAGTTACAGATTTATGAGCAATCTATCAATACTGTTATTACTTCTGTCATATAGGGTGGTTACACACACAAAAGTGTAAACTTAAGTGTAGGATTTCAGTTGTTTTTTACATTCTTTTCAGAAGCCTGGATATAGTGCTGCTTAACAAACACTTGCTGAATGAAGACTAAGATGCTCTCCCTTTCTTTTACTCTCTGTGCAGAAGTACCCAGTATGTGAGAACACATTAAGAAGCAGGGGTCAGGGGGACGTTGGGGGGAGCTAAAGAAACTTTTAGGCATAGTAAAGGAAAAGCTGGAATTAGAAGAAACCTAAAGCTAAGAAAGCAATCCCTTAAAATCTGGCACCAAGTGAACCACTTATATAAAATGTACTAAGAACATTCCCAAAATCAGTAAGAACAAGCACCTTTTACCTCCCTGAAATTTTCCTTTTGTTCTCTTCCTCCTAAAACTCCTATGCCAGGTAGTACATCTGCCCTACAGAAATGGGCACAAAGTGATAGATCTTCACCTAAGGAATACCCAGAATTCCAGAAGTCTTCTAAACTGGGAAGAATTAGAAACCCAATATAGTCAGAGGATAGTGCTTTGGATTCATGCCATGAATTTATGCATCCAAATGAATTTATGCATCCAAATAATACCAATTTAGTGCAATTTATCTTTTTAAGTAGTGGTTACAATATCTTAAATTGTGAACCAGATGATAATGGCCATATTTTGGTTCAATCATTTGCATTACAGCAACTACAAATGTGAGGCTATTTTTCTTACAGGCATAGAAAAATATTCCTAGAAGGTTTGACAATTTCAGCAGAAATAGAAGCATCATTCTGAGATTAAATATTTTCTTCCGAAGAATGTGAAAAGGCTGTAAAAACTTTTTGTGTAAGTGAATTCCATTAAAATAAAATGTAACAACTATTAATGTTCACCACATGTTGAAGGAAAATCACCACGTCATAATTGTTTAAGTCTAAGGGCAATTCTTAAGTTCTCACTTCAGGATGAGAGAAATAAATTATAGCACATAGTCTTTAGTTATACATAATGAATTTTGAAAGTTCCAATGCTCACCATTTACCTTAACTGAATTCCAAAAGGTGTCTTATAGTTTAATCAACTTCCATTTTTAAAAGAATCAAGCATCAGTGAAAGTAACTGTGAAAAGATTATATGAAGGTGTTTTTCAAAGTAAAGATTTTTTATTTTATAAAGATGAGATCATGAAAGATAGTTTTAAGACATTCCAAAAGGAAATAGTCTTGTGGGAAATACACAGGAACATGTTTTATTTCCTGAATGTGTAAATCATCCAGAGTTTGTTATTAATTTTTGGGCCACACCAGCAATGCTTAGGGACTGCTCCTGGCTCTGTGCTTAGGAATCACTCCCGGTGGTGGTCAGGGGACCACATGGGATTGAACCTGGGTCTGCCACATGCAAGGGAGGTGCCTTACCTGCTGTACTATCACTCTGACCCCCATCCACTGACTTTTGAGTTTGAAAATAATTTTTCTTCTTAATAAACAACCAAGGAGGAAATGCATGTAATGAAGGGGGGATACCTAGACCACACTTGACCCCAGAGTATAGAGAGGAGTATACAGAAGGAAAGCAAGGGGGTGGGAAAAAGATGAGAAGGACTGGGTTTCCGTTATACTGGTGATGGTTCACGTATATAGCTATATATCCAAAGTAGAGACTCAAAAACAGTGAAAACATAAGATCTAAGTAGCAACAAATGAACTTTGAAATGTACCTGTCAAGGTGGCAGCTGAGGGTTGAGGGGAAGAGGGTGGGATGGGAAGGAGCATAGGAACACTGGTTGAGGGAAACGGACACAGGTGGTGTTGAAATATATAGTATGCCAAAAACTCATGGTTAAATTAGAATGCTAAATTAAAAACAACCACAGAAAAAGTTATAAAAAAATAATAATCATAACCTTTGATAAAAACCCACCTCAGAAGGAAAAAAAAAGCGGCAGGAAACTGATAGTAAACAGTGCATAAATAAATCACTTACCTTTGCGAAAGAGTTAATCTTCTGGAACCAGCATTATAACATTTGCTGATTTTTTCTATAACTTTGCTTTCTAAGTATCAGTAAGGACTTTTAATGAGAATTTGGAGAGTAATTTCCATTTTATGAACTCCAAAGGAGGAAAGTTTCACATCTGAATTTAAATACTATCTTTTATCTATTTTGGCATAAATAAGTAAAAGCACCACATGTAGCAATCTTGCTAAATATGATGCAATTCAAAATAGCATATTCAGCAGTGAACCCAGAGGGCAAAGCAGAAAAGGAAAAAGAAACATAGTGGTCTGTGATCATTTATGGGAATCTGTATTGGGAAATGTGTATAGGATACAAAATATTTCTCTAAACCTCCAAATATCACCAGAAAAGCCCGATGACAATAGTAAGTTAAAAACAAGGCAGGGACCGGAATCTGTTTTCCTAACTTAATCTTGTAACCTAAACTTGCTAAATCTGGAATTAAACTGTTGAGATTAGGAACATAATTTTGGTCTTGGAGTTCCTTGGAATATTTTTAAAAATTTCACTTGAAAGCATTCATTCAATGTGGGGGGTCATAGCCAATTGATTACCCCAAATATGCTGCTCGCTTAAGTACACGACTGAAAAGTGAAAAAAAAAGCAACAACAACTTTTCGGGGGGGGGGGGGGTGGGCGGTGATGATTTGTTTTTAGGCCACAACTGGCAGTACTCAGGGCTCTGTGCTCAGGGCTGAATCCTGGTAGGAGACCATATAGGGTATCAGAGATTGAACCCAGGCCAGCCACATGCAAGACAAGAACCCTACCTGCTGTGCTATCTTTCTCCAGTCCCTGAAAAGAAAAATTCTGAAAGTCAAAGGCCTGTTTTAATCTGGTTATTGAAGAACTGGCCATATTACCTGCTGTTTCCTTAGCTGTAAAAAAATGACACAAAATGACTCATATCATTTTATATGAACCTACGGTATCACGGAACTCCAGCAGTAAAATTCACCATACCCTAAAGAGAAGTAGATGTCCTAGCCTTGTTGTTCCCTTTTATTTTCATAAAGAAGAAAATAATTTTACATATCACCCTTTACCTGGATTATCCTATATTAGAACACACAAGCAAAAGACAACATGCATTATGAGATACACAATGTGAACAGTTACCATAGATTGCCAAAAAGGTGGTCCTCCAATCACTGCCAGCAAATGCATGATTATTATGAAGATTTGCACTTCAGTCACATCAATTCTGATTAGGTACAAAAGCCAAAAAAGCAGAATTACTCAAAAACAATTTCAAGTTAATTACTTGCAAGCTTAGCAGCATTCCTCTATCATGCACAATAGAAAAAAATCTCAAATATTGAGGAAAGGGGAAAAGGAGGTGTCAAAAATTTGTTATGAGCATAATCAAATAAAATCCAGAGTCTTTAAATTTGATGAATTTCACAGAGCAATAAAAACCCCTCCTTTCAAAAGGAAATTTCTTACTCATTAAGGTTGGGTTGAAACTATAGCTTAACCTTTCACACCCCAAAAAAAGGGGGGGGATTACTAAATGTCTATTCAATTTTGAACATCAGCAGAGGATTATAACATACTGTTATATAATAGAAAATAATGAAATAAGGGCTTTGTAGTATCAAATGGAAGAATGGAGAGCTTTTACTAAAGTTACATCAATATCTGAGGTCTTGCAAATCTTATTGCCCTTAGATATATTAACATCCTCCATTGTATGTTGATGGGAAAAAAAGTTCAAATTTTTACCCTAAGTAAGTACCTTAAGATTTCTAGAAAGAAGATCAGAAAGTGGCCAAGAATTAGCTTGAAGTTTGCTGAAAATGACCTTACAGTCAAGAAGAGACAAACCTGGTGCAAAAACAGGGCAGCAGAAACGAGAAGTTTGAAAGTCTGAAAAAAAAAGATTCTGGGTAAAAAGACTGAGGAGCAAAGCATTAACTGGAGTATTCCTTCTGCAGACCAGCACTTCGTATAATCTTGAGATTATCATCTCAGATTGTTGGGTCCAAATGCCTCTTAACGTTGAAAATTTATCCTACCCATCTGTTTACAAATGTGTGCAAGGCTATTCTTTAGAACATACTTCATAATAGCAAAATTCAAATCATCCCTCAATGACAGAATGATTATATCAATATATCACTTATAGTCCTTTCAAATAATGAAATACTTGGAGCTTATAAAAAAAAAAAAGAACAGGGAGGCTCCCCGTATAGTGATATAGAATAAAATCAAAGAAATGGAAGTTCCCAAAAAGGTATCACAGAATATATATGTGCACATATGTTACTTTTCATGTAAAAAAGAAAAATAATACTTAATTCTTATTCTTGCCAATATTTACATAACAAATTTCTGGAAAAATACATGACAGGGTAAGAACAGGTTACCTATTGGAGAGGTCAGTGTAGGGGGCAGTTGGTAGGTGAGGATGGGAAGGACACTATTCACTGCAGACCTTTGTTTATAATGTTAGTTTAAAAATAAAATAGTTTAGCCATTAAGGTAATTTTTTAAAAAGTAAGCAGTCTAAGAAAAATAGGTGCCAATAATAGCAAGGGGGTTTAATTCCCAGATTAGAATAGAGCCCCCAATTCTAAGACTGATACTTCAAGCAGAAACCTATATTCTGAGCTTAAGTTACAATATTTATTGTAAGCTCTCATACTCGTAATAAACAACATGGCTGCAACCAGTCTCTCACAACTGAAAAACTGCTTTTTGTTTGCTAAAGAATGTTTTTAAATGGCTTATTAAATTGCAAACATATCGTGATGTAGTTATTTTGATATACACATTTATTAGGAAAAAAAATGGAACTGAATTAAGCTAAGAAGAATCTGTAGAGCTGACCTGTGAGTGGTGTTGCCAATAGGGGGAATTACACACAGTAGCAGACTCAGGAGACTAAGCAGGTGTCAAAGATGATCGACTCTGTCTTGGGTGGAGAAGGGTAGACATCTTACAACATTTTGCTGGATATATGAAGCAGCCTTTTGGGAGGGGAAGGGCCAGAAGTATAGAATTACAAAATAAAAGTGGAGGGAACCTCATGCAGTTTATCTTTGTACCTTGGATGAATGTAAAAGAGAATAGGAAACATGAAATAGATCTTTACAGATTGGGACTCTAGGGCAATGGTTTTCACACGCCAGTCAGCAGACCAGTGCCTGTCTGCAGGTGTAATAAGGTTGAAAGCCTTTGGTCTATATCATTTGATAGGGTAAAGGTTATCATGGGTTGGTCAGCTTGGAAAATATGAGAAAAATTTTCTAAACCATTCAGATATTGTCATTGTATTTTAATCAACAATGCCTTAATGCCAAGAGGAAGGCCCATAGAAGACTTACTTACCAGAATATTTGTTCCAATTTATCTGGTCTAAAGGAATACTCTATTCCATGATATCTCAAAGTGTGAGTCATGAGCAATGTCTAGCACTACTCTTTGAGGCTGCCTCTACTCTTCACTATCAGTAAAAAAGGTGCAATACAAAGGTGCCACCAAGGAAATGAAGCAAGCCAAGGAAAGACAGGTAGCAGAAATGACTGACAATGAATAAGATAAGTTCTGTTTAGAAGAGACTGACAATCCGTGACAGTAGATTTTTCTACCTTCCCACTGAAAATTCTCACAGTTTGAAACTGAATTTAGATTAACACATACTTGGAGGGACTTATTACTTTTTTGAGCTATGTAGGAAAGACAGTTATCTAGAAGGGATATTATGTAAGGGCAGAAATCTGTTATTTCTAGAGTCACTTATTTTCTAATTTTTATTTATTGCTTTTTGTAGGGCTGGAGATCGAACCCAGGTCTCATGCATGCAAGGCAAGTGCTTTGCTGCTGCGTCACACCCTCAACTTATTATTTTCAAAACGGGTGACAATATTCCTAAATGCTGGAACTTAGGGTAGAAAACAAAGAACAAGCAAACAAAATCAACCTCCATAACTACACCAAAGTTAAGCCCTTCAGGACCTGGTGCTACAGGGTAGACGTGCACCTAAAATACCAGACTGATTTATGGGACAAACTGGAAAAGAGGTACATCTGTAGCACTCTATTTTCAGAAGAAGTGAGATGATAGTAAACATAATTTCCTGTAACCATGAAAGTCCTTGAATAACTTTACTTGGTATTGCTTTTGAAAAATAACTTTATTTTCATTCGGGTTGCAAAAAGAGAAAAGTTACAACCCCAATTGCTTAGATAATGCATGTAAGTATTTTGAACAGGATAAACTACTACAACAAGCCAGGAACAATGTTCTGATGGCTGTCTTGGAGTGGGGAAAAGGAAGGAAAGATGTAAATTAACTTTCGTTGTAACTAAAGCTTTCCCATTTTTCTGATGGGAGGTGCTAAGTGTGGCAGGCCACATTTGGAATAACATTCAACAGGCACCTTTTGGGCCTGTCACTCCCTATAAGCTGAGTGGTGTATTATATAAGAGGCAAAGAGAGTGAAGTGTCTTAAATGAATGTGAGTAATTCTAACTCTAAACATGGAACAGAGAATCTGCCTGGAGTGAAGATCACAGAGAACCTTTATCACCATAAAAAGGCAGCTGAGAATTCCTGGATCAGGGCAGTTAAAATATCAGAAATACAATTATTAAAGATAACTATATAATACAGTTCCAAATTATCCAAGTTAATTAACTGTGAAGAAAATGTGTCTATACTGAAAGTTTCATTTTTATTTCTTAGTATTCTACGATAACTAGCAAATATATTTCATTTGAACTTTAATATGACTGTATTGAGGGATGTGAGATTTAAGAACATACTGTTAAGAGTTGATAAGCAAGTTAATGACCTTTCCCCAGGACTTTTCTTATTTGGTTTTCATACCACATCCAGAAGTGGGCTGATCTTTGCTCAGGGATCACTCCTGGTGCTGCTGGGGACCATATAGGATGCCGGAGACAAAACCTGGATTAGATGCATCCAAGGTATATGTGCCTTAACTCCTGTACTATCTCCAGTCCCTCTCAAACTTTTCTATATTTTTTCCTTTAATATCAGAAATAAGACTATTAAGTCCATCTCTTTATTCTTTATATATAACATGACCATGATACTTTAAAATTATACTTGCAATTAATTTGTGACAAATACTTTTTGTTAAATATGCATATAAATATAATTGTGCTTTACTTTGGCTTGGTTATTCTCTGGTTAAAAAAAGAACATGAACCAAAACTAAATTCACAATGTTAAAAAAAAAAAAACCTAGTTTTTTAACGATTTCACTTGGGTAAGCTATTATTTTAAAAGAAACATTTCTTTTAAAGTTATATATTGAAGGTCTGGAATCCTATCCAAAGATTAGATTATCATTAACTATAGACTTGCAATTATTAGTAAATGGATCTGAAGTTTTAGTAAATTGTTAAATTAAAATGAGGATTAGTTTAGAAATTCACTACACAACAATATTGGTAAGAAAAACTCTTAATAAAAAAAACAAAAATTCTGGAAATGAGTAGGAATTACATAGATCTTAAGATTAACAAATAACGAAATGACAGTGAATATTTACTATATGCCAGGTGTTGCAAAGAGCATGTTACATTTTTTATTCTTAATCTTCACGACTATTTGAGGATTTATCATTTTACACATGAGAAAATTTAGTCAAATGTTTTGACTAGCTTTCCTAAGATTACAGAGAAAGTGGGAGAGTGTTAAAAGAAAACAGGAGTGTTATTCCTATATAGCATCAGAATTCTCAATTTTCAGTGTACCAATTAATGGAGGTAAGCATTTTTTAACTTGCTATCACTCAGAGGTTTTAACTTGTTATCACTCAGATATCCTAACATTTCAGAATGATGTTTCTCGTATTTTAATACAATAGTTCCTAATTTGGAAAATATTAGAAATAAAAACTCTAAAGCTTAATTTCTAAAAGATTAAATGCATCTGATAATTTCAATTCAATCACAATTCAAACTGTTAAAGCAAGAAATACTTAAAGCTAAAGAAAATCTCTGCAAGTTAGCAAAAGGCAAAAGTGAAGACCTTATACCTGGAGAAAAAAGGAATACTTTTCTAAAACTTTTATCATGATGGTAAAATGCATTCATTTAGAGGAACATTTTAATAGGAGGGGCTCTCTAAATGTAGTGTACCTTGTTATCATAGTCAAACAAGGTGTGAGTAAATAATTCAGTCAACATCCTGACTGTTATTTTATGAGTAATATCAGTAGAAAGGATCTTTCATATACATAATAAGAGAAGCTGCAGTGAGCATAAAGCCTGAGACCTTTGAAGAAAGTGGCAGGTTAGGGTAGAGGGTATGTGAAAGAATGATACATCCTGAATAATGCACATCATTCTACTCTCTGAGGAAACCCCACAAATAATTTACTTGACTACACTGGAAATTCAACTTTTTTCAGCTTTGCTCCTATAGTACATTTCTCAGTATGTTAGTATGTTCCACAATTCAAATATATTTTGAAAGAAAATATAGAAAATCCATCACTATTAATGTGTATCCAACGTCTTCATTACTGCTCCTGAATAAATGGACTTAAAACACTGCAGGATACCTTTCAGGAAGAATTCTGCTACCTGAAGCTCACAATTTCTCTCACTTTAGTGAAGCATTTCTGGACTTAGGGAATTAATGTAGGAAACCTTTTCACTAAAATGATCTGTCAGGTCTCCAGATGAATACTCCATGAACTGTAAAGTAAGTGGAATGAGTCTGAGCTCTATTTTTATTGTAAATGAACTACTAATGTGCAAGAGATTCTAAATTATTCTACTGGGAAGCCACTTCCTAATGAATCTTTTTAATGTTTGAAAGTCATAAGGTCAAAACTACAATTATGAGAGAAAAAGATGTTACTTACTCTTGTCATTAAGTAATTAAGGACTTACTACAAAAATTTGAGGAGATTGTTCAAGGGTTGACCACACTAACATGAAAAGCTAAGAATACATATTTAAAGGCACAGTTCAGAAAGGAAAACAGAACACAAAACAAATAGAAATGAAAATTGCTTTTAGCATTAATTTAAAAAAATCAAGATCACAGAAAACCCAAGCAAAGGGATTAATACCAGACTGCTTAAAGGATATACTAAAGAAGTTAAGAGAATAAACAAAATCTTCCCAATGTTTTATAGAATCTTCTCAACTTAGCATATAAGGAAAACTGCTGGCTCTCTTCAGTTTTTCAAAATACAAATTTTGAAAAAAATATTTAATGGTGGAAAGGGATTTTCCTTTTAAATCACATAAAGTGAAAAATAATATTAGGTGCAATAAGTAAGCCAGGAGGATTATTTTTAGTATCAAATCACCAGAAATGTTATTTTTGAAAAAAATTTAATAGGCTGGATTTTTATTGCCCTAGTATATTAAAATTATTTGTTTTCTCATGACCTTTTGTCTGTGAAATACCAACAGGTTGGTTTTTTACTTTTTAATTACTCTGTGCATGACAAAGGTGCTGTTTTTGAGTTCACGCCATTGTTCATTGGACAGCATGAATATTCTAGCAGTTACCGTGAAGTTCCAGAACCAAGGTCCCAGGGTTCCTGTGAGAAGCTGGCATATTATAATTATGATCTGGGACTCTGTAACATCGAATCTATGCATAAGGAAACAAACATTTCAAAATAAACTTTACTCAGAGCTTTTGCTAAAGAACCCTACTAAAACAGGAAGCAAGAGATTTTAAAAGGCAGCATTCCTATTATAAACATCTAAAAAAAGTCAATGATACAATTTCTACAGTACTACTGCTATTCTTATCCATACATTTGTATCTTGTACCCAAATTAAGAACAGTAAGAAAATGTAAAAACTGCAACTGTAACACACTAAATAAATTGCTTGTTAATAGGCAGCTAAAACCCGAATTAAAAACACAAGAGTTCACTCTCAATTTACATAGGATAGATGAATACTGGTGTCTCAAACACGCAAGTTTGCAGTGATGCAATTTCTGGCAGATATTTCTCTGGACTTAGTTACTAAAATACTAAAATACAGAAACCCAAAACCGTAAGGCCAATAGGTGTGGTCACTCGACCTCATACCTCTTCATTCTCAGCAATGGAAAACAAATTGTCAAATGCTTCCTTTTCAGCAGGTCTGACTTTAGGGGGGAAAACTCTCCAAACAATAATAGTGAGTTTTGTTGAAATATTGAATGCAATCAAAGTGAAAGTAAAGTGAAATTTATCAGTTACACAGGCAAGGGGGGGCTAGGGATGGTGGCGGGGGCTAGGGGTGTGCGGGGACGGGGTGGAGCTATGCTGTCATTCTTGGTGGTGGAATATGTGCACTGGTGAAGGGATGGGTGTTCGAGCATTGTATAACTGAGACTTAAACCTGAAAACTTTGTAACTTTCCACATGGTGACTCAATAGAAAATTAAAAAAAAAATAAAGTCACTTATGGGTCTGATAGCATTTTTCATGCCCCTTCACTGCTCCATATCTCACTGTGCTCCTATTTCTTCACTTTCCAATAAAAGCTGGAAATGGAAAGTAGGAAGTAATTTCTTTGGATGTAATTAGAACAAAAATCAAATTGGATTATTTTCTTGTCTTGTTTCCTGGTGATCTCTAGTTCAGAATATTGATATTTTTCTCCGTTCACCTCCCTTATTTCCACACCTGCATTATAACTATGTTGGATTAATTTCTAAGTGGTAAGCAAAAGTAAACACCCAGTTCAATCACTAAAGATCTTTTTAAACTCAGATGTTAATGAAAAAGAGGAGCAATATACAAGAAACTTCAAATAAAAACTATGTTATTAAAATTTAGAATGGAGGAAAGCTGTAAGAGATTCACAATTTCACCTGATCTGAGAGTCAAATTGCAATCTAGACTTTGTATGAATACAAACTGTTGTTTAGAAGAATATAAAACTTTGATAAAATTAAATTAAATTGGGCAGCATTCAAAGGAACAAATCACCAATGAAGAAAAAATTTCAGAGAAACGAAATTAAAAGGAAATTTTCTGGTATTTAATAATTCATCTTAAACATTTAAAGACCTACAGATCCTATACAGGCATTCAAGCTATTCCTAATCCACAGAAAGTGAATTGTATGTTAACAGAGGACAGTTTTTAATTACCTAAGGTCAAAATTTTATTTATATAGAAATAAACACTTAATGGCAGGGGTTAAACGTAAAACCTTGGAATTTAGAATTGAAAATGTGATGAAGATAGTTTAGTTGTAAGTACACTAGAAATAACACCTGTAAAATTAATACTCACTGAAGAAACTTTAGATAACACCTAATTAAAAACTCTTACAATACAAATTAGACAATATGCACATGAAAGTTTTGGGTCTTGCATCAGCTGATAATAGACGAGATAATGGGGAAATGATATTTGAGTCATGATATACTGGACTTAGTTCAATTTATTATTTCTTTTTGTTCACTGAAAACATAACTTAAGATCTTTTGTTTCCGTAAATAATAACCTTTTACAATGTGGAAGATTTTTAAAAGGCTCTTGTTTTGCACAAATACAACTTTATTAACATTGGCAAGGATTTCTAAAAATTTACAAAAATTATTTTCTACTCACATATGGCAAGCCAAGTGTTTAAAAATACCTGACAATAGAGTTTGTGTCTTAAGGGAGGATTTGAGAACATTTAATGTAATTAATAAACATTTTATGGTTTTTATTTATATTTACGGTATTTTTTGTTCACACCCAGCAGTGTACAGCCTGACTCCTGGCTCTGTGCTTAGAGTTCACTCCTGTAGGGCTTGGGGACTATATGGGATGCCAGGGATCAAACCTGGGTGGGCTGTGCAAAACAAGCACCTCACCCACTGTACTACTGCTCCGGCCCCTCCAAAAACATTTTAAAAAAAATTTTAGAAGTTACTTCAACTTTTTCAACTTATCTTCTTCCATGAACGTAACCTATCCATGAAGTTCTAATCTCAGCTCACTCCCTACCCCAGTCTTCCATTTTTCTAAGACAGTAAAACTCCTCAAGGATTAAAACAGGTCTGGAACAGCCACAATGAGCAATTTCATCTCTACATAAACTTCAATTCAATATGTAACTGACAAATACCTCTATCTATTTTATCTGCTGTTGAAAGGAGTATGTGAAATCTAAAATGCTTCTTTTAAGGCTTCTTCAGGAATAGTTGTATTATTCCTGTGACTCCATTACATTGATATTTTGATAAATTGTTCCTTAAATATAAAGGACTGTTAACATATTAGTAACAGTGTACAAATTCAACACTGCTTAAATATAAATGTGAATGCAGGATTTTAGGAATTTTATAATTTTTTAAACTGAAATGAATCCCTTACAATACTAATATCTAACTGAAATGTTATATTTAAAACTGGCCTCAATTACTTTGTGACCTTCCCTACATGTTATTATGAAGAAGCACTACAGTGGGAGAGTGTCTCCTTATCTAGTTTCTGTTACCCTAACTCACTTTTTTAAACTGCTGCTTTTTCCAGCAATTTAATTTCATAAACCTCACCTCCTCTTTCCTGTTCTCTTCAATCTCTTCTCTAGTCAATTTCCAGAACCTTGAACCCATGTTTTCTGATGAATACCTTTCTCCTTCCCATCATAGCGACACATTTTGCAAGTATAAACTGCTTATTAATTTCACTTCTCATCCCCTGCAAGTTGGCTTCCATCACACCACTATAGGGAAACTACTCTGGATAGCCTCATATTGCCAAGTCGATGTACAATGTTTCTGTCCTCTTTTTGAATCTTGGCAGCATTTAGAGTTACTTTCTTTTGAAGTTCATCTCTGTTTTGATTTTCCATTCCAATACACTTCCTTCTACTCTCTACTCTGGTTTTTCAATCACTTTCATGAACTTTCTTTTAGGTGTGCTCTCTAAGTTTTCTGCAGTCTCTAAAATTCCTCACACACATGTTCTAGATAGAGGTAATCTTTCAAAGAGGTTCCTCCTCCTGTAGCACCTTTCTCCACTTTTCATCCAACCATCCACAGAGCGCAGTAAGGAATCACCCCACCATCTGTGTTCTCATCCATTTCCCATATCCAAGAGCAAACTGTGTCCTGTATTGTTACCTTTTAAAATTTTTCTGCAGCCTACCACTTTCTCTTCAAAGAGGTGATTGTGACTGTGCTAATTCAGACTTCACTAGTCTCCTTCCTTACTTCTGTTATAATCTCTTCCAATTCAACCTCCAAAAAATCATCAGACTAATCTTTCCAAATATTACATTATTTGGGGGTTGGAGGTGGGGGTGGGGTATGGAGGGCATACCTGCAGATGCTCGGGGCTTACACCTAGCTCTGTGCTCAGGGGACCAAATGCAGCCCTGGGAACCAATTCTGGGTTGGCTGTGTGCAAAACAAGTGCTTTAACCCCTGTATTTTCTCTCTAGCTGGAAACTGGTACTTCTGCCATTTTCCTGCTTTAGTTCTGCCACAGTTTCAGGGAAATAACCCAAATTCCTTGTCAGAACATCAGAGACTTTTCTGAATCCTCCTTAGCCTACTGCTGGCTTCTCCCTTTTAGGCATCTTCTGCTCTAATAGGAAATGCTTACTGTTCTCAAAGGCTCATCAAAGGAGCAAACCATGAGAGAAATTCTAAAGTTGGCAAAGAGAAAGCTATGACATCAAGTTCTCCTAAAACCATTATTTACTCTTCCCCTAGTTCCTTAATTCGTTCTTTCTGCTTTCTTTCATTCCCACACCATTTGTTTGGTGTTGCTAAACTTGAAAGGGAAAGAAAATACAGTACGACTGGATGGTAAATAAGCTTTCAGTTTAAAGTTAACTGAAGTAATAAGCAATAAAGCAACCTAACTATGTGAACTCCAGACACTATAAATTCTGCTACTTTTGAAAATAGCAACATCACTAAAATAAAAACTAAACTAGGAAAAACCAAGTGATCTTAGTAGTCCATCAACATTTTGTGGTTTTAAAAATTTTATTATTTATTTATTGGGTTTTGGGGTCACACCCAGTGATGAAACCCAGGTTGGCTGCATGTAAGACAAGCACCTTACCCACTATACTATCTCTCTACCCCAATGATTTTACATAGTGCGGAGAAAGAGTAAGAAAATATTAAGAGAAAAATATGTATAATGTGGAAGGGGAAAAAAATCCTTTGCTTTTTTCAATATGCTTCTTTTATGCCAGAAATCTTCAGTCCTTTCAAACTATTCATCATTTTATAAACTGCTAATGAATTATGCAGTTTTCAGTTGCACATTCAACTCTACTATGAAACTTAAAATACTTAAATAAATAAAGATATCGCTGGATGGGCCTTAAACATATTCTCTAATCTCCTTTACTTAAAAGTCCTTCTGAGACAAGTCTTCTAGTTAAATCCAAAGTATTATTTATTTACTAAATTATTTAGTTAATATCATAACTTAAGAACATCTTAAATTCTATTTAAATAAATTTAACAAAAAGAATCCGAACTGAACTTGTAAGGTACAGCTGAATTTTCATGCATTCTGGCTTACTGAGGGCCTACAAAAGTAAATTTATTAAGAAACTATAAATTAAAAAATCCATTAATAATCAATCCTAAAGAGACAGGTTAAGTTGTTCTCCTATCAACTACCTCCTGAGATTTTTTTTTTTTTTGACTTTTTGGGTCACACCTGGCGTTGCACAGGGATTCCTTAAGGCTCTGCACTCAGGAATTACTCCTGGCGGTGCTCAGGGGACCATATGGGATGCTGGGAATTGAACCCGGGTCAGCCGCATGCAAGGCAAACGCCCTACCCGCTGTACTATCTCTCCAGCCCCCCACCTGAGATTTTTGATATATCATAAAGTATTCTAATTTTTTTGGTGGTGGTGGTGGGGAGGGACCCACATCTGGCAGTGCACAGGGCTTTGTCTTGGCTCTCGGCTCAGAGATCACTACCGGAAGAGCTAAGGGGACCATATGTGGTGCTGGGGATCAAATCAATGTTGGCCGCATGTGAGGCAAGTGCCTTAATCCCTGTTCTAATCTCTCCAGTCCAAAGTATTCAGTTTTTTCTCAAGGTTTTTCTCTTTTAAACCTATACCACGTAAGTAGGAACTGTGACACTTAAGTACCATTTGGTGAATACACTTAAGCATTGTTCCAAGACAGGTTCACCCATTAATATTCATGGAAAAGTACTGATCTCCAAGCAGGAATTATTCATTTTGGAGTTTGAAAGGAGTTTAGTTTTCCTAGGTTTTAGCTTTTGTTGGGTATTAATTAATATGGTGTGCTCATGCCAATAGAATTATCAAAAGAATAGAATTTTATAAATTCTTAAAATACTGAGAAAAAATGTGAAAAAAATAAAATGTATTAAACTAATGATACTTAGAGATGAAAATTGTTCTGTACTCTCAAAAACTGATCTTTCCTGAAAATGCACTTTCACATGTCAAAATATTAGCAGTAGGGGAGAAAGAATGAATCTGTCTGAGGGAAAGAAAGGCTATGAATGAGCAAGGGCTACTGCTTTTCACTTTACTTTAAAAATAGTGGTTGGGATGGGTGGGTAGCTGGATGCCACTTTGTTGCCGGAGAAGGGTGGCAGTGGATGTTAAGGGGATCAGGATAGAAAAATAAATAAAAGAAAGAAAGAAAAGAAAGAAGGGAGAGAGGGGGGAGGGAAGGAAGGAAGGAAGGAAGGAAGGAAGGAAGGAAGGAAGGAAGGAAGGAAGGAAGGAAGGAAGGAAGGAAGGAAGGAAGGAAGGAAGGAAGGAAGGAGGGAGGGAGGAAGGGAGGAAAAGAAGAAGGGAGGGAGGGAGGGATTAGGTGGGTCAGAGTGATAGTCCTACAAGTAGGACACTGTTGCACACAGCCAACCCTGTTCAATCACCAACACTCCATATCATCCTCTGAGTCCTGCCAAGAATGATTCATGAGAACAGAGCCAGGAGGAAGCCCTGAGCATAACTGGGAGTGCCTCCACACCAACTTTTTTTTTTTTTGATGGGAGGGGTGTTGGTTGGGAGATTCTAGTATTTCCTTTTAAAAAGAGTAATTGGAGAAAACATAAGAGATAATAAGGTAAGCTTAAAACTTATTTACTAGTTTAGTGACTGATCAAATCCTAATACACAAATACCAAAAGCAACAGTCTTCATATCTGAAAGAGTGAACAAAATCTCCATTAAATGTTACTTACATTCCAAATCGCAAGGTTCCAGAAACATATGTTTGCCAGTGTGCACAATAGAACATGAAAGTCCCAGCAAAACAACAAAAAAACATCCAATCAGGGTTTGTCCCCAGTTGTACAGCAATACATGTTCCAAGAACCACAAAGACTGCAAAAGAAACATCACAATGAAAACCCAGCAATCTCAGTAACAAACATTAGGTGAGTTGGAAATTATTTTAGATGTTGCAAAAGATTTGCTATAAATGTCCAATCAACTCTTATGTACGATAACAGGAAAGTAGGATATAATTTTCAAATTATCTTTTCAGTTTTATTTCAACCTCTTCTTTCATTATACCACTTAGTGGGACCAAAGTTCTTGAAAGCAACAAAATACTTCAGTATGTTTTGTAGTGAATTCTCTCAACCTGGTGATAGCATTATAATAAGCAATAAAAAATGATAAGGCAGAGTCAAAAAAAAAACAACAGAAAACCTAAATAATTAACAAAGAAACCCAACAGCTGTAAATTGATAGTTGTCTTCAATATGGGTGAACAACACAGAAAAAAACTTCCTATAAAGGTTTGGGAATTGGGAAGGGGGGAAAGACAAAAAAAAGGGGAAGGAAGCGGGGAAGGGGTAAGAGAGAAGATGGAGAGGGGAGAGGGGAGAGAGAGAGGGAGAGAGAGGCCCAGGGTTCCACCCTGCAGCCCAAGTAGCCCCTTTCCACCTGTCCCCAAAAGTTTAGAAATCAAACTACAGAGTGAAATGCCTATCACTTAATATAACTAGGTATTCATCTTTCTGCAGCCACATAAATAATTAAATAGCCTTTAAATAAGTCTCACTAGCCTTTATTTGAAGTTCTAAGTCTGTAAAAGTTCTGAGCACCATTTGACCCTTTTCCTTTAGGATACACTGAAATAATTTCAATCTGCATCCACATCTGAGAAGAGGGTTCACTGGGTAAAACTATTATGGGATTTTGTTCAATCTTTTTAAAATGTTAAAGGCTAAGAATCTAACTGAAGAAAAAGTAAGTGTGGTGTGTAGAGAGAGGTTTCTGTCAGGGAGACTAGTTAGAAACTTTCATTTAGTTTTTAAATTTTTCTCACCTCTAAAAGTATTAAAGTGAAACATTAATAAAAGTATTAAAATTTAATTAAAAAGAGCATAAATACATGGTACCTACAGTCTAACTATGATGACTCTCCAACTAACTAGAACATTAGTATACTGTTTTAGCTTTTTATCTAAATCCATTAGCATAGTTATACTCATAATTAAGTTCACAGCATATTTTTACTTAAATTATTGTTTTTTTTATGGTGCCAGGGATCGAACCTAGCATCTTATAGTACATGCAAGGCAATACAACATAATTTTATAAACACATTTTTTTTCTTCCGATACTGGGGATTGAATCCAGTGTCTCACACATGCAAGGCAATCATACTCTGCTGCTAAACTATGTATCTGACAGGACCCCCCCCCCCACAAACACACACCCTGCCAAATAAAATGAACGCTAACTTTCTGTTTTCCTGTTGTTATGGTGGTGTTAGGGATTAAACCTAGGGCTTTGAATGTGCTGTTACATGTCCAACACAATATTATGTTAAATGTCTACATAATATCCATTTGAATATAAAGACCATGAAATCCTCATTCTCCCACTTTCATACTTAAATCTAATTTATAAGATTGTTTGGGTTTTTTTCTGCTTATTTTTTGGAGGGGGGTGGCCATACCCATCGATGCTCAGGGGTTACTCCTGGCTCTGCATTCAGGAATTACTTCTGGCGGTGCTTAGAGGACCATATGGGAGCTGGGGATTGAACTCGGGTCAGCCAAATGCAAGGCAAGCACCCTATTCGCTGTACTATCATCTCTCTGACCCCATGAGATTGTTTTTTGATGATGAAAAGTATGCCTTTTGATTTAAAAAAAAAATGCAAAACAAACTCTAGGGTTAAAACAAAACTTAAGATAGGAAATAGTTTAATATCTACATTTCCCATTGACAAATATTAACCAGATGTATAGTCTTTTGAAAATAATAAAACATAATTATTCTAATACCACACATATCTCTTATTTATTCTCATATTTTAACACATTCCATGTATCACTGTTAATCATTAATATAAGAAAAATCAGGAATACCTGTTGATAGTGAATCACAACCATGATCAAAAAGTTCTCCCAAAGGAGAACTACTATTGGTCCTTCTTGCCTGCTTTCCATCTATAGCATCCAAAGACTGGTAAATGAAAAGGCCACACGCACAAGCAATATATGCCCACAGAGGTGCCTGTGAAATAAAAGGCAAAAATATTGAGACACATTAATTTCTATGGGTTGCTAAACTATTTATACTTGCAGATAATTCTTTTTTTTCATTTCTTGGGTCATACCTGGCGATGCACAGGGGTTATTCCTGGCTCTGCACTCAGGAATTACTCCTGGTGGTGCTCAGGGGACCATATAGGATGTTGGGAATTGAACCTGGGATGGTCACGTGCAAGGCAAACGCCGTACCTGCTGTGCTATCACTCCAGCTCGCTTGCAGACAATTCTATCTTTATTCTTTAGAGAAGTATTACTAGTTAGAAGTTATGGGAGAGAAAATCCAAGTGCTTCATAATGAAAAGCTTTCTGAAACAAATCTGATTTGTTTTATAATAAGAATTAAATTTACTACTTTGGAGATGCTTAGGCAGATGCTGACTAACTCCTTTTTTCAGAGAAATAACTAAAATTCCATGAGAGTAAATACAAAAGTCCCACCTAATATTTAGCTTTTATGAATCAATTAATAAACAACATATAGTACAATTTCTCAACTATCTTCAAGATGATTTTGGGTATTACACAGAAAAATAATTTCATTCTCAACTCGTGCAGGAAGCACTGGATTAAACAACATTACACAGATTTCTCGACTAATTACTCATGCCCATTATGACTATTCACGAGGGGATTCAATACACTGCCATTTTACAAGCTAAGTTGAGCACATAACTTATTTTCAAATACACCTCTTCAATGGTCTATCGAACAAGAGGGAAAGATGATCTTGGATAGAGTGACTATAACATTTTTCCCCCCAGATATTTGTGGTCATTTCTAGGGGAGGAGGGTTGTCCCATACCCAGCAGAGAGGAGCATATACAATGCAGGGGACTGAACTGAGGTAAACACATGCAAGGTAAGCACCCAGGTACTATCTCTCTCCCTGCAATGGTCACATTTTTTAAGCAATAGTTTGTATTTTTTTCTCCCCACATGGACACTTAATGAGATCACTAGGACTGAATTTAAATGACAGATATTTTAAAAGAAGAGCTTCTACTTAGCTTATTTTTTTAAGAGGATGTGAAAAAAAGAATTCATAGTAACAAGATATTTTCTCAGATACTGTCTATTAAGCTCTGAATATTCAGTGTAGGGAGCAACATATTAAGACTATTCAGAGCTGCAAATAACACTTAGTTTATTCCAAATTTACAGACGTTTCTCTCTGATAGAGATCTACTTCTTTAGTCCTGTTATTAAAGATAAGGATTTTCTCATATACTTTTTTGAAGTTTAATATTTTAGGACACTGTAGCTGTCAAAAGAACTATGGTACATACTTTTCTTACGTTACACTTACAAATCCTGAAAACAGTAACATTCTTTACACTTAGCCATGATGGAGAGAGTGACTAATCTTGTATGACAAAGAACCCCCTCTTCTAGGTCTCGGGCCTACTGCTTCTTGCTCCTAAGAAAGTCAGTAAATTTCCAATTCTGCACTGTCCTATAGCAAGCAGAAAGTAGCCCTGTGGTCACTGTCTCTGAATTTTTAAAAATCACACTGAAAGTAAAACTCCGTTGCAAAGGCACATTTCAAGTGTCATGGTATTGCTATAATACTGACTGCATAGATCCAGAGCCTTACCTATGCAGAAAATTCCATTCAACAGTAGCATTATTTCAGGAAAACAGAAAACCAGGGATATCTTTGAGCCCAAATTTAGGATTACTACAGGTCAAAGTGTTACTCTGGAACACAGTCAAGTTCAAATATTAGTGGGGAAAAAAAACCCGAGGAAATACCAAGATGGTAATTATAAGAATATTTATATGAGAATAGTAATATATGAAAATATTTAAATAATGAAAACTAAGCCTTTTCATATTTGAGTTTTTCTCCCTGTACAATTCTAAAACTAATATTTGTGGTTTTCTTCCTTGTTCCCATTATTTCACAACTCTCAGAGCTATTTTCAAAAGGCCACATTCAAGAACAAATTTGATCTCAGCTAGGTTTAAGAACTTGAGACACTAATGAAAGAATTTATGTATTAGATAGGAAGTAATTACACCTGGGTAGGCGGGTGGGGAAGAACTAGCATAAGCAAATAATCTTATCAGAATGTGTCAATTAGTTAACTTGCAAAATCCTACAGCGATACTCTTTATTTTGTGGGGTGACCTCCCAAGCTGTGCTCAGGATAGTTTAAGCATTCCTTTCTTCCGTTCACATGCCTCCCCCAAGTTCCCTTCCTCCCCACAGTTCTTGACCCATGTGGGGGTTAAATGCAAGGGCAAGAGGATGGTGGTAAAAGGATAAGAGGATGAAGTATTTGGGCCCAACAGTGAGGGAGATTAATTGGGCCAGCAGATAATAAAGAGGGTACCATGTGATGTCAGATATTGAACCTAGGTAGGCCGCATGCAAAGAGAGTGCTTAAGTCCTGTACTATCTCTCTGGCCCTGTACAGAAATATTATTTGAATAAACTAAAATGGGAAAATCTAAGAAACATAGGGTTTCCTTAATCTTTAAAGCAGAAATGATGAACTTACAAATACATACATACTTTAGTACAAGTCATTTTTCTTCCTCAAAGGCTACATTAACAATTGTTATGAATTATAAGTGAGCTTGGAGAGACAACATAGCTTGCTTCGCACACAGCAGATCTGGTTCAATCCCCAACACCACATAAGGTCCCCAAGCTGTGACAAGAGTAGTGCCTGTGCACAGAGCCAGGTGCCCTGAGTACCACTGAGTGTGGAACTCAAAAACAAAACAGCAACAACAAAAATAATTATACATAAAAAGATAAACTGGAGGCAGCACTATGAAGTCATGTTAAAAAAAAAAAAGGAGCAATTTTACTTTTGTTTTGTACCTCTCTGCTCTCTTTCTTGCTTTTAATGTCAATAAGAGTGAACAGGGCAATGAAATTATATGCAATGGATCCTTAAAATTTTTCTCTTCATTTTTCTGTACTAAAGATTTTTTAGGGGCTGGAGTGATAGCACAGCAGGTAGGGTGTTTGCCTTGCACGCGACCGACCCGGGTTCGATTCCCAGCATCCCATATGGTCCCTTGAGCACCGCCAGGAGTGATTCCTGAGTGCAGAGCCAGGAGTAACCCCTGTGCATCGCTGGGTGTGACCCAAAAAAGAAAATAAATAAATAAATAAACAAATAAATAAATGAAAGAACTTTTATGTCTTGTATTTATACCCGGTTAGGTGGCTGGGTGTAAGAACTCCAGGAATTTCTTTGAGCCTAAACACTCATTGTTTTTATTAAGTAAAGTTTCTTAAAACGTAACTTACTTAAAATATAAGTAACTTAGTAAAAATAAATGAGGATTAAAACAAAAGCTCTTAAGATGTCCATATTCCAAAAAAGGTTTTTTTTTTTTTACATCTAATAGAGCTCTTATTAGTTCGGATTTAGCTTATAGCTAAATTGTTTTTCTTACATATAAAGTAGAAAATACTTATTTTCTTTATTTAGCAAGGTAAGAGCAATTATAAAACACATGAAGGTGCAAAATGAATTCCACATGAATTTTGGATACCCAAAACAAAACACATCACTGATGATGTTTAAATACTTTTTTTAATTGTAACTAGGCTGTGAGAATATTTTGGTACTCTATCAAAAGGGGAAAAAAATACTCATTTCTATCATTGGAATTTGGGGGGAAAAATTCTTTTCTTTTTTTTTAAAATTTTTATTTTTTATTATTAGTGGATCACCGTGAGGTACAATTACAGAGTTATAAACTTCTGTGCTTGTGTTCCAGATAGCCACTCAATAGTTCTACTGCAGACTACAACATCCAAAAGGACAGAGAGGACATTTCCTTTCTCACCTACCTAAAAGTCTTTTCCTCCTTCCTTTTTTTTTTTTTTAAACTGTTGCAATGTCTTGGTTTCATTCTGGGATGCAACGTGTAGTTAACTACCTACATAGAGTGCCACAGAACCACAAAAGGAGTGCCACTTGGAGAAGTGGGGCAGTGCCCTGTAGGGAACTTGCAGTTTCAAACCTGCAAGGCAGGTGCTCTACCATTGAACCACATTTTCTGGTCTCCTGAACAGCAAGTTTTTTCTAATGATGGCTAACTCAACTGAAACCATTACAACAGTAACGTTCCTATCTGCTAGAAGTATTGGTATCTGAAACTCATCAATATTAAAACAGTAATATCAAAGGCAAGTTCATAATTTAACATAGTTTAATGCTCACCTCTTGTATAAGGCCCCAAAGAATCAGAGCTACAATAATTGAAAATTTTCCTAAGTAATAAAGTAAATTCTAAGATACCCGTAATGGAAAAAATAAGAAATTCAATAAAGAATTAGACAAATGTGTGATTCTATACATAATGTACTATTAGAGGAAATCAGGAATGAAGAGGTTATGTAAAGAAAAAAAAGCTATATACTTAAATCTTTTTTTAATCGGTGAAATAATATCCATCTACCTTTCATTGAACATTATATGCACTCTCCACATAACATACCTTAATCCTCTTTACCTATAAAATAAAATTTAAAAGAATAAACTGCAACTTTATAAAAGTCTTCACAGAATTTAAAAATTAAATTCCCACTGAAGATCACTCTTAGTCTCACAGCCATGTCAATTTTAATTCATTATAAGTCTAATGAGGATTTCTATTCTGCAGCTATAAGCATGTCTACCTCACCTCTGTTAAGAAGCACCTTCCCTAACAATGTACCCATTTCCCAACTTGATTCCTCCCAGCAATGATTTTGAAAGTTTCTCTAAAGTATTTCCTATTTTGTAAGTTTTTCCAGAAGAGTTCATTAATTCTGGGGTTAACCCAACATTTCCTAATCACTGAAGGATAAGTATTGTAAGTAACATGATGCCTGTAAATTCTAGAGAATTCAATAAATGACTATTAGATGAGTATTACTAGCTAAGAGACCTTTGGACGTGCTCTCATTCCCTGATTCCCATTCTGAAAGTAGTTCAAGATTACTGGAGGGCTTCCAGAGAAAATATATTACTTTTCTGTTTTTCTAGTATATCTCTGAAGGCCTGGGAGAGCTGAAGAATTACTCAGTTTTCCAAACAAGCTTCAGCGGTAACCTTGAATTAAAACAACTCAAAGGACATGTGATAAAACAACCACCACAAAAAGATACCCAAGACAGGGGCCAGAGACAAAACTCAATGAATTGGAATTCATGCTTTGCAGATGACTGGGTTCATCCCTGGTCCCCAGAGCACTGCAAGGAAGGAACCCCACAACACTCAGTGGGGTATAGCCCCTGAATACCACTAGGAGTGCTACCTCTGACTCCCAAAAATCCCAAGACAGAGATCCTGGGATGTGATTCAGTGGTAGTATGCCTACACTGTAAGTGTCAGGCTGCAAATTTGATCCCTGGTACATCTCCACAGCACCAAGGACAATCCTGGCTTCCCTCCCAGTGTTATCCCCAGGACCACAACTAAGTTTTGTGATTCTCTGCATGCTGCAACGGTGAACACAGTGATAGCACCACCAAACCAAAGGGAAGGGGAAAAAGAATCCCAAGACAGACTTCACTAATTTTTGCTTGAATTTTCTGACTGCTGTAAAGCAAGACAGAAAAAAGAGGTCAACCAGAAATATAATCATACAATATGTATTCGTAAGTAAAATGTGAAATGAACATATATTAACTGTGGCTCTCAATGGTATTTAAGAGCTGTCTGTGGTAAGAAAGGAGCTAATGAAATAGGGAGAGCTAGGCGTTTTGCTAGTGATAATTTTATCTCAAAATCATCTAGAAATAGTACCTTTTAGAAAGTCATTAATTCAGTCTTACAAGATAAGGAATGTTGTGACTATTTCATATAGGTCGGTCAGTTCTGACCTCTTTCTTTAGTTGTGAATCACCTTCTATCTTCTGATCATTTGATTAGATTATTCTGATTAATACAGACATAAATAATTTTTTTGCATTTAACTCTTAACAATTCTTACTGTTAATAATAACTTTCTGATAAAGACATTTGAGAGTCAAGTAAATAACATCAATTTACCCATTGTGATAAAAGGTTCTAGTTTCAGGGGCTGAAATGATAACAGGTGTTTGCCTTGCATGTAGCTGAACCCCAGTTGATCCCCAGCATTCCATATGGTTCCTTAAGCACTGGCAGGAGTAATTTCTCAGTGTAGAGCCAGGAATAATCCTGGAATATTGCTGGATGTGTCCCCCCCACCTCCCTAGCCCACCCTCCCGCTGAGAGTGAGCAAGAGAGACAAAGAGAGAGAGAGAAAGAGAGAGAGAGGTTCTAGTTTCAGTTTTGGTTTTAAGTAATGGGCAGCAGAGGGTAACTGAGGTACCATCAGTAGAGAGACTAGTATTTGAGAAGGCCCTGGAGATAGTCTTTGTAAGGAATACTATGTTTTTTTAATGGCAGCCAAAACAGGATACAGAACAGGAAATACATCATATCGATTTTTTCTTATACTTCCTCTGCCTTGTTAGAATAATAAAGTAATATCTGAGGTCCATCAACTATATGTGTTCAGGAGAGAAAAGGGATATTCAATAAGTTTCACTGAAACGGAAAGGAAAAAACCTTTCCATAGGACTGGTTAACTGCCATATAGTCTCACTACAACATACATTTATTTTAAACTTCATTTAAACTTTATTCAGCCATTAGAAATAGAATGAAGCTTTTTTAGCATGTCACCTTCTATAAACACTCATATATATTCTAGGACCAGAGTCTACCCTTAGTGTCTGGTTTCTCATAAACTTAGTACATAAAGGAGCTTGTAGTTGTAAGTTTTGTTAATGATATATATGATACCTTATTTGCAAATAGTTGATAAGTAGCTGTCAGATTATCTAATCTTTAAAATCCCAATTAGGAACTGGAGCTATAGGTATAAATATAGGTATAGCTATACCATACGTGGGTAGGGTATTTGCCTTGCATGCAGCAGACTCGAGTTCAATTTGCAGCATCCCATATGGTCCCCCAAGCACTGCTAGGAATAATTCCCAAGTCCTGAATCAGGAGTAATCCTTGAACATTGCTGAGTGTGACCCCAAAAGCAAAATAAATACAATTTCAAAAATAATAAAGAGTGCTTTTGGTATATAATAAATGTTTTTTATATGGTTTTCTTTGGGGTGGGGGTGAGACTCCTGGTGATACTCAGGATCACTCCTGACAGGGTTCAGAGGACAATATGGGATGCCAGGGATTGATCTGCCACATGCAAGGTAAGTACTCTACCTTCTGTATGACTGTTCAGGCCCATTTTTATCTGGTGTTAAGAAACTCCTCTTACCTGCTCTGTAGCTGTGGGGCAGTAGAAGACTAATAAAACAGTTGTACAGATGTTTATCGACAATCCAATGATGGTGATAAGATTTGGGGCAATCCAGGAGGGAACTCTGCCAACTAGCCATTCCCAATACCCTTGCATTAAGGGTTCAAGTAGGGACCGTCCAGCACTCTGGTATCTGTGTTCTTCCAGCCGCTTTAGTTGATGTCTCGACAGTGGTGGTGTAGGTAACTGAAACAATTTATTTAATATACACCCTGGAGTACTCATATGCCCGAAGCCCATAGAGGACTCCGGGTGAGTCTCTCCATATTTTTTTCTTGCTGACCGATGCCCACTCATGGATCTTGGCTTTCTTTTATTTGGAGAGAATAATATAACTAGTTTTATAGCTGTTTATGGCTGATATTTATCTGAAAAAAAAAAAGATTCATTTGTCAATGACTTTGGCAATATCAGCAATTAAAAAAAATAGATGGAATAAATTAATAAATGTATAAGACAAACATCACAAAACCAGGAAGAAAGTTCTATTTCTTATAAACCAAGAAGTCACATAACCACTACATTAGCAAAAAATTAAAGATTTTAATATTTCCTGATATTTATAATTTGACTTCAAAGCTCATGTTTTTTTTTCTATTGAGTACCTTCTCTCACTAATAAAATAATTATATACACATAAATAAGGCATAAATGTTTACTCAAAAATAGCTAATAAATTAGTAATGCTAAAGGGACAGCTGCTTACTAAATGCTAAGCACATATTTATTTTCCTTTTGGTTCTGGGCCACATCTGGTGGTACTCAGGGATCACTCCTGGTGGGCTCAGGGAACTATACGGGGTACCAGGCATCAAACCTAGGTCAGCCAAGTGTGAGACAAGTGTCCTACCTCCTATACTATCGCTCTGGCCCCTAAACACATTTCGTATGTTAACTCATCTAAGCCTACAAATTTAAGAACTATCAACTGATTCTCTTTACAGAAAAAGAGACTGGAACACAGAGAGACAAATTAAACTCATATGTAGCTAATAAGATTCATATAAGCACATGGTTCCTGTTTAAGCTACATTAATCGATAAAATGTATCATTAATAGAAAGGAGTACAATGTTATTTTAGGTGAAGATAAACAGAAATGAAAAATGTTAGTGTACAGAATATATATATTAGTAAAGACAGCTAATAAACTGAGAGCTTAATCCCATAAGTACTTGTATTTAACATAAAGAGATTAGTGATAATAACGGCTACTGACTTAAAATAATGACAAGTATTTTTCAAGATTAACAATTATCTATATCTATATCTGTATCAGATGGGGGTTGGAGAGAGAGTACAGTGGGTAAAGCACTTGTCTTGCTCTGTGCTCAAAAATCACTCCTAGTGGTACACGGGGACCATATGTATTGCAAGAGATCAAACCAGTCTGTTTTGATCAAGAAAGTGCCTTAACCCTTGTTTTCTCTCTCTGACTCTCAAAGCAACTTAGAGATAAGTATCTTTTACTTTATTATTTTGATTTTTGTAACTCACCCTGTGGTGCTCAGTGCTTACTCCTATCTCTGGGCTCACTCCTGGTGGGCTTGGGGAACCATATAGAGTGCCAGGGATAAAACCCAGGTCCACCATAGGGCAAATGCCTTACCCACTGCACTAGTATTCCAGCCTCAAAATACAGATATTTTAGATAAAACCAAATGATGAGAATTTAGGTAAGAGATGAACATCAACTTAAGTCATCAACTTAAAAACTAAATCTACGAAGGCCAGAAAGTAGAAATTCTTGAAGAGATTATGTATGAGAAGGAAAATAAAGAACCTGTGGGAAACTCACAGTGAGCAAGAGGAAGAGAAACCATAGGATTAAAAACAGAAAGAAAAAAGCATTAAAAGGGTAATGGCATTAAACAGGTACTTTGATATCTCTCCATAGAAAGCAATCAAGAATGCAGAATGAAATTCCCAGAAATGCTGTACGCTTGGGAATATAGCAAGTGATATAGGATCTAGGACATGTGAGCAATGGACCTGTCCATAACTTCTTACTTTTGTCCTCATTAATTTCAAATTCTAAAATTTCACTATCATCATTATCAATAGTAACATCCCTCAATCTGGGCCAATCACGTATCTCATAATTAATTCAGAAACAGTCATTGTGAGGGTCTGAAGATAGTACAGTGGGTAGGGTATTTGCCTTGCAAGCAGCTGACCTGGGTTATAGCCAACTCGGGTTCAATCCCCAGCACCCCATATGGTTCCCTGTGCTGTGCCAGTAATGATCTCTGAGTGCGGAGCCAGGTGTTAGCCCTTAGCGACATTTGGTATGGCCCATAAAACAAAACAAACAAACAAAAAAATGAAACAATCATTGTGAGATTTGATAATCAAATAAATTTTAGTGAGCTAGTCAGCTTTCTGGAATTCCATTTAAAATAGAAATAAGAATTTAATAAATCGATTTACATTTTGTTACTGTACTGTTCCATTCTCCTAGACTGGGGGGAGGGGCAGGAATCTGACATACTGAGTGCTGATCCGTTTTTGGCACTAAACAGCTATAAGCAACTGATCCTAATGGTTTTAAGTTTGAACATTTGGCAGGACTATCTGATAAACTGATACTTTCCTTCTGAGAGTGTTCCCCTCCTTTGGCCTAATTTTATTTTAACCTTCTATTTTCTTTTAGGAAAATCTACATTTTGACAAGCCTTTCTAGATTTAGCCATTATGTAATTCATACATGAAAAAAAAGCCAGAGATTTTGAAGGTCGGCAACACTGTGTCTATGAAGCGATTAGAAACAAGATTACAAATATAAATTCACATACTTGTAACCCCTGACACAGACACAGCTACTCCGCCTCAATGCATACAGATGACTAAGAGGTTGCTGGATCCATAGTGGTTCATCTCTACTCTTTTCAATCACACCAGAGACTCACAAACTAGCGCTATGAAAACCTTTTGAAGAAAAGGAGCTGGAGAGAGAGCAGGGAATGTGCTTGACCTGCACAGGGCCTGACTGGGTTTGATCTCCAGCATCCTATCTGATCCCCAGAGCCCTACTGGGAGTGATCCCTGAGCACAGCCACAAGGAAACACAGTCGGTGTGGCTTCAGAACAAAATGAAACTAGCAGCTTTTGAATTTCAGCAAACAAAATGTTTTCAAGGGAACCAGAAAAGGAGGGGGGTTATAATAGGAAGCTTGGATTGAGAGAGGAAGTATTGGGATAAACATTAAAAAAATATTCTAGCCATTTGTGATTCTATTTTTCTAGAGTCAGGCTTTTGTCTAAAGGGGTGTAAGAGTGTCCTTCTCTTTCTACACTATAAGAAACAAAAAAATTATGTAATTAATAAAAATTATTGCTGGCTAACCTAAAAGCATGACCACCAGTGAAGTTTTATGAGAAAATAGATTCGAAGTTCTAAATGCACCTAACCAATATCTGAATATGATACACAAGTCAGACATGGTCCCAACTCCCTTTACCAATGGGAAAATAATTAAAAATACAAACATGTAAATAAAATTCTGCACTGTTTGCATGCTATGAGGAAAACAAGTATGTGGCCAGTAAAGAGCATATTTCAAATATACTTGCAGTCTCTGATGAAGGAGCATTTACACCTAGTTCAGAGGAAGAGAAGCAAGCAATTCCAAGAGCAGGAAGGAGGGAAGTTCAAGAAAAGTGACAAGCCCTGAGGCAAGAAGGAGCTTCTAAATCCAGGTTCCTTAGCAATCTCAGGGCTAGGTAAGAGGCAAACCAGATGAGAGTGGGACAAAATGAAGCTTGAAATGCCACTCAGTCAATGCAAAGGATGACAGACCATGGTATAGCATTAAGATTTTATAACCACCTGTGGCTTATAAGGAAACCTGCAATTTTGGGTCCAGTTAACTGTGGATGTCATCATAAATCATGACAGTGAAAGTATTTAAGCTATATATATATATAAAAAAAACCCTCATCACGGGCATTCAGTATGCAAATTTGATCGCATTCTTTCTTAAGGTAACCATTCCACTTGCAAGCAACAATTTCCCCTCTCTTCATAGCTATAACTCATAGCTTGAGTTCCCTTCCCTTTCATAGAATTTATCACGTTTTGAACCTTCTTTGTTCCTTCTCCCACAATAGTCTGTAAGCTCCATGTATATGGGGACCAGGTCTGTCTAAACATTCTTTTCCCCTGAATCTCATCCTGTACTGTACACCAAGTGGGTAATCAGTACTTATTTGTGAAATAAAAAACAAAATATGATTCATTGAGTATCAAATAAGTACCTAGTTGTGCTTGAGCCAGAATAAACAGAAAGCCTGAAGTATGCCATACATGCTCACATAAGAAGCTCAAAGAGGGTGGTTGGGGTGGGGGCCTTCTTGCAAATAGCTAAGTTATAATAGGTTGTGAACAAACTTGTAGGAGTTCAGAGGAGGGGACACATATGGTCCAACAAAATATTCTCCTTGTGCAGGCATGAATATTTATGTGGAAGTATAATAGTACAAAAATACAACCGTGGGTATTTAAGGGACACCTTTACTAAAATTACACACACTCCATGGACCTTAAATCTCTGATGCAGAACATCTATGCAACAGAAGCAGTGGATAATGGCACGCTGCTGTTTTAATCTGTGTTCAGTACTGAGTTACAGCTGACAAGTGTCATACTAAAAAAGAAATATCCAACTGCTCCTAAGAGCAAAAGGTAAGCTTATACAACTTCCAACCTTTGGTGTAAAAATCCAAATTCCCATCCTCCCATTGCACCCAGTGCCAAATTTCTGAGCTGCATTGATTCAGCAGTATGTTTACAGTTCTTTCACAGGATCTAGTGACTACACAGCCCTTTCCAACCTTTATGACAAGACTAAAGGGCAATACTAATGGCCAACATTCCTGGGGTGGCAAAAGAAATTATAAACAGAAAAAAAATGCAAATAGGCTCACGGGATTACAGTCAACATTATTTAACAAGTGATATACAAGAAGAAAAGTTAGCAAATACAAAAGCCTTTTTTCAGCAGTCTTGGAGTCTAAAGCAGTACTGTGTAATACAATTTAAATCTACTGTTTTACTGAAGTGAAATCTTGTGTTCCTTAAAAAAAAAAAAGGAAATAACTTCCTCCAGAAAAATAAAAGATGTGAAAGCCTGACAATTATAGATGATTTTCCTATTCCCTTAAAAATTAAACAGTCATAGATGTTGATAGAAGCACAGCGGGTAGGGCTTTTGCCTGGAAATGCGGCAGTCTTGGGTTTGACTCCCCAGTACCACAAAAGGTTCCCGGAGCTCTTCCAAGGCGCTTCCTACCTGAGCACAGAGCCAGCAAGGAAGTCCTGAGAACACCGGGTGTGGCCCAGAAACCAAGAGGACCCTCTGTTCAAACAGACTAATAATAATACGAGGCAGCTTTAGCTGAATTATTAAAAAATGGAAGTGTGAGAAGACAAGATACACAAGGGACTCTGACTAGCAGTTTTCTTTTTCGTCAGCACCGACTATACACTCAAATGCTTTTAGGAGTTAAATCTCTGAGATTTTATATGAACACCTATGGTTTTAGCGCAATCAAGCCAATTCAACACACACACGCTGCACAAGATCCTACTAGTTTCAGAGCAGATCGCTGAACGTGCCTACAAGGAACTCAGAGAGACTTGAAGAATGACACTCAATACCAACGGTTCGAAATGCCAACAACAACAAAGTGACACACAAAAAAGAACCAAAGCGCCCAACTGGCGAAAACAAGTTTCCACCCCGCCAGCTAAAGACCCATTCATCGAGCGCTCCCGGGCACCGGGCAAGGCTCCGCCGCTCGCCGGGGCCTTTCTCCTTCCAAGAATCCGCTCCAGCTGACGAGCGCTGGCACCCGCGGAGCTCGTCAACACTGGCTGAAATTTCCCGACCAGTTGCCGAACCCAGAAAGCGGGGCCCATCCCCGAAACACCACCAGCCCCGCACTCCAAAGGCAGGGCAAAGCCGGTTTGTAGACTCGGCTGCGCCCGGGCAGGAGGGCGTGGAGCTGACAGGCAAGGTCGGTTCCGCGCGGGCAGCGCCCCCACACCTCGACCCGCCCAGGTCGTCCCCGCTCCGGCGCCCGCCACCCCGCGTCCCTGCAGCGGGGCCCCCTGGCCCTGCGCTCGCCCCGCACCCCGGCGGGCAGCGCCACCCCTCCCGAGGAAGGACGGCGCTCGCTTCCCTCGGGTCCGCACACCGCTCCCGTCCAGCGCCCCACCCGGAACCTGCAGCCGCCTCTCCACGCCCCGGGACCCGCCGTGCCCCCCAAAGCGCTCTTCGCGCCCTGCAGGCCTTCCCCACGGCGAGCCCCGCAGCCTTACCCTGAGCCCCCGAAGCGCACCCCTAGGAATAAGACTGCCGACTCCAGACTGCTGGGTGACTCTGAGCGGCGGCAGCGAGCTTCGCGACACTTTTACGACTGCCGTAAAGGGCTACTGGGCGGGAGCGCGCGGCGGCGCGGGCGCGTCCCCGCGGCCGGCGAGCGCGCCCCGGGCGCGGCCCGGCTGCTCGGGAGCGCGCTCCGGGCCCCGCCCCGTCTCCGTCTGTGCCCGCGGGCTCGCAGCCACCCTGCACCCCGCGCCGGCGGGGTCTTCCCGGGCCAGGTAGGCCGCAAGGGAGGGGGAGCACCTGCCTCGACGCTCTCCGGGGGTAAGTACTGGGAACTTAGAGGAGGCGGCTGCGCCTGGGGACGCCGCCCTGAGCCCCTCGGCCAGCGTGGTTGTCGCGTGTCGGCTCGCCCAGCCTCTTGGGGGTTGCTCAGTGCCAGGCACGGAGGAGGCTGAGCGGGTGGTGGGAGCCCAGGCTGTCCCCCGGGGCCGGTAGAGCTCCGAGCTCCCGGGCTCACCTTGCAGTCCACATCCTGGGTCCTTTCTGCACTCCACCCCCATCCTTGTTCCCTGCGGGGCCAAACTCCGCCTTTTGCTCATTTCCCCCGCCTCTAGCAAAGCGGAGCTGAGCTGCTTTTCCCAGTTCCTTGCACCCGGAACGAGAGAGCTCTTGTGTGTGTGTGTGTGCGTGTGTGTGTGTGTGTGTGTGGTCTCAATGTGTGTGTGTGTGTGTGTGTGTGTGTGTGTGTGTATACATCAAAAACGGTTTTGAGGACTTTTCTCGCAGCCCCACAAAAAACTGCGTGCCGTTTGAGGACGCGTTTTAGTTGTCCTTGGACTGAGATTCCTGGGTGGCAGGTGAAGGGGAAAGTTTGAAATTGAGATCCTTGGTGACCTTGTGTTTACACCAAGTCTGGTCGGCCACGCGCAATTCTAGCACGAGGAGGTGGATCCAGGTGGTAGTTAATCCTATGTGTAGCTTCATAGCCGTGCTCTAACAACAGCTACCGCGAGTATATTTGAGAAATAGAAACTACAATCGCCGACATGATTTTTCCCTTTGTTGCAATTTTTTAATTTGTTCCTTGGTGGCCAGATGCGCATATGTCATTTGCAATACAACTTAAGCTTCTTTCTCATTTATTTCCTGAAATTTTGGATTCAGTTTTTAAGTTAAAAATTTTAAACGCTTTAGGATTTTACAAGAATATTGTTTGTTGATGGCTAGAGCGATTGTACAGCCAGTAGAGTGTTGGATCCCTGGCACCCCATATGTTCTATGTGGTTCCTCCATCCCACCAGGAGTGAAACCAGAGCACAGAGCCAGGAGTAATATATATGCGTACAGTGAACTCAGAATTAAAGAATGACACGTGTCTATATGTATTATAGATATTACATTTGCCAAGAGGCAAATTATATATTTTTTATTTATTATTTTTTAATAGTGAATCACCTTGAGGGTACAGTTACAAATTTACATATTTCCGTGCTTGTGTTTCAGTCATACAATGCTTGAGTGCCCATCCCTCCACCAGTGCCCATTCTCCACCACCCATGACCCCAGTATCCCTCCCACCCTCCATCCCACCCCCCACCCCACTTTGTTCCCTCTCTCCTTTTGGGTGTTGTGGTTTGCAATAGAGGTATTGAGTGGCCATCGTGTTCAACCTATAGTCTACTTTCAGCACTCATCTCCCATCTTGATCAGGTCCTTCAACCACAGTTTACTTGGTGTTCCCTTCTCAGCTGAGCTGCCTTTTGTCCCAGCCTGTGAGCCTGGCTTCCAAGCCATGGAGCAAACCTCCTGGTACTATATTTAAAAAAAAAAAAAAAAAAACATTTTCTGTAATTCTTTGCTTTGGACCTGGTGGTACTTTGTACCTCAAAATAAGCTTAGGGCTTTCTCTCTTCACTTGGAATATCCAGAATTTGCATCTTGGTATTGTGTCTCAATAGAGGAGAATAGCATAAAGAATAGTTCAGATTACCAGTGGTGTTTCACACTTGTGAAAGTTCAAAATGGTGTCTGACTTTCTGTTTCATGAATTTTCAAAGAAAGCAGAGATGAAAAAAGGGGAGAGATGCAAGAATATTTTGTTAAACACTTGCAGTATATGAAGGCTAATCCTGGATATTTTCAAGTATCTTGAACGGTTTCTTAAGTTGTTAGCCATTATAGTTCCAGTTTGCTTGATTTGCAGCGAGCCTGTCATGCTTCCAGATTTCTGAGGTGAAAATTCATGGATTATGGTAATAACCTACCCATGTGCCTACATTTGTGTTATCATTAGCAAATTGGTAAACTCTTCCATCCCTGCTTCTGTTTAAATAACGAGAACCCTTTAAATCTAAGGAGATCTACATTGGTGGTGCTTAGGAATGATAGAACTAAATATCTAACCACGGTCAACAGACTGAAATCATGAAACCCAAACTTTAACAACTGAACTCAAAAAGGTACCCATCATAGGCTTGGGGCCTCAAGGTGGGGGGTTGCCTTACGGAAGGGAACCTGGAAACATTAGTGGAAGGAACTTGACAATGCTGGTGGGTTTGGTTCTGGGACATTGTATATCTAAAACTTAACTATGAATAACTTTGTAAATCCTGGTACTTTAATGAAATAATAAAAAAAATCTAAGGAGATTGGAATCCAAGATATTTCAGGCTATAATATAAAGAAGTGGGAGTTTCTTTTCATTTCCCATGGCTAGTTATAATTGTGCACATTTAAAAAATTAACTTTCCTAGCATTGTGTTCCTATTCTGTGCCACTTCTTCTGGGGAACAAGCCTTGGAGATAACTGCTTCATAACTTGGAATAATACCATACCCTCTGGAAGTCAGTGCTGAAACCAAGTATTGGAAGGCACTAAAGCTAGAATTTGCATTTAGATAAATCTGACCTCATAGTTGTGTTCTTTTCATTGGCTCACACAGACCAGTTAATGCATTATTTTGTCTAATAATAATTAGCTGTCATTCTTTTCTGATTTTTATCTTTCACAGAAGAAAATGGTTTTCTCTTTAGCCTTTTTGATGACAGTGAAAGGTGTCTAATGTGAGAAAGGATAAGAAAATTGATGTTCTAGATTAAAAGTATTATTTAATTCCAGATTCTACAACACCAATAGGAAATACAAGTATTGACTCTTTTTAAAAAATAATGTTCTGCCCATTGCACATTATGTCCACATATAGTGTTCTGCCCATGAAGTATATTGGCACATTGATTTGAAATTGTGCATATTTAAAAGAAGGTTGAAACAACCTTTTATTTTCTTTGTATGTGGATTCCAAGATTAACTAAAGGTGCAAGTTTGGACAGTTATGAAGACTGATGTTTTGTAAACATGTAAAATAGGTCATTCATTGTTTGTATTTCTTTAAGCAAAATTCATTTATTTTGGGTCCTACTTGGCTGTTCTCAGGGCTTACTGCTGGCTCTGTGTTCAGGGATCACTCCTGGTGTGACTCAGGGAATCATGTCGGATGCAAAGGATCAAACCCCAGTTGGCCTCATGCAAAGCAAGCACTTTACCTGCTGTGCTATTTCTCTGGCCTTTCATTTAATTCTTGAATAATTTTCTATGAAGCAGATGTACTGCAAGCTACCATTTATCTTGTAGCAATGCATTAAATTCTTTACTGTGATATATTAGTCCAGTTTCTGCAGTAGCTTCCCAGTACAATTCAGCAGAACCTTTCCATAAAAACGTTCTATGTTTTTACTACTCTTGTATGACACCAGCTCTAAAGGTGTGCCACTTGAAGTATAGTTAGCCTAACTGAAGTTTGAAGTTTTAAATTTTATTTTATTTGGAATTGTAATTTAAATAACAACAAATGGGCTCTTGGCTACTGTACTGGATGGTACAGCATTATATCTATTTTTCAAAGGGAAACTGATTCAGAGAGGTTTGAACTTCTATTTAGCTCCTTCCTCCTGCCCTTTCTGCCTTCCTTCCATTGCCACAGCTGACAGTGCATTGGGCTTACTCTGCACTCAGGGATCACTCCTAGCAGTATTTAGGGGTGCCATATATGAGGTGCCAGGGATCAAACCCCCGGTTGACTTGCGTGTAAGGCAAATGCCTTATCCATTGTATTATCACTTTGGCCTCATGTCACAGTTTTCTTTAAAATATGTTTTTGAGTAAAAGAATGATTAGGAATGTTGGGGCTGGAGCAATAGCACAGTGGGTAGGGCGTTTGCCTTGCATGCGGCCGACCCGGGTTCAAATCCCAGTGTCCCATATGGTCCCCTGAGCACCGCCAGGAGTAATTCCTGAGTGAAGAGTCAGGAGTAACTCCTGAGCATCGCCGGGTATGACCCAAAAAGCAAAAAAAAAAAAAAAAAAAGAATGATTAAGAATGTTAAGTTGACAGTACTTATGGACTGGACTATGGGAAAAGAGAAAAAAAAATGAGACAAAAAGAATTGAGAAACCTGACTTGTCACACTGGGAAGATGAGTGGTTACAAGAACTGTGGGTAGAATTGTTGTTACTTGGTAAGAGCATGGGAAGCCTTTGGAAAAGAGAATCTTATGGTTAGTTGGAGGTCACAGAATCTGGATAACTCTGGAAAATAAGACAGTTTACTAAATTAGAAAAGCCATGAGGGGGCTGGAGCAATAGCACAGCGGGTAGGGCGTTTGCCTTACACACGGCTGACCCGGGTTTGATTCCCAGCATCCCACATGGTCCCCAGAGCACTGCCAGGAGTGATTCCTGAGTACAAAGCCAGGAGTAACCCCTGAGCATCGCCAGGTGTGGCCCCCCAAAAAAGGAAAACAGAAAAGCCATTTTGGAATTTTAAGGATTTGGTTTTGATTATTTGTTCATTCAAAAACTATTGCAGGGCTGAAAGATTGTGCAAGGGTTAGGATAGGGCACTTCCTTGGCTTGCAGCTGTGACGATGACACTGGCACCACATATGGTACCACAAGCACTGCCAGACCCCTGAGCACTGCTGAGTGTGACCCCAAAACCCAAAAGTATATTTGTTGTGTCATTATTATAAACAAGCTTCTTGCTGTGCCTTTGTAAAGAAATGGAGTATTTTATCAAGGATTTCATACATTTAAGACACCCTCTACATGTTTCTGTTTTAGAATCTAATGAGCAGTCACAAATTCTCAGAGTGCCCCCCACTTCCTGATGCAAAGGAGGTAGAAAGTCTTGTATGGAAGATGGTATTTGAGCCTGATTATGAAGAAATGGTAAGGATTTGGACATGGGAAAAAATGAAGGGGGTAGAGATTATCCTTCAAGCAATGGAGTGAACAGAATGTTTTGAAAAAATCCCTCTTGGTCCAAACACCTAAATATGGAGTAAATTATGCTACCCTCTTCAATGCATAGCAAGCCTTATAGGAAGGAAAAGGAAGTCTGCAGAGTTAAAAAGGCAGAAAAAGACATGAAATCAGTGGAAATTAACACTACGTCTCCTCTGGGGATGTTTTCCTGGTAGAAAAAATAAAGCATAGTCGCAGGTAACAGGTTCCCTCTGTACCCTCTCTATATAAAATTCTAAAGCGTTATTGACCCCAACCCCATACATAAGGATGTATAGGGTAATATGTGGAAATGGTTCCTGTGTTTGTTGAGATTCATAACTTTTCCACCAAAACCAAAATGTTACTATTGCCACTGTTACTCCTTACAGCCTTAGAGAACCAACTTTCCTCAAGCCAAGACACTCCCCAGTCTACATAATACACTTAGTGAAATGTGGGTGAGAAAAAGCATCCCTTTCCTGGCAAAGGGAAATCACTAAGAAATTTGCTCATTTTTACCAGGTAGCTACAGATAGAGGAATAAAGTAGAGTGTAAAATGACAGGATCAGCTGCATCTCAGATGCAAGGTTCAAGTGTTCTTTATCTTCATGGTCTTAAACTTGACTTCTAAAACTGTGGATTGTGACCTGTATGTGGTTGTGACTGATGAAAATTTGGTTTAAATTTCTTAGGGGCTGGAGAGATAGTACAGTGGGTAGGGCACTTGCTTTGCATGCTGCTGACCCAGGTTCAATCCCGTGCATTAAATATGGTTCCCCAAGTACCACCAGCTGTGACCCAAAAACCAAAATAAATAAATTACTATTAATATATGTTTTATCTGTTGACCTAATCTATAAGACTGTTTACCCAGGGTCATGAACATTTTTTAGACAAAAAGTGTTTTCAAGTGGAATAGGTTTAAGTAGGCCTGGTCTAAATTCCTGGAAACCAAGGAATTTAAGTTCTCTCAGATTGTTAATATGTTAAAGTACCAAGTCGTAGTGATAGTACAGTGGGTAAGACTTTTGTATTGCAGGTGGTTGACCTGGGTTTGATAGCCTGCACCCTTTTTGGTCCTTTCCAGGAGTAATTCCTAGAAGTAAGCTCTGAGCACCACTAGGTGTGGCCTGGAAAAAATTCACTCTTAATCTTAGGCCTTTAGAGTACTTCTGGGTTAGAATTATCCAAATTTGAGCACAAAAAGCAAAAGTTAAAATATCTGTAAGGGTCTGCAAAACAACAAGGTGGGAACTAGATTCCTAAGGACTGTAGTTAGGAATTGCCATAAACAAATTAAAGTAGTACTTAAAGAAATGAGTGGTAACTAGATAGTGGAATGTTAAGAATTGGCCAGAGATAAGGAACAGAAAGGAGATGTGTGATAATCCAGGCAGAAATTTACTTACATCAAGCTTCTAATAGTGACTGAAAGGAAAAAGGAAAAGAAACTTATTTAGCAAGATTGAAATGTGCATGTTTAACAGTAAGTCAGATGATTAAGTAAATGACAAAAATAACTCAGAAATGGCCATGATTTCGATATTTGAAAGGTCAGCTTAAGATACGGAAGCAGGAGACATTATAGGGTGGCAGAGGTAAAATTTGGAAGTATTTATGAAATTTGTAGGAAATAAATGATTTTCAGTGTATCAGACTAAGAGGAAGTTCCCCTGCATCCAAAAATTAATCGTATTTTTTTAAATTAAGTGCAGATACATATATGTTACTGAGTCATTATTCCTAACTAATATCCTCAGCCTAGAGTTCAAGCGGTCATACGTGGTCTTTAGTTAAGCATTCTCTGCTTTTGTCCCCCTCTCATGTAGGAACTGGAAATGATGAACAAAAGAGTAGGTGCCTGCTGTCATTGACCTTAAAATTAAGTGAGGAAGACAGAAACCAAACAAGCAAATAACAGGCAAGTGTAGTAAGTGCTGTGTTGGGGCAAGTAAAAGGCAACTACTAGAAACAAAGCCAGCCAACTGAATCTATAATCAATAATAGTGAATTTTTTTTGTTTAAATATTGAATGTAATCAAAGTAAAGTGAAAGTAAAGTGAAATTTACCAGTTACACATGCGGGGTGGGGGGCTGGGGAGGTGGAGGGAAGGGGGGAGGTATATTGTGATTCTTGGTGGTGGAATAGGTGCACTGGTGAAGGGATGGGTGTTTGAGCATTGTATAACTGAGACTTTAACCTGAACGCTTTGTAACTTTCCACATGGTGAATTAATAAAAGAATTTAAAAAAATGAATCTAGAGGAGTTGAAATATGTAGGTTGATAGTGGGGAGGAAGGGGTAAGAGCAAAGAAGTCTAGTTCTAAGTTTCTCAAGTAGGGACCCCACAGCCCCTTCTGCACCCCCAGGATGTCACAAGGAGGGGACCCATGCATAAATGGGGAGGGGAGCACACAGCACTAGGCTCTGGGGCCAACCAATAGGACAGCGTGGTCCCAGCAAGGAAACAAGGTCAGAAGGGGGTGCAGTCAGATAAAACTGCTCTAGTCATACATACTGGAAGATGTGCTTGAAATTCTTTAGATGGGCAAGAGATCTGGATGCATGGGAAGATCTGACCGACCGAAGTTTGCTATGACTTGAGGGTATAGTGATTTGGTGTTAGGATGGAACTGCTTGAGTCTGCATCCTGACTCTACTCGGAGAGTTCTCTTAAGCTGTGTAATTCTGTTGAGATGCCTCTGCACGAGATCATGTTTTTAAGGTGCTTTGTGACATGACTTAATAGGACAAAATACCAGATAACTTCCTTTATAATGATGGTGGAGATGATGATCGCAAGAACAAGGAATTGGGAGCAGAATGACCCAGAAATAAATCTAGGAAGGTGACTGGAGATCTGAGAATGCAAGGACCTTAGAGTGTATATAAAGGAAGAATGTGTAAGGATATAAGGGAGACACAGAATTTGTCTTTGTAGAGCAAGATGGTCAGTTTGTTATTTTAGAGCAAGAAGAATCCCTCAGTGTGGGGCTGGAGCAATAGCATAGTGGGTAGGGCACTTGCCTTGCACACCGCCAACCTGGGTTTGATTCCCAGCATCCCATATGGTCCCTCAAGCACCGCCAGGAGTAATTCCTGAGTGCAGAGCCAGGACTAACCCCTGTGCATCACTGGCTGTGACCCAAAAAGAAAAAAAATTTTTTTAAAAAAGAATCCCTTGGAGTGGGGGTGAAGGTGGAGTCAAGATTTGTGTGGTCCAGAATAAAAGAGGACCATTTAGGAGATTATAATTATAATCTACAAGGAATGATGGGAGTTTAGGCAATGAAGATGGAGAGAGAGAGAGATTTGAAGGAAATGTAGGAGGTGGAATAGTCTTGATACTTGATTGTTGGAAAGATGGGGGAGAAAGTTTCTGGATATAGCAAGTAGCTGAGTCTTGATTTCATTTACTGAGAATGTGAAGTGGAACTGGTGTTTGTACATACATTGGAGATAGTTTTAGAAGGGTAGAAGGAGGGGCTGGAGCGATAGCACAGCAGATAGGGTGTTTGCCTTGCACAGGGCCCACCTGTATCTAATTCCCAGCATCCCATATGGTACCCCGAGCACCACCAGGAATAATTTCTGAGTGCAGAGCTAGGATTAACTCCTGAGCATCACTGGGTGTGACCCAAAAGGCAAATAATAATAATAATAATAATAATAATAATAATAATAATAATAATAAAGTATAGAAGGATCCTTAGTAGGTTAAGTATCCAGGAAGACTTGTGACTAATCTTTTCTAATTTGTGTTTCTGCTTTAGAAAACCTTTTTGAAATGTGGTGGTTTCAGCAAGGCCTCAGTTTCCTTCCTTCAGCCCTTGTCATTTGGACAGCTGCTGCTTTCATATTTTCATATATCACTGCCATCGTCCTTCACCATGTTGACCCTGCTTTGCCTTACATCAGGTCAGTGAGATGTATTCTTAGAAAATAATATTTCTTTATTAGCATTAACTGCCAGCTTTTAATGTCAGCGTACTCAAATTCAGATTTTTGTTTGTTTGTTTTGTTTGGAGGTCACCCCTGGCCACACCTGGTTCTCAAGGGTTATTCCTGGCTCTGCACTACGAATTAGTTCTGGGGGCTCTCAAGGGGCTACATGGGATTCCAGGGAAAGCAGAAGCACCTTATCTACTATTTTATCTCTACAGTCCCTTAAATTCAGATTTTACATTTGGTATTATATTAATAATTCTAAAAAAAGGAAGTTGTACTTGGTTCTTTTTATGTAATAGAGAAATGTGGAGAGAGAAGGGTATAATTCAGTTATAGAATGGCTTAGTGATTGTGACACTGACATCCAACTAAGTTGTTGTGTTTTAGAAGATAGGGTTGGAATTATTTTCTTAAAATAAAAAACTTAAAACTATTACAAATTTGCATTTATACTGTTATTAATATTACAACACAGCAGTAAGCAACATATATATTTATCATGTGTAATATATTTTATATTTATATAAATTATCATTCTATTCTGTCCCGTTGCTCATAGATTTGTTTGAGCGGGCACCAGTAATGTCTCTCGGTTGTGAGACTTATTTGTTACTGGGTTTGGCACATCCAATATGCCACGGGTAGCTTGCCAGGCTCTGCCGTGGGGGCTCGATACTCTTGGTAGCTTGCCAAGATACTCTTGATACTCTGAGAGGGGCGGAGGAATCGAACATGGGTCGGCCGTGTGAAAGGCGAACACCCTACCGCTGTGCTATCGCTCCAGCCCATATTATCGTATGTATTTTATATAACTATATAATTATAATATATTGCGGGTTATATAATATGTACATTGTTATCTATAAGTGTTGCATATAATATGATGTTGTATATACATATAACAGTAATATATCATGTACACAGTAAAAATATTGTACTTTATTATATGATTATTAGTGATTATAAGATAATGATAACAAGCTTTTATTAATCTACTTATTAAGTTCAAGGTAATATTTTTCAAGTCATTCTTCAAGTCTTAAATACTTGAATGTTCCCAGCCTTTCTTAGAGTTAGGAGCTGTTGTGTCCGCATGAAGGAGAAAGAAAGGAGTTCTCTCTCTAAGCACGCACAGCTCAGTAGTGCTAGAACCAGATTCCATTTGACTGCTCTTGTGGCTCCTGGAAACTCTTGCTCTTTGTGACACATGTGTAGATATTTCTGATATTTTAAGAATCAAATTTTGGTAATACTTTTGAAATTTCAAAAACTGCCAGTATTGTAAGTTTAGGTATTCAGTTGTATCACCCTCTTCCTTTTGGTGGTGGTGGTATGTGTGTGGGTGGGGAGGCAATGTGAGGGCGCCCTCTGGGAGTGTTTAGAGTGATACTCAGCTAACCAGACTGGATGGCTCAATGCTTGCATCCAAGGGTGTAATACTACTTTGTCTCAGTGCCCCCTCCCCCCAGCTCTGGTAGGGGTCTGGAGGGCTACACTTCACAGTGCTGGGTATCAGGGACTGCAATGCCAGGAATTGAACAGGGGTCCTGCCTGGAGACTAAGTCCATGCTATCTCCCCTGCCCTATACCCTTCTTTTTTACCTTTATTTCATCTCTGGCACCACGTGGTCTCCCAAGTATTTGCCAGGTATGACCCTGGAGGTCCTCAAGCACCACTAAAACGGTGATGGTGGTCCCTAGCACTGCAGGGTCCTATCTCCAACTGGCAAAATATCTCTGGGAGTAGCCCTGGGCCCCTGAGTGCTGTCACCTATGAAGAAGTGGCAAATGGGAAGCCCAGTCACCCCCAAAATATTATAAAGGAGGTATGTGCTTATAATAATGGATTTTAAATACTACTAGTGATTATAAAAATAAAAGGAGAAAGTCCATAGGCTAATGTGATGGCTTAAAAGAGCCAGAGTGCAGAACTTGGCTTCTGGGAGACCTGGATTTGATCCCTGGCTCTCTTTGGTCCCCTAAATATTACCAGGAGCAACCCCTGAGTTCTGAGCCAAGGTGACCCTTTGGGTGTTTCCCTATTCCTCTCTCTGTCACTGTCCCCCAAAATATAAACTGTTTCCCTGGTCAGTAATGTGGCTCAGGGTAGAATAGATGCCTTGCATATACGACCTTAGTTTTCCATTTCTGGCTCTTCGAAGGCCTCCCTCAGTTCCTGTCCTTCCTCCCAAGTTGATTAATGGTTTGGTTGGTTCCTTTCCAGACTTTGGTTTGCTTTGTCATCTGTGTTTACACAGAGCTTTCTGTCTCCCCCATTCATCTTTCCCTTTTTCCTTCCTGATCATTTTTATATTTTGTGGTGTGGTGAAGGAGGCTAGAGTTCATTTGTTTGCTTCATTACCAAAAATAATATAATATGTTTAAAAGCAAGTTGCTTTTTATTTTTTAGCTGTTACAATGTTATAATAAGTATCTCATAATATATACATGTACACACTTCTGCTAATATTAATATGAGGTGGATTCCTAGAAGTGGGATTATCAGATAGGTAATTGGACATCAGCTCTTTTAGTTGGACTCTCCCTCTTAAAGCATCCCATTAGTTTATGGGTTCACAAAGAATATGAAATATTCCTAATGATAATGAATTATTTCTGCAACTATAAAGATTTAAACTTTTATATAAAGCTAAAAGACTTAAAGAGTCAGGTAAAGAAAACATTATTCAAGTGCCATTTAAAAGTATGATTTAGAGATTATCTGTTTTTTAATCTTAACGATTCCACACTGGGTAAGGTTCAGTAATTTTTGTTTTTAAATAGTTCGCTTCTATATGATGCCTTTGAAATATCATCTCTGTGAGCATGGCCAATGAATTGCTTTTCTAAGAAAAAATATTACTTTATTGTTACTTTGTTTACTTTCTCAATAATAATTTTTACAATATTGAAAGTAATAAACTTTAAAGGATGATAAATTAAAAGCTTAAAAAGGGCTGGAGCAATAGCACAGCGGCTAGGGCATTTGCCTTGCACACGGCCAACCCGGGTTTGATTCCAACATCCCATATGGTCCCCTGAGCACTGCCAGGGGTAATTCCTGAGTGCAGAGCCAAGTATGACCCAAAAAGAAGAAAAAAAAAGAAACACAGAGAGTAAGAGATTTGTTTTGGGGTATACTGGGGAGATTGGTAGTGGCAAATGTGCACTGGCTGAGGGATGGGTGTTTGAGCATTGAATGATTGTAACTCAAACATGAAAACTTGTAACTGTATCTCACAGTGACTTAATAAAGTAAAAATTAAAAAAAAAAACTTAAAAAGTTAATAGGGGTTCTAGCGTACAGCAAGTTGGACGCTTGCCTTGCATGTAGTTTACCCGGTTTTGATTCCTGGTGTCCATATGGCTCCCCAAGCACTACCAGGGATAATTCCTGGGTGCAGAGCCAGGAGTAATCCCTGAGCATCGTTGGTTGTGGCTCCAAATCAAAACAAAATAAAGATTTAAAATGTTTATAAAATGTGGCATTGCTGTCAATGTTGTTTGTCAATGATACGGTGTAGCACAAAAGATATAAAGAAATTTGGTTTGCTTTGGGAAGGTTTAGAAAGCCCAAAAATATTTTAGAATTTATGGTATAAATTCTCAGAATAATTTTTTAAATAATCACACTGTTTATCACATTGCTTGGGAGATAGATAGATAGATAGATAGATAGATAGATAGATAGATAGATAGATAGATAGATAGATATACATCACTGTATCATTGTCATCCTATTCATTGATTTGTTTGAACGGTCACTAGTAACGTCTCCATTCATCCCTGTCACATGCTAGTGTAGCCCGATGGTGTATTGGGGACTCTTTCAGGGTCAGGGGAATGAGGACTGTCGTTACTGTTTTTGGCATATCGAATATGCCACGGGTAGCTTGCCAGGCTCTGTCGTGTGGGCGGGATACTCTTGGTAGCTCGCCAGCTTCTCTGAGAGGGGCAGAGGCTTTTGGGGTGGCCTCTGCTCACCTTTACAGGTGTTCGAAGTCTACCAAATCATTATGCCCAATGTACTCTTTTTTTTTTAAGGCTCATTTTCTTCATGTGCATCAATGATTATACATTTAACTAGACTTCTGCAAAGTTCCTTTCATATTTTATAAAATAGTTTATAAACCCTATTTAAAAATTTGGTCGACTGGCATGTTGTAACGATCTGCACACTGACAAACACACACCTGCCTTCGTCTCTGGGCAGCACCTGGGACATCTGCCACCTCAGGTTTAGATACCTAAAATTCTATTTTCTTCATAAAATATGAGATTATATATGAGATTCATGAAGTTCCTTCAGCATTTTTAGTTCCCCTTTTGAGAACTGGTATGCTTTCATTTTAAAAAACTTAATAATTGAAGAGACCATTGGGTTCTTTTTTGGAGTTTCAGTTCTCTGATGGTACTGCATGTGATTTTCTGTTGGATAGTACTCCAGACACTTGCATTTCTTGCATTGTCCTTCTGCCTTTTTTTTCCTTCTTCCAATGAAATTAATGTTACTCTGGGATCTTTTTCCAATATTCTAATATGGTTATGCCCAATGATACTCTTTTTTTAAGGCTCATTTTCTTCATCTGCATCAATGATTATACATTTAAATAGACTTCTGCAAAGTTCTTTCAGTTTATAAACCCTATTCAAAATTTCAATTGTTAAAATCCCCGAAGGACTTAACCAGTGTAAATTTGACTTGTTAGATGAGTCTTCTGCATTGAAGCATAAATGCAGAGGAATTTTCTTCAACGTAGAACCATTCATTGGTTCAAGTAGAGGATGTCCAAATATAGAGTGCATGAAACTAGCCACTGGAGTATGGTAAGAAACTACTAGATTTTTTCATAGTTTTTACTCTCAAAATATTTAAATTTTATTTTACAATCACTGTCACTGTCACTGTCATCAAGTTGTTCATTGATTTGTTCAAGCGGGCACAGTAACATCTCTCAGTGTGAGACTTATTGTTACTGTTTTTGGCATATCCAATACGCCACAGGTAGCTTGCCAGGCTCTGCCATGTGGGCACGATACTCTTGCTACCTTGCCGAGTAAACTGATTATTTTACAATAATCACATATATTTTAAAGGTACATATGTGATCAAAATCATTTGTTGACCAGTAAATGGAAGTCTTCTGCTGATGAGTAGATGAATTTGGCTATTTTCACTTGTATCTAGCTTATGTCCTTTTGCTGCAGAGCCAAGAAAGGAGATCAATTAGCTAGACATCTTGAATACATTCTTTTCTTTATGTATGGAATAATATAAAACAAGAGTATTGTTTATAATTATTAAAATTATAGTTTTTTTCCTTGACTTTAAGAATTTGTGAGAGAGATAGTAATGAGGTTAGTGCACTTGCCTTGCATGTAGCCAACCCTGGTTTAATCCCCAGCAATGCTTCTGGTCCCCTAAGCACCTCTAGAAGTGACCCATTAGTACAAAACCATATATAAGCCCCTAGCACTGCTGAATGGGGCCTCCAAATCTCCCTGAAAGCCCCCAAACTGTAATGCATATACATTATAGAAAACTTAGACGGTAGAAGGAATGACAAAAAAAATCTATGATCCTTACTCCCTCAGGACAATCAAAGAGTAATAAAAATCTATGGTATGTGAAGTTTGTGAGCCTTTTGATTCATATTTGATATTTTTCTTAAACATCCTTTTCCAACTGGGGTTTCTGGTGGTGGAATATGGGCACTGGTGAAGGGATGGGTGTTTGAATATTGTATAACTGACATATAAACCTGAGAACTTTGTAACTTTCCACATGGTGATTTAATAAAAATTTAAAAAAAAAATCCTTTTCCAATTGTTCACTAAATTTTATTCCTTATCAAAGATGATTTTCCATTTTCTTTTTTAAAAATTCCCATTGCATTGCTTTAGATGAGATACTTTTGGTCTCTTTCTTTTATACTATTTGGAGACCAATAATTTTCTTTTTTTTTTTCTTTTTGGGTCACACACAGCAATGCACAGGGGTTTATCCTGGCTCTGCACTCAGGAATTACTCCTGGCAGTGCTCAGGGGACCATATGGGATGCTGGGAATCGAACCTGGGTCAGCCACGTGCAAGGCAAACACCCACCCACATGCTATCACTCCAGCTCCGAATTTTCTTTTATATCATTCCCCTGACTCTAAAAGAGCCTCCAATCATTGGGAAAGATGAGTAAGGAGAGGTTGCTAAAATCTCAGGAGTGGGACGAATAGAGATGTTACCTGTGTGGCTCAAGCAAATTGATGAACAATGGGATGACAGTGATACAGTGACCAATTTGTATAATAATTGAATGTAAGAGATAGGAACCCACATTTAATAGGTGTTTCTGTGTGCCTTCTCCTGTACATTATCACATATTTTATCATATTAGTAGGTTCAGTGAGACTGGGAGGGAAACAGCAGCATGATTTCATAGATAAAGAGACTCCTTAAGGTGGTGTCCTTTTTCTTGGCACTGTACTCATGATCTTAAAATGTTTGGTATGCAGTAAGTGCTTAATAAATACCTTTTTAACTAATCAGGAAGTGGTTAAGTGTTGATTGAATTCTAAGCAAAGTTAATAGCATGCAGAAAGACAGAATTGTGAAAGGACCTGCGGGGTTGTTAGGTAATATTGAACTAAAGCAGATAAACATGTCTACTTGATTGATTAAAGAGTTCTCTTAAAGAGTCCATGCCAAAAAAAAAAAAAGAGTCCATGCCAAGGCTAACTCTTTTAAAAATCTAATTTATATTGATTTTTATCATGTCCAAAAGACATGATGAGGAAAATATGTGAGGGAAAAGTGATACTGAGAGTTCTAATTATTATGTGCTCCTTTAAAAATTATATGTGGGCTGAATGCATTGATTTCTGAAAAGAAAAAGGATTTGAAATAACTGTTGTCTCTATAAGAAAAACACATGTTTATCTAGTATGGGAAATTCACATCCCTTCTTCTTCTTTTTTTTTTTTTCCTAGTGACACTGGTACAATAGCTCCAGAAAAATGCTTGTTTGGGGCAATGTTAAATGTTGCTGCAATTTTATGTAAGTAATGAGTGGTTTTTCTTTCTTTCATTTTTCTTTCTTCCTTTCTTTCTTTCTTCCTTCCTTTCTTTCTTTCTTTCTTTCTTCGTTATTTATTAATAAGTATTCATTTAAAGTGCCTATTTATGGTAAGCAGTAAATGATCAGGATATAATATTCCATTTGGAGAAACATACAAAGAATGAATTAAGAGATAAGAAATATTACTTCAAAGGTAGCTCAAAGCTATACGATTTTGTAAAGTAGGCTCTGTCTAACCTGCAAAATACTCCTTCTTGACCTGTATCCACTATTTACACAGATCGAATGTTCTAGATGTGGCTGTCCTAATCTAGAAGTCTTTGATCTTTTTTTTAGGCGTCTTAACTTTCAAATTTATTAGCTAATTTATCCTTTTATCCTTTCTTTAAATATTATAATGTTGCTTGTTTTACTTTGTAGTTACATATGAAGGAATGTTAATCACTAAATTATTGATCTGACACTCATTAAAAAGAAAATAATTTCTAGTAATGTATAGTTATGGATTTTTTAAATAAAATTTATAATTTTTGTAAAGTTATAAAGCTTAAAAATAAATCTCTATTGGGTTATATGGCAGCTCATCCAAAGGAAATTATAGAATATAACCAAATATTACTTGAGGGATGAAATAGATTCTTTAAGCAACCTGTAAAGAACAAAAAGCCATAGACATAATGAACACAAGTAACACCAGCTAAATTAATTTAGGATAAACAATCTAAGAGTTTGAAAATAGCAGTAAAACCAGGTTTTGATATTTAGGGCTATTCTAATAGCAAAAGAATGAATGTAAGCAGTATTTTGCAGTTCTCTTATTTATTTTTAGAAAAAGATTTTTACTAATGGCTTAGTAAAACTTTCCGTCAGTTGTTTTTAAAAATTTCACTCTTCTTATATTTTCTCACAGAAAAAGTTGAAGTCAGAGGGTTAGAGGATGGTGTAGTGGGCAGGGCCTTTGCCCTGCATGTGGCCAGCCCAGGCTCATTCCCCAGCACCCTGTATGATCACTGGAGCACTACCAAGCGTGTCCCAAAACCAAACAAAAAAATACTGAAATCAGGAAAATGATTCTGTTTATAGACGTTCATTAGGACCAAATTTTTAACTAACTTATTTATAAAAGCATATCTCTCTTAAATTTTCTACACTTTTGAATTTTTTGAAGTATATTCACATTGAAAAATTTGGTTTGGCTCTTTCCTGACCAATAAGAAGAGAGTGATGTGGTTTTTGTTGTTTTTTTTTTTAGTCTAATTACTATTTTTGTTTCAGCCATCTTATAATAATTTGAAGTAAATGAATGCTAATAATCTTTTAGTATTTTTGCTTATTTTGCTCATTTTATTCATGTATGAGCGTAATTACTTTGGTGCTAATCACATAGAATATTTTGTGTTTTATAAGACCATCTTTAGAGATTGTCCAAAAACATCAAACTTATCTCTTCTATTTATCCTAAAGTTTTGGGACTGGGGAGATAATATAGCAGTTAGGGCACTTGCCTAGCACGTGGCCCACCAGGGTTCGATTCCTGGCATCCCATATGATCCCCAAGGACTGCCAGGTGTAGTTCCTAGAGCTAGGAGTGAGCCCTGAGCATTGCCAGGTGTGGCACACAAACAAAATGACAGAAGCAAAAGTTCTTTTTTGTTTTTGTTTATTTCTATTTTTATTTTGGTTTATTTTGGTCATACCCAGAATGCTCAGGGCTTACTCCTGGCTCTGTGCTTAGAAGTTATTCATCCTGGTGCTCTAGGGACCATATGGGATGCGGGGATCGAACCTAGGCCAGCTTTGTGCAAGGCAAGTGCCCTACCTGCTGTGCTATCCTTCCGGCCCCTGAAACAGAATTTCTTTAAATTCTACAATTACTTTGTTTTGTTTTGTTTTTTCTCATATCAACTTTAAAGAGAAATCTCTTTCTGGATATCAGTGACCTTTGTAAACTCTTGTTGGCAGTTTAATTCCTTGGCTACTTAAGAGTTTGCTGGTTTTTGGTTATTTTTATTATCTCTTCCTAGGCATTGCTACCATTTATGTTCGTTATAAGCAAGTGCATGCTTTGAATCCTGAAGAGAATCGTATCATCAAATTAAACAAAGCTGGACTTATAATTGGATTACTCAGTTGTTTAGGACTCTCCATTGTGGCAAACTTCCAGGTTTGTATTTCAGCCCAGGATAGGTATTTCATGAAGTATATAAATACATCTGTTAGAAAGGAAAACTAAAATGTTCAGTTATATCTTATTATTGTTTCTTTATCTAAAGATAAAGAATCTATTGCTTTTTTAATTTATTGAACTCTCTTAGGAATGGTAGCATTCACACAAAGTAACTCATTCATTTGTTTTTATTTGGTGAAAAACATATGTTCCATTATAGCATTATACGTAGTTATGTATGTGTGTGTGGTTGGGGGAGGCGGGGTGGAGACGAGGTAAATTGGGATTTGTCCTCACAAGTGATGCTCAGAGCCTGAGGCCCATTCCTGGCAATTCTAGGCCAACCTGCCCTAAAGGTGCTGTTTGGTTGTATAGTGCTGGACCCACAAAGATCCCTCTAGGGTGTCTAGGGACCTCCAGGGCTACATTATGCAGTTGGGGGGCAGGGGTCATCATTTGGTGCTGGGGATCAAACAGGAATCTGAACTGGGATTGGACACGTCTTGCATGTGCCCTCTACCCTGTCATATCTCCCCTGCCCTAAACTAACTCATCCTCAATTATCTATTCAACCATTATAAATATTCTAACTTTTTAAAAATCAATTGTTAGTTGGAGATTACTCTCAGACCAGAATTGACTATGGGACACAATTCGAAACTTAAACTTTTAAAAATATGCCTGACAAATTACACTGATTTTATAATACAAGAATACGTGATTTTGTATTCTTGTTTCCATGTTGCCATTGATTGCTTGCATTCTTAGCTGCCAGGACCCTTGTATGCTGAAGTCCAGGGAGGACCTGTTTGGCCTTGTAGCCAGATGCTTGCAAACTCCTTACATTCCTTTCCATTGACATTCTTTCAGATGAGTCTTTGATGAAAGGGAGTATAATCTGAGCATGTTGCACTTTTTGAGTAATCACTCTGCAGTTCTTAGATTCAGTTCAGACATTTGATAACCCATTAGAACCTCTAATAATTGTTCAGACTTAACACTCATTGTACAATAGTAATTATATAGGCATTTTCCATCTCTTTCTAGTTTCTTTGTTTCTTTGGGGGGGGGACACCCCAGTGGTAACTCAAGGCTTATTCCTGGCTCTGCACTCAGGGGTCACTCCGGGTGGTGTGGGCACCCATATATGGTGCCAGGTATCAAATCCAGGTTAGCTGCATGCAAAGCAAGCACCTTGCCCATTGTACTGCCTATCAGGCCCCAAATAAAACTTTCTGTTGTTGTTATTTTGGTTTTTGGCTACACCCAGTATTATTCAGGGGTTACTCTTGGTTCTGTGTTCAGAAATTATTCCTGGTGTTTTTCAGGGGACCATGAGATGTTGGGGATCAAACGTGGGTCAGTCACATTCAGGGCAGGGACCCTATCCATTCTTCTATCACTTCAGCCCCATTTTCCGTTTTTCTTATTCCCATTTCTCCATTCCTGTGTTTCTCATTACTCTTTCCCACAGTTTTAAAATAATGAAACAAAGCCCTAGATTTCAGTGGTGTAAACAGCAGAAGTTTCTTTCATACTTGTGTCCAAAGCCAATAATTTTGGGTAATAGGCAACTTTCCTCCCACAACTAATTAAAGTCCATACTATCTGTTTGAGGGCTTGCCATTCTTAATACTTTATTGACCACTGGATCTCACTGGCTGAAACAGTGAAAGTAGAATTCATCCCTGCGCCTTAAGAACCGTGGCCTGGCAGTGAATCAGATTCCACTCACATTTATTTATATGGTAAATCCAAGGAAGCCTGGGACAATATCAAGTTGCCAGGAAGCTCTGATACCTTGAAAGGCACAGAAAAATTGGGTGGCCCACTAAATATCGGTGCCATAAGCAGGGTCCTATCTTCCCTAATTATTTCTAAAACTCAGTATTAAGAATATACTTTAAAAAACGTTCAGTGTATGAATACTGATTCTTTGCTTTAGTTGTTGCTTGATCGATTTTAATATATTTTACCACTGTGTTTAAACAATCCCAAAGTGACCTCCATATATACTATTTCTCAGTTGTGTGTCACAATCGCAGTCCCCAGGGTATCAAGTCATTTTTGTATTGAATTCCAGCCTCATATATGCATATATGAGGCCTTTGAGCCATCTCCTCTGCCCTTCCACATACTATTTCTTTTAGTAACATGTTTGATTACACAGTTAATTCTAATAGTAGTTTCTAGTAGCACACCAAACTCTTAATTTTCTCATTTACCCTCATAGACAGTTTATATGTACATACTTTTTTGGCTTTGTTCTCAACTTTAATTCACCTTCCCCACCAGATTCCCTGTGGTCTCATAATTATCAATCAGGTTACTTTTTCTCACTTGATTACATCTCTTTCCTTTGCTTTTTTACAGCATAACCCAGGAATTAAATACTTATCTTTCTCTTTTTTGTTTTGTTTTGTTTTCTGGCCACATCAGGCAGTGTTCAGGACTCCTGGCTCTGCACTTAGAGATAACTCCTGTCAGGGCTCAGGGAATCATAAATGGTACCAGGAATTGGACCTGGATTGACTGCACGCAGGACCAGCAACCACACTCACTGTACTCTCTCCAGCCCCTTCACTTTCTTTTCTAATGTAAACTTGTACTGCTTATTTAAAGTAGCAAGTGCGAGGCTAGAGAGATAGTATAGGTGGTACGGCACTTGCCTACATGTGCCTGACCTAGGTTTGATTACTGGTACCACATATGATCTCCTGACTATGTAAGACCCACCAGGAAAGATCTCTAAGTGCAAAGCTGGGAGTAAGCCCTGAGCATCACATGTGGCCCCAGAACAAGCAAATGAAACAAAAGCCATAAAGTGGCATGTGTATCATTGCCTTTCCTCTCTCTTACATAGTAAAACTCTGGTTGAATTATATAGGGAAAATTGTGTGCATACAGGGTCTATAAAAGCTTTACACGTGGACAGCATGACTGGAAGAGAGATTAGCCCTGTTTATATTTAGGGGTTTCATGGATTAAACCTAGAACCTCACAAATGGAAAGTTTGTGCTCTGCTGCCTCACTTTATTTTTGGCCAAGTGCCATCTCTCTCTCTCTCTCTCTCTCTCTCTCTATATATATATATATATATATACATAATGTATGTATGTATATATATATACACACATATGTATGTATATATACAATTTTTCCTGTTTTTCTTTAGGAATCATTCCCAGTGGTATCAAGTGGGGAACTAGGGACCATACCTGGACCTGGGCATTCTTGGTGTGACCTTGACAGTTTGGGGTTCAGACTAGTGCTACAGTGCTTCATAGGACTGGTATTACTTAGGAGCCACTAGGACCACTCCTTCTGGTGCTTAGGGGTCTTCAGGACTACACTTGGCCGTGCTTGGGAGTCTGTTTAATGTGGGAGATCACACTCAGACCCTCACATGTTTGGCATGCGTTCTCTCTATCTCCCTGCCCCAAACACCAGACTTTAGGGACTTGTTGGCTTTACCTCTTAAGTATTTATTCAAAGCACCTATTTCTCTTTATTTGTCTCCCTATAGTTCCCTCTTGATTTATATAGCTTTCCTCATCTCTCTTGAGGACTTCTGTCCTAGTCCCTTTAGTAGTATTTCTGAATTTTCTCTTCTATGCCTTTAATACTGTAGCCAGAGTAATCCTATAGAAATGTATATACAGCTCACTTAATTTCCCTATATCCTTACTTAAAAGCTCTGAAGATCCAAAATTGCTTGTAAAGTGATACAATCAAGAGAGAAAAAGTAATTTGTAAAACTGCCATGATGCTTAATATCCCAAAGATCTGGTCTGATCTGGCTCTAGCCTACTTCTCTGGCCACATTTTGTGTCATTCCCCTATATAATGCTTCTATTGTACATATGCTGGTCTTTCTCTGTTCTTTAACAAGACAAGTTTCCACAACTCCAAGCCTAAGTGAAATTAGGCATCTTGTATGTACATTTTTTGTTTTTTTGTTTGTTTTGGTTTTTTGGGGTTTTTTTTTTGTATGTACTTTTTCAGAGAAATAATTTTCCATAAGTATATTTGTTCTGGTATATTTCAAGTTTTCTTCTTTTGCATTATCCAAGTACCCATACAACTAATTCTTCTTAACACATACTGTAATCTGATTTTTCTATGTAAGTTTTCATATGTATTAAATTTTTTGATGTTTTTTCCTCTGTTAATTATAAGAATAACCAAACTATAACATAATACTTAGCATGACTATGTCTCGTTAAGTATATAACAACTCAGTGAGAGCAGAAAGAGGAACTAAGGATGAAAAACATATTTTCTTACTATTATTGTGATTGTATTTAAAGAAATACATTGTAGACCAGAAAAATAGCTCAAGGAGCTATGCCCAGCAGGCCAGGTTTGATCCCTGAGTACCACTGCCCCCAGGAATAATCCCTGAGCACAGAGCTAGAAGCAGCCCCATCTGGTAGGGCTCCTAAACCAAAGTAAATAAGCAAACATGTATCTAGGAATTATTGTATTGGAAAAATATGAGTTAAAATATTTCCTCTGATAGAAACAATGCATGATACTATTCAGCAAAACAAACCCATGGTAAGTATCTTGTTCTCTACTGAGAGGTATTTTTTCCGTTTAACAAATTGTTCTTTAAAGAAACTTGAGAGGGATAAATAGGCAGACATCGGTTTCAGTTTCCTAGTGCTGCCTTAGCAAACTACCACAAACTGGAAGGATGAAAAAACAGAACTGTATTCTTTCAAAGGTGAGGAGGCCAGAGTATGGCATTCAGGCAGTGGTTAGATTGGCTTCCTTTTGGGGGCTCAGAGAGAGAAATCTGTTAGTGCTTCTCTCCTCAGTGCTGGTGGTTTGCCAGAATTCTTTGTATGTGGTAGTGTAGCTCTTTTATTCATGCTTCTGTCATCATGTATCATGCACCCTAGAAAGTTGGAAAGGATATAAATGAGCAGAAAAGAGGCTTCTAGTTCCCTCAACTACTTTTGGATGACTGCTACAGACCATGCAGTGTTATAACGTCTGGACCAAAGATTTGCTTTTGAACAACTTATCCTCTTTCATGTTTCTTGATAGTCTTTTGTTAAAGAATAATTTTTGAAGTAGTTAGCTCTATTTTTTGTCCATGTCATAAGTTACTAATTAATAATAACTTAATTACAAATGAAATAATAGCTATTACAAATAATTAGCTACAAAAAGAAGCCAAAATACCACACTTTCATAGCTAGAGAGTGCTAAAGTGAATTTAAGTGTATAAAATATGGAGCTGGAGAGGTAGAACAGGAGTGAAGGCACTTGTTTGGGACTCAGCTGACTCAGGTATCACTTTATAATGACCTTCCTTGAAACTTAATGGGCACCCAAACAAAATTATAAAGATTACTAATGTATTTTCTGAAGCAGTGTATGAATTGATTTGGTTTTACTGTCACTCAGTTTCTGCTGATTATTTTCAGGGAAATTAAAAGATATCTTCTTCAAGAAGTAACTTGTTACATCTGTAGAGCTGTTCTACTCACTGGACATCTTTTAAAAATCTCCGCCACATCCTGTTAAAAATCTCTGACACAGTGCTGATAATGTTTTATGAGTTTTTGTTATTTACTTACTTCTTCTTTCTACTTCAGAAAACAACCATTTTTGTTGTGCATGTATGTGGAGCTGCACTCACCTTTGGTATGGGTTCATTATATATGTTTGTTCAGACCATCATCTCCTATCAAATGCAGCCTAAAATTCATGGCAAACAAGTCTTCTGGATAAGACTGCTGGTAGTGATCTGGTGTGGAGTAAGTGCCTTTAGCAGTATCCTTTGCTTAAAGTGTAATTACATTGGTAAGGAAATGAAATAATAATGTTTATTTTATTTTATTTTTTTGTTTGTTTTAAAGCCACCCCCAGCAGTTCTTAGGGCTTAGTCCTGACTTTGTGTTCAGGGATCACTCCTGGAGGGGTTTGGAGGTCCATATTGGGTGCCAGGCAAGCAAGCGCCATTCCCCTATACTATCTCTCCTGCCCCTTGAATGAAAAAATTTAAATGAACACTATTGCTGTGTTTTGTTGCCATAGTTTGGTTCCTGAATTAGTCATGCAAATTAAAGAATTTGAAATATAAAATTGGAATTTTACATAGACCGTAGAAATTGTGTTAAGAACTTAATGTTTACCCAGATCATTTTCATTACCACTTAATAAAGGATGAAGCAACATTCCCCCTGAGAGCAACTTTGTAACAAGCTAATCATGGAATTTTAATTCGCTGAGCAATTTATTGAGTGAAGAGGGATTGACTATGCAGAAGTTATAATAGTAATATTTTGCAGGGGGGAATATTTAAAATTTCACACCTTTCATATGGCATTGCCTTTTAAAAAAATGATTTGGACCTAGGGAACAAACATATAATTAATCCCTTTGTACCTTTAAAATGGTTTAAAAAAATTTTTTTTAATATCTGTGAGATAGATCATTGCAAATCTATTCATGATTGGATTTCAGTCATACAATGATCCAACTCCCATCCCTCCACCAGTGTACATTTCCCACCACAGATGTCCCCCATTTCCCTCCCACCCACCCCCAACCTGCCTCTATAGCAAGGCACTTTTCTTCTTTTTGGCTCTCCTTTTATGCATTATGCTTTGCAATAAAGGTAGGTCATCCTGTTTGTTTAGGGGATTTAGCATTTTTATTGGGAAGGAACAACTGGAATAGCCTTTTTTACTGGATGGCAGCTATGGGGTGTGGATGTGACTGCCAAAGCGTCTGAAAGTACAGAGATGTGGGTGGAGGTAGCCCTTACCCCCAAGAAAGCCTGGAGATTTCAGTCACAAAACTCATACTCAAATTTTCAGCAGATTATATCTTGGTGAGGTCCTTCCCAAGATGGTGGAGTCTAGCCAGAGGCATGGAAGCAATTTTGGATCTTTGGATCATGGAAGCTAGCCACTGCTGAGCATTCTGCTTGGGCCTGCCCCCCTCCCCCTCCAATTTACCCCCATTTTTTTTTTTTTTTTTTTGCCTTACCTGGGTCCGAGATTAGCTGCAGCTTTGGGTCTTTTTCGAGATTTATTTATGGAGCTTTGAAGTAAGGCCAGAAGAGCTTACATGGTGGCACTGGAGTTGGTTCTTGGAGGTGACTGCCAGTGCTTCCAGGAGTATAGGGAAGTGGACAGAATTAGCCCATCCCAACTCTGAGACAGCCTAGAGATTTCAGCCACAAAACCTGTTGAATTTTCAACAGGTTAATATCTCAGTGAGGTCCATCCTGAGATGGTGGAGTTCAGCCGAGGGCATGGTAGCAATTATGGTTTTTGTTTTGAATCTAATTTAAACTTGCAGGTCTTCTCTGAGAGTCTTCCTTAACTTACTTCTTTTATAGTGCTGACTTGTTCATCACTTTTGTACAGTGGCAGTTTTGGCAATGATATAGTTCAGAAACTCCATTGGAACCCTGAGGACAAGGTAGGAATTTAGAATAAATAGCACTTAGATTTGTCATAAAGATGAATGTTTTGGTGTATTTTTTATTTCTTCACTAGTGAAACTTTTTCAGTAGGATAATGTAGTAGGAGTACTTTGTGTTTGTGATGGAGTTTATGCCAAACTCTCCATATTCTCCTGTCATCTATGATCTGTGGACAGTTTCAGGATAGAATTGTGATAGATGAGTTTTCTCAGAGATTGACTTTTCTAAATATGAATATTGTATAACATATTACCAGCTGAAATCTTCCACTAACAGAATACTTTTTTTTAACTGAATTGAAAAGATGTTTTCTCTTTTTATTATATGAAAGTATTAGTATAGACACTATGTTTATGTTATAAGAGAGTGGATATATATATACATATATATATACATATATATATACTTTTTTTTAACCAAAGGTTTTTACAAAGCACTTGGAGATGGTTATTTTAAATTTGTGTGTGTGTATGTGTGTGTGTGTGTGTGTATGTTGCTGGGGATTGAACCCACAACCTTCTACGTGCAAGGCATGCCCTCTACTACAAAGTCACATTCCCAACCTCTCTACATTAATTTTCGAGACTCACTTCTAGATTGGACAGATTCGTCAAAATAAAACAGTTCACCAGATTCTCAATCAATTCTCTATGTATGGCTTGAAAATAGCACTAAGCTTATTGTGAGCATTGTTTGCTCAAGCCCTGTTTAGTGACATCTTCTAAATCTTATCTTGAATGGGAATGACAATAACTGCAAATTAGTGCCGGGTTCTCCGGAGAGCCCAGCAAGCTACTGAGTATCTCGCCCGCACGGCAGAGCCTGGCAAGCTACTCGTGGCGTATTTGATATGCCAAAAACAGTAACAACAAGGCTCACAATGGAGACTTTCTAGTGCCCATTTGAGCAAATCAATGAGCAACGGGATGACTGATACAGTGATAGTTAGTGCAGAGTACTAATTCTTCTATTTGCCCCAGATCAGTGGTTTCTAGACACTGGTTCACAGATGTAAATAGATTAAAAATCACTAGTTTTCTGCCATGGTTACCAGCTACAAGTCTATAGTTCATAGATTGAAAGTTATTTTTCTAGATCAGGCTTCAGCTTTTTCCATTTGTGATTCCTTTTTACCTGTGAAATATTTAAAATGATCTGGGGTACACAAGTATATAAAAGTTATGCAAATAAAACATTTACTATTAAAAATTATAAGGAAATATGTTTTTAGATGACACCTATATTCAGTTTTGCTGCCCCTGTGGTGTCACCGCTCACTCTTTGTATTTAGGAAGGTAGATTCTAGATGATGCTAAAATATCTAGATTATTTAAGAGGACTTTCCAAATGCCTCCCACATGGAAGAGCCTGGCAAGCTACCCGTGGCATATTCGATATGCCAAAAACAGTAGCAACAAGTCTCACAATGGAGACGTTACTGGTGCCCACTTGAGCAAATCGATGAACAACAGGATAATAGTGCTACAGTGCTTGCAAATGCCTAACTTTTAATTTTCAAAATATGCTCAAGTCAGTAATTTTTCTTATTTGAGAGTAATTCTGGTTCATTTGAATCAGATTTCATAATACTGTTCTTTCCCATTGTCACTCAAGGGCTATGTGCTTCATATGATCACGACAGCAGCTGAATGGTCTATGTCATTTTCCTTCTTTGGTTTTTTCCTGACTTATATCCGTGATTTTCAGGTAAGAAAATACAGAATTAGACTCAGGCAGTCAGATTTCCTTCAAGTAGAGGAAGAGAACTTTGTGTAGGAAAATTCCCATTCCCTTTGAAAATTAACTTTAGAATTGGGCACCAGAGCAATGATGCTGAAAGAGCAATAACTCAGGTGAGTTGTTTCCGTTTGGAAAAGTAGCATGTTGCTAATCAGTTTCAGTCTTCTTTTTTTTTTCCCTGATGGTTCTTATCCATTTTCCTTCTCACATTTACTTTCTCCCCACCCCTAATTTTAATTTAAGCACCCTGATTTATAATTCCCTTAATAATATAGTTTCAGGCAGACTGTGTTCCAGCCTCACACCCTCTGCCAGTGTCAGTGTTTCTGCACCATGGATCATGCCTCACTCCCTCTCCTACCTTCTTAGCATGCTACACTCAGTCCTGTAGACTGACTCTTAGGGTCTGGTACCAGTGGCTGTTTGTTGTTGGTATATCTCATAATATTCCACCTCTGAAGAGAAATCATCATCCTATACTTGTCCCTCTCACTCTGATTAACCTCACTCAGCATGCCTTTTAGTTCATGTAATGTTGAATTATATACTTTAATCTTATAACTGACAATATTCCATTGTGTCATATATAATACATATATACAAACATATATATATTGTGTGTATATATATATGTTTATATATATACATATATACACCATAATTTGTTTATCCACTCATCTGTTTCTGGACGCTTGGGTTTTTTCCATTTCTTGACTACTGTGAATAGCACTGCCATGAAAATAAGTGCAAATATCTTTTCTAAATACTTTTTTGGTCCCTTGGGGAGACACCAAGAAGTGGAATTCCAAAAGGAAGTTCAATTCATAATTTTTTGAGAAGTCTCTATACTGTTCTCTAGAGAGGCTGAACCAGACAACTTTCACCCACAGTGGGTGACAGTTCCTTTTTCCTCACTTCCCACCAACTCTGGTTGCTTATTCTCTTTATTTTTTTTAATTTTTTTTTTTTTTTGAATCACCGTGAGAACAGTTACAAAGCTTTCAGGATTAAGTCTCAGTCATACAATGATCAAACATCCATCCCTTCACCAGTGCGCATGTTCCACCACCAAGAATGCCAGTATACCCCCCCCACTCACCCCCTACACTGCCTGTGTGGTAGATGATTTTCACTTTACTCTCTCTTTAGTTTGATTACATTCAGTTTTCGACAGAAAACCCACTATTATTATTTGGAATTTCCCCCCCAACAATCGGACCTGCCAAAAAGGCATCATTAGATAATTTGTTTTCTATTGCTGATGATGAAGAGCATATTATGTCGCATGGCTTCAAAAGCAGCCATGCGGTTTTGGAATTCTGGTATTTTAGTAATTAAGTCCATAGGTATTTCTGCCAGCAGCCGCTGCATTCCAAGATTGGTTTTTGTACCTCTGGGATCATGGCCATTAAAGAGTGGAGGAGCCGTTCATGGGCAGCCGCTCGAGGTCTCGTTTGGGTGGGGAGCAGGGCTGGTTCTGCCCCCCCCCCATCAAGAGATTTCCCGAGTGCCCCATCACTGCAAATTCCTACCTCTCTGTCCAATTGGCACTTATTCTCTTTTTGATGTGTGGCAAGGTTCAGTCTTAAAAATGGAACTGTAAAACAAGTTGGTAGAAATTCTTTTTAGCATAACTTTTATATTTGCTCCCTATAATTATGTAGGTCATCCTCAACATTTAATTTTGCTGGTACTTTTTATTTTTACACTTTAAAAATTTGTAAATGAATCACTGTGAGATACACAGTTACAAAGTTGTTCATGATTTGGCTTTTAACTGGTACTTTTTAAAAAATTATTAATGAATCACCAAGAGGTACAGTAACAGACTTGCAAACTTTTGTGCTTGCGTTTCAGTCATACAATGATTGAGTACCCACCCCTCCACTTACTGATACTTCTTAGAAACCAAAGAAAAATAAGGATTTTCTGAGCAAAGAAATTAAATTTCCTGGGGCTGGAGCAACAGCACAGTGGGTAGGGCGTTTGCCTCACACATTGCCAACCCGGGTTCAATTGCCAGCATCCCATATGGTCCCCCGGGCACTACCAGGAGTAATTCCTGATTGCATGAGCCAGGAATAACCTTTGTGCATTGCAGGGTGTGACCCAAAAAGAAAAAAAAAAGAAAAAAATTAAACCTCCCCTCTCTATTGATACTACAGATGGTTCCTTTTATGGTACAACAGCAATTTCATTTTTAGTTGTAATAAATTGATTTACATTGCTAATCACAAAAGATAGTTTACAGAATGTATAGATGTGATCAGTCTTTAGGGAACTACCTTCTATGTCTAATTTTTTTTTTCTGTTCCAGAAAATTTCCTTAAGGGTGGAAGCCAATTTACAAGGATTAACCCTCTATGACACTGCCCCTTGTCCTGTTAATAATGAACGAACACTACTGCTTTCCAGAGATTTATGATGAAAGGATAAAATATTTCTATGATGATTATGATTCTCAGGGATTGGGAAATGATCATGAAAGTTACTTATTTTGCTCTGGAATTTTCAACAAACCAGCCAATCAAGACTGACATTGACTATGATGAATACATGTAATTGAGAAATGTGAAGTAAACCACTGAAGAACTTGTTTAAGGGTATCATCAAGAAGGTGGCATCAAAAACATTTTTGCCTTTACCTTTTTTTTTTTTTAACCCCAGGAAATAATACCAAAGGACTACAACAATGGAGTTTTTTCCCACTTTCAGAACTGGACAGAGCAGTCCTAAATACTCAGCCTTTTACATTTTATAAATCATTGTAAAGCATTTTTGTTTGGAGCACTTTAATGAGCAACATTTTCAAGGACCCTAAATAATCAGCCTTGCTCAGCAGCTTCTATAGAATGGATTTAGAAGTAATAGTTAATGTAATAGTTTTTACCATACAGTACTTTTCTTGTGGTTTTTTTTCTGAAGTCTACTTACAGAGGTTAACAGACCTAAATTCACACAAGCGCTTTCAATTGCTTAAGCTTTGCACAGAAGAGTCTGAGAGTATTGGTTCTGCTTTTACCATGAGGTCAGATTCTATGCTAACTGGTCTGTCCACACATGCTTCCAGTAGTTTAATGAGACTTAGTCTCTGGTATTAGAATTTAATAACTAATGAATGAGAGAGGTGAGATAGCTATTATTAGTTATTAGCTATAGCTGAGTTTATTTGTTATATTTCATATAGATATAGGTAAATATTCATGTTACAAGGCTGATAATTTTTTGAATAACAGCAGATATGATTTATATAAAATAAAAATTACCCCAAACGAGAGTCAAGAGCTTCTTAGATTTTCATTTATAACAAATTATAATTGCTTGTACAAAAAAGAAAAGTAGATTTAAGCAAGCAAATATTACACCTTTGCAACATGGCACGATTTTTATAAGAACCACAATTCTGAAGCCTAATGTCAACAATAAAAAAAACTAAATGCAAAATAGTTATGACATATAATACTGTCAAAACAGTTTTCTGTTTAGCCATATAATGCAGTCATATAATACAGTTTTTTGTGCTGCTAATATTTCATAGGTTCCAAAGAAATCCAAAAGAAGAAAAATTCATCTGAAAGGTGCCTATTGGCACACTGGTTTGCAAAGAAATATTTGAAGGCGTTTAATAAAGCTTAGCCTTCAGAAGAAATGATTTCATAAGCAGAATAAAAGTTGGTGAGAGCACAAGTCTTGAATATTACCCTTTAAGAATGAAAGATTTTTGGAGCCAGAGAGATGGTACAGCAGGTAAGGCTCTTGCCTTGCATGCAGCCGAAATGGATTCAGTCTCCTCGGCATCCTGTATGGTCCCCCTTGCTCTCCAGGAGTGATTTCTGAGAGCAGAGCCAGGAGTAACCCCTGAGTACCTCCAGATATGATCCAAAAAATGAAGGGGAAAAAAGAAAGCTTTTGGGGCTGGAACGACAATAGGTAGAGTGCTTGCTTTGCAAGTAGCTGACCCAGGTCTGGTCCTAGAGACCCCAGAGCTCTGCCAAGAGTGATCCCTGAGCCTCACTGATCATGGCCAAGTATGCCTAAAATCTGTAAATAAAGTAGAAAGGGTGAAAAAAAATTCAACTAAAAAAATTAACAATACGAATTCATTGGAAAAATACATATTCTCTTTGTGTTGGGGGTAGTGTTTCCTTTGTATCCAGTACTACATTTTCTAGCTTCTTTTCCAATTAAAGCATGAGACTGAAATTTCAGTGAAATATAAATGGAGTAGATAGATTTATTATCTTCTCACTAGTATTTGAAAGCCTTTCTTGTTTCCCTAGTTTTTTCCTAATGGGATATGCATGCAATGATATTAGAACCATATGATACTGGTGCCTGAGCTGGCACACTTTTAGTTAATTGTAGAGAAATCAAACTGGGCCTCTAATATATAGGATCTCTAGTTTTGTCCAGCCCAGTTCTTAATGTAGTATGTATTTCTAGTATGATTGTAAATGCTCAATGAGTTTGTGAAAGACAGTTCCCCTCTTCTGCAGTGTCTTCTACAGGATACCTGCAAAATAATGTTCAGTCAATTCTTGCTTTTCAGTGCCCTTGTAAATTAATGATCTGTCTCTACCTGCCTTTTTGTTTTGTTTTGTTTTAGGGTCATACTTGGTGATGCTCAGAACTTACTCCTGGCTCTGTGCTCAGGAATCACTCCTAGTGGGACTGGGGAGATATCACATGTAATGCAAAGCAAGCACCCTACCTGCTGTCCTATCTTTTTGGCCCTCTTGATGCCGACTTGCCTCTTTTCAAGAAGCCCCAGTTCTGGTTTTTAAAAGACACACTATAACCTGAGAGCTAGTGTAGAGGTTTCTCTTCCTTGTAGCTAACCCTAATTTGGTTCTGGCACTGCAAATAGTCACTCAGCATCTCCAGGAGTGACCCCTGAGACCTCCAAAATAAATGAATAAATGAAAAATAAAGACATACTAATTTTTACAAAGACAAATCATTGCACTTTTACATTTTTAAAACAGTATTTTTGAGATAATGATTCTACTATAAGCATTTCTACTCTCCAAAAGATATGGTAATTTGTCAGAGTTCCAAGGAACAGACTGGAAGAGCATAAAAATACAGAACTGGAATGTGGAAAGAGAGAACTCCCCTCTTTAGAAAATCAGTGGCTTAACTGAAGAGCATGGAGATTCCACTAGAATCACACCAAGTTTAGATAACAATGTCTGTTAAAAGTAAACCCTGTGCACTTAAAACATTTGAAGTTGATGGCAAAGTAAAACTAAAGTAGCAACAAAGTTCATCCCCACCTCACGACAGATGCTATTCTTTTAGCCTTCCATCCTAGGAGGCTGCTAAATGAAGAGGGGGTACACTTTTTTTTTCACCGCGGAATGGTCTTGCCACCCAACTTGTTTAGAGACAAGACAGCCCTGAACCAGTTTTTGAGAAAAGCTTTATTGCAAGATCAGTCTGCAAAGAGGCAAGAGCCAAAACTCAGATCTGACTTCCCAGTTAAGCAGGGGACATTTTTAAATAGGGCCAGGATAGGAGGGATATGTTGGTTTGTTAAAGGCTTATTGGAGCAGTCCTTAAGGGCATTGTCTAACCGGAGTCAGCAATCTAACTGGAGTCAGCAGTTTTTGGTTTAAACTGCAGGGTTTTTTTGTTTTTTGTTTTTTTTTTTGGCTTTTTTGGGTCACATCTGGCGATGCATAGATGAATACTCCTGGCTCATGCACTCAGGAATTACTCCTGGCGGTGCTCGGGACCATATGGGGTACTGGGAATCGAACCCAGGTTGGCCCCATGCAAGGCAAATGCCCTACCTGCTGTGCTGTTGCTCCATTGCCTAGACTGCAGTCTTGGCTAAGCTTCCTTTGCTGCCGAGTGTGGTCTGCTGTACCAGATTTCAGCTTCAGTTCTGCTTTTGTAAGGCTTTTTGGTTATACCTAGAGGATAAAGTTCTGGGGGGAAAATCCTAGAGAAATTGAAGTTTCTGTGATGCGATTCATTTGAAAGGTTTGTTCTTACTACTTCTGTTCCAGTTGGGAACTGGTAGTTGAAGCTGTTACAAAAAGTCTAAAACAGTACGACATCTGGACTTTAAAATAAATAAATTTAAATCTCAATAATACACACACCTATATTATTGATTGGGTTACTGTGATTTATAGTTATTAATGATGGTGTCCCCAGTACAGAATTCCAACATCACACCCATTATGGGTGTACCCACCTCTTTCCCCCAAAGTTCCCAATCTCCCTTGTATCTCCCTCATGCCAGCCACAAACTCAGTTCTGTGGATCAATTCTCTCATTGTGTTGACTTTGCCCTTTGTTTCTACTTTTCTGTGTATTTTTTAAGGCCCAATATGAGATTATTCTGTATTTTGCCCTTTCCTTCTGATAAATGAAGCAATTTGCTATGACAGCAGGTTTTTGGGTTTTTTGTTTGTTTGTTTTTTAATAAGTAACTGTTGTGTGGTGGACTCTCTTTTTGGGAGGTAACTCTATGTCTACTTTTAAAAAAATTTTAATTTTTTATTAGTGAATCACAGTGAGGTACAGTTACAGACTTACAGCTTTTCGTGCTTGTGTTTCAGTCATAAAATGCTCGAATACCCATCCCTCCACCAGTGCCCATTCTTTATCACCAGTGATCCCAGTATCCCACCCGCCCATCACCCCGCCTCACCCCAACCCACCTCTGTGGCAGAGCATTCCCTTTTGTTCTCTCTCTCCTTTTGGATGTTGTGGTTTGCAATAGAGGTATTGAGTGGCCATCATGTTCAATCTATAGTCTACTTTCAGAGCGCATCTCTAATCCCCAGCGGGTCCTCGAACCACACTTTTTAAAAAATTAATTAATTTATTTATTTTTTATTAGTGAATCACTGTGAGGGTACAGTTACAGATTTATACATTTTTGTGCTCATGTTTCCCGCATACAAAGTTCGAGAACCCATCCCTTCACCAGTGCCCATTCTCCACCACCAGTAAACCCAGCATCCCTCCCACCCTCCCCAGTCCCAGTCCCGTCTCCCCCCACCCCACACTGCCACTATGGCAGGGTATTCCCTTTTGTTCTCTCTCTCTGATTAGGTGTTGTGGTTTGCAATAAAGGTGTTGAGTGGCCATTGTGTTCAATCTCTAGTCTACATTCGGCATGCGTCACCCTTCCCCCGCATGACCTCCGACCACATTTTACTTGGTGTTCCCTTCTCTGAGTTGCCCAGAATGAGAGACCAGCCTCCAAGCCATGGAGACAGCCTCCTGGTACTTATTTCTACTATTCTTGGGTGTTAGACTCCTATTCTATTATTCTATATTCCACAGATGAGCGCAATCTTTCTATGTCTGTCTCTCTCTTTCTGACTCATTTCACTTAGCATGATACTTTCCATGCTGATCCACTTATATGCAAACTTCATGACCTCATTTTTTCTAACAGCTGCATAGTATTCCATTGTATAGATGTACCAAAGTTTCTTCAGCCAATCATCTGTTCTAGGGCACTCAGGTTTTTTCCAGATTCTGGCTATTGTAAACAGTGCTGCGATGAACATATAAGTGCAGATGTCATTTCGACTATACTTTTTTGCTCCTCTGGGATATATTCCCAGCAGTGGTATTGCTGGGTCAAATGGAAGCTCAACCTCTAGTTTTTTGAGAATCGTCCATATTGTTTTCCAAAAGGGCTGAACTAGTCGGCATTCCCACCAGCAGTATAGAAGGGTCCCTTTTCCCCACATCCTCTCTAACAGCAGTTGCTTTTGTTCTTTTGGATGTGTGCCAGTCTCTGTGGTGTGAGGTGGTATCTCATGGTTGTTTTGATCTGCATCTCTCTGATGATTAGTGATGTAGAGCACTTTTTCATGTGCCTTTTGGCCATTCGTATCTCTTCTTTGGGAAAGTTTCTGTTCATTTCTTCACCCCATTTCCTGATGGAGTTGGATGTTTTCTTCTTGTAGAGTTCAACCAGTGCTTTTACACCATTGATATCAACCCCTTATCTGATGGGTATTGTGTAAATATCCTTTCCCATTCTGTGGATAGTCTTTGTATTCTGGTCACTGTATCTCTTGCGGTGCAGAAGCTTTTTAGTTTAATGTAGTCCCATTTGTTGATCTCTGTTTCTACTAGATTGCTTAGTTCCGTGTAATCTTTGAAGATACCTTTATCCTCAATATCGTGGAGGGTTTTGCCGACCTTGTCTTCAGTGTACCTTATGGTTTGTGGTCTGATGTTGAGGTCTTTAATCCATTTTGATCTGACTTTTGTGCATGGTGTCAGGTCGAGGTCTAAGCCCGTTCTTTTGCATGTGGTTGTCCAGTTGTGCCAGCACCATTTGTTAAAGAGGCTTTCCTTGCTCCACTTCACATCTCTTGCTCCCTTATCAAAGATTAGATGATCATACATTTGGGGTTGTGTGTAGGGATATTCCACCCTGTTTCATTGGTCTGCGGGTCTGCCTTTGTTCCAGTACCATGCTGTTTTAATTGTTACTGCTTTGTAGTAAAGTTTGAGGTTGGGGAGGGTGATGACTCCCATCGTCCTTTTCCCAAGAATTGTTTTAGCTATCTGTGGATGTTTGTTGTTCCATATGAATTTTATGATTGCTTGATCCGTTTCTTTGAAGAATGTCATGGGTATCCTTATAGGGATCGCGTTGAATCTGTATAATGCTTTGGGGAGTATTGCCATTTTGACAATATTGATTCTCCCTATCCATGAGCAAGGTATATGTTTCCATTTCCTCATGTCCTCTTTTATTTCATGGAGTAGCATTTTATAGTTTTCTTTGTAGAGGTCTTTTACTTCGTTGGTTAGGCTGATTCCGAGGTACTTGATTTTCTGGGGCACGATTGTGAATGGGATTGCTTTTTTCATGTCCCTTTCCTCTGCCTCATTGTTTGTATATAGGAAGGCCATGGATTTTTGGGTATTGATTTTGTAGCCTGCAACTTTACTGTATAAGTCTATTGTTTCTAAGAGTTTCTTAGTAGAGGCTTTGGGCTTCTCTAGATATAGTATCATATCATCTGCAAATAGTGAGAGTTTGATTTCTTCCTTCCCTGTCTGGATGCCCTTAATCTCTTTTTCTTGTCTAACAGCTATCGCAAGTACTTCCAGTACTATATTGAAGAGAAGTGGTGAGAGTGTGCATCCTTGTCTTGTGCCTGATCTTAGAGGAAAGGCCCTTAGTTTTTCTCCATTGAGGATAATGCTTGTCGTAGGCTTGTGGTAGATGGCTTCGACTATCTTGAGGAAAGTTCCTCCAAAACCCATTTTGGTGAGAGTTTTCATCATGAACGGATGTTGGATCATGTCAAATGCTTTCTCTGCATCTATTGATATGATCATATGGTCGAACCACACTTTACCTGGTGTTCCGTTCTCTATCTGAACTGCCCCTTCCTCCAGCGTGTGAGGCCAGCTTCATGGAGCCAACCTCCTGGTACTTATCTCTACTATTCTTGGGTGCTAGTCTCCCATTCTGTTGCTTTATATCCCACAGATGAGTGCAATATTTCTATGTCTGCCTCTCTCTTTTTGACTCATTTAATTTAGCATGACATTCTCCATGTTGATCCACTTATATACAAAGGTCATGACTTCATCTTTACTAACAGCTGCATAGTATTCCATTGTGTAGATGTACCAAAGTTTCTTTAACCAGTCATCTGTTCTTGGGCACTTCGTTTTTTTCCAGATTCTGGCTATTGTAAACAGTGCTTCAATGAACATTCGAGTGTAGATGTCATTTTGACTATACTTTTTTGCCTCTCCGGGACATATTCCCAGGAGTGATATTGCTGGGTCAAATGGGAGCTCAATTTCTAGTTTTTTGAGAAGCATCCATACTGTTTTCCAAAAGGGCTGAACCAGTTGACATTCCCACCAGCAGTATAAGAGAGTCCTTTTCTCCCCACATCCACAACAACAGCGGTTGCTTTTGTTCTTTTGGATGTGTGTGCCAGTCTCTGTGGTGTGAGGTGGTATCTCATAGCTGTTTTGATCTACATCTCTCTGATGATTAGTGATGAAGAGCATTTTTTCATGTGCCTTTTTGCCATTCATATTTCTTCCTTGAGAAAATTTCTGTTCATTTCATCGACCCATTTTTTGATGGGGTTGGATGTTTTCTTCTTGCAGATTCCAACCAGTGCCTTGTATATCCTTGACATCAACCCCTTATCAGATGGGTATTGGGTGAATATTCTTTCCCATTCTGTAAATGTAGAATTGTATTTTGGTCACTCTATCTTTTGTGGTGCAGAAGCTTCTTAGTTTAGTATAGTCCCATTTGTTTATCTCTGTTCCCACTTGGTTGGTCAGTGGCATGTCATCTTTGAAGATACTGTTAGCCTCAATATCATGGAGGGTTTTGCTAACCTTGTCTTCAATGTACCTTATGGATTCTGGTCTGATGTTGAGGTCTTTTTTTTCAATTTTAGTTCTTCAATGTACCTTATGGTTCTTCAATGTACCTTATGGATTCTGGTCTGATGTTGAGGTCTTTTTTTTCAATTTTAGTTCTTTAATATTACATATCTAAGAATAAAAAATTTTACAATTTTAAGTTAATTATCATTATGGGAATCTATTTGAATGCTGCAAGCAGAAATAACCAAGCCAAGAAAATCTTACTTGTAAAATCTCACATAACTTCCTATTTTCCTAAAGTAATTTATTAAAATACACTTGGCAGAACTTAATTTTTACCCCACAGAGTAAATTAAAGAATAAAATTTTATTTCATAAAGAATAAATTTTATTATTTTTTATTAATGAATCACCATGAGGGTACAGTTATAGATTTACATATTTTCGTGCTTGTGTTTCAGTCATACAATGCTCAAGCACCCATCCCTCCATCAGTGCCCATTCTCCACCCATGACCCCAGTATCCCTTTTGTTCTCTCTCTCCTTTTGGGTGTTGTGGTTTGCAATAGAGGTATTGGATGGCCATCGTGTTCAATCTATAGTCTACTTTCAGCATGCATCTCCCATCCCTAGCGGGTCCTCCAACCACATTTTTCCTGGTGTTCATTTCTCTATCTGAGCTGCCTTTTCCCCCAGCATGTGAGGCCGGCTTACAAGTCATGGAGCAAACCTCCTGATACTTCATCATCATCATCATCATCATCATCATCATCATCATCATCATCATCATCATCCCGTTGATCGTCGAATTTCTCGAGTGATCTCAGTAAAGTCTCCATTCATCCTAGCCCTGAGATTTTAGAAGTGTCTGTCTACTCATCCTTCCCAACGATGCCGCATTGGAAACTCTTTCAGGATCAGGGGAATGAGACCTAGCTTGTTACTGGTTTTGGCATATGAATACTCCAAGGAGAGTTTGCAAGGCTCTCCCATGTGGGCAGGAAACTCTCAGTAGCTTGCCAGTTTCACCCAGAGGGAAAAGTAGGTTATGAGATACACTCTGCCACTTTGCTTCTGGGAGCTTACTTTTAAGTTTCTGGATGTTGGCCATTGATGGGATTACAGGACACCAGGGGCCGTCCCTGGGTATGACTGCCTAACAACTGGAAAATGGGAAATCTGGGCGGAAAGGCCCAGTCCCAATCCGAACAGGCTTGGAGGTCTTAGCCCCGGGTCCCACACACCTAGGTTCCTCTGCTGGTACCTTCATGCATGAGGGCCGTCCAAACATGTGGAGAGGGGCCTTGAGCATGGCTATGGCTAAGTTCTGGACGTCTTTGGCCACCAGGAGCTCTGCTCGGGGTGGGGAAGGAAGCTGGAGCCCATCCCCTCCGAGGGACCCCGGGGAAGACAGCCAGGCATGTGGGTATAAGACTCTGCCTGGTACTTATTTCTACTATTCTTGGGTGTTAGTCTCACATTCTGTTGTTTTATATTCCACAGATGGGTGCAATCTTTCCATGTCTGTCTCTTTCTGACTCATTTTATTTATCATGATACTTTCCATGTTGATCCACTGATATGCAAAGTTCATGATTTTATCTTTTCTAACAGCTGCATAGTATTCTTTTGTGTAGATGTACCAAAGTTCTTTAACCAGTCTTCTGTTCTCAGGCACTTGGGTTTTTTCCAAATTCTGGCTATTGTAAACAGTGCTGCGATGAACATACAGTGCAGATGTCATTTCGACTATACTTCTTTTGCCTCTCCGGGATATATTCCCAGAAGTGGTATTGCTAGGTCAAATGGAAGCTCAATTTTTAATTTTTTGAGAAGCGGTGGGAATGCCGACTGGTTCAGCATTCCCACCAGCAGTATAGGAGGATCCCTTTCTTTCCACATCCATGCCAACACCAGTTGCTTTTGTTCTTTTTGATGTGTGCCAGTCTCTGTGGTGTGAGGTAGTACTTCACAGTTGTTTTGTAAGCCAGAGATGGCCAGCAAAAATAACTTGAAGAGACAAGATGAGATTCTTCTCTGCAGCCTGCAGATGATCTTGATTTTGTACTTCTTCCTTCCAGAAATTTGAGAGAACAAGTTTTTGTCATTAAAGTCACTCAATATATGACAATTTGTTTTGACAACTTTGGAATTAAACAAAATAAAAAAATCTAGTAGAAAAATGAAAAGAAGCAATATAAGGGGCTGGAGCGATAGCACAGCAGGTAGGGCGTTTGCCTTGCACGCGGCCGACCTGGGTTCGATTCCCAGCATCCCATATGGTCCCCTGAGCACCGCCAGGAGTAATTCCTGAGTGCAGAGCCAGGAGTAACCCCTGTGCATCGCCAGGTGTGACCCAAAAAGCAAAAAAAAAAAAAAAAGAAGCAATATAAAAGGACATCACCACATAGCCTATTGACATTAAAGCTAAAAAGAGCTTGTTATGAATAAATCAATGCCAGTAAATAAAACAAATACATAATTTCAAAACACCAAAAATTATTTGACAAATAATATTTTTGAAGCATATCAAAGTGGGAAAAGAAGAAAAAATTATATAAAATCCTTCTAAATATGAAACTCCAGGATTTGGTACTTCACTGGCAAATTCTTTCAAATGTTTGTCAGAAATAATGCTGAATTTTGCACACCCTTTTCAGAAATATAGAAGAGAACTTTATAACTTATGAAATCAGAATAACCCCAGTAACGATATAAGGTAGGGTCTATTCATCTATGATAATGTAACAGTTAATATGGTAATTAAAAATTTAGTATCAAATCCTTCCTATGATCAGAAGAAAAAAGGTAACATTTCTTATAACCTTTTAGTATTAGAATAGAAGTTCAAGTCCATATAACAAAAAAGAAAAAGTATTTTTTTAAAAATCAGAGAAATGATAGTGTACTGCCAAAAATCCTATGAAAATTTCAAAACTGCTCATTTTGGACATGAATTTAGCAAGGTCACAGCATAGAAGTTCCGATGAAAATTATAAACTAAGTTAACAATGTACACTTAAAAATAGTATGATGTTACCATCAGTTACACAAGACAATCATAGATTTAGGAACAATCTATGTCAGAAGAACAAATCTGATGGGGAGTGCAAAAGACCTTATGCTAAAAGTTACAAAAGTGGCTGGGAAGAATTTAAAAATGCCTAACAAGCTAACACTCTTCATGTGCTTACTGGGAATCTGGATTTCCTGGAAAAGTTTTATCTTCTTTTTCCACTTGTTGATGGGGTTATTTTTTTGATGTTGGGCTTTGTGAATACTTTTTGTATCTTAGATTAACTTATCTGAAGTATGGTGTGAAAATACTTATTTTTCCCATTCATCCAGGTGTCTTTTTATTTTAGCCCAGGTTTCTTTTGCTATATAAAAACTTTTAAATTTGAAGTCATTCCATTTATTTACTTGTTTTTGCTAATAAATTCAAATCATTGAAAACACCTCAATGTCCATATTCTAGAGAGTTCTTCCTTTGTTTTCCTCAACATATTTTATGGATACTGGTCAACATCTTCAGTCCATTTTATTTATAAGTGTATGTGTGTGTGTGTGTGTGTGTGTGTGTGTGTGTGTGTGTGTGTATTTTGGGGACACACGTAGCAGTGCCCAGGGCTCTGCACTTAGGGTTAACTCCCTCCCCTGGGTTCATGGAACCATATAGGGTGCCAGGGATCAAACCAGATCAGCCACATGCAAGGCAAACACCCTACCTCACTATCTCTCTGGCCTATGATTATTTTAAAATAATCATTTTAATCCATTCTAAATTGACTTTTATGCATAGTGTGATATGAGATTCCACTTTTGTGAGTTTCTTTCCTTGCATATTTAATCCAGTTTTCCCAGCACCATGTTGTACCCAAATTTCAGATCCCCAGTTTCAGAGAGACCAAGTCTGTTGGATATCAACCCTAAGTGTTTTAGTTTTCACTGGTGAATTACCCCTTTTCTCCTCCCAGCAATGCTTATCATGCCCTTGCTAACATCCCTAATTTGGTTAAAGTCTATCCTCAACCTTTTCTTTGTGTTGGATATTAACCCTAAATGCTTTAGGCTTTATCAGTCAATTGCCCCCTTTCTTCCTCCCTGAGAAGTTTAACCTGCTCTTGCTAGCTTCCCTAACTTAGTTAAAGTTTGTCTTTAACGTTTCCCTTATATTTTACCTCTCATTGTCACAGTTCCCCAAGTCAGTCTTGATTACTTGTAAGCCAAAACTTTCTGGTAATTCTGAATATGTATTTGTTCTGCTTTGTATTTGAAGTGTGGTATGTTTGTGCCTGCTTTTCTATTTCCCCTATAGCCTTTTTACATTTTACTATAGAGCAATGTTCTTTGGTTAAACACAGAAAGACCATTAATGCTGTGCTCCTAATATTTGGGAATTGATTGACGCTGAAATATATCTACTCCTGGGCATAAATACTTGGTCATAACTACTTGACTCAGGCTTCAGTTTCTATAGTTCCTAACACCCCAAAAGGGAGGTCCCACCGTGGGACTGGGATGCACCTGGGGCTAGTGGCAAACTACCCGGCATTGAGATGGGACATTCTGGAAAGCATAAATGCATGGTGTTGATGCAAACCATTACAGCCTAAGAGACAGTACCCCCACGGGGAAGAACTCGCTGAACTGGCCTGAGGACTTAGTCTGGGATTTACAGTCTTTTTGAGTTGACCTCTCCAAGAGAATTTCCTCTGCCAAATGTTTATCTACGTAAATGACAAATCACACCTGTCCTTACCTCAGCCCCCCCTTCAGATGGTCTATAAGTATGCTAGCAGCTCTGCATTAAACGGGCCATTTTCACCATCACTGTGGTCCCCAGCCTCCCCATCTCCCTCTCTGTGTCTCTATTGGGGAGCCCTGGGCAGGTGGGGAGGTGGGGAGGCGACTCAGGGCCACCAAACACACACACACGTGTCCAGCAGCAGCAGCCCCTGAGGATTACTCTTATGAATTTACACAAGTCCACACACAATACTACAAAAGCGAAGGAACTTTATTGCTAACTCGAGCTAGGGTCCAAGTCTCATCCAACACAGTGGAGTCTTGACAAGGACCCTGACCCAGACTCCAAATCACAAGCGGTTTATATAGGTTTCAAAGTTGAGCAAGCACTATGGCAACAGTGGTCAGGCAACAGTTAAACAATAATTTCCAGTAACAGTTTATGGTTACATTAGCTACTAATTCTTTAAATTAACAAAGGCAGTTTCTGGGACATTGTGATTGATTGAGCCCCCTTGCTGGGCCTGGGAACTTTACAGGTGGGTTCCAGGTGAGTTGGCTAGTTAAACATTGTTTGATTTCTGGGAAACTGAAACTGTTTCAGTTTTAAGAACTGAACTTGAGGCCTACCTGATTTTTCTCATTTCTGCCACAGTGATGGTGTCAGTTTCACCCTTACAACTATATATTGAAGAGGTTTTCCTTGTTCTATTTCATGCACCTAATTCCTTTGTCATAGATTGCCCATAGGTTTATGAGGGTTTACCTGTGCTCAGTTCTATTTTATTGATCTGAGAATATATTTTTCAGTACCACACAGTTTTGATTACTAGAGCTTTCCAGTGTAATTTAAAGGCAGGAAATGCACCTCCTCCCATCTTATTTTTTTCTCAGAAGAGCATTGACTAACAGAGTTTTATGATTCCATACAAATTTTTGTAGTTTTTTAAAAACATTTGAAAATTGTTATATTTTGATGGAGATTGAATTACTATATAATTCTATGTACAGAGTCATTATTTTGATAATTTAAGATTTTTCCATGAACATGTAGTATTTTCCCATTTCCTGTTGTCCTCTTCTGTTTATTTTGATAGTGATTTATAATTTTTGATACATAAATCTTTCACATATTTTACTAACTTGATTACTAAGTACTTGATGTTTTTAGACATTTAAGTGGTGTTATCTTTTTAATTAAATTCTCTTCTAATTCATTATTTGCATACAGGAACACAACATATTTTTGTGTATTGGTTTCTGATCTGATTTTGCTCTATTGGTTTATTGATTCTAAGAGGTTTCATTTTTTAGTGAAGTCTTTAGGAAATTCTATTTATAAAATAGTCTCATCTGAAAATGATAACTTCTTTTACAATTTCAATGCTCTTGATTTACTTTTCTTGTCTAATTGCTATAGTGAGGAATTCCAAAGACTATACTAAATAATGGTGGAGAAAGTGGACATCCTTTCCTTGTGCCTGAGTGATTTTCCTTATGTCTCTATTTTTATCATGGCCTTTGGACCACTGCCAGGAGTGCTTAGAGTTTACACTTGGCTCTGAGCTCAGGGTGCCTGGCAATATTTGGGGGACTAAATGTAGGGTGCTGGAGATTGAACCCAAGTTGTCATGTGCAAGGAAAGTGCCCTGCCTGCTGAACTTTCTCTCCAGCCCCTAAGATTATATATTTTGATTATCATGAATGGATATTGAATCTTATCAGAAGCTTTCAATTAACAAAGTTGATGAACAAGAGCCTCCAAAGTAAAGGAATTCCAGAAGAAAAAGAAAAAAGGAAAGAACTAATAGTAGAAGAGATAAAAGTTGAGAACTTCCCCATCCCAAGGAGAGGAAAGTGTGCTTTGATTTAGGAGGTCCAAAAAGCACCAAAAAATAAACTCTTGGGGCTGGAGCGATAGCACAGCAGGTAGGGCATTTGCTTTGCACACGGCCAACCCAGGTTCGATAACTGGCATCCCATATGGTCCCCCGAGCACTGCCAGGAGTAATTCCTGAGTGCATAAGCCAGGAGTAACCCCTGTGTATCACCGGGTGTAACCCAAAAAGCAAAAATTAAAAAAAAAAACTCAAGAGAACAACAAGGTATATTATAATTTAAAAGGCAAAAACAAAGAGAATATTTTTGTTTGTTTTTTGGCAACATCTGTGGTGTTCAGTACTTACTCCTTGCTCTACACTCAGGATAACTCCCCCTGCAGCTTGGGGGACCATATGTGCATATGGGAGTTGAATCTGGGTCAGCTGCAGGCAAAGCAAGTACCCTACTCCATCCCTTTCTTTGTTTTTTCTTCTCTTTTTTTCCCAAGAGAATATTTAAGGAACAAGAGAGAAGCAAAGCTTCAAATAGAGAAAAATAGCATAAAATTCACATCAGAGATCTCAGATAAAGCCTTATAAGAAATATGACAATCAAATAATATATATTTAAAGTACTGAATAAAAACCCCAATCAAGAATTCTCTACCCTTCAAGATTATCACTCAGATTTGAGGGAATTATTAAAAATTCTCAAAACAACAGCTCAAGACTATTTGCTGCATCCAGAACAGTTCTGCAAGAAATACTGAATTTCCTCCTATAAAAAACAAATGCTTGAAAGACACAAAATGATTGATCAAAACCCTCATAGAAAAATTCTAAGAACTTCCATAATATCAATAATTTCTCTAAGTAACAATAGACACAACAGTTTATTTAAAAGGCAGAGAATGACCATATGGATCATAAAACAAAATATCAACCTTCTGCTAAATACCAGAAGAACTAAATCTCTTCTCAATTGTTGCATCAGAAATATTTGACAAAATTAATAACTTATATGATAAAAATATTTAGTGAACTAATAATTGTGTGAAATGACAAAATAAAAGCTATGTATGAAAAACATGCAGCAATTTATATACTCAATGGTGAAATAATTAAGTATTTCACCTAAGACCAGAAACAAAATTATGGTGCCTGCTTTCAACACTTCTATTCAATGTAATATTGTAAATTCTGCCCAGAGCAATAAGGCAAAAGAAAGACAAAGGATCTGAAATGGGAAATGCCGAGAGGCTGCCTTGCAATAGGAACCTCTGTCTTTGATTCTTGTATCACCCCACACACTAAGCACTGTTGTGATTCCTGCATCAACAACAAAAGTGCACAATCTCTGGCACTTTGCAACCAGATGTCTGAGACAGTTAAAGTGTTTGACTCTGGTAAGCACTGCAAACAAATGTAGGCACCACAACTAAAGTGTGTGACTCCTGACAAGCACAATAACTAACACTTATAAATACCATTAAAAAGTGCAACCTCTGGTAAGCTTCACAACTAATATATTCTAGGGTGAACTCTTAACAGCTACAAAGGGAAGGGAAATGGGGATATAACTTTTTTGTTTGTTTTGGCTTTTTGGGTCACACCGGCGATGCACAGGGCTTACTCCTGGCTCTGCACTCAGGAATTACTCCTGGTGGTGTTCGGGGGACCATATGGGATGCTGGGAATCGAACCTGGGTCAGCCGAATGCAAGACAAACACCCTACCCGCTGTACTATCATTCCAGCCCCGGGATATAACATTTTAATGGGATATTTTTACTCTATTTCTTTGATTTGACACAATAATTCAATAATAGGGAACTTATTCTATTCGTATTAGGAATTCCCCCTTCCTTCTACTCTAATTTATGTCTGGAGATACAAAGAAGCAGCATGACATTGGAAGCCTGTGCTTGAGTGCGTCCTGGGCAACAGCCACGGTTTCACAGCTGAAAATGCCTGTGGCAATGCGGTCATGCAAACCTAGAGGCATCTTGGGGATTCAGAGACTTCAGTGTCCTGGAGCCTCCTGTGAAACCCAACTCAAGGATGCTTGGTATAGACGGAAGAATTCACAATCAGTTGTGCCTGAGCTGCGCTAAGCTGTGTGGAAGGCCTGGATGATGACTGGGATTTTCCAGTCTTAAGTGAATAACACCAGCTGTATTGCCAAGCAGACCTTTAGCAGTGACCAGGAAATTCAGTCACAAGTGTCTGTTGCTCAAGAGCCACAGTCATGTGGAGCCATGCCGCTACTAGAAACTCTGTACTAGAGAAGGTCTGAGAGTAAATAGACCTCAGCAGCAGCGGGCAGCAGAACATACACTTGGAAACTGTCCAGAAACGGGTCTTGATGGTCGTGTGGCAACCAGGGAGCACAACAGGTCAAGCAACAACCAGAGGGCTACAATCAAAAGTGCTCAGGGGGACCTAAGTGCCACCTGGAACAGGTGTGAACATCAGCCAGCTGCACACCCTCATGACAAATAATTCAGTGAGTGACTATCTAGGTTAGCATGTCTATAGTCCTGATGTGAACATGTTGACTTGGGTGGCAGCTCAAAAATCTATACCAGGAACACTCACCTGTGCTCAGAGTAGGCTGTGTACTAGGTTTGATGGTTTGATTCCCAGCACCCTATAATGGTATTTTGAGACCTCCAGGAGTGATTTTAGAATGCAGTCAGAAGTAAGCCCCAAACATTGCCATGTGTGTGTGTCCCCCCGCCATAGCCAAAAAAAAAAAGAGAAAACTGGGGCCTCAGTCCTAGCCGGTGACGTAGAATACTCCCAGGCTGACTGAGTGCAGAGACTGGCTAGTTGTGGGTCAAACAAGGCATACAAAGGGATGCCCATACCAACTATATTTTGGAGGTCCATGGGAAGCTTTCAGGATGGAGTTCACTTGCTATCAGTCATTTGTAAACTGAGAGGGGTTGGGAGTATTTAAGTGTCAAAATTAAGCAAGTTTGATAATTGTCTGTTTGCCCTGGCTAGCTCAAGTATTCTTAAGGGGTGAATGGAGTTATCAGGAATTTGCCCCCAGGATCCATTGCTATGGTGATTGGGAACTAAAGTGTCATCCATCAATGCTGTTCTCAGCAAGATTATGAGGTTTTGCCAGGATGGGCATTTACCCAGGACTCCAGCACCTATTTATTTTTATTTCGTTTTGATCTCCTGGTCATAAGCTTATAATATAGAATCCTAAGTCTGGGATGCCGGGTTTTGTGCAATGCCTGTCCCACTTCTTCAGGACACATCTTACAAATCTCTGAATCTCAGACTGCTAGGGGGTCCTTTTTGGTGAGTGTGGCTATCTTTATCTCCAATTTCTTTGGTACTATTTGTTTGACTCTTGTTTCAGAGACTTTGTTCAGATTTCATCAGTCTCTGCAGATGGATCCAGGTTTTAGTGTAGATTTGCTGTGTCATTTCATTTCTTTTCATTGCCAAATAACATTTCATTGTGCAAATGCACTGCAGTTTACTTAATCATTTATCAGTTGATGGAAATGTGATTTTTCAGTTTTGGGCTATTCTGAATAATGCTTCAATAAAATTTTGAGTGTAAGATTTTTTTGTGGATATATCTTTTCAAGACTCTTAAGTATATATCTAAGAATTTGGAATCATAGAAACTTAGAAAGATTAAGGCTTCCAATCTTTTCAATAGGGCTTTGTTATTTCATCATTCCACAACAATGATGATGGCTGCAGTTCCTCCTCATATTCCCCAACATTTGTATTGCCTGCCTTTTAAAAAAGTGTTTCTATTAGGTGTAAAGTGGTATTTCACTGTGGTTTTACTTTGTATTGCTCTAATGAAAAATGGTATACACATTTTCAATTTCTTACTGGACATTTATATCTTCTTTGGAGAAATGTCAGTTTAAATTTTTGCCCATTCACTAGTTAGCTTTGTTGTTGTTGAGTGGTAAGTTATTTATATATTCAAATGCATATATCCTTTATCAAATATGCAAGTTGCAAATAGTTCACCATTTAGTGAACTGTTTTTTCCTTCCTTCTTTTGTTTTTCCTTTCTTTCTTCCTTTCTTTGTTCCTTTCTTTCTTCCTTCCTTTCTTCCTTCCTTTCCTTTTCTTCCTTCCTTTCTTCTTTCTTTCTTTCTTTCTTTCTTTCTTTCTTTCTTTCTTTCTTTCTTTCTTTCTCTCTCTCTCTCTCTTTCTTTCTTTCTTTCTTTCTTTCTTTCTTTCTTTCTTTCTTTCTTTCTCCTTTTTCTTTTTGACTTGTGCAAAGAATCAAACCCATGTAAACCAGTGCTTAAAACCCCTGAGCCACATCCACAGCCCTTGATTTATTTTCTTGAGTATAATTTTCTTTTTTCTTTTTTGCTTTTTGGGTCACAACCAGTGACGCATAGAGGTCACTCCTGGCTTCCTGGCTCTGCACTCAGGAATTACCCCTGGTGATGCTCAGGGAACCATATGGGGTGCTGGGAATCGAACCCAGGTTGGCCGCGTGCAAGGCAAATGCCCTACCCGCTGTGCTATCATTCCAGCCCCAGAGAATAATTTTTAGTATACAGAAGTATTCAATTTTTATAAATACCATTTCATCTATATTTTATTTTACCACTTTTTAATGTCATTTCTAAGAAACTATTGTCTGACAGAGTTGTACAGATTATAACTTTTAAGAGTTTTCTAATTTTAACTCTTACACTTTTCTTATGCATTTGAATTAATTTTGTGTAAGGTGTATAGTTAGAAGAGAAATTCGGTCTTCAAATTGATTCTTAGGCATGCAAATATATAGTTGTCCAAGTACCATTTGCTAAAGAGACTACACTTTTCTTATTGGATGGAATTGTCACTTCTATCACTTGTCATCGTATTGATAGATTTGCTCGAGCAGGCGCCAGTAACATCTCTATTTGTCCCTGTCACATGCTAGTGTAGCACAATGGTATGTGCTCGCTCCAGGAGCACAAAGAGCCTCAAACCACTCATTCAGAGTTTTGATGAAGAATTCTGACCATCTCGTCGGTGGGCGGCCATGCGGTCTTTTGACATCCTGTGGAATCCAGTCGGTAACAGCTCTAGTCCAGCGGTCATGTCTGAATTGCATTACGTGTCCAGCCCATCTGATTTTTGACGCCTTGGCAAATGAGACAGCGTCCCTGATTCTTGACCGTTGACAGAGGTCTGAACTCCGGATTCCTTCCCTCACTTGAATGAAACGTGATACTCCAAGCATAGCTCTTTCGATTCCTCTTTGGGATACCGAATAGCATTCTCCTCCTGTTTTCGTAGGACCCAAGTCTACGAAAGGTGTATGTTACTGCAGGAAGAACGGTAGAATCTAAAAGATGTGCCTGGAACCAAAGGTTCTTTGTCCTCTTGACCACTTCTTCCATGCTCTTGAAGGCATTCCACGCTGCTCTCTTCCTCCTGCACAGTTTCGCGGCAAGTTGTTCCTCATGTTGAGTTCTCGACTCAGGTACACATAGCTGCTGCATTTGGAGATGTTCCTTCCATTGTGAGCAAATGGGACGTCAGGGACTAGTTCGTTTTTCATGAGCATTGTTTTGGTGAGATTCAGCTGCAGTCCGACCTTTACACACTCATGGTCGAAGTCGGCCAGCATTTGTGCCGCTTAGCTAATGTTTGGTGTCATTAGAACGATGTCATCAGTGAAGCAGAGGTGGTATAGTTGCCAACCGTCTATCGTCACTCCCATTCCTTCCCATTCCAGTCGTTGCATGACATTCTCAAGGGTGGTACTGAAGAGTTTCGGTGAAATGGTATCACCCTGTCGAACCTCTCTCTTTACGTCAATGATGACTTCCTTGTAGAATGGTGAGATCCTGGTGGTGAATCCGTAATATAGTTCGAGGAGGATCTTGATGTACTGAGTTTGAACACCTGTTTGGCTAGGGCTTCGATGACTGCTTCAATCTCAACAGAATCAAAGGCCTTCTTTAAATCGATGACAGAGCAGCATCTTGAACTCTCGTGAAACTTCAATGAGCCTGGTCACTGTGTGGATATGGCCGATGATGCTGAATTCTTTTTGGAACCTGACTTGTTCGCATGGTTGTCCTTCATCTAGTGTTCTGCCTATTCTACTCAGGATGACTGGAGTGAACAACTTGTAGATGACGGACAAGAGGCAGATTGGGTGATAGTTGCCAATGTCGTGGATGTCTCCCTTCTTGTACAACAGGACTGTTTTGCTGGCTTTCCGTTGGGACAGAATCTTGCATTCAGACATGTAGCATGTGAAGAGCCGAGCCAGTGTATTGATGAGTACTGGCAGCAGATTCTTCAGGTGTTTGAGTCGGAAGTTGTCTGGACTGGGTTCTGTATGCGTCATTACCCACGAAATGGCATGTTGGATTTCGGAAGGGAGGACATTGGGAATGACATATCCATCCTGCAGAATTTGGTATGTGGGCAGATAGACATGGCTGTCAAAAAGATCCGAGTAGAAGTGAATAATCCTCTCCAATGCCCTTCTGGAAGATGTGATAGATCCATCAGGACGTCGGAGGGCAATCATTTTGGTCTTGTAGTTGACAAAGAACAGGCGAGCATTGTGAGTACTTTTCTTGGCTTCTGCCACATCGGCCAACACTGCTGCTCTTCTCTCTTTGAGGTCTTCATTTATTACTTCTCTGCACAGCTTTGTGAGCTCAGATGTTAGCTGTGATTGCCTTAGGCTCATGCACGTTGGCGAATGAGCTTGAGAGTTTCTGAAGACAGGAGTCTGTGGATTTTTCAGTCTCGGCGTTCTTCGCACAGTCATGGAGGTGCTTAACCAGTCAATCATATTCCTTGTCGATGTTATTTACGACAGCATCTTCCCATGTTGCTGCAATAGTGCTAAAGAACTCCCAGTTGGTGGTCATTCTGGGAGTTGTCTTCTTAAACTTAAACTTTGCAGACCTTTCTCCCCAATCTGTGAAGTAGAATTTTGCACAAAGGAGATGGTGGTCCAATCCCATTTGGGAATTTGGGACAACAGCAACATCGGTCAGGTAAAATCTTCAATTGCATATGATGTGGTCAGTTTTGTTGTAGAACTGTCCACTGGGAGACTCCCATGTTCAACGTTTAGTTTCAGCCTTCTGGAACTGAGTTACCATGGATGGTCTTGGTCGACATGATGAACTCAGATAGTCTCTCACCCTGTTCATTCCATTCTAGGCCATGGGTCCCAATATGAAGTTCTTTGGGTGACCTTCTCAATCCTATCTTGGCATTAAAATTACCAACAATGATCTTGTAGAAGGTGTGGTCTTCTTTATAGAAGTTCTTCAGCTCCATGTAGAACTTCTCAATTTCTTCTTCATCATAGTTGGATGTTGGTGCGTAGATGATGAAGATAGAAATTGCCGGCAGTGAAATACATCTATTCAAGCATAATCATCCAATTCGGGTTGTTAGGCATTCGAATGAATCAATGCTCATGACCAATTTCTTGTTGACAAGGACACCAACACCACCAGCACCTCTGTTGTCACATGTTCCGAAGAACAATTCTTCTTCTCCAGTGTCGAAAATGGTGTGATGTGATTGATGTCTCCTTGTTTTGGTCAGACCAATGATGTCGTACTTGATCTTCTGCACCATCAGGTCCTCGATGGATGCTTCCGATGGCAGCGTACGTGCGTTGAAAGTACAGACAGTCATTTTAGTCTTTCTTCATCTTGGCTGTCTAGTTCGTCGCTGAGATTTTATCAGCCTTTTCTTGCTCATCCTTCTTAATGCTGCCGCATTGGGGGCTCTTCGGTGTCAGGCGGATGAGGCCCATTATTGTTACTGTTTTGGGCATATTGAAAACGCCACGGGTAGCTTGCCATGCAGGCAGGGCACTCTTGGTAGCTTGCCAGGCTTTCTGAGAGGGATGGAGAATTTTAGGCGGCCTCCAATCGCCCTTACAGGTGTTCCCATGGTTCAAATCATATTTGAACCCCATCAAATATGGTGCAAAAATTATGGAAAATGAGTATCAAGTGTCATATGGTGTGTCTGAAAGAGGTCCAGAAAGCAGCCTGTAGCGTGGTGGTGGCTGGGTAGTGGAGGTACTGGAGATCTGCTGGTGAGGTATTTAACTGCCTCCAGTAGGGTGGGGCATCTGGGTTTGATCCCTGGAGCGCCGGACATTGGAGGAGGCAGAGGATCTTGTTTCCACGTCTTGTTGAGCCTCGAGTCCAAGGTTGAAAAGTTCTGCTTTACCTAGTTCTGTGGGACTTTACCTGGTTGGATAGAATTGGCCTGTAAAAACCATTTTTTATAAGGTAACCATGGATGTCTGTATTTATTTCTCTCCTTCCAATCCAATTATCATTGGTAATGTATGTCTAGCCTTATATCAGTACCATAGTTTCATGGGTGCCATAGCTTTTCAGTGTTTTAAAATGAATAGATATAAATTTTAGGGGCTGGAGTGATAGTGACAACAGGCAGAGCATTTGCCTTGCACACTTCCAACCCAGGTTCAATCCCCAGAACCACATATGGTTCCCCAAGCAACTCCAGGAGTGATCCCTGAATGCAGAGCCAGGAGTCAGTCCTTAGCACTGCCAGATGTGGCCCCCAGACAAAAACAAAAATAAAAAAACCAAACCAATAATAATAATTTTAAAAAATTGATCCTCTCTTTTAAAATTATGTTAGCCATTCTGAATTAATCATATTTCCTTTAAAATATTTTTTGATATTTTGGATCACACTTGGTGGCACACATGGCTTACTCCTGCTCTGTCTCAGGCAGCACTCCTGGAAGGACTCAAGGGGTCATATTTTGTGCCAGAGATTGAACCCAAGGTCACAGCATACAGGCAAGAGTCCTACCCACAGAATTATTGCTCCAAGTCCTGTATTTCCTTATTAACTTTAGATTCAGATTATGAGTTTTTGAAAACAAACCATTTTATGTTTTGATAAGGTGTGTGTTGGGTTTGTAATTCACTCTGAGCATCTTTATCTTAATAACTCATGAATATGAGATGACTTCATTTATCTTAGGTCTCTTTAGTTTCTCCCAGCAATATTCTACTATAGTTTTCTACGTATAACTCCTACACTTGGCTGTATAAAATTCACTTTAAGTTACTTGTTATTTATTTAAATAAAATAAAATATTTTAAATAAAATGTATTTCTTGATTTAATGTTTTTAAAATTTACTTATTTTGTATAAACACATCTCTAACATAGTGGTCATACAAAGTTTAAGAATACCTTCAATACTTTTGACTTTGTATTCTTAGATTTTCTATGCACATGTAAGAATCTCTATATATAAATACGTATAATTTTCTAATATACACATAATCTGTGAGCCAAAATAAGTTTTCTTTTACCTTCCTGATATGGATGACACTTTTATTTGTTGTTGGGGCATACCCAGTGGTGCTCAGGGTTTACACCTGGCTCTGTGTTCAGAGATCACTCCTGGTTAGGACTCAGGGGACCATATGGTTGGCTGCATTCGTGGCAAGCGCCTTACCCCCTGTACTATTTCTTCAATACACCTTTTCTTTTTTAAAGCTTAATTAATCATTGCTATAAAATATTACATCACTTCAGGATCCAGATTTATACCTCTATATGTATTTCGTACAAAACCCAACACCAAAGTTCTGTCTGTCCCATCACACCAAAAAATAAGGTTTTACTTATCTGAGAACATCTTGATTTTGCATTTATTTATTTATTTATTTATTTATATGGGATATGTGTGTGTGTTTGTGTGTGTGTGCAGAGTGCGCACACACCTGCAATGCTCAGGGTCCCTCCGGGTAGAGCTCTGGGGAACATGTGGTGCCAGGAATTGAAGCTGAACCTCTCTCATGCAAAGCATACAGTCAAACTCTTGAGCTATGTCTTCAACCCCTCACCTTCATTTGAAAGAAGAGTATTTCTGGATGTAGACTTATTGGTTGACACTTTTAATTTTGGCAGTTAGTCTGAATAAGGATCCTACATCTGATGAATCATTTTTACTAATGTTTTGAATATTTTTGTTTTGTTTTCTTTGAGGCCAATTTGGAAGTACTCAGGGGTTACTTGTGATTTTGCACTCAGAAATCACTCCTGGAAGGCTTGGGGGACCATGTGTGGTGCTGGGGATTGGACCTGGGTCATCCATGTGCAAGGCAAACTCCCTAACCACTACTGTCTATCTAGCCTGTGGGATTGGAGTTGAAATATTATATGCCAAAAAACTCAACTATCAATAACTTTGTAAATCAGTTATTTAATTTAAAAAAAGAGAAAAATGTAGACACTAAAAAAATGAAAAGGTCAGGGGCGGGGGTATACTGGGGAATTTGGTGGTGGAATATGGGCACTGGTGAAGGGATGGTGTTTGAATATTGTATAACTGAGACATAAACCTGAAAACTTTGTAACTTTCCACATGGTGATATAATAAAAATTTAAAAAATAAAAATAAAAAAATTAAAAGGAAAAAGATTTTCTTGAAAAAACCTCTGGCATTTGATAGTTGGACACTGATGTTTAAAGTTGTGAATCTCTTTTAGTTTGTTTCATTAAGTTCATTTAACTTCTTGGAAATGATGATTAGCACTCTCTAAATTTGGAAAGATTTTATGTGGGTTTTAAAACAAATTTTCTGCTCCCCCTTTCTGTCTTTTTGAGACTTCATTGATACATGTGTTATTGCACTTGATTCTTTGTGGACTTTCAAAGACACCCTTCTCATTCCCCTATGTAATATTTTAAATAATCTCTTTTTGCACATTCTGTCTCAGGCAGATGGAATGTTTAATTGTTTCCATTAATTATTTTGGGCTGAAGTGATAGCACAGCGGTAGGGCATTCGCCTTTCACTCAGCCGACCGTATTCGATTCCTGCGCCCCTCTCGGAGAGCCCGGCAAGCTACCGAGAGTATCACGCCTGAATGGCAGAGCCTCGCAAGCTACGGTGGTGTATTTGATATGCCAAAAACAGTAACAATAAGTCTTACAGTGAAATGTTACTGGTGCCCGCTCAAGCAAATCGATGAGCAACAGGATGACTGTGACTGTGAATTATTTCTGACTAGAAGCCAGGCATTTTCTCATTGGATGGATTCTGAGTCAGTTCACATACAAGCAAATATTAGAATGATTATTTCCCCATAGAAAAAAAGGTCAAATAGAATTATTTCTCATTTTGGGGGATCGGGGCACACTCAACTGTGTTCAGGGTTTAATTCCTGGCTCTGCACTCATGAACCACTTCTGCTGGTATTTGGGGGATCAAACCAGCTCTATGCAAGGCAAGCATCCTACTCACTGTACTATCTTTCAAGCCCATAAACAGTAACAATTCTTTAGAGATTGACTGATGAGGCTATCTAAACTTATTCTTTCTTTAGTAACTATGCCCTGCTCGTTATTCTGATCTACTTGCTTTCAAGATTATGCCTGATCTGTGAGGAGGTGTATGGGAATAGAACATAATTAGACTCGTTGTTTTGACTGATATTTAGTTGCTTTTCTTGAAGAAATGCTCTCCAGATTATTGTAGCCATTGACTAACTTCCAGAATTAAAAAATCAAAAAAGTAGATACAGAGAGATATAGTATAGCAGATTGGGTGCTTGCCTACCATGCAGCTGACCTGGGTTTGATCCTTTCACCACATATGGTCCTCCAAGCCCTGTCAGGAGTGAATACTGAGCTCAGAGTCTGGAGTAACACTCTGTGCACTTCTGGATGTTGTCAAAAAACCGAAGTTTTAAAAAGTTGATTTATTTTCAATTAAAAATACTATTGCAGGGGCTGGAGCGAAAGCACAACGGGTAGGGCGTTTGCCTTGGACATGGCCTACCTGGGTTTGATTCCCAGCATCCCATATGGTCCCCCGAGCACCACCAGGAGTAATTTCTGAGTGCAAAGCCAGGAATAACCCCGGTGCATCGCCAGGTGTGACCCAAAATGAAAAAAATACTATTACAATCATGTTACCTAACTGTAACAAATTTTTTGAAGTTTTTTTTTCTGTACCATTATGCCAGTGTTCTCATATTTTTGTGAAGTAGAGTTTTAGATTTCCTCACTATCCCCTTTCAAAAGTGTCTCTGAAGATAATTTTTAAGGGTAAAACATTAGTAGAGCTGAAAAAAGTGGAGGTAAATATACATTGTCAAAATAGGATTCTTGCCAGTCCTACAATCATGTGAGTCACTCATTTAAAATAAATATATCTTTTAAGAGTTTAGAGGAGCAAGAGGCTAGAAATAACCTAGTTTGCAAAAATAGCACATCACACATATCTGGTGAATTTATTTTTAATGTAAGTGCTAAGAATTTAATGCAAAAGCATCATTTTCATCATCAAATGGTACCAAAGGTGCTAATTTTATGAATTTAAAACTTATACTTACCTAATGCTTTTTATGAAATACTTATTTTAAATGGTAGTCAGGGATGTGTTGTAGTGACACAGTACATGCATCACCTAGAGTCCTAACACTGTAAAAATCTGTCACTGACACTGTCATCCTGTTGCTCATTGATTTGCTCGAGCAGGCACCAGAAACATCTCCATTGTGAGACTTTATTGTTACTTTTGGCATAAAAATAAATAAATAAATAAATAAGGATTAGGTATCTACATAAGGGAGGTAAAACTAGATTTATTGTAATCTTAGCCTTTGGGTAAACAAGAATTTGTTTTTGTTTTTGTAGTTGTTTTTTAGATAAGACACTAAAGAAGTGAGACATTAAAATAAAGTTGTTCAGAGACTCATAAATAAATCTCAAAAGAGATCAGCAAGCTGCAGAGATGCCTCCATACCTCATACTAGGCTGTCTCATATCTGGGACACCCTAGAGGGGGACAAGTGAGCCCTCCAGCATCCCAAACAGAGCTCCAACAGCACAAAACCTACAGAACCCAATTACCAACATGACCATGGACAGACTCCACAGGCACAAATTAGCCTCCTCCAGGAATAAATCTGTTGATGAGCCTCCTCCAGAAACAAATCTGTTGAAAAACTAGATTTTTCAGGTTTTTGTGACTGAAATCCCCAAGTTCTTACAGAGTCAGGATGGCGACCTCTCCCCATCCCCTTGTTCTTCCGGGAGCATGGCAGTCATGCCCATAAATTGCCTCTGGCGCCATATAAGCTCATTAACTGGCCATGATCCAGAGATTCATAAATTAATCTCTAAATAGATAAACAAGTTGCAGAGATGGTTCCAGACCACAGAGTCATCATTCAGTTAAAAATTTATCTCCAGCTGTATCATCCCATCAAAATTTTAGAATTCCTGAGCAAAGAGCCAGGAATAAGCCCTGAGCACCACTTGGTGTGGCACACAGAATATAAGAAAGAATGAATGTTCAGCCTTGTTCAGCCATAACTTCAAACCATATGCAAAAATGAACTTTATATCTTAACAATGTATGAGTTGAAATAGTGAAGTGTTTAGAATTCATTACCTTGGTTTAGGCAATGATAGATATGATACTGGAAATACAACAAAATAAAATAGAGCGATAATAAGCTTCATAAAGGTTCAAAACGTTTTTGCATCAAGGAACACTATTCAAAAAGGGAAAATATGTTAAAGTTGGTAAAAAATAAATATCCCAACCAATAAATTAGTCAAAGATTAGATTATTTTTCAAAGAAGATATGCAAGTATTTAGTGCATACTAGAAAAAAATGCATTTCCCTTGTCTCAGAACTATGGCAACTCAATCTACTTTTGGTATTTATGGATTTGCTTCTTCTGAATATTTCAGATAAATGGTCGTATAACATGCATTCTATTATTACTGACTCCTTTTACTTGTCATAATACTTTCTATTTATCAATACTTTGTTTCTTTTTATTGAAAACTAACATTCTATTGGATATAGGTGGCTCATTTTGTTAATTTGTCAATTAGCCCTTTGGAGTGTTTAAGTGGTGCTTTAAAGGGCCCGATATATAGTTTTATATATATATATATCTATATATAGATATATATATAGTTCAGGAGGTAGTGGCACATGGAAGAAGCTTTGCATGTTTTGCACACAAGAGCCTGATATTTGATATTTGATCTCTGGCATAGCATGGTTACCCAAGCACCATCAAGAGCAACCCCCGAGCACTACTGGCTGTGGTAAAAACTGGTTCCGTGAACATACATGTTGAATTGTTGAATTTTTTTTTTTTTGCTTTTTTGGGTCACACCCGGCAATGCAGAAGATTACTCCTGGCTCTGCACTTAGGAATTACCCCTGGCGGTGCTTAGGGGACCATATGGGATGCTGGCAATCGAACCTGGGTCGGCTGCATGCAAGGCAAATGCCCTATCTGCTGTGCTATTGCTCCAGCCCCAACATGTTTAATTTTTTATGAGCACATATGTTTATATTTGTGAATTCAGTTCTGTGTAACTCGACCATTTCCAGAATTTATAAGGTTCTTTTTCAAAGTCACTGAACCATTTTAAAATTCATACTAGCAATATATGATGTTTCACTGAAAAACATTCACTTAATTTCTTATCATGAGTCTTGAATGTAGTTTCTGCTTTAATGTTTTTTTAATAAAATTGAGTGTTGGCTGTGAGGCTAAAAATAGCTCTGTTAATTTATCTTTCCCCAGTACCATTCTTTTAACCAAGGTCTTGACTGATTTTCAAACTTTATCTAGTTAGAGTCATTCTATAATTTTATTCATTTGAATTTCTTTGTTTCTACAACACTTTGATGTCTTTAAAAACATGACTAATGAAGTTCACATACAATTCTTTTCTCATTGTTGTGCTAATGATCCACTGCTTCCTGTATGAAAACTGGAAACTTAATTCTTTAAATAAATTTATTATAATTCTCTACCAAAATTCTACATTTGTTTTTTTCTAAAAAATACTTTTCCTTGAATTTTCTTGATAATACCAATCATTAAAATAATATTTGCAGTTAACTTTCATATGTAGAATAGTATATTCCATATAGGAGCTATTTGTCTATTTAATGTCTGGAATAAGAGAGTCTATTTCTAGTTCACATTTTTCTTCTTGTGTTTTGATTGCATGATTCAACATTCTGATGTATTTTATGTATGAATTTAGTACAGATATAAGTGTAAAGGTAGATGCTAGATGAAAGTACTATCCTCCATATTGAATTTTGACTTTGCAATGCATCTGTAATATGATTGATAATCTTAATCCATATATGTATATGGGTGTGCTGGATTTCAGTCCTGGCCAGATTCAATTTGTTTCTGGAAGATTGATATAATAAAACTCTTATTTTCAGAGTCTTTCCCTAAAGTATCTATCTCACCTCCTTCTTTATGTAACTACTGTGTTCATCAATTATATTTAGAGATTTATTTGATGAGCAAATATTTGCAAAATTTCTTTTGGTTTCTATGCATCCCAAACAGCTTTTGTGCTGACACTAATCCTGGATTCTCAACCTTCTGTCTATGGTTAATTTTAGCAAATGACCTAGTTTAAAGTTGTTACTGAAGTGATACCACCTCTCAGGTTCTCTGATCTACACAACCTGAGTACTTCAAATGGTTGTCATTGTTTGAGCAGTTCTTACATTTCTTCAGTTGATACTGGAGGTTTATATTGCAGGAAAAGATATTTAGACTAACAAAAAATTCATTTAGTGGCCAAAGAATGAAGAGAGTGAGGTAAATAATCTATTTCTTTGCAGGACTTAGAAACAGTTGCTTTTACAGGTGAATGAATTATTGCGTATCTCATTAACATCCTAAGTTTGGAGGAATAGTACTGAAAAGTACTGATAGTACCTTTGGAGGGATAGTACTGAAAAGAAGCAAAAGATTCTTTAAGGTGTCAAGTTGTCAAACAGGCGTTTTACGGTCCTTCCAGAGTAGTCCAATAACCAGTTTCCTGAAAGGGTGGGGCTCATGGAAGTTGCAAAACTTATATAACTTAAGGCACACAGACAGAATAGTTTTTGGTGATGGGGTTGAGCATAATCCTGGAACATTTTAAGCAATCAGTTAGAACAAACTGTCTCACATAATTGAACATCTCTGGATTTGGTTTTGTTTTAATTTGGTTTGGTCTGGGGGTCATACCTGGCAGTCCTGTTTTGGTGCTTGAGTATGATCTCCAACTACTTCCTTTGAGCTATGCCCACAGGTCCTAATTTCTGCATTTTTGGCCACACCCACCATAGCTTATTAGCTAATGAGTACACTGGTTTACTGCTCAGACTACATGGAACTTGGAGCTCAACTCTTAGTAACTGTGAAGCATTGAGAATAATGAAAAAAAATGAAGGCAGTCACATTAACAGATAGTGACAGATGCCCAGGAAGTTTTCAAGAACAGAAGATCTTTTAATACTGATAGCAGATCACTTTAGGGCAATAATCCTCACAATCTTCACTGAGCTGAGGAACCCATTCTAACAGAAATAAATTAACTAAAGAGTACAGTCATAATATTCTTTATCAGAATGGAAGAAACTGGAAATTAATTGAGACCTAAAGCCAACGGACACAGCATCATCAATAAAGAGGTCATTGAAAAGACGTTTTGAAATGAACAGTTAAGTTATTTAATGAGCAATAACAAGGAAAACAACCCTAACTCAGGACTTCCAGAAGGAGAAGAAAGAGAAACGGAAGGAAGAGTGGAGAAATAATAGCTGAGAACTTACCAAGGCTGATGAGGGAGAACTGTGTGCTGATACAAGATGTCCAAGAGTGTCAAACAAAGTAAACTCAAACAGAAAAACACTAAGACACTGTGTAATCAAAATGGCAAGAATAAAACAAAGATATCCTATTTAAAGCAGAGCCTCAAACAGGGGATGCAACATAAAATTCATGTTGCATTTCTCAACAGAAAGTTTACTAACAAGAAATGGAATTATATCTTCAAAGTATTGAAAGATAAGACCCTCAACCAGGCAGTCATTCATATTTATATTAGAGCAAAAATATTTCAAGTTAAAGAAATTAATAAGATAAAGATAGATATTGCACACTAATTAAGTTATTAATAGATGAAAGACACTTACCTATTATTAGCATATATGCACAAAATAAAGGAGAAGTAAAATTTATAAAATAAATCTGAGGAAGTACAGCAATGAAACCACAGTAGTATTGGAAGACTTTAATACACTACCTTCTTCATTAGACAGCTCAACCAGATTGAACAGCAGTAAGAAAACAGTTCCTAGTGAGGAATTGACAAAAACTGTGATTAATAGACACTTCACAGGTCCCTCCATCCATCTAAATCCAAATACATGTTCTTCTCTAGTACACATGGGAATTTCTACAGGATATACCAGACACTGTGGCACAATATGATTGTCCATAACATCACAAAATAAACCATATTGTGTCTTGTTAGAACACAATGTCATAAAATTATAAATTAACCATAAAGTGAAAGTTTGGAAAACCCAACGTTTAGAAACTGGAAAACATGCAGTTAAATATTAGGTTAAATAGTAAATCAAAGAGGAATAAAAGAGTCATTGAAATAAATAAGAATGGAAGCACAAATTATAAGAACCTATGGGACACAGTAAAAGCAGTATAGGGAGAGATTTTATAGCAATACAGGTATACATCAAGAAACAAGAATAGCTCAAACAAATGATCTGAACTCAGAGATAGAAAAGAATAACATCCAAATTGCAATTTAAGTAAAAGAGAAGAAACAATAAAATTATAGCAGAATAAAATATGTAAAGTAAAAAATTATTTAAAAGGTAAATTAAACTTAACTAGAAATTAAAAGGAACAGATTTTTTCAATACAATAACATTTTTAACCTAAAAATGCTTAGACAGACTCATAAGAAAAGAAGAGAAAATCTCAAAAAAATCATATCAAAGATGAGGAAAAAGAAATTATAACAGACACCTAGGAAATACAAAAGATCCTAAGAAAGTACTAAGAACAACTTCATGAAATTAAGTTTGAGAATTAATAAGAAATGAACACATTTTATAATCAGAAAATTTGAGATTGAATCAGAAGGAAGTAGAAATCCTGATAAGATCAACCACTAGTAATAAATTGAAACAATAATCGAAAATCTTCTCAAGAACAAAAGCTTACAGAGTTGGAGCGATAGCACAGCGGGTAGGGTGTTTGCCTTGCACACAGCTGACCCGGGTTCGATTCCCAGCATCCCATATGGTCCCTGGAGCACCGCCAGTGGTGATTCCTGAATGCAGAGCCAGGAGTAACCTCTGTGCATTGCCAGATGTGACCCAAAAAGCAAAAAAAAACAAACAAACAAACAAACAAAAAAACAGAACAAAAGCTTAGGTGCAGATGGGTTCACTATTGAGTTCAATGATGTTTTACCTGTACTCCTTAAGCTCTTCCAAACTATCAGAAAATATGAATCCTTATTAATTGTCTATGAAGTCAACATTGCCCTAATACTAAAATCAGAAGAGATATTACCAGAAAATAAAAATTCATATGTCCCTCATGAACACTGAGGCAAAGATGCTCAACAAAATCTTAGCAAACATACTCCAACAATACATTAAAAAACCTGTACATCATAATAAACTGAAATTCATTCCAGTGATGCAAGTGTATTTTCATACTTACAAATCAATTCATGTAATATACCATACCAACAAAATTTACAAAAATCATATGAGAACATCAGTTGATGCCAACTTTTTTTGGTTTTGGATCACACTTGGCTCAGGAATTTACTCCTAGCTCCCTGTTCAAGAATCTCTCCTGGTGGTACTCATGGAATAATGTGTACTGCCCAAGGCTGAACTGTGATTGCCTGTGTGCAAGTATCTAAGCCCTTGAACTTACCTGAAGAAAACTTACCTGAAGAACTAAATATTAGGTTAAAATATTAAACCTGGGGGCTGGAGCAATAGCACAGCAGGTAGGGCGTTTGCCTTGCACACCGCCTACCCGGGTTTGACTCCCAGCATCCCATATGGTCCCCAAGCACTGCCAGGAGTAATTCCTGAGTGCATTAACCAGGAATAACCCCTGTACTTCACCCTGTGTGACCCAAAAAGAAAAAAAAATTTAAACCTGAAGAAAAAAAAAACTTTGACAAAATTCAATATCCAGGGGCTGGAGAGATTGTATAGCAGGCAAGGCAATTACCAATTAAAATAATTTTCAAAAATACCACGTAGCTAGGAATAAATGTAACACAGGGGCAAAATGCATATTGAAAACTATTTGAAAGAAAGAGAAGAGGATACCAGGAAATGGAAATTTTCTCCATGTCCATGAATTGGAATAATTAACATTTTAAAAGAAATACCTATAGTTCTCAACTTATTTCAATATATCAAAGAACTGGAAATCCCTCCAAATAGCTTCTATAAAGCCAAAATTATCCTGTCACTCTTACTGTCACTGTCATCCCATTGCTCATCGATTTGCTCCAGCGGGTACCAGTAATGTCTCCATTTTGGGACTTGGTTGTTACTGTTTTTGGAATGTTGAATATGCCACAGGTAGCTTGCCATGCTCTGCTGTGCGGGCGACATACTTTTGGTAGCTTGCTGGGCTCTCCAAGAGGGGTGGAGGAATCAAACCAATGTCGACCGCATGCAAGGCAAACACCCTACCACTGTGCTATTGCTCCAGCCTAATAACAAAATAAGAAAGATACATCACTAAAAAAGAAAATACCCAGTAAAATCCATGATGAACAGAGATTCAAAGATTCTCAACAAAATCATAGCGAATTAAGCCCAGCAGTATATCAAATGGGTTTCATCTCAAGAATGCAAAGATAGTTCAATATGTGTAAAATCTATTAATGTAATACATCAAAAATAAATATAAAAGTAACAATGATTTTTTGATGCAGAGAATTCTTTTGACATGATAAAAAAACTCTCAACAACAAAAATAAGTAGAAAGAACATAATTCAGTGTATTAGTGGTTACAACAAACCCACAAGCAACTGTACTCAATGGCAAAAACTACTCTTTCCCTCTGAAATCAGTACAAGGCTAGGATTCCTATGATCTCCACTTTTCTTCAGTATAGCTTTAGAAGTTCTTGTCAAAGCAATTGTGCATGAGAAATGAATCAAAGGTATCCAAACTGGAAAAGAGATTAAACTATTGCTATATTCTGAGACAAAATAGAATACACAGAACACCTTAAAGGCTCAACCGAAAATCTTTTAGAAACAACAAATCAATACAAAAGGTAACAGACTACAAAATTAACACACAAAAGGTCTGTGACATTTCTGTATTTTAATAGTTAAGGGTAAATAAATAAAAGACACACCTTTCAAATGTCAAACATCAAATACCTAGGAATCAACTTTTAAAAAGTGTGTGAAATGAGAGGCCTTCCCTCCCCAAGGGACCCAGCCCTGGCAATGGACCTCCACTACCCAACTGCCGCCATGCTCCAGGCTGCCCTCCACATGCTCGGGCCCAGTCTCACATATGAGTGAACATACTCCTGGACCATGCAGTCACTTTCAAGGCCATGTGACACATCATAAGACACTCCTTACCCATTCTCCATAATTACTGCACCATATTTGATGGGGTTCAGACAGTAGGCAACAAATCATAGAGGGAAATATATATATGCAAATGTATATTTTCAGATATATATACCAAAGTTCACATCACCCAAACTTTAACTAATTGTTAGTGCTATCCTATAGAATGTCTTAATGGCTCCTGCCAAAATAGAACAATCTTCACATTATTTCCTACATGAACACTTTTTTGTAAGCATGTTCAGCAGTTCTTCATAACAGACAATACAAAATGTACTCTTTCGATTGTGTTTTGGGGCAGGGATTGGGGCTTGATATGGGAACATCCCGAATTTGGTGGTGGGAAGATGTAATGGTGATGGGATTGGTTTCTGAATATTAAATGTAATCAAATATTGTGAACTAATTTGGGACAGCAATTGGGTCTTGGGATGGAAACATCCCGAATTTGATGATGGGAAGGTGTAACAGTGGTGGGATTGGTGTTTGAATATTAAATGGAATCAAATATTGTGAACTAATGATAAAATAAAAAATAATTAAATGCAAAAAAGTGTGTGAAAGTTATAAATCAAACATATAAAGTCACTATTGAAAGAAACAGAAGAGGACAGTAGGAAATGGAAAAGTATTTCATATTCATGAATGGAAGATTCAGTTTTGTCAACATAGTTAACTATCTAAAACTTTATGCAGATTAAACACACTCTTCCTTAAAATTCCAATGACTTATTTCATCCTGCTTTGGGAGCAGGCTTTGGAGGTTGAGGTGGAAAAATTCAAACTATGGTGGTAGGAAGGTATAATTGTGGTGGGTTTGGTGTTGGGATATTGAATGTAATAAATTACTGTGAACAACTTTCTAAAAATATAATTAAAAATAATAAAATTCCAGTGAAATTCCTCAATGACTGATGACAAAAGTATAATAGAATTTTTATGGAACCAAAAGTTTTATGAAATGCCAAAGCAATTATAAGGGAAGAATTAGATGGGAAAGTATTGCATTTTCTGGCTTTAAATTGTAATATAAAACTATAGTAATCTAAACTCTTTGATATGGAATAAAATAGACTTACATATCAATGGAACAGAATTTAGAATTCTAAAATAAACCCTCAGGCTTATAGCATTTAAACTACAACAAAGTAGCTAGGTACATGAAGTGGAGCAAGTAAAATCTCTTCAACAGATGATCTTTGAGAAACTGGTCAGACACAAGTAAAAATATGAAATTGATATCATGGCTCACACTATTTATAAAAGTTAATACAAAGTGAATTAAGGGTCAAAAGATTAGACCAGAATTCATAAGATAAGTAGAGGAAAACAGACACAGTTATCCAGAAAGTGGACCTCAAAGGTGTCTTGAGTGATTTGACTCCAGATGTAAAGATAATAAATAAATAATAAATAAATAATAAATAGGACTACTTCAAAATATACTGCATGGTAAAAAAAAGTCAAGCTAAAATAAAAGTAATTCACTGGGTGAGAAAAATATTTGCACATAATGCATCAGATAAAGGGCAAGATTTTATATAAGGCATTTTTATTTTTTTAATTTTTTTTATTTTTTGCTTTTTGGGTCACACCCAGCGATGCTCAGGGGTTACTCCTGGCTTTGCACTCAGGAATTACTCCTGGCAGTGCTTGGGGGACCATATGGGATGCCGGGGATCGAACCCGGGTCGGCCGCGTGCAAGGCAAACGCCCTACCCGCTGTGCTATCGCTCCGGCCCCAATATATAAGGCATTTTTAAAGCTCAACAACAGAGATCCAACAAACCCATGGCTAACAGGGATAGGAAAAAGTGCTTATCATCACTTATTAGGGAAATGTAAATCAAACCAACAGTAAGATATCATCTCAGTGAGAGGATGACAGTGAGAATGATGTATCAAAAACTGGAAACAACCAATGTTGGCAGTGATATGGTAAGAAAGGAACCTTAATTCACTGTTAATGGGAACATCATCTTGCATAATTTCTACAGAAAGCAGTATGGTTATTCCTAAAAATGTAAGAATAGAATTTCCATATGATCCAGTGATACCATTTTTTGAAATCTATTTCCCAAACACTAGAACATTAATTGTGGGAAAATAAAGGAAACCATACAGTTTGCTGCAATGTAGATGGAAGTGGAAGGTATCATATTAATCAAAATAAGTGAGAGGGAGAGGGACAAAGAGTATTGATCTCACTCATCTTGAATATAGAAAACTAAAACAAGAGAATATACAGAATTGAACAATCAAAAGTTCTATGCACTGGAATACAAAACTAATTACCAAACAGGGAGAAATAACAGGGATAAAGAAACTCAGACTAAAAGAAACGTATGGATAGTGATGGAGTGATGCAGGCACTCTGGTGGTGGTGGATATAGCAGTTTTTCATATAGATACCATGGACTTTGACACTATTGCAACTACCTAAGCTGCAATAAAACAATCTAAATTTGTGTAAGTCTCATAATCTTTGGTTATACATACAACAGTAGAAAATAAAGTAATAATTTCCACCACAAAAAGTCCGTCTCTTCCTTTTTATAACAAACAAAACAATGGCTAATATCAAATCTTTTTAAACTTGATTAGTACTGATTCACAACTTCAGTTAATTTCACCTTACCCCTGACTTCAAGTACTTTAGAGTAGGACCAGTTCCTCTAACTAGAAATTAGTGTCCAATAACAAACAACACAATCTCCTATAATATCACTTACTAATAAGATTATCATGGAAAATAATGAATAGTCCAGGAAGATTAGTTCTGCATTGTAGCTCTCCCAGATTTCAATTCACTGTATGACCTATGTATATCTATTTAGAATTTCTCAATGTTTCAACAAAGTTTTTCTATCTATCTTCACTACTTTAACTGACCATTTCCCTACTCTTGGCAAAACATCCCCAAGAATAGAAGCTAGCATTGGTTCTATTCACACAGAACAAAGATATCTAGCTCTAAAATTAGTTAATTTAGACTTCATCATGTACGCATATATTTAATAATCTTAAGGGAACTGTTATTAGTAGAAATATTAGTCTTTTGTAGTACTCTACATCCTATCTAGAAGTAAAGCTCTTTTCTCTCCCTCTCTTTCCTTTAGTCATTGCAAAGTTTGGGTATTTCTCATTTGGTTGTCCTTGCTGGGTTCACACACTGGCTGAAGTTCTTAAAAACTTTAGTTATGGTAATCAGACACTTGATTTCAGTGTTCACATACAGTTGGTTATGGAGTCCACTGGAGACCATGCTTTTTGTGGTACTGGGAATCACAATGACAAAGTCAATCTAGGGTGGTACCAGAGATTGAATTCACACCCTCATGTCTGTGAGGCAGATGTTCTACCACTAAACCACATTCTCAAGCTCCAAAAGTCTCTTGATAGTGATTTTTGATAAATGGAATGACTTCATTTTAGATTTAATCCATTTATAGAAGCTTTCATTCATGGTTAGCACTTTTTGTGTCAGATTAAAATATTTTATAAATTTTACTTGAACTCCATTGGATTGGTTGTTGGATGTTGTATAGATATTTTTATTGTTGCATAGCATACTAAAGACTCATTAACTTAAAAGAGCACAAGTGTTGCACAGCATACCAAAGACTCACTAGCTTAAAAGAACACAAGTGTATTATTGAAAGAAAAATCCTCAGATTTCCCTTTATCAGTTATCAAGAGAGATTCCACATTAAATACCACCACCTTAAATTTTAGTTTAGTTTTTCAAGCTTCCTTCTGAAATGGAAGCAGTAATTGTTTTTCAAGGTCTACTTCTAGACCTGGGCAGCAACAATTTCCAAATAATCATTTCTCAAGGTCAACTGTAAATGAGTGGCTGGATTATGTCCTGGGATAGCCTTCGAGATAACAGGATGCTACCGAGCTTGGGGTTGAAACAGATCTGGATGAATGCAAGACAAGCACCTTCTGCCCTATACACCCTCAGCCCCTATTGGAACATTTGTCCTTTTTATTTGCTGTATTTTATGTTGACTTTCTAATGCATTATTTATACAGAAAATTGATCTGTAATTATCTTTACTTATAGTTTCAGAGTTAGGTTTTTATGTCATCAAAACTATTCAAGACATAAAATATAAGGACGTGTAATTTTTGTAGATGTAGTGTCTAAGAATCCGTTACAAGCAGAGAATACCAAGGAAATAATCATGGTTAAATATGATAGCTATAATGTCTTACACAGTATCCTTGGGGCTGGAGCGTAGCACAGCGGGTAGGGCGTTTGCCTTGCATGCGACTGACCTGGGTTCGATTCCTCCGTCCCTCTCAGAGAACCCGGCAAACTACCAAGAGTATCTCGCCGGCAGGGCAGAGCTTGGCAAGCTACCGTGGTGTATTCAATATGCCCAAAATAGTAACAAGTCTCACAATGGAGACGCTCGAGCAAATCGATGAGCAATGGGATGACAGTGAGTGACAGTATCCCTGAACTGCAAACAGATATTATTTAAAAACTAAGAAAATATGAATAAAGTATGGAGTTTAATTAATTTGAAGCTGTGATTCAGGTCTGTGGACATGAAGGGGATGATAATGATAGAATCTGCATGCATTTTGGGGGACTCTGGACTGAGAATGAGAGGCAAATAAAGAACCACAGAACTTGATCCATCCTCATCCACCCTGATGCTAGTTTTTAGGAGCTGTGTTTCATTCATGCTGACTCCCTCTCCCTTTCAGTCCCCAAACAATGGCAGAAGCTAAGACCTGGCGACTCCAGAGTTCAACATCCATGTGCATCATCTCTTAGATGAGATGCAAGTCATAAAATCCACAGCCATGGTAAGACCAGCAGTAGTAAAATATCAACAAATTCAGCCTTGTAAAAAATAATCAAAAACTAATGCCATAGTGCCACTAGCTGGAAAAAGGAAAGATATCTACTCACTAAAATGTTGAACTAAAATTATAAGCAAAGCTTTATAAAAATATAAAAGGTTGGGGCTGGAGCGATAATATCGCATATAGGGCATTTGTCTTATATGTGGCTGACCTAGGTTTGAGCCCCCAAGCCCCATATGAGTAATCCCTGAGTACAGAGCCAGGAATAAACCCAGAGCACAGGCACGTGTGGCCTCAAAACCAAAATAAATTATAAAAAGGTTTTAAACAATAAATATACAGAGTAATATTTCATAACACCCTCCAAATCAAGTGGTAAGATATCACAAGTTAAGTTACAAATATCCAGAACCCAAACTTATAGACAAGTAAGACTGTGATCTAGCAAATAAGGATCTCAGAATAACTGCCACAAATAATTAAATAAGATACAAAAAAGACAATTTTAAAAACTCTACTCCCTCAAGCATCACCCGTAAGTCCCACTGCAATCACAAAGCCTTAAGCACCGGTCAAAAGAAGAAACAAGATTCTACAAAAGTAAGAACCTCGTCCAAGCCCTCAGAGCACAATGGCGAAGTACAGAAGCCCACCAAATTCAATAACTCAAGAGAATAGTCCAGAAGACTCTTAGAGCACCAACAAATTCTATGACCTTTTATAGATTTTAGAGGTCCATTTATAGAGATGTTTAGTGCACTCGATGGCACTGGCAGTCAATAAAGCACAAAAAAAATATAAGGGTAGAGATGAGATACCTGTAATCAGAAATGACAGAACTCAAGAGCATGCTCAGTGGAAAGTTTCACTGGAAGATTTCAGTGGAAGCTCAATGGAAGGTTTCAGAAACAGAATGAAAGCATCTGAAGAAGGAATAGTGACCTTAATAGTATAACATAGAAATACCCAGAAAATAACAGAAGCTGGAAAAAAACATTGTAAGAAAAATGAACAATATACCAGAGGATTATGGGATGAATTCAAGAGGGACAATATAAGAATTATAGAACAGTGAATAAGGCACCTTGCATAAAGTCTATCTGTCTATCTAGGTTAGATTTCTGGCATCACAGATGGTCCCCTAATCCCTTATAAGAGTGATTCCTGAGCATAGAGCCAGTAGTAAGCTCTGAGCCACATCTAGGTGTGAACCCTTCACCCCTTTCAAAATCAAAACATAGGAGTTCCTAAGTAACAGGAAGGTAAGGTTGATGAAGAACTACTAGTCAAAGAAATTACAATTAATGGGGCTGGAGCGATAGCACAGCGGGTAGGGCGTTTGCCTTGCACGCGGCCGACCCGGGTTCGAATCCCAGCATCCCATATGGTCCCCTGAGCACCGCCAGGAGTAATTCCTGAGTGTAGAACCAGGAGTAACCCCTGTGCATTGCCGGGTGTGACCCAAAAAGCAAAGAAAAAAGAAATTACAATTAAGAATTTCTCATATTTGAAGAGTACATGCACCCTGATTTGAGAACTTCATAGTTCTAGCAAGATAAACATAAATAGAAAAATAACATACATCTTAATCAAAATCACAAATTCCCAAAGACAGAGATAGAATACTGAAAGCAAGCACACCAATGTCCACTATGGTAAGCTCATCTACTGGCCTTGTTCTAGAGACTCATAAATAAGTCTTGAAAGAGATCAACTAGCTGCAGTAATTTCTCGAATAGTAGGTCCTGGCAGAGACCTCTGAGGCAATTTTGGAAAAGGAGTGGCAATTTCCCACCCTACTGAAGTCCAGTTCACTGCCTCCTCGTGGTGAGGAAATGGCAATGGTGCCAACCGGCGAAAAGTGAACCAACATGCCATCTACACAGCAGAGCCTGGAAAGCTACCCATGGCATATTCGGTATGCCAAAAACAGTAACAAAAATGGGCCTCATTCCCCTGACCCTGGAAGAGCCCCTAATATGGCAGCACTGAGAAGGACAAGCAAGGAGAGGCTGCTAAAATCCCAGAGCCAAACTAGGCTGCCAAAACAAAGAAGGACTAAAATGACTATCTGCACTTTTAACATGCATACCCTGGCATCAGAAGCACCCATCAAGGACCTTATGGTGCAAGCGCAGAAGATCAAGTACAACTTCATTGGATTGACTGAGATGAGAAGGCATTGATCACATAACTCCATTTTCGACACTGGAGAAGAACTGTTCCTCAGAACATGCGACAGTAGGGGTGTTGGTGGTGTCAGTGTCCTCGTCAACAGGAACTTGGCCATGAGCATTGATTCATTTGAATGCCTAACAACTCAAATTGGACGATTGCGCTTGAATAGATGTGACTCACTGCTGGCAGTTTCTATCTTCATTGTCTACGCACTAACATCCAACTATGACGAAGAAGAAATTGAGGAATTCTATATGGAGCTAGAGAAGTTCTATAAATAAGACCACACCTTCTACAAGGTCATTGTCAGTGATTTTAATGCCATGATAGGACCAAGAAGTTCCCCCGAAGAACTCCACATCAGGAGCACGCCTAGAATGGAACAAACAGGTGAGAGACTTCTGAGTTCATCATGTTGACCAAGACCATCCATGGTAGCTCGCAGTTCCAGAAGGCCAAACCTAAACGTTAGACATGGAAGTCTCCCAATGGACAGTTCCACAATGAAATTGACCATATCATATTCAATCGATGGTGTTGCCTGACTGTTGTCGCTATTGTCCCAAAATTTCAAACAAGATCAGACCACCATCTCCTTCATGCGAAATTTTACTTCACAGAGCTGGGAAAAGGGGCTTCAAAGATTAAGAAGAGAACTCCCAGAATGACCACCAACTGGGAGCTCTTTGGCACTATTGCAGCAATATGGGAAGATGCTGTCGTTGACATCAAGGAAGAATACGATCAACTGGTTCAGCACCTCCATGATTTTTCAAGGAAAGCTGAGAGTAAGAAAGCCACAAAAGGATGTCTGTCTTCAGAAACTCTCGAGCTCATTCGCCAAAATGGTTTGGCACGAGCCTCAGGCAATCACAAGCTAATGTCTGAGCTCACAAAGCTGTGCAGAGAAGCGATAAAGGAAGACCTCAAAGAGAGAAGAGCAGCAGTGTTGGCCGATGTGGCAGAATCTGGGAAAAGTATTCAGAACACCCCCTTGTTCTTCACCAACTATAAGACCAAGATGACTGCCCTCCAACATCCTGATGGATCTATCACATCTTCCAGAAGGGCAATGGAAAAGGTTATCCAGGACTTCTACTTTGATCTCTTCAATGGCCACATCCACTTGCCCACATACCAAATTCCACAGGATGGATATGTCATTCCCAACGTTCTTCCTTCCAAAATTCGACACGCCATTTCGTCGGTGTTTGATCATTGTGTGATTGTAACCCAAACATGAAAGCTTGTAACTATCGCATGGTGATTCAATAAAATTAAAAAAAAAGAAGAAGAAACATACAGCACCCAGTCCAGGCAAGGTCAGACCCAAATGCCAGTATTCATCAATACACTGGCTAGGCTCTTCACACACTACTTGTCTGAATTCAAGGTTCCGTCCCAATGGAAAACCAGCAGGACTGTTCTGTTGTACAAGTAGGGAGACATCCACGACATCGGCAACTATTGCCCGATATGCTTGTTGTCCATCATCTACAAGTTGTTCACTCGAGTCATCCTGAATAGGATTGGCAGAACACTAGATGAAGGACAACACTGCGAGCAAGCCAGGTTCCAAAAAGAATTCAGCATTATCAACCATATCCACACAGTGACCAAGGTCACTGAGGTTTCGTGAGAGTTCAAGCTGCTGCTCTGTCTAACATTCATCGACTTAAAGAAGGCCTTTGATTCTGTTGAGACTGAAGCGGTCATCGAAGCCCTAGCTAAACAGTGTGTTCAAACTCAGCGCATCAGGATCTTCCGTGAGCTGTATTACAGATTCACCACCAGGATCTCACCATTCTATAAGGAAGTGATCATCAACGTGTTAAGAGAGGGGTTCAGGAGGGCAATACCATTTCACCGAAACTCCTCAGTGCCACCCTCGAGAACGTCATGTGACGACCGGAATGGGAAGGAATGGGAGTGAAGATAGACGGTCAGCAACTACACCACCTCCACTTCGCTAATGACATCTTTCTAATAACACCAAACATTAGCCAAGTGCCACAAATGCTGACCAACTTCAACCGTGAGTGTGGAAAGGACTGCAGCTGAATGAATCTCACTGAGACAATGTTCATGAGAAATGGACTAGTTCCTGATGTTCCATTTGCTCTCAATGGAATGAGCATCTCCAAATGCATCAGTTATGTGTACTTAGGTCGAGAACTCCACATGACGAACAACCTGGCACCAGAGCTGCGCAGGAGGAAGAGAGCGTGGAATGCCTTCAAGAGCGTCGAAAAAGTTGTTAAGAGGATGAAGGACCTCCAGCTCTGGGCACATCTTTTCAACTCCACCGTTCTTCCTGCACTAACATGCCTCAGAGACCCGGGACCTATGAAAACAGGATAAGAACGCTATTCGGGTCACCCAAAGAGGAATTGAAAGATCTATACTTAGAGTATCATGTTTCACTCAAGTGAGAGAAAGAATCCGGGGCTCCGACCTCGCTCGACAATTGAAAATCAGGGATACTGTCTCGTTTGCCAAGGCATCAAACATCAGATGGGCCAGACACATAAAGTGATTTGGAGATGACCACTGGACTAGAGCTGTTACCAACTGAATTCCACGGGACATTAAAAGAATGCCTGGCCGCCCACCTACGAGATGGTCAGATTTCTTCGTCAAGACCCTAAACAAATGGTGAGGCTCTTCATGTTCCTGGAGTGAGCAGACGCCATTGGGCTACACTAGCATGCAACAGGGACAAATGGAGATGTTACTGACTCCCACTCAAGCAAATCTATGAGCAACGGGATGACAAGTGACAAGTGACCATAGTCCAGGCTACTGCACTCATACTCCATCAGCTGTTTCCATGCCTTTGGCCAGACTTCCTGGTTCTGGATTTTCTGGAGCATGTGGCCACATTCACAGCCACACATTTCCAAACTCTACAACACTAGCAACCCAACAGGAGCACACCAGATTGGATGGAAATGTAACATAGAAGCCAACTAATCGTGACTAAGAAGGGCACCATTACAGAAGGCTTACCTTGCAACAAAAGCTTAGTAAATTCTCAGACAAGGACTTAATGTCCCCATGGATAAAAGACAATTTTCACAGGTTTTCTTTTACTGAAATATTTTTTCATCATTCCATTAGCAATTTATTGGTTACAAGAACATAAAATAAATTATTATGGACCTCTATGAGGACAGGCATGAGGGGTGGTTGGAAAACGGAGACAACGGGAAGGGAAGGTGACAGTGGTGGTGGGATTGGTGTTGGAATAATGAAAGCCTATAACAAATCATAATGAACAATCTTTTAAACCATAGTGTTTAAATAAAGTGGGGGAAAATATATATTTAAGGCAGTGGATTAGAGAAGAAACTTACAAAATAATGCTCATAAGATTCTCAGCATATCTATCAAACTAGACTCTATAAGATAGAAGAGAATGGAAAGATATAACACACACACACACACACAGAAAGCACACCTCACAAAGAATATACTACCCAGCAAGATTATCATTCAAATTATCTTGGATTTGAGGGAATTATGTAAAGTTTCATAAACAAGCAACATCTTAGGAAGTTCATGCCTCGAAACCATTTTTCTAGAAGCATTAAAGGAGTTTCTTTAAAAGACAAAACAAGCACTCATAATTTCTACAAAATTATGGCAATAAATTCCTTCAGCTCAGTGATCTAACTTAACATCAATGGATTGAACCCACCAGTCAAAGGGCACAGAATTCTGAGAAGCATCAGAAAATGGAACCTATCTTCTACTGTTCACAAAAGACACATCTGAACAGTACTGATAAACATGGCTCAAAGTCAATTGCCATAAAACAATCCTACAGATAGATAATTCCCTGTTAGGTCTAGTGTGGTCATATTTAAATAAGATAACATAGGCCTTACCACTCAACACCTTTATTGCAAACCACAACACCTAATTAGAGAGAGAAAGAGAACAGAAGGGAATACCCTGCCACAGTGGCAGAGTGGGGTGGGGGGAGATGGGATTGGGGAGGGTAGGAGGGATGCTGGGTTTATTGGTGGTGGAGAATGGGCACTGGTGAAGGAATGGGTTCTCGAACTTTGTATGAGGGAAACATGAGCACAAAAATGAGTAAATCTGTAACTGTACCCTCATGGTGATTCACTAATTAAAAATAAATAAATAAATAAATAAAAGATAACATAGGCCTTAAATGGTCAAAGATTTTAACGGACAGGGATCATCATTACTTAATGGCCAAGGGTAATATACATCAAGAAAATCTTTACTTCTAAACATGTACACACCTAATGGTGGGCCATAAAGATATTTAAAGAAATTGAAAACAGACCTGAAGTAATATAATGGCATCAATATAATAGCAGTAGTAGATTTTAACATTTTTTTCTCCATGGAGTAGATCAATTGGGGAAAAACTCAATTAGAAAACTCTGGCCTTAAGACAAAAAATGGACAAGATGGCGAAAACAGACATGTACAGGACTCTTCGTCTCCCCAAACAGAGTACAAATTCTTCTCTAGTGCACATGAAGCATTCTCCCAGATAGACCACATGTTGGGATAAAAAACATGTCTTCGCAAAAATCAAGATAGAAATTATATCAGCTGTCTTCAATACTTTGAAAGAGAAAGTTACTCACAAATAGGAACTGGGGAATGCCTTTCTCACACCTAAACACACTACTCCCAAATGCAATAAGAAACTTTTGGTATAGCTTTTGGTAAGGTCGACCAGATCTGTGAACACAAAGCCCAGAGTAAGTTCTGAGCATAGGTGGGTGTAGCAAAAACCTCAGAATAAATAAAAGATAAACATGTAAAAGTCTAGACATATAGAAAGTAAGCAACATTGGTCATTAAGAGTATATTGCTTAGTTTCCAAATACTAGACTTCTCAACATTGCTTTTTCTTCTCTGTTTAGTTTTCAGTCACACCTGGTAATGGGATTGAACCTGGGTCGGGTGTGTTCAAGGCAAGCTCCTTACTGCTGTACTATTTCTCCAGCCCCATCCAAATAAACTTTTTTAATTGTTCTTTGTCATTGAACCACAGTTGGCATAAATATTCCAATAGTATGAGCTAGAGTCACTTCATCACAGTCTGTCCTCTGCTGTCATCTAGTGACAAATGATGGGAATGTCATTTTCGGTTTGTTCTGTTTTAGTGACTAAAAAGATGTTTCATATTTGTTTTTTACTTTTTTAAAAACTTTTGCTTTTAATGTTGAGGTTTTGTAGTTTACAATATTTTTTCAAGTACAATGATGGGAACCATATTGTGAGTGCTTGGATATTTCCTCTGTATTGTAATTCCAATAGCATACCTGTCACCAGTGTATCCATCTCCCTTCTCCAAGGACTCCAGTTTCCCTCCTTTTCAACAGCCCCTCCTTACCCCACTCTCATCAAACTCAGTTGTGGTGGATTAATTATCCTGTTGTGTTTCTTTGTGTCCTTTATTACTACCTTACTGTGTATCTTTAAGTCCCACATGTGAGAGAGATCATCTTGTAAGTATCCTTCCCTTTTGACTGATTTCACTCAGCATGATGTCCTTCAGTTATGTTTATACAACTAATTGTGTGATTTTGTTCTTTATTAGAACTATGGGCTGGAGCGACAGCACAGCGGTTGGGCGTTCGCCTTTCATGCGGCTGACCCTCCTCCGCCCCTCTCGGAGAGCCCATCAAGCTACCGAGAGTATGGAGCCCGCATGGCAGAGCCTGGCAAGTTACCCGTGCGTATTGGATATGCCAAAAACAGTAATAATAAGTCTCTCAATGAGAGATGTTACTGGTGCCCGCTCGAGCAAATCGATGAGCAACGGGATGACAGTGACAGTGACAGTGATTAGAACTATATAGTATTCCATTGTGTATATACATATTACACACATCTAAATAGCTCTCATATATGATATATAATATATAATTATGATATGATATATATCACAGGGCTGGAGCGATAGCACAGCAGGTTGGATGGTTGCCTTGTATGTGGCCGACCCAGGTTTGATTCCTCCGTTCCTCTTGAAGAGCCCAGCAAGCTACCAAGAGTATCTCACCCACATGGCAGAGCCTGGCAAGCTACCGGTGGTGTATTCTATATGCCAAAAACAGTAACAACAAGTCTCACAATGGATACATTACTGGTGCCCGCTCCAGCAAATCAATGAACAACAGGAGGACAGTGCTACAATGCTACATATATCATAACTTTTTGATCCATTCATCCACAGTTGGGTTGTTTTTGTATCTTGATTCGAAGACCTAGAATCTTTGTGGGAGTTCTGTTCCTTTTTTTTGTGAGCTCTCCATATTGCTTTTTATAAACCAGATGACATTATACTGCCAGTGGAGGATAATTCCTTTATCACAATAACTCCACTGATACTGGCTGTTTCCAAACTTTGTGATATGTGCCATTCTTTTTGGTGTGATATGATTATCTGGATGTTGCATTGATTTGCATTTCCCTAATTTTAAGTCATGGTACTATTTCATATGCCTTTTGGTTATCCATGTCTTCTTTTGGAAAGTGTTTCTTCATCTCCTCTCCTCAGTTTTGGATGGGGTTATTGGATTTTTTACTGTTGAATTTTGTGAGTGCTTGAATACTAGCAATTTTTTTAAAGCAAGCACAAAATAATTTATTTTATATAGCTGTTGCAACAAAATGGCTAGTGAAATTATCAAAATATACTTCAGTATAAGAAAATTTCTGAAAATTGTTTTGTCTCATTATGGAGCCATGAAAGTCATTGTCTGAGGATTTACTAAGCTATTTGCTGCTAGTTGAGTTTTCTGTATTATTGTTTTTATTAATTGAGCTTATTTAGCTTCTATACTATTTTCCCATCTTATTTGATGTGCTCCCTCTGAACTGTCAGTATTGTGAAATTTGTAGGTGCCACAAGGCTGCATATGTGGGTGCTCACTCCAGAATTTCTAGGATCTGTAGAACTAAGCCAGTGACTCAGCAGGTTGGCTTGCATCTCTGTTGAGATTAGTGGTGAAACTGTGAAGCATGGCTATTGCTTACATGGCAGCTGTGGAATGTGGGTCAAATATTAGTACTGCCTGATGTACCTTTTTAATTATAACTTGAGGTTCTATTGTTGTGAAGAAACTTTTTAATTTGATATAACCCCATTTGGTTTTTGTTTGTTTGTTTGATCTTTTTCTTGGTCACATCATTGAAAACACTGATGTGGGAAAGCCATTTTTCAACTGACCACATAACTGACTTTATCTTCACACCTCCAGTTAAAATGAATCCTGCTTTGCAAATTGTAGCTGAACTCAAGAAGCTATGAAAACCACAAGACAGGCAGGTTAGTGGACTGAACGGGCGCCATCTCATCTGATCTGCGCCTGCACCTCGCGCCCCCCCCCCGCGCCATCTTCCTTCAGACCCCGACTCCACCCTATCTGAGCAACGCCCACCTAGACCCTCGCCACCCTCCAGTGCTGGCCCACTGGTCTGCTCCCTTTTGCAGAGGTGAACTTCAAGGTCCCTCTTCCGTACTATCACAATAATATGAAGAAACAGCGCAAATCCCTGCTACAAGGAGAGGACGAAGGAAAGAGTCTTGATGCCTCAGTAGACCTTACCTACAAACTGGAGCTCTCCGATAAAGAATTCAGAGGTGAAATCCTCAAGATGTTCAATCAACTCAATCGAAAGATTGACAAGGTATTCGTTACATTAAAGGAGGACCTGACAGCAACGATACAACAGACGGCTGAGAAATTATGGGAAGAAATGAGAACAGAAAGAAAAAACCTACAGAAGGAAATGTCACAAATAAAGGATTCAGTAGATGAATTAAAAAACTCAGTGGGTGCCCTCAACAATAGAATGACTGCAGCAGAAGACAGAATCAGTGAGCTTGAAGATCAGCTCCAGGCAGCCTACAGGCAACAACATTCAATGGGGAGAGACCTCAAAATAGCTCTAGGGAGAATTAGAGTCCTAGGGGATGAATTCAAGAGGAACAACATTAGAAACATTGGAGTACCAGAATAACAGGGAACCAACACCAATTAAAAAGCCATAGTCAAAAAAATCATTGCTGAAAAGTTCCCAGAGCTAGACAATGCAGACATCCAGATTAAAGGAGCCAGAAAAGTGCCAGCTAAAAGAGACCCAAACAGAAAAATTCCAAGACATATCATAGTTAGGATGATGGACGTAACAGATAGAGACACATTACTTCAAGCTGCAAGGTCGAAGAAGGAAATCACATACAATGGAGCACCCCTTAGGTTCACAGCAGACCTATCGGAGGACACCCTTCAAGCTCGAAGGCAGTGGTGGGATATAGTGAAAAAACTCAATGAAGTGAATGCTTCACCAAGAATACTTTATCCAGCCAAACTCTCATTCAAACTCGAAGAAATTATACACTATTTTGTGGATAAACAACAACTCAGGAACTTCATAGACTCTAAACCAAACCTAAAACAAGGTCTAAAGGGGTTACTATAAGACAAGAAAAACCCCTACAAGCACAACAAACACTTACAGGAAAATGTCACAAAACCCTATGACAATAATCTCTCTCAATGTCAATGGTCTTAATTCGCCAATTAAGAGACACAGACTGGCAAAATGGATTCAGAGACTCAACCCAACATTCTGCTACCTGCAAGAAACACATCTGAATAGCCAGAACAAACACAGACTAAAAGTCAAAGAATGGAGAACAATTCTGCAAGCAAACAACTCCCTCAAAAAAGCTGGGGTGGCTTTACTAGTATCAGACAACATAGACTTCAGGTTGAAAAAGATTAGAAGGGATAGTGAAGGCCACTTTTTTTTAATCAAGGGATATGTACAGCAGGAAGAAATCACACTCCTAAACGTGTATGCACCCAATGAGGGGCCAGCTAAATACCTACAACAGCTGCTAACAGACCTTAAGAAGGACATTGTGGGCAACACAATAGTAGTTGGAGACTTCAACACTGCCCTATCACCTCTGGACAGATCAAGAAGATTAAAACTCATCAAGGAAATACTGGCTTTGAAGGAAGAAATAGAAGAGAGAGGGCTAATAGATCTATACAGAGCTTTATATCCAAAAAAAAAAAGGAATATACATTCTTTTCCAGTGCACATGGAACATTTTCCAGAATAGACCATGTGCTGGGACACACAACATACCTGAACAGAATCAACAAAATAGACATTGTACCAGCTATTTTTTCAGACCATGATGCACTGAAAATAGAAGTTAATCATGGACAGATGCAGAAAAATAAATCAAACACCTGGAAATTAAATAGCTCGATGTTGAACAATGAGTGGGTCAGGAAGGAAATCAAGGAGGAAATCAAAAAACCTGGAAACAAATGAGAATGAAGACACGAGCTACCAGAACCTGTGGGACGCAGCTAAAGCCATTTTAAGGGGAAAATTTATAGCTCTGCAAGCATATCTCAGGGAGGAAGACAGGGCCCGCATAAATAACTTGACTTCACAGCTCAAGACCTTAGAAAAGGACCAACAAAAGGAGCCCAAACCTGGAAGAAGGAAAGACATAATAAAACTTAGAGCAGAAATTAACGACATGGAAACCCAAAAGACAATTCGAATGATCAATGAAACCAAGAGCTGGTTCTTTGAGAAAATAAATAAGATTGATAAACTACTAGCAAGACTCACAAAGAAAGAGAGAGAACACTTATAAGCCGAATCAGAAATGAAAAGGGGGACATTGCAACAGAAACCAATGAAATTCAAAAGATCATCAGAGACTACTTTGAAAAACTGTATGCCACGAAACAAGAGAACCTAGAAGAAATGGATAAATTCCTGGATTTCTATAATCTTTCAAAGCTGAACCAAAAAGACCTGGAGTTCTTTAATAGTCCTATTAACATCAAGGAAATTGAAACAGTAATCAAAAGTCTTCCCAAAAACAAAAGCCCAGGCCCAGACAGATTCACTAGCGAATTCTTCCAAACATTTAAAGAGGACATATTGCCAGTTCTTTTCAAGCTTTTCTAGGAAATTGAAGAAACAGAAACCCTCCCAAACAGTTTCTATGAGGCTCACATCTCCCTAATACCAAAAGCAAACAAAGACACCACAAAAAAGAAAATTACAGGCCAATATCCCTTATGAACACAGATGCGAAGATTCTCAACAAAATATTAGCAAACAGAATTCAACAACTCATCAAAAAGATCATATACCACGACCAAGTGGGATTCATCCCAGGGATGCAAGGATGGTTTAACATTCAGAAAAAATAAACATGATTCATCATATCAACAAAAGAAAAGATAAAAATCATATAATCATATCAATAGATGCAGAGAAAGCATTTGTCAAGATCCAGCACCTGTTTATGATGAAAACTCTCGCCAAAATGGGTATAGAAGGGACCTTCCTAAATATAGTCAAAGCCATCTACCACAAGCCTACGGCAAGCATCATCCTCAATGGGGAAAAACTAAAACCCTTTACACTGAGAACAGGGAAAAGACAAGGATGCCCACTCTCTCCTCTTCTGTTCAATATAGTACTGGAAGTTCTTGCAATAACGATTAGGCAAGAAAAAGATATTAAGGGCATTCAGGTAGGAAAGGAAGAAATCAAGCTCTCACTATTCGCTGATGATATGATATTATACTTAGAAAACCCTAAAATCTCTACTAAGAAACTCCTAGAAACAATAGACTCATATAGTAAAGTTGCAGGCTATAAAATCAATACCCAAAAGTCCATGGCTTTCTTATATGCAAATAGTGAGAGAGAAGAAAGCAACATGATAAAAGCAATCCCATTCACAATTGTGCCTCAAAAAATCAAATACCTCGGAATCCGCTTAACTAAGGAGGTAAAGGCCTTGTATAATGAAAACTACAAAACGCTACTTCAGGAAATAAAAGAAGACACGAGGAAATGGAAAAATATCCCCTGCTCATGTATTGGAAGAATTAATATTGTCAAAATGGCAATTCTCCCGAAAGCATTGTACAAATTCAATGTGATCTCTATAGGGATAACCTTGTCATTCTTCAAAGAAATGGAGCAGGTGCTCCTGAAATTCATATGGAACAATAAGCCCCCACGAATAGCTAAAGAAATTCTTGGGGAAAAGAAAATGGGAGGAATCAACCTCCCCAACTTCCAACTCTACTACAAAGCGGTAGTCATTAAAACAGCTTGGCACTGGAACAAAGGCAGAGTGGCAGACCAATGGAACAGGGTTGAATACTCTGACCCCCCCCCAAATATATGATCATCTAATCTTTGATAAGGGAGCAAGAAATGTGAAGTGGGGCAAGGAAAGCATGTTTAACAAATTGTGCTGGCAAAACTGGACAGCTACATGCAAAAAAAATGGTCTTAGACCTCCACCTATCACCCTGTACAAAAGTCAGATCAAAATGGATTAAAGACCTCAACATCAGACCAGAATCCCTAAAGTACATTGAAGACAAGGTCAGCAAAACCCTCCACGACATTGAAGACACTGGCATCTTCAAAGCTGACATGCCACTGGCCAAGCAGGTGAAAACAGAACTAAATAAATGGGACTATCTCAAACTAAGAAGCTTCTGCACCTCAAGAGAAACAGTGACCAAAGTACAAAGACAATCTACAGAATGGGAAAGAATATTTACGCGGTACCCACCCGATAAAGGGTTGATATCAAGGATATACAAAGCACTGCTTGAACTCCACAAGAAGAAAACTGCCAACCCCATAAAAAAATGGGGTGATGAAATGAACAGAAATTTTCCCAAAGAAGAAATCCGAATGGCTCAGAGGCACATGAGGAAATGTTCAACATCACTAATCATCAGGGAGATGCAGATCATAACAACAATGAGTTATCATCTCACACCACAGAGACTGGCCCATATCCCAAAAAACAAACACAACCGGTGTTGGCGTGGATGTGGGGAGAAAGGGACTCTCCTTCACTGCTGGTGGGAATGCTGGCTGGTTCAGCCCTTTTGGAAAATAATATGGACAATTCTCAAAAAATTAGAAATTGAGCTTCCATCTGACCCAGCAATACCACTCTTGGGAATATATCCCGGAGAGGCAATAAGTATAGTAGAGATGGCATCTGCATTTCTATGTTCATTGCAGCACTGTTTACAATAGCCAGAATCTGGAAAAAACCAGAGTGCCCCAAAACAGATGACTGGTTAAAGAAACTCTGGTGCATCTACACAATGGAATACTACTTAGCTGTCAGAAAACATGAAGTCATTAAATTTGCATATAAATGGATCAACATGGAAAGTATCATGTTGAGTGAAATGAGTCAGAAAGAAAGAGACAGACATAGAAAGGTTGTACTCATATGTGGAATATAATATAATTGAGAAGTGCAAGTTTACAGTGATGCAATTCCTGGCAGATATTTCTCTGGACTTAGTTACTAAAATACTAAAATACAGAAACCCAAAACTGTGAGGCCACTAGGTGCGGTCACTTGACCTCATACCTCTTCATTCTCAGCAATGGAAAACAAATTGTCATATGATTCCTTTTCAGCAGGTCTGACTTTAGGGGGGAGACTCTCCAAACAATAATAGTGAGTTTTGTTGAAATATTGAATGCAATCAAAGTGAAAGTAAAGTGAAATTTATCAGTTACACAGGCAAGGGGGGGGCTAGGGGTGGTGGGGGGGTGGGGGAGGCTAGGGGTGTGGGGGGACGTGGTGGAGCTATACTGTGGTTCTTGGTGGTGAAATATGTGCACTGGTGAAGGGATGGGTGTTTGAGCATTGTATAACTGAGACTTAAACCTGAAAACTTTGTAACTTTCCACTTGGTGACTCAATAAAAAATTTTAAAATTAAAAAAAAAAGAAAACAAAAAAATTTAAAAAAATTAAAACCACAAGACAAACCACATCTTAAGACAATATTTAGGGTGGGTCTCAAAAATGCATTCCTTCCTAATGGGAGTTTTGGTAGTATGCCTCTTTGTAGGAAGCTTCTGAGGAACCTATATGGCTTTGACAGTTCCACATTTCACCTGATCTCAAAGCTCATTTCTCTGAACCTGATCTGTTACTTGGGAAGTCAGAAAACAGCTCTTAAAAGATTGTGTGATACTGCAGGGACTGCTGCAAAGTCACAGGGGGTGTGGGAGGGGATTCATGGCAAGCTGTGGGGTTTCTATCAGACAGTTATTTTTAAGTTTTTGAATAGTGTGCATTTTTGTATATATTGTATATCAACTCCTTTATCAAAACATAAAATATACACATTTCTTATCCCAATTAGGAGGTTGTCTATTTTATTTTATGGTAGTTTCTATCACTACCCAAATGTTTTAATTGGTTGTTGTCCTATTTGCTTATTTGGAGTTCAGTCTCTTGAAGTCTAAATCAGGAGTGTATCTATTATATTGCATTATACCTATTTTATGGTTTTAGTTCTTATATACAAATCTTTGGTTCATCTTTATGTAATCTTTTATAGGCAACACAGCAAACAGTGCTGAGGAGGCAGAGGACACTCCTGATTGTGTGGCATAGCACTTCTGTACTTAGACTTGGTTGTGAATTTCTTGGATCTAAGTGTAAGAGCTTATCCTCAGACTGGGAAAGTTCTCAGCTATAATTTTCATGACCAATAGTTCTCCATTTTATCCATTGTCTTCCTCTGTGTCTCCCGTAATGAGACCTTTCAGTAAGATTTTTTTGTTCACTTACATTGTTCTTCAGGTCAGGAATTTTAGATTGCAGTTTTCTCATGTGTTCTTTCATACATTCTCTTTATTTGTTGGTTGTATGTCCTATTGTTATCATTAGTTTGTTGAACAATCTCACTATGGTCCCCCTTGAAATCATCATTGAGTGTTTTTAGAGCTGGTGAGTATTAAGGGACCTTTAGGGACCATTGTCTTCACCCATTAATTTAGGTGAACTCCTCTGATTTTTTACTCTGCCTACTGTGCAGTGAGAGCTGTGGATTAGGGTCTATTTTTGCAGGGTTGGGCTGAAATCTGATGTTTATTTTTACCAGTTTCACTCAGAGTCTTTGTTACTGAATTTATATTGCATCCAGCAGCTGTTGACAATTTACAATACAAGATCAGCATGAACTTCCAACATTTATACTTCCCAGTGCCATATTCTATTCATTCTTTTGATTTGGGCAGGGAGCGCACCAATATCAGCCTTTCCCAAATACTGGAATTGCAACTTTGGGGCATCTTACTGTTTTGATGTTCTTTGTGTGAGAACTCTACCTGAATTGTTTGCTGGTTACTGTTGTGCACTTCCTCTATAAGATTGCTTTGGTGACTTCTATGTTTCTTTTTTTTGTTTGGTACAATTCACAGGTCATGTTTCTCCACCATCTTTATTCCATTACATATCATTGATTTTTTAATAACTACTGTTAAATAGTTTAATGTTTTTTAATTAAATCACTGTGAGATACACAGTTACACAGTTGTTCATGACTGGGTTTCAGTCATACAATATTCCTTTCTACAATGTTCAAACACCTGCTCCTCCTACAGTGTACAATTCCCGCCTCCAAAGTCCCAAATTTACCTCCCATCACCTTCCTACCCCAGCCTGCCTTTATAGCAGACACTTTCTCTCTCTCTCTCTCTCTCTCTCTCTTCTTTTGGGCAGTTTAATGGGTTTAATTTTTTATTAATTTTTATTTATTAATTTTTTATGAATTACTGTGGGGTACAGTTACAGACTTACAAACTTCCGTGCTTACTTTTCAGTCATACAATGATCGAGTACCCATCCCTTCACCATTTGGGGTTTAAATTTTTAAACTTTTAAAATTCAATCACTGTATATAGACCATTACAAAGCTGTTCATGATTGGGTTTCAGTCATGAAATGTTCCAACAATCATCCAGCCACCAGTGTACATTTCCCACCTCCAATGTCCCCAGTTTCCCTACCCCTACCCCCACTTCAGTCTGCTTTCATGGAAAGCACTTTTATTCTCTCTGTGTGTCTCTCTCTGTCTCTCTCTCTGTTTCTGTCTCTGTCTCTGTCTCTCTCTCTCTGCATTATGGTTTGCAAAACACGTACTAACTGGCCATAGTGTTTGTTCAGGGAGTTCAGTATTTTTATCAGTAAGAAATAACTTGAGTAGCCTTTTTTAACTTGGAGGCAGCTTTGGGGTATGGACATGACTACTGGGCCTCTGAAAGTACCGGGAGGTGGAAGGAAGTAGCCCATCCCAACTCCAAGAAAGCCTGGAGATTTCAGTCAGAAAACCTGCATACCTGAGTTTTCAGCAGTGACATCTTGGTAATTTCTTGGTGATTTCTGTCTCAAGACAATGGTGTCCAGCCAGGGACATGGTGGTGATTTTGCATTGTGGGAACAACAGCTGCTTGGGGCTCCTTTTGGTGAGCACTGGACTAACACCCACCCCCCATCCAATGTACCCTGGATCATTCAGCCATATGTGGGTCTGAGAAGATTTATTGCACCTTTTTGATTTCTTTCAAGATTTATTTATGAGATTCTGAGGCAAAGATGATGAATGAATTTGCATGGTGGAGCAGGAGGTGGTTTGTGGGTGTGGCTCCCATGTACCTAAATTTTGGCAGTTTAATTTCTTGGGAAATTAGGTACCAAGCTGTTGGAGTCCAGCCGGTGGCAAAGCAGCGACTTTGGGGCATCAGAAAGCCAGATGACACCATCAGACTGCTGATGCTCTCCCCCCACATGTCCAGGTTGGCCTACTGGCAGTGCTGTGCCCTCTGTGCCCCAGTGGTGATGGCAACAGCAGCCCTGGCAGGGACCAGAAGCAGGGCTAGTATATATGGCTAGTATATAGGTGACTAGTATATATGGCTCAAGTGCTCCCAGTGGACCGTCACAACTGGTCCAGCAGAACCTGATTAAATGGTACTCAGGGTTCCGTCTCCAGCCAGATGGTGCTCAGGGAGATTTCCTCCACAGTACATTGCAGATGGTGCTGGAAGCGAGGGCTCATCTGGGGCCAGTAGTGGCAGGGATGCTCTATCAGAGCAAGTCACAGGGACGGCCTGAGCTGCTAGAGTCACTTGAGTCAACCCCCCATGGTGGGAATTCGGCATATTCCCTCAACTTCTGGACCCAAGCTCTGCGTACTATTCATTTATGAAAAATTTCTGCTGTTCTGCTCCTGAACGACCATGATCCCAGAGGCACACAAACCAATCTCGGAATGCAACAACTTCTGGTAGAAATTCTTCTGGTCTGTGAACTAAGCTACAGCCCCGTGCCACCTCGGGAGGGGAAGGGGTTTTGTCCCTCGGCCTTTCCTTCTCTGTGGCAGCATGGCAACCGCCATCTTTCAGAGTCTATTGGACAGAGAGGTAGGACCTTGCAGTGAAGGGGCATGCAGGAAATCTCGAGATGAGGGGGGCAGAACCGGTTCTGCTTCCCACCCAGACGAGACTTTGAGCGGCAGCCCACAAATGGCTCTTCTGCTCCTGAACAGCCATAATCCCAGAGGCACACAAACCAATCTCGGAACCCAGTGGCTTCTGACAGAAATCCCTCTGGACTTAATTACTAAAATGCCAGAAATCCAAGACCGCTCGACATCATAGACTCTTTGTTATCAGCAATAGAAAACAAATTATCTAATTGATACCTTTTCGGCAGGTCTGATTGTTGGGGGAAATTTCAAATAATAATAGTGGGCCTTCTGTCAAAAAATTGAATATAATCAAAGTAAAGAAAAAGTAAAGTGAAAATCATCTCCCACACAGGTATGGTGGGGGGTGAGATGGGGATATACTGGGGTTCTTAATGGTGGAACATGTACACTGGTGAAGGGATGGGTGTTTGATCATTGTATGACTGAGACTTAAACCTGAAAGCTTTGTAACTGTTCTCACAGTGATTCAATTAAAAAAAAAGGTGGAGGCTGGAGTGATAGCATGGGTTGTAGGGCTGCCTTGCATGCAGCCGACGCGGGTTCGATTCCCAGCATCCCATATGGTCCCCTGAGCACCACCAGGGGTAATTCCTGAGTGCAGAGCCAGGAGTAACCCCTGAGCATCACCAGGTGTGACCCAAAAAGAAAAAAAAAAGAAAGAAAGAAAGTAAGAAACAAAAGGTGCTCAAAGGCAACAACCTGGAAACTGTGCTTTAGTATGAAGTGTAACTCTGGGGGTGGGGGAGTGGAGAGGGAGGCAGCTGTGGTAAGGGAAGTTAACACTGGTGGAGGGTGTGATATTGTAATGTTTTATGCAGGAAACCCTGTCATTATCAATATTGCAAGTTACAGTACCTAAAATAAAAATTTAAAAAATACTGAAATTTTAAAATATACATGTTTTCCAGATTAGTTAAGGGAGTGAATAACATCTTTTAATATGGAAATGGATTCTCTCCAAGAACTGGTCCCTAAAATACTGGAGATGCAGTGCAAGAGAACAAAGCCTAACCCTTAACATACACTTACAGAAGCTGACTGACCAATATATAAATTTATTGATTCAAATAATAAAACTCAGAAGATAATATTGGGAAATAATTCTTGACACTAGGTATAACCCAAAAGCACAGCACAAGATAACTTCAGGTTCAAATTCCCTCCTTGTGTTTATGTTCCTTCAATTTTCTCCAGTTTTAACAGTGAAGGACCCTCTCCTTTCAGGAACTTTGTAAGAGTAGATGTTGCTGGGCACATTTTTTCTGTTGCATACTACTACTATAGCCTTTCATTCCCCCATTCTATAGATTGTTGAAAGTCTTTAGATATAAATGGCTTCACAAGAGACAGGGACATTTGATTCTGACACCTTTCAGCCCACCAGAGGGTAATTGCTGAGTTAATTGCTCAAGAACTATAAAATACTCATTTTATAATTTGCAAGACTGTATTATCAAAGTGTTCCTGTTCCACTTCTGAAGTTTTTGGTTTTTTCCCAAGGGAAACAACTCTGCCAGATGCTGTTGAGGTCTTAGATCTCCCTGTTGGAGACAGGTTATCACAATTCTATTAGATCAAACCCCAGATGAGTTGAGATCAATTTGTACAACCTAAACATATGGGCTAATGCCTTTGAGGTAATCAAAAGATGACAACATCTCAGGTCTTTCTGAACACACCCCAGCTAGACAAGACAAGGAGATAATCTGGAACTAAAACCAAAAATTCATACTTTCATAGTACTATAAACTCAAATTATTCTCAATAATTTTGTTCAGAGAGATAAGAAGAATGGAGTTAACTGGTTACCAATAGTGTTTAGAGTGTTTAAGAACTTTGAATTTCTTCCTTGGGCCACAAAGATAAATAAACTCATCGTTATTGCACAAGACACTAAAATACAAAAAATTTTTTTTTGATGCTCTGAGCTCAATTCTTACCTGATATTTATGGTTTAAGCCACCTGAGAAGGATAAAGGGAGTCCCAAATGCCATGGAGCATGATTAACAAAGCCAAATCTTTAGAGGAGGTTGATTTTAGAAGATAAGCATGAATTTTCTACCATCTTTCAATATTCTGAAGGAGAGCTTTTATTGACTTGGACTTTTTGTATGTATCTTCTGTGATATCCTTTTAATTAACTTATTAATTTATTAAGTTATCATGATCTACAACATTATTCATACTAGATTTTGAGGCATGCAATTGTATTTTCTTCTTTTGAACGAAGACTGTCTTTGAGTAACCCTATTCCCTATAGTATAGGCAATTGCGATTCCTCAGTGTGCCTTGTGAAGTTACAACTAGACCTGCTGTTTTGAAATTGTAAAACTAAAGGAGATTACATTAAAGGATTGAACCCATTGTCCCTAGATCTGATAGTTTAGAGACCCAAACCTCCACCTCTCTAATTTGGTAGCTTAAAGGCCTGAACCTCCACCTCACCAAAGATGCCTTTTCTTTTACTATTTTGTTTTTCTTTTAAATGTGTTCCTTTGTTATTGAGGTATCATAGTTTACAATGCTATTGAAGTCTTGTTTATAGTTGCAGAGCTACTACACCAATCCCTCTCTCAGTGTTTCAAGGTCCCTTCACTGTTATTCCATGGGCTTTCTCCCCTCCCGCTTCTCCCAGCTCCTCAGTTCTCAGTTCTATAAATTAGGTCCCAGGACTGGTTTGCACCAGGGATTGTCTAATTCTCTATGTTTGGTAGGAACTTTCATTTTGTTAAGGCTGAGTTCCCTTTAGCTGTTATCATTTTTGCTAACACAGGGGCCCCAAGGAAAACTACTAAGAAAGACCATATCCTTCTTCATAAAATTGGTAAGACCATGGCTTTCCTATATACAAATAATGAATGAGAAGAAAGAGATTTTTTTTATCCTGCTTGATGATGGTGGGTTTCACCATGTATATTATTTTTATTTTATTTTATTTTTTATTTATTTTAAATTTATTTTTATTTTTTTTTCAGACTGTAAACATTTATTTTTTTTGAGGGTACAGTTACAGATTTATACATTTTTGTGCTCAAGTTTCTCCCTTAAAAAGTTCGATAACCCATCCCTTCACCAATGCCCATTCTCCCCCACCAGTAAACCCAACATCCCTCCCCCCCTCACCAGTCCCGTCACCCCCACCCCACACTACCACTATGGCAGGGTATTCCCTTTTGTTCTCTCTCTCTGATTAGGTGTTGTGGTTTGCAAGAGAAGGTGTTGAGTGGCCATTGTGTTCAGTCTCTAGTCTATATTCGGCCAGCATCATCTTTCCCCCGCATGACCTCCGACCACATTTTACTTGGTGTTCCCTTCTCTGAGTTGCCCAGAATGAGAGACCAGCCTCCAAGCCATGGAGACAACCTCCTGGTACTTATTTCTACTATTCTTGGGTGTTAGTCTTATAGTCTATTATTCTATATTCCACAGATGAGTGCAATGAAAGAGATTTTTTTAAAAAAATCTCATTCACAATAGTATCTCAGAAAATCAAGTACCTCAGAATCAGCTTAACAAAAGAGGTGAAGGACCTATACAAAGAAAATTACAAAGCACTACTTCAAGAAATAAAAGAGGACACTAGGAAATGGAGACACATCCCCTGCTCATGGATAGGGAGGATTAACATTATCAAAATGGAAATACTCCCCAAAGCACTATACAGATTTAGTGTGGTTCCTATCAAGACACCCATGACATTTTTCAAAGACATAGACAAAAACACTCCTGAAATTCATATGGAACAGTAACCTCCCATGAATAGCTAAAGCAATCCCTAGGGAAAAGAATATGGGTGGTATTACCTCCCCCAACTTCAAATTGTATGACAAAGCAGTAGTAATTAAAACAGCATGGTATTGGACTAGAAACAGACCTGCAGGTCAATGGAACAGAATTGAATATTTTGTCACAGACTCTCAAATATATGATCACTTAATCCTTGATAAAGGAGCAAGAAATGTGAAGTGGAACAAGAAAAGCCTCTTCAACAAGTGGTGCTGGGGAAAATGAACAGCTACCTGCAAAGAAATGAACCCTGACCTCTGTCTAACACCAGGCACAAAAGTCGGATCAAAGTGAATTAAAGACCTGAATATCAGACCAGAATCCATAAGGTACATGGAGGAAAATGTAAGCAGAACTCTCCATGACACTGAAGCTAAAAGCACCTTTAAGGATGAAACACCACGGATGAAGCAAGTGGAAACAAACATAAACTAATGGGACTACATTAAACTAAGAAGCTTCTACACCTCCAAAGAAACTGTGACCAAAATACGAAGAGAGCCCACGAATGGGAAAGAATATTTACCCAATACCCATTTGATAAGGGGATGTTGGTGCCCAATCAGACTGTTAGAATGAGCCTGTGGAGACTGACCCACAAGCAGGCAGAAACACAAGCCCCATGAAAATGGGCGAGCCATGACTCATGTGTCCGGACTGGTCTGGACAGAGAGAACATCTCTTCCTTTGTCTGCCTTCTAGCTATTAGTATTACATAGAAGCAATTTTCCCTCTCTCACAGATCCCTAAACCAGCTCAGCTTTGGAATACAGACATTCTCACACATTACCTTATCACTCCAGGTGCAAGGGGCTGTAGCTCATAGTGCCAGGCTGGTTGACCTTGCATTCCTCCTTGCAGGCTGCGACCGTTGGTGACAGAACAATGTAGCCTTGATGTCTTGATGTCCCTCCTGTACCCCTTTCCCCACCTAATGTTTTTTGTACTGAGTGCATTAGATGTGTGTACATAGGATAGTAAATAAAAGAGGCTGTGGGGCGCTTCTTTGCTGCTTCGCTGCCAGGAAAGAGCAAGGAGCCTCTCCAGCAAATCTCATTTCTCTCACATCTCTTATCTCAGTGCCCCCGACCGAAAGAATATTCACACAACATTAAAGACTGGAATATCAGACCGGAATCCATAAGGTACATGGAGAAAAATGTAAGCAGAACCCTCCATGACACTGAAGCTAAAAGCATCTTTAAGGGTGAAATACCACTGACCAAGCAAGTGGAAACAAACATAAACAAACGTAAACAAAAATAAACATTAAACTAAGAAGCTTATGCACCTCAAAAGAAACAGTGACCAAAATATGGAGAGAGCCCATAGAATGGGAAAGAATATTTACTCAATACCCATCTGGTAAGGAATTAATATCCAGGATATACAAGACACTAGTAGAATTGTACAAGATAAAAACCTCCAACCCCAACAAAAATGGGGAGAATAAATGAACAGAAGCTTCCTCAAAAAAGAAATTCAAATGGCTAACATGAAAATATGCTCTACATTCCTAATCATCAGGAAGATGTAAATCAAAACAACAATGAGGTATCATCTCACGCCACAGAGACTGGCATACATTGAAAAGAACAAAAGCAACCAGTGTTGGCATGGATATGGGGAGAAAGGGACACTCTCTCACTGTTGGTAGGAATGCCAACTGTAGCAGCCTTTTTGGAAGACAATATGGGCATTCCTCAAAAAACTAGAAATTGAGCTTCCATATGACCCTGCAATACCACTTCAGGGGATATATCCTGAGGGAAAACTAGGATGTGCCATCATTGTATGACTGAAACTCAAACATGAAAACTTTGTATTTCATGGTTATTCAATAAAAATAAATAAATAAAGTTGGTAAGATTTAATGAACCTATTGTTTGTTATTCTAACAAGAAAGATTCTAACAGATTTTAGATATAAGTAACTGCCCTTTAACATGGCATTTTGGTAATTATTGTTGCAAAGTGTTTCCCCCCAGCGCTAAGGGTGAAATTGTATAACCTAATTGATATTTTCATATTGTATGGACGATCATGAATGGACTTGATCAAGCACTCATGAGGACCCAGATTCAAAAAGTGTGACTTTCTGAATTCTATTTCCAGGCACAGAGGGATCTTCCCTTTACCTCACTCAGTGAATTTTGACTGTTCTTTCTTTTTACTCTTACTGAATTCCTCTACTTATTGACTCTACTTTTGAGTTATTCTACCTCCTATAATATAGGCAATTGGGATTCCTCCATGTGCTTCATGAAATAATGACTAGACCTGCTGTTTTAATATTGTAAAACTAAAGGAGAACATATGAAAAGGACTTCATCCCTTTTCCATAGATCTGGTAGCTTAGAGACCTGAAATTCCACCCAGTTCACACAGATGCCTCTACCCAGATGTCGAAAATTGACAACCACTGGGACAGCTGCTAAAGGGATTTAGTCATTTTCCATCCTTATCCCTCAATTATGGGGAAAATATCATATACAACTCTGCTGGCTAATCAAAACTCTAAAATAAATCATTTCCCAGCTTAAATAGAAAGAGTAAGCAATTTACTGCCATTTGGGATAATTCATCCAAATTTAAGTCACTCCCTTTAATTGCAGATTATTGACTAATAAGACCAACGACAACAAACAGAATACACTAAGTCACCCTCTTGTAACAATGTTGATTAAAAAACTATGGGACGTTTAATAAGGTGAGTCCATATTAAAAAAAAGCAACTAGGTGTAAAGGGTGACTCCTCTAGTTTTAAGCCTTTCTATTTTAGATGTTACTGCACACTGAATAAAGCACTGAAAATACACCAAAGTTATGGCTTATAGTTATCAAAAAGTAAGAACCTAAGGGAATTGTGGAGCTGATCCTGCCATGAATACTCTGCAAATTCCTAGAGACAAAGCACTGTTGGATTTCTGCCTGTTGTGTAAGACTTGCTTTAAAAGGGCAGTATTGTTTCCACGTTTCTGCTTTCAACAACTCAATGAGTCTAGTCTTAAAGGCTTCCACCAATTAGTTACTACTGATTATTGAAGTCTCGGTTTCTTAATTAGGGCTCTAATACTTCTGTAACCAAATTATTTGAAGGCATACAAGGTAATCTAGTGACTATTTTACCATGGAGCATCCAACAAATTTGTTTTATTTATTGCCTATTACCAATAAATCATGGTATCAATTTATTTTTACCTTTGAAGAAACCTAATATATATTTACTGTGAATATTTAAACATCAGAGTCATTGTCCTTAATTTGTGTATCCTATGGTCTTTCTAGAATCCTCTTTAAAATTCACCATTTTTAGGGAGGTGTATATGGATGAGGGGTTGCAATTCTGTGCACGGGAAATCATTATTAAATTATTGTAAATAACAGAACCTCAACCAATAAAAAATGAAAACAACTTCTCCTTTATGAATATATATATGTACATATAAGGCATATATGTACATGTGGAGGATTTTTATTTATAAATCATCTTCGAAAACAGTACTGGACAATCGCTCCACACAAAATAGTAACCAAGGGGCCAAAATTCAATCTAATGATGCTCACCAAATCCCCACAGTAGTTGAACATCAACTTTTACAGTTTAATCCATCCGAAATCTTGTTTTACTCAACAGTTGTTACATATTTTTATGTCTATCAACATTACATTTTACACTTTTTAATTTTACTTCAGCCTATTTACCAGGTCTCTTTAAAGTCTGTATCCTTTCATAGGTGGGGGTGTTTGGGGTTATAGTTCAAAAAGCAATCATTACAATTAATTCAAAAGGCTTTACTGCAAACCAGATCTGGTTCTTGACATATTTTTAACATGGGTGATTAGCCACTCCTGGAATCTCTAAATTGAGCACAAATTCCTGGTGAGCTTTTGGATCCAGAGGATTCCACCAGTCATCACCTCATACACGCCTATAAAATACTAAATATTAATTACCCAAAGGACCTTAAATATAGTGAGTCAGTTATATATCCTACTAAGTAAGAGACTCTTCTTGTAATGATTTAATGTAGCCAAGGAAGTTTCTTGGCAGAAGCAGAAATAGAAGTTTTATTCTTTAGAAAGAAAGGTTAACCCATTAATAAATTTTATTTCTAACCAATTTAATTTATTAATTATTTACAGGCATCCATAGCTATTACCTATACTCTTCCCATTTCTCAAAAACCTGGAGACTGATGATTCTCCAAAATTGCCTCTTCCTCCCCCAATATGGGAATCCTCTAAAGATCAAACACTTAACATGGAAAGAACTACTGATTAGTGTAGTTCATTGATTGCAGTGCCAATATGGTGGACAATGCTGTCCATTGGAGGGTCTATCATTTTTATTTAAAACACCTCTCTCACTAGTGATTTTGTTCTTGTATTTTCTTAGCCTAGAGTTGGAAATAGAGTTTGGCACTGCAAGATACCGTTGGTAGGGAGGTCCCATGTTGGAGTCTTTTTTTTTTATATTTTTTAATTAATAGTTTATTTTTAATTAGTGAGTCAACGTGAGGGTACAGTTACAGATTTATACATTTTTGTGCTCATGTTTCTCCCTTACAAAGTTTGATAACCCATCCCTTCACCAGTGCCCATTCTCCACCACCAGTAAACCCAACATCCCTCCCCCCCTCCCCAGTCCCGTCTCCCCCCACCCCACACTGCCACTATGGCAGGGTATTCCCTTTTGTTCTCTCTCTCTGATTAGGTGTTGTGGTTTGCAATAAAGGTGTTGAGTGGCCATTGTGTTCAGTCTCTAGTCTATATTTGGCCCGCATCATCTATCCCCCACATGACCAACAACCACATTTTACTTGCTGTTCCCTTCTATTTGTTCATGGGAGATTGAAAAATAACAGTGGTCTGGTCAGCCAATGGTAGAAAGATAATTTTTAAAATTAATTAAAGACCAATCCTTCTGGTAATTCCACATTTGGAAGGAATTGGCAGGATTGCTCATTTCCTTCCTATCACACATATTTATGCATGTACATAACTTGATGCTCAAGAAGTATGTTTCCATAACACAATAGACCAATTATACAACATTAGCACAACTTATATAGATACTTCAATTGTCTTCATAGAAAACTATTTTTATCCATGCTGCTGGTTTGGTTACAGAGTACTTGTGGGTTCTGGAACATACATGATGTAGTTGAGTAGCACCATAGATGGAAACTATACAAGGTGGAAATCTAAAAGGAGATATCATTTCCCTACATAAAATTAGAATCTCCAAAGACTAAACGTTTACTGTGTGGGAACAATTAAGAGATTTGTGGAGGAAAGCTTATCAAGAAATATTTCCTGCTTTAACTTTGTCACTGGTGAAGGGAAACAATTACACTACCAATGTAGTACTAAAAGTTTCAAGCAAAGAATTTCAAGTACTCTAACACAGGGAACTTCGTCAAAATTCTGGCAAAGGAAAATCAAATAACTGGAACAGCACAAATATTCATAAATATTAGGATAAAAATAACTACAGCGCTATGTAGTATAGTATACATGACAAAAAATTCTGTTATGTCTATGAACATGAGTAAACCTTACAGACATAATATTGAGCAAAAGATGCCATTATGGGGCTTAAGAGATAGCATAGGGGGTTTAGGTATTTGTCTTGCATTCTTCTAATTCTGGTTCAATTCCCAGCACTGCTTATAGTTCCCATGTTCAGGAGTTATACCTGAACACAGAGCCAGAAGAAAGCCTTGGTCACAGCTGAGTATTGCCCAGCCTCTCAAAATATATAGACAATGAAACAAAATTTAAATGGAGTTAGATATATTAAGAAGAAAAATTGCAAATATTGAAATGAGGAGATCAACAGGATCTCTTGATAAAACTAGTGCCTACAGGACATGATAGCTTATATTTTACCTACCTGGTTTATACATGTACATCTTTGTGTATATAAAATTAAAAATTATGTAAAGCAAAAGTTTTAAGGCATTGGAAAGCAACAAAGATGTTAGACATTAAGGGGTTATGGTCCTTGTGATAAGGAAGGTATATAGGGAGAAATTTGTATTTATTCTGGCCTGTATTCTAAGGACTTTTTCCAACATGGGGGACTATAATAAAATTATAAATCATCGCCATTTTTGGAGTGAGGAGACATAAATGAAAGTTTAGAGATTATAATAGGTTGGAATGTATGCAAATTCTATGATGACAGGGAACTATAGAGAAATAAAAGCAAGCTACAAATTTACCTCAAACAATCGGTCAAGTTCATAGCTATACATACATCAGAATTTAATTAATCCTAAAGAAATCAGCAACTGGAAGGTTAACAAACTGAGTGTAGTTTCAGTAGAAATGCTTTACTGATGAGACAGTAGCTGAAACTCAGAACATGCTAGGTGAAGGAATTTTGGCACACTTCTGATCAAAAATTAATTTAGTCCTAACAAAGTCTCAAACCAGCTCTCTATGAAATTTATGTGGTTCATTGGTACTTAACTTCTTATCATAAGAAACCATAATCCTTTAGAGTTTCATACACAAACTCTAGCACCAAATAAAGATACAGTTTTTAATAAAAATTGACATTTTTCTGTAAAGCAATGAAAGAAATAATAAAAAGACTCTAGGGAGCCATAAAGAGTAAAGGGCTTCCAGAGCATTGAACTACCCACCAGCTTACCAGGAGTGACCCCTAGATCTCTTTAGATCTACTTACAAGTAACCCCCACTAAAGACAATAGAAAAAGAGATAAATCAAGCAGCTACGTGCTTGCTTTGCATGTGGGAAACTTACATTTAATCTCCAGCATGGCATGATCTCTAAGCACTGCCAAGAGTGAGCCTTGAGTATTGGATTGGGGTAGACTCCAAGTATTGCCAGGTATAGCTTAACCTTCACCACTGAAAAAAAAACAAAAAATATAAGAAAGAAGACCCAGATGTGGCTCACATTTGGAGTTAAGAAATATTTTATAGGGCTGGAGCAATAGTACAATGGGTAGGGCGTTTGCCTTGCATGCGGCCAACCCTGGTTCAATTCCCAGCATCCCATATGGTCCTCTGAGCACCACAGGGGTTATTCCTGAGTGCAGAGCCAGGAGTAATGCCTGTGCATTGCGAGGTGTGACCCAAAAAGCAAAAAAAAATTATTAGTAAATCACTGTGGGGTACAGTTACAAACTTATGAACTTTCATGTTTGTATTTGGTTTACATCCCTCCACCAGTGCCCATTCTCCTCCACCAATTTTCCTAGTATCCCTCCCACTACCCTAACCCCCACCACCCCACCCTGCCTCTGTGGCAGGGCATTCCCTTTTGTTCTCTCTCCTGTTGGATGTTGTAGTTTGCAATAGAGGTATTGAGTGGCCATCATGTTTGGTCCATAGTTCACTTTTGGTACGCGGCTTTCAGCCCAAGTGGGTTCTCCCGATATTCTCTACTAGGTGTTCCCTTCTCTGTCTCTGCTGCCTTTTCCCCCAGCATGTGAAGCCAGTTTCCAATCTGTGGGGCAAACCTCCTAGTTGTAATCTCTACTACTCTTGTTTTTAGTGTCTCATTCTGCTACTTTATATTTGACATATGAGTGCGATCTTTCTATGTCTATCTCTTTCTTTCTGACTCATTTCACTCAACATGACACTCTCCATGTTGATCCACTTATAGGAAAATTTCATGACTTCATCTTTTCTAACAGCTGCATAGTATTCCATTGTGTAGATGTACCAAAGTTTCTTTAACCAGTCGTCTGTTTTTGGGCAATCCGTTTTTTTCCAGATTTTGGCTATTGTAAATAGTGCTGCAATGAACATAGGAATGCAGATGTCATTTCTACTATACCTTTTTGCCAACCCAGGATATATTCCCAGGAGTGGTATTGCTGGGTCAAATGGAAGCTCAATTTCTAGTTTTGTGAGAATCATCCATATTGTTTTCCAAAAGGGCTGAATTACGGCATTCCTACCAGCAGTGAAGGAGAGTTCCTTTCTCCCCACATCCATGCCAACACTGGCTGTTTTTGTTTTTTTGTATGTGGGCCAGTCTCTGTGGTATGAGATGATATCTCATTGCTGTTTTGATCTGCATCTCCCCAATGATTACTGATGTAGAGCATGTGACTCTCAGCCATTCGGATTTCTTCTTTGGGAAAGTTTCTTGTTCATTTCATCACCCCATTTTTTGATCGGGTTGGCAGTTTTCTTCTGTATGCCATGAAAAAAGAGAACCTAAAAAAATGGATAAATTCCTGGATTCGTACAATCTCCCAAGACTGAACCAAGAAGACGTGGAATACCTAAACAGACCGATTAATATCAAGGAAATTAAAACTGTAATCAAAAGTCTTCCCAAAAACAAAAGCCCAGGCCCAGATGGTTTCACTAGCGAATTCTTCCAAACATTTAAAGAGTACCTGTTGCCAGTTCTTCTCAAGCTTTTCCAGAAAATCAAAAAAACAGGAACCCTCCCAAACAGTTTCTATGAGACACATGTCTGCCTAATAACAAAAGCAAATAAAGACACTGCGAACAAGGAAAACTACAGGCCAATATCCCTGATGGACACGAATGCGAAAATCCTCAACAAAATATTAGCAAATAGAATCCAACAACTCATCAAAAAGATCATACATCACGACCAAGTGGGATTCATTCCTGGAATGCAAGGATGGTTTAACATTCGGAAATCAATCAACATAATCCATCATATCAACAAAAGTAAGATAAAAACCATATGATCATATCAATAGATGCAGAGAAAGCATTTGACAAGATCCAACATCCATTTATGATCAAAACTCTCACCAAAATGGTTTTAGAAGGAACCCCAAGTCTTATAGCTGCCTCTGGTTCCTGCTCGTTCGGCATTCACGCGGCTGTGCAGAGGCATGGCCACCCGGGTCGAATCTCGGCCGGAGCCCGAGCTCCGGCCCCGGCCCGAGACTGCCCAGGTGTCCCAGTTTCAAGTTCAAAGCACACATTTTTTCCCGATATAAATTTTAAAGTAAAATAAAATAAATAAAAATATACAATAATATATAATAAAATAATAATATAAATAAAAAGTGAAATGGAACTTTTAAAATGGAAAACAACTTTAATTAAAATGAACATCTTTCTCACTTGGGTGGTAGCACAAAAGGAAGAGCAAATTCCAACCATGTAAAAACTCCTGAGTTTCATACCAGTACTGCATGCCTCCTGAGCACTGCTGGAATTGGCCTTGCTAGTCCCCAGCCACCACCAACCTGAGCACTGTAGGTCTGCATCAGGAAGAGCTTTTCTCTGGAGTGGCCCCAGGGCCCATGAGCACTATAGATTGTGGCCACTAAAAATTGTATAAATTAAATTAAATGTTGATAGATTGTTAGTTTATTAGATGTTATATAGAGAGGATTATAGTGAACTGTCACATAAATGACAAGCACACAGAGAGAAAAGTGTACAATTAACAGAGTATAAGAGACCAATGATGCATTGATAAAAATACTAACGTGTTATTGGAGTGCATAGAGGGGTATGGGGTACACAGACACACACACGGCGGGTGGGGGGGGCGAGGGGAGAGAGAGAAAGAGGGAGAGAGAGAATATTGAAAGAAATACATTTGGTTGGATGATTGTAGATTTTTCCAGTTAATATTATCAAAATACACTTTCAAGAAGTCCCATAAATCATACATAAGAAAATCACACATAGGGACTGAGTTTAAAGTTTATTTATTATTTCTTCTACAACATTTAATCTTCAAGTTTTTTTTTACATTGCAGCACTGCAATTTTTCTCTCTGGAAATATTTTTCACGTTTCTTCATGTCTTTACATATGGCATGCAGTCGTAATGTTTGTATTAATGTCTTTTTGATAATTCCAAGTTTCTATTTTGATCAGTTTTTCTCCTTCTCTATTATATTTTATTGCCTTCTTATATGCTTTTGGAGTCTAACATTGTGACTCTTGTTGATTTCTTGGTTTATTTGAATTTCTATGGACTTTCTTGAGTTTTGCAATGTGATTGCTATGTTACTTAAAAACAGACTGATGTTTTATGATTTATAAGGCTAATATGGAGTGTAGAAGTATAATATACAATGCTCAAAAAATAGGAATTTTTCCACTCTTGGCGAACAAAGAATCACTGTTTGCACCCTGGTATGAGTGCTAGGTTTTGTATAGTTCTCTCCCCATGAGAGATAATTTCCTCATAGCTCTATATTTTTTATTATAATTAAATAAAAAATTTATTTCCCTTACACTTTATGTAAACACTATGGTTTGCAACATTATTCACTATTATTTGTTACAGACATTCAATATAAACACCAATCCCACCACCATTGCACCTTTCCATCACCATTATTTCCAATTTCCCCAACCGGCCCTTCAGCCTGCTCCCAGAGCAGGCCCTCAATAGTTTATTTTATATTGCTTGCTATAAATAATTTGTTAGAAGAATGATAAAATGTTTCCTTAGAAGAAAGTTAGTAAAGATTGTTGTATCTCACCATGGAGCCATTAAGCCTTGTATAAGAGATGTCTAGGATATTGTTACAGGTTCATATTTCTGTGTTTATATTTGTTAATCAAGATTGGTTACCTTCTACTTTACATTCTATCCAATCTGGTGTGCTACTCCTGGTTCATCAGCGTTGCAGAGTTTGATATGTAGTACTACCATGAATATGGCTGCATGTTCCAGGTAGTCCAAAATTTTAAGGTGTCATGCAGCTGGAATTAAACTTTTAATTGGGTTTAACACACATGCTTTGGGGCATGTGTATGACTGCTGAGGCTTCCATAAGTGCAGGGAGATGGGGGAAGGTAGCCCATCCCTAACTCCATGAAAACCTGAAGATTTTATCCACAAACCTCACATTACTTGAGTTTTCCATCAGATTAATTTCTGGACGAGGCTCATCCCAAGCAGTGGAGTCTAGCCGAGAGCATGGTGGTAATTGTGGAGTGTGGAGGTTTTCAGCTGCCAGGATTCTGTTTGGGCAGGCACTGGGCTCATAGGCCCCTTTCTGGAGTGCCCCAGATCATTCCATAACTATATGTTTATAAGTAGTCTGCTGAATATTTGAGAGAGTCTCTGAGGAACTATGGGGTTCTCCTACTCAGTAATTTTGTCTCTCTGATAATCTCTCCCTTGAAGTCTAGCAGCCATATTTCCTATAACCTCAGCTCCATTTTCTCAACCCAGAGTTATTCTCCACTCTCTGCTGTAGTTGCCCCTTCCTAAGTTATGGTTTGGAAATACTTTCAAAAGATTGATCTGGAGAATGTTGTAGACTCATACAATATTCTCAAGGACTTAGAAAGTCAATTACAAAGTTCGTGTGGAATCATAAAAGATTCCACATAGTCAAACCATTAGGTAAAACAAGAAACTGGGAGACATCTCACTATGAAACTTGAATCTATGCTATAAAGCCATAATAATCAAAACAGTGTGACACTGGAATAAAGAAAGACTCTCCAACTGTGGGTCAGAATAGAATATCCAAAGATTAAACCTCCATATATAATGTCGGCTAATTTTTGACAAAGCTGAGAGTATGAAATGGAATAAAGACAACCTTTTTAAACAAATGGTGGTGGAAGAATTAGATAACCATATGCAAAAAAAAACCTGAATCTATATCTTATACCTTACACAAAAGTCAACTAAAAGTGGATCAGAAACCCTTAGATCAGACCTGAATCTATAAAGTACATTGAGGAAAGTATAGGCAGAATGCTCCAAGATCTAGACCTCAAAGGAGTCTTCAACAATATGATGCCATTGGCAAAGGTTACAGAAACAAAACTAAGCAAATGGGACTACATCAAACTTCAAAGTTTTTGTATAGCAAAAGAAGCACAGGCTAGGGGCCAGAGCGATAGTACAGTAGTTAGGGTGTATGCCTTGCATGCAGCCAACCCGGATTCAATCCTCAGAGATTGAATGGTCCCCCAAGCACTGACGGTAGTAATTCCTGAATGCAAAGCCAGGAGTAACCCTGAGAATTGCCGGCTGTGACCCAAAAAGAAAAAAAAGAAGAAGCACTAAAACTAAACTGAATGGGAGAAAATATTTGCATTCAACACATAAGATAAAGAGCTGATAACCAGGATATATAAAGTACTTACAAAGATCAACAACAACAACAACAAATCTATAAGCCCCATTTTTAAAAATGGGTAATGGAAATGAACAGACATGGATAGAGAAAGCTGAACTCAATATTCTTCTGCCTACAAGACACACACTTGTGAACAGTGTAAACATAGGCTCAAAGTTAAAGGCTAGAAAAATATCTTACAGGAAAATAACACCTTTTAAAAGTCTAGAGTGACCATACTTATACAAGACAACACAGAATTAGAATTTAAATTTTAAAAGGTTACAAGCAACATGAATAGTCATTTATTAATGATCAAGGGATCATACATTAAGGGTCCACACTTCTAAACATATGTGCTCACAATAATAATCTATTAACGTATTTAAATATTTAAAACAACTTCTAAGACATGAAGATAGACAATGTCAGTAACACAATATTAGTAGGAGACTTTAATATTGCTCTTTCACAACTGGTTAGATCATATAGGCATAAACTTAAAAAAAATGGTCTTGAAAAAGAAAATGGAAAACAAGGGCTTACTAGACCCTCTACTCCCACCCCACAAAATGTTAAGTACATATTTTTCTCCACTGCATCTGGGACACTCCCTCAATATAGATCACAAAACATATCTTCATAAAAATCAGATAGAAATTGTGTCAACTATCCTCTCATATTATGAGGCTTTAAAACATAGAAATTAATTATAAACAGAAATTGGGGGGAACAAAACCACTTGGAAATTAAGCAACCTCTACTGAGCAAACTGTGGTTCAAATTGGAAATCAGAGAAGGAATACAAATATTCAGGAACAGGGACGAGACAAAAATGCCCACTCTCTCCACTTCTGTTCAATATAGTACTGGAAGTACTTGCAATAGCGATTAGGCAAGAAAAATATATTAAGGGCATCCTGTTAGGAAAGGAAGAAATCAAGCTCTCACTATTTGCAGATGGTATGATACTATACTTAGAGAACCCTAAAACCTCTACCAAGAAGCTCCTAGAAACAATAGACTTGTATAGTAAAGCTGCAGGCTATAAAATCAGTATGCAAAAGTTCATGGCTTTCCTATACACAAATAATGAGAGAGAAGAAAGCGACATCGTAAAAGCAATCCCGTTCACAGTTGTGCCTCAAAAGATCAGATACCTCGGAATCAGCTTAACTTAGGAAGTAAAGGACTTGTATAAAGAAAAATACAAAAAGCTACTTCAGTAAATAAAAGAGGACACGAGTAAATGGAAAGATATCCCTTACTCATGGATTGGAAGAATTAATATAGTCAAAATGGCAATACTTCCCAAAGCATTGTACAAATTCAATGAGATCCCTATGAAGATACCCTTGATATTCTTCAAAGAAATGAAGCAATCACTCCTGAAATTCATATGGTACAATAAGCCCCCACGAATAGCTAAAGAAATTCTTGGGAAAAGAAAATGGGAGGAATCAACCTCCCCAATTTCAAGCTCCACTACAAAGCAGTAGTAATTAAAACAGCATGGTACTGGAACAAAGGCAGAGTCACAGACCAATGGAACAGGGTGGAATACTCTGACACACACCCCCAAATATATGATCGTCTAATCTTTGATAAGAGAGAAAGAAATGTGAAGTGGGGCAAGGAAAGCATGTTTAACAAATTGTGCTGGCAAAACTGGACAGCTACATTCAAAAAATGGGCTTAGATCTCCACCTATCACCCTGTACAAAAGTCAGATCAAAATGGATTAAAGACCTCAACATCAGACCAGAATCCCTAAGGTACATTGAAGACAAGGCCAGCAGAACCCTCCACGACATTGAAGCCAAAGGTATCTTCAAAGATGACATGCCACTGGCCAAGCAAGTGAAAATAGAGGTAAATAAATGGGACTATCTTAAACTAAGAAGCTTCTGTATCTCAAAAGAAACAGTGACCAAAATACAAAGACAGTCTACAGAATGGGAAAGGATATTTATCCAGTACCCATCCGATAAAGGGTTGATATCAAGGATATGCAATGCACTGGTTGAACTCCACAAGAAGAAAACTACCAACACGATCAAAAAATGGGGTGATGAAATGAACAGAAACTTTCCAAAAGAAGAAATCAGAATGGCTGAGAGTCACATGAGAAAATACTCTACATCACTAATCATCAGGGAGATGCAGATCAAAGCAACAATGAGATATCATCTCACACCACAGAGACTGGCCGACACCCAAAAAAACAAAAGCGACTGGTGTTGGCATGGATGTGGGGAGAAAGGGACTCTCCTTCACTGCTGGTTGGAATGCCGACTGGTTCAGTCCTTTTGGGAAACAATATGGACGATCTCACAAAACTAGAAATTGAGCTTCCATTTGACCCAGCAATACCACTCCTGGGAATATATCCCGGAACAGCAAAAAGGTATAGTAGAAATGACATCTGCATTTCTATGTTCGTTACAGCACTGTTTACAATAGCCAAAATCTGGAAAAAACCGGAGTGCCAAAAAACAGATGACTGGTTAAAGAAACTTTGGTACATCTACACAATGGAATACTATGCAACTGTTAGAAAATATGAAGTCATGAAATTTGCATATAAGTGGATCAACATGGAAAGTATCATGTTGAGTGAAATGAGTCAGAAAGAAAGAGAGAGACATTGAAAGATGGCACTCATATGTAGAATATAAAGTAGGAAAGAGGTACAAGCTTGCAATGATGTAATTTGGCAGAAATTTCTCTAGACTTAGTTACTAAAATACTAAAATACAGAAATCCAAAACCGCGTGGCCGCTATTGCAGCTGCGCGACCTCATATCTCTTCATTCTCAGCAATGGAAAACAAATTATCAAATGCTTCCTTTTCAGAAGGTCTGACTTCGGGGGGTGTGGGGGAACTCCAAACAATAATAGTGAATTTTTTGTTTTAATATTGACTGTAATCAAAGTAAAGAGAAAGTAAAGTGAAATTTATCAGCTACACAGGTGGGGTGGGGTGGGAGATTGGGAGGTGGGGGGGAGGTATACTGTGGTTCTTGGTGATAGAATATGTGCACTGGTGAAGGAATGGGTGTTCGAGCATTGTATAACTTAGACTTAAGTCTGAAAGCTTTGTGACTTTCCACATGATGATTCAATTAAAAAAATCCTGAAGAAAAAAATTTTAATAGAATAAAATAACAAATGAGAATGAAGACATGAGCTACCAAAACATATGGGACACAGCAAAAGTAATGTTAAGAGGAAAATTCAATATGATTGTGTACATATACACAATGGAATACTATTTGGATTTAAGAAAAGATGAAATCATGCAATATATTGTTAGGTGGATGGATCTAGAGAATATCATGCTGAGTGAATTTAGTGAAAAAGAGAGGGTCAGACACAGAATGATCTCTCTCATATACAGGATATAAATAAACATAGTAGGGGATTAACAAATTCCCAAAGATAACAGAAACTGAGAACTAGTTTTTGGTAGGAAGCTTAATACAGGGTGGGGGCAGGAGGGTTTATTTAGGGAAGAGATGGAGCACTGAGACAATGGTGGATAAAAACAGATACTCTCATGGAGAGTGTGGCACTGGAATGTTTTATGTATTAAATCTTACCAGTAACAGTATTTCAAACCACAGTGCCTAAAATAAATTTTTTTTAAAAAGAGAATAGTCCAAGAGCCAGAGAGATAGTACAGCACGTGGGGCATTTGCTGTGTATATGATCAAATTGGGTTCGATTCCTTGCTCCCCATGTGATCCCCTGTGCCCAACCATGAGTGATCCCTGAGCACAGAGCCAGGAGTAAGCCCTGAGCACCACCAGGTGTGACCCCCCAAAAAGAGAGAGAGAGAGAGAGAGAGAGAAGGAGAGAGAGGAAAGTTCATAGCAATAATAGTATTCATTAGGAAGAAAGAAAAACCTAACTGCAAAGATCAAGTAGCTTCTAGAAAAAGACCAACAAAAGGAACCCAAATCAAGCAGAAGGAAGGGAAAATAAAACTTAGTAACATAATGCAGCATGTTAATACAAGGGAAAATTAAAAACCATATGATTGTATCAATAAGTGCAGAGAAAATACTGAAAAGATCCAGCACCAACCCAAATAAAATGGGAGTTAAACATTCCTCAACATAGTTAACTTCATTTATAACAAGCTCACAGTAAAAATTGAACTCGGTGTTGAAAAACTAAAAGTCTTCTCTCTAACATGAGGCACAAGGCATGGCTGGCCACTTTCACCACCACTATTCAACATACTATTTGGAGTCCTTTTCAATAGCAGTTAGGGAAGAAAGAGATGTTAATGGCATCTAGGATGGAAATGAAGAGTCAAACTCTTACTGTTGTAGGTATGATAATATTCCTAGAAAACCCTAAAGACTACACAAAAATCTTAGATACAACATAGCTGTACAGTAAATGGTAGGATACAAAACCAATATCCAGAAATCCATAGCTTTTCTACATGCACATAGTGAAATAAAAGAGAGAATTTTTAAAGTCCCATTCACAGTTGTTTTTCAGAAAATCAAGTAGATGGGAATAAGTTTAACAAAAGAGATCACTGTCACTGTCACTGTCACTGCCATCCTGTTGCTCATCGATTTGCTTGAGCGGGCACCAGTAATGTCTCCATTGTGAGACTCGTTTCTGTTTTTGGCATATTGAATACGCCATGGGTATCTTGCCAAGCTCTGCCCTGAGGGCGAGATACTCTCGGTATCTTGCTGGGCTCTCCGAGAGGGGAGGAGGAATCGAACCTGGGTCAGTCGCGTGCAAGGCAAATGCCCTACCGCTGTGCTATCGCTCCAGCCCAATAAAAGAGATAAAAGAGTTATATAAAGAAAACTATAAATCACTACAAAGAGACGCAAAATAAGACATGATTAGATAGAAATATATTCCCACTTCATGCACTAGAAGGATTAATATTGTTAAAATGACATTCTTACCCAAAGCACCATATAGATTCAATGCAGTCCACATAAAAATATCCATAACCTTTTTAAAAGATACCAATCAAATGCTGTTGAAGTTTATATGGAGTAACTATCCCTGCAAAGAGCCAAAGTAGCCCTAGGGAAAAAGAAGATGGGAGACTTCTCTTTCCTCAATTTTAAATTATACTATAAAGCTGTCATAATAAAAACTGTGTGGTAGTGAAATACAACAGACTCTCAGACCAATGAAATAGAACTGACAGCCCAGAAAGAGCCTTACTTATTTGGACAAATTCATCTTTGACAAAGTTGCAAAAAGTGTCAAGTCGAGCAAGAAAATTCCCTTTAACAAGTAATGGTGGGAAAACTGGACAGTCACAAGCATATGAATTTGTGACAAAATGAACTCAGAGACCTGTTCAACACAATTCACAAAGGTCAAGCCAAAATGGATTTAAGACCTCAATATGATACCCGAATTCATAAGTTGTATTGAGGAAAACTTTGGTAGAACTCTTCATGACATTGAATCTAGAAGCATTTCCAGTGATTCAATGTCATTGGCCAAACAAATGGAAGGAAAAATAAACAAATGGGTTTACATAAAACTGAGAAGCTTCTACAGCACAAAAGAAATTATGACCAGAATAAAAATTCACCCCACAGAAAATCTCTGCTCATCACTCATTTTATAAATAGCTTACAATCAAGATATATAAAGCACTGATAAAACTTTACAAGAAAAAAATACGTTTAAAAAATCTTGGGGGAAGTGAGGGTAGAGAGATAGTAACCCAGGTAGAGCGCTTACCTTGCACACATCCAACCTGGGTTCAATTCCTGGGACAACATCTGATCCCTGGAGAACTTCCAGGAGTGATCTCTGAGCTCAGAGCCAGAAACAAGCGCTGAGCACTGTAGGGTGTGGCCCCAATTTTTTTTTTACTGGGGAAAGAGAGGAACAGAAACTTTAACAAAGAAGACATATAGATGCCAAAAGATAATTAAAAACTTTTTTAGTGAACCACCGTGAGGTACAGTTACAGACTTACAAACTTTCGTACCTATGTTTCAGTCATATAATGATCAAGTACCCATCCCTTCACCAGTGCTCATTCTCCACCACCAATGTTCCCAATATCCCTTCCACCATCCCCACCCCACCATCCCCCTGCCTCTGTGGCAGGCGCATTCCCTTTTACTCTCTCTCTCCTTTTGGATGTTGTGGTTTGCAATACAGGTATTAAGTGGCCATCATGTTCAGTCTATAGTCTACTTTCAGCAGACATTTCCTATCCTGAGGGCCCTCCAAGCATCCTTTACTTGGTGGTCCCTTCTCTATCTGAGCTGCCTTTTACCCCAGCATATGAGATGTCAAAAGATATTTGGGGTAAGAAAAGCACCACTTATTATCAGGAAAATGAAAATGGAAAAAATGACATATCATTCCACACCAGTGAAACACATCATAAAGAAAGGAAACAACCAGTTTGGCATGGATTGGAGAAAGAAACTCTAATTTTATGCTGGTGGGATGTCAACCAGTCCCATCTCTTTTGAGAATAATATAGACACTCCAAAAAATAGAAACCGAGTTTCCACATGACTCAGATATTACACTTATTGGCCTCTATCCCAATACCAAAATATATGTTCATAAAAGACATAGCCCTTCTATTTTTATTGCAACACTGTTCAGAATAGTGAAAATTTGGAAACAACCTGAGTGCCCTAAAACAGATGACTGGATATCATTTGGAGCAATAGCACTGGGTAGGACACTTGCCTTGCATATGGCTGACTTGGGTTTGATCACAGGCATTGTCCCCTGAGCACTAAACATTGCCTTATCTGGCACCCTACAAAAGAAACTATAGTATATTCATACTATGGAGCAAGAGCACAGCGGGTAGGGAGTTTACCTTGCACATGGCCGACCTGGGTTTGATTCCTCCGTCCCTCTCGGAGAGCCCGGTAAGCTACCAAGAGTATCCCGCCTGCACGGCAGAATGTGGTAAGCTACCCGTGGTGTATTCGATATGCCAAAAACAGTAACAACAAGTCTCACAATGGAGACGTTGCTGGTGCCCACTCGAGCAAATCAATTAACAACAGGATGACAGTGCTACAGTGCGATAAGAAAATACAAAATCATACAATTAATTGCTACATGTATCAATCTGTAAAGTAGCTTAGTGAGTGAAATTAGTCATAGGGAGAGAAAAAAAGATATAGAGACTGATAACTAGTCTTTAGTAGGAAATATCACTGCAGGGGGTGGGGTGAGGGAGTAGAATGCAGGAGGGGAGTCACTGGAACAATGGTGAAGGGTGTTTTAAGCATGAAACTTACAATAATGTAAGTCATGGCATCTAAAATTTTTTTAAATAATGTTATTTTATGTATTTTACATGAAATTGTTATACTCATATAACAACTTTTTTTGGTTGTTACTGCTGCTGCTTCAAGCAGGAGGGTAAATTCGATCTCTGTCTCTCTTAGGCATTAGTGGATTTGTGAAATCTTTAAGGAGAATTTTTGCAGTTAATTCTGACAAAGCACTATGTATATATAGATATACATATATCTTTATTACTGAAACTTCACATCACATGAAGAAAATTATGCAATAAAACCATTATGAGAAAATAAGATCAGTAGCACATCACCAAAAATTCTGATGCATTAATGAAAAATATGAGTATTAAATAAAAATAGAAGCATAATATTAAGTGGTTAAACATGTTAAACAGTTAACAAATACACAAATGCTATAAAGAAATGTGGAACTTAATTTTGTAAAAGATGTGAAAGTTACTTGTGGAAATGAATTCCCATTAACCAGTCAGTCGTCCCAGATCTTACATAATCATTCCATATTTCATGTGTGAGGAATAGAACAAAAAGAGTCAAATGAAAATAAGCTAATAAAGAAATAAGGATAAACAAATAATGGAGAATGTAAAGGAAAATACAAATAGGTTACCAGAAAATAGCAGGGGAGTAGGGGGAGATTAAAAGGGTACTGCACAGGATTGAGCAGCCAAAAGTCATCTTGGGCAAGAGCTTGTCACTTATTGTAAAATGGTAAAGAAGGACTATCTGGAATGAGGGAATAAGATGGAAAGTTGTAATACCAGATATGACTGCAAAAAGTTCATTGTCTTTGAGCAGTGTGGGAGCTGTTTTAAATTGCAACTTCTCATTTCAGTCTTTTGCTTTTAGTTTTGTGTTACTAGATATGAAATTGTGTATGAAATTGTGTGTAAGTAAAATGTATGCTCTGCTCAAATTTAACTGCATCAAAATTATTCCTCTTAAAATAAAAATATCATGATATGCTCAAATAAATTCTTAAATAACATATTAAATATTTAGCAACAAAACAAACTGCACTTCCCTTGTTATTTTAATATCTCCTTGAATTCATTACATTATTTTTATATTTAATAAAATATCTTAATGCACCTCTCAGAGTGAAAATCTTTGTGAGGTGTTGTATGACATATTAACAACTTTTATTTGTTAATTTTTGGTTCCTTGAGAAACATTTGCAAAATCTTTGGAATGGAAAAAATAATGACTAATGTTTTTTCATTGACCCTTTAGAGTGATACCAGATGCTTTAGCATTTTTATTGTTTTGGAATCCACTCAGGTGTGCTCAGAGGCTCGATGGGGGAACTCTGACATACCAAACATGAGATTTAGTCTTTTGAGCTATCTTCTTGGTCCTAGATGATTTAGGATTTTTACTCTTCTTATCTTTGATCAATTTTGCAACTCAGTTAGTGATATAAGTTAACTTGTGAGAAATTGATGATGATAATTCAGATGGTTCCTATTCATAGAAACAGAAATTAATTTTTATGATAGATATGTGATTAGTTCCACACTCCAAACCACCATGGCAGAGATAAGTCCAAATTTGCATTTTGCCTAATTGCTCTAAGGATTTTATCATCCAGTTTTATATCTATTATTAAATTTATTTCAGTATCCCCAATGCAAAATAGATGTTTATTCTTAGTATTCCATATTGAGCCAATTTTAACATTATAATGGGTCCCTGATTAATGAGTAAAATAAAATAGTTGAAACATTTTCATGTAATTTTATATGAAACCAATAATTTTACTTTTTAAATTTTCTTTTAATAGTTCAAAAATCCGTTGTTTTTTTATTAAATGTTTTGTTGAGATATTTCATGCTATTATTATTATTATTATTACTATCATTATTGTTTTGTGAGGGCTGGAGCGATAGCACAGCGGCAAGGTGTTTGCCTGGCACACGGCCGACCTGGGTTTGATTCCTCCACCCCTCTCGGAGAGCCCGGCAAGCTACCGAGAGTAGTTTGCCTGCACGGCAGAGCCTGGAAAGCTACCCGTGGCATATTCGATATGCCCAAAAGAGTTACAACAAGTCTCACAATGGAGATGTTACTGATGCCCGCTCGAACAAATCAATGAGCAATGGGATGACAGTGACAGTGATAATGTGGGGAATTTGGACCACACATGGGAGTGCTGAAGGTCCATGGGACCATATGTAGTACTGGGGAAAGACAGGGATTGATTGCTAGTATGCAAGGCAAGCATCTTAATCTTTGTAGTATCTCCCTAACCCACAAAAATTATTCTTTTAATTCTTGCTTATAGCAGGCAGTCTCAAAAATAAGCTCCAACAATTTCCATTTACAAGTATTCACACTCTAGAGTAACATCTCCTTCTGATTGCAGACTTATGTAGTGACCTTTTCAGACCAATAGAAAGCCTAAAATGTAATAGGGTATAACTCTGCATTTTTGTTATGTAATCTTGTTTTCACATAACAAGTCTCTTTGTTGATTTTAATAAGACAAGGTGCCAAATTTGAAGAGGCCAGGAGTATTGCAGAATTTTTGACACAGAGACTCTAACTAAATCTCTCCACTAAAAGCAAATTTTAGCATGATTTCTAGCAGAATAAGTTTTGTATCTGTAAAATGATCCCAACCAGGCATTAAAATGCCTGCCTAAAAAAGTACAATTCTCAAATATTAGTGCTGCCTGAAGAATTTATTGCTAGTTCAAACCAACACCTAATTATAAGCTACTGCCCTTTTTCTCAGGGCATTTAATAAAATACATCACAATTATGAGTCTTCCTTCTGTTCTTCTGAGATATATATGTATATGTGTATATGTGTATACATACATACATATGTGTATGTATATATGTATATATATCCTACAATTGAAGCATCTGAAAGCTATTGCTTTGAAATGTGATCATCTAGAAGGAAAATGTCTCTTTATCTTAGTGGGAGGAAAAATATAATAACTTTGATTATTTCCAGCTAGCAAATACAGCTGCCTAATTGCATTTTTCACTGGCTACCTTTTGTAATATTTTACCTCTTTGCTTACTCTGCTTCAGTTCAAATTTACCCCACCCTCAATATCCCTTGAAGTCACTTAGGAATAAATGGGAACGGTGCTCAGCTTAATCTTTAGTAATTTCTGAATAAAATATATTTGTATCACTAATGTTCAGATACGTTTATTTCTGTACACATTTCAAGATTCTGGGACAAGTTTCTTGCTACCAAATCAAGAAAGTGAGGCATTTCATTCTCACCACTCCTACTCGATATAGTACTGGAAGTTCTGGCCATAGCAGTTAGGCAAGAAAGAGATATCAAGGCATTCAGATAGGAAAGGAAGATGTCAAGCTATCACTATTTGCAGATGATATGATACTGTACTTAGAAAATCCTAAAGACTGCAAAAAACTCCTAGAAACAGTAGGTATGAAAGTAAAGTGACAGTGACAGAATCAACATCTCAAAATCCATGCTTTCCTATATAAAAATAATGAAAGAGAAGAAAGAGATATTTAAAAAACAATTCCATTCACAATAGTACCTCAGAATCAAGTACCTCAGAATCACCTTAACTAAAGAAGTGAAGGACCTATACAAAGAAAATTACAAAGCACTACTTCAAGAAATAAAAGAGGACATTAGGAAATGGAGAGACATCCCCTGCTCATGGATAGGGAGGATTAACATTATCAAAATGGCAATATTCCCCAAAGCACTATACAGATTTAATGCAGTTCTTATTAAGACACCCATGATATCTTTCTTTTTTTAATTTTTTTATAATTTATTTATTTTTAATTAGAGAATCACTGTGAGGGTACAGTTACAGATTTATACACTTTTGTGCTTATACTTCCCTCATACAAAGTTCGGGAACCCATCCCTTCACCAGTGCCCATTCTCCACCACCCGTAAACCCAGCGTCCCTCCCACCCTCCCCAATCCCATCTCCCCCCCACCCCACCCTGCCACTGTGGCAAGGCATTCCCTTCTGTTCTCTCTCTCTAATTAGCTGTTGTGGTTTGCAATAAAGGTGTTGAGTGGCCGCTGTGCTCAGTCTCTAGCCCTCATTCAGCCCGCAACTCCCTTCCCCCACAACCCATGATATCTTTCAAAGAAATAGACAAAACACTCCTGAAGTTCATAAGGAACAATAAACCCCCACGAATAGCGAAAGCAATCCCTAGGAAAAGAAGATGGGTGGTATCATCTTTCCCAACTTCAAACTGTATTAAAAAGCAGTAGTAATTGAAACAGCATGGTATTGGACTAGAAACAGACCTGAAGACCAATGGAACAGAGTTGAATTTTCTGTCACAGACTCTCAAATATACTATCACTTAATCTTTGATAAAGGAGCAAGAAACATGAAATGGAAAAAGGAAAGCCTATTTAAGAAGTGGTTGTTGAGAAAATTGGACAGCTACCTGCAAAGAAATGAACTCTGACCTCTGTCTAAAACCAGGCACAAAAGTCAGATCAAAATGGATTAAGACATCAATATCAGAATGGAATCCATAAGGTACATAGAGGAAAATGTAAGCAGAACCCTCCATGACATTGAAGTTAAAAGCACCTTTAAGGATGAAACACCACGGATGAAGCAAGTAGAAATAAACATAAACAAATGAGACTACATTAAACTAAGAAGCTTCTGCAACTCAAAAGAAACTTGTATCACTTGTATCACATGTCATCCCATTGATCTTTGATTTGCTAGAGCAGGCACCAGTACCGTCTCCATTCGTCCCTGTCACGTGCTAGTGTAGATCAATGGTATCTGCTCACTCCAGGAACACGAAGAGCCTCAAATCTGTTCAGGGTTTTGACAAAGAAGTCTGACCATCTCGTTGGTGGGCAGCCATGTGGCCTTTTGATGTCCAGTGGAATCCAGTCAGTAACAGCTCCACTCCAACAGTCATCTCTAAATCACATTACGTGTCCTGCCCATCTGATTTTTGATGCCTTGGCAAATGAGACAGCATCCCTGATTCTTGATAGTTGACAGAGGCCGAAACCCTGGATTCCTTCTCTCACTTGAGTGAGACATGATATTCCCAGCATAGCTCTTTTGATTCCTCTTTGGGATACCCGAATAGCATTCTCATTCTGTTTTCGTAGATCCTAGGTCTCTGAGGCATATATTAGTGCAGGAAGAACAGTGGAGTCAAAAAGATGTGCCCGGAGCCGGAGGTTCTTCGTCCTCTTAACCACATATTAGATGGTCTTGAAGGCCACGCTGCTCTCTTCCTCTTGTGCAGTTCTGGCACCAAGTCATTCCTCATGTTGAGTTCTCGACCTAGGTACAGATAGCTGCTGCATTTGGAGATGTTAATTCTGTTGAGAGTAAATGGAACATCAGGGACTAGTTCATTTTTCATGAACATTGTTTTGGTGAGATTCAGCTGCAGTCCGACCTTTCCACACTCACGGTCGAAGTCGGCCAGCATTTGTGCCATTTGGCTAATGTTTGATATTATTAGAATGATGCCATCAGCAAATCAGAGGTGGTGTAGTTGCTGACCATCTATCTTCACTCCCATTCCTTCCCATTCCAGTCCTTACATGACATTCTCGAGGGTGGCACTGAAGAGTTTTGGTGAAATGGTATTACCCTGCCTAACTCCTCTCTTTATATCAATGATCACTTCCTTGTAAAATGGTGAGATCCTGGTGGTGAATCCGTAATACAGTTCACAGAGGATCCTGATGCACTGAGTTTGAACGCCCTGTTTGGCTAGGGCTTCAATGACCATTTCAGTCTCAACAAAATAAAAGGCCTTCTTTAAATCAATGAACGTTAGACAGAGTGGCATCTTGAACTCCCACGAAACTTCAATGAGCTTGGTCACTGTGTGGATATGGTCAATCATGCTGAATCCTTTTTGGAACCTGGCTTGCTAGCATGGTTGTCCTTCGCCTAGTGTTCTGCCTATTCTATTCAGGATGATTCGAGTGAACAACTTGTAGACGACGGACAACAGGCAGATTGGGCAATAGTTGCCGATGTCATGGATGTTTCCCTTCTTGTGCAACAGGACAGTCCTCTTGGTTTTCCACTGGACAGAACTTTGCATTCAGACATGTAGCGTGTGAAGAACCGAGCCAGTGTATTGATGAGTACTGGTGGCAGATTCTTCTTCTTTTTTAAAATTTTTTAAATTTTATTGAATCACTGTGAGATAGTTACAAGCTTTCATGTTTGGATTACAATCTCACAATGATCAAACACCCATCCCTCCACCAGTGCACATTCCCCACCACCAATATCCCAGGTATGCCCCCCCTTTCCTCCCCTCCCCCTGCCTCTGGCGGCAGATTCTTCAGGTGTTCAGGTCTGACCTTGTCTAAACCAGGTGCTGTACGTATCTTTACCAATGAAATGGCGTGTCGGATTTTGGAAGGGAGGACGTTGGGAACTACATATCCATCCTGCGGAATTTGGTATGTGGGCAGGTGGACGTGGCTCTCAAAGAGATCTGAGTAAAAGTCGTGGATAATCTTTTCCATTGCCCTTTTGGAAGATGTGATAGATCCATCAGGACATCAGAGGACAGCCATCTTGGTCTTGTAGTTGGCGAAGGACAGGTGGATGTTGCGAATACTTTTCCAGGCTTCTGCCACATCGGCCAACACTGCTGCTCTTCTCTCTTTGAGGTCTTTCTTTATCACTTCTCTGCACAGCTTTGCAAGTTCAGATGTTAGCTTGTGATTGCCTGAGACTTGTGCCAAACCACATTGGTGAATGAGCTTGACATTCACAAGAAGACAGGCGTCTGTTTGTGGCTTTCCCACTCTCAATATTCCTCACACAGTCATGGAGGTGCTGAACCAGTTGATCGTATTCCTCGTTGATGTTGTCAATGATGGCTTCTTCCCACGTTGCCACAATAGTGCCAAAGAGCTCCCAGTTCGTGGTCATTCTGGGAGTTCTCTTCTTCAACTTAAACTTTACAGTCCTTTCTCCCCATTCTGGGAAGTAGAATTTTGCATGAAGGATATGGTGTTCTGATCCCATTTCGAATTTTGGGACAATAACGACATCGGTCAGGCAAAACCTTCCATTGAATATGATGAGATTACATTACATTATAACATTATAACAAATGAGACATACATTAAACTAAGCAGCTTCTGCACCTCAAAAGAAACAGTGACCAAAATATGGAGAGAGCCCATGGAATGAGAAAAAATATTTACCCAATCCTCATCTCATAAGGGATTAATATCCAGGATATACAAGACATTAGTAGAATTGTACACACACAAACACACACAAAAAAACAACCCTCAAACCTCATTAAAAAATGGGCGAATAAATAAATAGAAGTTTCCTCAAAAAAGAAATTCAAATGGCCAAAAGGCACATGAAAAAATGTTTTAGATCCCTTATTATCAGGGAGCTTCAAATCAAAACAATGAGATATCATCTCACACCACAGAGACTGGTACACATTGAAAAGAACAAAAACAAACAGTCTTGGTGTGGATGTGGAGAGAAAGGGATGCTCTTTCACTGTTTGAGGGAATGCCAACTAATACTGTCTTTTTGGAAAACAATATGGGAATTCCTCAAAAAACTAGAAATTGAGCTTCCATAAGACCCCACAATACCACTTCTGGGGTTATATCTCAATGGTGCAAAAGAGCACAGTAGAAATGACATCTGCACGTGTATGTTCATTGCAACACTGTTCACAACAGCCAGAGTCTGGAAACAACCTGAGTGCCTGAGAACAGATGACAGGTTAAAGAATGTTTGTTACGTATACACAATGGAATACTATGAAACTGTTAGGAAAGATGGAGTCATGAAATTTGCTTATAAGTGGAATGGACATGGAAAGTATTATGCTATGTGAAATGAGTCAGAAAGAGAAGGACAGACATAGAATGACTGCACTTATTTGTGGAATGAGACTGACATTCGAGGACAGTAGGAAGATTGCTCTATAGTTGGAAGCCTGCCTCATGAGCTTGGGGTGTAGTCAGCTGGTATAGAGAAGGGATCACTAAGTCAATGATGGTTGGAGGGATTGTTTGGGATGGGAGATGTATGCTGAAGGTAGATAAAGGACAAAATGTGATAGCCTCTCAGTATCTATATTGCAATCCATAATGCCCCAAAGTAGAATGAGAGTATGGGGAATTGTCTGCCATAAAGGCAGGGGGACCAGATCATACGTCCTTTTCTCCCAGAAGGGAGCATAACATGATGTCCGCCATAACCATACCTCCAGACCCCGTGCCAGGCTGTTTCTCTCAAAGTGCCCCAGAGTGGGGCGGGTGAGACCCCTCCCCACCCCAAGGGACCCATCCCCAGCATCCAAAAACTCAACCACCCCATGGATGCACCAACAGCTGCATCCATGGACACATGACACTTTATACCACAAACCCTACCCATACCTGTATTTCAAGAGTATTCCACCACATCTGATGGAGTTCACAGTAGGAGGCAACCAATCTTAGATGGAAATATATAAGCACTTGCAGAAACAGGATTTGCAAGGACCTGTTGTACTAGGTTTTAAATTTCTCACTCGAGGGGTGGGAGCCTTAGTACAGCTGTTGGTCTTGCTCAGGTCTGACCTAGGTTCATTCCCCCCGTGCCCCATAGGTTTGTCTATGAGAGAGATGTGGCCCAAATACCAGAAAAGATAATAAGAACAGAAAAGACCAGAGCAATAGGAGAGCAGACAGGGCACTTGACTTGTATGTGGCTGAGTGGTTTGTTCCCGAGCACCCCATAGGTTCCCTGCCAGGCTTGTTAGAACTTCTTTTTGGCTGTTGTGGGCTTCCCTCCTGCCTCATTTTTTGTTTCTACCTTTTTCCTACAAACTTGGAGCTGTTCAGGGACTCTGTCCCTCTGTCCATGTGTCTCTGGATGCAGGGGAGCTGTGCCACATCCCCCACCAGTAAAGCAGGTACTCAGCCCTCTGAGCTCCACTCCCTGGGTCTATATCACTACTTGGGGATCAGATGGGGTGGGATTTGGGGGCCACACCTGGCAGTTTGAGGGCTGAGTTCTGCTCTGTGCTCACAGTACCAGAGGACAGTGGGTACTAGTTAAGGTCTCCAAGCTTCCATTTGGCTGGCATCCGCTCCAGCCTGGTGTATTCTCTCCAGCCCTTCTATTCAACCTTCATTTGAAATTCTTAGATATGAATATTCTGGAATACTTTGAACAAGAGGCTATCAGGAGTAAAAGAAGAAGCTGGCGTTTCAGAGCAAAAGAAGCAGTTGCCATTTCAGAGTGGGTAGGGCATTTGCCTTGTATACGGCTGACCCGGGTTCAATTCCTCTGTCCTTCTCAGAGAGCCTGGCAAGCTACTGAGAGTATCCAGCCCACACGGCAGAGCCTGGCAAGCTCCCCATGGTGTATTCGATATGACAAAAACAGTAATAACCAGTCTCACAAAGGAGACGTTACTAGTGCCTGCTCGACCAAATTGATGAACAACGGGAGGACAGTGCTACAGTGCTATATAAAAGCACACAGGCTCAACCTCTAACAACACATTAGTGATCTCTTATAGAAGGGTTTAATGGACCTTGGGTGAAATACAACAATCTTTACCCTCTTTCCTCTAAAGATAATTTTTTGTAACATTCCCAGCGGTTTTTCATAACAAACAATACAAAATATATTATTTTGGTTCTGCTTTGGGGCAGGGATTGGGGTTCAGGATGGGAAAATCCGAAATATGGTGGTGGGAAGATGTAATGGTGGTGGGATTGGTATTTGAATATTAAATGTAATGAAACATTGTGAACTACTTTCTAAAATAAAAAATATATATATAAAATAAACGCAGGGGGAGAGTTGGGAAGGGGGGACGGGGGAGCACTAGGGACATTGATGGTGGAAAATGTGCACTGGTGGAGAGATAGGTGTTTGATCATTGTATGACTAAAACTCAAACATGAAAGCTTTATAACTGTATCTCACGGTGATTCAATAAATAAAAATATGTAAATAGGACCGGAGCGATAGTACAGTGAGTAGGGCATTTGCCTTGAACGTGGCTGACCTGGGTTCAATCCTCTGCATCCCATATGGTCCTCCAAGCACCGCTAGGAGTAATTCCTGAGTGCAGATCCAGGAGTGACCCCTGAGCCCAGCAAGCTACTGAGAGTATCCCGCCCTCACAGCAGAGCCTGGCAAGCTACCCATGATGTATTTGATATGCCAAAAACAGTAACAAGTCTCACAATAGAGATGTTACTGTTGCCCACTTGAGCAAATTTTTTAACATTTATTTATTTATTTATTTTTATTTTCTTTTTAAATTATTTTTTCTTTTTATTTTTTTTTAGTGAGTCACAGTGAGGGTACAGTTACAAATTCACACCTTTCCGTGCTTGTTTTTTCCTCATGCACTGTTCGAGAGCCCATCCCTCCACCAGTGTCCATTCTCCACCACCAATGAACCCAGTATCCCTCCCACCCCCTCATCCCTTCCCCCCCGCCCCACCCCGCCTCTGTGGCAGGGCATTCCAATTTTTTCTCTCTCTATCCTTTTGGGTGTTGTGGTTTGCAACAGGGGTATTGAGTGACCATCGTGTTGAGTCTCTAGTCTACTTTCAGCACGCATCTCCCTCCCCGCGCAGGATCTCCAATCACATTTTACTTGGTGTTCCCTTCTCTATCTGAGATGACTTTCCACCAACATGTGAGGCCCGCTTCCAAGCTATGGAGCCAACCTCCTGGCATTATATACTACTATTCTTGGGTGTAAGTCTCCTACTCTGTTACTTTATATTCCACAGATGAGTGCAATCTTTCTATGCCTGTCCCTCTCTTTCTGGCTCATTTCACTTAGCATGATAGTTTCCATGTTGATCCACTTATACGCAAAGTTCATGACTTCATCTTTTCTAACAGCTGCATAGTATTCCATTGTATAACTGTACCAAAGTTTCTTTAACCAGTCATCTGTTCTCGGGCACTTGGGTTTTTTCCAGATTCTGGCTACCACTTGAGCAAATTAATGAACAACAGGACGACAGTGTTACAGTGCTATCAATAACTCTAAGAGCTTCTATTTGGATCCTTTCCTAGTTGGGCCTTTAGACAAGATCCTTTTCCCTGACCAACACCTTATGTTGGTTCTCGATAGAATTGGTTGGGAGCGCAGAGATAAGCAAGGCATGTGGAATGTTTAAAAATGTAGGGCTAAAGCTTACTCAGGCCATTTAGCACTGAGTACCTTTCACGGCCCCTTTTCATTGGGTTAATGATCAAAACCCAATATATATCAGCATATATCAGAGTACACAGGATCAAAATACATAGATCAAAACACCTTAAAGTCATATTATTTTGTAGCCTAATGACGCACAAAGTTCTTGATGAAGTAAATCAGACCACCTTGTAAATATTTACACCCCACTTCCCATATATTCCACATAAACATGTATGCAAGCCTACACAATAACCCAATGAGGTATTTGTTTAACTTTCATCCAATCATAGTACAGTTAATCTAGAACAGAAGGCAGCTACATTGGAACATGCTGACCTCAACCCAGTTCACTCAGAGTTCCTAGCTGTTTGCAGTTATGAGATGGCCTAGTTTGCAAGGCATTGAATTTCCAGAACTTCCTCATGACTCTGGTCAGGCTCCAGCACCTTGGCTGAGTCCTTGTGAGAGAAGTTTATGCAGATTAGTTAAAAAAATAAATGGACTTAGAGTTCTGACCAACAAAGAAAGTTTAAAAATGTGTGTGTGTGTTTTAGGTGCCAATGTGGTACTTTGTTATACAGGAATATATAAATAATATTTTCTATCACTCTGCAAGTTTAAAAATATTTTTTTCTTTTTTTGTTTTTTCCCCCCACCATCCACCACCCCCAAAAAAGAAAAAGAAAAAAAAACAGAATTTTTGTTTGGTTTTTGGGCCACACCCAGTTGTGCTCAGGGCTTACTCCTGGTTCTGTGCTCAGGAATCACACCTGATGGTGTTCAAGGGATCATAAAGGTGCCAGGAATTTAACCAAAGTCATTCAAATGCAAAACTTACATGCAGTACTTAACCTCTTAACCTCTGTACTATCTCTCAGTACTACTGACTTTTAAAAGACTTTGGAAGAATCACGCTTTGGGGTTAAAATAGGTTAAAATCACAGAATGGAGGCGTTTTGCTCTCAATTGTCAGAACTTCCTTGAGCATGGGCTGATCCAGAAGTAGATATCACACAAGAAATTTCTCACTGAACCTTTTGAGAGGAATTTTTAGGAACCATCCATTCGTAATTTGGCAGGCTTTTCAGAGAAAGCAAACTACTAGTGCATTTGTATTCAAAACAGAGACTTTGGGAAAAGTCTCACTAACTTGAAGCAAGAGCTGGATCAAAAAGTCTCATTGGAGGGCACACTGTATCCTATCCACTGTCCAGAAGGCGCCTTCCACTGCCTATAAGTCTCCCCCACCCATTCCAGCCAGACTAGCTCTTACTCCCCCTCCATTCTTACAGACCCCGGCTTATTCCAGGGTCTCGGCCTTAGGCAGTACTGGTTGGCCACTTTCCAAAGATTTGCCTGACCCTGGAGACCACATCTCCTCTCCCCTCTGCTTCCCCCACTGTCTCCAACACCCGGCCTTAATAACATTTTATCTCTTTAATATCCTTTTAATATTTTATGCATGGATGTATTTCTTTTGTATTTGGTACCTTATGGGCTGGAGCTATAGCACAGCGGGTAGAGCATTTGCATTGCATGCAGTTGACCTGGGTTTGATTCCTCTGTCCCTCTCGGAGAGCCCAGCAAGCTACCAAGAGTATCTCGCCTGCATGGCAGAGCCTGGCAAGCTACCCGTGGCATATTCGGTATGCCAAAAACAGTAACAACAAGTCTCACAATGGAGACGTTACTGGTGACCGCTCGAGCAAATAGATGAGCAACGGGATGACAGTGACAGTGACAGTGATTTGGTACCTTATGACATTTTAATTTAAATTTTTCATTTTCTTTAATTCTTTAAAATAGTTATTAGTTTATATGCTTCCTTTATTATCTTCAATTCCTATCATCTAGACATCAATACTGCTATCTTATGAAATTTAAAATTTTTATATTTTGTGTTTCCTTATGTTTGCATTTATTTATTTATTTTTATTTTTATTGAATCACCGTGAGAACAGTTACAAAGCTTTCCAGTTTAAGTCTTGGTCATACCATGATCAAACACCCATCCCTTCACCAGTGCACCTTTTCCACCACCAAGAACCCCAGTACACCCCCCATCCCAAGCCTCACCCTGCCTGTGTGACAGATTATTTCCCTTTTACTCTCTCCACTTTGTTCACATTCAATATTTCGAGTAAGACCCACCATTCTTATTTGGAATTTTCCCAACAATCAGACCTGCCAAAAAGGCATCATTAGATAATTTGTTTTCTATTGCTGATTATGAAGAGCATATGATGTCACGCAGTTGCAAAGCAGCTGCACGATTTTGGATTTCTGATATTTTAGTAATAAGTCTGGATGGAATTCTGCCAAAAGTTGCTGGGTTCTGAGATTGTGTGCCTCTGGGATTATGGCCGTTCAGGAGCCAGAGGAGTCGTTTGTGGGCGACAACTTGGGGCCTTGTTGGTGTGGGGAGTTATGTTTGCATTTTAAAGTAATTTACACTACCATCTAACATTTTCCTTAATCTGTTCTACCAGATGCTTAATTTTTTTTTCAAAAAATATTTTTAAATGTAGACACCGTGGTTTACAAACACATCTATAATAGAGTTTCAGGCATGCAACGTTCCAACACCAATTTCATCAGTGTAAATATCCCTCCACCTTCCAACCATCCCAATCCACCTCCGTAAGAGTCTAATTTTAATGTTTAATTATTATTATTATTACGTTTGCATTTTTGGATGACACCCAGCAATGATCAGAGATTTCTCTGATTCTGCACTTCGGAATTACTCCTGGCTGTGCTCAATGGGCCATATGAAATGTCAAGGATCAAACCTGGCATCAGCCACATACAAGGCAAATGCCCTTCCCACTACACTATTGCTCCATCTCCTAGGTTTGATTATTGTAATTCTATGCTTACAGTATTGATGGCTCTGTGATATACATATACCACTGATATGTTCAAGGCCCCTGGTCCTTGTCCCTGTTGCCTTATGAACATCTTTTCTTCCTGCCTCCATTTCATTTCTTCTCCGGCCTTTTAATTTCTATAATCTAAAGCCAAGTTTTCTGTCACCTTTGATAATTTTAATTACTTTGACATGTTTTTCTATACAACACAGGTAAATGAGCTCATCTTGGTATTTGTCCTTCTTATGACCTCACTTACCATGATATCCTTTATAGTTCTATACAAGTGGCAATGAATTGCATGATCTCATCACTCATTGAAGCTACATTGTATTCCATTATATTTATATACCACACCTTTATTATCCACTCATCTCTTGTTGAACATCTGGGGCAATTCTGTACCCTACCTATTGTACTAAGTCACTGTCATCCCGTTGCTCATTGATTTGTTCCAGTGGGCACCAGTAACATCTCTCATTGTGAGACTTATTGTTACTGTCTCTGGCATATCCAATACACCACAGGTAGCTTGCCAGGCTCTGTCGTGCGAGCTAGATACTCTATGTAGCTTGCCAGGCTCTCCGAGAGGGCTGGAGGAATCAAACACGGGTCGGCCGCGTGAAAGGAGAAAGCCCTACCTCTGTGTTATTGCTCTACTAAGTACTGCAATAAAAAATGGTATGAATATGTCCTTTCAAATGAATGTTTCTGAGTCTTTGGAGTAGATATCAAGCAGTGGAATTCAGATCTCTAAGTTTTTAGCAGTGTACATTCTACTACGAATGTCACCTGGTATGTTTCTAATTTAACTAGTATGTTTCAGACATAATCTATTAATTTTTTTAATTTTGTGACTTTTTTACAGCTTCAAATCCATGTTTTTAATTAGTGAATCACCATGGCATAAAGTTACAGACTTACAAATTTTCATGCTTGCGTTTCAGTTATACAATGATTGAATACGCATCCCTCCACCAGCGCCCATTTTCCACCACCAATGGTCCCAGCATCCCCCCACCCCCACCCTGTCCCCTTCACCCCACCAGGCCTCTGTGACAAGGTATTCCCTTTTGCTCTCCCTCTCCTTTTGGGGGTTGTGGTTTGCTACAGAGGTATTAAGTAGACATCAGTTCAGTCTATAGTCTATTTTCAGCCCATATCTCCCATCCCTAGTGGGCCCACCTCGCACCCTTGCTTGGTGATCCCTTCTTGATCAGAGCTGCTTCTTCGCCTAGCATGTGAGGCCAGCTTCCAAGATGTGGAGTAATCCTCCTGGTATTTATCTCTACTATTCTTGGGTGTTAGTCTCCCATTCTGTTACTTTATATTCCACAAATGAGTGTAATCTTTCTACGTCTGTCCCTCTCTTTCTGACTCATTTCACTCAACATGATACTTTCCATGTTGATCCACCTATATGCAAATTTCATGACTTCACCTTTTCTAATAGCTGCAAAGTGTTCCATTGTGTAGATGTACCAAACTTTCTTTAACCAGTCATCTGTTCTTGAGCACTCGGGTTTTTTCCAGATTTTGGCTATTGTAAACAGTGCAGCAATGAACATACAAGTGTAGATGTCATTTCTACTATACTCTTTTGTATCTCCGGGATATATTCCCAGAAGTTGTATTGCTGGATCAAATGGGAGCTCAATTTCTAATATTTTGAGAAGCGTCCATACTGTTTTCCAAAAGGGCTGAACCAGTCGGCATTCCCACCAGCAGTGTAAGAGGGTCCCTTTCTTTCCACATCCGTGCCAACACCAGTTGCTTTTGTTCTTTTGGATGTAGGCCAGTCTCTGTGGTGTGAGATGGTATCTCATTTTTATTTTGATCTGCTTCTCCTTGATTAATAATGAAGAGCATTTTTTATGTGTCTTTTAGCTATTCGGATTTCTTCCTTGAGAAAGTTTCTGTTAATTTCATCACCCCATTTTCTGATGGGGTTGGATGTTTTCTTCTTGTGGAGTTCAACTAGTGCTTTGTAAATCCTTGATATCAATCCCTTATCAGATGGGTATTGGGTGAATATCCTTTCCCATTCTGTAGATTGTCTTTGTATTCTGGTCACAGTATTTTTTGAGGTACAGAAGCTTCTCAGTTTAAGGTAGTCCCATTTGTTTATCTCTGTTTCCACTTGCCTAGTCAGTGGCGAGTCCTCTTTGAAGATATCTGTAACTTCAATGTCGTGGAGGGCTTTGCCGACCTTGTCTTCAATGTACCTTATGGATTCTGGTCTAATGTTGAGGTCTTTAATCCATTTGATCTGACTTTTGTGCATGGTGTTAGGTATACGTCTGAGCCCACTTTTTTGCATGTAGCTGTACAGTGTTGCCAGCACCATTTGTTAAAGAGGCTTTCCTTGCTCCACTTCACATTTCTTGCTCCATTATTAAAGATTAGATGATAATATATTTGATGGTGTGTGTAAAGATATTCTACCCTGTTCCATTGGTCTACTGCTCTGCCTTTGTTCCAGTTCCATGCAGTTTTAATTATTACCGCTTTGTAGTAGAGTTTGAGGTTGGGGAAGGTGATGCCTCCCATCTTCTTTTACCAAAAAATTGCTTTAGCTATTAGTGGGGGTTTGTTGTTCCATATGAATATTAGGAGTGTTTGGTCCACTTAATTGAAGAATGTTATTGGTATCCTTATAGAAATCGCATGGAATCTGTATAATGCCTTGGTGAGTATTGTCATTTTGACAATGTTAATTATCCCGATCCATGAGCAGGGGATATCTTTCCATTTCCTCATGTCCTCTTTTATTTCGTGAAGTAACTTTTTGTAATTTTCTCTGTACAGGTCCTTCACCTCCTTAGTTAAGCTAATTCCGAGGTACTTGATTTTCTGAGGCATGATTGTGAACAAAATTGCTTTTTTCATATCACTTTCTTCTCTTTCATTATTTGCATATAGGAAAGCCATGGACTTTTGGGTATTGATTTTATAGCCTGTGATTTTACTATACAGGTCTATTGTTTCGAGGGGGTTCTTGGTAGAGGCTTTGCGGTTCTCTAAATATAATATATCATCTGCAAATAGTGAGAGCTTGATTTCTTCCTTTCCTATCTGGATGCCCTTAATGTCTTTTTCTTGCCTAATCACTATTGCAAGTACTTCCAGCACTATATTGAACAGTAGTGGTGAGTGGGGCTGGAGCTATAGCGGTTGGGCGTTCGCCTTTCACGCGGCCAACCCGAGTTTGATTCCTCTGCCCCTCTCAGAGAGCCCAGCAAGCTACTCAGAGTATGGAGCCCTCGCGCCAGAGCTTGGCAAGCTACCCGTGCGTATTGGATATGCCAAAAACAGTAACAAGTCTCTCAATGAAAGACGTTACTGGTGCCCGCTCGAACAAATCGATGAGCACCGGGAATGACAGTGACAGTGAGAGTGGTGAGTGGGCATCCTTGTCTTGTCCCTGATCTTAGAGGAAAGGCCCTTAGTTTTTCCCCATTGGGGATAATGCTTGCTATCGGCTTGTGGTAGATGCCTTTGACTATATTGAGGAAGTTCCCTTCTATGCCCATTTTGGTGGGAGTTTTCATCATGAACAGGTGCTGGATCTTGTCAAATGCTTTCTCTTCATCTATTGATATCATCATATGGTTTTTATCTTTTCTTTTGTTGATATGGTGGATTATGTTGATTGACTTCTGAATGTTGAACCATCTTTGCATCCCTGGGATGAATCCCACTTGGTCGTGGTGTATGATCTTTTTGATGAGTTGTTGGATTCTATTCACTAATATTTTGTTGAGGATCTTCGCATACGTATTCATCAGAGATATAAGCCTGTACTTTTCTTTTTTGTGGTGTCTCTGTTTGCTTTTGGTATTGGGGTGATATGTGCCTCATAGAATCTGTTTGAGAGTGTTTCTATTTCTGCAACTTCCTGGAAAAGCTTGAGGAGAACTGGCAATAGGTCCTATTTAAATGTTTGGAAGAATTCGATAGTGAATCCCTCTGGACCTAGACTTTTGTTTCTGGGGAAACTTTTGATTACAGTTTCAATTTCCTTACTATTAATGGGTCTATTCAGATATTCCATATCATCTTAGTTCAGCCTTGAGAGGGTATAAGGGTCCAGGAATTTATCCATTTCTTCTAGATTCTCTTCTTTCGTGGTGTACAGACTTTCAAAGTAGTCTCTGATAATCTTTTGAATTTCTTTGGTTTCTGTTAGGATGTCCCCCCTTTCATTTATGATTCGGTTTATTAGAGTTTTCTCTCTCTCTTTGTGAGTCTTTATCAATCCTATTTATTTTCTGAAAGAACCAGCTCTTAGATTCATTGATATTTCAGATTGTTTTTTGGGTTTCCGTATCATTGATTTCTGCTCTAAGTTTTATTATTTCTTTCCTTCTGCCTGGTTTGGGCTCCTCTTGTTGCTCCTTTTCTAAGGTCTTGAGTTGTGAGGTCAGGTTATTTATGTGGGCCCTTTCTTCCTTCCCGAGATATGCTTGCAGAGCTATAAATTTTCCCCTTAACAGAGCTTTAGCTGCATCCCACAAATTCTGGTAGTTTGTGTCTTCATTCTCATTTGTCTCCAGGTACCTTTTGATTTCTTCCTTGATTTTTTTCCCTGGCCCACTCGTTGTTCAACATTGAGTTGTTTAATTTCCCTGTGTATAGTTTGGTCCTCTGTGTCTGTGTATGATTAACATCTATCTTCAGTGCATCATGGTCTGAGAAGGTAGTTGATACAATTTCTATCTTCCTGATTCTATGGAGGTATGCTTTGTGGCCCAGCACATGATCAATTTTGGAGAATGTTCTGTGTACACTGGAAAAGAATGTGTATTCTTTTTTATGGGGATGCAAATCCCTGTATAGATCTATTACCCCGCTCTCTTCTATTTCTTCCTTCAAGGCCAGTGTTTCCTTGCTGAGTTTTGATCTTGTTGATCTATCCAGAGGTGATAAGGCGGTGTTGAAGTCTCCAACTACTCTTGTATTGCTAGCGATGTCCTCCCTAAAATCTGTTAGCAGTTGTTTTAAGTATTTAGTTGGTCCCTCATTAGGTGCATATACGTTTAGGAGTGTGAGTTCTTCCTGCTGTACATATCCCTTGATTAGTAAGAAATGGCCTTCACTCTCCCTTCTAATCATTTTCAACCTGAAATCTATGTTGTCTGATACTAGTATGGCCACCTGGATTTTTTGAGAAATTTGTTTGCTTTAAGGATTGTTTTCCATCCTTTGACTTTGAGTCTGTGTTTGCTCTGACCATTCAGATGTGTTTCTTGTAGGCAGCAGAATGCTCTGTTCAATTTCTGAATCCATTTTGCCATTCTGTGTCTCTTGATGGGTGCATTTAGACCAATGACATTGAGAGAGATTATTGTCATGGAGTTTTGTGACATCTTTCTGTAGGGGTTTGTTGTGCTTGTAAGGTTTTTTCTTTTCTTACAGGAGCCCCTTTAGTCCTTTTAAGTTTGGTTTTGAGTTTATGAAGTTCCTGAGCTGTTGTTTATCCATGAAATTATGTATGGTTCCTTCGAGTTTGAGTGAAGGAAGCTTAGCCAGATAGAGTATTCTTGGTGAGGCATTCATTTCATTGAGTTTTTTCACTATATCCCACCATTGTCTTCTGGCTTGGAGGGTTTCCTCTGATAAGTCTGCTGTGAATTTAAGGGGTGCTCCTTTGTATGTGATTTCCTTTTTTGACCTTGCTGCTTGCAGTATTTTGTCCCTATCCATGGCATCCATCATTCTGACTTGGAGTCAGAATGTCTTGGAGTATTTTTATTAGGGTCTCTTCTAGATGGCACCCTTCGGGCTCTTAGGATTTGGACCTCTGCATTATCCAGCTCTGGAACTTTTCAGCAATGATTTCTTTAACCATGGCTTTTTAAATTATGGTTGCCTCCCTGTCCTTCCGGAACTCCAATGATTCTTATGTTATTCCTCTTGGAATCATCCCCTAGGTCTCTGATTTGCCCTAGAGCTATTTTGTTTGTTGTAGCCTGTGGGCTTTCTGCTGCTCATCTTCAAGCTCACTGATTCTATCTTCAGCTGTAGCCATTCTACTGTTGAGGGCTCCCACTGTGTTTTTTTATTTTGTCTACCGAGTCTTTTATTAGTGACATTTCTGAATGTAGCTTTCCTATTTCTGCTCTTATTTCTTCCCATATTTTCTTCGCTGACTGCTCCACTGTTTCTTTAAGTTCGATGAACAATCTCAGCATTTCTTCTCTGAATTCTTTATCGGAGAGATCATATTTGTGGGAAACTCCTGCTGAAGCTTCTGGACTCTTTTCTTCATCCTCTCCTTGCTGTGGGGATTTGCACTATTTCTTTTTGCTGTTGTAGTTGTATAGAGGTAGGACCTTCCAGTTCACTAGAGCTGTTCTCTCTTTGTGAGGTTTCTGGAGAAGATTTGGAGGATGTGTTCTTTCATATTGGGCTTTGTATATCTTCCTGTGTTCATCAGTAATCTGGTATAATTGGAAAGGATTTGTGCTCACCGATATTTTGGTGCAATTGGAGTAGGCTAGTGGCTTATTTGCCTTTTCTGTTTGAGGTAGCTGGGGAAATCTCTATAAATTTAGGTAATGGGGATTGAGATGTCTGTCAAGTATACTAAAGGGGAAAATGACTGTGGCACCTTAGTGCTGCTGCCCTGGAGACAACACCCCCTGCAGCGAAGGCCACGCCCACTACCACAGAGGCCACGCTCCCTTCTGGCCCTGAATGTAGGGGCTGGTGCACCTGGATGAAGAAGCAGGAAGCGCAGGGTCTGCCTTGGCGGGTGGGGGCCAGGGGTCCCTGCCCGCTGGACCCTGGGTTGAGATTAGGTCCTGGGGCAGCGCAGGCGCCAATTTTGTGACTTTTGTTGACATAATTTACTTTTAACTTTTTCTTACAACTTAACCTGATAAATACTGAATATTTAAAAAAATTCTCCCGGAATCAGCCACACTGTGCCAAGGACAGTTAGTTACTGGTGGTAGCTTGAGGTGTAGATAGGTAAAAATAAGGCGTATTTGTGGCCACGATGCCCGCAATCAATAAAAAAACTACAGCAATTCAAGATGTTGAGGGAATTTGGTGATGATAGAAGAAACAGATTAGAAGTGACATAGGGTCAAAGCTCAAGGGTTTAGGCACTTTGGAGGCAACAAGATGCAATAATTCTGTACATCAAAACCTTAGACATTAACTCGATTGTAAAAATATAATCAGAGAGGCCTGAGTCATAGTACAGTGAGTTAGGCACTTGCCTTGCATGCAGCAGACCCAGATTGAATCCCTGCCACCACATATTGTCCTGAGTCCCACCGGAAGTGATCTTTGAGCAGAGTCAGGCACAAAAACAATAACAAAAAAAGAAAGAAATGTGATCATAACTATAATAAAAATATTTTTTAAAACATAAAGAATGTGGAATCTCTGAATCTTGTTCTATGCATTTTGGGTTACCCTGATGTTGCTAAAAATTTGGTTAGTCAATTTTATTAACTCTACATTGTTACTAATTTTCTGATTTATTCAATTTATTTTCTTTTAATATATTTACATATCCATTTATTTTCTTTTAATAAGTTATTCAATTTATTTTCTTTTAATATACATGTACTACTTTCACTTAATTTTGGTTTATAGTATCATATTATCCTATTGTTTCTGGCTGCTTTTTCCAGGAATGTACTTTGGTTCAGGCCAATACTTCACCTTATCTGTATCATTTTCCACTAAAATTGAAGGGTATATTGACCTTGAGGACAGTAAACATTAGGAATTCGCAAAATAATAAATCATTGCTAGAGACTAAATCCACTGAAAAATCCAGATGTATGGGACCAGTGACTCAAAGTGCCAGGCCTCATGGGGTTGGGACTGGGTCGTCCCATCCCATCTCCCCGCCCTCCTGGGGGTCTTGGCTTCATGCCCATGAACTGTCTCCAACTGGTATTTAAGCGCATTAATGGTCATGATCCAGACACTCACATATGAATCTCAGAACCGAGCAGCAGCTTGCTGCAAGGAAGGCTCCAGATCCCAATTATTTAATTTTTTATGATCCCAGTGGCACGTGGCTGCTTTCACTGTCACTGTCATCCCATTGCTCATCGATTTGTTCGAGTGGGCACCAGTAACGTCTCTCATTGAGAGACTTGTTGTTACTGTTTTTGGCATATCCAATACACACGGGTAGCTTGCCAGGCTCTGCCTCGTGGGCTCGATACTCTCGGTAGCTTGCTGGGCTCTCTGAGAGGGGTGGAGGAATCGAACACCGGTCGGCCACGTGAAAGGCAAACGCCCCTGGCTGCTTTCAAAGCTGCAAAATATATCATACTTTTTAAAAAAATCATTGTGAGATAGATGCTACAGATGTCTTTTACTATTCATAATAAGCAATTCAGAATAAATAATCCAGCATCTGCCTGTGGGCAGACTTGAGTGGTGGTGGTGGTAAACTTCGAAATACTGGTAGTGGGAAGGTGTAATGGTGGGATTGGTGTTGAAATATTGAATGTGACCAATTATTGTAAACAACATTATGAGAATAAAATTTTTAAATGAATAAAAATAAATAATTGCTATTTGCTGTCACCCAACAAATCAACTCATATTATTAGCATTTAATTGTATTTGAAAAAAATTATATAATTTCAAGTGCAATGGTGATGGGAAAATGTACACTGGTAAAGGGTTGGATATTGAAACATTGTATGGCTGAAAACCCAATCATGAACAACTTTATAACTGTGTGTCTCATGGTAATTCAATAAAAAAGGGAGATCAGAAAGAAAATGAGGATATTATGCCCTTGAACTATAATCTACATGTACTATATTTGGGAGGAGACAGATGAATCAGCAAATGTGTCTAATAAAACTTACCAATTTATTCAGTTCCTCACCACAGCATTACTGTTTTGCTTATCTCATACGACCATCAGGAACGCTTGCACCAGGGAGTTGCACTAATTTATTAAATTTCTTCTTTGTGGATAGATATTATGTCAAAACAATGTGGGAGAAAGACAATAGATATAACTTAGAGTATTATTTTTCTCTTCCCTTATGTGGCTGCTGTTGTGAAGGCTGGTGTGGTATGTGGTTGTGGTATGCTCACATTTGGTTGCAATTCTTGCTGGGATTGCACAACATTTGCATTGACATATGCTATCATAATGGAAGTGCCATAATTTTACTTAAGGGTGTAGGATATTCTGGGGATTAAATTTAAGGTCTCACACATGTAAGGCAGTAGTTCTACCACTGAGCCACATCCCTGAACCCAGAAATAACTTTAAATTCTTCTTCTCAATTTTATTAATTTGTCCTTTGTGTTCCACGTAAAACTCCAATTACCATTCCCCCTTCCTGCATGAGTTTTTCTTTTTTATTTTTTTATTAGTGAATCACCGTGGGGTACAGTTACAGATTCACAAACTTTCATGCTTCCATTTCAGTCATACAATGATCAAGTACCCATCCCTCTACCAGTAACCATTCTCCACCACCAATGATCCCAGTATCCCTCCCAGCACCCCCACCCCACCCTGCCTCTGTGACAGGACATTCCCTTTTGTTCTCTCTTTCCTTTTGGGTGTTGTAGTTTGCACTAGAGGCATTGAGTGGCCATTGTGTTCGATCTATAATCTACATTCGGTTTGCACCTCCCAACCCGAGTTGGCCCTCCAATACCTTTTACTTGGTGTTCCCTTCTCTCTCTCTGAGCTGCCTTTTCCCCCCAGCATGTGAGGCTGGCTTCCAAGATGTAGAGTAAACTTCCTGGTCCTTATCTCTACTATTCTTGAGTGTTAGTCTCCCATTCTGTTACTTTATATTCCACAGATGACTGAAATCTTTCTATGTCTCTCCCACTCTTTCTGACTCATTTCACATGATACTTTCCATGATTATCCACCTATATGTAATTTCATGACTTCATCTTTTCAACAGCTGCATAGTATTCCATTGTGTAGATGTACCAAAGTTTCTTTAACCAGTCATCTGTACTCGGGCACTCGGTTTTTTTTCCAGATTTTAGCTATTGTAAACAATGCAGCAATGAACATACAAGTGTAGATGTCATTTCTACTATACTCTTTTGCCTCTCCGGGATATATACCTAAAAGTGGTATAGCTGGGTCAAATGGGAGCTCAGTTTCTAATTTTTTGAGAATTGTCCATACTGTTTTCCAAAAGGACTGAACCAGTCAGCATTCCCACCAGCAGCGAAGGAGAGTCTCTTTCTCCTCACATCTGCGCCAACACCGGTTGCTTTTGTTATTTTGGATATGGGACAGTCTTTGTGGTGTAAGATGATATCTCATTGTTGTTTTGATCGCATCTCCCTGATGATTAGTGATGAAAAGTATTTTTTCATGTGCCTTTTGGCCATTCGGATATCTTCTTTGAGAAAGTTTCTGTTCATTTCATCATTCCATTTTCTGATGGGATTGGATGTCTTCTTTTTGTAGAGTTTAACTTTGCCTTGTAAATCCTTGATATAAACCCCTTATCCAATGGGTATTGAGTAAATATCCTTTCCCATTATGTTGACTGTCTTTGTATTTTGGTCACTGTTTCTTTTGAGGTGCAGAAGCTTCTTATTTCAAGATAGTTCCATTTGTTAATCTCTGTTTCCACTTGCTTGGCCAGTGGCATGTCATCTCTGAAGATACCTTTAGCTTCAATGTCATGGAGGGTTTTTCTAACCTTGTCTCCAATGTATTTCTGGTCTGATGTTGAGGTCTTTAATCCATGTTGATCTGATTTTCGTACATGGTGTTACGTAGAGATCTGAGCCCATTTTTTTGCATGTAGATATTCAGTTTTGCCAACACCATTTGTTAAAGAAGCTTTCCTTGTTCCATTTCACGTTTCTTGCTCCCTTATCAAAGATTAGGTGATCATATGTTTGAGGGTGTGTCTAAGAATATTCCACCCTGTTCCACTGGTCTGCGGCTCTGCCTTTGTTCCAGTACCATGCTACCACTTTGTAGTAGAATTTGAGGTTGGGGTTACATGAGTTTTTCACTTTAAGACATCCCTGGGATTCCCCAGATATTTCAAAATAGTTTTCATCTTATGCTTCCCTTTGGATGATTGGAAATGGAAAAACTCTTGACAGTCCATCTTTGTAGCAAAATTCAACAAGTGTTTTACAATTCTCCATTTAACTCATGAATAAATAACTATTATATTTAAAGTTATCACTATTTAATTTTGTATTTTGATTGCTTTTCTTTTTATCTTCTCTATTTTTGTCATTAAAGGCCTTGCCAAATATCTATATCATTGAGCTTATCAAATAACTATCTTCTCTATTAATTTACCACATCATTTTTATTATGTTCTTCAAATTTGTTCTAGTTTTTGTTCTTATTTTCTGTTGCTTTTTTGGAGGGTTGGTGGTTATAACCAGCAATTCTCAGGACTTACTCCTGGATCCGTGCTCAAGGATCACTCCTGGCAGGGATTCTGGGTACCATACTGGTACCATTCTGGTACCAGTGAGGATGGAACCTAGGTCGGCTGCAGACAAGGGTCCTACTTGCTGTATTATCACTCTGTGCCTTTATGTTGCTTTAAAAAATAATACTTGGTTGGGACTGGATCAATAGTAAAGTGGGTAGGGCATTTGCCTTGCAAACAGCTTACTCAGGTATGATCGCTGGCATCCCATATGGTCCTTCGAGCACTTCCAGGAGTAATTCCTGAGTGCAAAGTCAGGAATAACCCCTGAGCATCACCGACTGTGACCCCAAAAGCCAAAACAATAAAAATTAAAAAGTAATTCTTGGTAAATTATTTTAAAACATTTTGATAAGTCAGATTTTGGGTTTTTTTTTCAGTTAATTTTTAATTTAGGGTTTTTTTACAACATTTTTAGGAGTGCTGGTTCATGTGTATGTTTACCATCATATCCATCACTAAGTATCAGTAACTCTGTCACAGTGTACTGGACTCCCTCCACACTTGGCTCCTACTTTTGCTCCTTGTGATAATCTCAGTTCTTCATTCAGAATCTAAGGTATTGTTTTGGTTTGATTTTGTCAGTCTTTTTTTTTCTATTTGTTTTTGGTGCCACACCAGCTGTTCTCAGGACTTATTCCTGGCTCTGTGCTCAGGAATCACTCCTGGTGGGAGTTAGGGACAGTATATGGTGCTGGGAACTGAACATAGGTCAGTCATATGCAAAATCCCCAGTATTGCTGTACTATTGCTCTGGTCATCTTTTTTCTAATTCCACAAATGAACGATATAACCTGATATTCCCTAGTCCCCTGTTTCTTTTGTTTATATGATCTCCAGTTCCATCCATTTTGTTACAAATGCCAAGATTTAAAATTTTTATTATAGCTAATGCTTATTCATTGTATGCATTGCTCAAGATGCCCAGGGTCCCCTCCCAGGAATTTCTGATCAATATGGCTAGCTGTTCAACACAAGGGCCCAAGTACGTAGTGCTACTTGGGTCCTGTGGTGCCAGAGATTACCTTTTGCACCAGGGGACCTCCAGAGACACACCTGGCAATGCATGGTGGCCTCCAGGGCTGCACCTGGGATCTCTGACATCAGGATCAAACTGGGGTCGGCAGCACTTAAGGCAAGCACTTTAACCTGTGTATGCTCTCTGGCCCCAGATCAATATATTATTAAGTAATTAAGCTTCTTAGTCAGTACCTAGTTTAAAAGTAGAAAAGTTCGTAACCTGAATTTTTAAAAAGCAAAACAATTTTACCTTTATTTTCCTCCGATCAACTGCATAAGGCAGTTTACAAATATATCTGCTTGATAAAACAGTATCTTTTAAACTCCTCTTCCCACACCTTCCTCCTAGCAACAGATGGACTTAAAGGTGCAGTACATTACTTCCAAAAGTGTATGACACCCTTGAAAGATTCCTGTGCAGTAACATCTTTTGATCCTCTAGTGGATGATGTGGAAGGGCCTTTTTGTTCCCTTAAAGAAGTAGATTTGCCTGTTCCTGTTTTTATAATCAAATAAGGGATAGTAGGACAAAAAAGTTTGAGAACCTTTGTCACCATTAAGCAGAACTAAATTCTCAGATAAGAAATTTAACAATTAATCCTTTGGAAACTGGCCTCACATGCTGGGGGAAAAGGTAGCAGAGACAGAGAAGGGAACACCTAGTAGAGAATGTTGGGAAGACCCACTCGGGTTGAAAGCTGCGTACCAAAAGTAGACTATAGAACGAACATAATGGCCGCTCAATATCTCTATTGCAAACTACAACATCCAACAGGAGAGAGAACAAACAGAAATGCCCTGCCACAGAGCCAGGATGTGGTGGTGGTTGGGGTGGGGGTGAAGGAGGTGATACTGGGATCATTGGTGGAAGGAGAATGGACACTGGTGGAGGGATGTAAACTAAATACAAACATGAAGGTTCATAAGTTTGTAACTGTATCCCACAGTGATTCACTAATAAAAATTTAAAAAAAAGAAATTTAACAATAACTCATGTTATTTCGGCATTGCTTTACCATTGTGATTTGTGTGGTTTACTATGCGGCTGCTAGGAGAGATGAAATCATGAAATTTGAGGAACAGACATAGAAGGACTGCACTCATTTATGGAGTATGAAATAACATAAGGCTGACACCCAAAGATAGTAGATACAAGGGCCAGAAAGATTGCTCCATAGCTGCCTCATGAGCGGAGGGGAGAAGGCAGCTAGAATAGACAAGGGATCACTAAGTCAATGATGGCTGGAGGAATCGGTCAGGATGGGAGATGTGTGCTAAAAGTAGATAATGGACCAAACATGATGAACTTCTCAATATCTGTATTACAAACCATAATGCCCCAAAGTAGAGAGTATGGGGAATATTGTCTGCATGGAAGCAGGGGGAGGGTGGGAAAGGGTGATATACAGGGGATATTGGTGGTGGGCAATGTGCACTGGTGGAGGGATGCGTATTTGCTCAATGTGTAATTGTAACCCAAACATGAAAGCTTGTAACTATGTCAGGATGATTCAATAAAATTTATATATATTGCCATTTTGATTCAATAAAACATTTATTTTACCTGCCCTCTGAAAGAAAAAGAGAAAGAAAGAGAGAAAGAGAGAAAGAAAGAAAGAAAGAAAAAGAAAGAAAGAAAGAAAGAAAGAAAGAAAGAAAGAAAGAAAGAAAGAAAGAAAGAAAGAAAGAAAGAAAGAAAGAAAGAAAGAAAGAAATTTAACAAAGGTCAGCAAGAGACTTCTAGAAAACTCTGGAGATTAAAAATGCCAAAGAGATCTGTACCAGGAATGAAGTTTTTGTAATACAAAAGTAGTAAATGACAGCAATTTTGACCAAGATATGAACGGGGAGGATAGAAAAATTAAAGACAATGTTTTTGTCTTTTCTTTTGAGAACGAGAAAAGAAGGGCCATCTAAGTTTTTCTCACAACACAAGTCCAGCAATTCCAGAAGAGCCTTCTCTAGCCTCTTAAAGTACTGAAGGGAGAGGAAGATTTAAGAGCAGCAAAGCTCACAGTAGAAGAAAATTTACCACTGAACCCGGAAACACTTTATTTTGCGTAGAAATCTGGCGGACCTCCTTTTGCGATTCGCTACTTGATCCGGAAGAAGAGACAGCAAACCACTCAGGATTGGACCGAATAATAAAGGCGGGGCTTTAGCGAACCAGTGACCTTAGAAACCGGAAGTGACAGAACGGAAGTCGTCGGATGACTTTTTCTCTGGTTGGCGCCTTCGGTGGGCGTGGACTGCCGAGCCCGTCAGGCGAGGTTTTCACCCGTGACCCAGCCCCCCTGGGGGCGGTGCTTTAAGGCCACGCCTCCCACGCCGACTCTGGGTGGCTCTGAAACGACATCGTAGGCGTTAAGGGGCGGAGACTCGGCAAGGACTTTTGTCTTGGAGCTTAGGGATGGGCTGACGCTGTCACCTACTTGGAGACTTCCGGTGCTAGTTGGCTCTGCTCCCTCCCTCCTCAGCTGAGGACACACCCAGTTGCGAGCCGCCGACTCCCTCTTTTCAGCATCGGTCTCTTTCGCGTTGCTCCGGGGCAACTGCAGCGTTCATTTCCCTCGCGCTATTTTCTTGTTTTGTGGACGGCCCTACTGCCCACTTCCCTGGATGCGCTGGCCCCCAACGCCTCTCTAAAATGTCTAATAACCTACAGAGGGTCTTCCTGAAACCTGCTGAGGAAAAGTCAGGCAGCGCCTCGCATTGGTAAGTACCGGTTTCGAATTTCCCTCGACACACCCGCCCCTCGCCCGCCTCTTAGGAAGTCGAGTGGGGCCGTCGCTTCCTGCCTTTCTGCCGTGCCGAGGAGTGTCACACCCCCGCGGGGGGAGCCACGCTAGCGAGAGTGGCGGTCGCTTCGGCACTTAGCCCGTGGAGCGCGCACTCCTTAAGAAAACGTAAATAAAACAAACCGAAAAAAAAAAAAAACCAGCAATACGCCCAGAGCCTGACGCAGTCAAATCCCCCGCCGTGACTCCGCAGGACGCCGGAGTCTCAAGTTTCTTTGGCTGACGAGTAGATCCCCACGGGCGAGGACAGCAATATGGCCGACGTTCCTGGGGAAACAAATCTTCTGGAAGATTCGCGCGTTCGCGGAAAAAATACGCAGCGACCAGCGCGGAGTTGCAAGTGCAGCCCAGGTGGCGCTGGACTCCCGTGCAAGCAGCCATGATTTCAGAGCTTAGGGAGAGGAAAAGAAGGTGGTTTTGTATGCGCGAACGAGGATCTGGATGGAGAGGTTGGAAAATTGTTCCAGAACAAGTGGGTTGCGGGGTTGTTGTTGTTGTGGTTTTTTTTTTTTTAACTAGAATAGTAGCTTTCTATGAAGTAAAGAAAAATGGAATAGAGACATTGTCGTGTAAAACCTACCCTTTGGAACAAGCAGCCTATTTGAAGAAGGTGGCAGGAATGCCAAATTTAGTTGGGTGTCTCAGTGGAGGAACCACGTTTGACAGTGGGGAAATGTCAGTATGCCTGAGAAAGAAATACTCATTTGTAAACGTATTAAGTAGTGTACTACGTAGGGTTCCTTTTTTCCTTCTTTTTATCCCCTCTTTGCCTTATTTAGCCTTATGCTAGCATCACATGAAACTGGAACAGAATTTGTGGCAGAATATTTTTAAGTTGCTGGCACCATGGTTAATGGACGTATAAGTTGCGTGAAGAAACGTTAATGGGTTTCTGCAGAATAAAAATATGAAGAGAGCCTGTAAATTAAGATGGAAAAATCACGGAAGGAAAAGAATTGTGATTGAAGAAGACCAGATTGCACGTATTTGATTTTAGCTTTCCCGGGTACTATTTGTGGAACCAAGTATCTGGTTTCCAGTTTGTAAATCAAAGCTCTTAGAGATATTTCTAGAGTAAAAATAATGAGTATAAAAAATAATACAGGGACGCTAGAAAAGCAGTATTTAGATGTTAGCTAATAATAGCTAATAGTACTGTCACTGTTAACCGATTCTAGCCTACGAAGTAGCTTTAATTATAAATAGGTATAAACACTAATTCTAATTACAGATATTCTCGAAAGCATTAACAATATTCGGAAATGAAATGGTCTACAAAAACTGTCAGCTAGAACAAAATGGAAGAACTACGAAGACAGAAGTGTTGTCTCTCAACTCAAAATTGGCCGAGTTTTGCATTTGTGGTCGGTGCTCAGAACTTACTCCTGGCTCTGCGCCTAAAGATCATGCCTGCGGGATTCAGGGGGTGGGGCTGGAGGGAGGGTGCGGGAGACTGAGATGGAACTTGGGTGGGCGGGAGATTGAGATGGAACTTGGGTGGGCCGCGCGCAAGGTATACACCCTACCGGCTGTAAGTTCTACCTACCGGCTCGCTGGGCTCAAAACTTTCGATGGAGGTTTGGGCAAGAGGCGGAGGTAATGTCCGTTATAGATATATAAAAATTGAGTTTCTGTGACAGTTCTTCTAAAAGACTGCTCATTTCTTTCATACCTTTTAGTAGCGTGGTGTTTAATGACATTTGACTTACTCATATTTTAGTATTTTTTTTTTTTTAGAAACAGTAAGATTTACCTTTTTATTTGTGGTTTTTCTTTTTGGTTATCCATATTTGATATTTTTAAATTAAAAATAGAATCATATTTCAGATACATTCACAAATCATTTCGAATTCATTGGCGTTGTTTTCATCACTTTTGAATGCATTTATTTTTTCAAATCTTTTGGGGTTACTTTATGATTTGGGGCATTTACCACATGTCTTTCTGATACTGTTTGACCCTTACTTTGCATATTGGTTATATACTTGATTCTGCTGTTTTAGAAGTAACTGCATCATCCACATACAATTTTGCAAATAATTTGATTGTCAGCTCTTTATAGGAAAAGCTTCCTTTTTTGATATTTTGATAGTATTAAATAATTTTTGCTACAAACATAAAATGGAAAAAAACAAAATAAGTATAAGACTTATCTTTCTGTTGATATTTGAAATTTTCTTGTTACCGCTTGTTTTTAAAACTTTTTATTTGACAATAGAATACAGGATGTTTATTTTTTATATGTCTTTACTTCATCAGGACATAAAATAAGACCTAAGATTAATTCCATATTGAAAAGGAAATTTCTGAAAGATATTTGTGATAATAAGATAGTTGTGTAGTAAGATATTTGTGATAATAAGTGAGATATTTGTGGTAATAAAATATTTATGATAAGATATTCGTGAAATAAGTTTGTTTAGATTTGGGCTTTGTTAACAAAGAGTAAAATACGAAAAAAATGGCATAGAGAAAAAAGCAAACTTTGGAATTAGACCTAGTTCAATACTTATTATCAGTGTTATTCAGATATTTGATTTAAAATTTTTATTGAATATCTGTTGTGTGATAGTTTGAAGAATAGGATATTCTGGACTGTGCCTGTGAAAAAACTTACAATCTTTTGGGGAGACCGGTACATTTTTAATTGTTTTGCACAAGGTGATGTGAGGGCATAGAGAAAGAGAATTGTAAAATTCCCGGAGCAGCAGAATTGGTTAATGTATGCAATCAACTCTCCAATTAAAGATGAATACAGGATATGCCCAAGAAGAGGGTATTGGTAAATGAAACTCCAGCATGTCTTATTTCAAGCAATTGATATTGATTTTTTAATTCTGTACTACAAGCAGTATAAATTGGTAGTACACTTAGCAGTTTGGTTTGCTTTGCTAAAGTGGTTAGATTTTATCTCTTGGAGATCACTTTTTTAAAAAAAAAAGTGTTTTTAAAAAGACTTATGGTGAAATGTGCATTTAGGTAATGGTGTTAGAGTTGACTTTGTGGACAAGGGATCAAACACTGAAGTATTCTATTTCAGTTGTCCCTTCAGAGATTTTAAGAGCCTAAAGTAGTTGATGTAAAGGTTGAATTCAGAAAACATAGAAGGGAAAATTGCAGACCTTATCAATAAATTGGTGCAAAGAAAAGGGGATCAATTACGATATCACTTTATTTGATAGGGATTGGTAAATTGAAGTGAGAAACATACCCAGAAAGCAAAGAGATTTGAATTAGAAACCCAAATCAGGTTAGAACTGGAGAGTTACTATGTCTGTGACATACTATAAGAAAAGCTTGTGATAGTATATACCACAGTAATAGTAATTAGGGTGTCTTGTTATTGAATCCTAGTTTCTACCTATCATTAACCCTTTATTCTCAAATGGGTAGCTAAAATAACTGTCCCCATTAAAGGCATTGGTTTGGATAGAAAAAAATGTTTCATTGTCTTTTTAGTTGACATTGAAAAGCTAATTTAATTGACATTTGTCATCTAGTTTTGTATGGTGTGTTTGTGTGTGGATTTGTGTGCATAAGAATCATAAACCTTACAAACTAACCTGTTTCTCATCAATCTCTCATTTTATGCATTTGAGAACTTTGGGCAGTGTTATATTGGGCCTCATTCTAAATACCAGAAAGTGAATAAGCTTGCCCAAGGGAGTATGCAATTTTGAATAAATTATTTAATACTGCTTACCTTCTGTTTTTTCCACTATAAAGTGGGAATGACATTGCCCACCTTGGCTAGACTATAGAATTAGAGTTAATAGCTATTATTTGTAATAGTAGCACTGTTGCTCCATTATTCATCGATTTGCTTGAGTGGGCACCAGTAACGTCTCCATTGTGAGACTTATTACTGTTTTTGGCATATTGAATACGCCTCAGGGAGCTTGCCAGGCTTTGCCGTGCAGGTGGGATATTCTCAGTAGCTTCCCAGGCTCTCCAAGAGGGATGGAGGAATCGAACCCAGGTCAGCCTCATGCAAGACAAATGCCCTATCTGCCGTGCTGTATCTATTATATACATAATTTTATATGGTATATATTACCATGTATACTATTACATTGTGTTCTCATGTCTGTTACACATGTACATATCGAATGTCATAGTAAGATGGGAAAGGTTTTCCTAGTGGTTGAAAAATATATATTGTAAAATGTCAACAAAAAGGGTTATTGTCTGCAAAATTTACATTATTCCATTTCTGATATGTAAGTACTTTGTTGTTTTTATTAGGATAGTAAAAATGTCAGAAATCCTTAGTGTGTTGGACCAGAGGTAGTACAACGAATAGGCATTTCTTGCACGCTGTGGGATTTGGAATGCTAAGCAGCAGTGCTTTAAGGGATTCCAAGTTGGAAAAAATTAAAGTGAGTTTGAAAAACTAGCATATATTTCATGAAGTGAATTGAAATGAACCTCAGATAACTGTTTTATATTGTTGAAAAAAGTTTTTAAAATCTCTTAAGAATACTTAGAGTAAATGATATGCATGGATATCCCAGATAGCGATACCTCTTTGGTAAAGCCAGAGATTTTATATTGAGAAATAATAGGCAGTACTGTTGTAGATGCTAGATGAGACAAGACTGCATTTGATCTTTTATTGTCAAGCTAAGTTAGCAGTAATTAATTATTGAAATTTTGATGTAGATGACAGGATGGAAACAGTGCTTTAATCTGCAAGAGATTAAGTAATAATAGTGGCTGGAATCATAAAAAGTAAAATACAGAAATTTCAACAGCAAAGTAAAATACAAAATGAGATAAAATCTAATCATAAGGTTTGATGAGGGTTTTCGAAAAGGGCCAAGTGGCAATGGTGAAGAAATATGTGTTGTGAAAAAGAAGAAAATTATATAGACTCTGAATCATTCAGCATATATTTATTGAATGCTATTTGTAAGTGTAAATGATACTGTGGATGAATCAAAGATGAGTAAATAGAATAATAGTGATTTAAATCTAGGTGTCTTGGATAGTATCACCATATGAATAAATAGAATAGAGTACTAGATTTCAGTGGAGAGTAATTTTATTTATTTATTTATTTATTTATTTATTTATTTATTTATTTATTTATTGAGTTGTACCTGGTAGTGCTCAGAAGTCAATCCTGGTTCAGCTAGGGGAACAATATAATGTGGGGGGCCGGGGTTTGAACTTCAGTTTCCTGCATGCGAAGCATGTTCTCCAGCCCATTGTGTGTTCTCTTTTGCCTAGTAGACACTTATTTTCACTTTCAGTTCTCTGTAAAGGAAACTGTTTGGCAAGGCATCACAAATATGAGGATAAGCAGATTCTAGGGAATAGGAATTAAAGGTATCTAACTCTTGAGAGTCATTATAAGACATGTGCATTATATGTACTTCCTTATATAGGAAATTTCCTAATATATATATGTACTTGAAGGAAATAGGAAATAGGAAACCATGAAAATTGGTACAATCTTTTATGGAAGAACATTCTTGAAAGATAAATAAGGTCAAGAACATACTTTGAGAATGCTTTCATAGATGTTTAGAATAGAGAGCTGAAGAGATAGTACAGGAGATAAGGCATGCAGCTGACCCCAGTTATATCTCCAGCATCCCATATAGTTCCCTGAGCACTACCAGGAATGATTCCTGAGTGCAGTCAGGTGTGGCCCCCAAACCAAAATAAATATAATGTTGCCTTTCACTTAATTAAAAAAAATAACTGTTTAGAATGGAAGAATTGAAAGAAGGAAAAAAAAAAGAGCATGTAATGAAAATCTTGATAGGACATTGGTTAAATAAAGAAATAATTGAATACCAGTATGTTTCAGCAAGAACACTTGGAGAATAAGTCTTACGTGAGCATATCATACATTCTTGTTATCTATCCTTAAAAAAAATTTTTATTGGCTCCATTTGGCCTCCAGTATGTGCCTGTTTTTCTCTTCCGTTTGGTGTCAAGTTTTATAAAAGATTTGTCTATATTGATGTCTTTTTCTCATATTCACTCTTGAGCAAACTCTTTTCTCATCAAACTTTTCTGAGTAAAATGACTATGCTATCAGTTGACACTTACGCCATTAATTCCATTGTATATTCAAATCCTCATCCCACTTGGTCTCAGAAACTTTTAATTAATTTGCCCAGTTCTCTTGAGAAGCTCTCTTCCTTTGACTTTCATTAGATCAGAGTGACTTGGTTTTCTTTCAGTGGCTCAGTGAACTGTGGAAATATTCTGAAGTGTTTTACAGCTTTGAGCATGGCTGTGGCTAGGTTCCGGTGGTCTTTGGCCACCGGGCGCTCTGCTCGGGGTAGGGAGGGAAGCTGGAGCCCATCCCCTTCGAGGGCCCCCCGGGAAGACAGCCAGGCGTGCGGGCAAGAGACAGGCCTCACGCATGAAGGTACCGGCAGAGGAACCCAGGTGTGTGTAATCCCATCAACGGCCAACATCCAGAGACTTAAAAGCAAGCTCTTAAAAGCAAGCTCCCAGAAGCGATATCTTATAACCTACTTCTCCCTCTGGGAGAAACTCGCAAGCTACTGAGAGCTTTCTGCCCACATGGGACAGCCTCGAAAGCTTCCCATGGTGTATCTATATGCCAAATCCAGTAACCAGCTGAATCTCATTTCCCTGACCCTAAAGCCTTTAGAGGCTTCTAAAATCTCAGGGATAGGACGAATGTAGAGGTTACTGAGACCGCTCGAGCCACTCAACGATCAACAGGATTTCGTGATCAGGATTTACAGCTTTAATCTGCTGGATGAATAAAGGGGGAAGGATAGACTAAAGAAAAGAATACCAGTGAGCCATAGTAAAGGGGGTAGGACAATTACCTTGTGCACAGCTGATTTGGGTTTGATCCCTGGCAATCCCCACCTGGAGTAATTCCCTGCATATCGCTGCATGTGGCCCCCAAACAAAATAGTACAGTGGGTAGGTGCTTGACTTATACATGCTGCTGACCCAGGTTAGATCATTGGCTCTGCATATGGTTCCCAGAGCACTTTGAGGAGTCATCCCTGAATATAGAACCAGTAATCCAACAGCACAACTGGGTGTGACCCCAAATACAATAAACAAAACCAAAAAACAGTTCAAGCTGGAGATGGTTGCTTGGTCTAGAGTAAGACAGTTTGATTTGGAAAGAATTGAATAGATTGAGGGAATTTTAGAGTTAATATCAATTGCGTTTTTGTAAGAGATTGAGTAGGGAGGATGAAGAGTAAAATTGTTCAGATTTAGACATCTAAGATTGATGGTGTGATTTTTATCAAAGGAAAAAAAATACTGAAGAAATAACTTTGGGGGTGGGCGCACCTAAAACTAGCCACATTGAGTTTTAGGTGCATTTGAGATTCTGAAAAAATCATGAGGGTTAAGAGGATCAGTGGTCAAAAGGGAGAGAGAGAGAGAGTGAGTGAGTGTGTGTGTGTGTGTGTGTGTGTGTGTGTGTGTGTGTGCACGTGAGTCTCAGAGAGCTAAGATATAAATGTTTGAATTATTGATATAGGAATGGTGATTTAATTGAATGCACACATACATATGTGCATATGTATGTGAGCATATATATAAAATATCTCGGGACAGTGTAGGAAGAACTCATTAAACTCTGAATTCCAACTGTTGACTATTCTGGTTATTATCTCTCCAGTTCATGGGTAGGATAAATTAGGAAAGGATATGGATGAGTCATGAAAAAGACGGGAAAATACTGTATCTAGGAAATCTTGTGAAGAAAATAAGAAAAAAAAAAAAAACAAGAACTTTTTAATTCACCCAAAGGTGAAGATGTGAAACAGTTTGGAGGTTGGAAATAACTGGGCTAGAATTTCCATAGAAAAAACTTTGATCCAAATGGGCTGGAGAGGTAGTACAGTGGGTATTGCCTTGCACAAGACCTACTAGGGCTTAATCCCTGGCATTGCAGGTGGTACCCCAAGCACCTGGAATGATTGTTGAGTGCAGAGCCAGGAGTAGTTCCTGCGCATTGCCAGTTGTGGCCCAAAAACAACCACAAAAAAGTATGACTCAAACTATAAGACAGAGAGCAAAATGCCACACTCTTGTTTCTCAGGATAACAAAACCAGTCCCTTGGTCTGTGAAGCCGTTTTGGACATCCCGCACTGGTAGACTCTCAGCCTTTCCTGCTCTCATTTATCTCGTTTAATGGAAATTGACTACAAGTCCGGGTACCAGTAATTTTTTTTCTTGTAGGAATTTCTAGCTGAACTAGCTTGGACTGAGCAAGCATTTTCTATATACTAAATATTTTAGGTTTTGCAGGTTGTGTGATCTTATGATCTACACTTAAGCTGTTCTGTTCTGCCTTTATAGTAAGAAAGTATTCATATGTATTTTTTTAAAGTGCAGTTGTTTACTAATGAAATTCATAGGTATTGGAAATTATAATCTCATAATTTTCACAATTCACATTACTCTTGGACTGGAGCGATAGCACAGCAGGCAGGGTGTTTGCCTTCCATGTGGCTGACACGGGTTCGATTCCTTCGTCCTTCTTGGAGAGCCTGGCAAGCTACCGAGAGTATCCCGTCCACACAGCAGAGCCGGCTAGCTCTCCATGGCGTATTCAATGTGCCAAAAACAGTAACAACAAGTCTCACAATGGAGATGTTACTGGTGCCTACTTGAGCAAATCGATGAAGATGTTACTGGTGCCTACTGAAGCAAATTGATGAATAATGGGATGACAGTGCTACATATTACTCTTATGTTCTTAAAAAAAAAACATTTAAAATATAAATCCTAGGATGGAGAGAAAGTGGCCAACCTGGGTTTGGTCTCTGATAGCATGTATGGTCAGTCCCCCTGCAATTAGTGATCTCTGAGTATGGAACCTGGTGTAAGCCCTGCACGCTGCAGTGTATGGCCCCCAAATAAAGACAAATAAAAATACAAATTCTATTCTTAGTTTGTAGGCCACATAATATCAGAAAGGTGGACATATTTAGCCCACATGTCTCAGGCTAAATTAAAACAACATGAGTGCAGAGTTCATGTCCTTAGGTTCAGCTCATTATAAAAATATAGTTAGTAAACATATGTTTATAGCTGTTTAGAATTATAATCATTTCATTGTCTTTAATTTTTTTTATCTCAGTTTTATTGGTGATGGACTGTACTCATGTCTAGAATTTAGCATGCAAGACAGGCTCTAGATAGAAAAAAAAAGATTAATATATGATAGCAACTAAGATATATACCATACAGGAAATTTGCAGATATTATTATTAAGAAGACTCAAGTCAGTAAAGTAGCCAAAATATATATCTCTTTAAAGTACAGTTTGTGTTGAAAATTGAATGAAGTTAGTAGGAGAGAAGTATGGAGGTAGAGCGAAAACATGTATCATGACGTGAGTCCCCTGAGGGCTTGGCAGTTTTCAGAAACTAAGAGGTGGTTTTAGGTATACATAACTTGAGATGTTTGTATTCAAGAAATTTACAAATAGTTAACTACACAAATATACTGTTATCTATTAATATTTCTAAAAGTTAGACAATCTACTGAAAATTAGCTGATAAGCATCAGGCTCAAAATTGGTTGGGTAAAAACGTATATATATTGCCTTCCAGTGTGTTGCACATTCATTTGAAAATGTTTAAACTGAAATGGCAGTGCTTCTTTATATGAATTAATAGGAAATTGGAACTAAATGAGTCAACTCCAGTCCAAAGATTTTTCGTTACCAAATTTCACATGCACTGAAATAATAAAGAATAAAGCAGTAACTCAGTTTAGTCTCTAAAATTGTGACACAGTAAGGTTTTTCCGTAAGCGATTTTTCTTTTTCTCTTTGGGTCACACCAGGCAATGCTCAGGAGTTACTCCTGGCTCTGCACTCAGGAATCACTCCTGGAGGTGCTGGGGGAGCATATGGGATGCTGGGGATCATCCAGGGTCTGCCGCATGCAAGGCAAACACCCTATCACTCCGGCCCCCTTAAGCTATGTTTTAAACAGAATAGGAATCTACTGATAAGACAGTTTGTGAGTCATTGTCATTGGAAAGAACCCAAAACAGACCTGAGCAAGGGAGTTGGAGGCAGGGTGAGAAAAGTCAGGGAAACAAAACAACAAAACAGTAAAATGGGACTGTTAGAGCAAAGGAGACAACAGGAAAACAAAATAATAATAATAAAAAAATACAAATAGTTTATGGAGTGAGTGTCCTAATAGGCATAATTTTATGAAAGGTTAAAAATTTTAGAAAAATATACTTTTAGTTTTAGGAATAAATGTTAGCATCTCATTGCCTAATCATATAAGAAGCTCTAAATCAAAGCCGATTATATCTTTTGATTATTTTTTCTACTTCCTCAAAATCTCGGTTTTGCATCATTTCACTTTGAAAACAAAGTGAGAAATTACACTTTATAAAAAATTTTTTCGTATAGTATTTGAAGATATATTTTATTTTAAATAAAATGTATATACCATGTAGTATGTTTGGTTATTTACTCATAATGTTCTTTTAAGTGTTTCAGGCTGCATGTACCAAGTAGTTCAGACGATTGGCTCGGATGGAAAAAATCTCCTGCAATTACTTCCAATTCCTAATTCCTCTGGAAATCCTATACCACTAGTTCAATCTTCAGTCATGTCTGATGCTTTGAAAGGGAATACAGGAAGTCCAGTTCAAGTTACTTTTAAGACTCAGATTTCCAGTTCTTCCACAGCTGCATCAGTTCAATTGCCCATTTTTCAGCCAGCCAATTCTTCAAACTACTTTCTTACAAGAACAGTAGAGACAACAGAAAAAGTTAGAGTCACTTCTGTGGGAACTGAAAATCTTTCCTCATCAGTTTCTAAAGTTCAGAGTCATGGTGTGAAAATTGATGGACTCACCATGCAGACATTTGCTGTTTCTCCCTCCTCAACACAAAATGATTCATCTTATTTTATAGTAAATACCCAGAGTCTTCCGATGACCGTGAAGTCTCCAGTTTTACCTTCTGGGCATCATTTACAGATTCCTGCCCATGCTGAAGTGAAATCTGTACCAGCGTCATCATTGCCTCCTTCAGTTCAGCAAAAGATACTTGCAACTGCAACCACAAGTACCTCAGGAACAGTTGAGGCCTCCCAAATACCAACTGTTATTTATGTATCTCCTGTAAATACAGTGAAAAGTGTAGTTACCAAGAACTTTCAAAGCATTTACCCAAAACCTGTTACAGAGATAGCAAAGCCAATAATACTAAATACCACACAGATTCCAAAGAATGTTCCTAAAGAGACACAATTAAAAGGTGGCCAGCATTCTCAAACTGCTCCAGTGAAATGGATTTTTCAAGAAAATCTACAGCCTTCTCTTGTTCCTGTTAAATCTTCAAATAATGTGGCTTCAAAGATTTTAAAAACTTTTGTAGACAGGAAAAGTTTGGGAGATAGTACCATAAATATGCCACCATTGAGTACCATTGGTGCTAGTGGGACACAGTCCAAAAGTATGCCTATTAAAGATAATGCTTTGGTTATGTTTAATGGGAAAGTTTATCTGTTGGCTAAAAAGGGGACCGATGTTTTGCCAGCACAAACTGACCAGCAGAATTCTGTTCCTCCTGATAATCCACCAAGAAAAGATACATCACAGATAGTGAGCTCAAGTCCAGTTACAGAAATATCCAGAGAGGTTGTAAATATTGTTTTGGCTAAAAGTAAATCTTCCCTGATGGAGACAAAATCACTTTCAAATACCCAACTTGCTTCCGTGGCCAATCTAAGGGCAGAGAAGAATAAAAAAGTGGAAAAGCCATCTCTTTCTACCCCAAACCCACATAATAGGAATCAATTCATTAACTACTTAAAACAAAGTAAGACTTTACTCACAAAGCCAGTCCTTCCAGATGGATTTAGTACAGGACAAAATGCCCCCAGAAAAGGAAATATCATCCAGAGCATAGAGAAAATAAGTACCTCTATTGATGCAACATCTGTTACTTCACAACAGTGTGTTTTCAGAGACCAAGAACCAAAGGTAAATTTCCCATGTTAGGGTGTTCTTTTTATCTACATAGAAATTTCTTTTTTTTTATTCTTAAGTTAGTTATCTATAACACTCTTTTCCCCCCTTTCTCCCATCATCCACTCCATCACACACACATGAATGAATAGTTTAAGTAAAAACTTTTATCAAAAGAAAATGTTTGAGGAGTGTAATTGAGAGTCCAAGCAGCACCTTTCTCTTGAATCATTTGGCATGTCAAATCCTTAAACAATATCAAACATACCACAGAATAATATGGTTTAGAAGAGTTGAAAGGATGGTGTGAATTCATTAGTGAAATTGTGTGTGTGCCTGTATATACATACATTTATACAACCTATGTGTGTAATAGCTTTTAATATACGAAAAGATCACTATGCATAATAGGAGAGTTTGATGGAAATTGGTTTGTTTTGTGTTAGCAGAGACCTAGTAATTTTTTTTTTTTTAGTAAGATTATACAGGGGATAAAACACGGTTAATCAGTATCTTTTAGTCATTGAAATAAGATTTATCAGCATCTTTGAAAAGGTTATTTTTTTGTAGATAGGTTTCCCTTTTTCTTTTTTTATTCTTCCTGATTCCTCATCCAATTACCTAACATACACACATATTTACTTTTCTGTTCTATTTGTCTGCTCACTAAATATTTGAACCTTCCTTTTCTTCCTTACTTAGAAGTCAGCTTAATAATGTCAGTGTTTCTCTTCTTAAGAATTCATTGAATTCCAGAGGTTTAAGGAGGTGAATTCTAATTAACTATAAGACTGATAAAAGGTTGGTTAAAAAAATAAGACTTTTTCAGGAGACTAGTTTTCAGTAGTGTCATATAGATTATTCTCAATTTGTGATTAAGTTTTGTTGTTTTGGGGGAAATTGACTTGTTAATTTCTACTACCAGGAAATAAAATAAGAGAGACTGTGAATGAGGGGAGGATTTCAAATGTGTATTCAGTTAAATTTAGTTGTTTTTGTTCAGTGGTGGTAAGACAATGGTAATGCAAACCAACCATTATGACTTTCTAGTCTGATAAAAGAGCTTAAGTAATTGTCAGTTTGTGTGTTTTCTTTTCCTAATTCCAGATTCAGAATGAAATGGCATCAACATTTAAAAAAGTTACTCAAGAAAGAAATGACAAGAAAAAATCTGAAGGGAGACTCAGTAAGGCATCATGTCTGAAGAGTGATGCTGAGTTTAAAAAAATATTTGGTCTTACTAAAGATGTGAGAGTGTGCCTTAAACGGATTCCTGACCTTTTGGGTTCTGGAGAAAGTTCTGATACCTTTAGAAATTTGGTGAAGAGTGATACTCACAAAGAGAAAGAGTTTACAAATGTAAAGGAGGAAGAGAGAAAACAGGTAATAGATTTTAAAGTGTCCTTTGTAGGTGCTCCAAAAATTAGAAGATATATTCATTTTCTAGATTTTTTTAAGTCTGATTAATATGAGTGACAGTAGTTGCCACATTTGCATATGTGTTTTATACCAAAAATTGTTGAATAGTACATGCACAAATAAAAATGCAACCACAGTTAAAGATATTATTTTAAGTGTGTTTATTTACCTACTGTCTTTTTTTTTTATCATAATTGCAAGAAAATGGACATAGCCTTTAAGTCTGCTAAACCTTCTTTGAAGAATTTAGGTAAATAATCCAGTTTAGGGAAAAATCTAAGCATGCAGATGTTAATTTCCTATTCTTAATACAAACATCTTTTAAAATCTACATGCTTTAGAGGCCAGAAAGGTAGTATAGTGGGCAGGACACTTGTCTTGCATGTGGCTGATACTGGTTTAATCCCTGGCACCACGTGGTTCCCCAAGCCTCACCAGAAATGATCTCTGAGCACAGAGCTAGGAGTAATCTCTGAGCACTGCCAGGTGTGGCCCTAAAACAAAAATCTATATGCTTAAGTTTGATAAGATACAATCCTATAATGCTATTACTATACTTTTCAATATGTCATTATTGTTTAATGTCCTGGTAACTTCAGAGACAAGTAAATCTTTCCCAATAAAAACTTATTTTTGTCTATAATGCAAAGGAAAAGATTGACAGTTCTTTTTTACTAAAACGTTACAGTTCATTTTATCATGCAGGGGAAAATAATCCTCTGCCATAGATGTTCTCATTAAATTTGTTGAGTTGCTAAATATTTGTATCTGCAAACTTTGTTAAATTTATATTTTAAAGTAATATTTTGTGGTAGTAATATTTTGTTTTTCCTTTGGAATCTTGCTCAACATTGCAGCAGGGTTTTGATAAGAAAAGAAAAGCTAAAACCTTTAAGAGGACGACGGGTCACACCAAGAAGAGAAAGAGTCAGAGTACTCTTAACACACCAGTAAATGGAGGAACTGAAGTCACTGATTCCCAACTTATCGGCAGTGTTTTACCAGCTTCAAATGTATCACAGGATAGCATTCTCATGAGCAGCAACAAAACTGCCAGAGAAGAGGAGAAAATTGAATTAGAACAATGTACTCATGAAAACAAAGAGACAGTTTCATTGAATTCAAATGCAGTGTTTGAAGAAAGTCATTCATTTAATATAAGTTATACTGAAGATATTTTCCCCATGACTCCTCCACAATTAGAAGAAACTGTTAGAGATGAGAAAATACGAAGACTTAAGCAGGCATTGAGAGAGAAAGAAGCAGCTCTTGAAGAAATACGTAAGAAGATGCACCAAAAATAATAAAATTTAACTGCATATAAAGCTGTTGGTGAAATAGTTGTGTTTTTCTCTTTTTTTGGTATTAATTTTAGATGTAGTCTGAAAGTGTTTGAATATGAAACTTGTGTTTTCATCAGTTGACTATAAAACTTTGTTTAAAGAATACAGAGGTTGATTCACATAAAACTTGTGAATAATCTGCCAGGGCTATCAGAACCTTTGTTTGGATACCCTTTTTTTGGAAGAAGGAAAAGTTTTCTATTTTTCTATTATTTTACTAGACATTCCCAAAGTTTGAATATTTGTGTAAAGTTTTTCTTATTATTTGTATTATTCGCTAAATTGCTCAGGTGTTATTCCAACAATAGATAATTATTATGTACAGTCTAAATTAACAATCCACAGAGGAAATGAACTCTAATTTAGCTCCGTTGTGAACTTGTATATGTCTTTGTTTAGTGCTTTTATCCATAAAATGATACATTCTTATCAACATTGTTGTCATTTTTTTTAATTTCATGAAAGAAAATGTGTTCAAGCAGTAGCATTTAAATATTCAAACATTTCTTAAGAATGAGGAACAGCTTTTTAACTTTTACAAAATAGTTTTATATTATCTAAAATACGTTTTAGGATTCAGGTCATATGATTTTTTAATTTCTTAAACATGTTATTCATAGGGAAATGGTTTTTCAAAAAAGTATATGTATCACTTGGATTGTATAAAAAATGAATCTGAAAAATAGGAACATTTAAAACTTTCAAATTGTAAAATGTAGATTTTCTTATTGGAGACCTTAAAATATACACATATGGTTATCTTTGATTTAGAGAATTTTGGATTGGTATGAAGATAGGAATAAGGGGAAAGGGAAAATTTTTCTAAAAATTATTTTAAAAATTCTCAGCAAATCCTGGAAATAAGGTTTAAAAAAACCTACATTAGCAACAAAATAGAACAGTAAATCAGAAATAGTGAAGGGAAGTAGAACAAATGCCAGTTCTCATCACCTTCTCCCCTTTTTTTGCAATAGCTTTATTGTAACAATTTACATGTAAATGTCATAAAATTTATCCTTTAAGATCATACAGGAGAAGGTCCTAGTGATAACACAGCGGCTTATGTACTTGCCTTGCATGTAGCTGACTCGGGTTCGATTTCTAGCATTCATATGGTCCCCTGAGTACTGCCAGGAGTAGTTCCTGCATGCAGAGCTAGGAGTAGCCCCTGAGCACTTCCAGGTGTGGTCCAGAATTCAAAACAAAAAAGATAGTACGGGGTTAAGGTGCTTGCCTTGGACACAGCTGACTCTGATCCTGGTCGCAGAATATAGTCCACTGGAAATTTCCAGGAGTGATCTCAGACCATAGAACCCAGAGTAAACCCTGAGTGTAGCTGTGTGCAGCCCAACTCACCCCCCTAAAAATGCTTAAGAGCCACATATGTCTCAAGTGGTAGAGTTATGCTAGGTGTGTGGGAGGCCCTTAATTCAATCCCTGGTGCCAGACGGCCCACAGAAAACCCTTGATTTGGCACTGGTGACCTTTCAAGCATCACTGAGTATCACTGGAAATGGTGAGTCCCTAGTTTTAAAAGTGTACATTTCAGCATTTTTAAATTCCAGGGTTGTGCAATTATGAATGTGATCTAATTTTAGAACAAATTCATGATGCCCCCTCCTCCAAATCCTCTTGTCCATAGTAAGCAATCTCTATACCCACCCAGCCCTTGGCAATTACTTACTATACTTTTTTGTTTATTAATGTCTCTGGGTATTCATTTGCATGGAATGAATCCTTCAGCATAATTTTTTTTTAGCTTTTTAATTGAATCACTGTGTGATTGACCATTACAAAGCTGTTCATGATTAAATTTTAGTCATATAGCATTTATATGTATAACACCCATCCCTCCACCGGTGTGCATTTCCCAGTACCAGTGTCCCCAGGTTCTCTCCCATCAGCACCCTACCCCCACCCTCTCCCCTACTTGCCTCTATGGCAGGCGCTTCTCTTTCTCTCCTTGTCTTTGTCTTTGTCTCTGTCTTTCTCTCTCTCCGCCCCCTCCTCAATCTCCTCACTCCCTCTCCCCCTACCCCCTTTCGGGCATTGTGGTTTGCAATATTGATACTGAAAGATTATCAGGAATATCCCTTACCGGGGCTGGAGCACAGCGGGTAGGGCATTTGCCTTGCATGTGGCCAACCCAGGTTTGATTCCCAGCATCCCATATGGTCCCCCCAAGCACTGCCAGGAGTGATTCCTGAGCACAGAGCCAGGAGTAATCCCTGAGCTTAGCTGGGTGTGACTGAAAAAAATATATATATACCTTACCTACCTTTAACCCTCAGGTCTTGTCCAGCGTGATCATTACCAGCTATGATTGTCATAGTGTTCTCTTCTCTATTCTACCTACCCTCAGCCCCCCACATATATGTGGTTAGATCTAACCATTTACCATTCTCTTAACCCTTGTCTACTCTGGCCATGGGTATTATTCTAATATATATAAACATATATATGTATATTATATACCACAAATGAATTCAGTCATTCTATATCTGTGCCTCTCCTTCTGACTCATTTCACTCAGCATGATACTCTCAATGTTCATCCACTTATAGGCAAATTTCATGACCTCATTTTTCCTGACAGCTGCATAGTATTCCATTGTGTAGATGTATCATAGTTTCTTTATCCATTCATCTGTTCTTGGGCACTCAGGTTGTTTCCAGATTCTGGCTATGGTGAATGATGCTGCAATGAACAGAGGAGTGCAGATGGTGTTTCTGTTGTTGTTTTTTTTTTTTCTCTCCAGCCCTCTGAATTCTTTTTCAATTGTTAATATTCTTTTATATGGATATGCCTATTCATCTTTTTATTTTTATTGTTCTGGTTGTTGGGCCATACCCAGCAGTGCTCAGGGTTTACCTCTGGTTCTGTGATCCCTGAGCTGCGGAAGTAATTTGGCATAGGTTGGGGCATGGGATTGAGCCCAGATTGGCTGTGTATAGGACAAGTGCCCTATCCATCATACTATTTTTTCAGCCCCCAATTCATCCATTGTTGGACGTTTGGATTGTTTATATTTTGGAATTTAAGATGTTATGTTGCTAATATTTCTGTGAATTTTCTTTCACGTATGAGCTTTTTTTTTTTAATGTTTTTAGTGCTCTTGGGTGTACACCTAGGTCGTAATTGTTGGGTCACATCCTAACTTTCTGTTTAACATTTTGAGGAAGTCAAACCTAGCCAGCTTTTACTCCCCTTATTCCAAGAAAATTAATTTTTCAAGGACATCAGTGATTTTCATATTGCTGGATCCAGTGGTCAGTGTCAGCCTTTTTAATTTACCTTTTTATTAGTGATAACATAGTATTATAACTTGCTAATTCCTTTGAAAAGTGTTTAAACGCTTTTTCATAAAGGATCAATGTGTGATTTTTTAGGAAATGCTGCAAGATAATAAAATTTCGGGAGGGGGAGAAAAGGAAGAAAAATAATAAAATTTCACACTGCCATCATTCATCTTATCCCTATTAGCTTTGTAATGTATTTCTTTTCTGATCTTCCTATGTGTCTGATATTTATGCTTTAAAAAAATGTGATCCTGTTGTAATGCTCTGAAGCCTGCTTTTAAAGTTAACTATTTTGACTTTTTATTTTCAGTAATTTTTATCACGTTTAGTACTCAAGTAAAATTCATATGTCCCCTCTTTGAGAAATGCTGGTCTAAATCCTAGTAGGTCTAAATCCTAAATGGGATCCTAGTGTTTCTCAGTTCAGGATACTTTTTAATGTCTCAATCTTTTCGTGACACTACTAGGCAAAGAGGAATATGTAGCAATTTCCTTTACCCATGGTTATGTCTAAACCTTTTGTCTTAATTTCTATTGCTGGACATAATTTAGCAGTGTGAAACAAAGTCCATTGTATTGTATCATGAAATTCTAGACAGAAATCCCAAGTGGGGGCTGGAGAGATAGCACAGCGGATAGGGCGTTTGCCTTGCACGCAGCTGACCCGGGTTCAAATCCCAGCATCCCATATGGTCCCCTGAGCACGGCCAGGGGTAATTCCTGAGTGCAGAGCCAGGAGTAACCCCTGTGCATCGCCAGGTATGACCCAAAAAGCAAAAAAAAAAAAAAAAGAAAATTTTATGGGGCTGGAGAGATAGCACAGAGGGTAGGGCGTTTGCCTTGCACGCGGCCGACCCAGGTTCAAATCCCAGCATCCCATATGGTCCCCTGAGCACGGCCAGGGGTAATTCCTGAGTGCAGAGCCAGGAGTAACCCCTGTGCATCGCCAGGTGTGACCCAAAAAGCCAAAAAAAAAAAAAAACACAGAAATCCCAAGTGTACTTGGCCAGTTTCTTAGAGAAAAATTAAAATATACACCAGGTTAGGTTCTTTTCTGGAGGCTCTGGGCAAGAGTCTGCTTTCAAATGGCATAAAATTTTTTTCCAAAAAGTAAAAATAGAGCCATACCATCCAACAATTCCACTTCTTGGTATCTATCCCCAAACACAAGAACATTAATTCAAAAATATATGTGCACACTGAGTACAAAAGTAAGGACATGAAGCAACTCAGGTATCCAATGACATAAGAATAAAGAAGTAGGGGGCTGGCGCGATAGCACAGCGGGTAGGGTGTTTGCTTACACGTGGCCGACAAGGTTTGATACCTCCGTCCCTCTTGGAGAGCCTGGCAAGCAACCGAGAGTATCTTACCCGCATGGCAGAGCCTGACAAGCTCCCTGTGGCGTATTCAATATGCCAAAAATAGTAACAAGTCTCACAATGGAGATGTTACTGGTGCCACTTGAGCAAATCGATGAGCAATGGGATGACAGTGATACAGTGAAAGAAGTGGTATGTGTATTGATACAATTCTTTGCAGCTGTAACAAAAGATGAGATACAGGGGCTGGAATGATAGGGTGTTTGCCTTGCAAAACCAGGGTTCGGTCTCCTGCATCCCTTACAGTCCCCAAAGCCCTCCAGGATTAATTCTTGAGCACAGAGCCAGGAGTAACCCCTGAGCACTGCCTTGTGTGACCCCAAAACAAGCACAAAAGATTAAGCCATATAGTTTACCGCAACAGAGATGGAACTGGAGGTTATCAGGTTTAACGAAGAGGGAGAACAAATATGAGATGATTTCACTCAGTGATACATAGAGCAATAAAACAAGGAAATGGAAGGTATCGAATGATGGCAACTACTTGGCCCTGAGTTACATTACTGAGAAAATCAAAGGGAGCAGTGGGGTGGACTATGTTGTGGAGTAGAGGTACCGTAAGTGCCTTGATTGAGTGAGGGCCTTAGAAGTGGACACTGGTGTAGGCTGTGGTGCTGAAAAACTTACATATAAAAAGCACATATTTACTCGATTGGCAATACTGTAGTACCAATTTTATAATATATCAAGTATTCAAATATATAGGATTCTTTTCTGATCTTTCTCTTAGATTCCCCAGTGAGATCCTTCTCATAGGAACATCTTTGTGTAATCTCTCTCTTGAGTATGGGTCACGAATTTTTCCTTATTTTTAAGGAATCAACTAATGACCTGGCACTTCTGAGTTATATTCTGGAAGAATTATGGGTTCTTTTAAGTGCTAAACTTTTTCATGGATGTTTTACTGTGGAAGAATGGAAGCTTGAGTCCTACCAAGAGCCCCATGAGAAACTTTAAAAGATAGTTTTCTGAGTCTTACTGTTGCAAACAAATAGATAAGGGAAGCCCTGGTAATGAGTTTTTGGGGAAGTAATATTCAGAAGAAACTGCCTAATCTCCAACCCTGAAGTAGCTCAAAGACATGAAAATCATCCCTTTAAGATGCAAATACTGAAAAAGATTCTTGCTCTTTAAACCTGTGTTCTCCCTTGAACACATCTTGTTTCTTTGCTTTCCTATTTCCACTCTTGAGAAATCTGTGTTCTCTATTGGACAATGTACTTGTCTCTTTCTCTCCTCTCACACTTTTCTAAATAGGTTTCAATAAAAAAACAAACAAACAACAACAACAAAAAAACCCTTGGAGCTGGAGCGATGGCACGGTGGATAGGGCATTTGCCTTGCATGCAGCAGACCCAGGTTCGATTCCCAGTATCCCATATGGTTCCCTGAGCAACACCGGGGGTAATTCCTGAGTGCAGAGCCAGGAGTGACCCCTGTGCATCGCTGGGTGTGAGCTCCCCCCCAAAAAAAACCCCACTTTATTGCTCCACAAAAATGCAGAAAGGAGAATCTCAGAGAGGATCTAAAATTCATGATAAGGACTGGAAAGGACTATTGGAGCCCAAGAGTTAATCTATGGCAACACCCAGATTAACATTTATATATGCAGAGAACTCTGGCTCAAGGCAATTTGAAAAAAAATCCTTTTCCCAAAAAGGCTCAAGGTTTTTTTTCCTCTCTAGAAAAACCTGGGTTCTCTCTTGGATACATTTCTCTCTGGTCTTCTCTCCTGTCATTTAAATTTTTTTTTCTTTTTTATTAATGGATCACCGTGAGGATACAGATATAGATACAGATTTACATATTTTCGTGCTTGTGTTTCAGTCATGCACTGCTTGAGTACCCATCCCTCCACCAGTGCCCATTCTCCACTGGTGATCCCAGCATCCCTCCCACCCCTCCCCATACCATCCCCCCATCCCACCCCGACTTTGTGGCAAGGCATTCCCTTTTGTTCTCTCTCTCCTTTCGGGTGTTGTGGTTTGCAATGGAGGTATTGGATAGCCAGCGTGTTCAATCTATAGTCTACTTTCAGCACGCCTCTCCCATTCCAAGTGGGTCCTTCCACCACACTTTACTTGGTGTTCCCTTCGCTATCTGAGCTGCCCTTTCCCCGAGCATGTGAGGCCGGCTTCCAAGCCATGGAGCAAACCTGGGACTTATTTCTACTATTCTTGGGTGTTAGGTTCCCATTCTGTTGTTTTATATTCCACAGGTGAGTGCAATTCTTCTGTGTCTGTCTCTTTCTTTCTGACTCATTTCACTTAGCATGATACTTTCCATGTTGATCCACTTATATGCAAAGTTCATGACTTCATCTTTTCTGACAGCTGCCTGGTATTCCATTGTGTAGATGCACCAAAGTTTCTTTAACCAGTCATCTGTTTGTTCTCAGGCACTCAGAATTTTTTCCAGATTCTGGCTATTATAAACAGTGCTGCAATGAACATACAAGTAAAGATATCATTTTGACTATATCTTTTTGCCTCTCCGGGATATATTCCCAGAAGTGGTATTGCTGGGTCAAAATGGGAGCTCAATTTCTAATTTTTTGAGAAGCGTCCATATTGTTTTCCAAAAGGGCTGAACCAGTCAGCATTCCCACCAAGAATGTAGGATTCTCCCCACATCCACGCCAACAACAGTTGGTTGCTTTTATTTTTTGGATATGTGGTGTTAGGTGGTATCTCATAGTTGTTTTGATCTGCATCTCCCTGATGATTAGTGATGAAGAGCATTTTTTCATGTGCCTTTTGGCCATTTGTATCTCTTCCTTGAGAAAGTTTCTGTTCATTTCTTCGCCCCATTTTCTGATGGGGTTGGATGTTTTACTCTTATAGAGCTCAACCAGTGCCTTATATACGCTTGATATGAACCCTTTATCAGATGGGTATTGGGTGAATATCCTTTCCCATTTTGTAGATTGTCTTTGTATTCTGGTCACTGTGTCTTTTGCAGTGCAGAAGCTTCTTAGTTTAATATAGTCCCATTTGTTTATCTCTGTTTCTATTTGGTTGCGTAGTTGCATTGTCATCTTTAAAGATACCTTTAGCTTCGATATCGTGGAGGGTTTTACTGACCTTGTCTTCAGTGTATCTTACGGATTGTGGTCTGATGTTGAGGTCTTTAATCCATTTTGATCTGACTTTTATGTATGGTGTTAGGTAGAGGTCTAGGCCCATTCTTTTGCATGTGGTTGACGAGTTATGCCAGCACCATTGGTTAAAGAGGCTTTCCTTGCTCCATTTCACATTCTTGCTCCCTTATCAAAGATTCAATGATCATACATTTGGGGTGGTGTGTAGGGGTATTCCACCCTGTTCCATTGGTCTGCGGATCTGCCTTTGTTCCAGTACCATGCTGTTTTAATTGTTACCCTTTGTAGTAGAGTTTAAGGTTGGGGAGGGTGATGCCTCCCATTGTCTTTTTCCCAAGAATTGCTTTAGCTATTCGTGGGCATTTATTGTTTCATATGAATTTCAGGGTTGCTTGGTCAATTTCTTTCTTTTTTTTTTTTTGCTTTTTGGGTCACACCTGGCAATGCACTGGGTTTACTCCTGGCTCTGCACTCAGGAACCACCCCTGGCAGTGCTCAGGGGGTCATATGGGATGCTGGGAATTGAACCGGGGTTGGCCGCATGCAAGGCAAACGCCCTACCCGCTGTCCTATCGCTCCAGCCCCAGCTTGATCAATTTCTTTGAAGAATTTCATGGGTATCCTTATAGGGATCACATTGAATCTGTATAGTGCCTTAGGGAGTATTGCCATTTTGACAATGTTAAGTCTTTCTATCCATGAGCAGGGAATATGTTTCCATTTCCTCGGGTCTTCTTTTATTTCATGGAGTAGGGTTTTGTAGTTTTCTTTGTAGGGATCCTTAATCTCTTTAGTTAGGCTGATTCTGAGGTACTTGATTTTCTGGGGCACGATTGTGAATGGCATTGTTTTTTTAAAAGTCACTTTCCTCTGTCTCACTGTTTGCATATAGGAAGGCCATGGATTTTTGGGTATTGATTTTATAGCCTGCAACTTTACTGTACAAGTCTATTGTTTCTAGGTGTTTCTTAGTAGAGGATTCTTTAGGTATAGAATCATGCCATCTGTGAATAGTGAGAGCTTGATTTCTTCCTTTCCTATCTGGATACCCTTCATGTCTTTTTCTTGCCTAATTGCTGTTGCAAGTACTTCCAGTACTATGTTGAATAGAAGTGGTGAGAGTGGGCATCCTTGTCTTGTCTCTGATATTAGAGGAAAGGCCCTTAGTTTTTCTCCATTGAGGATAATGCTTGCCTCAGGTTTGTGGTAAATGGCTTTGACTATCTTGAGAAAAGTTCCTTCTAACACCATTTTGATGATAGTTTTCATCATAAATGGATGTTGGATCTTGTCAAATGCTTTCTCTGCATCTATTGATACGATCATATGGTTTTTATCTTACTTTTGTTGATATGGTGGATTCTGTTGATTGAATTCTGAATATTAAACCATCCTTGCATTTCCGGGATGAATCCCACTTGGTCGTGATGTATGGTCTTTTTGATGAGTTGTTGGATTCTATTTGCTAATGTTTTGTTGAGGATCTTCGCATCGATGTTCATCAGGGATATTGGCCTGTGGTTTTCCTTGTTAGTAGTGTTTTTATTTGCTCTCGGTATTAGGGAGATATGTGCTTCATAGAAACTGTTTGGGAGAGTTCCTGTTTCTTCAACTTCCTGGAAAAGCTTGAGGAGAACTGGCAAAAGGTCCTCTTTAAGTATTTGGAAGAATTTGCTAGTGAAACCATCTGGACCCAGGCTTTTGTTTATGGGAATTCTTTTGATTACAGTTTTAATTTCCTTGATATTAATGGGTCTGTTCAGGTATTCCAAGTCTTTTGTGTTCAGTCTTGGGAAATTGTAGGAATCAAGGAATTTATCCAATTCTTTTAGGTTCTCTTGTTTCATAGCATGTGGACTTTCAAAGTAGTCTCTGATGATCTTTTGAATTTCATTGGTTTCTGTTGTGATGTGCCCCTTTTCATTTCTGATTTGGTTTATTAGGTTTCTCTCTCTCTCTTTCTTTGTGAGTCTTGCTCATGGTTTAACAATCTTATTTATTTTCTCAAAGAACCAGCTCTTTGTTTCATTGATTTTCGGATTGTTTTTTGGGTTTCCGTGTCAGTAATTTTTGTCTGGTTTGGGTTCCTTTTGCTGGTCCTTTTCTAAGATCTTGAGCTGTGAAGTCAAGCTATCTATATAGGCCCTTTCTTCCTTCCTGAAGAATGCTTGCAGCGCTATAAGTTTCCCCTTACCACAGCTTTAGCTGCGCCCCATAGGTTCTGGTAGCTTGTGTCTTTGTTCTCATTTATTTCAAGGTATCATTTGATTTCTTCCTTGATTTCCCTCCTGACCCACTCATTGTTCAACAATGAGTTCAACAATGAGTTGTTTAATTTCCAGGTGTCCGATTTGGTGCTCCACATCTGTGTGTGATTAGCTTCTATCTTCAGCATCTTGTGGTCTGAAAAAATAGTTGATACAATTTCTATCTTCTTGATTTTATTAAGGTATGTTTTGTAACCCAGCACGTGGTCTATTTTGGAGAATGTTCTGTGTGCACTGGAAAAGAATGTGTATTCTTTCTTTTTGGGTTGTAAAGCCCTGTATAGGTCTATTAGCCCTTTTTCCTCCATTTCTTCCTTCAGAGCCATTATGTCCTTGTTGAGTTTTATTCTTGCTCATCTATCCAGAGGTGATAAGGCAGTGTTGAATTCTCCAACTACTATTGTGGTGGTAGTGATGTCCCCGGTAAAGTCTGTTAGGAGTTGTTTTAAGTATTTAGATGGTCCCTCATTAGGTGCTTATATGTTTAGGAGTGTGATTACTTCCTGTTGTACATATCCCTTGACAAATAGAAAATGACCTTTGCTGACCCTTCTAATTTTTTTTCAGCCTGAAATCTATGTTGTCAGATACTAGTATGGCCACCCCAGCTTTTTGAGGGAGTTGTTTGCTTGCTGGGAAGCCTCCCTCCCTGCCCCGAGCAGAGCTCCTGGCGGCCAAAGACCACCAGAACCTAGCCACAGCCATGCTCAAGGCCCCTCTCCACACCTTTGGACAGGCTTCATGCATGAAGGTACTGGCAGAGGAACCCAGGTGTGTGTAATCCCATCAATGGCCAACATCCAGAGACTTAAAAGCCGGCTCCCAGAAGTGATATCTTATAACCTACTTCTCCCTCTGGGAGAAACTCGCAAGCTACTGAGAGCTTCCTGCCCACATGGGACAGCCTCGAAAGCTTCTCATGGTGTATCTATATGCCAAATCCAGTAACCAGCTGAATCTCATTCCTCTGACCCTGAAGCCTTTAGAGGCTTCTAAAATTTCAGGGATAGGACGAATGTAGAGTTTACTGAGACCGTTTGAGCCACTCGACGATCAATGGGATTTTGTGATCGTGATCATAACCGTGTTTGCTTGCAGGATTGTTTTCCATCCTTTGACTTTGAGCCTGTGTTTGCTCTGACTATTCAGATGTGTTTCTTGTAGGCAGCAGAAAGTTGGGTTTAGTTTCCGAATCCATTTTGCCACTCTGTGTCTCTTGATTGGTGCATTTAGACCATTGACATTAAGAGAGATTATTGTCATGGGATTTTGTGCCATCTTTCTGTAGGGTTTGTTGTTCTTGTAGAGTTTTTACTTGTCTTACAGTAGCCCTTCTTTTAAGTTTGGTTTTGAGTCTATGAAGTTCCTTAGCTGTTATTTATCTGTGAAATAGTGTATGGTTCCTTCGAGTTTAAGTGAGAGTTTAGCTGGATCAAGTATTCTTGGCGAGGCATTCATTTCATTGAGTTTTTTCACTATATCCCACCATTATCTCCTGGCTTGGAGGGTTTCCTCTGATAGGTCTGCTGTAAATCTAAGGGGTTCTCCTTTGTATGTGATTTCCTTCTTTGACCTTGCTGCTTGCAGTATTGTGTCTCTATCCACAGCATTCGTCATTCTGACTATGGTATGCCTGGAGTCTTTTTATTCGGGTTTCTTTTTTGCTGGTACTCTCCGGGCTCCTTGGATCTGGATGCCCGCATTCTCCAGTTCTGGGAATTTCTTAGGATTGATGTTTTTAACTGTTTTTTTCTTTATTGGGGTTACTTCCCTGTGATTCTGGTACTCCAGTGATTCTTATGTTGTTCCTTTTGAGGTCATCCCCTAGGACTCTGATTCACTCTGGAGCCATTTTGAGGTCTCTTGCCATTATTTGTTGTTATCTGTAAGCTTTCTGCAGCTCATCTTCAAGCTCACTGATTCTGTCTTCAGCTGTAGCCATTCTACTGTTGAGGGCACCTACTGAGATTTTTAATTCATCTACCGATTCCTTTATTTGTGTGACTTCTGTTGGTAGCTTTGAAATTTATGCTCTCATTTCTTCCTGCATTTTCTTGGTGGACCATTCCAATAATGCTTCATTCATATCCTCCCTTAGTTTATTGGATGTCTGTTCCATGGTTGCTTTGAGTACATCAACTATCCTCAAGATTTCCTCTCTGAATTCTTTATCTGAGAGGAGGTCGTATTTGTGGGTAGCCCCTGTTGAGGCTTCTGAGATCTTCTCTTCATTCTCTCGGTGGTGGGGATTTTCGCTGTTTCTTCATGTTGTTATGGGCCTATAGAGGTGAAAACTTTCAGTTCTGTATCCCTATTCCCTCTTGCTGCAAGGGGGGGATTCTGGATGAGCTAAGTCAATGTGGTAGCCTTTTTCCCCTTCTAGAATAGTTCCTGAGTCTCAGGCGCTCTTCCTAGCTTATGTAGGGTCTTTAGTGAAGACTTGAGGCTATGATCTCTTTATAAAGGGCTTTGTGCAGCTTCTTGTGTTCACTGACAGTTTTTGTGAAATTAGGATAGGCTAATGGACTATTGGCATATAGTGATTGAGATGGCCAGGGTGTTCTTCAAAGAAATAAGTATACAGATTGTGACCTCAGTGCACAGTGCAGGGAAGGGGATTTCTGCGGTGCTCCCTTTACAGGCCACGCCCCCTGATGTAAGGACACGCCCTCACTAACCTAGTGGAGAAGGAGGGCTGAAACCAGAGTGGTGTGGGACAGATACCTGGAGGGAGGCAGGTGTTAGGGCAATGGGAAGAGGTGGCTGACAGCCAAATGCACACGGGGTTTGGGGGGTTTCTCGCGCCCCAAATGGGCGGGGGTCAGCTGGAGGGCTCTCTCTCTCGCTGGGTGGGTGGGGCTCAGGGAGTGCCAGTTACCTGGCAGGCTCCCCTCATTTTTATCTAAGTAAATTTCTCTAACTAGAACTATTTTACTTCATTATTTCACTCTTGAAATTCTTTTCTTCAAGGGAAGACAACAATCCTGGAAACATGGGCCTTGATATGGACAAAGAATAATTCCTCACAATAGCCTAAGTCCACAGCACCCTAAAAATTTAGGTGATGGAGACCAGTTTTCATTCCATGTACATTAAATAGACTTCAGGTTCAATTTAACAACTGCTTTTGTTGAACCGGGCTAGAGCGATAGCACAGTGGGTAGGGCATTTGCCTTGTATGCTGCCGGCCCGGGTCTGATTCCCTCTTGGAGAGCCCGGGAAGCTACCGAAAGTACCCTGTCCGCACTGCAGAGCCTGGCAAGCTACCCATGGTGTATTCGACATGCCAAAAAACAGTAACAAGTCTTACAATGGAGACGTTACTGGTGCCCACTCAAGCAAATCGATGAACAATGGGCTGACAGTGATACAGTGATTTGTTGAGCTGGGGGACACTAGTGTTCCATGCAAGGTAGACTCTCAGACCAGACTTTACCAGTCCTACCCCACCAAGGAATTTCACTGGGTGATCAAGGTGAGTCTAACAGAAAGATGAAAGTACTCTTTTCTTGAGGCTGCCTCCCTTGTTCCCCACCTCATGCAAGTTGCAACACTTGGTGTGAGATTGCCAGAAACAGGTGACACGTATCACTATCAGCTGCTACATGAGAGAGTTTGGAAAGTTAATCCTTTTCCAATCAAGCTTTGGTTGAAAGCTTGTTCTGGCTGATGTCTTGTGAAAGACCATGAACCAGAAATGCTCAGCTAAATTGCTCCCAGATACGTGACTCACAAATACTGTGAGATAATGTTTGTGTTCTCAACTAATAAATTTTGAATTGATTCTTGTGTAGCAGTAGTTAGCAAGCATGATTGGCATTCTGGCAGGGCAATCAAGGATAAGCTATGGAAAGTATATTTGGGTTATAGGAATGAGAATGTAGATTTTAAGATAAAAATCCATCTTATTAAAGAGTTAGAATCTTACATTATCAAAACCTTATCTGACAGGAACACTGCAATAATCGCATCTTTTAAATGTGTTTATTACCAAAACCACCAGAGATAGTATATCTTGGGTTCTTCCATAGTTATGTAAATAAAAGTCTAAGAATATTGGCTGAAGATAGGATAGAAATCCCTGGGTAGTTTCTTCTGGAAAATGTAGTAGAATTAACCATTAAGGCCTTTTAAAAACAAATTTAAATCACACATTATTCTTTGCAGACAAAACCTTATGCATACCATAAGTGTTTTCAGTCAAAAGAAAACAGAAGAATGTGAACTCAGAGATCACTTCTGCTTTTCTCTTGCTTGACTTGGAAAATAAACTGGATGGAATTTAAAGACAAGAGACCTGTTTGACAATAAGAGATGCAAAACTTCAAGTTCTGAGCACACCCTTTGATCTTGAGCTCTTTTTAGTACAGGTTTTTTTTTTTTTTTTTTTTTTTGGTTTCTCATGTCTGAAAATGCCCACGTATTAGTGTCTGTATCTTGAGGAATGTGGCTGCCTTTTTGAGTGAGTGAATAATTGTCTTGCTGCTTGAGGTGAGAAATGACCCTCTTGGCAGGTTGTAAGAGATAATGGCCGAAGTGGGAAGACAGAGAGGGAAATAAAGACTCCAACCCAGGAAGTAGTCATTTTGGACTTAATGTCGTAGATGATTTTGGATTTTCAGAGATGAAGCAGGTCTCTCCAGCACAGCATAGTAGTAGATCATAGTCCTAAGGCCTGACTGGTTTTATCAATCTGGCAGTTTAGGGTCAGTGCAAAAGACATTCCTAACACCTGAGGGGGAAAAATATGGAGAAATATAAGATTTTCAGAGGAGAAGCCACCTCTCCCATAGCCCTAGTCTTGAACTCAAAGACTAACAACACGTTCAGACTAATATCAGCCTTCCTGCCATTATTTTAAATTCCTACATTTGTTTTCCCCTTTAGCTTTTCAGTAGCAAGCAGACATGAGTAACATTAGAGTATTAGTGTTGGGATATCTTAAGTCTTCATAAGAAATATAGATGTTCTAATGCTGGCACAGTACAAGGCAAGACTTTGTACAATGAATCATTCTGTGTCCTCAGTGGCTTGGTTTCTAAATAGAGAATACATTGTTTCTCTCTGAGCTTCTTGATATAGGCATAATTAATCTGTGCTAGAGCCAAAGCACTTGGACATAAAATGAACAAACTATCACACAGTATAAAGGCAATCACAAACTATCAGAAACTAGACCCTCGCCTTTGATCCCTGACTTGTCAAACTAAACAAGGGAATATGGACAAAATAGATTATGGTTTTCATTATACAGTTTTTCTTAGCATACAAAGCTAATTTTCCAAGTGGAAGGTTTTATCTGTCACAAGTGTTCTTGAGATTAAAATAGTGCTGTCCTTGAGCCAGAGAGATTGTAGAACAAGTAAGGCATTTGTCTTACATTTGGTTAACTGTGGTCAAATCCTTAGAACACAATATTGTTTCCAGAGTACCACCAGGAGTGATCCCTGATTAAAGAGTAAGCTCTGAGCACCACTGGGTGTGACCACCCAAAACAACAATAAAAATAATAACAACAAAGACAAGATAGTGATAGTGGCTTTTCTAGTTTGGTTTTATTTGGGGGCTACATCTACTGGTGCTCAGGGCTTACTCCTGGCTCCATGCTCAGGGATCTCTCCAGGTGGTGCTTTGAGATTCAAACCCTGGTCAGCCTCAAGCATTCGCCCCACTATTCTATTGCTCTGGCCAGGTATGGTCGACTTAATAGCTGAGGGTTTGGAGTACACAGACGAAAGCACGGAGGAGTGTAATGAATGGACCAAAGCCAGCAGCAGTTAAAGGGCTGAAAGCCTGAGTTGTGTTCTTTTTATACAAACTCCTAGGTAGCTTTTCATCTGACTATGAAACACTTGTATATCTTAAGGACAGTTGACTAGATATATCTTACAGTTATTTTTCTGAGTGACTCAAGTTGATAAAATAATTTGTGTCATGTCGACATATTACAAATATGAGGAGCCCATATTTATATTCTATATATCCAATATGTTCTAAAACCTTGCATGGCTTAATTAATTTAATCCTCATAATAGTTCTGTGGCTAAACTCTTACCTGAATCACACACACACAGATAGTGATAATTCCAATATACAGAAAATTGGAGTGAAACCACAGTTCTGCTTTCATATAGCAACCCTAGAAAAAAATTTGCAAATACAAATGAGTTTCCACATTATTCAACTTAATTAGAAGACATTTTGAAAGATGGCTTGTATTTTTGCCTTATGCCAAGAGAATTAAGTTTGGTACTAGATATATTTTTATTTTTTATACTGATGAAAAAGCAGTAATTAAGTGAAAATATTAAACTCGAGACTTTTTATGGAATTGTTATCCTTACAGTGGCACCTAACATCAAAGTCTTAGATTCTTGCACAATGAATTAAAACTAACTTACAAGAGGATTGCCAACAATAGACATCCTTATATTACTTGAACATTTACTACTGGCCTGTAATTAATGTGAAATTCTGAATTAGGAGTATAATTGATTTTATAGAATTAATTGAATTTTTACTTCAAAAACCAGCAACCCTTTCATATCCCTATTTAGCTCCAGGGAGTTCCTGGTTAGAGGGTGTCTTGGTATATTTTGTAATAGATCTACAATTATCTAGAGAGTTCCAAACTAAAGGTTGGAAACAAATGGTAAGGGTGGCTTTGTGTAGTTAAACTATGACTTTTTTCCTTCTGCTTTGGCCTGGATGTGCATACTAAGTTGGCAGGTTGTTTCAGCTGTTTCCACTCTCTACCAACTCTCCACTCCTTCACCTATGATTCATTTTACCAAGAGGCGGGGTCCTGTAATATCTAAGAATATCAGATAGAAATAAGTAAAAACAGGTAGAAGGATTAAACAGAAACAGATAGAAAGAGAAGATATTTTTAACTACACCTTTCAAGTGTCACTTTCAACCTCAGGAACTCAAGAAATATCTATACAATATCTATATCTATATCTATATAAGTATCTATATCTAGCATTCTCACTTTCAGTAATAATCTAAGTAAGCAAGTTTATTAATGTCATCTCTAATCCAAATGCACTTGCTCATACTTATGATTTATCTGGTTATTTATGTAATCTCCCTGATTTCTGTTAGTTCAAGGATCCATATTTCTGCTTGAAAGGTCTTAATTTTAAGGTAACTGAAAACTAACCAAATAGGCCAATAATAGAGTTTCTCAAAAATTACCTTTACTTGTGGATCTGAGGGGCAAGACGATGGTGGACCTTTGGGCCAATCATTTGTGCCATTTATACCACAACATTGCAGCTAAAAGTTCAACAAAAAAAAGTGATCATTAGAGAGTCAACAGAAAGAAAACTACAGACTTTAGAGGAATAGGTGATCCATTTAAATCTAATTTTATTGGCAAAAATAGATCAACTTGAGTATAAGAGTTCCCTGTAACAGAGCACTTTAAATATATAGCATATCATTTAATTAACATAAGAATATGTACAGTAGAAAGGGCATGTTCGATTTATTCATATTCTACAGATTAAAAATTACACATCTAGGGAATTATATAATAGAGGGATGATCAGACTGAAAAAACTAGGCCCCCTAAACACTCAAGATAATAGTAGAATAATAATAATTTATATCATACTTTACATTATGATTTACATAATACATTAGATAATATTACCTTTCTTCTAATTGTCTTTTTGGGGGGACTTTGGGTCACACCCGGCGATGCACAGGGATTACTCCTGACTTTGCACTCAGGAATTACCCTTGGCGGTGTTCAAGGACCATATGGGATGCTGGAAATCGAACCCGGGTCGGCCTCATGCAAGGCAAATGCCCTACCCTCTGTATTATTGCTCCAGTCCCTCTTCTAATTGTCTAGATGCTGTCTTTCACAGAGCAGAAGTGATTCATCTTAGTATCATCTGTGTTAATCTCATCACAAAATTAAATCTTCAGTTCAATTTTGCAGTTCTTTCCTCCATAGATCATGCTTTTTGTTTTGCTATAAAAAGGCATCACTATCTATGTACATGCCACCCTGAACACTTCCAATTTCACCTAAAAGGGTGTCACTATATCCTAGTGTTTTCCTTCTATATGATCATCTAGGAAATTTGTGTTTAACATTTAGCCGTGAACCAGTTGATGTATATTTTTTGAAGGTTATAAGGTCCATGACTACAGATGTTTTTTGCATATGAATATCCAGTTGTCCCATCACAATTTGTTGAAGGGACTGTTTTAATCATTTTAGATACCCTTTGTCCCTTTGTAAAATTTCAGATTATATTTATGTGGGACTGCTTTTGGTATCTCTATTTTGTTCTATTGATCGATTTTTCTCCTTTTCAATGCCAAACAGTCTCGATTATTGTGAGTATATAATAAGTCTTAAAATTGGGTAGCATAGAATCTACAACTTTTTTCCCCTAAGTAGTATGCTGGCTTCTGGGTTTTTTGCTCTTACATGTAAATTTCAGAATTGGTCAATATTCATGCAATAAATTGTTAAACTTTCAATGAGTTTGTATTAAATATGTAGATAAGTTTGAAAGAACTAATATTTTGACATTATTGAGTATTTCTACCAATGAGCATCAAATATATCTCCATTTATTTCGTTAAACTTAGAATGAACTGTGGGTGACTTGGGTGATAATAACTTGTCAATGTAGGCATATTCTTGCTTAAAATTATTACATTATCATCTCCTCAGAATGCTGGTGAGTGGTATTGGCAATGATGAAGACAATGCATGGATAATCTCTATACTTCCTTTTCATTTCTTTTGTAAACCTAAATCTTTTCTAAACAAAAGAAGAAACAATTATGTTAACTTTAATGGATCAAATGGCATAATTTCTAGCATTTGCTTTAAAAATATTGTAGGGTTAAAATTGTAAAATATGATTAGTTTTTGAGCCCCCAAATTCAGTTACTTGCTCTGCATGGCCCCTTAACACTGCCAGTGAAACCCTGGTGGCTCCTGAGAATGACTAGACCAAGCCCTGAGCCATCAGTCCAGCACCATCTGGATAAACATCTCCAAGAGTGGTCTTAGGCCTCCCAAGTTCCACTGAATATAACCCAGGTAAAAAGTAATATAATTAAAAAAGTTTTTTTTTCAGTCCACAAAGCACTTCTTAGGAACCATTTTCAGCTTAGTGCTCAGGTTCACTCATAGAGGTGCTCAGGGAGTCATATGCAGTGCTAGAATCAAATCTAACTCTTATGCATGCAAAGCATAGGCTCAGTCCACTGAGCCTGTTTCTCCAGCCCCAGAATATTCTATGGGATTAGTTTAGATATAATTGAAAGATAAAATGCTAACTGTTGAAACTGGGTAATATGTACCTGGAAATTTATTTTTTAATATTTTCCTTGCTTCTCTATATGTCTGAAAATTCTATAATGAAAGGATTCAAACGGATTTTTTTTAAATAAAGGGTTGGGAATACTGAGAGTTTTAGTAACTTTCGTGGCCATTCAATTCTATTCTTTCTATTTCTAATTCTTATTCCATTTCTTGTACTCCATACTTGGGCAGGCCTGGCCAGGCAAAGGAGAAATTGGATGGCCATAACTGTATTATTCAAAACTCACACTATGTCTGTGCCAGAGTAATCTCATTACTTTTTCTTATCAATACATGGACATATGAATTAAAAGTTAATATGTAGGTTTTCTGTGAAGCACAAAAAATGGGATACCTGTAGTGTAATAAGCATTATTTAGCATACTTACAAACATTTAAGTTTTCATTTATAATTTCTCTCTTTTGGAAGAGAAAAATTTGGAAAATAGAGACCAGAGAGATAGTACTGGAGGCAAGGCATTACCCTTGCTACTTTGGCCATATCCTAGTTCAATATCTAGCACCACATATGGTACCCTGAGCATAATCAGGGGTTGACCCTGAGCACCACTAAAGTGGCCCAAACTTCCCCTGGCAATTTTTTGGGTAAAAGAATTCAGTATGATAAATTTGTTCTTCTTTACTTCTTAGTAGTATTTAAATAATAAGCCTTATTGAGTTGGGGCAGGAAGTAAAGAACGTATAGAATTTCATACCAATCATATGTATTGTACCTTTCTGTTGATGACAGTCAGAGTCATTATTGCCAGGCTCTGCATTCAGTCCAAGGAAACAAAATCTCTTCTAGTCCCTCGGATCTGAGGTTGGAAATGAAGTTTGGGCTGAGATGAGGAATATTAACATCTGTACTCACATATGACTGTATGGAATCCCACGCTGCCCTGGTGCTATTGTCCGACTGGTAACGGTTCATACTGTCAGCCAGGCCCTCAGCCACATATCTGTTCAGCTAGACAAGGCAAATTCAGAAAAGTAAACATTATAAAAAGTAGGTGCTATTTAGTCAGCCATTGATTAAGCTGATTGAATTGGGCATGAACTCCACATTACTTTTTTTTAAAAATTCTATTCTGAATGTTACTTTTATTTTATTATTATCCCCCCCCCCTTTTTTTTTGGTTCACTGTGAGATACAGCTACAGAGCTTTTATGTTTGAGCTTTGGTCATATAATCATCAAACATCCATCCCTTCACCAGTGCACACTTTCAACAACCCAGATCCCCAGTATTCCCCCTGCCCCCAATTCCAATCCTTCCCCTGCTTGTGTGGCAATTTCCCCCATACTCTCTCTCTACTTTGGTTACATTTGGTATTTTGACACCAGTCTCACCACCACTCAAATATACCAAAAAGGCCATGCTAGACTGTAGGATGACATTACTTTGTCCTTTCCCTCCTTGCCACAAGTAGCTTATCCCGGTTTTACCCAGAGTTTAGGCTTACCCCAGTCACACCCATCAAGGTGTTCCCAATATCTCCCATCCCTTTGTTTAGCTATAATCACTTCTCCATGCTCTCTTCCCCAAAAGAGTTAATCCTCGGCTTTCCCTTAATCTGACTCTGCTAATTTGCAAGGTCAGACCTTCCTAGGATACTGAATTTATATTATATAAGTTAATATTGCCTTTTTCCTCTTCTTGTGCCTTTTGAATAATTTACTTTAAAGCTATGACTGTTTTGTGTAGACACAAGAAGACAATATTATGTTTTTATAACTTGGGAATTAATTGGCCTCGAATATTATTCCCTCCCGGGCCTCTGTTTTCTCCACTTAAGCCTCAGTTGCCCTCAGTTCCTAGCACCCCAAAGTAGGGTCCCCGACGTGGGACGGGAAGGATCCAGGGCAAGCGGTGAGTTATGTGCTACCCTGGCATCGAGATGGGCCTGGCCAAAGTGCCTAATTCTTAACTATAAGTTAAGAGCTTGATCATAGACAAATGCTGTCATGATCCAATAGTAATTATGAGACTGGGACCCTGCCAGGGATAGGAAAGACTGATCTGGCCTGAGCACTGTAGTCTGAGATTGAGATGGCCCCAGGAGAGCAATTCTATAAGCTTTAATGCATCTCTTATTGTGTCCATACAAAATAATTAATATTATGAATTCTTATATGTTTGCTGGCTGAGGAGAAGAGAAACACATTCATGGGACTCCTCCCTTGGGTGGATCCTCCTGCTGAAAGAGAATTAAGTCCTAGGAGAAGCATCCCCTAAGGGAAAGGACCTTACCCTATTGATGGTGACCACACCTATGTGTACGCCCCAACCCCCTCATGCTGTGGAGATTTAACTAGGCTGGAAGAGTGGGTTGCGGAGCCAGATCCACGGGGCCAGGTCCACGGGTGAGATCCAGGAGAGCGGGAGAGAAGTGGAGAGAGAGAATGAAATAAATGGATCGAGCAACCAGTTTGGCCTTCTTCCTTCTTCCTTCCGTCGCCTGCCCTTGACCGACGGCACACACAGCGGGTTCCGGGGCACCGGACGCGGGTGGTGAGACAGAGCCGCCCAGAGAGCCTGCGAGCTTTAGTTTTTTACACTAGACGATTTGTTTTGTATTGCTTGTTATGGATTGAATATAATGCCTAGGAAATTCTATGTCATTCTCTTCCAGTAGCTTCAGTTTATAGTCTCTGGATCTTGGCCATTGATGAGATTACATGGCGCCAGGGCAGTTTGTGGGTGTGACTGCCAAGCTTCTGGAAAACTGGGGAGCTGGGAGGGGGAGGCCCAGTCCCAATCCAAGCAGGCTTGGAGATCTTAGTCACAGGTTCCTGCATATCTGGGTTTTTTTGCCAGTCCTCTCTCTGGTAGGTTCATCCTGTTTTGGGTGAGGCTCATGCCCTCTTGGGTGAGGCTCGTCCGAGCATGTGGAGAGTAGCCTTGGACATGGCAGTGGTTGGTTCTAGAGGTTTTCGGCTGCCGGAATTCTGCCTGGGGCAGGGAGGGATACTCAACCCGTCCCCCTCCGAGGTGCCCCCGTGAATACAGCCTGATGCGGGGTCAGGGCATTCTGTGGCGCTCTCTTCTGGGAGCTTTAGGTTATAGTCTCTGGGCCTTGGCCATTGATGAGATTACATGGTGCCAGGGGCAGTTTATGGGTGTGACTGCCAACCTACTGGAAAACTGGGGACCTGGGTGGAGGAGGTCCAGTCCTGATCCAAGCGAGCCTGGGGCTCTAATTCACGGGTTCCCACCTACCTCTGCACTACAGGCCCTAACTGCATCTTTTGATCTCTTTCAAGATTTATGGGCCTCTGAAATAAGGCCAATAAATGAGCTTATATAGCTGAGATGGAGGTGGTTTGTGGGTGCATCTCCCACATACCTAATTTTTGGCTGTCTAATTCTTGGTAAACTTGGCCCCAAGTTGTTGGGGTCTGGCTAAAGGCACAGCAGCAATTTTGGGGTATCTGGAAGTCTGAAGGTGTCATCAAACTGCTGATGCACTCACCCCACAGGTACAGATTTACCTGCTGGCAGCACCATACCCCTGAAAAAAATTATTTTTATTTTATAAAAAAAAGTATTAAGTTTTTTTCCCCTCTTTCAAATGATAAATAATCTCTTTTGGCTTTATTCTACCATGTAGCTTTTACTTTTATTATAGGTCTTCTTCACAGAACACTCTCCTCTCTCAGCCATACAAAAATGAGTTGTATTCTTTCCACTTACCTTCTGTTCATACAGGAAGAGCAGGATAGCTAAGGTCACCTCAGCAAGGAGGATAATCAACAGCAGGACAAAGAACTAAGGGATATCAGAGACATTGATAACAGTATTAATTTTAGTTCTTCCCACCGCCACTCCACTCTAGAAAGATTCAGACAATTCTTTTTACATATGCACCGGTTTCTGTTCCTGTCTTCTTGGGTCTTCTTTTACTACATGTTATATTCCTAAAACTTGACTCCAAGTCTCTAGAGGATATGTCAGTATCTTCTATCTATCTTCTACCTAAACTGTTTTATTTTTCACTTGCCTCTTGAACTTTATGTAACAAATTGAATGTTACATAGTTGCATATTGATCTGGAAAATCTATAAAGCAATTTGTATTAACCTATTGAAATAACTTATAAAAAGTGCAGCAAACTAAATTATGTGCAATTCTTATGCACATATATGACAGGGAAGCATCTTAGACCATTTATGGAAGGTAATAGTAATCCAAAGAATTTAGAGATTAAATTTTCTATCAGCTAGTAACTCTAAGTCACATCCTTAAAATTCATACTAATGTGAGAATTTAGTTAAAGGGGTGATATTTTACTTCAACCATATACAAAGAAGAATTAAATGCTACAAATGGAAACTATGATGATGAAAGCCCCTATTCACTATATCACTGTTGTTCATCGATTTACTTGAGCAGGCACCAGTAACATCTCTATTCCTCCCAGCCCTGAGATTTTAGCAGCCTCTCCTTACTCGTCTTTCCCAATGATTGAAGGCTCTTTCAGGTCAGGGGAATAAGACCTATTGTTACTGTTTTTGGCATATTGAATACACCACAGGTTGCTTGCAGGCTCTGAAAGCCCTTATTAGCAGTGTAAAAATGAATGCAAAGAAGGATGATGCTCACTTCTAATTATCCTACAATTCCAATGAAAAGCAAAATACTATTGGTCAGACTTGACTTATCAATCCTATAGTTCTATGATTTCCCTGAACCATGGTATGCTGCTAAGAAACATCATGCCTATGACTTAAAGCATTGTGTAAACTCTCTTAGGGCATTACATGTGTATCTGGGGACTCACCGACATAAGCAGGCACTTGTTCTCTTTGATGGAGCCCATGCAGCCAAGGAAGGCAACCACCATAATAATGGAGCCCACAATGATGAGCACATTGCCCAACGTGAGGAAAGGAAGTTTATGGAAGAGCACTCCAAAGCTGTTGTGGACCAGAAAGTAAATCCCAAAGCTCAAAATGCAGCAGCCACAGAACTGAAATGAAGAATTTCATAATATTTTTAGTAAAGATGTGATTCTTTGATATCTCCTTAAATTCTCACTTACTTGACATCAATTATCTTCTTCCATTTTCTCTATCTAGGCTTTCATACACAATCTCTTTACCCAGATTCCCCTCCTAAAAAGGGTGATGGTCCTGTGATGGTCCACTCACTCTTTATCCTTTCCATATCAGAAACCAGGTGAAAGACCAGAGAAATAGCTCAAAGAACTGGCAGAGGGGCCAGAGTGACAGTACAGTGCATAGTGCATTTGCCTTGCATGCAGCAGGACCAGGTTTGATCCCTGGCATCCCATATGATCCCCTGGGCACCAGCAGGACTCATTCCTGAGAACAGAGTCAGGAATAATTTCTTAGCATCACTGGGTATGTCCCCAAAAAAGACAAAGTTAAAAATAAATGATTGAGCACATCTTTGCAAGAAGCCTGGGTTCAGTCCTTAACTTTGCATGATTCCCTAAGCAACCTTTGAGCACAGATCCAGGAGTAGTGTTTATTGTGGCTACAAAACAAACAACAATAACACAGATTCTAGGAGGAACTTACATCTGCTGATAGCATAGGATCTTCCTGCTTCAAATTCCCTAGTTTTTGTTTCACCAACTGGTTACACATAGTTTTGCCTTTGGAAATTACAACCACATTAAAGAGATATTATTTGTTTAGATTTGGGGCAATCCTAGGCGGTGCTCAGGGAACCATTATGTGGTCCTGGGGATGGAACCAGGATTAATTACATGCAAGGAAATCACCTTAACTTCTGTAGTATTTCTCTGGCCCTTAGAAGAGATATACTTTTTGAAGAAATTCATTTTGCTAAACTTTTAAGAATATTCTACACATATGACTATCAAACCATTCTACACCTAAAATCCAACTGTTGAATTTGATGTAGTGAATTATCCCCAGAAAAGGTAACTGCCTTCTCTTTCAAGCAACTATTCCCCTTTATGGGGTGGATGGTGGGGAGTATAAGAGTCATTCAATCCACAGAATGTAAAGTCAGGTTTTTCACCCAGGAGCAATAACTAGCCCAAATTTCCCAGGGGTCAACAGCATCTCCTAAGTAATGACACATGTGACTTTCATTTTGCAGACTGTGGTGGATAAGAAAGAGAAGGAAATTATTACCTTATTATGAGGTTGGATATGCTGGACATAATCCAAGTACATATGAGTTGTGCTCCAAATCAGAACTTTCAGTAGAGAGAAGTAGAGCATAGTTGAGAGGTAAACTCACCCATAGTCAGAATAAATACACTTACCCAAAAAAGCAAATTGAAGAAAAACAGTACATATTTCAGTAATTTCAAGCTACTCATGCCCATGATGGTATATTCTTGACCTAAAAAGTAGAGAAAATGAGAAAAAGAGAATAACTTGGTTCTGCAAGATATACCAGACCTCAGAGGGTTCACTTGTTTAACACTCAGGAATTTCAGCATTTATTTTATTTGGAGGGGGGCAGTGAGGAATCTATACTCAGCAGTGCCCACAGGATGTTCCTGGCTCAGTGCTCAGGAGTCATTTCTGGCAATACTTGGGGCATCATATATGTTGCTGGGGTTTAAATGGGGATAGATCTTTTTTTTCTCTATTAATTTTATTTTTTTTATAATTTATTTATTTTTAGTGAATCACCGTGAGGGTACAGTTACAGATTTATACATTTTTGTGCTCATACAACTTTTCCCCATACAAAGTTCGAGAACCCATCCCTTCACCAGTGCCCATTCTCTACCACCAGTAAACCCAGCATCCCTCCCACCCTCCCCAGTCCCGTATCCCCCCACCCCACACTGCCACTATGGCAGGGTATTCCCTTTTGTTCTCTCTCTCTCTAATTAGGTGTTGTGGTTTGCAATAAAGGTGTTGCGTGGCCATTGCATTCAGTCTCTAGTCTACATTCAGCATGCATCACCCTTCCCTAAATGGGGGTAGATCTCGAGCAAGGCAAGAGCTTTATCCCTATAATATTTCTCCTGCCATCCAGCATCAATTAGGATTTGAATTGTGACTCTCCTTTGGGAAATGTTCCTAAATACCATGCTCTCTTAGTCTCAATCAAATTAGGTCCCAAACAACTCATTGTGGACAATTGTTTTAGCTTTAGTTTAGTCAGGCAGGGATGTTTAGCATTGAATTAAAACTGTATACAACAGCAACATAGCCATTTACAGAGAAAGATGAATCATAATGATAGACAATAGTATAGTCAGTCAGTGCTCAGGGATAATGGCTGGACATTTATTCAGGAAGAGAGACCTTAAGTCAGGGGTGTGCTGGTCAATCAGATGTGGAGAAAGAAAGACACTGTTTTCATCAGGCAACTTCTTAAATTTCCCATGTTACACTTGGGAAATTTCCCATATTACTGAAATTACTTCACCTTTTTTAATTTAGTTTTTTTAATGTGAAAATATAAAATCACATATTTGGGATGTGTGCCTTTGACCAAGATATGTGAATCAAATTTACTTTCTTGACTAAAATAACCAAAAAGTTATATAGATGATAATATGATGGCTGGGAAGAAACTGAACAACAGACAATAAATGACAGTGATGACTGAGATATGGAATGTAAATGATAGGAGTTCTATGCTTGCTCTAGTTTATTGCTTTGACTTTGGACAGATAGGGAAATCTGAGTGCCTGAATTGAAGAGAGAGAGCTGCTGAGATTGAGAGACTGAGGGCTCACTGAGCAGAGTAATTTAGAGGAGACTGCTGCATAGGATCAGACCTCAAGATCCATGGAAAGTATTTGTATTAGATTTTAGTGCCATTGAAAACAAATTACAACAATTTTAGTGACTCAACACAACATAAATTTATTTTTGTAGTTTCAAAAATCAGTTCAAATTTAAGGTATTGGCAGGGGTGCATATCTATGAGAGATTCCGGGAAAGAAACTTTCTTTAGTTTTTAGAAGTTATACATATACTTTGTCCCCTTTCTCACAAAACTCAACTTCTTTCTTTTGTCCATCACATCTTCCACTTCTTATTCTAGTCACTTATGTCTATCTGAAAAGGATGCAGGTGATTAGATGGGTCTAGTAAGATAATACAGGATGATCTTTTCATCTCAAAATGTTTAATTAGTATCCTATCAAATTCCCCTTTGCCCTATAAAGTACATGGAAATATTTAGGAAAATCTAAATCTAGAGAATTTTGGGTATAAAGACAGTTTATTCTTGGATAAGAATATCAACTACTTTGGGGGCCAATGGATCTCAGCAACACGCTACACATGCCAGGCCAAAGAAATAGTGCTGATACCTGCCTGTTCCAGAGATGAACAGCCCCAGAAATACTTTGGTGATTACACCTTGCTTTCTGGGCATGGGAAAGGGAGGTAATTTTCAATTTCTAGGAAGAATGAGGGTCAAGGGAATGAAGAAAAAGATGGGGTGAAAAAGGACTCAATATATCCTAGCCACCCTCGAGAACATCATGGGACAACTGGAATGGGAAGGAATGGAAGTGAAGGTAGATGGTTGGCAACTACACCACTTCTGCTTTCTGATGACATCATTCTCGTAAGACCAAATATCAGCTAAGTGGAACGAATGCTGGCCAACTTCGACCGTGAGTATGGAAAGGTCAGACTGCAGCTGAATCTCACCAAGACAATGTTCATGAGAAACAGACAAGTTCCTGATGTTCCATTTGCTCTCAATGGAACGAACATCTCCAAATGCAGCTGTTATGTGTACTTTGGCCGAGAATTCAACATGACAAATGACCTGGCACCTGAAGTGCGGCAGGAAGAAGAGAGCAGTGTGGAACGCCTTCAAGAGCATTGAAGAAGATATTAAGAGGATGAAGAACCTCCAGCTCCAGGCACATCTTTTGGACTCCACCGTTCTTCCTGCACTAACATATGCCTCAGAGACCTGGGCCCTACAAAAACAGGATGAGAACGCTATTCGGGTATGTCAAAGAGGAATCAAAAGAGCTATGCTTGGAGTACCACGTTTCACTCAAGTGAGAGAAAGAATCTGGAGTTCTGACCTCCATCGAAGATCAAGAATCAGGATACTGTCTCATTTGCTAAGGTGTCAAAAATCAGATGGGCCAGACACGTAATGTGATTTGGAGATGACCACTGGACTAGAGCTGTTACCAACTGGATTCCACGGGACATCAAAATATCGTGTGGCTGCCCACCTATGAGATGGTCAGATTTCTTCGTCAAGACCCTGAATAAATGGATTAAGGCTCTTTGTGTTCCTGGAGTGAGCAGACGCCATTGGGTTACACTAGCACACAACAGGGACGAATGAAGACGTTACTGGTGCCCGCTTGTGCAAATTGACGAACAACAGGATGACAAGTGACAAGTGATATCCTAGCTGACTGTTACAGGAAGCCAGTTACAGGCAGGCAGGTGATATTGCTGAGGGCTTGGCAAGGATATTCCAGGGAAGTCCTGGAACCCCAGGTTACAGTTGTTCTGATTCATCTTCTCAGTGGTTCCATTCACAACTCCCAAATGCATCTTTTTCTGTCAGTGCATTTGTTTCTCAAAACCAGCATCATGATGCCATTCCAGAGCACAAGAATGCCAGCAATGAGTCTAGATCTTAGATAATCTGAATTAGAAATTGACCAACCGATGGACAATCTACTTCCTGAGTTTTGTAAAGACAATTGACAAACATCACATGTCTCTACACATCTATTCTTTGGAAATAAATATGATTACATAGGTATGTTTGATATTCAATGGTTCCTCTTGCTTGAACAGACAGCACTCAAGACTCTAAAAAACATTTGGTCAGATCTTCAGTACTGACCAGTTTTTATACTTTCAAAAATTATCAAACTTATCAGAAATTAAAGATACAAAATCTGTATCCCAACTCTGAAAAAGTAAGTCAAAGCACAGCACATAGCACCATCATTGGGAATGGATTTCTTTTGTGGAATAAAGGAGCAGATGTTGAGAGTTTGGATAGACTCTGAAAATCAAAATATACCTGAAGCTTACCAAGATGTCTTTAAGACTGGTTTTTACAGAGGGTCTCCTGAAAACAGAAACACTTAACACCAAAAACAAACAAACAAAACAATGATTATCAAGGCAAACTCAAATGATTCTCTCTCTCTGTGTCTCCGTGTCTCTGTCTCTGTCTCTGTCTGTCTGTCTGTCTGTCTGTCTCTCTCTCTCTCACTCTCTCTCTCTCTCTCTCTTTCTTTTCTGTTATTTTTGTCTATATGGACTCTTAAAAATACTTTTTTAATCTGTACACCTACGGGCAACAATAGGGTTTGATTCTGTCAGTTGATTCTGTCCAGATGAAAAATGTCACCTTTGAACGTGTTGAAGAAGTGGAGGAAGCCAAACAGAAATTACAGAAAGTCGGGGCTGGAGAGATAGTAGACTGGATAAGACTTAGCATTTGTCTGACCCAGGTTAAATATCTGCAACCCATACAGTACCCTGAGCCCCTTCCAGAAGTAATTCCTGAGCACAACCAAGTGTGACCCAATTCCACCCTCCAATCCACTAAAAAGAATTACTTGAAGTTATTGCATTTTTTTAAAAAACACAAAATAATTATTGTACTTTAAGATATACTCCCCAGAGTTATTCTTTCAGTTGGACTGCTAGTGACAGGGAAGAAATGTCTTGCTTATGCTGTAACTAGAGAAAGTGGTGTTCCTTTTCATTAGACTGCTGGGTCGGATTTGATGAGATGTTTGTGGGTGTGGCAACTAGGCATATAAGAAATCTTTCTAGGGAAGCAGAAGCAAATGCTGATTGTGTTGTATTTATTGGTGTATTATATTCTGTTGGTGAGCCTTAATCAAACCTCCAATGTAGCCATATTCAAGGCAGACTATAAATCTACTTCTTACACAAATAAATGATTTTTAAGCCAGTGAAGGAACAATTATGGTAAAAGTCTCAAAATTTCCAGAGGAATCATACAATGCCTTAGTATATCCTGATCACTTTGACATCCAACCTAAAACTCCAAGGCCGAAGATGTAAAAAGTTAAATAGAAACTTTGAAATAATATTCCAGTAAAATAAGGTGTGATCAGTATATTGTTTCAAAAATTATAGTTTGATGTTGGCTTTTCTAAAGTAGTTGAATTTTGAGTCAAACATTGTCAAAGCAGCAGTTGATATAAAAAATGATTATGATGAACAAGTTTCCTAAAGATAAAATTTTAATGGAGTCTGAAAATAGAGGAGTGGCAATTGCTAACAACAGTGTTTATAACAACAACAAACATTACTGTGTTATAAATCTGATCATGCTATTACTTCATACTAAAGATACCACATCTACCAAGAAAGTCATAGTCATGTCACGAGGCTCCATATTGAGACCTGAGAATGACAGGTGGAATGAAACCAGAGCTCAGCTGCTTGCACAGATGGATGTTGGAATGGGAGGAAGAATGGCAGAGGAACTCATATTTGTAAGTGATCATATTACCACAAGGGATTCTTGGGATTTTGATCCTGCAGCTAAAATAATAAAGTAGATGGTGTCCAAATTTGGACTGGGTGAAAAGCTTGGAATTATGACCTATATTGATACAGAAAAATTGAGTCCAGACACTCTGTAATTGAACAGGCAATCAGAATCCTTCTAAGGGACTCAAATGAATAAGAAAAACCTATGTTTTAAAAATTATTATGGTTAAGATAATGAGTTTAAATGGTGTTGAAATAATTTATGGTCTTGGTATACACAGTTTTCTTGCCTCACCATGAACAAAATGCCCAAGAATCCCCACCCATGCTTCTATAGCACAACATTTTGGACACTCATACAAAAGCACACAAGAATCTAAGCACAAACTTTATTGTGCCTTGGAGATTTAGAGTCTTAGAGTACCAAAGATACTTGAGGGGAAGAAGTTAGAAATGAGACAATAACTTTCTTATAAAGATGTTTTACTGGAATATAAGTAATATTTAAGCAGTTTTATTTTGCAAAGTGTTTTTTTGTATCCTGAACGGTGGAGCCTGGCAAGCTCCCCATGGCATATTTGATATGCCAAAAACAGTAACAACAAGTCTCACAATGGAGACGTTACTGGTGCCTGCTCAAGCAAATCAATGAGCAATGGGATGACAGTGACAGTGATGCTTTTTTGTATAGTTGACCTGATATTGTCACTAGAGCATGAAAAAAGCTCAATCTTCTATTACATTTACCAAATTTTGGTTATTCTCCTTACTATACATATTGCAAATTAGTAACCCATAGTAAATATGATAAAGTAACAAAAAATCAGGATTGACATACTGTTTGAGAAATGTCCATCAGTTATTAAGTAGAAATTCAGTAAATATTTTATGGTTGATACTCTATTCGATATGAATAAATTGTTGCTTAAGGTTTTGGCAAGTATTTTTACTTAGAAAAGTAAAATTCTTTTTTGGGGGGCAGGTGCTTTCTGTAATACTTTTAGGGATTACTCTTAGGTCTGCTCTCAGGGATATCTCCTGAAGGTGTTGGGGAACTATACTCAGCGCCAGGGACAGAACCCCAGTCAGCAGTGTGCAAAGCACAAGGCAAGAGCCTTACTGCTGTACTATTTCGCAGGCCCCCCAAAAGTAAAGTTTAAAAATTGTCTTTATTTTTAGATAGAAAGTACAATTTATTTAATAAAAATCACATTATTTTTGGCAAACAATGCTTCAACTTATATCAGTGTATAAGTGGAAAATTCATTAAATGCATTTAACTATGCTCCAGACTGATCACAAATTAAGGAAAGGTTTTATTTATTTTATTTATATAATTTTTTTGTTTTAGGAGTCACACACAGTGATGCTACGAGACTGAACCCAGGTCTACTGCAAGAAAGGCAACCCTCCACCAGTGCCCATTTCTGGTGGAGGGATGTAAGCAAAATGCAAACACGAAAGTTCATAAGTTTGTAACTATATCTCATGGTGATTCACTAGTAAAAATTTAAATAAATAAAAAGAAGAAAACATCTAACCCCATCAAAAAATGGGGCAATGAAATGAACAGAAATTTTCTCAAGGAAGAAATACGAATGGCAAAAAGGTACACGAAAAAATGCTCTTTATCACTAATCATCAGGGAGATGCAGATCAAAATGACTATGAGATACCACTTCACACTACAGATACTGGCACACATCCAAAAGAACAAAAGCAACTGGTGTTGGCGTGGATGTGGGGAGAAAGGGACCTTCTTACACTGCTGGTGGGAATGTCGACTGGTTCAGCCCTTTTGGAAAACAGTATGGTGGCTTCTCAAAAAATTAGAAATTGAGCTCCCATTTGACCCAGCAATACCACTCCTGGGAATATATCCTGGAGAGGCAAAAAAGTATAGTCGAAATAACATCTGCACTCGAATGTTCATTGCAGCACTGTTTACAATAGCCAGAATCTGGAAAAAAGTCAAGTGCCTGAGAACAGATGACTCGTTAAAGAAACTTTGGTACATCTACACAATGGAATATTATGTTGCTCTTAGAAAAGATGAAGTCATGACCTTTGCATATAAGTGGATCAACATAGGAAGTATGATGCTAAGTGAAATGAGTCAGAAAGAGAGATACAGACAGAAAGATTGCACTCATCTATGGAATATAAAATAACAGAATAAGAGACTAACACCCAAGAATAGCAGAGATAAATACCAGGAGGTTGGCTCCAAGGCTTGGAAGCTGGCCTCACACGCTGGAGGAAGGGGCAGCTCAGATAGAGAATGGAACACCAGGTAAAGTGTGGTTTGAGGACCTGAACGACATAGGAGATGCATGCTCAAAATAGACTATAGACCAAACACGAGGGCTGCTCAGTGCCTCTATTGCAAACCACAATACCCAAAAGGAGAGAGAGAACAAAAGGGAATGCCCTGACACAGAGGAGGGATGGGGTGGGGGGATGGGGTGGAAGTTTGGGAGGGATACTGGGAACATTGGTGGAGAAGAATGGGCACTGGTGGAGGGATGTAAAGAAAATGCAAACATGAAAGTTCCTAAGTTTGTAACTGTACCTCAAGGTTATTCACTAATAAAAAATAAAAATTAAAATAAAAAAATAAAATAAAATAATAAAATTAAATTAAAATTAAAAAATAAAAGAAAGAAAGGCAAGAGCCCTGCTCACTGTATTATCTATCCCCTCAACCCCTACAAAGGTAGTTATTTTTTGTTTGTTTGTTTGGGGGTCATTCCCAGTAGTGCTCAGGGAACACTACTGGCTTTGCACTCTGGGGACTCTGGGAACGGTAAAGGGTGCTGGGGATCAAATTTGAGTTGGCCGCATACAAGAAAAGAGCCCAACCCACTGTGCTCTGGCTTCTATAAAAGATTTTTCAAAGCTCTACATGCATTGTAAATGTACAGATAAAATCAGAATCTAATTCATGATCACGATCACGAAATCCCTGTTAACCGTCAATTTCTCGAGCGGGCTCAGTAACCTCTCCATTCATTCTTTCCCTGAGATCTTAGAAGTCTCTCTGGACTGGGCCCTCCCAACAATGTCGCACTGGAGGCTCTTTCAGGGTCAGGGGAATGAGATCCAGCTTGTTACTGGATTTAGCATATGAATACACCATGGGAAGCTTGCAGGGTTGTCCCATGTGGGCAGGAAACTCTCAGAAGCTTGCCAGTTTCTCCCAGAGGGAGAAGTAGGCTACAAGATATCCTACTTCTGGGAGCTCGCTTTTAAGTCTCTGGATGTTAGCCGTTGATGGAATTACACACACCTGGTTTCCTCTGCTGGTACCTTCATGTTTGAGGCCTGTCCAAACGTGTGGAGAGGGGCCTCAAGAATGGCTGTAGCTAGGTTCCGGTGGTCTTTGGCCGCAGCCGCTGGGAGCTCTGCTCGGGGTGGGGAGGGAAGCTGAAGCCCATCCCCTCTGAGGGGCCCCGGGGAAGACAGACAGGCATGCGCGCAAGAGACTCTCTGAGAGTCACAGAATCCAAGGTCACAGAATCAAATTATACGTTTAAATTGCATTTTAGTGCAGCTTGCATTTCTATGTATTTTTACCATAGCACAGCGGGTAGGGCATTTGCCTTGCATGTGACCAATCAGGGTTTGATTCCTTCGTCCCTCTCAGAGAGCCCAGAAAGCTACCGAGAGTATCTCCCCTGCACGGCAGAGCCTGGCGTATTCGGTATACCAAAAACAATAACAAGTCTCACAATGGAGACATTACTAGTGCCCGATCGAGCAAATCGATGAACAACGGGACTATAGCGCTACAGTGCTACAGTGAAATTTAGTCCAGAGCAGTAGTATTTTGTTTAAAAAGTAACACACCCATATTGGAATTATATGCATGAGAAACCACTATTAATAGTATTCTAAATCACAGAATCTCAATAAAATTGTTTATAAATAAATAACACAACTCAAATTCTTAGTAAAAATTATTTATGTTATTGAAAGCAAAGTCAAGCCAAAAATCTCAGTTCCTTTCTAAGTCATCTTCTGGATCATCCTGTATTAGAAATGGAGTATCATGTTTATTTATTTATTTATTATTTATTTATTTGTTTATTTTTGCTTCTTTGGTAATACCCAGCGATGGACAGGGGTTACTCCTGGCTCTGTACTCAGGAATTAACCCTAGCGGTGCTCAGGGAACCATATGCGATGCTGGGAATCGAACCTGGGTTGGCTGAATGCAAGGCAAATGCCCTACCCGCTGTGCTATTGCTCCAGCCCCCATGTTTATTTTTGTTCAGTGTTGTATTAATGTGATGTTATAGGGTTCATAGATGAATTTACTTAACTTAATATTTTAGAGCACACTGTATTGGTTTTGCAATCAAAATATATTATTGAAGTGATTTTAACACTTCCTAGAGATTCCTAAACTAAAATTTAACTGAAGATCTAGCCAGAGGGTAGCTCTCAGAGCTGAAGCACATACTTCACATGTGGGAGTTTAGGGTTTGACTCTGGCACTGTATATTTCCTCATGCTCTTCCCAGGGGGGTCCCAAGCACTGCCAGGTAGAACCTAAATGAATGAATGCCTTCCAGAACCTCTGCCCCCCAAATCCGAGTATATATCTGACCTAAATTTCAAACCTAAATCTATCATACTTGTGAAGAAATAGAGAAAAAAATTTGACACCTTAGTTAGGTAAATTATTCTGACAAGATACCAAAAGTACACTCCCTAAAATAACAAACAAATTGAAGTTTTTTAGAATTAAAATTTCCTGGTCTTCAAAGAGACTATAAAGAAAATAAAAAGATAAACCACAGTTGGGGCGGGGAGGTGTGAAATGACAATATAGTAGAGGGCAGGGAGCTTGCCTTGCATGTGGCCAAGCTGGGCTCAATTCTTGGCATCCCATATGGTCCTTTGAGCACCACCAGGAGTAATTCCTGAGTGCAAAGTCAGAAGTAAACCCTGTACACAGCCAGGTGTGGCCACCTGCCCATCCTCCTCCCTCAAACAAAACAAAACAAAACAAAACAAAACGACAAGGGCTGGAGTGATAGCAAGCGGGTAGGGCGTTTGCCTTGCACGAGGCCCACCCGGGCTTGATTCCCAGCATCCCATATGGTCCCCCGAGCACTGCCAGAAGTAATTCCTGTGCGCATGAGCCAGGAGTAACCCCTGTGCAATGCTGGGTATGACTCAAAAAGAAAAAAAAGAAAAAGGTCAATGATGAGGAACTATTATAAAATCATATAACTTGAGGCACTTGCATCCAGAATACAAAAGGAACTCTTAAAATTCTGTTAGAGAGCAAATAATCACACTGAAAAATGGACAAAAGCACTGAGCAGTTACTTTGTCAAAAATTGTGTATACATGCTTGGTGAAAAGGTCCATGAAAAAGTGTGCAGCTATTCTTCACTACCTGAAAGTAAAGCTTCCTGTGAAATCCTTTGTAAGTTGAAACGTCTTGAAGCAAAGATGCAATTATCACTGAGTTTTCCAATGTGGGTAATACCCTCAGGGGAAATGGATAGGGCACTAGAATGACCTTGTGGGTGGGGGGCTGTAGCAATCTCTGGAGCAATTGAGGGAAGGAAATTTCTGTTTGTCCATTTGAAGGTTGACTTAAATCTTCCAGCTTTAACTGTGTTTGTTCTCTTAAAGAAGGTTCACTTAAAGTAGCATTCCAAGGGATGCTGGGATTTTTTTTTTCCTGAACAGGGGCAAGTAAGACCAAAAAGGTGAGAACCTATGATATGCGGGAAAGAACTTTGAACATTACTATCTCCAAAAGGCAACCTACCAAATCCTGCCAAGTAACCTATAAGTTAGTAGGAACACAGAGCAAAAGCTAGAGTGATTTGGCAAGTCCAGTGTCTATACGGTAGTACTAGGGGATGGAGCTTGGCAGTGCATCTCTTGCTGCTTGCCTGAGACTTGTCTTTATACTGACTTGCTGCAAACAAATGCCAAAAGAATGCAATTGTCATCTTCTGTTGTAAAATGGAAAATCCTCTGGATTTCTTTAGTTATGGAAATTTTTGTGTGTAAAGGAAACAATATAAAAGGAATATTTGAAAAGTTAGGGATATTTGTACTTCATTAGCTTTTTACTACTGTAAATTTGGGGCCAAAGAGATAGTACAGAGGGCAGGATGCTTCCCTACATGGGACCAACTTGGGTACTATCCCAGGCAACCTGCACTGTGTGTGGTGCAAAAGCAAAACAAAACAAAACAAAACAAAACAAAAAAGCAAAAAAGCAAAACAAAAAAGAAAATCAACACTATGAGATATATCCACTCCAGCATAGATAAATCTCAAAATAATGAAAGAACTCAATGAAAATAGAAAATACATAGTGAAATGCAATTTTAGAAATGAAAACTGACTTGCAGCAGAAAGCAAATCAATGATTGCCTGGATGATTGGAGTGGGGAACTGGGTGGGGTAAATAGAGGGAGAGGAGGGCAGAGTGGGAGAAAATAATTTTATTTTATTTATTTTTATTTTTTATTATTTTATTTATTTATTTTTTATTAGTTTATTTTTAATTAGAGAGTCATCGTGAGGGTACAGTTACAGATCCATACATCTTTGTGCTCATGCTTCCCCCATACAAAGTTCGATAACCCATCCCTTCACCAGTGCCCATTCTCTACCACCCGTAAACCCAACATCCCTCCCCCCCTCCCCAGTCCCGTCTCCCCCCACCCCACCCTGCCACTATGGCAGGGAATTAATTCCCTTTTGTTCTCTCTCTCTGATTAGGTGTTGTGGTTTGCAATAAAGATGTTGAGTGGCCATTGTGTTCAGTCTCTAGTCTGTATTCCGCCCGCCTCACCCTTCCCCCACATGACCTCCAACCACATTTTACTTGGTGGTCCCTTCCCTGAGTTACCCAGAATGAGAGACCAGCCTCCAAGCCACGGAGACAACCTCCTGGTACTTATTTCTACTAATCTTGGGTGTTAGTCTTATAGTCTATTATTCTATATTCCACAGATGAGTGCAATCTTTCTATGTCTGTCTCTCTCTTTCTGACTCATTTCACTTAGCATGATACTTTCCATGTTGATCCACTTATATGCAAACGTCATGACCTCATTTTTTCTAACAGCTGCATAGTATTCCATTGTATAGATGTACCAGAGTTTCTTCAACCAGTCATCTGTTCTAGGGCACTCGGGTTTTTTCCAGATTCTGGCTATTGTAAACAGTGCTGCGGTGAACATATAAGTGCATATGTCACTTCGACTATACTTTTTGGCTGAGAAAATAATTTTAAAAGGCTGCAAATAATCTTTAAGGGGTGATGAATATGTTTGCTATCTTCAGGAATGTTGGGGAGTTGGGACACACCCATCGATGCTCAAAGCTTACTCCTGGCTCTGTGTTCAGGGATCATTCTTGGCAGTGCTCAGGGGACCACTCTTGGTGCCAGGGATCAAACCTGGGTCACCCTGTGCAAGGGAAGTACTTTATCTGTTGTACTATGATCTAGTGCTTTCTTTCATACTTTGGCTCATGGACTTTGGTGAAATTTGTTACTCTTTCTACCTCTGACTCCTAAATCTGGTTAACTAATTCTGAGACTCAGTTCAAGGTTCAGCCTTCCAGTATACCTTCCCTGAATATGTCCAATTCTTCATGTCCAATCTCCATTTCCTCCTCCAGGAGAGTATAGGTAACACCATGCATTGTATTAAGCTAATTAAGCATTTGATTTATATGCACATCTCTCTTAACTGGAATGTGAGTTCCTGAGGGTGGAGCTAGTTCTTTACCATTGAATCCTCAAGGCTTAACAGAGCATCTGATTATTCTTAAAAACCATGAGATTTTTGAATATATAACTAATTTTGTGAAGTACTGTATACATGTCGCTGCAATTAAAAGTCTGTTGTTGTTGTTGTTGTTGTAGTGAGAAGACTTGACTTGAGATTTATTCTGTCAAAAAACAAAACAAAAAACACAATCTTTTGGACATGGGCAGATAATCTACTCAAAAAGAGATTGAGCCAATGCAACTTAGAGCCCCGTTAGTACTGAAATTCTGAAGTATCATAAAACTTCTTCAGGTTCATAAAATCTAATTGTCCACAAAACAAAACTAAGGTGTCCACAAACTTGGGAACATCCTCACTGATCTTTCCTTTAAAGAAGACCCTCTTTTTCCAGTCATATTTTCTAGTTTTAACATTTGAAGGAAGAAACTATCCATTTGGTGAATATTGTCACTACTTTTACCACTTGCAATGATCTTCCCAGTTTTCATATAAATGCAGAGAAAATATTCCTCTATTTCCGCTTCTAATTCTTTGCAATGACTGGCCAGTTAATGGGCTTCTACACCTTCTGACAAATGATGTATAAGAGTTAATACCTCACAGTCAGACTCCTGGTTCCATAACTCATGACTGTGATGAAATCCTGTAATGTCAGATTTCTGGAAATGCCTGACTAAATTACAGTGAGCTCTGGCTCCTCCCATCATCATTTATGGAGCCATAGAAGAATTTCACAGGTTCCTCCAAAGACCTTGTTGTAGTGAACAGTCTTACAGTTCCATCTCTCTCTTCTTTAACCCATATTTTTAGCTCTATCTAGTCCAGTTTTGAATTTAATCAAGTAAAGAAGTGGGTAATATTAGATAGAAGTTTCAAGAAACTATCCATTCTTGGTAATCAGCCTCACTAAAAATCTAGCCTTATCTTTAACCTTCAATTCTAAGATTGAACTGTGGAAATCAGTTGGAGCCTTAGGAAGAGAAATTTATTTAGGAGTTGGTCATAAATGTTCCTCAAATAGACAAAACCGTAGCAATGAGATGAACCCATGATCAAACTACTTTAGAAGTAAGTGGGATTAAATAAAAATCAAACAATAAATAAGCTTTTAAATTGAGTAACTTGAGAAGTTCAAATTATTTTAGAAGTAAATGGGAGTAAATTAAAAATAAACAACTATTTTAATTGAATAACTTGATAAGTTTTTCAGTTGAATGACTTATTTTGTTAATGTACATTGTGGCTCTCTTACAGAAAGTAAACGTCTATTTTTCATATACAGCTTCGCAAGAGTTTAGTTGGTGGTTCAATCCCTGGTACAGAGTGAAATGTTGGCAATTCTGTTGTTTTATTTCTGCAGTCCTGCTCTCTGTCATTGCCAGAACCAGAGGGCCAGGTGTGTAGGTGTGTAACCCCCAATGAGAAACACTCTCTCTCTCTCTCTCTCTCTCTCTCTCTCTCTCTCTCTCTCTCTCTCTCTCTCACACACACACACACACACACACACACACACACAAACACACACAATTAAATTTGAGCAACTTGCCTGGTAGTACAACCCCTTGTGAACACCTGTGTGAAAACTTAGTAGCCCCTGGTGAGTACTGCAAAAAGAACTTGTGTGAGCACCACAGCTAAAAAGTATGACTCCAGCATACTTGTGAAAGAAGTATAACCCTCAATTTAGCACTACCACCTGGTGTGCAAGCCCAGGAGAGCAGCAGCCAGGCAGGCTTGTGCAAACCCTGATCATTACAGAGAAAATAAATGGAAGGGGGGAGGTAAAAAATTTTTTTGAATGTTCTTTGTTCGAAAAATTAAACAATAAAGTGAAAAAAGAAGGCATAAAATCTGACACCCCATCTCCCAGAGATTCCGTTGTTGATGAAAATCTTTCCAGACGTTTCTCTCTTTATATTAGTTACAGGTTCATTTGCCAGTTTATAAAAAAAACCAAAACACTATTTGGTTAATTATTGATTTTCTATTCCTTCCTACATGGAGCCTGCACAGACTTCCCATTCATCAAGGAAGAATATTGAGGCTTTTTAGATCACCCTTTACTCCAGTACTTAGAGAGAAGGACAGGGAAGGAAAGAAAGAAAAGGGGAAGAAGAGAATGGGAAGTAATGGGTGAACAGGCATGAGGGAGTTAGTTTTATCAGTGATATGGGTGAGTGGTATAGTCATATACCCAAAACACACACTTAACAAAACTGAAAAGTTGAGATCTAAGCTGCAACCATATGCCCATACAGTTGACAGGCAAACATGGGGTGGTGTATGGGAACACTGGAAATATGGGAATATGGGAACACTGGTGGAGGAAAGTCAACAATAGTGGTGGGACTGGTGTTGAAATATATGCCTAAAACTCAACAATCAATAATTTTGTAAATCATGCTTCTTTAATTAAAAAAAGAGCAAAAATAAATTAAAAGTATTGGTTAAAAAAATTAAGTCTTTGAGTAAAAATATTTAGTGTATGTAGAAAGAAGAATTATTTTCCATGAACCCCTCCTCCAAATTAAGATCCTCTGCCCAAAGTAAATTTAGATAAAATATAGAATTCACATAACCCTGAAAAATGCCAAGTTCTCCATAAACATATGATATTCAGAATCTTCATATATACCTTACACCTAAATGTCAACAGCCCCACTTTGCTGACAGAAAATCCAACTCTCAAACAGCTTCACAACTGGCATGAAATCACCCAGCTAATAGTCAACTGAGTAGGGACTTTGAGCTTTCAGTCTCCTAAAAGTCCAGTCCTTTCCACTGCCCCAGATTCAGGTTGTGTGCCTCCCTTTCCTCAGCTCAATTTATTCACTGTAATATGAGGAATCTCCATGGAAACGCCTTTCACTGGTCACAGACTAAACTACTGGAGAAGGGTTTACATGGGGTTTTCGTGTGTATCTCTTTGAAGGATTAATATAAGCAATTATGGGGGATAGGCACCACTGAGACAAAAGAAAACAAAACCATCAACACATATACACTGATTTTCTCTCCCACCACTTATCAAAGAGATGAGTCTGTCAAATTAGTAATCTTTATAAAATTGTTGTCTGTTGAAAAAATAAATTTCCCTTCAAGGCTGCTCTCAAAGGAAAAATTGTAGAAGGGAGGAAAAAGGAAGAAGTTATATAAGAGAGAAAACATGAGAGAAGACAAATCCAAATGATGTTATAGACTGTGTCCTTCCATTTAGGAGTGTAGCAGGAAAACAACTCAACAGAAAAAAATCAGAGATAATGCTAGCAACTAAGCTAAAGCACAAGCTTTCTTAACAAGGACACTCTATTATTTTGGAATAGCTACAAAAAAGTTACCACTGCTGCAGAATCAGTAAATGAGACTTCTTTGTCCTTAACCTAACAATATGTGGCAGAGAAACCCTGTTTCACAGGCTTGTTTATGGTATTGGCAGGAAAGTTATACCCAACATAAGCAAGTTTCATTATCTGTCTGATAAAGTCTCCCCTGAGGAATTCCTATCAAAAGTTTGAATAGCCTAAATCTCAGAAGGCAGTATCCGGGACCCAGAGTTGCATTTTAGAAAACAGCTTGTCTGTATTTATCAGGAATATGAATTCAGTGATAGGGTGGGCAATATCTTTGTACACCAATACCTGAAATTTAAACATATTATAATCCTATCGCCTGAACTATGATAAAAATTAATTTAAAAAAATGTAAATATTGCAAAATACCAAAAACAAACCAAAAAATTGAGAAATTTTTCCAAATAAAGAAAACCGAAGAGACATGATTATTATAAGCAGTATTTGACTAAAGATTTTATTTTCCTAGCGTGAACACTACTGGGAAGGCTGTTGGAATCTGAATAAGATCTGATTTTTGTTTTATTTCAGGGACACACTTGCGGTGCTCAGGCTCTGTGCTCAAGGATGATTCCTGGCAGAGTGTGGGGAACAGTATGAAATGCAAGGAATAAAACCTGGGTGAATCACGTGCCAGATTACCTGCTATGCTGTCTCTCTGGCTCTTAAGATCTATATATTTTTAAAAGTATTTTATCAGTATTAACTTAATAGCTTTGATTATTGTAAGCTTATTATACAAGAGAATGCTTTTTGGGTGAGGGGATATGTCAAAAAGTCATAGAAAAATTTAACTAGCTATTTAGAGTTTTATTACTGTTTCTCTATGAAATGCTCTTTCCCCCACAATATACTCCATTTTCTTACATTATTTCATACTAAAATTGTATTTTTAGACATCAGTCTTTATTTCCATAAAAAAAGGTGCATTTTTGTAGAAAATGCACACTAAAATACTTAGTGGCAAAGGGATACCAGGTCAGCAATTATTCTCAAATGATAAGTCAAATGAGAATTTAAAATAGGGTGGTAAAATGGTAATAGTAGGTATATATGGATTCAGAGGATCAGTGGGAGTGAGGACTGCATGGTGTTGGGGACCGAAGACCTGGTTCCCTGCATACAAAGAATGTGCTCCAGTCCTTTAAACTCTCTCTCAAGCCTTCTTAGGGTTTTATTTTCAATGTTTTTCATTTTTTGCTGGTTGAACGTGTGTCCAAAAGTAAATAAAAGAATTGAACATGAGTAAATCATCTAAGGAATTCTGATTTCAAATCCTAATTTAGAGTTTGATGATATAAATATCAATATTCTAAAATTGCTCTTTTTCTGCAAGAGAGAGAAACCAGGATAGCTATTTATTATTCTTTATGTCTCTATTTCTAATAAAAGGAGAATGTTGAGGCATAATTTACTTTAACAATTTTTTAAAGATGTGAGGCTTCAGAGTCTACTTTATTTTTTGCAGGGGCCAAAGAAGGGGTATGTACATCAGTGCTCCGGGCTTACTCCTGGTTCTGCCTTAGGCAGTGACTGGGAGACCCTATGGGGTGCTGAGGAGCAACTCAGATTGATCACGTGCAAGGCAAGCATCTTGGCCACTGTACTATTTCTCTGGTCCCCAAAGTCATTTCTTATTCCAATTTTTCAATCTGATTCTCCTTAATTTTAAAATTCTGAAAGTTTTTCAAATTACATTTAATCATTTTATTTGCCTGTATATTAATTTTAGATAAATTTGGATTTATAATTAGTTGTATCCTTATGTTTTCTTAAGTCAAGAATGTAGTGTAATGATGTTTATTTAATAAGATAATTAGAAAAAAGGGAATAAGATATATTAGGCAGGAAATAACATTTCATAGAGAATTGGGAAACATTCTATGCAACAGTACTTCTATGACTTTGGGTAAATTACCTTACCCTAGGGATGGAGCGATAGCACAGTGGGTAGGGCATTTGTCTTGCATGAGGCCAACCTGGGTTCGATTCCTCTGTCCCAGTATCCCGCACGCATGGCAGAGCCTGGCAAGCTCCCCATGGCGTATTCGATATGCCAAAAACAGTAACAAAAAATCTCACAATGGAGACGTTACTGGTGCCCACTTGAGCAAATTGATGAACAACGAGATGACAGTGCTACAGTGCTACCTTACCCTAACAGAAAGCTGATTGGAAAGCTATAATAATTATTAATATTTCTTCATATATCACTGTAGCACTGTCGTCCAGTTGTTCATCGATTTGCTCGAGCAGGCACCAGTAACGTCTCCATTGTGAGACTTGTTACTGTTTTTGGGATATTGAATACACCACGGGTAGCTTGCCAGGTTCTGCCATGTGGGCGGGATACTCTTGGTAGCTTTCCGGGCTCTCTGAAAAAGACAGAGGAATCAAACCTGGGTCGGCTGCGTGCAATGCAAATGCCCTACCCACTGTGCTATCACTCCAGTCAGTTAAAATCTTTATTTGAATCTAAATAATCTCTAAAGTTTCCTTAAGTAGCAACATTCAAATACTTGAAATATAACACTCTTATTTAAGTGACGACTGAATTGTATAATTGTGGCATTTTTGCTTTTTATAGTGATTCTTGCCCAATATATCTGATGTTTGTTGCTGTTGCTTGGGCAGAAACTCAGTGTATTAGTGAAGAGGAAATTAATAGAAGATTAGTTGCTATATCCCCAAAGATCTATATCTTCCATTTTTTTTTCTTTTTGGGTCACACCCGGCAATGCACAGGGGTCACTCCTGGGCCTGCACTCAGGAATTACCCCTAGCGGTGCTCAGGGGACCATATGGGATGCTGGGAATTGAACCTGGGTTGGCCGAGTGCAAGGCAAACGCCCTACCCGCTGTGATATCGCTCCAGCCCAATATATCCTCCATTCTGAATGCTCCACACTGACTTTGGATACACATTATCTTCCTCTTCCCCACTTTTACTTCTATTCTTCCCCCTGCTGACTCTCTGACTTCCAGCTATAATCCTTTCCTTTGTTCTAGCCCCAATTCTCTGGTTCTTCACCTCAGCTTCCTTGGACCTGCAATAGCAACTGGGTGCTGGAGATTCCCCAATGTCAGGTGCCTTTTTCTAAAGCACTTGGGGTAAAGGGATCAGGTCATCAATTATTCTCCAATAAGACATCTGGTGAGGATTTAAAATAAGGTCGTAACTGTGAATATTGTGTATATAATAATAAAGAAGATCCAGAAATTCTTAATACTATATTTTATTTGGGAGCCATAGGCCCAGGGTTATCTGCATACATTATATGTTCACTCTGTTTTGGTCTTGGGTTTTTTTAATTTGGTGCTCAGGAATTATTCCTGACTTTGTGCTTAGGGGTCACTCCTGGTGGTGCTCCAGGACCATACGTAGTGCAAGGATCCAAACTAGGGCTTGAAATCAGGGCAAGCACCTTAACCCATGCTAACTCTCCAGGCCTGGATACTCATTCTGTACAGGAAGTGCTGTGGCTTACTAATATAGGAACAACACCAAACCACTCTGACTAAATCAACACCACGTTTCCTGGAACAGAAGCTAAAAGAGAAAGATTATAACCTGGCGAAAAGTTTCACCCTTCACTCTAATGTAGGGGAAAGTCTTGGTTTAAGGAGGATGAAATATGACTTTAAACTCTTACTTCAAGCCACAACTGATCCACTATGTGGTGTGGATATCTTAGGCATAGTCCAGAGATAGAGCTAGAACCTGCTTTTTAGTGACCGCTTGTTTACTCAGTGACCAATTTCAGTGTTAAGGTGTAGAACCAAGAAGGAGAAAGGGATTCTTATTTCCTCTGGTGCGGCAGCCATATGTCATACGCCCATCTCATTTGCTTACTTTATTTTCTATCATGCTGTGGGGGTGGTGGTGGAAATTTCACGCTTCTTTGAGTTTCTGTACACTATGCCCTCTCTGAAGTATTATTGCCCCCCAGATTGTATAACAAACTGATACTTTTTTGAAAAGTTAAGTAGACTCTTCCTTTCCCTGGGGAAGTCTTAGGCAAACTTACAAACTGTTCCTACATTTGTTCACTTCTACTCTGTTACAGAAAAAATCACCACATTATGTTTTATCTGTGTATTGCCATGTCTATCCCCCTGTGTCCAACTCTACGAACACTTTGAGATTTACAACCAAAAGACCATAAATTGTCCTTGTGTCTCCAGCACTTAGCCTGCCCAACGAAATGTGGAGGGGGAGCAAGGAAGAGACACAGACTCATGTCTGAAGTCTTAAAGTCTTCCAGATAGTCAGCATTCACCCGAGAACAAAAAAATTAAAGACAAATGCTGAAGAAATTGATCATGTCAGATTTTGAGTTCCATCCCCAGCACAACAGGTGCCACTTCCCACCTTCAGAAACTTCAACTTAAGTATCTTCCGCCTCAAGCCCACACTAGCAAAGCTGACCTTGAGTGGGAACACCCCATTTCCCCCCTACCCCAGCATCACTGGGAGAAACAGTATAAAAAAATTAGGATCAATCAAGTTTGCCTTTTTCAGATATATTCTTCTTTTCATTACCATAGATGAAGTTGTTTAATAACAATAATGATAGCTGGACAGGATGGACTTAGAATCACTTCCTGTGAATGCAACAGTGCTCCTCCTTTAAATAAAATGCAAAATACTTTTACTGGCCCTCACAGGAAACATCACAGGAAGTCATGTTTCAGTTCTGTCTGTGCTATATTCTTCAACCGCAGTTTCAAAACAGTACAGATTCTACTGGAAACTGATAAAACAAAATGTACTTATTTAACCAACAGCTAATATTCTACTTTTGTGCAACTTTTTTCCAAAGCGTGTGTACATGCATGTGCATAGATATACATACACACACACACTTGATATTTCCCATGGGAGTTCTTTTTTCCTTTTCGTTTCAAAATTTGAGTTTTATAAAATAAAAAATTAAACAGGTCCAATCATGGTGGTAGAGGGGAATTAGTTTTTTGCTGGAAATCATAATGTTTCATGTACAGACACAAAAGTTAAACTGTAATGTGCATCTGTAAACTATATAACCTTGAAAACCAATGTTACTTCAATAAACAAAATTAAGTAAACTGTTATTTAAAACAATGAGCACATCTAGGTATCCTGCCCCCACCATTTTCACAGAAACACATGTATTTATTCCAACACTGTGTCAATTGTCCATTTCTCTCCAAAATCTGTCTACCCATAAAGGCAACATTTTCTGAGTTACATTGCACCTCAAATGAACAAACTCCTGGCACATTATTTACAGTTATGCCTTGGCTTTCATTCTAACTGGTGTGATATCTTTGATCGCTTATCTTAATTTCCAAATTGGGCATTTAAAAATGAAATCCATCCTCAGTACTAAAATTCTGCTTTCATGGGAACTGTCAGAAGGCTAGGACCCTTGTTTGAAGTGTTTTCATCTGGCCTATGTGGCTAGAAACCAAAGGGGCTGTGAACCGAGATCTGGTAAAGTGAACAAAGTAATAACTCCATGAAGTTCCTTAATGGAAGAACTGTTTTCTGGACAAACATTTTACATATATTATATAATATATATGATATATATATATGTGTGTGTGTGTGTGTGTGTGTGTGTGTGTGTGTTCCTGGAGTGAGCAGATGCCATTGGGCTACACTAGCACGTGACAGAAACAAATAGAGATGTTACTGGCGCCCGCTTAAGCTAATGGATGAGCAACGGGATGACAAGTGAAGTGATATAATATATATGTTTTATATATATATATATATTCTTTTTTTTCTTTTAAATTCCTCCTTTCCACTAAAGCACAGTGACTAGTCCATGGAGACACTTATCAAATATATTAAAATGTCTTATTGTTTGTTTATTGTTAAAAGCAAGTATCAGTAGCCCTTACTGTGATTTGAGAATTACAAATTTTCATTTCTCTTTGTTATGAGGTGAGTGTGCTTCTATGAGACTTTCCTTTCTTTCCAGAGAAAAGTCAAGTAAAATTCTTGAAGATCTTGGAAAAAGAATGCTTTGATATAAAGTTTTCTTTTTTTCTTTTTAATTGTGGTTTATTCATAAATGTCTCCTGATTATTCAATTGCAAACACGTATACACAGATAATATAAGATATAAAGTTTTCTATAAAAATCTGCCCCACAAAAACTATTGTGACCACAGAAAATCATGATTATCATTTTTTTTTCTTTTTGGGTTACACCTGGCGGTGCACAGGGGTTACTCCTGGTTCTGCACTCAGGAACCACTCCTGGCAGTGCTCAGGGGACTATATGGGATACTGGGTATCGAACCTGGGTCAGCCGAGTGCAAGACAAACGCCCTACCCTCTGTGCTATCGCTCCAGTCCCATGATTATCATTTCTTTGAGTTACATTAATCATTGCAATATCAAATTTATTTGGTTGGTGCATGTCATATTATATTTATCAATTTTCATATTTTTTGCAGCAAGAATAAGTTTATTTGGAAGAACCCTGAAGTTCACATTGTCTTTTCTTCACCCTGGAAATGTAACTTTTGTTTTTTGTTTTTGGATCACATCCAGCAGTTCTTCGGGCTTACTTCTGGCTCTGCACTCAGGAAGTGCGTGGGGAACCATCTGGGATACCTGGGATCGAACCTGGGTACACTGTGTGCAAGGCAAATGCCTTACCCACTGTACTATCACTCCAGGCCCAAACATGGTAACTTTTATCTCTTGAAATAAAAGTACTGAGCACACCCTGTGTTCCTAGCTCTGAACTATGTGTTGTAATTTTTGTTGTCTTTCTATTAAGCGCCTCTGAGCAATTACAATGAGAGTCACTAGATATACTTTAGACAATTTCTGTGATGAAGGCCTGAATCTTCCAGCTGATTTTCTAAATAGTTCTGCTTTTGGTTCTTTTCTCACTTTGAAATTATAAAACCACTCTTCTAAAAACCAGAACATGATGGAAATCTCCCCACATCATCTGCTACAGAGGCTCTAGTCACCAGAAATAACTACACAGAGAAATTCAACTTCTGAAGAGACGTAAGCAGTTAAATGGAGTCAGCTAAGGAGATATCCAATCTGGAAACTTGGTTAATTAAAAATCTTTCCGACCCGATTGCCTTTTGAGGATTACTAGGTTCTTGCCGAGCTTTTTACTTCCCGATAACTTTACTTCCTTACTAACAATTTGTGAAACAGAAGTTAAAAGAGATTTTTAGCGTTGCTAGAAGATTTGGAGACGCCTAAAACACCTTATCTCACACTTAATGGTTCATGTTTTTGCTCTCAAATCATAATAAAGTGTCGTGGATCTTACCTTTTGCAGTCACTACTCCTCAGTCTTTTAGGCGAAAGTTCAAATTATCCCTGAAGGGCCACGACAAGGCTGGTAACACGGATGTCTGGTGCTATTTATGTAAAAGGAGAAGTGGAGGAGGTATAAGTATGTCACACGATGACAACAGGAAACCCGTAAGAGAAGAGGGAGGAAGTGGGCCTGGGCCTCTCCTATTTAGACAAGAGATATAATCTTATGGTGTTTAAAAAATTAATTCCACAACTCAAATATCTAATCTAGTTTCTATGAAACACAGGAAAACTCAAAGGATTGAGACTTAATCTCTTAAATCATTTCATTCTCCCCATACTCTCAAGCTCCCTTTGGAAAGATCTCTACTCTTCAGTTTGATGTAGTCAAAATTATGTATTATACTTAGACAAAAGTGTTGTTAGGCCAAACATCAAGGAGAACTGGGAGAAATTCTTTGGTTAGTAGAGGGAGCCCCAAATTTAGAAACTAAAAGTGTAGGCTTCATTTTCAGCTTTATCTCTGTATTCTGTAAACTATAAAGTAAATTTCAATCTCTTAGCTTCAGTTTACTAATAGTAACATCAATCATGCTACTAGATAATTTCTGTTTTAAACTAATTTATAACTAAGAAAACAAAAGCTCAAAGAGGTTAGATAATTGTCCAATGTTATGCAAATATGAATTGCAAAATTGATACTCAAATTAGAGTTACAGAGGCTGTGATTTTAGAAACTGACCAGTAGAGAGTTGCCAGTATTCATTATGGTTTTAAAGGGATTTTCTTAAATAGAAAATGTTAAAGGGTTAAGACATAATCCCTATATAGTTAAACTTTTTATGTTAGTGGTGTTTAGGCAAAATGGTTCTAATAGTATTACTTTTTATGGTATTGCTGTGGAGAGCCTGGTAAGCTCCCTGTGGCATATTCAATATGCCAAAAACAGTAACAATGAGTCTCACAATGGAGACTTTACTGGTGTCCGCTCGAGCAAATCGATGAATAATGGGACAACAGTGCTACAATGCTACAGTGCTGTGCATAGTTGCTGCATCTTTGACACCGACACAAAGCACTCTGGCCCTCCACCACAGTCTTACGTTACTTCTAGTCTGCCTCTGTCATCCTGCTCCCACCCTCCCACAACTGTTTAACAATTTAGTTATGAAACCAAAGGCTAAGAGTTTGTCATAATTCGATACTATTTATTCTCTTGACTTCTCGATTTATAGATGAGTGAGATCATCGACTATTTGTTCTCTCTCAGACTTCACTTTAGTGTCCTTTAGTGCCATCCAAGTTTCAACAAACAAGAAAAGTTAATCTTTTGTTATAGTTGAATAATATTCTATTTTGTGCATATATTACAACTTCTTTATTATTATTAGACATTTGAGTTGTTTTCAGACCCTGGTTATTGTACTATGAACAGTTAAGAACATAAGTGTGCATATATTTCTTCAAATTGATGTTTTGGTGTTCTTGATATAAAAACCCAAGTAGAATTGCTGGGTCATGTAGAAAACTTTTAAGAAGCTCCATATTGTTTTACATAGGCTGAACCATGCAATAGTGTCACCAACTAGATTAAGGGTACCTCTACTGTCACACACCACCAACAGTGGCTTATCTTAATACATGCCATTCTCACTGGTGTAAGGTGATATCTCATTTCCCTAATAGCAAAGGACAATGGACAGTTTTATCACATATCTACTTTCATTTTGCATGTCCTCTTTGTTACTGTTTTTGGCATATCAAATAAGCCACAGGGAGCTTGACAGGTGCTGCACAGCAATAACATAAAAAAAGTAATACTATTAGAACCATTTTGCCTAAACACCACTAAATATAAAACGTATCACTGTATCACTGTCATTCCGTTGCTCATCAATTTGCTTGAGCGGGCACCAGTAACTTCTCCTTTGTGAGATTTGTTGTTACTGTTTTTGGCATATCGAATAAACCATGGGTAACTTGCCAGGCTCTGCAGTGCGAGTGAGATACTCTCAGTAGCTTGCCGGACTCTCTGAGAGGAGCGGAGGAATCGAACCCGGGTTGACCACATGCAAGGCAAACACCCTACCCGCTGTGCTATCTCTAAACATAAAAAGTTTAAATATATTGGGATTATGTCTTAACACTTTAACATTTTCCATTTAAGAAAATCCTTTTAAAACCATAGTGAAAACTGGAAACTATCTACTGGTTAGTTTCTAAAGAATTGTCTGTTCATCTCTTCTCTCCATTTGTTGACAGGGTTATTTTGTTGTTGTTGAGTTTTATGAGGGCTTTGTATATCTTACCTTTCTAATCTTATCTTTCTCTTTATTTTATTGATCTTTATCTTATTTTTCTTTCTCTGTAGATTCAAATCACTGAAGGTAACTGAAGGTTTATATCCTGGAGATTTCTGTCAACATTTTCTTAATGTATTTATAGATTCTGGTCTAAACTTAAAGGATTTAATCCACTTTGAATTAATATTTTGTTGTTGTTATTTTGCGGAGCCACACTCAGGCTTTACTCCTCCTGAGGGCTTATTTCTGGCTCTATGAATCCAGGTCACTCCTATCAAGTGTGAGGGATGGGGCCCTTGTGGTGCTGGGGACTAAACCTTACATTAAATTGGTTTGCATATATTGAGCCACATGCAATAAGATTTAATGTCCTAGGGTGAATCCCACTTGATTATGGTGTACATTCCTTTATATATTATTGGATTCATTTTTCTTAGATTTTTGTTGAGGATCTTTGTTTTGAACATTAGGATATCCCTGGTTTTATAGGAACCATTAGGAAGAATGCTGATCTCTGATATTTTGCAAGAGCTTGAAGAGTTTAGGCAACAAGTTCTGTTTTTTAAGGTTTGGTCAGATTCTCTAATGAACTCATCTAGATCTGGGCTTTTTTGTCCTTGGGCAGTGAAGTGGAGAACACCCAAGTGTTGTTAGGAAGGCCCAGGCCCACTAGTGATTCTTTTTGTTTGTTTTGGGAGGCCACACCCAGCAGTGCTCAGGGCTTACTCCTGGCTCTGTGCTCAGAGTTCACTCCTGGTAGGGCTCAGGGGACCATCTGGGGTGTTGGTGGTCAAGTCTGGGTTGACTGTGTAGGCAAAGCAAATGCCTTACCTACTGTACTACTACTGATCGGGCTGATGCTGGTGATTCTGAGCCAGCGCAAGAGTTGTCTGAGGACATGACGCTGCTTGGGTCCTGCAGTACCAGGATACCTCAGCCACTGGAAGAATCTGGGGGCCCCCAGGGCCACACACACCACATAGCTCAAGTGTCTCGAGGGCTGTGTCTTGCAATACTTGAGAAACCATGTGGTACCAGGGATAGAACCAGATTGAGTGTACTTCACTCATGCACCTTAACCACTGTACTATCTTTCAGCCCTGAATCTTCCTAAGGGGAAGATTTTTATCACGGTTTCAATTTTCTTCCTCAGGAATGTCTAATTGAGGTTTTCTACTTCTTCCTGATTTAGTCTTGGGAAGTTGTGACTCTAAAAATACACTAATTTCTTCTTCTAGGTCATCAAACTTAATCGCATAAAGTAATTTATAGTGACCTCTAATGATCTTTTGTATTTCTGGGATATCTGTTGTAATATCTCCCCTTTCCTGATCTGATTTAGTTGTATTTCGCCCCTTCCCCTGCCCTCTCCACCAGGGGTTTGTCAAAAAATTTTTGTTTTGTTTTTTGGGGCCACACCCAGCAGCAATGCACGGGTTAATCCTGGTTTTGCACTCAGGAATTACTCCTGGTACACTTGGAAAATCATATAGGATGCTGGGGATCAAATATGGGCTGAGCACTTGCGAGGCAAATGTCCTACCTGCTGTACTATATCCTTCAACAATATTTGTTTTTTTGTTTTGGATTTTTAATTTATTATATTTTAAACAAAGTTGTTCATGATGATTTGTTATGGACATTCATAATCTCAACACCAGTCCCACCACCATTGCACCTTCCCATCATTATTTCCAATTTTCCTAACCACCCCCTAAGCCTGCCCCCATAGCAAACCCTCAATAATTTATTCTATATTGCTTGTTATAATTTGCTAAAAGAATAATTTTTAAAATGTTTCCTTAGAAGAAAGTTAGTGAAGATTGTTGTATCTCACCATGGAGCTAATCAATAAACCATTGAATAAGAGATTAGTAAAATGTTGTTGCAGGTTAAGCCTTTGTGCTTATATTTTGTCAATTGAGATTGGTTACCTTCTATATTACATTTCATCCAATCTGTTGTGCTACTTCTGGTTTATCAGTGTTGTAGAGTTTGAGATGTCATGCACCCAGGAAATTCAAATTTTTAATGTGATGACACAGTTGGAATTAAATTTTTAATGGGTGGCAGCTTTGCGTGACTGGTGGGTCTTGAGGAAGTACAGGGAGATGGAGGGAGGTAACCAATCTCTGACTTTGTGAAGTCTGGAGATTTCAGTCACAAACCCCACATACCTGAGTTTTCAATAGATTAATTTCTGGATGAGGCTCAATCTGAGTAGTGGAGTCCAGCCAGGAGCATGGCTACAATTGTGGAGTGTGGAAAATTTCAGCTCAATGATATTTTGAAAATCAACTCCTGGTTTCATTTCCTTCTACCCTTCTCTTGATTTCTATATCATCATTTCAGTTCTAAATTTTATGGCTTCTATACTACTTTGGAACTCGTTTATTGTATTTTTATTTTTTAGTTTCATGTGCTGTGAGGCTGTTGACTTAAACTTTTACTTGTTTCCTGATGTATGTTTCCTGTTCATAGGCTGTAGTGCTATGAACATTGGGGGTTGAGAGCACTGTACATGTCTATTAATCATTGTTCTCTAGTTTCTTATTTGGAGGTCTTGTTTTCTTGTTGATGTTCATTTCTAAATGAGTCATTATTTTATAATTGCAGAGCACTAGACTAATAATTGCACCTGTTTCCAGATACCACCAACACCACTGTTTTCCGATGCCCTCCCTCCCCCCCTACTCCTCAGTTCAAGGGTCTGTTGATCATATCTCAGGAGTTATTTCCACTGTAATTTGTCTAATTATTTTCTACATTTATTTCTTTTTTGCTTTTGTTTATTTTTGGACCAGACCCAGCAATGCTCAGTCCTTACTCCTGACTCCATGCTCAGGGATCATTCCTGAAAGGGTTTGGGCAGGGTACTGTAAGTGGCACCAGGGATCAAACCAAGATTTTTTTTTATCTAATTAATGAAATTTATTTATTTATTTAATTTTATTTTTTAATTTTTTTTATTGAGTCACCATGTGGAAAGTTACAAAGTTTTCAGGTTTAAGTCTCAGTTATACAATGCTTGAACACCTATTCCCTTCACCAGTGCACATATTCCACCACCAAGAATCACAGTATAGCTCCACCCCGTCCCCCCCACACTCCTAGCCCCCCCACCCCAGCCCTCCCCACCACCCCTAGCCCCCCCCTTGCCTGTGTAACTGATAAATTTCACTTTACTTTCACTTTGATTGCATTCAATATTTCAACAAAACTCACTATTATTGTTTGGAGAGTCTCCCCCCTAAAGTCAGACCTGCTGAAAAGGAAGCATTTGACAATTTGTTTTCCATTGCTGAGAATGAAGAGGTATGAGGTCGAGTGACCGCACCTAGTGGCCTCACGGTTTTGGGTTTCTGTATTTTAGTATTTTGGTAACTAAGTCCAGAGAAAGATCTGCCAGGAATTGCATCACTGCAAACTTGCACTTCTCAATTATATTATATTCTACATATGATTGCAATCTTTCTATGTCTGTCTCTTTCTTTCTGACTCATTTCACTCAACATGATACTTTCCATTCAAACCAAGATTGACTGCATGCAAGGCATGTGCCTTATCCACTATTATTTCTCTGATTCTTCTGTTTCTTTACAGTCTGCATATGCAGGAGAACATTCAATATTTGTCTTTTACTTATGACTAATTTAACCTAGCACGACACCCTCCAATTCCATCTAGGTTGCAATAAACTGCAACATTTCATCTTTTTTTATAGCTGAGTAGTATTTTGGACTGGAGTGATAGCACAGCGGTTAGTGCATTTGCCTTGCACGCGGCCGACCCGGGTTTGGTTCCTCTGCCCTTCTCGGAGAACCTGGCAAGCTACCAAGAGTATCCCACCCACACAGCAGAGCCTGGCAAGCTCCCCATGATGTATTCAATATGCCAAAAACAGTAACAACAAAACTCACAATTACTGATGCCTGCTCAAGCAAATCAATGAACAGTGGGATGACAGTGCTACAGTGCAGTTATTAGTGGAGTTTTAAGGTTCCCTATGTACAATATCATGTTGTCTATGAATAGTGATACTCTGACTTCTTTACAAATTTAAATTCCCTTTATTTCTCTTTCTTGCTTAAATGCAGTGGCTAGGACTTCTAGTATTATGTTGACTAATAGTGGTGAAAGTGGACATCCTTGTTTTACATTCATTATAGCCTTCCATTAAAAATACCTTTTTCCCCTCTTGAGAATATTTTATATTTTCCATCTAAATTTGTGTGCCCTGATCTGATAGACCTCCCAATTTGCCTCTTAGGAGCAAGGATTTGCCTTTTAGAAATAATGCTCTGATCCTAAACAAATGAGCTTTGCTTTTTAAAAATTTTTAATAATTTAATAATTTTATATTTTAATAAAACGTTATGTTAGTGAAAGCATTTTATTTTATTTTATTTTATTTTAATTTATTTATTTTTAATTAGAGAATCACCGTGAGGGTACAGTTACAGATTTATACACTTTTGTGCTTATACTTCCCTCATACAAAGTTTGGGAACCCATCCCTTCACCAGTGCCCATTCTCCACCACCCGTAAACCCAGTGTCCCTCCCACCCTCCCCAATCCCATCTCCCCCCCACCCCACCCTGCCACTGTGGCAAGGCATTCCCTTCTGTTCTCTCTCTCTAATTAGCTGTTGTGGTTTGCAATAAAGGTGTTGAGTGGCCGCTGTGCTCAGTCTCTAGCCCTCATTCAGCCCGCAACTCCCTTCCCCCACATGGCCTTCAACTACAATGTAGTTGGTGATCGCTTCTCTGAGTTGCCCTTTCCCCGGAACGTGAGGCCAGCCGCGAAGCCATGGGGTCAACCTCCTGGTACTTATTTCTACAGTTCTTGGGTATTAGTCTCCCACTCTGATATTCTATATACCATAGATGAGTGCAGTCTTTCTATGTCTGTCTCTCTCTTTCTGACTCATTTCACTCAGCATGAAACTTTTCATGCCCATCCACTTAACTACAAAATTCTTGATTTCCTTTTTTCTAACAGCTGCATAGTATTCCATTGTATAGATGTACCAAAGTTTCCTCAACCAGTCATCCGTTCTGGGGCATTCGGGTTTTTTCCAGATTCTGGCTATTGTAAACAGTGCTGCGATGAACATACATGTGCAGATGTTGTTTCGATTGTACTTTTTTGCCTCTCTGGGATATATTCCCAGCAGTGGTATTGCTGGGTCAAATGGGAATTCAATATCTAATTTTTTGAGAGTCGTCCAAATTGTTTTCCAGAAGGGCTGAACCAGTCGGCATTCCCACCAGCAGTGAAGAAGGGTCCCTTTCTCCCCACATCCTCTCCAACAGCGGTTGCTTTTGTTCTTTTGGATGTGTGCTAGTCTCTGTGGTGTGAGGTGGTATCTCATGGTTGTTTTGATCTGCATCTCTCTGATGATTAGTGATGTAGAGCACTTTTTCATGTGCCTTTTGGCCATTCATATTTCTTCCTTGGTAAAGTTTCTGTTCATTTCTTTGCCCCATTTTTTGATGGGGTTGGATGTTTTCTTCTTGTAGAGCTCAACCAGTGCTTTATATACCATTGATATCAACCCCTTATCTGATGGGTATTGTGTAAATATCCTTTCCTATTCTGTGGATAGTCTTTGGATTCTGGTCACTGTATCTCTTGCGGTGCAGAAGCTTTTTAGTTTAATGTAGTCCCATTTGTTGATCTCTGTTTTTACTAGATTGCTTAGTTCCGTGTCACCTTTGAAGATACCTTTATCTTCAATATCGTGGAGGGTTTCGCCGACCTTGTCTTCAATGTACCTTATGGTTTGTGGTCTAATGTTGAGGTCTTTAATCCATTTTGATCTGACTTTTGTGCATGGTGTCAGGTCAAGGTCTAAACCCATTTTTTTGCATGTGGTTGTCCAGTTGTGCCAGCACCATTTGTTAAAGAGGCTTTCTTTGCTCCACTTCACATCTCTTGCTCCCTTATCAAAGATTAGATGGTCATACATTTGGGGTTGTGTGTAGGGATATTCCACCCTGTTCCATTGGTCTATGGCTCTGCCTTTGTTCCAGTACCATGCTGTTTTAATTGTTACTGCTTTGTAGTAAAGTTTGAGGTTGGGGATGGTGATGCCTCCCATCATCTTTTTCCCAAGAATTGTTTTAGCTATCCTTGGACGTTTGTTATTCCATATGAATTTTAGGATTGCTTGATCCATTTCTTTGAAGAATGTCATGGGTATATTTATAGGGATCGCATTGAATCTGTATAATGCTTTAGGGAGTATTGCCATTTTGACAACATTGATTCTCCCTATCCACGAGCAGGGTATATGTTTCCATTTCCTCATGTCCTCTTTGATTTCATGGAGTAGTGTTATGTAGTTTTCTTTGTAAAGGTCTTTTACTTCCTTGGTTAAGCTGATTCCGAGGTACCTGATTTTCTGGGGCACGATTGTGAATGGGATTGCTTTTTTCATGTCCCTTTCCTCTGCCTCATTGTTTGCATATATGAAGGCCATGGATTTTTGGGTATTGATTTTGTAGCCTGCAACTTTACTGTATAAGTCTATTGTTTCTAAGAGTTTCTTAGTAGAGGTTTCAGGCTTCTCTAGATATAGTATCATGTCGTCTGCAAATAGTGAGAGTTTGATTTCTTCCCTTCCTATCTGGATGCCCTTAATCTCTTTTTCTTGTCTAATAGCTATCGCAAGTACTTCCAGTACTATATTGAAGAGGAGTGGTGAGAGTGGGCATCCTTGTCTTGTGCCTGATCTCAGAGGAAAGGCCCTTAGTTTTTCCCCGTTGAGGATAATGCTTGCCGTAGGCTTGTGATAGATGGCTTCGACTATCTTGAGGAAAGTTCCTCCAAACCCCATTTTGGCGAGGGTTTTCATCATGAAAGGATGTTGGATCTTGTCAAAAAAGCATTTTATTTTTTAATTGAATCATACATAGTGAGATGCACACATGCAAATTTGTTCATGTTTGGGTTTCTGTCATATAATGTTCCAACACCCATCAATTCCCTTGTGTACATTTCCCACCACCAATGCCCATAGTTTCCCTCCTGTCCTCCCCCTTCCCGCCTCTATGGCAGCACTTTTCTTCTCTCTCTCTCTCTTCTCTCTCTCTTCCTCTCTCTCTTTCTGTCTTTCTGTCTATCTCTCTCCACCTATCTCTGAGGCATGGCAGTACCATGGTTGACTACTATAGCTGAAATGAAAAGAAACGCAGTAGTCTCTTCTTACTGCTGTAATAAAAATACCATAGGCTGTAAAGTATAATTTATCTCTCTTACTTCTGGAAGCTGGAAAGTACAAGGTCAGGAATACAGCAGATTCAGCATGTGGTGCAAACCTTACTCCCTGATTCTTGCTGTCTACTCACAAGGCAGAGGGTGGTGAGGAATCTGTGTGAGTTTCATTTATAAAGTCACATCGCTCACTTATGAGTGCCCCACCTTCACAATCTATTCTCTAATGACTCCATCTTCACATTGGGGATTAGATTTCATGAATTGGAGGCAGAAATATTAAGTCTGTAGCACATAACTGGAAGAGAACATGAATTACCAAGCCATGAAAACAGCAGAGGGGTGGGAGTGGTGGGAGGGATACTGGGAACATTGGTGGAGGCGAATGGGCACTGTTGGAGGCATGTAAACGATTACTGTATGACTGAAATGCAAACATGAAAGTTCATAAGTTTGTAACTGTACCTCACAGTGATTCAGTAATAAAAAAAATTTAAAAAACAGCAGAGTGTTAGAAGCTAGAGTTTTTCACAGAGAATGTTAAGAAGTTATTTAAAATATTTGAGTTTCAATTATTTTATCTGTACTGTGGGGACAATTTCTACTTTATAGACAATTGAGCAGCATATGAGAAGCTGTGTGGATAAACTTTTGTAAAGTTTACAATATGACGTGAATGTTAGCTATTATCCCTGATATATTCATTAGAGAAAACATGTAGTCAATTTTCCAGAATTTTGTAATTTGAAGCCTGAGACCTAATTAATAAAGATGTATGCCCAGGTAACTCATATATATATAGATAGGAGACAATATCTGCTCACTTGGTAGATAGGGGGAGGACCAGACCCTGAGAGAACGCTGACAGAGTGGCCCTCATATGCTGAAGCTTCTTTGTTTATGCATGAGAGTTATGATTCCCTCTTATTTTGTTTCATCTTCTTTCAGATCAGGTGGGTGTGCACCATTGAGCAACTGCCAAGATTGTGTAAATCTGTAACTCAGATAAGATAGATGGGATTTTTCTCCTGTCTCATCTGGGAGAGAGACAGAAGGAGAGACAGTGACAGAGACACAGAGATAAAGACAAAGACACACACAGAGAAAGAGGAAGAAAGAGAGAGAAAGAGAGGGAGAGAGAGAGAGAGAGAGAGGCGAGCAAGCAGGATAACAGTCTTTTCACAAAAATTGCTGCTCTTTTGTGATGACAGGAATGGCCTTCTTTCTTGACTCCACTAATCAAGAATCCACCTTGACTCTACATATACATTCCAACCCATCATCAGCTAAAGACTTCATAGCCCAGAAACAAGAATCAGGAACATGCTATAGGGCATTAAGCAATCTTTCCTTCATTTCTCTTGAGAGGGAATTGTAGTCTGAAGGTGACAAGAGGCCCCCTTTGCAGGGCTCCCCATTCCTGATCCTCAAAGAACAAAGACAATGTAAGGTGATTTAGGAAATTGAAGGTGAACTTCCCCAAGAGAAGAAACATTATGACATCTTTGATAAACTTGAAAAAATTATTGGTTTACGTTATTTTGAAATTCTACTTGTAAAATCTAATAAGAGAGAGGCTCAGGCTTAAAAAATACAGTGCAGATAGCTGTGAGTTACAAAATTCTATATAATGGCTGTAATATCATCAAAACAGTGGTTTTATATATCAATCAGAACATGCCAAATGTTCTTGATCTTATCAATTAATAAGTTAATTAATCCCAACATGACCTATGTATATTTGTATATTTATCAAATAGGAAAAAAACAAAGGAAGCTATAGTAAAATAAAGGGCTAATAATAAAAGTCATGTGTATAGCTGTTTGTGGATGCATATATGGCAGTAAAAGTCTTTATTAAAATCTGATTTTAAATGGATCAATAGTAAATAACATAAACACAAGAAAATATGTGCAAGGAGCACAGCGATGAGGCTCAGAATATTCATCCCTATCTCTCTCTGGTGACCTCTTTAGGCACCTTATACAACTCTAAGAAACCATTCGTTCAAAGTGACCAGATTTCTGGGTTCCTTGTTCACTTTGGTTGGGTTCTATTTTCTTTTTCTTTTCTTTTTTTCTTTTTCTTTTTTTTTTTTTTTTTTGCTTTTTTGGGTCACACCCAGCAATGCACAGGGGTTACTCCTGGCTCTGCACTCAGGAACTACCCCTGGCGGTGCTCAGGGGGCCATATGGGATGCTGGCAATTAAACCCAGATTGGCCGCGTGCAAGGCAAAAGCTCTACCCGCTGTGCTATCACTCCATCCCCTCTATTTTCATAATATTAGAAATTTAGTTTCACCAGCCCCACAGCCCTCACAACTTTGGAAAAAGACTTCCAGACTCCGTGATTTACTGCCACATCTCTGTGGAAATAGAAGCATACATCTACACACAATATCTCTCCCTCCCCATTTGGGAGCCTAGAAGTTGTGAAGTCTTTTCCCACAGAAAAGGAGTAGGAGGAAATATTTCTCCCAGTTGAGAACAATTGTGTTGACCACTAACATCCGGAGACTTTACTACATGATAAAAGTCTGAGATGTGCTATTTAGAATGGGATGGGTGGGTGTCAATGATTCTGATGAGTGTTGTGGTAGGCTGTATTCTCTCCTAGCTAAATGTGACCCTATAGGTAATTCTGTCATATACAAGTGAGGGGGGTGGGGCAGTGAGGTTCTTATATGTCCCTGAGCATAAAGAAAGAGCATAAACAGCGAGAAGTGGTGTGACATGGTAAGAGAAAAGTGGACTCAGAAACAAATACTGAATTCTAGTCTTTTTTGTCCTAATATTTCCCAGGCAAAGTCCACCTAATCATCTTGGAAATTCTCTGTTCAGAAGAAGGTAAACAAGATAATCCATAGTTCCCTAGCCTTTAAAAATTATGAATCTTTATTCCACTATATATCAAAATTTAATCTCTCCTGCAGGATAATTTTGACCAGGATTTTGGTGCAGATGAAGGAGTTTAGAATGATAGTGAAAAGGGCTTTTTGTTGAATTCTTTCAATGGGCCGTGACACTTACATGTCCTCACCAAAAGCTATGTCATATGAACATGACATTCCTCCTTCCTCAGTGAGAAAGGCTATGTGAACTTAGAGAGTATGCCCGAAGAACACTGCTAAAAAGAAGTGGAGACTCAATTAAAAACTTGACTATAATACAAAGTCTACCTTCCTGTCTAGCTATCCAGCTTCCCCCAGAGCTAATCTGCATCATTGCTTGCTGCAGATGCACAACCAGGAGATAATTAAAAGCTGACAGCTTTTAATAATCACTGAAAGTAGCTTAATATGGTTTGATAATACCTACCCATTATACAAGAGGAAGAAAAAGAGGGCAAATCTCTTTTCACAAGACAAAGTCTGGGAATATTTTTAGACACCCAATAGTTTCATATATGTTGATTTTCAAACCAGGATTTTGAGTGGTCCCCACAAAAGGTGAGTTAATTTATTTGCAGGAATGTAAGGGAGGAAAGAAAAGGAGAGAAAAGAGAAGGAGAGGGAAGGAGAGAGGAAGTGGAGAGGAGATGAGGGAAGAGAAAAGGAGGGAGGAAATGGGAGAGGAAAGGTGGTAAGGAGAGGGGAGGAGAGAGGAGTGGAGGGGGAGGAGGAGAGGGGAAGAGAGGGGGGAGTAGAGTAAAAGAAAGAAGGGGAGAGGAGAGGAGAGGAGAGGAGAGGAGAGGAGAGGAGAGGAGAGGAGAGGAGAGGAGAGGAGAGGAGAGGAGAGGAGAGGAGAGGAGAGGAGAGGAGAGGAGAGGAGAGGAGAGGAGAGGAGAGGAGAGGAGAGGAGAGGAGAGGAGAGGAGAGGAGAGGAGAGGAGAGGAGAGGAGAGGAGAGGAGAGGAGAGGAGAGGAGAGGAGAGGAGAGGAGAGGAAAGTTTTCAGAAAGCAATACTCCTCTTCAGCATGGTGGACACATGATCTGAGGAGTCAGACAAAGAGGCAGACAGCATCTGCTTGTACTGTGCTGATCTCAGCTTTTCTTCTCTAGTCAACTCAGCTTTTTAGAGCTACACAAAGCAAAGAACACATGACCACCATTCCCTGTGCTCTAACTGCTGAGAATATGAACCAGCAGGAGTTGGAGTGAGTGTAGGTAAGGATGTGGAAGTATAGGCAAGGGCCTCAATAAATTTGAAATTGCTTCTAACTGAGCTTTACCATTACCACAGCAGAGAAGACAGAGCCAGGTAGTTATGTCATGGCTCCTTTTTTATAGTCTCATCCCTCCAAACTTTCCCATTTCTAAGTTCTAAATCGAAGGATTAGAAAATGCTTTGCCTAAGCTGAATCTATCCCAGAGAAATGAATTGATACTTTATATTTTGATACATAATATCTTGGGGGTAGGCATTGGGGACTTCTATGCACTGATCAGGTGGCCGTGGATCCCACCAATGATTCTGAGTCAACTGGGTCTGAGTTTCAATCTGTGGATGCAATGCTGCTCAAGTTTTTGTTTGTTTTATTTAAACTTATTTTGTTCCATTTCTTAGAAAACATATTGAAATTTTGATAGTAATTATTTTTGTAAGGTTATTTTGGCTACATTTAGTCCCATTATACAGAAACATGGGATATCTCTATCTCTTAGTGTCTTTTTAATTAAAAAAATTTTTAATGAAGCACCGTGAGATAGAATTACAGACTTACACACTTTTATGATTATATTTCAGTCATACAATGGTTGAGTACCCGTCCCTCCACCAGCGCCCATTCTCCACCACCAATGTTCCCAGTAACTCTCCCGCCACCCCCACTCCATCCACCCCCCCACCCCCTCCGCCTCTGTGGCAGGGCATTCCCTTTATTCCCTTTTACTCTCTCTCTCTCTCTCTCTCTCTCTCTCTCTCTCTCTCTCTCTCTCTCCCCTCTTGGGTGTTATGGTTTCTAATATAGGTAGTAAGTGGCCATCATGTTCAGTCTATAGTCTACTTTCAGCACACATCTCCCATCCCGAGCGAGGACTCCAAGCATCCTTTGCTGGGTGGTCCCTTCTCTATCTCAGCTGCCTTTTCCTCCAACATGTGAGACCAGTTTCCAGGCCCTGGAGGAATCCTCTGGATCTTATCCCTACTATCTTTGGGTGTTAGTTTCCCATTATGTTACTTTATATTCCACAAATAAGTGCAGTCATTCTTCACTGCTGGTGAGAATGCCAACTGGTTCAACCCTTTTGGAAAACAATATGGACGTTTCTCAAAAAAATTAGAAATTGAGCTCCCATTTGACCCAGCAATAACACTTCTGGGAATATATCCCAGAGATTCAAAAAAGTACAGTAGAAATGACATCTGCACTTGTATGTTTATTGCAGCATTATTTACAATAGCCATATGGAAAAAACCTGAGTGCCCGAGAACAGATGACTGGTTAAAGAAACTCTGGTACATCAACACAATAGAAAACTATGCAGCTGTTAGAAAAGATGAAGTCATTAAATTTTCATAAAATTGGATCGACATAGAGAGTATCATGTTAAGTGAAATGAACTTAAGAAAGAGAGGGACAGATATAGAAGATTGCTCAAGTTTTTTGATGTTGCAAATTATCCCAGTCACTGTGGTGGTAGTAGGGCCTCCAGGGCCAATCCCAGAGATGCTTGGAGGATCACATGATGCCAGGATCCTAACTCAGGTGCTCACACTAACATGTAAGTACCCCCTAAACACTGTACTATTTCTTAGACTAGTGCTTAACAATTTAGTTATTGTTATCAATATTTCCATTACTATTTCTTTGGAACAATCTTAGATTCTCAGTAAAATTAAGTTAAAATTTGGTTTTCCCATATATCTCATCTCTAAACTTAACCAGCTCCCCCCACTATCAACATCTCCTATCGGTGGCATATTATTTTTAATCAATGAACCTACATCATAATAAAATTCCATGGCCAGCTTTAAGGTTCACTCTTGGTACCGCACATCTATAAGTTTTAAGAATGTATAATGACATGTATCTTCATTATAGTATCATGCAGAATAGCTACTCTAAAATTTGTTTGTGCATTGATTGTTTATATTTCCCTTAAGGCCTAACCTCTGGCAACCACTGATCTTTCAACAATCACCATAGTTTTGTCTTTTTCAGGAAGTCTTATGTTTGGCTTTTGTATATAGGCTTTTCAGACTAGCTTCCTTTACTTAATGATATGCATTTGAAATACCTAAGTGCGATTGACTGCTTATTAACATTTATTTTTAGCACTTAATAGTGCCTAATTGTATAGGAACAGAGAGACAGTTGAGGATTAAGCCATACTCTACAGTGCTCAGGGCTTCCAGGATTGTAGCTGGTGATGCTAGGGAAACTCCATGATGTTGGGACTAAACTGGGATCAGCTGTATGGCTCAGGAGAACTTTTGAACAGATGACCAAGTAATCTCTGGTTGTTAGGGCCCTTGCACCATCAGAAAATTGGTCCTTGCATTGAACCACCATTACTGGTTGACCAGAAATCACTGTGAGTGAAACCTGAGTTTCCTGATCACCACTTCAGAGCCCCACCTCTACCAAATAAATAGGTAAATGTGTAAATTAATAAAATCAATTTTCTGGGTGCACCATAGAAAATTTTTCCATCATCTACTTAAGAGACAACTTTAAGTTGTTTTCCAATTTTAGCAAATATTTGGTCAAGTTTTCCAGTTAGTTTTGGAAATTAATCTTGAAATGTCCATAGTCAATTTTTTGTGTGAAAACTTATCTCAAACTTCTGTGCATAACTATGAAGAAGTATGATTTTAGAATCATGAATAAAGAAAATTTAGGTTTTTCTACTCTGGAGTAGCCAGTGTTCTCTCTTGAAATACACATCTCTTTCTCTGTCTCTCTGTCTCTCTCTCTGCCATCCTATATCTCTGTGTACTTTTAATAAAACTGTTTAACTCTTAAATAAAAAAAAGAGTATATTGAATTTTGTAAGAAACTTTCAAACTGTTTTCCACTGTGGTTGTACCATTTTCCATGCCAACCAGGAAGAATAAAAGTCCCCATTGTTCTACATCTAGTATTTTCAGTATTCTAGATTTGGCTATTCTATTAACCAATAATGGCTATAATGGCAATTTTAACCTAAAATCAAATTTTAACATAAAATCAAAAGTATAGTTTTGCATTTTTAAGATGCAGTTTACATTAGTTACTTGATTAATGTCTATCTTCCCACACAGACTAAAGTAAAATCAGAGACAGCACTGTTTCGTGTGTGTGTGTGTGTGTGTTCTTTTTGGGTCACACCCGGCAATGCACAGGGGTCACTTCTGGCTCTGAATTCAGGAATTACCCCTGGCGGTGCTCAGGGACCATATGGGATGCTGGGAATTGAACCCAGGTCAGCCGCGTGCAAGACAAATGCCCTACCTGCTCTTCTATAGCTCCAGCCCATTTTGTGTTTTTGTTGTTGTTGTTGTTGTCATTTTAACACCAATCTCTAGTACAATGCCTTGGACACAATAACCTCTCAATGAATATTTGAAAAAATGAGTGACCAGCCTTTCCAAATTATATTGGATAGGAACTTTTGAACAAAGCACTTAGGTCTACCGGAATTGATTTCTGACCTGCTTAGACCTTTCTTGGAAAAACAGTTCACCCAGACTGACAGAATGCAACAGTGTGTGCAGCACACTCAGAGATTTGGTCATTTGGCATTGTGGCTCTTGGTTTAAATAGTTGCCCTTGATGTAGAATTTAAATGTCTTGATTCAGTTCGTTTGTTCTCACACAAGTGCAGCTGTTTTTCTTTCTGTTCATCCCAAGAAGCCTGGCTTCTTGCTCAGGCACTTCTTTAGGGCTTCGTGGATGTCCCTGTTTCTTAGACTATAGATGATGGGGTTGAACATGGGTGTGAGGATGGTGTAAAGCAGAGAGAACCCTTTGCGTAAGAGTTGGGAAGAATTGGCTGAGGGCACAAGATATGTGGCAATCAATGTCCCATAAAACACTGTAACCACAGTAAGATGGGAAGAGCATGTGGAGAAGGCCTTTTGTCGGCCTGTTCCAGAAGGAATTCTTAGAATAGTAGCAAGAATACATGAGTAGGAGACTGTGATGAGGAGAAATGGGACTAGAGTCACTGCAGAAGAGGTGACAAAGGCAATGGTCTCAGTCAGTGAAGTGTCTGTACACGAGAGACGGACCAGAGGGGTAAAATCACAGAAGAAGTGATCAATCTCATTAGGTCCATGAAAGGCTAGTCTAGACAGTAGGACAATAGTTATTGCTGTCAGGAGGAAGCAGCAGAGCCAAGAACTGGCAGCCAGCCTAACGCAGAGGGAGTCAGTCATTAGGAGAGAATAGTGAAGTGGCTGGCAGATGGCAAGATACCGGTCATAGGACATCACAGCCAGCAAGAGACACTCTGTTGCAGCCAGGGATCCAAAAATGTAGAATTGTGACAGGCAACCAGCCATAGAGATAGTCCTCTGTTCAGCTATGACAATCAGCAACATCTTAGGGACAACATTGGAGGTATACCAGATCTCCAGGAAAGACAAATTCACCAGAAAGAAATACATGGGAATGTGGAGATGAGGGTTGACAAAAACTAACAGAACAATGAGGATGTTTCCAGAAACAATTAAGATGTACAAAATTAAAAATACTATAAAAAGGAAAATATTTAGCTGTCGAATGGAAGAGAATCCCCTAAGCATAAATTCCACTACTGTTGTTTGGTTTACACAGTATGGGATTACCATGCCTTGGCTTTCCTAGAACAGCAGAAATAAAATACGTGAAACGCAGACTGTTCCTTCTTACATAGATCGTGAACTGATGGTAGCTTGTTTTCATTCTCCACTCAGCTATTTGGAAGTTTGCTATTTGGGTAGAAGAATATCTTTTTAAAATCTAAAATGAAAAAGAAAAATAATTTCAAATAAGAATGTGTGACTACTTAAATCTTTCCTCCTACCTTTATCTTCACTTCAAAGGAAGAAACCGAAGTAAGGAAAAGAGGCTCAAAAGGGAAGGAAGAAGAAAAGAAAAGGAAAGAAATGAATAATCAGCTATTATTATATTTCCTTCACAAATGTAATGCGGTAGCAGTGGAACACTGGAGCACAAAAAATAAATAAAGATCTAAAGAATCTAGAAACATTCCAGATGGTTTATAAACAATCAGATAGGACAGAGAGAATGAAATTCCTTATTTAAGCACTGTTCATCTTTAGGGAAATGGCCCCTATCATGTCTGTTATTTATTCCTCTTCTTTCACTTTATTAGTACCTCAAGAGGTATATTCTTGGGCTGGAGCAATAGCACAGCGGCTAGGGTGTTTGCCTTGCACACGGCCAACCCAGGTTCGATTCCCAGCATCCCATATGGTCCCTCAAGCACTGCCTGGAGTGATTCCTGAGCGCAGAGCCATGTGTAACCCCTGAGCATCGCCGGGTATGACCCAAAAAGAAAAAAAAATGAGGTAAGTTCTTATTTCTGCTTTGATATTCATTGTACTAGCTAGAGAAATATACCTACAAAGTTTAAGATTTTTTACTTTGAACTAAGTACCCATGTCCGTGTAACCCAGAGGCAGGAGAGCTTTCTCTTCAGTTTTAAATAGTAGAATCTGGGCACCCAAAAGATTTTGTCTAGAGCTGGTGTAAGGTGTGTGTGTGCGGGGGAACATTCAGAATCAGAAAACCTAAGGCAATTCAAGCAATCAACCAATTGAAATAAGTTACCTCAGGTTCTTGTTAGATAAGAAACTCCAAGTCTCCTCAGTTTCGTGGTGCTTCTCTCCATGTGACCCACCTCAAAGTTTAGGGCAGTTAGAGAAATTGACCTCAGACACTGCTTTCAGAGAAGGTCTAAAGTGAAACCACTCTGCTTTACTCAACCCTTTTGACTGTAACCATACCACCTTAAAACAGTATGGAAGTGGTATTGTGGGGTCATATGGAAGCTCAATTTCTAGTTTTTGAAAGACTGTCCATATGTTTTCCAGAAAGGCTGGACTAGTCAGCGTTCCCATGTTGCAAGCCATAATGCCCAAAAGTAGAGAGTATGGGGAATACTGTCTGCCATGGAGGCAGGGGGAAGGTGGGAAACGGGGGGCATATGGGGGATATTGGTGGTGAGGAATGTGCACTGGTGGAGGGATGGATGTTTGATCATTGTGTGATTGTAACTCAGACATGAAAGCTTTTAACTGTATCTCATGGTGATTCAATAAAATTAAAAAAAACAAAACAGTATGGAAGGACTAGATTGCTTCAGGTAAGCAAGAAGAGATAGGATACCCTATCATTAGCACAGTAATCAGGTAGCTATCAGAATAACCAGAGAACCCTAAGAGAAAAAAATGCTCCCGAGTCCTGCTCTCAAAATCAAACTTTGAAGACATCTCTTAACTTCTGTAAGGCAGTTTCTCACCTATGAAATTAGATACAAAGTTGAAGAAGAACTTAACATTTTGCCATGCGTGTTTTTAAGAGTTTATAAATGCAAATACTGAGAAAGAACAGAGTATTTAAAGGTGCCATTCTGATATTTGAATTTACCAAGAAACTGCCATTACTTTGAAGGATATATTGGCAACAATGAATTCTAGAGTTTGTTCTTGTTATTGTTTGTTTGGTTGGTTGAATTTTCGTCTCACTCTGCAGTGTGTGAGTATATAACTAAAGGGATCATTAAGTTCTTTATGCCATCCCATCATGCTATTAGTCTTTGGCAAAACATTAGTTTCGCTTAAAGAATGATCCATTATCCTATATCCATTCTTTATATGCATTCCCAGGAACACCAGTTTCAACTTTCTAAATGGCTTCCAGAACCAACCTGGAATCTGTGTTGACCAGCAGTCCTGATGCCCAGTGGATGCCCAGCAGTTGATGATTTAGTCTCTGAACTCATAGAGGGGATCATGGGGAAGACACAAAGAGGAAACTTCTCTCCAGCCCCTGCAAGGCACAGATGAGGAAAGGGTTTTGGTTCTGAAAAAAATGTAGCCTGACTTCTAGGACTGCTGCTCTTGCTTTTATGACATTTCTTCATCCAGGCATGATTATAAGAAAAGTAAGTTCATTTAATCATCACAACAGCCCTGTGTGATAGCTACTATTATCCTTACTTTCATGACGAAGACATAGAGACATTGGCCAGAAAGTGAAGAGGAGATTTAGACTCAATTTGCCTCTCTAGCTCCTAAACTCCAGCATTGTCTCTCCTGGGACTGTGTACATAAGACACTTTGCATTATCTCATAGTGATAAGAAGAGGGAAAACGATCCACAAAGCATTCTCTTATTCAGTGCAATTGTAGGGCAAGTGAGGCTTGTTTATTGATGATGTAGAGACATTCCCTTTAAGGGTAACAAACTCTGACAGCCAACTACCTGTCTCCTTTACTCGTTTTCACATATTTTTATTTCCTTTCAGTATACTAAGCTCCCTACCATAACCTGAACACTAACACTTTCTCTACCTCTCCTGCAGAAGTGAGAAAATTGAAAATGGATAATACTAAAGAATCTAGAGTTGTAGATTCTGCTAACGTGTTCCTCCCATGTTTACTCTGCTAATATAATATTACTCTGCTAATGCCTGACTACAGAGCATTATTTCAAAGTAAACAGTATGTCTTTAAGCTTAATTTGGCACAAGTATAGTCCAGAGTGAGGTTCAGTAAATGCTCAGTACTTTCTCCCACTGCCTCTTCATCTCTCCTCTCCATCACTTTCTCTTCCATCTCCTCCAAAATTTTCCTCCAAAATTTCTAGGACAGTTAGTGTTCTTTGCATTGTATAGATCTTTTCATCTGCTCCCTTTCACAGGAGATGTTCAACAACAACACTTTGTGAAGAACCAGAGATTTATTTGGACTTTATTATTTTTAAAATATATGTTCAAAATTTAAAATCTCTTTTTTTCTAATTGAAAAGTATTCCATTCCCCCAGGACATACACAAAGCAAACCTATGGGACAGAGAAGCAGCTTGTCAGAAAGCAAAATAAAAATACAAATTTTCAGGGGATAATCAAAAGTTTTGCCACTTCCACCGGCAGAAAGAAAATAAAAAGCAAGGCAGGGTACGAAGTGACTTAGGTCTTACCTAAAAGGATTTGCTAATTCCCTTAGTAAGTTAAGTGGACAATGAATTTATTAGCCAATTAATCCAAATTTCTGCTTTGTTGATTCTTGCCAGCAGCTGGTTAAATCAGCTGAACAGTTAACCAACTAGATAGGTTGCTTTTTTTGTTAATAAACTGATAACTGGTGTATTATTCTAGGGACTTCTGCCCCAGGTTTTATTTATAAAGGACAGACTTGTTGCAGAAAAAAAATTGTAGTGTTCACCAGAAAGCAGATGAGCTTTACCTGTTGATGTCTGTCTCTCCTTCACTCAGAGATCAGAGTTCCACATCTAAAATCCTTTTATCCAAAAATGTATCTGTGCCTTGAAAATACTGCATTGGAGCTGTCTCCTCATGAACCTAGGAAGCCAGTTGAGTTTTGGCCCCATTTCTCAACCTTCTTCCTCAGTGTAAATGTGAGTCCTGTGTGGGCAAAGCCATCACCTCCCCTGATAATGGAGCTCATGGGTATTTCCCAAATAATTCTGATGGGGAGTTGCTGTTTATCTTGCAAATAATATGACACTAAGTTACCTTCATCTAAAAATATTTCCCTTAATTTTATCTTTAGCTATACTTTAATAAATATCTTCATTTACAGCACCTTTATAAAATCTAATGATGGAAAAATGCATGATTGTTATATTTTAGGGAGATGGATGAAAATAATATTTTGAAAGATATATTGAATCTATTTTTACTCTCTGGAAGAACTATATATTTTTTCACTGTGTACTTTCAGTTGGGAACTGAAACAAGTATCTATGATACTGTTATTTATTGCCAAAGTTATTAAGATTTCAAAACCTTGCTTCCTCCTAGATTCTTGTCAATAATTTAAAATAGCTAACCTGGTTCTAAGAAATTTAAGATTGTAAGTGTCAAGCTTATGGAATTATGTCAATATTACCAGCTACTGACAAACGTTGACAAATTGTAGAGACATTTATCAAACAAATTAATACACCAATCCAATATATGAAACTTGGTGAAAATAACCAATGAATCGAAATTACCTTATAAGAATAAGGTAGTGAATAAGATATCAATGTATACTGGTGAAGGGAAGGTTGTTAGAATATTAATATTGTATGACTGAAACCCAATAATAAACAACTTTGTAACTGTGTATCTCATGGTGATTCAATTAAATGATAGATAAATAAATAAACAAACAAATAAATCAAGATCTATCAGGCCAGAGTGTGTCAACTTCAGCTACCAGTTATCCTGAGCTCCGAACTTGGAGCCAAACATACAAAAATATATTTTATTCAATTGATTTATTTTTCTTATTTTATGGGTCACACCCAGTGGTATTCAGAAACTACTGCTGACTTTATGCTCAGGGATCACTCCTGGTGATGCTGTGGTACCTTCACACTGAGGATGGAGTCTGGGTCTCTGGCATGCAAAGTTGCACACTACACACTCACCCTTTCTTTGCACTGTCTCCTTAGGCTACTACCACCTGCCCCTTTCAAAGGATCAGTGGACTAAGGTTCCTCCCCAAAAATATTTTTATGAATTGTAAATTTTTCCTTAATAACTCAAATTAATATGAATAAATATGTGAGCAAATATCTATCTTCAAATTCAATGTTCTCCCCATTTACCAAGTCCCTTTCTTCAATTTTCACAAGATATAATTTACCTTGCTAAGTCTAGAAAAGGGTTCTATTACTTGATTTGGGGTTGAATTGGTGGTAGAAGCTATTACTATTGCTAGTTTGTGTGTGTATGTGTGTGTGTGTGTGTGCATATGCATGAGGGCTAGGATAGAAAAACCAGAGTCTTATGTCTCAGGCATGCAAGTACATACTCTATTGCTGACCATTTACCTAAATCATACCCCAAAGAGTCAAAGGCAATTGTTAAAATTGCAAAGATTATTTACTCAAAAAAATAACATTTATAAGAAGCCTTCTTCAGATTCATTATGTTGCAGTCATAGTGTTATTTGCAGAGAAGCTACTTTTCATCTTCTAAAAGGTTGTAGAGCTGTTTTCTACACTTACAAGAAAAACATATTTATTTCTTAGAAATAAAGTCATTAATATGTATTTATTCAAGAATACAGCTTTAAATATGCTCTACAGTGGATACATATTCAACAAAATACTTCAGAGTCTCAATTCATTATCACAGTATGAATTATAACACAGAAGCAATTATAACCAGTCCTTTGGCTTGAAGAAGGATTTAATTATAATAACCATATTATGTGAATCTTAAAAGGTTAAAAACTAAAATGAATAATAAGTTAAAATAAAACATATAGGAGGATGGAGAGGAAGCTGAACCAGATGAGCACATGCTTTGCACACAGGAGACCCCTGGGTCCAATCCCCCACACCACCAGAAGTAACCTCTGAGTTCAGGGCTCAGAGTAGCATCTGAATGCAATCAGATGTAACTTTTCAAACCAATAAATAAAAGCATATTAAAGTAAAATGTGTCAATTATAGTTATTCACTTTGAGAATGAAATTCTGTGGATATCACTTAAAGTTCACTGTGTAGTTAGTAGCCAAATTTTTGCCCCCTTTCCTCATTTATTAAGAACATCAAATCCCCTTCTACCTCAGAGACTGTAATTATCTGCCCTTTTTTGCAAGGGTGGGGTCATATATCTGGCGGTGCTCAGGGGTTACTCCTAACTCCTGGCTCTGCACTCAGGGATCACTCCTGTTGTGCTTGGGGATCATATTTGGTGCCAGGGATCAAATCTATGTCAATTGCATGGAGGGCAAGCATCCTACCTCTGTACTATCTCTTTAGTCTCTGCCCTGCTATCATTTCTTTGTTCACTATTTTGTTTTTTTTATTGAGTCACCATGAAATATAGTTACAAAGCTTTCAGGTTTGAGTTTCAGTCTTACAATGATCGAACATCCATCCCTCCAATGTACATTTTCCACTGCCAATGTCCCCAGTATCTCTCCCCCACATCCCATCCCTCCCCCTGCCTCTATGGCAGACAATTTCTCTCTTTCTCTCTCTACTTTTGGGCATTATGGCTTACCATACAGATACAGAGAGGCCATCATGTTTGACCCTTTGTCTACTTTCAGCACACATCTCTCATCCTCTAACCATCATTGACTTAGTGATACCTTCTCTATTCCAGCTGCCTTCTCCCCCAGCTCAGGAGGCAGCTTCCAATTGTAGAGTAATCTTCCTGGCCCTTGTCTCTACTGTCCTAGTTTGTTGGTCTCATGCTATTTCATATTATATTCCACAAATGAGTGTAATAATTATATGCCTGTCCCTCTCCTTCTGACTCATTTCACTTAGCATGATACTCTCCAGGTCCAAACACTTATAAGTAAATTTCATGACTTCATCTTTACTAACAGCTGCATAGTATTCCATTGTATAGATATACCATAGTTTCTTTAACCAGTCATCTGTTCTCAGGCACTTGGGTTGTTTCCAGATTTTGGCTATGTGAATAGTGCTGCAATGAACATACAGGCTTAGATGTCATTTCTACTGTGCTTTTTTGCACCTCCGGGATATATTCCGAGATATTGCTGGATATTGCTGGGTCATACAGAAGCTAAACTTCTAGTTTTTTTTTTCTTTCTGGGTCACCCCCAGCAATGCTCAGAGGGTTACTCCTGACTCTGCACTCAGGAATTACTCCTGGTGGTGCTTGGGGGACCATATGGGATGCTGGGGATTGAACCTAGGTTGGCCATGTGCAAGGCAAAGCCCTACCTGTTATACTATCACTCCAGCCCTCAATTTCTAGGTTTTTTTTTTAAGGAATTCTCATATTGTTTTACAGAAAGGCTAGACCACTCAACATTCCCACCAACAATGAAAGAGAGTCTCTTTCTCCGTACATCTGTGCCAGCACTGGTTGTTGTTGTTTTTTTTTTTTGATGTGTGCCACTCTCTGTGGTGTGATATGATATCTCATTGTTGTTTTGATTTGCATCTCCCTGATGACTAGTGATGTAGAGCAAAGTGATCCATTTCATTTCATTTCATTTATTTTCTTTACTTAAGTTACTATTTTCTCCCTAAAACTATGTAATTCTATGAGAAAATAAAATTATTTTGTTTTTTCTGCCATAACATACAGATATTTCCTTGTTCAATTACAGGCATATCTAAGTAAGTAGATGTGTACACTTCATATCTGCCCATAGTAAGTAAAACCTTAGACATATAGGAAATAACAATTCACAGAAAATAATGAAAAAAATTCATAAGATGAAACTTTCAATTGCCCTTAATGATTGAATTCTCAAGGCAGCTATCTGAAGATGGTTTTGGTTATTTTTCCTTTTAAGAGATTTTGCTTCTGGTGAACATATTGGCATTTTATGGTTATTTTTGTTAACTGAACATTTATTAAGTAGAGACCATGTCCAGGTCACAGCTCAACCTAAGACGACAGAGGAATTGAAATATAGAGTTTATTACCACAGGTCCCAAAGGAGACACATAGCACACTTCAAGGGAACTGATGAGGAAGTTCAGGCCAGGAGCAGACAGCAGGGTAGAACCTGCTACATTTGCCTTTTATTAAATTCTCTGTGTGTAGTGCTTTGGGATTCCCTGCATCAGGCTATATTGCCTGCTCATTAGAAATAAAAAAAAGAAGTTGGGATTTTGTTGAGCTACATTGGGATATTTTCTAAGGGATGTGCAAAGAGAAAACCCTAGAAAATAGGGGGGAGAGCTTAACATGAGAGCTGTTTGGGGCATTCATGGCAGAATCTTACTTTTGACTCTGAGTTATAGAGTATAAACTGGCAGAAGCAACAAGGCTGGTGAGGTTCAGGGCCCCTGTGGATTGCTTAGCTACACAAAATGTAGGCTAACCCTCAATAAAGATGAACCCTCAAACTTCCCACACACACATATCTTACAACACACAGAAAGACTCTGGGTCATACAACTCTATCCCCTAGTGATTTTAGAAAACATTACTTTAGGATAAATACTTGAAAATGAAAAAAGTAAAGTGTTTGCATTATAAAAAGTGTGTGTGTGTGTGTGTGTGTGTGTACATGCACACACCAGCTGAAATTTGGTCCTTCATAGATTATTTGCATACCACCTGGTCTTCAGCTGCAAAGTGAACCTGAATCTTTGCTAGAGGCCACAGTATTGTGGGAAATGTGAACAGCTCAGCACTTTGGCCTTATGCTCTGTTGATGGCTTCAGTGCAATCTCACTTCCCCGTTCATAAACTTACAGGAAGGAGATGATCTTAATATACCTTTTCAGGACATTGAAGTGACTTGTATAAGAGTTAAAAGTGATGGGGACAGAGAGAGCACTTGCCTTGCACCCGGCTGACCTGGATTCAATCCCTGGTATCACATATGGTCCCCTGAGTACTTCCAAGCATAGCGCAGAGTACGGTGTAGTTCAACTCACTGCCCGAAAAAAAAATGGAGAGTTAAGTAAGTGTAGGCATGGAGAGGATTTTATTTCTGGGGATTTCTCTTCATCTCTTTCTTCCTATTTTCCGAGTTATGGGAGGTGGAAAAGAGTATTTTTTTCTGTTATGTTTTGTTTTGGTAGTGCTCTGTGCTTACTTTGATCACTGAATCACTGATCACTTGAATCCTTTGCTTTCATAAATTCTTTAATGGTTTCCTTCAAAGTAGAAAAGGCTTTAATAACATCTTGGTCCTAATTAATTCACTCCAAGTTTATCTTGCTAATTTAATTTATTGTTCTACATTATTCTTGGAAGCTTGGAGGGAATCCCTATTTAACTAAATAATTCCTTGCTTTCCTAATTCCACTAGGTTTATATTTTTATTCATTTATTGATTATGTGCATGGCTCTAATTTGGAACTATAGACTCGTAAGTATGAACACTCTTTGCCCTCATATTGATAATAGTTTGATTTGATTAGGAAGCTAGATGAACAGATGTGAAAAACTATTTGAAATAATACTGAGAGGAACTAGGATTGACTTTGAAAGATTCTGAATCTCCTAAGATTCCTAAGGTGCCACATGTACAGGTATGTACAAAGCAATTACTTCTGAAAGAAATTTAGAAACAAACTGAGCAACTTACTACACATTGGACAAGTGAGAAAATACCCATATTAAAACTGGTTAAAAGATCCTGATAAATACATTCATTATAACCCTTACCACACACAATTCAACATATCTAATGAAATGGAAGCCCCAGACCCAAAATTTTCTCTGAGAAGTGAAGTGCTAGGGCTCACATTTAGGACCCCAAATTTGAGAAACTAGTCCCCAGACATCTATAGCTGAAAATCAGGGAGGCTTACATCCATAAGACCTACAAAATATAGCAATAATTGGTTATTTGTGGGAAAAGCGCATGGCACTCCAACTCAGCACAGCGTGAGCCAAACATCTTTCTCTGAAAGGCTTTCACCTGACACTCCAGAGATTGTTGGTCAAATTTATAACTTGGCACCTATCTAAAGATGACTATGATCCTCTCAGATATGGAAGAATGGAGAAGGTAGACACCTCCCTCTGAAGCCCACTCCAAATCTCCAGTATTTCTCTATAAAATTTGCATACATAATTGGCAACACATTAGTGACACCTCAGAGCTGGATCTTGGAGTCAGTTGGATTTGATTCCAATGGGATTTGCATTCACAAGCTCCACAGGACTGTAGAAAATAAGAATTACCTGTTAATGAGTGAATAAAAAACCCTCCTTGATAGAGAAAGTAGACAAAATAGCTATAAAATGTATTCATATTAAAAAAGAAGTAAAACTCTTCCTACTTGCAAGTGACACAATAACAAAGTTCCAATGAAAATCTACAAGAAATAATAAATATAAAAATTAGAATGCTACAAGATTAACATACAAAAACCAGTATGTTAACATAAGAAATTGAAGGATGCAAGATTAGCATACAAAAATCTATTGTATTGCTACATATGAACAAAAAGCTAGCAGAAATAAAAATTAGACCAAAAAATCCCATCTACAATCACATCAAAATGAATTACAAATATTTTAGATTAGATATGAACAAATAAGTAAAAATATCTATATGCTAAAGACAGAAGCCAAAGAAATAAGAAGATATTTCATGCTCATGAACTGAAAGTAGCAGCATCATTAAAACTTCTATGTTGCTGATATGGAGTTATAGCACAGTGGGTAGGGCATTTGCCTTACCCACACATATGATCTGACCCCTGGCACCCCATAGGGTCCCCAGAGCTTGCCAGGAGTGATTCCTGTGTGCAAAGCTAGGAGTAAGCCCTGAGCACTGCCAGCTGTGGTCCCCAAACAAGGAAATTTTAAAAAACCCAAACCTGCTGTGTTGCCTAAGGCAACAAGAAGATTTAATGCCTTCTTTGTAAAAATCTCTACCTGTAACTTTTTTTCATATAAATAGAACAAAAATTAATGAGATCTATTTGGAAACACAAAAGATGACGAATAACAAAATTATTTTTAGAAAAAAAACAAAAATGGAATTATCACACTCCCCAACTCCAAACTATACAAAAGCAGTGATAATTAAACATGTTGCTTTAAAATTAAAATGCAGTATACATATATACGTAATACTGTAGCACTGTAGCATTGTCTTCCCATTGTTCATCTGTATGCTCGAATGGACACCAGTAATGTCTCCATTGTGAGACTTGTCACTGTTTTTGGCATATCAAATATGCCACAGGTAGCTTTCCAGGCTCTGCTGTGTGGTGGGATACTCTCTGTAGCTTGCTGGGGTCTCTGAGACAGACGGAGGAATCAAACTCGGGTCACTAGTGTTCAAGGCAAACGCCCTACCTGCTGTGCTATCGCTCCAGTCCTATACATTCAAATTTTTAAGTGGGTCAAAGACTTACATGTAAGATACAAAACCATATAATACAAAGAACATATAGGCAATGTTTTCCGTAGGTCATCTGTAGAGATTTATTTGGGACTCAGTTACAAAAGCAAACGTAAACAAATGTGAATATCAAAATTACAGATTTCTGGGCAGGGAATGTGGCTCAATGATACAGCCCATGCCTTTGTGAGGCATTGGTCTTAATTCCTGGCATTGCATGGTTTCCCAAGCAGTACTTAAACACCATGTCAGGAGTAGTCTCTGAACATCACCAAGCATGATTCAAAAACAAGCCAAAGAAATCAAACAAAACCAACCAAGCAAGAAAAGTTTAAAAACAACAACAATAAAAACTCCTATGTGGTGAGAAAACTTGCATCACAATGAAAGTCATCTGACTGAGTGAGAGATGTTTACACATTACATATCCAATAAGGGTTTAGTATCCCAAATATATAAAGAACTCATAAAACCTAACAACAATTACAACCACATACAAGGAATCCAATTTAAAAATGACAGAGTGTGGTGTGAGGTGGTATCTCATAGTTGTTTTGATCTTCATCTCCCTAATGATTAGTGATGAAGAACATTTTTTCATGTGCCTTTTGACCATTCGTATTTCTTCCTTGAGAAAGTTTCCATTCATTTCTTCACCCCATTTTCTGATGGGGTTGGATGTTTTCTTCTTATAGAGTTCAACCAGTGCCTTATATACCCTTGGTATCAGCCCCTTATCAGATGGGTATTGGGTGAATAACCTTTCCCATCCTGTAGATTGTCTTTGTATTCTGGTCACTGCATGTTTTGCGGTACAGAAGCTTCTTAGTTTAATATAGTCCCATTTGTTTATCTCTGTTTCCACTAGGTTGATCAGTTATGTGTCATCTTTGAAGATACCTTTAGCTTCAATATCGTGGAGGGTTTTGCCGACTTTGTCTTCAATGTACCTTATGGATTATGGTCTGATGTTGAGACCTTTAATCCATTTGGATCTGACTTTTGTGCATGATGTTAGGTCGAGGTCTAATCCCATTCTTTTGCTTATGGTTGTCCATTTATGCCAGCACCATTTGATAAAGAGGCTTTTCTTGCTCCACTTCACATTTCTTGCTCCCTTATCAAAGATTAGATGATCATACAATGGCCACTCAATACCCCCATTGCAAACCACAACACCCAAAAGGAGAGAGAGAACAAAAGGGAGTGCCCTGCCACGGAGGCGGGGTGAGGGGGGATGGGATCGGGGACTAGGAGGGATACTGGGATCATTGGTGGTGGAGAATGGGCACTGGTGGAGGGTTGAGTTCTCAAGCATTGTATGACTGAAACATAAGCATGAAAATATGTAAATCTGTGATTGTACTCTCATGGTGATTCACTAATAATAAATAAATAAATAAATAAAATAAAAATGACAGAGTGGAGGGGTCCAGAGGGTAAAGCACTTGATTAACGTATGGTCAAACCAGGTTTAGTCCCTGTCACTACACATGCCCCCCCTCCGACAGCACGATCCCTGAGCATAGAGCTAGGAGTAAGCCCTGAGCATTGCCAGATATGGCCCAAAATCCTATCCCCCGAAGAGTAGATTATAAATAGATATTTCTGTCTATAATTTTTAATATGTAGCTATAATAAATATAAAACATGGGAGACATTTTTTTAAAGATTTTTTAAAGATTTAAAAAATACGGCAGTATTTTTTAAAGATTTGTATAATTTTGGCTTGGGGCCACACTGAGCAGTGCTCATGGCTTACTTACTGGCAAGCTCCCTGTGGCATATTCATATGCCAAATACAGTAACAATGATGGGTCTCATTCCCCTGACCCTGAAGAGTCTCTAATGCAGCACCATTGGGAAGAACAAGTAAAGAGAGGCTAATATCTCAGGCTACGATGAATGGAGACATTACTGGGCCTGCTCAAGCAAATCAATGATCAACGGGATGATAGTGACAGTGACAGTGATAATTTATAAATGTATGATATCCTTATACATTTATTGCACTGTAGCACTGTAATCCCATTGTTAATCAATTTGCCCTAGGGGGAACCAGTAACGTCTCCATTGTGAGACTTGTTATTACTTTTTTTTTGGCATATCGAATATGCCATGGGTAGCTTGCTAGGCTCTGCCGTGTGGGCAGGATACTCTCGGTAACTTGTTGGGCTAAGAGGGATGGAGGAATTGAACCTGGGTTGGCCACATACAAGGCAAACGCTCTACCCGCTGTGCTATCGCTCCAGTCCATACATTTATTATAAATTCATAATTTATAGATTATAAAAAAGACATACAGATAGCCAATAGGCATATGGAAAGAAGTTCCTCAACTGTTTTAAGGTAAGTTAAAACAACAATGAGATATGAATTCCCCTCTGTGAGAATGTCTATTACCTATAAAACAGGAAGGATTGGAGAATGTGTGGATTAAACGGAACCCATGCTTATGCAAATGGGAAAATAAATTAGTCATGATTGAAAACAGCATAAAGGTACTCAAAAAATTTGAAGTAGGGACCCGAAATATGTTTCAAAAGTACATACTTCACATGTACAAAGTCCTGGGCTTAATTATTGGCATCCTTAGCCCCCTGATAATTGGCAGGTGTGGCTCTTACACTCCTGAGCAACATGGAGAGCAGCTGCAGGCCGCTTGGCATTACCAGGTGTAGTCTCACAACTAACGACAGTATTTTTTAAAGATTTGTATATTTTTGGCTTGGGGCCACACTGAGCAGTGCTCATGGCTTACTTCTGGCTTTGTGCTCATGACTTACTTCTGGCTTTGTGCTCAGGGATCATTCTTGCTGGGGCTCGGGAATTCATAGGGGATAAAACCCAACTGCCTTACCTGTTAAAATATTTTTCCAGTTCTCCCAAATAAAATTTTACAAAATGAGATTCCATGTGATCCAGTTATTTCACTTCTCTATATTTACCTGCAAAATATAAAAACACTAACTTAGGCATGCAATTCCGCATTTATTACAGCATTATTATAGCATCTAGGAGCTGGAAATTACCTTAGTGTCTATCAATAGATGCCTAGATAAAGAAGACACCATAGAATGGAATACTATTCTGCTTTTATTAATTTTTAAAAGACAAGATCTTGCCCTTTACACAAACATGAGGCATATTATGCTTAGTGTAGTAATACTTTGTTTTATAATATTTCATGATTTCTATCTTTGTATTTATACTCTCTAGTTGGTAGAATCATTCACCTGATTCCACTCATTTCCCTTGCTTCTTTGTGTGAGTTTCCTTAAGACAGCTGGAGTTTTGGCCTAGTATATTTCTATGTCTGAGGAAGTGTCAGAACATCTTCAGGCATAGTTTTATTATTTCTCCCCTGTATGGATCTTATGGATCCTACTTTATTTATTAGTAAAGCTCATAATAATTTTTGTTGTTGTCAAGACCATATTATAATATGATAACACTAAAAATCAGATTATTCCTACTTCTTAGGGTTTATTGTTACTGCATAAAATTATTTGCACAGTTAGTCTTATCAACAATACTTTAATAAAGTTTGTATTTTAGGTCATGTCTGAACATGAAAATGTGTTGTTACCTTAGTAATCTGGTAGATTTTCTGAGCAAGTGGATCCAAAAATGGCTCAGTATTTGTTGAGTTCTTTAGTCCCTCAATTTAACAACTCTGTCTTATCTCCTGCATCTTATTTGCCTGAGGTTAAAAGTCAGCCAGATGATTACTCAGAACCTCCCAGACCTTTTCTGAGCTTGTCCCCCACCCAGCTTTGAGTGAGTATAGTTTTGTAGGTTCCTGGGGCTATGTGGAAATTCCTTTCTCACAAAGAATCTCATTCCCTAGGCTTTCATCACAAACTTTTGGTTTGTCTCTTATTTTCCCCAACTCTTAATTTTTTTAAATTCTTTAATTAGTGAGTCACCATGAGGGTACAGATACATATTTACATATTTTCAAGCTTGTTTTTCCCTCATACAATGTTCACAAACCCATCCCTCCACCAGTGCCCATTCTCCACCACCACCAAACCTAGTATCCCTCCCATTCCCCCAATCCCATATCCTCCCACCCCACTCTGCCTCTGTGGCAGGGTATTCCCTTTTGTTCTCTCTCTCCAATTGGGTGTTGTGGTTTGCAATAGGGGTATTGAGTGGCCATTGTGTTCAGACTCTAGTCTACTTTCAGCACGCATCTCCCTTCCCGCGCGAGATCTCCAACCACATTTTACTTGGTGTTCCCTTCTCTATCTGAGCTGCCTTTTCCCCCAGCATGTGAAATCAGCTTCCAAGCCATGGAGCCAACCTCCTGGTACTTATTTCTACTATTCTTGGATAGTAGTCTCCTACTCTGTTATTTTATATTCCACAGATGAGTGCAGTCTTTCTATGTCTGTCTCTCTCTGACTCATTTCACTTAGCATGATACTTTCCATACCAACTCTTAATTTCTTGACCCAGGAAATGTGACTTCATTTATTTGCCTCTTAAGTTTTTTTTTTTTTATCAAAGAGCCTCTTAACAATCTGACTTCTTCCACCCACAATAGAAACTAATGTAAAGATTCATACTTATTATGTCCAACTATTCCACATCATATTTTATATTGGTCTTATAGGTAATCTCATTTTTAGTAATAGGGACCAGAATATGGACCAGAAGCGGCCGTGCTCTTCTGGGAGCTTGGTTTTATAGTTTCTGGATGTTTGCCTGGGATGGAATTACATGGCGCCAGGGGCAGTTTGTGGGTATGGCTGCCAAGCTACTGGAAAATGTGGGGTCTGAGTGGAAACAGCTCAGTCCCAATCCGAGCAGGCTTGGAGATCTCGGTCCTGGGTCCCACACACTTGGGTTCCTCTGCCGGTCCCTTCATGCGTGAGGCTCGTCTGAACGTGTGGAGAGTGGCCTTGAGCATGGCTGTGGCTGGGTTTGGGAGGTCTTCAACTGTCAAGGCTCTGCTTGGGGCAGGGAGGGAAAGACAACATGTCCCCTTTAAGGGGTCCTGGTGAAGACAACCAGATGCGGGGGGCAAGAGACTGTGTCGCTCTCTTCTGGGAGCTTGGTCTTATAGTCTCTGGATGTTGGCCATGGGTGGAATTACACGGCGCCAGGGCCAGTTTGTAGGTGTGGCTGCCAAGCTACTGGAAAATGGGAGGTCTGGGTGGAAAAGGCTCAGTCCCAATCCGAGCAGGCTTGGAGATCTCAGCCCCAGGTCCCACACACCTGGGTTCTTCTGCCGTTCCCTTCATGCATGAGGCTCGTCTGAACGAGCTCCCTCTTTTGGAGAACCTGACAAGCTACCAAGAGTCTATTGCCCACGAGGGAGAGCCTTGCAAGTTCCCCATGGCGTATTCAAATACCAAATACAGTAAAAGATATATACATACCTCTTGGAGAGCCTGGCAAGCTACTGAGAGTATCCCACCAGCACGGCAGAGCCTGGCAAGCTACCCATGGCATATTCATTATGCCAAAAACAATTACAATAGATCTCATTCATTTGACCCTGAAAGAGCCTCCAATCATTGGGAAAGATGAGTAAGAAGAAGCTGCTAAAATCTCAAGGCTGAGTGTAATAGAGACGTTACTGGTGCCCGCTTGAGTAAATCGACGAACACTGGGATGACAGTGACACAGTAATGCAGTAACAATGATACATAGTTTATATTCTGTGTTTTGGGTTAGGCCACACACTGGTTATTTCTGGTTCTGTGCTCTGTCTTAGGGATCCATATACAGTGTAATTGATGTATGCAAGGCAAGTGCCTTCACCCTCGTACTAGCTCATCAGCCTCACGTCACTTTAATTAATTAATTAATTTATTTATTTATTGAATCACTGTGAGATAGACTCTTACAAAGCTGTTAATGATTAGGTTTCAGTCATACAGTGTTCCAACACCTATCCCCCCACCAGTGTACATTTCCCAGCACTAGTCTCCCCAGTTTCCCTCCCATCACCCCCAAGCCTCAGCCTTCCTCTATGCCAGGCACTTTTCTTCTTTCCCTCTCACTCTCTTTCTTTCTCTCTTTGTCTCTGTCTCTCTCTGTCTGTTTGTCTCTCTCTCTCTCTCTTCTTTTGAGCATTGTGGTTTGCAATGCAGCTACTGAAAGATTATCAGAAATATCTCATGATCTACTTTTTACACTCAATTCTTGTCCAGCATAATCATTCCCAGCTATTATTGTCATACTGGTCTCTTCTCTATCCTACCTACCCTCCACCTCACACATACTTGTGGTTTATTCCAACAATTGACCATTCCACTTAGCCCTGTTTTCCCTGTCCATGGATATTAGTCTTCTACTATGTATTTTTTTATATACCACAAATGAATGCAGTCATTCTATATCTGTGCCTCTCCTTCTGACTCATTTCACTCAGTATGATACTATCCATGTCCATCCATTTATAGGTAAATTTCATTACTTCATTTTTCCTAACAACTGTGTAGTATTCCACTGTGAGATGTGTCAGCCTGAATCTCTCAATGTCCATTCACTTATAGGCAAATTCCATGACCTCATTTTTCTTAACAGTTGTGTATTATTCCGTTGTATTAGATGTACCATAGTTTCTTTATCCATTCATCTGTTCTTGGGCACTCAGGTTGTTTCCAGATTCTGGCTATTGTGAATAGTGCTGCAATGAACATAGGCGTGAAGATCTGCTGTGTGTTTTGGGGCCCCAGGGTATATTCCCAAAAGTGGTATTGCTGGGTCAAGTGGGAGCTCAATTTCTAGTTTTTTGAGGAATGTTCATATTGTTTTCCAGAAAGGCTGGACCAGTCGGCATTCCCACTGAATGAGGATGAGTCCCTTTTCCCCACATCCACATTAGCACTGGTTGCTCTTGTTCTTTTGGATGTGTGCCAGTTTCTGACGTTTGAGATGATACATCATTGTTGTTTTGATTTCATCTCCCTAATGATTAGTGATAAAGAGCATTTTAAAAAATTTTTTAATTTTTAAAATTTTTATAAACGTATTTCACAGTAGTTCATTACAGATAATATTCAAACACCAATCCTACCACCAAGCACCTTCCCACCACAATAAGAAGTAAGTGTGAGAGGGTTGTTGTATTTCATTCTGGAGCCATTTAAGCCCGAATATAAGAGAATACAAGAAAGTATGCTAGAAACCAAACAAATGTATGATAATTTTGATAAGTAAGTGAGGTAGAGTATAAGAGGCTGCATGACCATGAATGTGGCCTTGCACTCCCTGAAATTTTGCTGTGCTCTCTTCCGAGTCTCTGGGTCTTGGCCATTGATGAGATTACATGGTGCCAGGGGCAGTTTGTGGGTGTGACTGCCAAGCTACTGGAAAACTGGGAAGCTGGGAGAAGGAGGCCCAGTCCTGATCCAAGTGGGCTTGGAGATCTCAGTCACGGGTTCCTCGTACCTGGGTTTTCCTGCCGATCCACTATCGAGTGAAGTTCATTCCATCTTAAGTGAGGCTCATCCCCTCTTGGGTGAGGTCGTCCGAGCCTGTGGAGCGTGCCAGGGTTCTGCTTGGGGCGGGGAGGAAAACTTAATCTGCCCCAAAGTGTTTTTTCATGTGCCTTTTGACCATTCAAATTTCTTCTTTGAGGAAGTTTCTGTTCATTTCTTCTCCTCATTCTTTGATAGGGTTGGATTTTTTTTCTTGCAAAGTTCTACCAGTTCCTTGTATATCTGTGATAGTAACTCCTTATCAGAAGGGTATGGGGTGAATAACCTTTCCCACTCCATAGCTGCCTTTGTATCTTGGTCACTGTTTCTTTTGATGTTCAGAAGCTCTTTAATGTAGTCCCATTTGTTTATCTTTGCTTTCACTTACTTGGTCAGTGGCATTTCATCATTTTTTTTCTTTTTGGGTCACACCCTGTGATCCTCAGGGATGACTCCTGGCTCTGCACTGAGGAATCACTCCTGACAGTGCTCCAGGTACCATATAAGATGCTGGGAATCGAACCCGGTTCGGCTGCGTGCAAGGCAAATGCCTTACCTGCTGTACTATAGCTCCAGCCCCAGTGGCATTTCATCTTTGAAGATACATTAGCTTCAATATCGTGAAGGATTTGCCTACATCTTCTTCCATGTATCTTACGGATTCAGGTCTGATGTTGAGGTCTTTAATCCATTTTGATCTGACTCTTGTGCATGGCATTAGAGGTCTGAGTTCATTTTTTTGCATGTAGCTGCCATGGCATTTTAAAAAATGATTCTCTTTCTTTTTTTTGTAGGTAAGTAGGAACATATTTTATTTCAAAACCCTACTGAGTAAAAAATAATTTAAAAACCATAAACATTTCTTTTGAAAATTTAAGAAGCAAAAGACAGATATTTTTAGAGATAATTTTTTTAAGTTTCTCTTGTTAAGTCTTTTCTTAGTGCTTGCTTAGGCATATAAAACTGGATCATTCAAATTTCCCCTACCAGTTAAGTAATTTTTTTATTCATAATAACCAACCAAATGTATGTTGTCAATGTATTAGACAGTGAATTACTAATCACTAAAAAAGAATTTTTGTAAAACTTTCTGCTTTACTTCTGAATAGCTCATAGCAATTCCTTATAGAAAAAAAGTAATAAATGCTTAGATGACATTAACCTTTAAATTATGGATTTAATGTTAATATTAGTTTTACACTCTTGAATATTTTCCCAAAATAATTCCCTGCTTTGATGTAGAGGAAGCCTAAAAACACACTAAATCAACAAGGTACACTTGAAATCTCTCTTTGCAAAGGGCTAATTAGAAGGTTGTCACTGGCTAGTTTTTAGGAACTTTTTGTTTAACTTAAAATTTTTTCTCATTTTATTTTGGAAGCACACCCAGATATGCTCAAGGGTTCCTCTGGGCTCTGCACTCAGGAATCACTCTGGCAGTGCTCATGGACCACATGGGAAGCCAGAATGGAACCCAGTTCAGCTGCCTGCAAGTATAATCTCTCTAACATATGTGTGTGTGTATATATACATATATATATTAAATTTATTTATTTTTTAATTGAGTTACCGTGAGAACAGTTACAGGGCTCTTAGAACTGAGTCTCAGTCATACTATGCTCAAACACCCATCCCTTCACCAGTGCACATGTTCCACCACCAAAAACTCCAGCATATCCCCCCTGCCACTCCCCCTTTGCCTGTATGGCAGATGATTTTCACTTTACTCTTTTCTTGCTTTGATTACATTCAATTTTCGACAGGAAACTCACTATCGTTATTTGGAGTTTTTCCCCCAACAGTCAGACCTGTCGGAGTGGCATCATTAGATTATATGTTTTCTATTGTTGGTAACAAAGAACATATGATGTTGCGCGGTCGCGAAAGCGGCTGCCCAGATTTGGAATTCTGGTATTAAGTCCAGAGGTGTTTCTCCCAGCAGCCGCTGCATTTTTAGATTTGTTTCTGTGGTGCTGGGATCATGGCTGTTCAGGAGCAGAGGAGCTGTTCATGGGTGACAGTTCGGGGTCTCATTTGGGCAGAAGGCAGGTCCAGTTCTGCCTCCCCCATCACAAGATTCCCCATGCATCCCATCCCATCACTGCAAACTCCTACCTCTCTGTCTAATTGGTTCTGAACGTTGTTGGTCGCCATGCCATCCAGGGGGGAAAAGGCTAAGGGACAGAAACCCTTCCCCTCCCAGGGCTGCACGGGGCCATAGCTTAGTTCAGAGCCCAGGAGCATATCTGCCAGCAGCGCTGCATTCTGAGATTGTTTTCTGTGCCTCTGGGATAATGGACACTCAGGGGTGGTGGAGCCATTCCCGAGCATACACGGTCACACGGTTTGGAGATGTCCCAGTCCCGCATACCAGAGCTGTGATAGTAGAAGCTCAGTGTCACCGGGGCTCCATCTGGAGAAGGCGCGCTGGCTGTACCTTCTCCGTCTGGCACCCTGGTGTTGTTGGCCCAGGAGCAATCTCCAGCTTGCGGTGCTGCTGGAACAGCCCGGATGCTTCTCTGCTGGTTGTGGCAAGATGGCACCGAGGGCAGGTCGAGGGCATGACTTCCGGCAGCTGGGGCGACTGTGATTAAATTTGGTTCAAAAACTCTTTCTTGAAGCAAATTTTTGTTCATCTTTGTCAAAATCAATTTAGCACATTTGTGGGTAAGATATTTGCTTTTCATTTCATCAAATTTTACAGCTTTTGCAAGGTTACAGATTTTTGTAATTAGTTTTTTTTTTAATTTCTCAATCATGTTTATTTTCTCAAAGAAACAGCTCTTGGTTTTATTGATCTTTCAATAAATAGTTTTTTGGGTTTCCATGTCGTTAATTTCTGCTCTAAGTTTTATTATTTCTCTCCTTCGGCAGGGTTTGGGTTCCTTTTGTTGGTCCTTTTCTAATATCTTGAGCTGTGAAGTCAAATTATCTATGTAGGCCCTTTCTTCCTTCCCAAGGAATGCTTACAGAACTATAAAATTTCCCCTTAATACAGCTTTAGCTGTATCTCATAAGTCCTCGTAGCTCGTGTCTTCATTCTCTTTTGTTTCCAGATATCTTTGGATTTCTTCCTTGATTTCCTTCCTGACCCACTCATTGTTCAACATTGAGTTGTTTAATTTCCAGGTGTTTGATTTGGTTTTCCACATCTATGTGTGATTAACTTCTATCTTCAGTGAAAAGATAGTTGATATAACTTCTATCTTCCCGATTCTATTGAGGTCTGTTTTGTGACCCAGCACAAGGTCTATTTTGGAAAACGTTCCGTGTGCACTGGAAAAGAATGTGTATTCTTTCTTTTGGGGGTGTAAAGCCCTGTATAGCTCTATTATCCCTCTCTCTTCTATTTCTTTCTTCAAAGCCAGTGTTTCCTTGCTGAGTTTTGTTCATGTTGATCTATCCAGAGGTGATAAGGCAGTGTTGAAGTCTCCGACTACTATTGTGTTGCTAGTCATGTCCTCCTTCAAAATCAGTTAGCAGTTGTTTTAAGTATTTAGATTGTCCCTCATTAGGTGTGTATATGTTTAGGAGGGTGATTTCTTCTTGTTGTACATATCCCTTGATAAATAGAAAATGGCCTTCACTGTCCCTTCTAATCTTTTTCAACCTGAATTCTATGTTGTCAGATACTAGGATGGCCAACCCAGCATTTTCAAGGGAATTGTTTGCTTGCAGGATTGTTTTCTATCCTTTGACTTTGAGTCTGTGTTTGCTCTGACTATTCAAATGTGTTTCTTGTAGGTAGCATAATGTTGGTTTCAGTTTTTTAATCCATTTTGCCACTTTGTGTCTCTTAATTGGTGCATTTAGACCATTGACATTGAGAGACATTATTATCATGGGGTTTTGTGCCATCTTTCTGTAGGGGTTTGTTGTCCTGGTAGGTGTTTTTCTTGTCTTGTCTTACAGGAGCACCTTTAGTCCTTCTTTTAGTTTGGATTTAAATCTATGAAGTTTCTGAGCTGTTGTTTATCTATAAAATGGTGTATTGTTCCTTCAAGTTTGAGTGAGAGTTTAGCCAGATAAAGTATTCTTGGTGAGGCATTCATTTCATTTAGTTATTTTCACTATATCCCACCATTGTCTTCAAGCTTGGAGGGTTTCCTCTGATAGGTCTGCTGTAAATCTAATGGTGCTCCTTTGTATGTGATTTCCTTCTTTGACCTTGCTGCTTGCAGTATTGTGTCTCTATCCATGGCATCCATCATTCTGACTATGATATGTCTTGGAGTGTTTTTATTAGGTTCTCTTTTGGCTGGCACCCTTCTGACTCCTTGAATCTAGATACCTGCATTCTCTAACTCTGGGAACTTTTTGGCAATGATTTCTTTAACTGTGGCTTTTTCATTGGGGTTGCCTCCCTGTCCTTCTGGTACTCCAATGCTTCTAATGTTGTTCCTCTTGGTATCATCCCCTAGGTCTCTGATTCTCCTTAGAGCTATTTTGAGGTTTTTTTCTATTGTTTTTTGTTGCCTATACAATTTTGCAGCTCATCTTCAAGCTCACTGATTCTGTCTTCAGCTGTAGCCATTCTACTGTTGAGGGCAACCACTGAGTTTTTTATTTCATCTACTGAGACTTTTATTAGTGACACTTCTGATTGTAGCTTTCTTATTTCTGCTCTCATTTCTTCCTGTATTTTGTTGGCTGTCTGTTTCACTGTTTCTTTCATCTCCTCCTTTAATTTTCTGGAAGTCTGCTCCATTGTTTCTTTGAGTTCCTTGAACATCTTCAGCATTTCATCTCGGAATTCTTTATCAGAGAGATCGTCTTTGTGGGTAACCCCTGTTGAGGATTCTGGACTCTTTTCTTCGTCCTCTCCTCATAGTGGAGATTTGCACTGTTTTTCATGTTGTTGTGGTTGTATAGAGTTAAAACCTTCCAGTTCACTAGCACTGTTCCCTCTTATTGCAGGAAAGGATTCTGGATGGGCTCAGTCAATGGTGGTCACCTTTCTCACCTTCTAGAATACGTCCCTCCTCTCAGACATCTTTCTGTGATTTATGATAGGTGTCTAGTGAAGTTTTGGAGGATGTGTTATTTTCTATTGGACTTGTACAGCTTCTTGTGTACACTGGTCTTTTGGTGAAATTGGAGTAGGCCAGTGGACTATTGTATTGTGCTTCAGGTGGCCAGGACATTTTCCACAGAATTAGGTAATAAAGGTTGGGATGTGAGTCCAGAGTGCTGGGAAGAGGGAATATAACTGAGACCACAAGAAGGCCACGCCCATTTTTCAGAGGCCACGCCCCCTACAGTGGAGGCTACACCCCCAGCTGGTTCCGGATTAACATCCCTGGGAGGAGGATCTGCAGAGAAGACTGGTGGTGGTGGCTAGGTGGGCAGGCACTCCCAGCGGAACTCCAGGCAGGTGCATATACGGTTCTGTCCAGCTGGCCGGCGTTGGTGGGGCGCTGCACGGGGCAGGCACACACGGAGGGATGCACCTGTAGAGAAGAGCAGTGGTGGTGGCTAGGTGGGCAGGTGCTCTGTAATTACAGCTTGACACTGATGTATGTACTCAATACACATGACATCCAAGTTTAGTTCCATCACACTATCAAAATAATCCATGCCACCCATTTTTCTCATCCTCCTTCCCTTTCCTTTCTGGTAACAACCATTTTGGGGGACATGTTTTTGTTTATTTGGTTTTGTTTTCTCTTAGGATTATAAATATATCATTCTGTTCTCTTCTAACTGTAGAGTTTCTTAAAAGAAATGAAATGGCAGCCTTATCAGAATGCTTTTCCACATGGTACCCTGATTACTGCCAGTAGTAAGCCCTTAGTACTGCCAGGTATGGCCCAAAAGCAAACAAAAAAAACAAACCAAAAAACCCCTTTTTCTTATAAATTAGTTTAGTGAAATATAGCTTTTTTAATGTAACAGGTTTTTTGTCTTTCATTTTTTTTTGAAAATTATTGATTCACTGTCTTGTGCCTTTTTCATTAAGTTTAGAAGTAATCCTGTGGTCCACTTCAGAGAATCTATATCTAAGGCTACTTTTAAGAAGGTCTTTCTGCTTTTGCTAAATCACCATTTTACTGAAATGTGCTTCTTATGGGATATGATGGTGGACAGGGGGATTAGCTGGCAACTGCTTGGAAAGTCATGCCTACCAATCCTCTAACCTGTAATTTCAAGTATTAGGTCCTTGCAGCTTGCATCATAGTTCAGAGCTGCTTCCACCTTGTGGCTGCCATTCAAAATTTTCTACCCTTCGTCCTTCTTTTGGTCCCAGCCTGGCTCAGTTCTCAAATAGTCACCACTTGGAAATCCATGAATCCTCTCATTTTCTGTTTTTCAACCTTTCAGCATATTGTCTTCCTTTATCTATATACACTGTACCTTAGTAGCTCAAAAATTATTTTACATTTTTAGTTTTGTTTGTTCTGTGTCATATTACTACTTACTATACCCACTGAATACTTAAATGTTAGCAATTATATTTTTATTTTAAAGTTGCATATGTTCCTTTGGGCCCAAAAGATAGTGGGTAGGATACTTGCCTTGCATGCAGCTGATTCGAGTTTGATCTCTAGCATTCTACATGGTCCCTCCAGCACCAACAGGAGTTATTTCTGAGTGTAGAGCCAGGAGTAATCCCGGAACATCACTGGGTGTGGCCCCAAGTCTTCCCCCCTAAATAAATAAAAAAACACACTTTTAGCATTGACAATTCATTTCTTTTTCATTTTTAAAATTATATTTAATGTTGTAATTAAATATTTATCTTGTGTTATATTTTAGATGAAGAGACCTGAATCTACTTTCACTCAGTGAGATTTCAAGACAAGATGATGAATAGAGAAAAAAGCCTTTATTAAGAAACAAACCAGCAAGTTTGAATATGGTGAACATCCTTCAGAAGTACCTTGCATGCATTGTCACAAACAGCAGCTTGATACTATGCATTCCCCTTCCTGGAAGTTGCCTGCATCTCAGTCTGAGATGTGTGCTTGGATTTCTTTCTCCCTGGAGACGTCTATCTTCTTTCTTGAACATGTTTCTCTCTCTTTCATTCTCTCTTTCTTCATGTTTCTCTAAATAAAAGAACTCCACCGCCCCACAAACACACACAGAGGTAGTTTGTGTAAGTAATCACTTGTCATCCTGTTGATCTTCGATTTGCTCGAGGGGGTGCTAGTAACATCTCCATTCGTCCCTGTCTAGCCCAATATCTGCTTGCTCCAGGAACAGGAAGAGCCTCAAACCGTTCATTCAGGGTTTTGACAAAGAAGTCTGACCATCTCATTGGTGGGCGGCCACGCGATATTTTGATGTCCAGTGGAATCCAGTCGGTAACAGCTCTAGTCCAACGGTCGTCTCTGAATCGCATTACATGTCCGGCCCAACTGATTTTTGATGCCTTGGCAAACTACACAGCGTCCCTGGTTCTTAACCATAGATGGAAGTTGGAACTCCGGATTCCTTCTCTCACTTGAGTAAAATGTGATACTCCTAGCATAGCTCTTTCAATTCCTCTTTGGGAAACCTGAAAAGTGTTCTCATTCTGTTTACGTAGGGCCTAGGTCTCTGAGGCATATATTAGTGCAGGAAGAACGGTGGAGTCGAAAAGATGTGCCCAGAACCGGAGGTCCTTCATCCTCTTAACCATTTCTTCAATGCTCTTGAAGGCGTTCCACGCTGCTCTCTTCGTCCTGTGCAGTTCTGGTGCCAAGTCATTCCTCATGTTGAATTCTTGACCCAGGTACACATAACTGCTGCATTCCGAGATGTTTGTTCCATTGAGAGCAAATGGAACATCAGGGACTAGTTCATTTTTCATGAACATTGTGCCTGTGTAAGTAAAGAATAGGAAAATATTTCGGGTTAGGGTAGGATGTGTTTGGAACTAGAATAGTAGATAGTTTGTTGTGGTTCTGTCACCTCACCAGACTTAGTATTGTAAATTTAAGGGATATTTCTGATTAATGGGTCTTATAATTCCCTGTAATTTTGCCTTACTTAAAGCACACAGTGTTTCTTCACATTGCCTATGTACTGATTTATTTCACAGCGTAGGGAAGAGATTTGACAAGAGAAATAGAACATTCTTTATATTTTTGCTAAGTCAACGTGTACTTGCTCAATAGACACACATGGTAAAATTTTCTGGTTTCTAATATTTTGAGGGGGTGGAGGTATTTAATACTATCTCTCCAGTCCTGCTAGAATTTTTAAGCCACATTATTAACTTCTTTTAGGCCTATTTAAATAATATTTACTTGATAATTTTACTGTCTAGAAATCCTAGAGTCCCATGTGCTGGTGTTGATTTTTTTTCTTTGTTCCTATTCATTGAATAAAAAAGTTCAAATCAAAATGTTCTTAGGACTATGTTTCTTTTAGAAAGAATTTATTCTTTGTCTGCTCCAGCATCAAAGGACATGTGCACTCTGTGGCACCTTCCTTTATATTTAAGGCAGCAGCTTAGCATATCCAAGTCTCTCTTTGATGTGAAGTTCTTTCTTTTCATCTTTTAAGAACCCTTGTAATGGATACTTGAGGATCATGTCATTTCAATATCATCCCTTAGCCATATTTTCTTTATCCCTTCTTCTACATAAGGTAACATATTAACAATTACAAGCATGAGAAAATGGGCGTTTTTAGGGCCTGGGTGGGGACATTATTTTACAGATCATAGTGTACTATAGTTTGGAAATTTAAATTACTCTGTTCTACACCGTCCTTGCTGTGTTTGTTTGACAATGTGCCCCTTTCCTAGTCTAATATGTAGGACATGTAGGGCCTTGGCTTTAATTGAGGCCTAAGTTCTTCTGGTGTCACATAGTCACTAAACTCAAGTTTCTAATTTGCCAAGATTGGTAATTATCACAAAGGAAGCGCTGCCTTTAGCATGCACTTAATACTTTAATTTTTGCTTTGTCTTTTTTTCCCTCTTTATATCTTTAAATCCAGTCACACACAATATATGTTTTTAATATCACATTTAAATATTTGTAGATATTTTAGGTAGAGTTCAGATTCTCTCCTCCATTAGTAATGTATCATAAGTGAAGATATTTGAATGACATTTTACTATAATTGAAAAATGAATTTAATTGCCATCTTTCAAGGAATAATACCTTTCAGTATATGTGTTTGATAACAATTATTTTAAGTTTCTTGACAAGGCTAATAGCTGAAAGGAGAATAGTAGATAGGAGAACAGAAACGACACCTGTCTTTGTTCTATTTCTGCCCAAAGAAATTGGTCTCCTGTTTTTTTTTTCTCAGTGAGAGTTACTTTTTCTTTCTTTCTTTTTTTAATGAATCAGTTAGAAATAAATGTTTAGCTAAGAGTATCAGAAAAAAATTTCTGCAAAATGATTAAAACATTTGGGATGTTATTTTTTGCATATAACAAAGTATTTTTAGTTAAATAGCTACTGGCATAGATTCAATAGCCATTATCTTAGATCTGAAACTTTAATTTTGCTTTTACATTTTCTTTCCGGCATATAGAAAATGTTTGTCATCACTTACTAATATAGAAATGCAAATTAAGATGACAATGAGATCTCATCTCACATTAGTGAGAATGGCCTTTAGCAAAAAGAATGAAAACAGAACTTTCCACTCTGGAGAAGTTCTTGAATATGAATTCCCCTCTTTCCCTCCTCTCAAACATTCCTACGTAAATTTATTTCCATAAAAACTATTTATGCCACACACAAAAATTATTTTAAAGAGGCCAAAGAGATTGTATAGTGGAAAAGAACTTGTCTTACACGCAGAAAATATGGGCTCAATACCTGGCACCACATATGGGTCCCCAAGTTCTGTTAGAAGTGATCCCTGAATGTAGATTTAGGAGTAGGCCCTGAGTACTACCAGGTGTGGTCCAAACCCCCATACCAAAATAATGGAAACAACCAGTGGAGGAATAATGGAAACAACCAATGTGGAGGGATGTGGAGAAAAGTGTATCTTCATTCACTCTTATCTGGTCCAAACTTAATGAAAAATCAAAAATGAACTATAGGCTGGGGCTGGAGCAATAGTACAGTGGGTAGGGTGTTTGTATACCTGGGTTTAATTCCCAGCATCCCATATGGTCCCCCGAGCACCATCAGGAGTAATTCCTGAGCAAAGCCAGGAGTAAGCTCTGAGTATAGCTGGGTGTGACCCAAAAAGCCAAGAAAAAAAATGAACTATAGGGCAGGAGGGTAATGAAGAGAGAGAATACAGGAGGAAAGACACTCCTCTTACATACACTCAATTGCAACTTTATTCCCAGTACTATATATGGCCCTCTGAGCACTGCCAGGAGTGCTCCTGAGCACAGAGCTAGGAATAAGCCATGAGCACCACAGGGTATTGTCCCCTCCCTTTTACTCCCCCCCCAAAAAAAAAGACTAGACCATCCAGCAATTCTCCTCCTGAACACCTATCCCAAGAATACAAAACAATAATCTGTGAGGATATCACACTACATCTATGCACATCACAGTATTATTCATTATAGCCAAGTTTTAGAAACAACCCAAGGCTCACTAACAAATGAATGGATAATGGAATCTTGACATATATACACAAAAAACATTTCAGCTATGAGGAAAGATGAAGTCCTGCAGTTTGTTACAACATGGACAGAATTGGGAGGTATCACACAACTTACCACAACTGAAAGGGTATCATGCTGAGAACAGTGAATCAGAAGGGAAAACACAAATATTGAATGATCTCATTAATTTGTTAAATGGAAAGAAACAGATCAAGTTATCATATAATCCCCAGTGGAAACAATCCCAAAGATAGGGTCAACAGATCAATTGAGGCTTCAAAGGGGGGGGGAGAGGGGACCTTGGGACAGCAGTGGAGGGTTTATTGACCTGACACTTTGCTGGTGTGGTCCTGAAGTATCTTCATATGTATGTAAGTATATAAGAACAATATGGAAAATGCTGCAAGTCACACTGTCTCAGTAACAAGGAAAAAAATCTTTTTTAACAGTATATGCTCACAATGCAATTGCTTTTATATTCATTAAATGTCTCTGTTTTCATCCTTATTACAAGTCTGTACCCTTAGACATCATCAACTTTTCCCTCAGCATATCCTACACCCTAATAATCACCATTTTACTCTTCTAAAAATTTTTTTCACCAGTCTTCCCTGTTGCTATCATTGTTGCATTGTTATGATATCTGGAGTCTTTGTTGCAGTTGTCATGTACCTGGGGATGCAAGTATTTGTTGTACCAAAATCACAATGGCAGTGCTAGAGATCACAGTTCAGTGACTGAATTTGTGCCTTAAAGGCAAGGCACCTGAGCCCCAACCTTTATTCTTTCTTTCAGGTGATTATTTTAATCACAATCACGATCACGAAACCCCCTTAATCATCGATTTCTTGGTGTCCGCTCAAGCGAATCAATGAACAATGGGACAACAGTGCTACAGTGCAGTGCTTATATGTATATATATGTATGTATATATATACATATATATATATCTATATAAGCTCACAAGGCTCAACTTTTAAGAACGTTACTAATCTCTTATAGAAGGATTTAATGGCTCCTGGGTGAAATACAACAATCTTTACACACATTCCTCTAAGAAACCTTTTTAGGATCATTTTCAGGGGATTATTCAAACAATACCAATAAATTATTTCAATTCTGCTTTGGGGCAGGGGTTGGGATTTGGGATGGAAACATCTGAAATATGGTGGTGGGAAGATGTAAAGGTGGTGGGATTGGTGTTTGAATGTTAAATGTAATCGAATATTGTGAATGACTTTAGAAAAATAAAATTAAAAAACAAAACAAAACAATGATGGTCCATTATATAACCTTGCAAATTCTTTTTTTAGGGTCTTCAGGACCAATCTATCTCATACATTTTTTTTTACTTGAAACAAATATTTTACTTTTAGATTTGTTAAATTTAAGAGATGTCAGTTATATGCAAAGATATAAAAGAATGGAAAAGGACTTTTCCTTTCTCTTGATCTTTGACTTAGAGGGAGGGAAATACATAATGGTAACAATTTTCAGAATGACTGAAACTTGGCTGACCTCTGCTATAATCATTTTTATAATTTTTCTATCAAACAGTTGTTAGTTCTTATAGCACTAGGCAACAAAGTCTTGATGAAATAGATATATACCATTTACTTATTTTTTTATAACACAACTAAATTGGTACATCAAGTATTTTAAAATGCCTATTATTTATAGGGAAGTAACAGCTAATCTTTTGAAGGAAAAAATCAAAGATTACCATAAAAATTCATAAAATCATCTTGATTTTTAAGGTATAAGTTCTACTAAGAGATATATTATTTTTTCATGATTTAACTTTTATTTATTTTTTAATGTTTTTATTAATTTATTTTGTATTAATGAGTTTTTATAATACTCATTTTATAAAAATAAATATTATTTATTTTTTATTAATGAGGGTACAGTTACAGAGTTTCGTGATTGTGTTACAGTCATACAATACTAGAGTACCCATCCCTCCACCAGTGCCCATTCTCCACCGATGGCCCCAGTATCCTTCCCACCCCTCCATCCTGCTCACCCCCCCCACCCCACCCCTGTGATGGGGCATTCCCTTTTATTCTGTCTCTCCTTTTGGGTATTGTGGTTTGCAATGGAGGTATTGGGTGGCTATCGTGTTCAGTCTATAGTCTGCTTTAAACCCATTTCTCCCATCCCGAGCGGATCCTACACCACATTTCAGTTGGTGTTCCCTTCTCTATCTGAACTGCATTTTCCCCCAGCATGTGAGGCCAGCTTCCAAGCCATGGAGCAAATCTCCTGGTACTTATTGCTACTATTCTTGGGTGTTAGTCTCCCATTCTGCAGATGAGTGCAATTTTTCTATGTCTGTCTTTTACTTTCTGACTCATTTCACTTAGCATGATACTTTCCATGTTGATCCACTTATATGCAAAGTTCATGACTTCATCCTTTCTGACAGCTGCCTAATATTCCATTGTGTAGATGCACCAAAGTTTCTTTGACTAGTCATCTGTTCTCGGGCATTTGGGTTTTTTCCAGATTCGAGCTATTGTAAACAGTTCTGCAATGAACATATGAGTGCAGATGTCATTTCAACTACACTTTTTTGCCTCTCCGGGATATATTTCAAAAGTAGTATTGCTGGGTCAAATGGGAGCTCAATTTCTAATTTTTTGAGAAGTGACCATATTGCTTTCCAAAAGGGCTGTACAAGTCGGCATTCCCACCAGCAGTGTAGAAGGGTCCCTTTCTCCCCACATTCCTGCCAACAGCGGTTGCTTTTGTTCTTTTGGATGTAAGCCGGTCTCTGTGGTGTGAGGTGGTATCTCATAGTTGTTTTGATCTGCAACTCTCTGATGATTAGTGATGAAGAGCATTTTTATGTGCCTTTTACCCATTCATATTTCTTCCTTGAGAAAGTTTCTGTTCATTTCTTCACCCCACTTTCTGATTGGGTTGGGTGTTTTCTTCTTGTAGAGTTCAACCAGTGTCTTATATATGCTTGATATCAAACCTTTATCCAATGGGTATTGGGTGAATATCCTTTCCCATTCTGTAGATTGTCTTTGTATTCTGGTCACTGTATGGTTTGCGGTGCAGAAGCTTCTTAGTTTAATATAGTCCCATTTGTTTATGTCTGTTTCCACTTGGTTGATCAGTTGCATGTCATCTTTGAAGATACCTTTAGCTTCAATATCGTGGAGGGTTTTGCCAACTTTGTCTTCAATGTACCTTATGAATTATGGTTTGATGTTGAGGTCTTTAATACATTTGGATCTGACTTTTGTGCATGGTGTTATGTTATGTTGAGGTCTAAGCCCATTTTTTTTGCATGTGGTTGTCAGTTGTGCCAGCACCATTTGTTAAAGAGGCTTTCCTTGCTCCATTTCACATTTCTTTCTCCCTTATCAAAGATCAGATGATCATATATTTGGGGTTGTATGTAGGGATATTCCACCCTGTTCTATTGGTCTGCGGCTCTGCCTTTGTTCCAGTGCCATGCTGTTTTAATTGTTACCGTTTTGTAGTAGAGTTTGAGGTTGGGGAGGGTGATGCCTCCCATTGTCTTTTCCCCAAGAATTGCTTTAGCTATTCGTGGGCATTTATTGTTCCATATGAATTTCAGGAGTGTTTGATACATTTCTTTGAAGAATTTCATGGGTACCCTTATAGGGATCGCATTAAATCTGTATAGCACTTTAGGGAGTATTGCCATTTTGACAATGCTAAGTCTTCCTATCCATGAGCAGGCAATATGTTTTCATTTCCTCGTGTCCTCTTTTATTTCGTGGAGCAGCGTTTTGTAGTTTTCTTTGTATAGATCTTTTACCTCCTAAGTTAGGCTGACTCTGAGGTACTTAATTTTCTGGAGCACGATTGTGAACAGGTTATTTTTTTATGTCATTTTACTGTCTCGCTATTTGCGTATAGGAAGGACATGGATTTTTGGGTATTGATTGTATAGCCTGTGATAAAACTTTGCTGTACAAGTCTATTGTTTTTAGGAGTTTCTTTTTTTAATTAATTTTTTATTGAATAACCATATGGAAAGTTACAGAGCTTTCAGTCTTAAGTCTTCGTTATACAATGCTCAACACCCATCCCATCACCAGTGCACATTTTCCACCACCAGGAGCCCCAGTATACCTACCCCCCACCACATCCCCCTCCACCGCCTGTGTAACTGATAGATTTCAATTTACTTTGATTACATTCAATATTTCAACAAAAAACTCAACTCACTATTATTGTTTGGAGTTTCTCCCCAAAGTCAGACCTGTTGAAAAGGAACCATTTGATAACGTTTTACATTGCTGACAATTAAGAGATATGAGGTTTTGGATTTCTGTATTTTAGTAACAAAGTCCAGGGAAATTTCTGCCAGAAATTGCATCACTGCAAGCTTTTACTTCTCATTTTATAAAATGGAAAAGCTGAGAGAGCAAAACTCTTCCCTCCTGGCGCCGAATGGGGCAGTGGCTCAGTTCACAGTCTAGAGACATTTTTGCGAGATGCTGGTGCCCAAAGTAGTTAGTTGGCTTCTGGGATCATGCTCGTGCAGCAGTGGAAAGCTCTAGGAGTTTCTTAGTAGAGGTTTTAGGATTCTCTAGGTATAGAATCATGTCATCTGCAAATAGTGAGCACTCGATTTCTTCCTTTCCTATCTGGATACCCTTAATGTCTTTTCCTTGCCTAACTGCTATTGTAAGTGCTTCCAGCACTATGTTGAACAGAAGTGGTGAGAGTGGGCATCCTTGTCTTGTCCCTGATCTTAGAGGGAAGGCCCTTAGTGTTTCTCCATTGAAGATAATGCTTGCCATGGGTTTGTGGTAGATGGCTTGACTATCTAAGCCCATTTTGGTGAGAGTTTTCATCATAAATGGGAGATGGATCTTGTCAAATGCTTTCTCTGCATCTATTGAAATGATTATATCATTTTTATTTTTACTTTTGTTAATATGATGGATTATGTTGATTGATTTCTGAATGTTAAACCATCCTTGCATCCCCGGGATGAATCCTACTTGGTCGTGATGTATGAATCTATCTCATACATAAGCACTATAATGGTGTTTTTTTCCCTGTGATACCTAATTTTTTTTCAAGAGTCAGAGTGGAGTGTATAATTTACCAAGTTTTTATTAGGTTAAATTGTCATTTCTTGGCAAATGAAAATTTGCTAAACAGAATGCATTTATACTTATCTATTAAAAATTCAAATGTTGAATATTAGGTATATATGTCATGTGAATTTATTTGACATAGATCTATAAATAACACTTTAAGAAAAATGTCTATCCAATTACATAAGTGTAATTTGCTTAGCTATGGAACAGAACATAATGAAATATCATGTATCCACTTAAAATGCATTTAAAGAATAAACACACCACTATGGAAAATTACAATGTATAAAAATGAATGGTATATTCAATATTGTCTTAAATATGTACAGATAGAGAAAGAAAGACTAAAGGGAAATCAGATATTCACTGTTTTTTAAATAAGCTTATAGTTGACTTTTATATTTATTTTTATAATCAGAAGACAGACTTTACTTACTTTAAAAAATATGTAATTCAATGCTATTTTATAGTAGAGGTAGGACAAACACTATGACAGATTCTATTTCTTTGGATTGAAGAGAATTAAAAGCATTGGAATTTCAGAACTCTGGACAGCTCATTAGAGGTACAGTGAATCTCTGGAAAACCTTGATCCTGTGAAGATGATATTTTTGGTAGTTGACTTTTTCTAATTACACAACTTCATTATTAGATAATTCTTCTAGGTGGATGGCATATTCTCTTGGGGATATGGAATCAGGTACATATTTTTAAGCTTTTTATTTTGATATGGATATCTTTACAGACTAAAGATTAGCGGAAATGAGATTCAACTTAAATATCATTAGCATATTGGAGAGGAGGGCAATTGTCTCAGGAGTTTATCTCACTTGGCTGAACCCAAATATAGGATTAAGACTAAATTTTTAAAATCAGAAACTTCTCTATATGTCATCATATAGTCTGTTTAGCCCCTGGATACCTGTGATCTACAATTTAAGACTATAATTTAGACTTCAGGGGAAATCTTTATAATAAGCAATTTTATTTCTTAACTCTTTATTCCTTTTGCCTCTTTTTATTTTAATACCTTTATTTTAATCTCTTTGACAGATCTCTGTGAGAAAAATATTGACGAAACAGATAATGCTAAAAATTTTATGGATTTAGACTAGAACTGCTAGTAGTTATACTACATTATAAACTCTTTATATTACTCCTAAAAAAGGAGTAAGAATGGAGTTTTGTATTAACTAGGATTCTAAAGATTAAGTCTTGTTTGGGAACCAGAGAATCATGTAAACAGACTTTTTTCCTAAAATAAGTTGGATAATCATAGCAAAGTAAAATCTAAATTCTCCCAGGAAATTTAATAATAACAATAATATTGGCCTACACATACTCCTAAGCCATATTAGAACAACTTGGTACAAAGTTTAATGAACAAAAATTTTGCTAATAAAATTGGGTCTTGCACCATCTCTGACCCAGGACTTACCTCTGAATGCTTACTTCTAAGATTCTCAGTATTAAAGAATAATAAGCCTGAAATTTATAATTGATATAATATTGATTTATAAAATTTCTGTATTTCAGGTATACATCCTTATAAATCAATATCCATATATAGTGCACCTCTTCACACTGATACATCATGTGAAGGCCTTCCAATTGAATCTGGCACTGAGCAAAGACTTTAGTCAGACTCATAAGCAACAAGACTCTCCTTGGCAGATGGAAGCCCCTTTGGGGAAAGGTCATGAGATCCAGCCACAACCTGTATAAGTGATACTCACATGCCACCCTAGAGGAAAATCCATTTAAATGCTGTTGAGTATGTCTAAACCTGTTTGAACAGGCATTGTCTTTTTGTGGAGGTGAATGGTGATAACAGTCACACTATGGAAGCACAATAGGAACTGTCCTGAAAATGACCAAACAATTACTTCTTTTCCAGCCCAATGACTGCATCTAGCTGCACAACTGATTCCTAGAGTCTGAAATGTTGTGAAGTCAATGATTTCTCACTTGGAGCAGTGAAATCCCTGCTATTGCAGACTTTTGCCAGGAATTATCTGCTCATGTTGTTTGTATAAAGTAATTTGTAAGCCTTCCCAAACTGAACAACAACCAAAAACTACTTAGAAAAGATGAGGGATGTAACTTGGCTGTGGAGTATACATGCTTCACATGTATGAGGCTCTGGATTCAATCCCATTACCAGAGTACAAAAGAAAACAAGAAGCCTGCTTAGACAGTCCATTCTGTATATCCAAGGTATTGAAGTGAGTGATGCATATCCAGAGGAATTGGAAACCAGCTCTGAGGTTCAAGATGTAGTGACCTCATTACCATCTGGCATGAATGTCAAAGAACTACCTGGGTCTTCTGTCATGTGTCCAACTTTAGCACTCCTTGGGGGTATTCAATGGAAATTTGAGGAATGTTGGCTCTTCAAAGAAGGAAATGTCTTTAACTAAAACTGCTCCATCACTCCTGCTCCCCAAGGGTTTTGTATTCTTGTAATTTTACGAATCAGCCCATAGAGGATTATGTTGAGTAACTGAAGGAGCATGTAGGGAAGGAAATAATTCCAGACTCTTAATTGTACAGATCAGTTCATTGGACCATTTTCTCATTAAAATCAGGTAAGTCTACACAAACGCTCATTGTTTGACACTCAACTTGTAATGAAGTCCCTTGGGATTTAAAGCCAATTTAAACATAAAAATCTGAAACTTTTAAATAATGATTCATGTCGCTCATTAAAATTAATTATCTAATTTCCCCTTAACCAGTTGTTAAAATTCATCAACTCTGTTCCTTTATCTACCAGACTATTCCTGCTTTGTATGCAGAGATGTCTGAAAAAAAGACCTCCCTCCAACACTCATATATTCTTTCTCTCATCTGCTATAATTGGAAAGGATGGCTCTGGAGTATTTTTCTGGTTTTAGTTTTGCTATTCGTGGGTAGAAGTGTGTAGGTACAGGGTTCCTTTAGCAGTGCAATCATGTCATAATTCTGACATGTTTTCTCAGTAATTATTAATCTTTCTCAATTAATTGGAAGACTGTTGTCATAATTTGAAGATTAAGTAACTATGTGCAAAAGTAGAAATGGAGAGAAATATTTCCCATATTTCTCTCAAGGAGATCTTTGGAGAAGTCCACTAAGAAAGTTCTTCTATCATGTCATAGTCAAGATTGAGTCTATCTTAATGTACAAAGCTTTGGTTCTCACTCATTAATGAAATTTTAACTTTTAAACTTATGAAAACACCAATGGCAAAAACCCTGGAATTCTACTCTTCTACTCTTCTGATCTGTTTTTTTTATTGAATCACAGTGAGATACACAGTTACAAAGTTGTTCATGACTGGGTTTTAGTCATATAATGTTCCAATACTTGTTTCTTCACCACAATATTCCTAGTTTCCTTCCAGTCATCTATTTTAAAAGTCATTTAATTACTCACTTTCATCACTCTCCACTTCTGAAATGATGAGTGACAAAGATCAGAACCTAAAGAACATATCATTCTCTCATCTTGTGTATATTATGCATAGGATCTGAAAATGATATTCAGATATTTTATTTCTCCTTCTTTCCTCAGTTCTATCAGCTCCTTCCAATTTTTACTCTCACCTCTATCCAGCTGAGATAGCCACAATTTAACCTCCATTCTGTATCCTCAACAGTTTTGCCCATAATATTCCTGTGACACTTTACTGTTATTACTTAATCTGAGCATGTGAATCTTCTATTTTTCTGATGGCAAGTAACACAAATCCAAATATTGGTACCATTTCCAAAAATATGTCATTAATTATACACTGAAATACTTGGGGTTTTTCTTACATTCTACAAGTGAGCCTCTTTCCATATTTTCAATGACTTTTCAAAATATTTACTTTTTTCCACATGTCTCTAATCAGCATATATAATATTTCCTGTCTTTGGATAGAGACTTCCTTTTCACACTAAAATCTCTATGTTCTGAAGTAATAATAATCATTAATATACTTTATAATAAAATAAATCCCCAAAAGTATTTGCTTGTTTCATGTATGAGAAATTTGTTAAGCTTTTCTAAAAGAATTAAGTTGCATATATTCATATAGAGATGCCTGCAATTTACTGTGAAAAGCATAATAGGGACTGCTAGACAGATGAAAGCAAGGATAGACATGTGATGAAGGAAATATCATGAATAGCAAGAATCTGGGAGGTAGGTACACAGACGTTCATTATAAAAAATTTCAATTCCTCTGCGTATTTTAATATTTTCACAATACAAAGTTGAGAAGTAATTTACTTCTTCATAAACCAGAGGTTCACACTTAACACTACATCAAAGTTATTAACGAACACACAGGAGAGTAACAATTAATGACAAAGACAGATTTTGAGAACCACTAGGAGAGGTCCAGGCTGCAGCCACCTGCTCATTCCCTGGCACGGGCAAACTGTGTGCGACAGGAACCCTTTATTAGTGTTTTTAGATTCCTCCTTTTATATATGTAAGAGCAGTAGCTGCTGCTAGGTACTTTACCTCTTGGAAATTATTCTTTCGCATATGCTGTATTGCTTTTAGGCTATAGCAGTCACCTTGGCCTCCACAAGTCTCCTTTGTGGTACACACTCTGTGTTAGTAACTACATTAATTTCTTTTCTAACAGCAAAGTGAACAGAATGGCTACAAATTAAGAATATTAGCACAAGCCTTACTACAATGGAAAATGTAGTAGATTTAATATGATTTGGGGGACCTTGGCTCCAAAATTTATCTCAATGATTTGCTATAAATCTCACTTTGTTTTCCACATGCACCAAGACCCCTTTACCCCCTTCCTTCTTTCTGTCTTTTCAGAATTTCCTCCTTCACAAAGAGTGCTCCTTAAACTGACCTTATTCTCAAATTTACTCCCAGGGTTCCATTTGTAGTGTGAAATAAAGTAGAATACATCTAAGGACAACTAAAGGATGGCAAATGGAAAGAGAAAAATAGAACATAACAAGTGATAAGAAATAACTAATAGTCTACCTCAAGTATAGGATCAGATATGGGAGGAAGAAAAAGAAAAGAGATTTCTGTAAAGATATATTTGGAGAAAGTGAAGACAGATAAATAGCATTTCACCAGACAAGTCTAGAGTGATGATTCAATCACCTTAAGTTATTTGGGAATCAAGACATAACACATACAAATAGCTGACCTATTCATCAGATTTTGCTCATGAGAAAAATATGCATCTGTGAGATCTTGTGCTCTGACCTGAGATCACGCAAGCATCAGGTAGCCCAGCTCAAGTTCAGACAAGAAGGCACAGGGAACCACTAGGGTAGGGCCAGGCAACAGCTACCTCATTCCCTCCTCGAACAGGTGAACTGGCAGAAACTACTTATTAGAAAAAAATACCTCCTTCTTTGCATTCTTTTCAGTTTTTTTCTCTTCCATCTTATAGCGGTGTGTATATCTTCTTGGTATTTTGTTTTCTCGTCTACATATTCCACTCCTTTTTCCCCTGATAGGACATATAATGAATTTTTGCTTTTTATGATTTCATAATAAAGGTCTTAACTTATCTATGATGCTGATATGCCATGTATTTCATACTACATCTAATAAAATGTATACATTGCATGCATATATAATATACTTATATAACAATTTTGCAAACTTATTTCACTCAGGGCGATATTCATAAGATTTCTCCTTTTATATATGTAAGAGCAGTAGCTGCTGCTGTGTGCTTTACCTCTTGGAAATTATTCTTTTGCATATGCTGTATCAAATCCAGGCCTCACACACTCCTGGAGTATTTAAAGTAGCTCTGATAGAAATATTATTCATGGTATGTTATCATTTTCCATCTGCAGGGAAAATAGGCCTTACAGTTCTTTCTCCAAGATCTATCTCCCCTAAAACTCAGTCTCCCTCTCACCAAGATGCTAAAGTCTTACTCTCACAGTTGAGGCCTTGCAATAATCAAAATCTTTCTCCCTAAGCACAATGAAGACTGACCTGCCTTCATTTGGGGGCGGCGGGGGGTTGCCTCTAATAACTGTGGAGCTTCAGAAGGATGGCTAAAATCCTATCCACAAAGATTGAAAGTTTTGATGATCCTGCTGTAGGGTTGTTTATAACAGTTGCAAATTAAATTGAAGATAAAGTTGTTAAGAAGGATCAGGGATGATTTCATTTCTTAAAAATTAATTGCAGGTGGCTAATTTTTGTTCTTTTTATTAATTATTTTGGTTTTGGGAGATCCCATACCCAGTTTAGGATTCTTTGGGAAGTGCTGTGGAGTTTGGGGCACACCTGGCTGTGCTCAGGGCTTACTCCTGGCTCTAAACTCTGGGATTGCTCCTGGCAGTTCTAAGGAGCTATATGCAGCACAAAGATCAAACTGAAGTGATCTGCTCATAATGCAAGAACCTTAACCCTGTAGCAACTCTATGGCCCTCATATTTATTCTATATATCCACTTTTATGTTTTGGGAGCTTCACCCAAAAACACTTGGAGGACTGATCATGTGGTGCCAGGAATCAAATCTGGGACTCCTGAATGGAATGTCTGTTAAGGCATATCTCTGGTCCTAAATTATTTCTTATTAAATATCTATCTTTATATAGAAAATAATTGATGTCAACTTTAGTTGTTTTTTAATTCATACTCAGAAACTTTGCCCTTTAAAAATCTATGTACTAATACGCTTTTATAAGTATATGTATAGACATGCAACCAACAGGACAATAAGAATACATGGTTTTCTTTTTTTCCCTCTTCCAAAAAGTCTCTTTGAATCTTTGAATATTTTAAAAATGAATTCTCTCCTACCCATCTCCAACTAAACTTAGCAACCATTGATCTAACTTTAGCAGTGTTTCCTTTTCCAGAATTTTATACAAATGGGGTTATATCATGTTTCATGCCTGACTCCCCGATTCTTTTAAGCCTCATTCACATTGTTGTAAGTTACCAGTAATGACTTTCTTTTCATTGCTGAGCCATACTTAATTGTGTGAATATGCCACAGTTTATCTATAAACATGTTTTTTTTTCTTTTTCTGGCTCTGCACTCAGGCATTACTCCTGGCAGTGCTTGGAAAACCATATGGGATGCCGGGGATTGAACCCAGGTCAGCTATGTTCAAGAAAAATGCCCTACCCATTGCACTATCATTCCAGCCCCTATCAATACATATGTTAATGGATGTTTAAGGGTTTTTTTTTTCAGTTTTTGTTACTATGAGTATAGCTGCTTTAAATATTTCTATGAGTCTTTGTGCATGTTTAAGAGGTAGAATTACTGGATCTCATGGCAGCTACATATCTAATTTAATAAGAAACTGCCTTAAAGTTTTTTTTTTTTTTAGGTGAACTAGCTTTATTTAGGAATTATGAGAGGAGAGAAAAATCCTATAAAGGAAAAATTAGGTACCTCAAGCTCGGAGAAAGTGGCTACAGAATAGGATGTGCTTTAAAGATATTTTAAGAGAAAAATAACTGAAAATTTCTAATCACATTCCTAAATCTCAACTTTTAGTGACATTGATTGTACTTAAGGTCTCTCAGTCTCAGATTCTTCATCTGGAAATTGTGATAATGTCTCCTTCTAGAGTTGATATAATTGAAATATTTTAGAATAAAATATTAACTAACATATGTAAAGGTTTAAGAAATTAACCCTGTGAGAATGAATAACAATCAAAAATTGCTACAAGAACATAATGAAGAGTTGACTCTCTATCTCCATCTGGTGGCAGCATGTAACATTTCTAGAAGTATATTCTTATACTCTCTATCTCCACCTGGTGGCAGCAGCATGTAACATTTCTAGAAGTAGCACTCTAACACTGTAGCACGTCCTGTTGTTCATTGGTTTGCTCCAGCCCCGCCCCCCTCCAGTAATGTCTTCATTGTGAGACTTGTTACTGTTTTCGCTGTATCAAATATGCCACAGGTAGCTTGTCAGGCTCTGCGGTGCAGGCAGGATACTCTTGATAGCTTGCAGGGCTCTCCGAGAGGGACAGAGGACTCAAACCAGGGTCAGTCTCTTGCAAGGCAAGCGCCCTACCCACTGTGCTATCGCTCCAGCCCTCTATCTCCATCTGATGGCAGCATGTAACATTTCTAGAAGTACATTTTTCAACATATTTGAAATATTATGTCTGGTTCATTTTTTGTTCTTTGTGAGTTCAATTTGTACTTCTAGGATTATTCCAGCTGGGTGGTTTAGACTAGATCCAGTATCAATGGTGAAAGAGTGAAGCTGAGTATTTACACTGTGGTTCTGAAAGTTGTTGGGAATGAATTTGAGTATTGGTAATGTGATTTTGAGAAATTCCTAGGAAGTGAAGAGGAAAAGTCACCACTCAAAGTGCATGGGTTTGTGGGTTAAAGGTCAATAATTATTAACAGCCTAAAGTTAGGATGTGGTAGAGTTCAAGATTCTCTTCCTATTCATTGAACATGTATTTGCTTATTAACTATTATGTAGTCCAGAAATATGCCTGATGAATGGGAAACTGAACACATGTTGGTCCTGAAAATAAAAACTCAACCACATGGCTTCATGAACATGATTCCTATATGAAGTTTAGGAAGTGATTATCTCAGTATTCCACAGGAGGTATCCCCAAGTCGACCAAGAACATGTCCCTGTTGCCAGTACTCTATTAGCTGTTAGTCCATCCTCTGCTGGATTCAGTTTTTAGTGGAGTCCTAGGAGTGGCAAGTCTTATCTGATAAGAACTCTCAGGAAAATTTAGGAGTTGAATTCTTCTTGGAGGATGCCTTGAAGCTATTTGCAAAGTAGATGAGTTGGATCACTCCAAATTGTTGGTCAGGTAAACCACTAATCATCTGCAATTCTTTAAAAGTTGCCTTCAGTGCCCATTCTCCACCAGAAGGGATGGGTTCTCGAACTTTGTATGGGGGAAACATGAGCACAAAAATGTATATATCTGTAACTGTACCCTCACGGTGATTCACTAATTAAAAATTTTTAAAAAATAAAATAAAATAAAATCCCCCCCCCAAAAAAAGTTGCCTTCACCCAACTATCTAAGTTCTTTTGTAAAGCACTGAGTCCATCAACACCAGCACTTCAAACATACATTTTCTTCAGCTGCATTTCCAGATTTTAAGAAAGACAAGAGAATCACAGGAAGGGATGCTAATTACTTTTTTCTTTTTGGGTCACACCTGATAATGCACAGGGGTTACTCCTGGCTCTGCACTCAGAAATTCCCCCGTCGGTGCTCAGGGGATCATATGGGATGCTGGGAATCGAACCTGGGTCAGCTGCATGCAAGGCAAACGCCCCACCCACGTGCTATTGCTCTAACCCCAAGGAAGGGATGATAATTGCCAGCAAAGGGTATTTACTTCTACCCTTCCATGCCTTGAAGACAAAATGAATAACAAGACTCCAGAGTAAGTAGAAGGAGAAAATATTAAAACTTAGAGCAGAAATATTGATAATCAATAAGGAAAACAATTTAAACTAGCACTGTTTTGGTGGTTTTTTTTTCTATACCTGTGAAAAATACTTAAGGTTACTCCAGGTTCTCCACTAAGGAATTACTCTTCGGTGCTTGGGGGACCATATGGGATACCAGGGATTGAACCCTTGTAAGCTGCATGCAAGGCAAGCACTCTACCTGCAGTGCTGTCATTCTGGCTCCTAACTAGCATTTTAAAAAAGATAGAAAACACTGAGACTTTCAAGAGAAAAGGGGGGATAAAATCCAAATGAATCAGACATGGAAGGGGAGAAATTACAACAGATCCCTCAGAAATACAAAAGATAATATGAAGTTTTATGAACAACTCTATAGCTGTAAGCTGGAGAACGTAAAATAAATGGGTGCCTTTTAGAGTCATACAACTTCTCAAGATAGGATTAGGAGTAAGTACAAAACATGAACAGAACAATTACAACTAAGGAAATTGAAAGAGTAAACTGTAGGATAACATTGGTTTGTTCTTTCCATCTTGCCACAGGGAGCTTAGGTTTATTGGGTTACTCCCACCACAGTGCTCCCATTCCCTTGTGTTTATTTATAACTTCTTTCTTTGTGCTCTGTTGACTTATAAATATTGTTTTCCTCTTCTCCTTAAGCTCTTTGCATAGTTAATTCAGAGCCATGTCCATTTTGTATGGACACAAGAAGAGAGTTAATGCTATGCTTTCGTAACTTGGGAGTTAATTGACTCTGAATGATATTTACCTCCTGGACATCTGTTCTCTCTAAGCCTCAGTTGCCCTTACTTCCTAGCACCCCCTAGCACCAGGGCAAGCGGTGAGCTATATGCTGCCCTGGCATCGAAATGGGCCTGGCCAAAGTGCCATAATGCTTAACTATAAGTTAAGAGCTTGGTCATGGATAAATGCTGTCATGATCCAAAAAGCAATAATTAGATTTGGACCTGCTAAGGTTAGGAATGATTAATCTGGCGTGAGCACTGTAGTCTGGGTCCATGGCTAGATACTCCCAGTAGAGCCACCCCACAAGCTCAATGTATCTCTTACTGTGTCCATACAAAATAACTAATATTAAAAAGTAGAATTAAGATGTTAATTAAGTTATTGGACTAAGGAGAAGAGGAACACCCCTAGGTGGTGTTTCCACCCTTGAGCTTGATGGGCAGTCAGGAAGGGCTTTCTTATGTTAATTTTGCTACCTGACTGGGTGTAGCATCTACCCTCAATGCTGGGGAGTTGGGGAGAGACAGAGTTGGCGGGAGATGAGTAGGGGCACAGGGCAGCAAGATGGACCTCAGAGAGAATAGCAAGGGGGACAGAGGGAGAAGAATGTAGAATACAGGAGCAGGCACATGGAGAGAGAGAGCCCAGGCTGCAAGATGGCGTGTGAAGAGATGAGCGGGTGAGATGAGTGGGAGAGACAGGAAGAGACAGAATGAGGGCCTGTTAGGAGAGATGAAGTCATGAAATTTGCTTATAAATGGAGAGACATGGGGAGTATCATGCTAAGTGAAATGAGTCAGAAGGAAAGGGACAGACATAGAAGAACTGCACTCATTTGTGGAGTAAGGAATAACATCACATGAGGCTGACACCCAGGGACAGTAGATACAAGGGCCAGGGGGATTTCCCCATAGCTGGAAGACTACATGAGCAGAGGGGAGAAGGAAGATAGAATAGAGAAGGGATCACTTAGAAAATGATGGCTGGAAGGAATCAGTTGGGATGGGAGATGCATGCCGAAAGTAGATGATGGACCAAACATGATGACCTCTCAGTGTCTGTGTTGCAAGCCATAATGCCCAAAAGGAAAGAGAGATTATGGGGAATATTGTCTATCATGGAGGCAGGGGGAGGGTGTGAAAGGGGAGGGGTATATGCCGGGGATATTGGTGGTGGGGAATATGCACTGGTGGAGGGATGGGTGTTTGATCATTGTGTGATTATAACCCAAACATGAAAGCTTGTAACCATCTCACAGTGAGTCAATAAAATTTTTTAAAATTAAAAAAAGAAGAGAGAGACTAGAATGGGGAGCTTAGTGAGACTGGAACAGGCGCGTGGCGTGGGGAGAATGCAATAAACAGCAACTGATCAATCAACTAGCTTGGCCCTCATCTCCTCCTTCATCTGCTCCATGGCATGGCCGCCCTGGCTGGGCAGCCCGAGACCTCCCAACCGGGCAGTGAGGGGGAGAGCAGCTGGGGCCTTCCCTAGCTGCCCGGAGATTATACAGTAAACTAAGTTATCTCCAAAAACATATGCCCAGGTCCACACAGGTTTACTAGTGAGTTCTAGCAAATCTTCAAAGAGTTACTACTTATATTCCTCAGGATCTTCCCAAATATCAAATAGGAATTCTTCCTAACAACATCTCCAAAGCCAGCATAACCTAATAGCAAAAGTATGCAGAAATATTAATAAAAAATAAAATCAGTCCTGATGAACATCAATTCGAAGATCCTCAACAAAATCTTAACAAACCAAATCCAACAATATAGCAAAGGTATCACATATTTTGGTCAATTGTGCTTCATTCCAGTAATGCAAGGATGATTAAATATACACAAATAAATTAATGTAATACATCATATAAACAAAGTTGAAAAGGGGGAGGATCAAATCAACTGATGTAGAGAAAACTTTAGAAAAGATGCAACCTCCACTCATGATTTTTTTTTATATACCTCAAGACAATAATGGTCATTTATAACAAACCCACAGTCAACATCATAAGCAATCACTCTCAGAGGAAATTGCACTGGGCCTTAGAATGCATAGTAATTACATAGAGAGGAAGAGACTTCCAAGCTACAAAATCAACAAGGGATATTCATAACATGACAGCAGAATCAACGGGTAGGCCAGAGTAAAATTGGGTTGTTATAGGCTAAATTTTGCCCCTTCAAGATTTATATGTTGAGGGACAGAGAAATAGTACAGGGTTAAGGAACATTCCTTACATGTGGCTGACCCTGTTTTGATCTCTGCCAATGCATATGGTACCCCAAGCACCAATGGGATAGATCCCTAGGCACCACCAGCTTTGTCTCTCCCCACAAACACAACCCACCAGATTCATTTGTCAAGGTTCTAATCCACCAAAACCTCAAAATGTAACTTCATTTGAAAACGTGTGTATTTTTATAATGCTATTGAGTAAGTTGGAAAATAAAAATGAATCAATTTAATAATAAACTGTCAATTATGCAACTGACTGCCCAGACTCCAGCACATGGGAGTAGTTCTGCAAATGTTTACTGAGAAAAAATGAATAAATGCATGAAATGGGCTTCAGTCAAAAGTGCAGATGGCAAGTGCTATTTGACGGGGCAGACAGGGGACATGTTAACTCCTTGTTTCTCCATAAAGCATTTTCCCTTTTATTATTGCATGACTTTAGTAGATGTGCTTTTGTTTATTTGGATTTAGTAGATGTCTTTTCATACCCTTATCTTTCATTCAGGATCAAATATTCATGAGATTAGACCTGGGATTAACTTTTTCTTCTCAGTAGTATTATAGAGGACCCCAAACTAGTGTTTGTTGACTGAATGAGTGAAGCGAACTCTTAAGTCTATCATCTCATTTTCTCCTCATTGTAAGGGGAGGGGGGTCACACCAGCAATGCTGCAGGGTTACTTTTGGCTCTGCACTCAGGAATTACTCCTGGTGGTGTTTGGGGGACTATATGAGATGTTAGGGATTGAAACTCGGTTGGCTGCTTAAAAGGCAAAAGCCCTACCTGCTGTACTATTGCTCCCGCCCCGAGTTTGATTTCTTAATTCTGACTTTAGACAGTGAATTTCTTAGCCACAACTCCATCATCTATAAAATGGGGATAATTCTAGCACCTCCTTCATAAGATTCTATAAATATGAGAAAGATATGTTTACCCTGAAAAAATGAAATGGCTCTTTTTTTGAAATTTGAGGGTTCAAATATGCAACAAAAATTATAGGAAAGATTCATTACTCACATAATAAGACTTTGGAAAACAAAGAAGTCTCTTAAACTGGTTCAAAAACGACTTTTACAAGTAGAAAGATAGGAGACAGTAGCTCACTTGAGTGAAGTATCCGGCTTTTCATACTAGAGAACACACATAAAACAAAGAGCATTGCAGACACACAACAGATGTTTCTTATTATAATAATTTTGTTCTCAAGGTTAGAAGATTTTCTATAATCTTAGGAATGCTGTTTATCTCTTCAGTCTACATTCCAACCACATTTCACTTTTCTTAGGGCTTTAAATATAATCTGAGTGTCTAATTGTAAAAAACTAAGGCTCGCCGAGGGGCGAGTACACTCGCGGGCTCTCCGGGCGGCTCTGTCTCACCTCCGCGTCCGGTGCCCCGCAACCGCTGTGTGTGCCATCGGTCGAGGGCAGGCGACGGAAGGAAGAAGGCCAAACTGGTTGCTCGATCCGTTTATTTCATTCTCTCTCTCCACTTCTATCCCGCTCTCCTGGATCTCGCCTGTGGATCTGGCCCCATGGATCTGGCCCCGTGGATCTGGGCTCCATGGATCTGGCCCCCGTGGATCTGGCCCCGGTGGATCTGGCCCCTGAACCCACTCTTCCAGCCTAGTTAAATCTCCACAGCATGAGGGGGTTGGGGCGTACACATAGGTGTGGTCACCATCAATAGGGTAAGGTTCCTTTTCCTCAGGGGATGCTTCTCCTAGGACTTAATTCTCTTTCAGCAGGAGGATCCACCCAAGGGAGGAGTCCCATGAATGTGTTTCTCTTCTCCTCAGCCAGCAAACATATAAGAATTCATAATATTAATTATTTTGTATGGACACAATAAGAGATGCATTAAAGCTTATGGAATTGCTCTCCTGGGGCCATCTCAATCTCAGACTACAGTGCTCAGGCCAGATCAGTCTTTCCTATCCCTGGCAGGGTCCCAGTCTCATAATTACTATTGGATCATGACAGCATTTGTCTATGATCAAGCTCTTAACTTATAGTTAAGAATTAGGCACTTTGGCCAGGCCCATCTCGATGCCAGGGTAGCACATAACTCACCGTTTGCCCTGGATCCTTCCCGTCCCATGTCGGGGACCCTACATTGAGGTGCTAGGAACTGAGGGCAACTGAGGCTTAAGTGGAGAAAGCAGATGCCCAGGAGGGAATAATATTCGAGGCCAATTAATTCCCAAGTTATAAAAACATAATATTGTCTTCTTGTGTCTATACAAAACAGACATAGCTTTAAAGTAAATTATTCAAAAGGCACGAGAAGAGGAGAAAGGCAATATTAATTTATATAATATAAATACTGTATCCTAGGAAGTTCTGACCTTACAAATTAGCAGAGTCAGATTAAGGGAAAGCCGCGGATTAACTCTTTTGGGGAAGAGAGCATGGAGAAGTGATTATAGCTAAACAAAGGGATGGGAGAGATTCGGGAACACCTTGATGGGTGTGACTGGGGTAAGCCTAAACTCTGGGTAAAACTGGGACAAGCTACTTGTGGCAAGGAGGGAAAGGACAAAGTAATGTCATCCTACATCTAATATCTAGTTTTCTTTTTTTACAAGAATTTCTATCACTGTCCTCTTCGCCTGACTAGTTCTTTTTTTGTGTGTCAGTTTTCAGTTCTTCTAGATCTTTCTTGATTCCTAAACAAGTTTAGATTTCCACCTCTGTTGTCCTATGAATGTACATTGGTGTGATTATTTTATTTGTATGTTCTATCTCCCAAATATTTTGTAAGCTCTATGCTGACCCTGTCACAAACCTAGCACAATTCTTTTTTTTTAAGTTTATTTATTTTTTAATTAGTGAATCACCGTGAGGATATAGTTACAGATTTATACATTTTCGAGCTTATGTTTTCCTCATACAAAGTTCGAGAACCCATCCCTTCACCAGTGCCCATTCTCCACCACAAATAAACCCAGCATCCCTCCCACCACCCCCAGTCCCATCTCCCCCCACCCCACCCTGCTACTGTGGCAGGGTATTCCCTTTTGTTCTCTCTCTCTCTACTTAGGTGTTGTGGTTTGCAGTAAAGGTGTTGAGTGGCCATTGTGTTCAGTCTCTAGTCTACATTCAGCACGCTTCGCTTCACCCTTCCCCCGAGTGGCCTCCAACCACATTTTACTTGGTGTTCCCTTCTCTATCTGAACTGACCTCTCCCCAGAATGTGAGGCCAACTTCCAAGCCATAGAGTCAACCTCCTGGTACTTATTTCTACTATTCTTGGGTGTTAGTCTCCTACTCTGTTATTCTATATTCCACAGATGAGCTAGCACAATTCTTGACATAAAGAATATGCCCCATATATGTCTGCTGAATGAAGGAACATCACACTAACCTTTTGAGGGCTACAAGTATAATTCCTACTCCACATATGGGAAATGCAAACTCAGAGTAAGTTAAATAAATTAGCCAATGAGATATAGGAATCAGAAAAGATTAAAAATTTATCCCAGTTCTTCTAAACTTTCATTTTATTAAATAGCATGATTTCAATTTGTTACTGGATTTATTATAATCAAGGTTGATAGACAGTAACCAATGTGATTGTTGATAAGGGAGGGACAATTATTGTTTCTTTATAGCAAACTTACCAAAATTTGCATCCTGTCTGTCAGCCTCAATCACAAGCTCCTACAAGCTCCTACACACTTTTACTCCATGTACCTGTGTGTTTTAGCCTCTGTACCTATTGTTTCCTGAATTGCTGCAGACTTTTTATACTTATGTATATTTGTTCTCAACTTTCATTTTGTTTGGTATTTTCACCAACTTCTTCATATGGCCACATACTCATGATTTAAGAAGACAGTTAAAATAATCTGCTCCACATGGAAAGTTCTCTAGTTCTCATTAGAAGAGGTGATTCTTATTCTTTGGAATATTTGAAGCACTTCATAAACAACACAAAGCCATTGTTAATTCACCTAAAAATTTTGCCCATTAGAATTTAAGTCTAACTATGTTAGGGTGCTAAGTATGGAACCTAGGTCGCCCATGCTCAAGGCAAGTGCCTTATCTGTTGTACTATCTCTCCAGACTTGAAAGTCTGGTTTTGAATCCTATGCTTGTAGAAAAATGAACAACATGTGAACATCTCTACAAATGTCTAGTGTTTTGTATTGAAAGAATTACTGTATTTGTATTAGTACATTTAGGATTAATCTGCTGATAAAACCCAGATAATAAGCAAGGAAGTTTCACAAGTAATCCACACATACAGAGGAGACTTCCCAGCTTTGGGAGAAGGAATCCTGGTGAAAGATATTATCGATTCCCCGAAAGGGATATTGATCCATTCCTAACACAAACAACAGACTAGCCTTAGTCCCAAGTCCAAATTTTAGACACATCCAATAACACAAAAATAACCCAGTATTTTCAGAGCCCTAAATCCCCTATGCAATTATACAATAAAGTTATGCTACTCAGCAGCTTGGTGATTACCTAGTATGACTGCTCTATTCAAAGCTATAGGTACTGTTCACTGTATCTTGTGGGATGAATTCAACAAACTCTCTTTGCCTGGCTCTGAATTTCCTGCACAGTCTGTTTCCTTTCCTCCATCTGATTTACATGAACATCTAAGCACATTCAAGCAGAAACAGCAGGAGGGAAATGATGAAATAATAATGGAAATGCACCTGTAACCATTATAATTCTCTGGTGGAGAATGATCCTCACCACATGTCCTCGAATATGTTGAGGCCAGGAACTCGTTTAAAAGGCATATCCCCGGCTGGAGCAGGAAGAAGCAGATTCTATTAGCTCCTCAGGGTCCATCTCTTTGTCAGATTCTGCAATTTTTTTGTTTCCAGGTCACAGTTAGCCTGTGATGATCAAAGTGGAAAAGCAACTGAACTCTGCTTGTATCACATGTGGCTAGTGCAGCACAGTGATGGACCCCACTGCTGAGTCCTACTGCTGCATTCTCTCTCAGCAGCTCTGTTCTTTTTTCACTCTCTGGGACCAGAACAGTGTGTCCTTCATGCTGACTCTGGGCTAAAAATATATCTCTTCATTTTGAGATTTTTCTCTTTAAGTAAAGAGGTACAGCCTAGTTGCTTGCAGGAAAATTTAATTTTTTACATGTTGAAGAAAAAATAAGAAAAGGCATAGCTTCTCTTTGTTGGAATAGTAGGTCTCTAGATATTTGTAGGGCAAGCAATTTCCTTCCTGTCTCTTAGAACAAAGGCTTCAGAAAGCAGAACATGGTGGTTGAGAACTCAGAGCCTAGGCCAGAGAGATAGTGCAGGACGGAGGGCACTTGCCTTGAATTCTGCCAACCCTGATTCAATCCCTGACACCCCATATAGTCCTCTTAGCCCTACCAGGAGTGATCCTTGAGCACAGAGCCAGAGTACGCCCCTAGTACAGAGGGTGTAGCCCACCTCCACACCCAATAAAACTGAACCCACAGCAAAGAACCAGAACACTAGGATTCAAGTTCCAGTTCTACCACTCACAGAACTGCTGACTTGAACACACTACTTAACCTCTCTATGCTTCAATTTTTCCTGCCGGTGGCAATAGCAGCAGTGCTTTTGGTTCAATAATGGAAAACTCATTTTGTCTGTTGCCATTATATACCTTTGTATATAAATGTACTGCAAATCCTGAAATCCTGTCAGGGGTCTTCTGGGGAACAGCTATATTGGTTCCTAATGAATTTCCCTAGGATTTGTGAATGTCTGAGCTGTTACTTCTCTTCCTCCTGATCCAGACAGGGGATATGGGGGATCAGACCTTGGGGACACACTGCCTGAGTTAAAAGTCTCCCTCTTTCTTTCCTCTGGGTCACCAGAGAAACGTTATTTAATCCTCAGTCTTTCCATTTCTTTATCTATGAAGTGGGAGTGATAAAGATGACAATGACACCTCAGAGAGACACGGGTGACTATCCCACGAGATGATCCACCTAGAGTCCTAGGAGCCTGCTGCCATACTGTCACTGTTTATTAAATATTTGTTATTATTGTTATCCGTGACACACCCTATAAACATTTACTAGGAACCCACCATGTGCAAAACACTGCCAAATACAAATGAATCTTTTAAAAGACCCTTATCCTCAAGAATCTTAAAGGCTTCCAGGTTCAGATTAACCAAGCCCTGCGTCATTAGTTGGCATCCTTAGTTGGCGTCCTTTCTTGCTATTATGATCCTGCTTTAGAGACAGGATCCTGGGAGGTACTCTTGCAGGTGACTACTCACTTTCCTTGCAGAATCCAGTTGAAAGGCCTCTGGGTCTTGTGGGACCTAAAATCTCACTGCTTTCTCCGTCAGAATCAGCCTCCTAACTCTACTCAATTCTCTGCATTGGGTTCCTGCCTCCACTTGCCTCAATTTTTGAGTCAGGGGAGGAAATAACAGAAGTAGGAGGGTGAGTGGCCAAGAGATTCTTTCCCGGAACTTTCACTTCGGCCTGAAATCTCTTTAACCACAAACTCATCAACTTACCTGTTAAAAAAAGGGGGTGTGGGGGGTTCTATAAAATAACCTGTAAAACAACAACAACAACAAAAAACCTACCTCATAATTTTGTTGTGATCACTAATTGAGTAAGCATATGATAATAGTTCAGAATATTTAGAATATTGTCTGGCACATAGTAAGCCCCATAGAAAAATTTGCCATTATGAGTATCATTAAAGAGAGTCAATATAGTACAGAAGTATGCTCCCTCCACCAAGGAGAAGCATTGTGTCTTCCATACCACCAGCAGCTTTCTCTCTTGCCATCTTGACAAGTCCTGGTCCTAGGAGACAGAAGAAATGCCCAGCAGACAGAAGGGAGAGGGGATTGGAAAAATGGAAAATTGGGAAGCTACAGCCACAGAGTCGAGCATTTCTACAGATGTACCACCAGAGGGCAGAGCACCACCGCTTCCTGACACCGCAGGAGTCGGTGCGTAAGGCGTCACCAAGCCTTCAGCTGATGCCAATTCCATCGCCCTGGGCTTTGGCCCAGGATCCTGAGATCAATGCTTGATTAAAAACAGCTGCCTGTTCAGGCCCTCACCCTCCGCAACCCCAATGGAGGTGTTCGGATGTTTCTGTCCAAGGCACTATTTTGCTGGATGAGAAGAAAAGGTAGGGGGAGGATTAGAAGGGCTTAGGGGCGATGGGGCAAAATGGATGTGTGATTTATCCAACATCATCCCAAGAACAGGAAAACTACTGCCTTGTTCTTGAATTTTTTGGCATATTCCCTTGACAGGAGAGAAAGGCAATAATTAATAATTATTTTTTAAAGAGAGACAGCCTGCTTCTTTCTATTGCTTTTCACCTCCTAGATCAGTGGAAGTGTTGGCTCCTAGTGGGACCCTCCTGAGTGCAGATATCGTGTGGCACACTTGGGTTGTGTGTCATTAACTGGCAGAATGGGACTTGCTTCCTAAAATACCACTCCTATATCCCCCATCCTCACTGACTTTGCCTTGTAAGTCATGCCCCTCTTAGAGGTTGGAGTGGGACTTTCAGTGGGAGGCTACGGGGATCTTTATACTCTGTTGCCTCTGTGGAGACTAAGTGGGTGTCATCTGTGGCCATGCAGAGAAGTCCCAGAGACATCACCTACCCGACCTACCTTTCCAGCTTCCTGGTCACCTGTAGTGGACACTTAATACATGGACAGTATAAGACAACACTTAACACAGGCAGATAGTGGACAAAGGGTTTTGGACAGACCAATTATGGGCCAAGGACCCTGAGTTCGAGCTCTTTTCGCCCTTGCTTTGCTACTATCTTACGGGGGAATCCCTCAGCTACTTTGGACTTTAGTTTCTTGTATTGAAAATGATGCTTCCTCTTTAAGAGCAGTATGACTATTGGGGGGTGGGTGTCTTTGAAAGTTTGGGATTTGTTTATAGCATTTCTGATTGAATCTCATGAAGGATATGCATGAAGAATGAAAAAAATCAAAATTTGCCAAACAGAGGTTATCTACCAAGGTCATAGAAAGAGTGAGTTGTTGATTTTTGTCTAATTTTATTCTCTGACCCTCCCCCCACTCTCTCCTCTCTCTTCCTGTCCCTCAGAGTTTAATTAGTTTTTCTGGCACAGGAATCGTGGCACATCTGGAATAGCTTTGACTGCTCTGCAAACACCTCCGATTTAGCACATTATTAACCTGCCATGCAGTGTGCTCTTGTGATCATCACCTTCAGCAATGTCTCACTGGAACATCTCCAGGCAACATCACAAAAGCCTTTTGCAGGTTGACGCATGCCCACCCCAACACACCCCAGAGTCATCCCCCACACCCTAGATGGCATGGGCAAATCACTTACTCTCTTTGATTGCCATCGTGTTCATAGACATTTTAAATATAGAAGATAATTCTTGTCTCCCGTTGATTCTCGGTGCACTTCCTTTCATCCCTTCGCAGTACTCACATCAGTGTTCTGCATTCCAGCCCATTTTCCTCATTGCCCGTCCTAGGTCAGTCATAATTTATTTTTTTATGTCTTATTTTTAGAAACTGGATCACTGTGAAATACATAGTTACAACGCTGTTCATGAACAGGTTTCAGTCCCTTTGTGTTTCAACAACTATTCCTCCAACCAGTGTACATTTCCCACCACCAATGTCCCCAGTCTTCCCCCTCCCCCTGCAGCCTATCTCTATGGAAGGTACTCTCTCTCTCTCTCTCTCTCTCTCTCTCTCTCTCTCTCTCTCCCTCATTCTCTTTCTCTACTTATAGGCATTATGTTTGCAATACAGATACTGAGAGATTATGATGTTTGTTCCTTTACTGCTTTCAACATGCAGTTTCTTACCCAGAGCGATCATTTCCAACTATTATTATAGCAGTTCCTTCTCTATCCAACTGCCTTTCCCTCTCTTACTTGAAGCAGGCTTCCAAACGTGGACCAGTCCTCCTGGCCCTTGTTTCTACTATCCTTGGGTATTAGTCTCATACCATGTCTTTTTTTCACATTCCACAAATGAGTGTAGTCATTCTATGTCTGTCCCTCTCCTTCTGACTCATTTCACTCAGCATAATATTCTCCGTGTCCATCCATTTATAAGAAAATTTCATGACTTCATTCTTCCTAGCAGCTGCATAGCATTCCATTGTATAAATCTACCATTGTTTCTTTAACCAGTCATCTATTCTTAGACACTTGAATTCTCTCCAGTTTCTGGCTACTGTGTATCACCCTTCATAATGAACATCAAAGTGCAGATGTCATTTCTGCTGTGTGTTTTTGGGCCCCCGGTATATATTCCCAGAAGTGGTATTTCTAGGTTGTATGGCACTCAATTTCTAGCTTTTTGAGGCATTCCTATATTGTTTTCCCAAAGGGCTGGGCCAGTCAGTATTCCCACAAACAATGAAGGAGAGTCCCTTTCTCCTCACATACATGCCAACACTGGTTGTTTTTGTTCTTTTTGATGTGTGTGGGCAGTCATTCTTTCTTACCCTGTAGACAGCAATGTCTTCTGATTCAAATTGCCTTAAAAATATCATATGTTTTCCCTAGTAACTCCTACCAATTCCTTGGAACACAGCTTCGATGGCATGTCCTCCAGGAAGACTTACTTGTTCACTGACACTACCACCTTGCCTAGATTTAATGTCTCCACTGGCACCAATACTCCCTTTTTCATAGTCTAATTTGCCCTCTCTCCTGGACCATCAATTTCTCTGGGCACATCTAGTGTAGAGAGGAGTGTCCTTGTCTTCATCACATGGTCTTTCTTGCAGGCTTTATCTTACAATGCAGATTACCATGTTCCTCACAGGCCCGCTTTGGAAGTCAGACACAGAATTAAGTATCTTAGCTACACCTACCCCAGTAGCAGAACCATGCTTCTGAGAAACCAAGGTATTTGTCTCTATCCCAAAGCTGGAGATATTGGGAAGCAATATCTTTGGGGCTCTGAAATTTTCCCAAAAAGGAGAAACCTACATCCATTTAAGGAATTTGGTGATATGCAAGGAACTGCCATGTGCTCTTTAAGATGGGCATATGAAAACATGCTCATCAACACTTATTATCAGGTATATACAAATCAAAACAACAAAAAGGTATTATCTCACACCAATACAAATGGTGTAGATCAAAAAGACTTGAAACAACCAATGATGGCAGGGATTTGGTTTAAAAAAAAGCGGGGGGGGGAGGGGAGTCCCTCCCTCACTGCTGGTAGGACCATTGTTTGGTCCAGCTTCAATGGAAGATAGTCTGGAGATTTCTCAAAAAAGTAAGGACAGAACTCCCAAATGACCCAGTGATCCCACATCTTGACATTGACCCTAAGGTACAGAAACACTAATCTAAAAAGATATATGCACATCAATGTTTATTGCAGTGCTTAATACAGTAGCCAAAATATGAAAACAACCCAATGTCCAATATCAGACAAATAGATAAAGAAGTTGTGATTTACATGCACAGTGGAGCCCCAAGAAAATATAAAATTTTGCAGTTTACTGAAACTTGGATTGAACTGGAGGTATTATGCTGAGCAAAATGGGCCAAATGGAGGACATGCACCCAACAAGCTCACTCATTTCTGATGTATAGGGAAACAGTCAGGGTATAAGCAACAGCAATTGACAGCAATCCCTAGATCCTGGAGTATAAACTGAGACTATGAGGTTGGAGAGGGAGGAAGGGGTGGACAGGGCATGGGAGGGGGTTCTTGGGCACTTTGGTGGTGGTGAGATGAGGTAACTATGTATACCAAGACCATAAATGTCAACACTATTGCAAACATATAATAAAATCTAAACATATAATTTAAAAAATTTGTTTTTTTAACAAAAAAAGCCAAAACAGAGATGCCACAATTTTCTCAGCAAAGAACTCTTAAAATTGAAAAAAATAAAAATATCTGAAACCAACTTTCGATACCACGGTTCTGGTACTGACTCAGGGTCTCAGGCAAGAAACAAGGGCCCAGAGAGATAGTACAGCAGGTAAGGTTCTCACCTTATACATGGCTAACCCAGATTCCATCTTCAGATGGTCCCTCAAGAAGTGATCCTTGAGCATGGACTCGGAGATAAACATTGAAATTGTAACTAGAAATCTTCACATTAGGTTCCTGGACTTCAAGCCAGGAGGAACAATGCTTCCTTATACGACTGTTTCCCCCTACCCCATACCTCCATCTCCTCCAGGCAGCAATGTGAGCACCAGGTCTGCTGAAGTCTGGGGAAGTGGCACTAAGATAGGCCACTGGGGTGGGCAGCTCTGCAAGGGCCCACCATCGGGGCTCTGATAAAAGACATGATGTTCCCTTCCTCTCTCTGTTTCAGTCGTGTACAATCTCACAGTTGGAAAACTCAACAGTGGTGAGCCTCAGAGAAAGATTCAGAAGACACAGTTTTCATTTGAGTTCCCTTCAGACACACTTACACAGAATGACCTCTGAGCCTCAGTGCTTGTAGCTCAACCACTTGCTCAGACAGAGCACCTGCTGCGGACAGGACAGGGCTGGCTGAGGGGCCCTGGAATGTCAGGGCAGACAGGCCTTAGTGATCTTTTTAAATTTTTTTTTTATGTTTTTACTTTTTGGGTCACACCCAGCGAGGCACAGGGGTTACTCCCAGCTCTGCACTCAGGAATTACTCCTGGCGGTGCTTAGGGGATCATATGAGGTGCTGGGAATTGAACCTGGGTCGGCCACGTGCAAGGCAAATGCCCTACCCGCTGTGCTATTGCTCCAACCCCATGGCCTTAGCGATCTTAGGTCTTTCTTCACTACATTGTTGAGGAGTTTGGCCAAAGAGCAAATACCCTGGTCAAAGTTATACTGCTACTGAGTGGGGGCTGAGTGAACAGGAAATGGGGGTTGGTGGCAGGGCCAAGACATGGCCTGATGTTTCTAGACAGTCTTTCTGTGTCTGCAAATCTGGATCATGTTATACACATAAAATTCCTATCCAGAAGGCAGTCCTTTGTTCCCCCTCCCCAGAAGTGTCAGTCTGCACCATCTCCATTGGCCACCTCACTTCCATAAGGATTCAGCATCTTAATGGGGAAAGCGCAGAGCATGATTAAGAAGACAGGCTTGGAGCCAGAGACATAGTAAAGCAGGTAAGATGCCTGCCTTGTACCCTGCTAACCCCAGTTCAATCTCTAGCACCAGATACAGACCCCTAAGAAGTGTCAGGAATAAGTCTTAAGTAACACCAGGTTTGATCCCCCAAAACCAAAACCAAGCAACAAATTAAAAAAAAAAACACAGGCTTGGGGTCAGACAGACTTGAGTTGATAACATAGCCGTATCGAATTATTTAACTTCCCTGTTTCAAAGTTCACATATCTGTGAAAATCATGCCACACACTGAGGTCTGTTTCAGTCACATACATTAACACCTAAAATCATTCAAATATTTCCATTGGATTGTCTCTATAGTTACTCTGAGTAGATTCAGAAGCTTGCCCAAAGTTACACCCTAGGAAGTGACACCAACAGACTTTGATCTCTGGAGCCTCTGCTTTACCTATGATGCTCTCTCCTAGCTCCCTGGACCCTCATTTCCTGTATAGTTACCCACCCAGTCCCTCAGTGATAGCATCTGCTTGCAGGTGACAACATATCCAGATCCTGTAATTCAGTCCATGCCAGACGGTTGGTCTTTTGACCCCATTATTGTCCAATAGGTACAGAGAAAAGGAAAAACATTCATCAAGTTGGTTTCTTTGGGGTGCCACAGACAGCATTGCTATGTTCTTCCATTTGTTCCTCCATTAGTAAGTTCCTCCATTGCTATGTTCCTACACACATTTCTAGCACAGTATGGTTTTTCCTGAGTCTGATTTAGTTTGTGCAATTATTTCTGAAGTTAAAAGGTACAGTGGCACTTGGGCACATGCAGGCAAAACTGGCTTCATTTAACCAGTGTCTCAGACAAATATGGTTTCATCAAGATGGTATCCCAGGCTGGATACCTTCAAACACCTCTCCACTTAGCTTGTTATTATTCATTATGCCCTTAAATACTCTTCTGTGACAAAGTGCTAAGTGACACATTAAATATTCATCACGATGCACCTAGCACAGGGCCAGGGGTAGAATTAAGCAGAACAAATGTGATTAAATGTGATTTCTGATTACATCTCTTTAATTCTAGGCGCTAAACACCCCCAGGCAGCAAGGAATTCATCTGTTTCTGAAAGAAAGCCAGGAAAGTCTATTCCACAACATCCCTTTATGTGGTGCCAAACTGTTTCTAAATGCTTGGCAAAAAAGTCTTTCCTTTCCTTTTCTTTCCCCCGCCTTCTTAATCTTAAATAAATATATACTTTATATGCATATATGTTGTGCATATAAATAACCCACAAAATCATTAACCAGATCAAGACACATAACATTGCTAGCAACCCAGAAAGTACCTTAATATTTCTTTCCCAATATTCACTCACTATTTTGACAGGAAATTGTTATCTTTAAATATAATGTACTCTCACTTTTAATTTAAAAACAAAGGTCAAGTAGTTATCTACTTGATAACTGCTCATTGGTTTTGAAGTTCACTAGAGTAGAAGTGTAGAAAAGAAGAGGCTCCTGAGGTAGACCTTCGAGAGATGATGCTGTTTTGGTCAGCAGTAGTAGAAGGGACAGAGAAAGAAATGGAGATTTGAAGGATATATTGGGTAGCAGAGGTGACAGAACTGAATAAGACAGTGGGGGAAAGATGGAATTAGGTATGATTAAGAGTTTGACTTAATTTTCTTGTTGGAGGATGTTACCATTGGTTGAATAAAGGAAGAAGGGGAAATATGAGGTGGGCAAATGAGTTAATTAGGACCAGGAATTAGATCAAGTGCTCTAATTTGAACTGCAAACTTGAGGAAATTGCTAAGTGCTCAAGTGTAGGGTTAAGTGTATTGAGTTTAGGAAAGAGGTTAGTCATGGGGAGACAAATATATTTAGAAATCATCAGCTTATTGATGGATTTCAAACCCCTCTGAGGATGTGATAGAATTACCCAAGGGAGAGTGAGTGAAGAGAATAACCCCAGACAGAGGCCAACAATGATTCTTGGTGAAACCAATACTTGCCTTCTGTATGAGATAGAACTAGAACTTAGAGGAGAAAATTATTATCACCTAATATATAATTAAGTTTTAAAAATTAATAAATTTACTATCAGTTTGGGGAAAATGTATTCTAAGTGTTCTGTAGCCTCTCATGATTATCCCAGTTGTTCCTCACCTGAGAACACAGATCTCTAGACAACTGCACAAGTATTTTCCATTACTTAAAAAGGCTTGATTCAAATTGCATGTTTATCTGCAAGATTCTGCTCTCTGTATTTATAAAAGTAACCATATCAACTTTTTCCTGCTTTAACTGGTAACAGGGCTCTCTTACTATATTGAAGCTTCTACTTCACAATAACATGTTTTCAGTTATTTCATTGTATTTATTTTTTATGAAAGAAAATGACTTTTATGTTATTTTACCTAGATTTGTCACCACTTGTAGAAGTACACAGGCTACTCCTGGTTTAGTTTGTGGGGTGAGGAGATGGACCTCAGAGCATCTCAGTGGACCATGACTGAACTCAGGGTTCCTGCATGCAAAGCATGTACTCTAGCTCTTTGAGTTATCGCCCCTATTTTTATTTTTAAAATCTCCTCTTTCACTTCCTGTTGCAGCTGCAGTGTGTGTGTATTCACTGGAAGACACACATCAGATTGTAGTGTTTGTATACCACATGTAGTCCCCCAAGGACCAACCAGGAATGAACCTTGAGCTCAGAGCCAGCAGTAAGCCCTGAGTACTTCCAGGTGCAGCCTCCTAAAAAGAATCACTAAAAATAAATAAAAGGAAAGTAAGATATAAAACAATAAAAGAAAAGTTGTTCAAAGACTCAGTTTACTCATCTGTGAAAATAGGAAAGTAATAATTTCTACCTCCTTGAGCTATTAGCAAGACTGACTAGGTTAAACCAAACATTGTAAGTACTCAATATTTGGTAAGAGGTGATGGCTACTATTGTGAATATTCTTTATTCAAACCCCAAAGAAGAAAATGAAAAGTCCTTTGTGTGAAAGAGGTGAAGATGTGACCCTCCTTAGTTTAATGATATAGCCTCTGAGTCAGTCCTAACAAATTATTATAGGGACTTGGTCAGGAGTTCTCAGAGTTTTGCTTATGTCTCATAGCATGCTATCCTCCTCACTCAAAAAGCACTTCATATAGGTCAAACACTCCTAAAATTCTTATGGAACATTAACTCCCATGAATAGCTAAAGCAATCCTTGGGAGAAAGAAGATGGGAGGCATCACCTTCCCCTGAATTCAAAATGTACTACAAAGCAGTAGTAACTAAAACAGCCTGGTATTGGAATAAAGAGACCCGCTGATCAGTGGAACAGAATTGAATATCCTGACACCGACCCTCAAATATATGATCACCTAATCTTTAGTAAGAAATATAAAGTGGAGAAAGGAAAGAGTTTTCAACAAGTGGTGCAGGGAAAACTGGGCAGCTACATGTAAAAAAAATGAAATCAGAGCTCTTTCTAATGCCAGGCACAAAAGTCAGATGATTAAAGAGATCAATATCAGACCTGAATTCATATGGTACATGGAGGAAAATGTGGGAAGAACCCTCCATGACATTGATGCTAATTCAAAGATAAAACACCACTGACCCCACAAGTGGAAGCAAAGATAAACAAAAGGACTAAATTAAACTAAGAAGCTTCTACGCTTCAAAAGAAATGGTGACCAAGATACAAAGACAGCTCACAGATTGTTTTCTCCCAAATATTTTTAGGTTTTACAGCTAAAATAACTCTATTGTTTTCATTTTGGCAGAAATATGAGACACTGAAAAATTCTAAGTGTTTATAAAGTTTGATTTGAATTATTGAATGGCTATGAGATCTAGGGAAGTTCTCTTAACTCTAGGTCATTGTTATTTCTGAATTTTGTTTTTGGGTCACACCCAAGTGTGCTTAGGACTTACTCCTGGTTATGTGTTTGGAGATCACTCCTGATGGGTCTCACGGGATCATATTTAGTGCCAATATTGAACTGGGTTGATGCCATACAAAGTAAGTTGCCTTACCTATCCTCCAGCACCCTCTCTCCTGTGCTCTAGGCCATTGTTATCAAATAGAACTTTTGAAAAGACAGTACAAATAGATCTGTACTATCTAGTGTAATAGCCCATAACCATGAGTACTTTTGATAAATCTTTTTTGGTGGTGGAGGGCATGCCCAGCATCATTCATGGCTTACTTTTGTCTCAGCAGTTAGGTGAGCTTAGGGCTGTATAAGAAGTATTGGGGGTTGAAACTGGGTCAGCTATATGCAAGGCAAATGCCCTGCCCACTATATTATTACTCTGGACCCATATTTTATTTCTCTTTGGGCCACACTTTTCTGTGTTCAATTTTACTTCTGGTTCTGCACTCAGGAATTTCCCCTGGTGGTGCTTGGCGGGATGCTGGGGATCCAACCCAGGTCAGTCATGTGAAATGCAAACACCCTACTACCTTTCCAGTCCCAAAGACCCAGGGTTATTTTTATTATGTAAATGTGAGAAATGTGACTCAGAAACTGACTTTTAAATCTTAATTAAAATTTAAATAACCACATATAGTTATTGACTTTCTATTGAATAAGACAATTCTAGGACAATATCCAAATCTATGAATGAAATATTCATGCAAGTATCAGTCCCTTTAAGCTTCCTGCCATAATTTCTAGAATAATGCCATAATTTAGAGTCAAAAAATATTTGTTGAATACAATTAATATTTGTAGAATGAAAGGATTACCAAGTGAATAAACAAATTGATGACTCTTAAGAGATAAAAAATACATACAACTACTCTAGTATGACTTCCTGGAAAAATCTAGTTTTGAGAGGTAAAGACAAGCATTGACATTGGCTGCTGCTGGCTGAGAAGTCTTGGCAGCTGCTTGTGCAGGCTCAGAAACAGGTAAAATTCAGATCACATTTTTCTTTCAGCTTCTTCCTTACCCAGAAAAACTATTTCCTTCTTGGGTGTATTTTCATAACCGAGTTCTCTTGACAGGAAGGAAATTCAATGTTGGAACTATAGGCTAGGAAGAACATCCGGAAGAGGGGGCAGAAGCCACAAGGATGGTTGCCAAAACTTCCATCCCAATCCATCAGAAAAGACTTCCTTTGGACAGAGTTCAAATTTGCCATTGCCCTCAGAAGTACTCCTTAGTCTCAGGAAGTGAGTTATCAGCTTCCATCCTGTCTTGGTCTCACTCCTCTTCTCTGTGTCCAGCGGAGTTTCTCTGCTCCAGGGCAATCTTATCTTATGAAATGTTACTCTTCTCAACACAGTTTATGTCAGGTGCCTGGAACATTCCTAGAGAAAGGGGTTCCTGGTATATCTAACAAGGATGCAAAGTTCCTGTTACTAGAAAATCCAGCTGAAAAAAAAAAAACATGCCTCTGTCAGAATACAGAGTTATGTGGGTGAGAGCAGAAGAACCACCATGCTCCCCTAACCAAGCCCCCTTTCTTTCTTCTATCTCTTTCTTTCTCTATATATAATTTATTTATTCATTTTGGCTTCCTTGAAGGGAACACACTGGCAATACTCAGGAGTTACTCCTGGATCTTATTCCTGATAGGATTCAGGGAACCACATGGAGTGCAATGGATCCAACTGGCCCACCTCTCTCTCTCTCTATCTTTCCCTATCTCTCTCCCTATCTCTCTCTCCTTCTATCTTAATTAATTATGTATTTCTGTAACATGGGATTTAAAATTTTTATCTTTCAGTTCCAAGATAGAATTTTTATTGTGGTAAAATATATGTAGGGTTTACCACATCATGATTTTAAGTATATATGGTGACATTATATTCATCAGCATTTACTTGTTTGCTTTTACAAGTATCAGTTTTTATCTCTGAAACTCTTTCTAAATTGGACCTGGATTAACATGGAATAATAATACTTTATTTCCTTGTTTTTCCTGATAGGATGGTAAAGACCATTCTATCTTCTGTTTCTGTGTAATTCCTTTTGTGATGAACTTTTGCCCCTATACCTTAATGTCTTCAAGATTCATTTATTACAACATATATGAGAATTTACCTTATTTTTAAGACTGAATACAATTCCTTTGTTTCCATATACAACATTTTGCTTATCCATACTTAAGTGGTTTCCACCTCTTGGTCATTGTGCATGAAGCTGCTAAAAGCGGGTGCACAGAGATCTGTATCAGCCCCTTTGCTAAACTCTTTCTGTATACATGTTAGAAGTGGAATTGCTGGACCACGTGATAATTCTATGTTTAACTTTCAAACAACTCCTACATTTAATTTTTTTCTTTATATAGCTCTTTACTTTTATTCCTAATCATCAATAACCATCTATGTGCATTTTTCTATGACCTGCATTTTACTTTTTCAGCTAAAATAATAACTACTTGTTTCCATTTTATTAAAAACAAAACTCAGCTTTTAATCTTTGTCTTTAATTTGAAGCTTGTCTATTTTGTCCAATCCAGTATGTTTCTCTAACCTATAACTTTTACTTTAGTTTATTTTTAAATCCGCTCCAACTAATCCTTCTTATTTCTCTAACTTAATTTGTTTTACCTAGGATTTTATATAACTGACTTTATATATCTGTAACATTTCTTTCACAGAATTATCATATTGCTCATAGCTATAAATGTTTCTCTTCTGGGATACTGGGTAAGGGGTGTTGGGAAGCTTCTAGCAAAGAGGAAGAGAAAGCAATATTAAGGTCTTATGAAGGATTGAGTTCCCTGGGGAAAAGACCAAGGCAGAGATTTCAAGGGTTGGGCAATCAAGACAACATTTTCATCAGGAAGTGTAGGAAACTGGATGTAGAATAGAGAGAGAGAAGTTGGACATGGATGCAGTTGCAAAGGAAGCCTTAGGCCCCTGGGGAGCTTGAAGCAAGTATAGACCTGCAGAAATGTATCAAGTTGAAACTGGGGGCAGATTCTTCAATCACAAATATTTGCACATACCTGGAGGTATTCTTGGGAGAGAAATTTTCTCCTTGTGGAGAGAGAGAACTTAGTATCAAGGTCAGCATGTGACTTTTCTGGGTTGGCAAACTGGGGGCAGGGGTGGGTGGGTTGAGTAGAGCACTGAGGGTCTACTGCAAGAGAAACATAGAGTATTCCAATATCCAGGTCTAGGGTGGTCAGCCAGCTTGAAGGAGTTAATTGAAATTAGGGGGGGAAATTCCCTTCCTATCAAGTGTGGGTACTCTGACAAAGAAATCTGATTGTTTAAACACATCTTCATCACTCTCCCCAAATATAAAGTACTGACTGTCCTGGGTCAAATGACACTAGCCCAACTTCCTCCAAATACAATTCATAAGGATTTTGTTGAGCCTGTTTACAAGGAACCCACTTTAAAATGTGTTTTCTCTCTCATGTCAGGGTGGATTAGTGGCCTAAAGAATGCTCAATTTGGAACCTTAAGAGAAAATAATACAAATGAATTAATCAAAACATTAGCAGGCATTGCCAGGGCTTGGGACATGGTCATGCAAAATGAGAGGCCCTAGAGCTAAGCTTCGCCAAATCCTCTGGTCTGAGACTCTCACTGCACAGTCCGAAGGAGCCACCATCTGGAGTATGCTCGCTGCTGTCGATTACTCACCTTCTCACTTCAGAGTCCTGAGAAGCCCTTTGGTGAATGAATCCCCACTAGTTCTGACTTCTAGAGGTGTCATGCCTGAAGGTACTTCTATCTCCAGGAAATGGTTGACTGTACCCTATCTTAAGTGGGAGGAATGGGGTCATGCAAATGTGGGTCATGATTCTTTACTGGGAGCAAGGAATAAATCACACCAATTGAAATATCTGATGTCTACAACTTTATATATAAATAAGAAACTTCAGATAGAGTTTAACATGCCAGACACATGCTGAGGAATTGTGCAACCAGGACACAAACCCAGAATACAGATGAAAGTATGCTTTCAAAAGGGCAGCCCTTCATTACTCTTAAAATTAGCATATCTACCATCTTTCATTTTAGAATCATCTTTATCCATGTCCGTGGATCATCTTGTTTCTCTGAAAAGAAAAAGAAAATAAACCTTCATGACAGTGTGGGTGTCAAGACAACATTATCTCAAGACAACCTGTACACAGAATCATGGGTGAACAGCATTCCTTTCTTCAGACTTCAATTAGATTCCTCGACAAGATGAAGATGCTGTGTGGACTGTCTAGTCAAACAAATAGTCTCCTTTTGATGATAATTTTTCTTATTTGCTGGACTGAAGGGCTGGAGCGATAGCACAGAGGTAGGGCGTTCGCCTTTCACATGGCCAACCGATGTTCGATTCCTCGGCCCCTCTCAGAGAGCCCGGCAAGCTACCGTGAGTATTGTGCCCGCACGGCAGAGCCTGGCAAGCTACCCGTGGCATATCGGAGATGCCAAAAACAGTAACAATAAGTCTCACAATAGAGACGTTACTGGTGCCCGCTTGAACAAATCAATGAGCAACGGGATGACAGTGACGGGACTGAAATAACATTGCTGGAGATACCAAGATTGGGAGTAAATCCAGTAAACCCCCTTTTCATGCTTTTAGAGAATGAATTTTTATGGCTGTTTCATTTAAAGTTATATCTATTAATCCAAATGAAAAACTCTTCTCCAATTTACTTTCCTTGAAATAATGGTGATATTCTTGGGATGGGGCTGGAGCGAAAGCACGGTGGTTGGGCATTCGCCTTTCACGCGGCCGATCTGATTCCGGTTCCTCCGCCCCTCTCCGAGAGTCTGGCAAGCTACCGAGAGTATCGAGCCTGCTCGGCAGAGCCTGGCAAGCTACCCGTGCATATTGGATATGCCAAAAACAGTAACAATAAGTCTCTCAATGAGAGACATTACTGGTGCCCGCTCGAACAAATCGATGAGCAATGGGATGACAGTGACAGTGATTCTTGGGATGCAGAGAGAGTTCAATGGGTAGAGCATCAGTTTGGGGTTAATCTTTCGCACTTAACGGTTCCCTAAGCATTGTTGTCTTGGTGACCTCCAACCACAGAACCAACAGAAGGTAATCCATGGAATATTTCTCAAGGGAATTTATATTTCTACTCAGGCTGTAAATGTTATACCATGAGTAATCCTTTTTTGTTGTGCTCTGAGTAAAGTTTACTTACCCAGTCCCTGCACTAACTTACCCTTCTTTGTATTGGTTCCGTGTTCTTTTATAGCTATTCTGAAGAGGTGAGAGGCTTTGTGGTGCATGTACAAGGATTTTTGCTAGCTCCATTCGAACTGTGACTGTCAAAAAATTTTTTAAGCATATCATGCCTCAAAGGAGATATTTCTACTCTCCTGTAAATGAATTGGCATTACCTGAAAATGATTGCATTCATACTCTGTTCCAGCAAATATACCATTTATTCTCCTGATTCTTTGCTTGACAGGGAAGAAACATGTAAAGCAGAAATCAGAAAGTCCATCCAGAAAACTTTCAAATAAATTTATTACAGACTTGTCATTGCGTAAATATACTCAGAGCTTCTGGAGAGCACCTAAGTGTGATGCCTGAAATTGCCTCTGTGGACAGGAATTGGTTAAAAGCTTTTTTCCCTTCCTTCCTTCTTTCTTTCCTTCTTTCTTTCTTTCTTTCTTTCTTTCTTTCTTTCTTTCTTTCTTTCTCTGTTTCTTTCTTTCTCTGTTTCTTTCTTTCTTTCTTTCTTTCTTTTTCTTTCTTTCTTTCTTTCTTTCTTTCTTTCTTTCTTTCTTTCTTTCTTTCTTTCTTTCTTTCTTTCTTTCTTTCTTTCTTTCTTTCTTTCTCTCCTTCCTTCCTTCCTCCCTCTCTCTCCCTCTTTCTTTCTTTCTTTCTTTCTTTCTTTCTTTCTTTCTTTCTTTCTTTCTTTCTTTCTTTCTTTCTTTCTTTCTTTCTTTCTTTCTTTCTTTCTTTCTTTCTTTCTTTCTTTCTTCCTTTCTTCCTTTCTTTCTTTCTTTTTCTTCCACACATACCCATATACCCATCTGTGCTCAGGGCTTACTCCTGGATTTGCACTCAAGAATCACTTCTGGCAATTATCAGGGGACCACATGCAGTGGCAGGTATTAAACGTGAGTCATTTTCATGAAGACAAATGCCCTACCTGCTGTAGTGTCTCTCTGGCCCCCAACCTCTATTGATTCTTGTGCAGAACATGCTCTTCATTTTTGGAGGATTTGGAATGTGGTTTAAAAATTTTAATAAACCACCATGAGATGCAAAGTTGGTCATGATTGAGTTTCAGTCATATAGTGCTCGAACACCCACCCCTTCACCAGTGCCCACTTCCCTCCACCAAAGTCCCTAATTTCCTTATACCCCTTAGCCTGCCTCTGTGGCAGACATTTCCTTTTATTATTTCCTTTCAGGTACTGTGGTTTGAAATACTGTTGCTGTAAGGGTATCATGCATATGACGTTACCTTTTGTCAGCACTCAGTTCTTGTCCAGTGGAATGTGACTTTGGTGGTTATAACACCATCCAAATGAAGTGAGATGAACAGGGGTGTGTTTTGGACTTTAAAATAACTTGGGAGATAGCTCAAGTGGTAGAACATGTACCTAGCATGTGCAAACCCTGCAATACCTGGTATCGCGTGCCTACCCCCAGCACTGTAAGATATAACCTGGTGGCCTCTAGGTATGTTCTCATGGTCTTGGAATGCCACTGACTTGCTCCAAAAAAATAAAACTGCCAGGGTAGCACTACTCCCCGGCATGACAAAGATAATAATATTATATTAAAATGACAGAAGGCCAGCAAGGGCATGGCTCAATAGGAGGGCAATTGACTTGCATGTGTTCTAATGTGTCCTAATGAGTTCTTCGCTCTAATATCCTTTATCATATGGTCCCCCAAGCACAGCCAGGAGTGATTCCAAGCATCTCTGGAAGTGAACAACACCCCCCCTAAAAAGTCATATGAAATTTTGAAATAAAATAACAAAGGGCAGCAAAGTGGGAGAAGATTGAAGGGGATACAATGGCCTGTGGCAGACCGACATTGGGATGTTGGTGGTAATTGTGGTGTGTGAATGCATTTTCAAGAGGAGTGAAATTGTCCTGAAACATCCATGGTCACATAAGCCAATGTTAACTCAATAAAAATAAAATTAATACAGTAGCAAAGAAATTGTTCAACATCACTAATTACTAGGGAATTGGAAAGAAAAAGTACAGTGAAATTCTACCACATGCTCATTTATTTGACTGCTATTAAAAATCCCAAAGTGTTATGAGCATTTGTGCCCCTTTGGTAGGAAGATAAAGTGGTGCTAGTACCATGGAAAATAGTATGGTTCTATATTAAATATTGAATTTCCGAATAATCCAGAAATTCTACTTCAGTGTAGAAACCCAAACAAATTAAAATAGCATCTTAAGGGATACTAGTACATTCATACATGATATGTTATTATTATTCAGCATTATTTAGATTAAAATATTAATGCCACAGGGACTGGAGTGATAGCACAGCAAGTAGGGTGTTTGCCTTGCACGCGGCCAACCTGCGTTTAATTCCTAGCATCCCATCTGGTCCCCACCCCCCCTCCCCCAGCACCGCCAGGAGTAATTCCTGAGTGCATGAGCCAGGAGTAACCCCGTGCATCGCGGGTGTGACCCAAAAAGCAAAAAAGAAAAGCCACAAATGATCTGTTTTCTAAAGCCTTAGAATACAGTTTTAGAATCACAGTATATGGCTTAGTATAATCCTATTTGTATATAAGGAGACCAAAAGACATTTGTTGCTTTTCCGTATTCATAGGACTCTTTTGGCTTTGCAGTTAACTGTATACAAGAAATTAGTTTAAATTTTAATGAAAAATTCTGTCTTGGGGCTGGAGTACAGCAGGTAGGGTGTTTGCCTTGCATGCTGTCAACCTGAGTTAGCATACCATATGGTCCCCTGAACATCACCAGGAGTAATTTCAGAGTGCAGATCCAGGAGTAACCCCTGAGCATCTCCAGGTGTGATCCAAAAAGCAAAAAAGCAAAAAACAAAAATAAACAAAAAACACCCACACCACTTCTAAGTTCATCTTGAAGTCATCCCTTGTTATTGCCTATGCTCTGTTTTAAAGCTTTGCATTCTTCAGGTACTATGTACTTTCTTCCAAACTTCTTGCCCCATTTATAATGAGCAGAGTCAGTCCCAGAGGGTATTCTCTACCTTCAGTTTCCTTCTTTTCCCTGTTTTCTTTTGGCCATGACTGGGGGATAGAAAATGCACACCTAGTGGTACTGAGGGGCCATCCCAGGCTCTGTGCTCAGGAATGACCCCAGGTAGTGCCCAGAAGAGCCCCGGCAGCCAAAGACCTCTGGGACCCAGCCACAGCCATGCTCAAGGCCCCTCTCCACACGTTCGGGTGAAGGAACCGGCAGAGGAACCCAGGTGTGAGACCCGGGGCTGAGATCTTCAAGCCTGCTTGGATCAGGACTAGGCCTCTTCTGCCCAGATCCCCCATTTTCTGGGGCACCCAGAAACTGCCCCCGGTGCCATGTAATTCCATCAATGGCCAAAATCCAGAGACTATAAAACCAAGCTCCTGGAAGCGACATCTTATAGCCTAGTTCTCCCTCTTGGAGAATCTGGCAAGCTACCGAGAGTTTCCTGCCCGCACCGGAGAGCCTGGTAAGCTCCCCATGGCATATCCATATGCCAAACCAGTAACAATGATGGGTCTCATTCTTCTGACCTGAAAGAGTCTCCAATGCGGCACTGTTGGGAAGGATGAGTAAAGAGAGGCTTCTAAAATCTCAGGGCTAGGACAAATGGAGACATTACTCAAGAAAATCAATGATCAACAGGATGATGATGATGATGATGATGATGATGATGATGATGATGATGATGATGATGATGATGATTAAACCAAAAGTGGAAGCAACCCAATTGTCCTTCAGTGTATAAATGGATAAACAAAATGTGCTATAAACTAACACACAGGAATATCACTAACACAAAAAGAGATATTTTAATTAATGCCTCTCTACCTTTTCTCCCACCCCACACCCTCTTCTCTGTTAGCCTTAATCATGTTATCAATAACCACTGATTGGGCTTTTTTAAAAAATTATTCTTTGTTCATCTATTTCAAATATTTCTATTTGTCACATAGATGACATCATGGATACTTTCTTCTGACTGTTTTACTTCACATTTCCCCCTTGATTTCCTTTCACTTTGTTATGAATGGTAAATTAAATTAAATTTTCATTCCTTCTTCCCCCACCCCATTCATCCTTGACTTCTTATAGTTATTTGAAGTCTTAGTAATTTTGCACTGTTTCTTTAAAAATATCATAGCCATTTTTATTTGGGTACTTTAAATTTTTTTCATTGTTGATTTGGGTAGACTAAGCATTTGGTTAGAGAAATTCTCATTCCAAGGACATAAGCAATTTTTCTTTTCAGGTTTTGTTCTTTATCTTTTAATGATGTCTTGTAGTTTTGGTTGTGCAGGTCTTCTACCTACCCTGTTAAACTTGTTCTTAAGAATTTAATTCTTTGGGAGGCCCACTGAATACTTTCAGAACCCAGTGGCTTTCTGCAGAAATGCCTCTAGACGGTGAACTAAGCTACGGCCCCGTGCCACCCCGGGAGGGGAAAGGTTTTTCTCTCCTGGCCTTTCCTTTCGGAGGCAGCAGCGTGGCGACCACCATCTTTTACAGCATACGAAACAGAGGTACGAGCTTTCAGTGTCACAACTTCTGGCAGAAATTTCTCTGGACTTAATTACTAAAATACCAGAATTCCAAAACCTCATATGCTCTTCGTTCTCAGCAATGGAAAACAAATTATCAAATGACGCTTTTTCGGCAGGTCTGATTGTTGGGGGAAAATTCCAAATAATAATAGTGAGTTTCCTGTTGAAATATTGAATGTAATCAAAGTAAAAAGAGAGTAAAGTGAAAATCATCAGCCTCATAGGCAGCGGGGGTGGGTGGGATGGAAGGCATACTGGGGTTCTTGGTGGTGGAACATGTGTACTGGTGAAGAGAGGGATGTTTGATCATTTTATGACTGAGACTTAAACCTGAAAGCTTTGTAACTTTTCTCATGGTGATTCAATAAAAAGTAAAAATTAATTAAAAAATAAATATAAGAATTTAATTCTTTTAGGTGTCATTATAAGTCTTTTTTTCTTAACTTCTTCTCATTTAATTACTTGCCTTTAAGAATGCAATTGACCTTTGCATATTAATTTTGTAAGCAGCCACTTTGCTGTGTTTGCTGTTTCTAATAACTTTTAAAATTATTGATTTATTAGAGCAATATCAGTTTTGGTCATTTTTAAGGGCATAAGCTCTCATACCACTCTCATCACCAAAGTGCCAATAACCATCTACCATAGTTCTTAAGAACCTTTATTATAGTTGTCTGATTGCTAAAATTCCTCTGGTGCTAAGTTGAATAGAAGTGGTGATGATCGTCAGTCTTTTCAGTTCCTAATTTAAAGTAAAAGCTCTAAGACTTTTACCATCAATTAAAGCTCAAACACACTATGATTAAAAGACAATTCATTTTTCCACTGATGCATATGTTTTAATCATAGTGTGGCCTACCTTTAATTATGTCTTTGGATGTGTATGTTTGATATTTTTGTAAGGGAGAAGCTCTTTGAAACTTTCATTGTTTGTATATTTTCTTCCTTCCCCAAAATAATAAAGTTCTCAGCTACATTTTTTTCAAATAGTATTTCTACCTGCTTTTCTCTCTGCTGGGACTTCAAAAATGTAGACTTTGTTCCTTATCCTTACGCTGTTTCCCTACTTGCTGATTTTTCTCAGTTTATTATTTATTCAGGTATTTCCCACTGTCATATGTTCCAACGCACTAACTCTGTCAGCTACTTCCTCTTGTTTAGTGTTAGACCCTTTTATTGTGTTTTGCAGCTGAGTTATTATAATTTTTGCATGTTATATTAGTTGAAGGATTTTAATATTTTATGTCATTATTATGAATATAATTTTGTTTTTAATTGTTCTTATTTTGTTGTATATATTATTATATTGTTTTATAGTATTATAATAACATATTGTAGTATTATAACAACAATATAATAATATTGCTTGCAACTTCTTTTTTTTTAATTTTATTTTATTATATTGAATAACCGTGAAAAAAAAATACAGAGCTTTCAGGTTTAAGTCTCAGTCATACAATGATTAAGCCCCCATCCCTCCACCAGTGCATATGTTCCACCACCAAGAACCCCAATATACCCCCTCCCACCCAACCACCACCTAAGTAGCTAATGATCTTCATTTTATTCTCTATACTTTGAATACATTCAATATTTCAATAGAGAACTCACTATTATTGTTTGGAATTTTCCCCCAACAATCAGTCCTGCTGAAAAGGCATCATTTAAAAAAAATTTTTTTATTGAGTCACCATGTGGAAAGTTACAAAGTTTTCAGGTTTAAGTCTCAGTTATACAATGCTCGAACACCCATCCCTTCACCAGTGCACATATTCCACCACCAAGAATCACAGTATAGCTCCACCCGGCACCCCCACACCCCTAGCCCTCCCACGCCCCTAGCCCCACCCTAGCCCCCCGCCTGTGTAACTAATAAATTACACTTTACTTTCAGAAAAGGCATCATTTAATAATTTCTTTTCATTGATGAGAATGAAAATTCTATGAGCTGTTGCAGCTGCGCAGTTTTGGATTTCTGATATTTTAGTTCAGTTCACAGTCTAGAAGCATTTCTGTAAGAAGCCGCTCTGGGTGCCAAAATGGGTTAGAAGACATCTCGGATCATAGTCTTTGGGAGCAGAGGGTCTGTTTCGAGAGCAGCAGCTCCAGATCTTATCTGGGTGGAAGGCATGCTGGTACCGCCCCCTTCCCATGATCGCCTATGAGCCACAACATTGCAAAGTTCCTTACTCTGGGTGGAAGTCTTAGGGGGTGGCTCTCGCCACGTGGATGATGCCACCACCACCATTTTCCACGCAGAAAAACAGGGTGGAGAGGGAAAAACCCTCCCCGGGCAGCACATAGTCGTAGCACAGCTCACAGTCTAGATGCATTTCTGTAAGAAGCCGCTCTGGGTGCCAAAATGGGTTAGAAGACCTCTTGGATCATAGTCTTTGGGAGCAGAGGATCTCGGCTTGCAACTTCTGACAAGAAATTTTGACACATTAAAACATCGATAAGCTTTGAAGATATTATGCTACTTAAAATTAGTTACAAAACAAACATAAGTATGGCATGATTCCACTTGTGTTAGGTACGTAGATAAGTCAAATTCACAGAAAAAAGCATTGTATTTGACAGTGATTGTTTGGGAGGAGAAATGAAGAATTGTTACTTCATAGGTAGAGATTTAGAGAATTTTAGCTTTAGTAAGATGAAAATAGTTCAGGAGAATGATGTTGGTGACGTGCATGAAAATACTTAGTATATTTAGTATTATTGAACTGCACACCTTATGATGGTTTGGTGGCAAAGTTTACGAGTTGTGTAACACAATTAAATATTTAAATGTCACTATTGTCATCAACTGAAATAGCCTTTATAAATAACTGTCCCTAACATCTAATTAAGGTCTAATAAAAATCATATGGGTTAACTTTTATGCAATTAAAATACTATTGAATTGTGCAGGAATTCTCTAGCATTTAATGCAGCTAATTATGGAGTAATAGTTATCAGTATGCAGAAAGTTAACTCTGCTGTTCCTAAATCATATATGTTTAAATATTTTTCATAGATAAGGCATCGAGAAGAACACACTTTGACAAAGTTAAATTTTTTTTAAATGTCATACTGAAAATTTCTATCACAAAAATGGAGTTTTACCTTACCTTTTTCTCTTTTAAATTTCTTATGGCCATGGTCATGGACTGAGAAGTCCTTGAAGAGAGTCAATTTAGGGCTTCCTCAACAGTCCCTTGTGGTTTCACAGGGTCTTGTTATTGTAAAGGGGGCCTCTCAGGAGAAGGATATTCTTGCTGCTAGATGCCTACAGCAAAATGGCAAGAGACTGAGTTTCATATCACTACTTTCCCCTAGGGGACAGAGTATTTCTGTGGGATCAAAGAAAACCCTGAAATCTGAGCTGCAGATCTCTGCTTCAAGGAATTGAATTGTAACACAAGATCAATTAAAAATATTATCTTCTCAAGAGTCTTGGAAATAATTAATACAACTATTAAAATTCATTTTTAATAGCTTAGTCATTTCCCCAGATAACACTTAAATATATTTGAGACAATTACCATGATGCAAAAGTGATTGCAGTAAACTATTTATTAATCCAGAAATCTTGTCACTCTATGTTTCATGAAAGTAGCAGCAAAGGGTATTGTGAGGTTGGTGTGATCATCATTTGATGAAGAAACAGCCACTCAGATGGCAAAGAAGGTGAGATTAGTCCCATAATATTTGGTGCCAACACTGTATAATTTCCAGATCACCAGCATGTGGCACTATTGGCCATTGCATCCTCGTGGTAACTCTTTCCTTTTGATTTCTATGATTCTAACTTCCTCTGTTTTTAATCTTCCCTATTTAACTTATTCCCTGTTCCCTCTCCTCTCTTCAGATCTATCTATCTGTCAGAGGCTGCCAAACCCCACTGAGCTACTTAAGAAGTGTGTATCAAAGCCACCATCTCTTTTTTTGAGATTTAAAAAACTCAAACACATAATTTTAAATGATAAATAGTACAGAAATGTTTATAAATGAATAGCACAGTTCAGTCTTTGGTCATCTTTTCTCACCACTGACCCTGCTCCCCAGAGACAGACTGCTACATAAGGTTAGCAGGCCGTGAAAAACTCAACATTCAAGGACCATTTAAACCTTCTGTGATTAGAATGTTTCCCTCCAGATTTGTAAAATGCATAGCTTTACCAGTGTGTATAGTAACCTAGTCATGTTGGAACCACTTTCAAGTGTTTTTACTATTTATTCAGTATTCACCTCTATAACTCCAAATATGGTTGTGTAGCTTCTTTGTTTTTTGATAACAACTGACTTCTTTTGATAATGAATGACTACTTAGATAAAAGACTCAGTCATCTCTATTTTTGTTTGTTTGCTTTTGTGGCCACACCTGGCTGTGTTCAGGAATTATTCTTGGCTCTGAGCTCAGAGGTCACTTCTAGTGGGACTCGGGACCATATGGGGTACCAAGGATCAAACCTGAGTCAGCAGTTGTGTAAGGCAGACTCTGCTTGCTATACAATCTCTCCAATCCCCAAGAGATATCTTATTAGGCCCACATAACACTATTTACTAATGTGTCAAGTAGTGTATTATTGTGCTGGTTACTTACACATTTGACTCCAGATTTCCAAGTGTTCAACACTTGTCTCCATTTCCCCTATCTTTTCTTATTATTTTTTATGTTGATGACAGGCACAACCTTTCAATTTTCTTCAACAAATCCTCAAATGCTGTTTGCTATCATAGGGATCATAGTTTGTCTCCTAATCCTTTTATCTTCCTATACTGTGGACTGGATACTCTTTAAATTTGCTACACAATTATTGTCCTAAGACTTTCATTTGCCATCAGCCTGGAAATTTCCTTCTCCCCTTCCCTGTGTGGAATCCTACCCTTCTTGAACCTCTTATTTCTGCTTTTCTTATTTGGTGGAGGAGATTACCTAGTGAGTAATATCTGCTATTGGTAACATGACACATTGAAAGTAGGTTTGTGGAGATTTTTATGTCTAATATATCTTTATTATATTACCACACCTCTTAATTAGTTGCATGTTCATTGAGTACAAATAATTTTTTACAGTACTGAATGTAGTTACCATTTTCTAGTTTACCTTTATTCTAATTATTGAAACTTTATTCTAATTATTGAAACTTTGTGTGACCTGTTTCTTCCTCTGGGGAAGTTTTTCTAGCAATTTTTTTTATCCCCAGTGTAATGAAATTTTATGAGGATGTATCTAGGCACAACTTTTCAAAGCACTTATTTTAATAAAAACACTTTTTGGACTTGTCACCTTGTCACTTATAAATATTTTATTTCAAAACTATTGTGACTTAAGAGATATTACAGGGAGTAAGGTGCTTGCCTTGCATACAGCTGATCCAGGTCTGACTCCCTGGCATATAATCCCCAGCACTGTAAGGAATCCATGAGCACTGCCAGGAGTGAATCCAGATCACAGAACCAGGAGTAATCTCTGAGAAAAACATTTTTCAATGCTCTTAACCTTTCTCAAAAATCTAGGTCCCCTAACTTCCATTTATTTTTAACAGTAAGACACTGAAAGACTGGATTCAAGGAAGAAATACTCAGGTGATGATGTGAGGAACATTAAATTGCTTTTCTTCTTTTGTCATACAAACATTTGTTAATCTATTTGTGGACCCAGTCCTATACCATACACTATAGTTACAAAGATGAAAAATGCAGTCATGTTCTGAAGTGGTTCACAGCACAGCAAAGAAACAGTACAAATAATTGCAAAATCATGTGATGGATGCTGTAATAGAAGTGAGATCAGAAAGAGCTCAAAACATTTTCTGAGAAAGTAGGGGCATAGGCTCCAGAAGGATGATTCCCAGATAAATTATGATGAATGAGAGATAATTCCCTAGAGCTTGAAGGAATCAAAACTAATATGTAAGGACATGTTTTCATGTATGGCTCTGTATGGGGTATAATATTTGTTCCAAAATATTCATCCTTACAAAAATGAAAAATTTACTGTTTTCCAGGTCCCATGCTAGGTATATATATATTTAGTACAAATTATTTTTAAAGTAGATAAAAGATTGCCATTTTATAATTCAACCAAGGAGTTTACAAAGAATTGCAATAATAAACTCGAGGTCAGTGATTTATTAATTCAAATGGAAAAATTGAAATAAAATGCCTATAAATAACATATCAATTAGGTAGTTTTTCTCAAATATCAATTGCCCCAGTAAGCGTTTGGCAAATACTGCATTGCAATCAACTCATGGTTAAATTCTCTGATGGGGGTTGGAAATGACATTATTCTGAGTTGTTGATTAAAGAGGGATTCACATGCTTTACATACCAGATGTGCAGGAGGTGGGGGTGACAGCCACGCTGAATGACTAGGAGGCTGATTTATATTCCTTTTCAGAGGCAGCAGCAAAGCATTTTTCACTGGGGTTGAGGAAGTGTGTGTTTGTGTGTTTTGCTGGTCTTATGACAGGGGTCATGCTATGCATTTTATATTATCTTCTTCAATACTTGCTGTGAGATAATATGTGTTGGAGTGTTCTGACAATCCAGAAAATATTTCTTTTCTTTCCTCTATTGCTTCTGTTGCCATTCATTTGAGCGGGTGTATTGCCAGCTCATTCTCAGTACAGGTAGATACAGAGAGTCACCTTGGGACTCTGCTTTCTGTCTAGGGAAGAGTTAGCTAAGTATCTTCTCTTGTTTGTTTATATATGTATCTATATTTTATATATGTAGAACAAGTAAGTGGGCATACTATGCCCTAAGGAAACTTATTACAATACCTGTTTTGTGCATGACAGTTTCTCTCTCATATTTATCTGAATGTAGAATTCATGGAATTAAGGAGACTTTGCGCATTTGTATAGAACCAAGGAGTTCCTGGAAATTAAGAAATGAAGACCCCTCATTTTGAGGCTCAACCATATAATAATAGCTGGTTTTAACACTTTGAATAAATGTTCCTCCACAACATGTATACCAGCTCCACAGAAGAAAGTTTGACTTATGCATTCACAGAACCTGTATGGTAATTAACATATGGTAGGTGGTCAACAAACATTTTGGTTGACTCTTATTCTTTCTTTTTCTCTCATGCCCCTGCTCCTATATTCTCTTGACTAATTTTTTGCTCTTCCTTTCTTAAAGTTTCCATGTAATAAATTTTATAAAATAATTAAGCAAAATTATTGGCAGTTTTGAAAGTCCCTTGATATTCACACTCCATTGATATTATAAAACTATGCCCCAAAATAGAAGATTGTTTGTCTTCTTGTTTGCTACAATCAGAGAATTTGCATCCAGATGATCTAATATTTATGCCAAGTTGTTTGAATGAATAAGCTAAAAATGGTAGAAAATGAGAGATATTTTTGATCACTTAATATTAGAACAGTGTTCATTATTTCATAAGTAGGTTTTACATCTTATTTCAGTAATATTTCTTCACAAAACTCTGTAGTGAATTTATGGTTGAAATGATATGATTTGTAGAGAGATTTCAACTTAAATTTCTGAATAGCCTTAGTCTATTCACTACCAGAGAACATTTTTATCATTATTTTAATGTTTTTAATCTTTACAAAACCAAGAGATAGCCACTAGATTTTATTTTAACCTGTCATTAATCTGTTTTTTTTAATTATTTTATTGAATCACCATGTGGAAAGTTACAAAGTTCTCAGGCTTATGTCTCAGTTATACAATGCTCAAACACCCATCCCTTCACCAGTGCCCATATTCCACCACCAAAAAAAAAAACAAACCAGTACACCTCCCACCCCTACCCCCCACCCCCACATGCATAACTGATAAAATTCACTTCATTTTCTCTTTACCTTGATTACATTCCATATTTCAACCCAAAACTCACTATTGTTGTTGGGGTTTCAACACAGAACTCACTGTTCTTCTTGGAGTTTATCCCCCCAAAATACGGCCCTATTGACAAGGAAACATTTGATAATTAGTTCTCCACTAATGAGAATGAAGAGGTATAAGGTCGAGAGGCTGCAGTAGCTGCTGCTTGGTTTAGGATTTCTGTGTTTTAGTAATTAAGTACATGGAGATTTAAGTGGGAAATTTCATCATTTCCCTTCCTGGGGCAGCATAAAGCAAAAGCTTAGTTCACATTCTGGGGACATAGCTGCGAGCACTTGCTGGGTTCAGAAGTAATCTAGCTGTCTCTGGATCTTGGTCGTTCAGCAGCAAAGCGGCCGTGCAAACGCATGGCCACCCGGTTCAAATCTCGGCAGAGCGCGAGCCGGAGCCGGTACTGGCCCCAGCCCGAGACTCTGTCATTAATCTGTTGATCTCTAATTTTAGGAAAAAATCAATATTACTCCAATTTGATAAGTGTACATTGAAAACCAAGTATACCTTCCATAATAGTAATATGAATAAAATATACCCAAATACCAAACATGGCCCCACCTCTAAGAAACATATAAGAGGAAATTAAAATACAAGGAGAAGTGATGGAATTTGATCTTTAGGCTTTATCTTTCAAGAGGCAGTGATGTCTCTATTCTCCTTAACAGGAGATACTACTAAAGGAAATACTCGTAAAGGAAAACTACTTCCCTGGGACAAGACTTCTTCACCAACTTGCTAACCCCAGCAGTAAAGACCTCCAGAACCCAGCCACAGCCATGCTCAAGGCCCCTCTCCACACATTCAGATGAGCCTCACACATGAAGAAACCAGCAGAGGAACCCAGGTGTGCGGACCCGGGGCCGAGATGTCCAAGGCTGCTCTAATCGGGACTGGGCCTCTTCCACCCAGATTCCCCATTTCCCAGTAGCTAGGCAGTCACACCCAGAAACTGCCCCCAGTGATGTGTAATCCCATCAATGGCCAACATCCAGACACTATAAAACCAAACTTCCGGAAGTGTGTGGGACATCTGATAGCCTAGTTCTCCCTCTTGGAGAACCTGGAAAGCTACCAAGAGTTTACTGCCCACTCGGGGGAGAGCCTAGCAAGCTCCCCGTGGCATATTTATATGCCAAATAGAGTAACAATGGGTCTCATTCCCCTGACCCTGAAGAGCTTCTAATGTGGCACCGTTTGGAAGTAAAGAGAAGCTGCTAAATTCTCAGGACTAGGATGAATGGAGATGTTACAGGGGCCACTCAAGCAAATTGATGATCAGTGCGATGACAGTGACAGTGACAGTGATACTCACTGATATAGATAGAATATATTCTTGGGTTTTTTTTTTTTTGCTTTTTGGGTCACACCCAGCAATGCACAGGGGTTACTCCTGGCTCTGCACTCAGGAATTACCCCTGGCCATGCTCAGGGAACCATATGGGATGCTGGGAATTGAACCCAGGTCGGCCGCATGCAAGGCAAACGCCCTACCCGCTGTGCTATCACTCCAGCCCCAATAGAATATATTCTTAATTGAAGAAAGTTTTGCTCAATCTTAATCTTCTTTATCTACTCAATCCTTTATTGCTATTATCTATGTTATACAAGCTAAGCTTATATATAAGCTTGTAGCACTGTAGCACTGTCGCACTGTCATCCCATTGTTCATTGATTTGCTCAAGCGGGCACCAGTAATGTCTCCATTGTGAGACTTGTTACTGTTTTTGGCATATTGAATATGCCACAGGTAGCTTGCTAGGCTCTGCTGTGTGGGCAGGATACTCTTTACTCTTGGTAGCTTGCCAGGCTCTCTGAGAAGGATGAAGGAATCAAACCTGGTTTGGTGGCGTGCAAGGCAAATACCCTACCCGCTGTGCTATATAAGCTTAGCTATGATTGTTGGTATTATCTATGTTATATAAGCTGTTATCTATACTAAAAGCAACACTAAGAAGCATTCCCCATTTCCCTGGCCTTATTACTTTTATAGTGTTGTCAGATTTAGACACTCATACTCAGGTTCAGAGTAAGCTGTATAGAGAGATGCTGTCCTTTCATCCTGTTTAAACTATTTGAAGAATTGAGATACATTCTGAAAGGCAAGCATTTAGATTACCAGTAGTGCTGGCTCCTTGGTTAAAAAGTAAATGAAAATTTCTCTCAATTTATTCAATAGTATTTTATACATAATTTTAAATTGCTATAATGATCATGGTTGTGTTTTCATATTTTGGTCAGGCAGCTATACTTGTAAGTTAAACTAAGGGAGAATGGATTTTAAACCAAATGTTCTAGAAATAGCTGCTTTTTTAGCAGGTAATTCTCCTATAGTATTATGTAACTCAAAAGATGTCTGAAAAATCTTCAATTCTAAATATATAGCCAGAGATATTGTACATAAGACAAGGTGCTAGCCTTGAATGTGGACAACCTCTATTAGATCCCCGGCACCACATATGGCTCCCCACCAGAAGTGACCCCTGGATACAGATCCAAGAGGAAGCTCTGACTAGTGGTAGTTATGACCTAAATAACAAGTAAAACTAAGAAACACTTAAAAGTATTCCCCATTTCCCTGGCATTATTACTTTTAAACTATGCTTCAGAGAGACTGGGATATAGTACATGAGTCTGACCCAAGATTGATTCCCATATCACATGGTCCTCAGAGTACCACTTGGACATCTCAATCCCTTGCATTGAACTGATGGTCAGAGTCATAAGTAGTGGCCCAGGCCTTATGAGTATTGGTAAACCCCCTTCACCAAAATTAAGTATGTATGCAAAAATAAGTATGTATGTTCCAGAGTCAGTATGCTAAGTACTTTTTCTAAAATGATACCATAAAATTGTTGTCTTTCCTGATTTTGAATGAAACAAAATTAATCATATAGCTATCAGAATAAAAGGTCTATGTGGTAAGAAACTTATAGCTCTTTTATTTCCTGATATAAACTTAATGCCCAAAACAGAGCCAAAATTACACAGATGCTCATAAGTGTTTGTTAAATAAATGAAAACATGGATCTTAAGTGGTAAAGAACTTGTTCAAAGTCATATTGCTAATAAAGGGTGAATTCAACTCAGTTTTTTTGCTTTGAAAATCCTCTACTCCTAACTCCTATGTTGTATCATCTGCCTATATCTTGAAAAGTCAATTCTAGACAGCTGAAAATTCAGGCTTTTCAATATTTACAGAGGCATTAAGTGTCAGGCTGACCCAATTAGACTTTGTAGATTTGATTTGTCAAGAAGCTACAGTGGAAGAAGAAAGAGCAGCTCTTGTTTAAAGAGACTCAAAGCAGAGGCGGTGAAGAGTCTTCAAAGTTGGAGTGTTTGAAGATATAATGGGATGGTTAAATAATATTCTATATGTAAGTGGCCTATATGTAAGGGGCTGTAGCAATACCACAGCGGTAGTGCATTTGCCTTGCATGTGGCTGACCCAGGTTCGATTCCTCTGCCCCTCTCGGAGAGCCCAGCAAGCTACCAAGAGTAAAGAGTATCCCGTCCACATGGCAGAGGCAAGCAAGCTACCTTGGCATATTTGATATGCCAAAAACAGTAACAACAAGTCTCACAATGGAGCCGTTACTGGTGCCCACTCGAGCAAATCAATGAACAATGGGACGACAGTGCTACAGTGTTTCAGTGCGTGTAAGTGGCCTAGCCTGGTATTTAAGACCGATTAAGCACTTAATACATAGTTGTGGGAACTAAGAAGGTGAATAAATTTTATATAACATGAGTTACTATTATTTTAAAAATTGCGTATGGGTGCAGCATCCAGACTGTACTCAGGGTTTATTCTGACTCTGTGCTTAGAGATGACTCCTGGCCATGCCAGGACCAAACCCATGTCAGTCAAGTGCATGACAAACCCAGCACTTGCTGTACTATCTCTTAGGTCCTATTGTATTGTTTAAATTTTTTTTTGCTTTTTTGGGGGGGTCACACTGGTGATGCTCAGGGGCTTTGCACTCAGAAATTACTCCCGGGTTTGCTCAGGTGACCATATGGGATACCAGGTCAGCTGAATGCAAGGCAAATGCCTTTCTGGTTGTGCTATCACTCCAGCCCCCTTGTCTTAAATTTTTAAAGGAAGCTGATGATAGAGCTATAGAGTGACTTTAAACAATAAATTCAATGCCTGGCCAGTAGCCTGATTTAAGCAATAAATAATCATTTATGTATGTGAATGAGTCTCCTATTTGCCTTCCTGTTTTAGTATAACAAGGATATTGGAAATGTTATTTTTGAAATTCTATTCTAAATAATTTAGGAATCCAAATTTACTTAATCCTCCTAACCGCATTTGAGATAGGTTATCATTATCACAGGTGACACCACTTTGTAGATTTGATTTCAGTCTGTCAGTAATACATCAGTGTTTGGTTTGAGAGGGAACAGAGGCACAGAAAGACTGGGTCATTTGCCAAGAACACATAGCTGAAGAGAGTTGAGAGGTAGGAGATCAAACCCTAAAAGTCTGGTTCAAGTTGGAGTGTTAGCTAATACACTAGCCAAAGGGACAGTGCAATTAGGCCTAGGTCCTAGGTCATATGGGATCTAAAACTGATCCTGCTATAAATAAATAACAGATTAGAGATTTATAAAACTTCTGATGTAGCCAGAATGGGATTGTGGGTTCACACTAAGCCCATGTGTGACATGAAGTCACACCTGAGTAGCAATTGTTCTTTGCACAGAACAATGAATAGCTGTAAGTGAATGCCAATATATGCTGAAGTCTTTAGGGAGCTTTTGTTATATCCAGGTAAGCAACTGTTGTCCTATTATCCTCTTTTAATATCTTGGAGCTTTTAAATGGCTTGGTCTACATAAAAATTGTCTAAGGGTGAGAGCTGCATTCTTATTTCTCTTTAGTTCTCTCATAGAGCTCTGTTCTCACAGGACATCCCTGTAAGTGCTCATCAACCGTGACTCAAAGGAATCTTATGAAAGGATATCTGGGACCCCAATAGTTTTGATTAAATTCCCTCTGGCTTACAGCAAACCAGCTCTCTGTCTGATTTGATTATATGCAAATGAAACCTCAAGGCTATGATGTCTAATGAGCTAGGAAAGAATTTCTTGGTCTTCATCAAATTCCTACAAATACTGAGACAGAATCTGGATTTTTATCTTAGTTCCTAGTTAAGGTCTTTAGAATTTATCTGGGGCTAGGAAAGGGTGAAGAAAAGAAATGCCCAATTAGAGCAAACAAAGAACAAACCACCCAGTCCCTTCTCTGAAGTGTAGCCAGCTCTTTTTGCACTCTTTAAAATTCTTTTCTTTCCCCATTTAAATGAAACAAAGCAATTTAGGACCACAGGGAAACAAAATCTTCCATCATCTTGTTATACCTTCCTACGTGTTCTAAAACACAGAAGTGGGATGTTTTTGGTTTTGTTTTTTACTGTTTTTATTTATTTTATTTCATTGTTTTAATCACCATGAGATAAACAGTTACAAAGTTCTTCGTGATTGGATTTGTATTTTAGTCCTACAATGTTCCATCTCCTGTCCCTTTACCAGTGTACATTTCCCATCACCAGTGGCCCCAGTTCGCCTCCCCTCCACCACCTCCCAAAGCCTTTCTTCTTTCTCTCTTATTCCCCCTGTCTCTCTCTCCCTTTCTCTTTCCTTTTGGGCATTATGGTTTGCAATACAGGTACTAAGAGATTATCGTGTTTGTCCCTTTCCCTACTTTCAACACTAATTTATTTTCCAGAGTGATCATTTCCAGTTTTCTTTGTCATAGTTGTCCCTTCTCAATGTTAGCTGCCTTCCCACCACCACCACTTGTGGCAAGCTTCCAACTGTGAATCATTCCTCCTGGCCCTTGTTTCTACTGTCCTTGGGTACTAGTCCCATACTATGCTTTTTTTAATAACCTATAAATGAGTCCAGTCATTCTATGTCACACAAAAATAATTTTTTAAAAAATGAAGCAAAACTGGAGAGCTAAAGAGAAAAATAAACATACAAAATAAGTAAAATTTTAAGATTCATCACATAATAATTGAGATAATTAAAAATAAGGGAATAAGGGTCTGGGACTGGAGCACTAGCACAGCAGATAGGGCATTTGCCTTACATGCGGCCAACCCGGGTTCGAATCCCAGCATCCCATATGGTCCCCCGAGCACTTCCAGGAGTAATTCCTGAGTGCAGAGCCAGGAGTAAGCCCTGTGCATCACCAGGTGTGACCCAGAAAGAAAAAAATAAAATAAGGGTCTGAAAAAGATCCAATCAACACCATAACCAACTAGATTTGTTTGATATTAACAGAATATTACATGCCTTATAATCAAAAATGAATATTAAACATTAAAAAATATAAATTGAACACCCACTTATATATATATACATATATGTATTTTTATATAATATTCTGGGCCCTAAGACAAGACTCACTAAATTTAAAGATTCAAAATGGCACAGTGTGTTTTGTGTTCCATAACCAAATTTAGCTTATCAGTGACAATCTAGATATAGATATACATATTTATCTAGATATAAGCTCTAAATATTTTAAAAAATGAGCTATAATAGGGGCTGGAGCAATAGCACAGCAGGTAGGGCATTTGCCTTGCACGTGGCCAACCCGGGTTTGATTCTCAACATCCCATATGGTCCCCTGAGCACCACCAGGAGTAATTCCTGAGTACATGAGCCAGGAGTAACCCCTGTGCATAGCCAGGTGTGACCCAAAAAGCAAAAAAAGTTATAATAACCATGGGTAAATTAAGTAATAACTAGGAAAATTAAAAATATTTTGACAGAACATTTTAAATTCTACAGCATATTAAAATTTATGAGGTGCAGGTATATTCAGTCTGGCTTGGGTTCCTTTTGCTGGTCTTTTTCTAAGATCTTGAGCTGTGAAGTCAAGCTCTCTATGTAGGCCCTTTCTTCCCACCTGAGGAATGCTTACAGGACTATAAATTTTCCCCTTAACACAGCTTTAGCCGTGTCCCATGGGTTCTGGTAGCTTGTGTCTTCATTCTCATTTGTTTCGAGGTATCTTTTGATCTCTTCCTTGATTTCTTTCTTGACCCACTCATTGTTCAACAGGGAATTGTTTAATTTCCAGGTGTTTGATTTGGTGCTCCGTGTCTGTGTGTACTTAGCTTCTATTTTCAGTGCACCATGGTCTGAAAAGATGATTGATAGAATTTATGTCTTGCTGATTCTGTTGAGGTATGTTTTGTGACCCAGCATGTGGTCTATTTTGGAGAATCTTCCTTGTGCACTGGAGAAAAAAGTATATTCTTTCTTTTTGGGGTGTAAAGCCCTGTATAGGTCTATTAGCACTCTCTCTTCTATTTCTTCCTTCAGGGCCATTGTTTCCTTGCTGAGTTTTGTTCTTGTCAATCTATCTAAAGGTGATAAGGTGCTGTTAAAGTCTCCAACTACTATTGTGGTGCGAGTGATGTCCTCATTAAAGTCTGTTAGGAGTTTAAATATTTAGCTGGTCACTCATTAGGTGCGTATACGTTTAAGAGTGTGATTTCTTCCTGTTGTACATATCCCTTGATGAATAGAAAATGACCTTCACTGTCCCTTCTAATTTTTTTCAGCCTGAAATCTATGTTATTAGATACTAGTATGGCCACCCCAGCTTTTTTGAGGGAGTTGTTTGCTTGTAGGATTATTTTCCATCCTTTGACTTTGAGCCTATGTTTGCTCTGACTGTTCAGGTGTGTTTCTTGTAGGCAGCAGAAAGTTGGGTTTAGTAGCAAGAGACACTTTGCTACTCTGTGTCTCTTGATTGGTGCATTTAGACCATTGACATTGAGAGAGATTATTGTCATGGGATTATGTGCCATCTTTCTGTAGGGTTTGTTGTTCTTCTTAGGGTTTTTTTGTCTTATAGCAGCCCCTTTAGTTCTTCTTTTAAGTTTGGTTTTGAGCCTATGAAGTTCCTGAGTTGTTGTTTATCTGTGAAATAGTGTATGGTTCCTTCGAGTTTAAGTGAGAGTTTAGCTGGATAGAGTAATCTTGGTGAGACGTTCACTCATTGAGCTTTTTCACTATATCCCACCATTGTCTTCGGGCTGGAGGGTTTCCTCTGATAAGTCTGCTGTAAATTGAAGGGGTGCTCCTTTGGATGTGATTTCCTTCTTTAACCTTGCTGCTTGCAGTATTGTGTCTCTATCCATGGCATCCATCATTGTGACTATGATATGCCTTGGAGTTTTTTTGTTGGGGTCCCTTTTAGCTGGCACCTTTCGGGATCCTTGGATCTGGATGCCTGCATTCTCCAGCTCTGGGAATTTCTTGGCAATGATGTCTTTAACTGTGTTTTTTTCTTCATTAGGATTACTTCCCTGTGCTTCTGGTACTTCAGTGATTCTTATGTTGTTCCTTTTGAGGTCATCCCTTAGGACTCTGATTCGCTCTGAAGCCATTTTGAGGTCTTTTGCCATTATTTGTTGTTGTCTGTAAGCTTTGTGCAGCTCATCTTCAAGCTCACTGATTCTGTCTTCGGCTGTAGCCATTTTACTGTTGAGGGCTACTACTGAGCTTTTTATTTCATCTACAGATTCCTTTAATTGTGTCACTTCTGTTCGTAGCTTTGAAATTTCTGCTCTCATTTCTTCCTGTATTTTTTTATGGTACGTTCCAAGGCTGTGTTCATATCTTCCCTTAGTTTATTGGTTGTCCATTCCATGGTTGTGTTCATATCCTCCCTCAGTTTATTGGTTGTCCGTTCCATGGTTGCTTTGAGTTCATTGACCATCTTCACAATTTCTTCTCTGAATTCTTAATCTAAGAGGAGGTTGTATTTGTGGGTGACCTCTCTTGAGCCTTCTGGAATCTCTTCATTTTCTCCTTGTGGTGGGTTTTTTCAATGTTTCTTCATGTTGTTATGGAACGATAAAGGTGAAACCTCCGATTCTCTATCTCTATTCCCTCTTGCTACAGGAGGTGATTCTAGGTGAGCTAAATCTATGATGGTATTCTTTTTCCCCTTCTAGAATAGTTCAGTACATTAATGCACTCTTCCTATTTTATGTAGGGCTTCTAGTCAAGGCTTGAGACTATGATCTCTTTATGAGGGCTTTGTGTACCTTCTTGTATTCCTGACACTTTTTCTGGAATTAGGATAGGTTAATGGCTTATTGGCATATAGTGATTGAGATGGCCAGGTTATTCTTCAAATAAATAGGTCATACAGATTGTGACCTAAGTGCTCAGTATAGGAAAGGGGGAAACATAACTGCGGCAGCTCCAGAAGAAGGCCACTCCCCCTTTTGAGGCCATGCCTCCTGCCCTAGAGGACACTCCCCCACCAGCCAAAGGGCAGGACCCTAGGGTTACCTGGGTTAGGGGAGTTACCTGGGGGAGGGGAATGGTTGGTTAGAATGGTGGCAGCGCGTGGAGAGGCAGGTGGCGGGAGTGGGGGTCCCCAAGCCCTGGCAGTCCCCCAGGCTGGGCTGCAGGCATAGCAGTTCATATACAAAAACTTGCAACTCTAAATGAGAAATAGAAGAAAATATAAGAAAATTTGAAATAGGAAAAAAAGAGAGCTAAAGAGATTGTATGCTGGGTAGAGCACTTACCTTTACACAACTGACATGGGTTCTATTCCCAACACCTTATTTATGTTGAGCACTGCCATGAGTGGAATAAAAAGAAATAAGAAAAAAATTAGAGATAAGAAAAATAAGAAAATATAGGAAAAGAAAATAATAAAGTAAATCATGTAAGTTTACTTCCAATTTAACTCGAAAAATAAGAGCAAATTGAAAGTAAATAGTAAACACTATAATAAGGGCCAGGAAGACAGTTCAAGTGGAGCTATCACACACCAGCATGGGAAAATCTTTGAATTTAATCCTCATCACTGCCTGACTCCCTGATCACTGCCTCTTATGGCCCAGGTGGCCCAGCACCACCAGGATTATTTTCAGGGCCCCTAACACAGATGGACCAGACATCAGTTATGTTATAGAACTCCCCTGAAAACTAGTCACTTACACACCACCAGACCATGCCAGGCAAAACTCTGTTGGGTATGATTTCAAGTTCCTGACCATTGGTAGGTATGGATTCTATAAAAACTATAACAGAAACCAATCATTAATTTTTATGGAAAAATCACAAATGATGTTAACTTAATCAAATATTATCAGAAAATATTAATACAACTGATCAATCCTACCTAAATTTATTGTGAAGTTTATAAAATGTGGTTAAATGTTATACCCTTATGTTTCTCTAAATTTCTTTAAATTAAAAACTATTTTTTGCCTCACACACATGAAAGGAGAGAGAGAATGAGAGAGAGAAAAAGAGAGAGAGAGAAGGAGAGAGAGAGAGTCCAAAAATAATTTTAGGCATATGGAGTCAATTTGTTTTTAACCAAAGTCCTAAATGATTCCAAGGAGAAAATAACTGTTTCTTAAAAATAGTATGGGGACAATAATCTCTATGGGGAATAAAACAAATTTTAATCTTTATTTCTCACTTTACACAAAATGTAATTTGGGATGGGTCACAAACTAGAAACTAAACCCATAAGACATTAAGGAGAAAAATAGAATAGCTGTACCCTTTATATCTTGAATAAGACAAAGATAAGACAAAGATAACTGTGGACACAAAAACAATTTAGGTATATAATGAAGACTCCCAATAGATTGGCCACTCTCATATACCTTCAGTCCTGGAAAAAGAAAAACAAAAACAGAAAGCTAGAACCACAGTGCCTCCTACTGGAGAAACAAAGCAAACTCTAGAAAAGGTTCGAACTTGAGACAAAATAAATGATGAAGAAAAAAATCTTCAGAAATAAATCTTGGACAGGAAAGATAGTTCAGTGCATAGTGCTCTTACCTTGTACATAGATGACCTAGGTTCTATCTTTGGCACCACATATGGTCCCTTGAGCCCTTCCAGGAATGATCCCTAAGCTCAGAGTCAGGAGTAAGTACTGAGTACTGCTGGGTGTGCACCAAAAATCAGAAGAAAACAAAGAAAAAGAAATATTAATGGCACATAAATGGGCAATAATCTCTATGGGGAATAAATGGACAGTGTCTAATGGACAGTGAATTTAAAACAACTATTATGAAGAAAACCATGAGATATATTGAATGCACTCTAACACAAAATGAAACATTAATGAAATGAGAAAGTAAATACAAAAGCAGAAAGAGTTCTTAATCAAAGAGATTGAGATTATTAAAAAAATTCCACCCAGATATGCTGCATATGAAAACAATAACAAATGGAATGAAAACTTCCATTGAAATCATAGCAAGCAAGCTCAATAACAGAGGAAAGAATCAGCAATTTTGAAGGAAAAATCCAGTGATGAGACCAATGGAAGGAGAGAGAAATATGATTTAGGAAAAATGAGTGTGATCAGCAAAAATAAATATTTCAGCACATACAATTCTATAATGTAATATACCGTATAATATACCATACCAAATAATTAAAAGTATAAAACGTACACAATCTATCAATAGATACTGAGAATGTGTTTCATCATATTTAGTAGTCAGGGCTGAGCCAATTTGAGATGCTTAGGACTCCATCCTTTCAGGTCTCTGGAGCCTTCTTCAGATTTCAGCTTCTTCTTCAGGAAGCTCTACCAGGGGATCATTGCTCCCTTCCTGAGGATCTGACATTGAAAGGAAAGTTCTGGACCTTGAACTCTACAGTTTTTGGTGCTGGTGTCCCATATCTTGCCTTAGTGCTTACAACATCCCCCATTTTACTGTCAATTGAATTGCATGTTTATTTTTATTGATGTAGATTCTTCTCAATAAATTGCATTATAATTAAAATGAATTGGCAATCTACAGACTATAAAAAATATTTACAATCAATATATCTGACAAAGGGCTTGTATGCAATAAGAAGTCCTACAAATCAGGCCCAGAAATAGGGCTTAGTGACAGATCAAGTATCTGCTACACAGCATGATGCCATGAGTTCAATTTCAGGTATTATGTACATGGGGAACACTGACACTGAGATCCCTGGAATCAAAACAATTGTACCTTGTTCAAGTCCAAGTGTATATGACCCACAGAAAACAACAAAGGAGAAGAGAGGGAAGGGGCCTAAACTGTCTCTGTCACTGTCATCCCATTGCTCATTGATTTGTTTGGTTGGTCACCAGAAAAGTCTCTCATTGTGAGACTTATTGTTACTGTTTTTGGCATATCCAATGTGCCGGGGTAGCTTGCCAGGCTCTGCCGGGTGGGCGCGATACTCTCGGTAGCTTGCTGGGCTCTATAAGAGGGGCGAGGCCTATAACACAAAAATAAAATAAAAATTTTGTAAATAGGCAAAGAAGATAGATATATAAATGGCCAATAAGCACATAAAACCCATTGAACACCAGGAGTCTTCATGGACAAGTAAAATGGACCACACGAGGCCCCATTTCATACTTACTGGATTCGATGAAAGAAATGAAAAAGATTGTTAACACATACATATGAGGTGAAGACCTGGAATGGGTAGAACAGCCATGCATTACTGATGAGTTAACATCACATGTTCCAGTGTCTTTGGATACTGACAGTCCTCATAAATCTAAGCTTGTGTCTACTTGTGACATAGAAATTATACTTCTAGGTATTTGTCCCCAAATGAAAACAAAAGGGAGAATCTCCAAAAATGGGGCCAGAGAGATAGCTCAGTGATCAGGGGTGCATGCCAGTCATGTACCATACCCAGGTTCTAACCTAGGCACCACACATCCTCCTGATGGAGCACCATCAGTAGCTCTAGTAGCCCCTGAGCATTACAGGGCCCCAGCAGCACTGTTCTGCAGGGTTGAGCCATTTAGCCCAGTTGACAGAATATTGCTAAGAGTGACCCATAAACTCTCTAAGCAATGCTTAGGGTACTACCCCTAAAAGAAAGGTTCAAAAACAATTTCTATAAAGATATTATGAAAAGCTTTACTCATAAGGATCCAGAAAGTGCTAGCAACCCTCATAAGCATTGACAGGACTCTGGATAAACTAATTCTACTAGTTTAATACAGTGAGTTGCTACTTTGGGATGAAAAATAGTAGTCTACTAATAAATGCAACAGTGTGATCTCAAAATCATGTTCTAAGATATATTTAAGAAAATTTAAATGCATGCTTCATGATTATATCACATGACTGCATTTACAAAGTCTAAGAACTGCCAAAGTGAAACTGTGGGAACAAAATTAAGAAACAGCCTCTAGATGGTTAGGGCGTTTGACTAGAGAGGGATAGATGAAAACTTTGGAGCAATAAAAACACGTATTTTGTTTGGTGTGTACATATAATTACCAAATCATATCAAATTGAATATTTAATATCTGTGCATTCACTATTCACATTCACTATATGTGAATCATACCATAATAAGCACAACACAAACATATATATATATATTTTTATATGTGTCTCAGATCTTACAGAGATTCCCAACCCAGTCTTGTCTCTCGGTATGGGAGGTGAATTCTATGACTCTAACCAAATGAAAAGAGAATTCACTGTAAAATAAAGCAAGAATACACTGACCTCTGCTCCCCACCACTATCACTCCTCAGGCAAGGTCTTGGGTCTCATGCTTTGATGGGTGACTGACTGGGGTAGGTCCGAGGATGGGTACCATGGGCATGTGACAGGTCAGAGTTACTGGAGCTGTCAACACCCTTCCATGTCTGTCTAGGCTCCCCTCTCATTATGCTGGAGTGCAGGCACTGCATTGTCTGAGCTCACATATTTTCCTCTTCTCTAATCCTTAAGTAATTCTGCAGCTTTATAAAAACCCTTCCTTTCTCTGCTACCTCACCACAGCAGCTTTTCCAGGTTATTTTAATAATGAGTAAACTAATTTCTTTTCACTCTATCTAGATGGGCAGATACCCTTTCTCATGCCGTCTGCATCTATTCGACCCTGCTTCTCAACTCAGTTTCACAAATGTTTTCTAACACTACTCTATGCCTGTGCTTCTCAAATTTTAATGCATGAGTCACCTATGGAGCTTATTAAAATTCCAATTCTGAGTCAGTTGCTCTTGGGTAGGGCCTGAGATTCTGCATTTTTAAGACCTTTCAAATGGTTGACAGGTTGGCCTGAGGATTTCACATTAAGTAGAATATTTTCTGCAATATTTTAGCCATGCAATGGATGTTTTACCCTCCTCTTATTTGTAGGGGAGGGTTAAGTTGGTGCAGACGGTCAAGAAACATGAGGGAGAAAGCAAATCCACTTTCTCTTTTTTTTCTTTCCTTTTCTCAATCTCAGCTCCTGCCCTTCATGCTTCTTCCTTCATGTAACAAATGGCTCTGTTTTACTCAGAGCTATACACACCCGCCTCCAGTGACAGCTGCCTTCTAAAGAAGTATCTGACAAGGATGGGAGGCAGGATTACTCACTGAAGTCACGATTTGCTCCATCCCACATTGCAGATGGAAAAACTGAGGTATTAAGCATCCTCTGAATGATAACCTATTACAGTATGAAGCACTACTTTACAACAGCATTCTATGACAACAAAATAAGTTGTATTAGCCAAAATTTTCCAAGTGGCTTATTAAATTAAATCAAAACTTCTTCTATATTATTCCTAATTAAATCTTAAATATATTCTGTGTTCTATAAGGGTTCTAGTTGGCACAGCAGGTTATTTCTGTCCACTTTATATTGTCAAGGTCACCTTCCCTGACTGATACTTACTGTCATGGACCAAGACAAGTAAAGAAAATTCTGCACATCTGTTCTGTTGTCAATGTCTACCTTCACCCATCTGAGCACTCACATGAGGCTGAAGTCAAAAAAATACTGATGTGAGACACAGAGATGAATCTCAGACCTGAGCAACTTGCAGTAGAGATGGCCCTGGACTTTGCAAAAGGCCTTCTTTGCAGGGCTGCTTCAGACGGGGGTGGGTGTTGTCCCTCTGCCTGCCCTCTAAGAGCTCCTTGTGGGCGCCATTTTCTAGAAGCCAGCGAGAAGCTTCAGGTAGAGTTTGTGGTGATGGCAAATCCTAAGTTTCTCATGACAAGGGATCAGTGAGCTGTCCTTCCCCCCACCCCGATGGGACACCAAGATGATGTCACATCTGCCCACTGTCTACTTAAGCTCCCATGTGGCCACAATCCAGAGACATAGAGATGAATCGCAAACCTAAGCAACTTGCTGCAGCAATTTCTTCAAACTCTAATAATTAAAAACTTAGAATTCCTTGAGTGACATTATATTATATCCATGACAAGCATACAAAACACATTGTCTAGCATTGCATTTTCGGCAGGTTTGAGGGCTGGTAGGACTGGTCTTGAAATATCTAAAATAACTAACGTAGAGAAAGAATATTTTGCAAATTGTCTGCCATATTGGCGGGGTGGGGGTGGCGTGTGGAATAAGGCGGGGGGGCGGATATGGGGATTTTGGTGGCGGAAGGGATGGTTGGTTGACCGTATGATCAAAGTTCAAACATGAGATTTTTGTTACTGTACATCACGGTGAATTAATAAAAAAAATTTTAAAATACTGACGTGGACAATGGATCTGTCTTGTTATGAGGAACCCTGAAGTGACAATAAGAAGACACCTGGAAAAGCCTGTAATCCAAGCTTGCCTCCATATACGTCATTGAAAGAATAACAGCCTGACTGTGCCTTTATATATATAGGGGTACTTTGAGGAAAAAGGATCAAAATCATTATATTTCCCCAAGAACACATCTAGACTAATTGACTCTGTCAAATCAAGAGATTATTTCAAAGTTGTGAACAATGCTTGTCCTTTAACAGGTAAGTCTGTTATAAATCAACCCCCTTTAACCAAAAATGTGAGAAATTAACTGAGAATCTTTCTTTTCTAAGAGCAGTTATGTCTTCTCTTTGTACATGGGACTAACTCATACTAAGGGGCCCAAACTCTGAAGCCAGTGGTTCTCACTCTGAGAATGGCTACATTAGTTTTGCAAGTCTAGGTATTACTATTTAGCTCTAAATAACCTCAGTATAATGTTTCTATTACTATGTTGGATTCACTTCCTAGTGATATTTTTTTCTATTAATGTTTTCTCTTTCCAAATGTGTCCTGAGCACCTCCAGGTATAGGCCTTATATTATTATTGAAATACCAAGAATAATAAGCTCATTACTTATCCTGAAAGAGAGACAGACACAAAGGGAGAAGTAATAGAGTGAGAAAGTAGTTGCCAAGCAGTTGTCACCACACATCAGAGATGATGTGACCTTTTTCAAGCGGCCTTCCTGAGGTTGGGCAGAGCAGACTCTGCCTGGGGTAATGGAAGGACTGCAGGGTAGTGTCATGTGAGCTCAGACTGGAGAGAAGAGTGGGAGTTCATAGATGAAGAAGGCACAGAAGGACATCTGGTTAGGGGAAGGACAGCATTAGTGAAGGTGACAGATCACATGGCGTGCTCAGGCCCTGGTAGGACAGGAGCTCCGGAGAGAGGCATGTGATACTCTGCATTGGCAGCCTCGGCCATTTATGCAGTGACTTCATATGTCCTTTGTTACTGTCCCGCCATGCTAGCCAAGAGCTAATTACCTGCCAGCTGGAAGGAGAGAGGCTTAGGACACACCTGGGAAGAGCTAGGGAGAATGTTCATCAAAGCCATTCTGAGGGAGTTATTAAAATTTCCGATGCCTTCTACAAGTTTCCAGCTTCTCCAGAATTTTCAGTGCAATTATTATCTCATTCTTTGGGAGCAAGCAGCTCTCCCGAGAGGCTCCCCCAGCAGCCCTGACATTTCTGAATCAGAGCCTGCACTCCGGCTGCTCAGGCAGTCTCCCGGCCCCCTCTGAATCTCCAGCAGCGACTTGGCTGTGCCTGGTGAGGGTCTTTGTGTTGGACTTCAGCTCCCCACGCTCCTCCACAGGGGCCCTCAAACACCTCTGTGATGCCACATGCCCACACTCTGAGTTCCTGGGGTCACTCATATGCATTGGGAAGGCAGAATCTTCTAGAAAAATTGTGTGGGGGTCTGGGGGAAAGCTCCTTCCTTGCAAGTATGAGGTTGAGAGTTTGATATCCAGTATCATTGCCAAGGTGCTAAGAGAGATCCTAGTAGCTCTGTTGCCTGCAGCCAGTTGTATGCCCGTGTGTGTGGGGGTGCATGGTGTGTTTGTATGTGAATGTGCATGTGGGAGTGTAGTGTGTGTGTGTGCGTGCGCATGTGTGCATGGAAATAACATCCACAGAAGGAAGGGCTGTGTCTGTCTTGCTCATGTCCATTTTATGCCCTCAAGGACTTTGTTACAAGCATGTTTTTCCCTAACCAAAGATCCAGCTTCAGAGAGTCTGAAGCCAACTCTGAAAATCCTGGTGCTTTGCAGACTGTGAGAATCTTTGCATTGGGATTTAGAAACCTCTGTAATGAGTGTCTGAACTCCTTCAATCAGTTTGCTGTGTGTTCCCTCACACAGACCTGAACTCAGTCTCTGAGGTGGGGTGAAAGTCAGTCATCAAGTTCAAGTTCACCTGCCATGTCTCAATGGAGGTGAGACTGGTATTTTAATTATCCTTTCAACCCTATTTGCTAACCAACCCTTCTCGCCCATCACTTCTATACAAATACATCACCCAAGAACTACCAAGAGGCTTTACCTAACCACTTATCAATTGTGGGAGCAGACAGACAAAAGCCGGAGCTGATCTTCTATTTGTCAATAGCAACCTGCTGTGGATCTGCATTGCAAGCTAGAGCAAAGGGATCTGAAAAACCATTTCCAGCCTGGATAATGATACTAAGCTTCCAAAACTAGATGCCTACATAAAAAGTAGCTCACAAATGGGGAGTCTCATTATTTTACCACCACAGCCGGCAGAAAGCTTCTGCCAAGTGGGATCAAACTTCTTCGGAATGTTTTGAAAAGCTGAAGGCAACAAGAGCCTCTGTCACACTTCCATCACACCTCAGCTTAGCATGTGGGAAAAGCTCTCTTGGAATGAATATTAGTCTGTCTCAAAGATATTTACACAATCGATAGCTCCAGCAGCTCTGTCATTTTCACCGTGGTGCTAAGGCTACATCCACTTTTCTGGCTTCTAAGGCAGCAAGGGAAACCATCCAGGCTTTTTCTAAAATAGCTAGAGCAGGTTTCTGGTTCTGTTGAAAAGATCCTTTCTGAAACTTCCTCTGGCCTTTCTCACCAAGAATCTAAACAGAGCTCCAATTACCAGCCTCATCATTCTGGCCCTGCATTGGGGTGCAGGAGCCCTCTATGTTTGTTGGAAGCTGAACCATCTGTCAGACACCCCTCATCAACCCCCCCTATTATTCCTGTCACCTACACAGCTCCAGTAGCCCGAAGAAGGACAGTTCTGTATAATGTTTGCTTTACTACTGACAGCTTTTCAGCTAAGTAGCAGGAGAGGATTCCACCTCTCAGAGCCATCTCTGCTCTTGCATGGTTTTCTCATCTAATCTATTAGGGAAAAAATCCTGGATGCACTTTAGAGTGGGAGGAAATAATGTTTACTTAATAATTGGCTAATGAAAACTAGGTTTTCCTTGCAAGACACAAGCAGAGAATTATTTGTTTCTCTAAGTAAAACTGGTTTGTCACTGTGAACAACAACAGTTGTATCTAGAAAAGGGAATTTATACTTTGCACCAGATGAAAGGAAAGGGGAAAAAGTATCTTTTGGGAGGCTAAATCAGTCATACAGCAGGGTATAGTGCTTGGTTTACACATGGCCCACCCAGGTTCAATATGTAACACCCCATTTGGCACCCCGAACCTGCTAGGAGTGAGCCATGAGCACTGAATAAAACAAACAAAAGTATCCTTTGAAAATAAAAAAAAGATGTTGAATAAACTGACCATCTTTAATCCCTTTTGCTATTCTTTCCTCTTTATCACTCTATCACTTTTTATCCTCTACTTGAATTTTCCTGAGATTTAGGTAAGTAAATTCTTATGGGGGAATTGAGATTAAAACTACAGAGATTGGGGGAGGGATGGGTTCTTGAGCTTTTTAGTGGTGGTGAGGTGAGGTTACTGTGTACACCAAAACTAAAATTTTACCCCCATTGTAAGTACATGACCTTAACTACTATAAATTTTAAAATAAATTACATATGTGAGAGCAGTGAGAGGTAATGGGGTGAGAAATGTGTGCATTATCTACAGATCACCCAGTCAGAGAAATAATTTACAGATCCATGCACAGATTAATTCATTCAATGAGTCCATGACAAGAAAACTGCTATTATAACACAATATGAAACTTAGGAACACCTTCAACTCTTCCATCTCTCTCTCTTATCCTCCATATCCAATCTATCATTGGTTTTAGGGTTCAACTCCTCTATATCAGTCAAACTTGCCCACTTGTCTCCATTCCCACTGCTACTCCTCTAGATTAGCATCACCGTCACCTGCTTGGACGACTATCAGAATCTCCTATTCAGGCACCTGCCCTTCCCACTCTACTCTCTTCAAGCATCCAGAGAATGTGCCTACATGCAGATCTACTATCCCAATAAAACCCATCACAAATATATTTTTTTCTTTCCCCATGCCTTGCTTTTCTCTATTATGCCCTAGTTGCATCATAATTCGACCTCTGCTATTCTCAACTCTTATCACTCCTCATCATCAACAATGGCTCTCGAAAACTAAGTTTATCTTTTGCAAAATAGATCACGTACTCTTTCACTATTGGACATAATTCAGGTAGTTTCGTATGCTTGAAAAATCTGACATTCTTAAGCTTCCTTAATTATCCTGAACTTTAGTTCTCAACTGAAATGTCATCTTCCTAAAATAGATTTTACTAGCCCTCCAACAGTTAGGCAATCTTCTCAGTGTTCCTAAAGAAACTCGGGCATCCTTGCTCTATTCTGTAAGTTTTGAGAGAACAGTTGTCATGGCTATTGAGGTTAAATGGCATCTCTATCCCTGGAGAAGTGGACAAAACAGACTAATTCAAATATTTTTTATTTTAATTTTTTATTTTATTGAATCACCATGTGGAAAATTACAATGCTTTCAGGTTTAAGTTTAGTTATACAATGCTGAAACAACCATCCCTTCATCAGTGCCCATATTCCATCACCAAAAAAAAAAAAACACCAAAAACCCAGTATACCTCCCATCCCGCCCCCCCCCAACTGATAAATTACACTTTACTTTCTCTTTACGTTGGTTACATTAAATATTTTAACAAAAACCTCACTGTTATTGTTAGGAGTTTCCCACTAGAGTCAGACCTGTTGTGAAGAGATATGAGGTCACACGGTTTTGGATTTCTGTATTTTAGCAACTAAGTCCAGGGAAATTTCTTCCAGATATTGGATCATTGCAATCTTGTAACTCTCATCTGTGGTCCTCATAATATGGCGGTCGCCACGCCCTTCACCCCCGGCAAGGGAAAAGGCGAGAGAGAGAAATACCTTTCCCCTCCTGGGCAGGCATGGGGCCGTGGCTTAGTTCTCAGTCTGGAGACATTCTGCAAGGAGCTGCCCATACCAATAGTTTAGTTGGCCTCTGGAGTCATGCTTGTGCAGCTGCGGGGAGGCCGCACACGTGCGGCCCCCGAGGATCACATCTCATCAAAAATAAAATTATTTTCGATAACTTAATGCCAGTACCTCTGCTTTATTCTTACTTGGTGTTGGAGGGATTGCAATTATAGCTTACTCTTATCTCATCACCATAAAATTTTTCCTCTTCTTGGGATGAAGGATAAGCTCCCTTCTTTTCCTCTTACTTTCCCTTCCACAAAGCCTCTCCATCAAGGGACTCAGCTTTATTGCATTTTGAAAAGTTTGTAAATTTTCATCAGCACCTTTTCCTTACCAGTTTCAACTTGGAAGGAATACTCTACTTAGTTCAAATCTACCACATGAAACCAGAGTAGACTATCACAAAATCAAAACATTTTTGTCTGCACCTTTGGCAGAGAAGGGATGCTGAGGCCATAACTGGCAATGCTAAGGATATGCTCAGCTCTGTCCTCCATGGTCACTTCTGGCAGTGCTCAAAGATCCCTGCAGTGCTAGGACTCAAACACAAGTCTTTTGAATGCAGAGTTTTCACCTATCTTATTGAGCTACATCTTTGACCCAATACCATTTGTTAGCCAATAATTTGCTAACAAGTACTGGTTGGTTATAGTCCTTCTAATTATCTTAAAATTATTATTATAATACACTACTATTCTATATTTATATTATACAACTTTACCTGTAAGTTCAAAGTGTGATGCATTTGGTGGCCTCTCAAGGAGAACCACCTCCCAAGGCTGGCCAACAGTGAACTGAGCAAAGGAATGTGCCACAGGTTGGTTGGTAATCATGGGCCCTTTATTCAACTCTTAGTGTTAATTATATAGAAATTGTGAGGGCTGAGGGTGGTTGAACATGGGTGTGGTTGAACATTATCTTAGGAATAAATAGATGTAAAGCCCTCCTTTTAGGTCAAGTTCTTCTAGGAGAATTAACTCAAGGACAAAAATCTCATCTGGGAATTTATCACTCTAGATTGTTGGAGATCTGGTCAAGGGCAGGATTCCATCTCAAAGGCATTTTGCTTTCTCCTTTCCTTGGCTAGTAATCCATTTATTTCTAGTCATTTTGTATGAACACAGTAAGAAACACATTAAGCTTACAGGGTGGATCTTCCTGGGGACATCTTGCTATATACCCCAGACTACAGTTTTTAGACCAGAGTAGACTTTCCTAACCCCAGAAGTTATTCAATTCTTCTTCGTGGGTCATGACAGTTTGTTCCATGACCATGCTCTTAACTTATTATACTTCTGATGGAGCTTAGCCTGTCCTTTTTTGATGCCAGGGTAGCTTACAGTTTACCCTGGGTCCATCCTTGTCCCTCTCCAGGACCCTCCTTTTGGGAGTGTTATAAAGTAAAGCAACTGAGGCTTAAGTCAAGTAAATATGATGTGTACCTACGCATAAATATTATTCAGAGCCAGTTAACCCACATGTTACAAAAGCATAGCATCAATGGTCTTCCTGTGTCTATGCAAAAAGAATATTGCTCTAAAATAAACTATATAAAGAAAAGTAATATTTCACTTTACGTATACAAAATCCAGAGCACTTAGAAGAATTTGACTTTATAAGTTACAGGATATAAATGATTAATAGAGAGGGAAAGAAGAACACAAACTAGAGGTTAAAGATAAAAACAGAGGATTCAGAATGACTGATGGATTCCTCAGGAGCACTGTGATGGGTGCAACTCAATAAACCTAAGCTCCTTATGGTAGGATCAAGGACAAATCAATGCTATTAAATAATTACCCAGTTTTTTAGCATATCTCCCAACGACTATATAAGTTACTTTAAGACTTAATCATTACTTAGCCCCAATGTAAGTTTCCAAAAGAAACCAAGTGTTCCTAATGAGGGAAAGTATTATTTGGAAAAGGGGTTGTTGGGCGACACCAGATGATTCCTGACTCTGCACTTGAGTGACCACTGTCAATGTTCAGAGGACTGTATAGGGTGTGAGGGTCAAACCAGGGTTGGCCACAATCAAGGCAAGCACCTTGCCCCTGTGCTATCTCCAGTACTAGGAAAACATTGTTTAATATTAAATTAATAAATTAGTGTTAGGTATTCAATGCAGATTATATTTGTTAAACATATATATGTTTATATATAAACATGATTTATGTTTATATATAAACTAAATATGACTGGAGCAATAGCACAGAGGGTTGGGCGTTTGACTTGCATGTGGCCGACCCAGATTTGATTCCTCCATCCCTCTCAGAGAGCCCGGCAAGCTACCGAGAGTATCTCGCTCACACAGCAGAGCCTGGCAATCTACCTCTGGCGTATTTGATATGCCAAAAACAGTAACAAGAAGTCTCATAGTGCAGACATTACTGGTGCGTGCTCGAGCAAATCAATGAACAATGGACGACAGTGCTACAGTGCTACATATATGTACATATGCATATATATTCATGTATCCATGTGTGTAATGGCCTGCCAGGTTTTAAGGAAGGAGACGAGACCTACATAAAGGAACCAGAGAGATATCACTGGGATTAAGGCATTTGCCTTGCATGAGGTTAACCCCAGTTCAATCCCTGGCACTGCATATGGTTCTGAGTATTGCTACAAGAATCAGGAGTAATCTCTAAGCACCACTGGGTATTCTTTTCCCCACCCAAATAAGAAAGGCATATAGAATAAACTAATTCTACTAAACAGTAAATTCATAGATAATTCCACTGTTTCTCTTAGGATCTTGAAAGAGTCTTTGTAATTAGAAGGATGATATTTCCTATCCAAAAGTGCCCAAAACATCACCGGTTATATTAAGATCACTGAGTAGACAGCAGTGAAGAATCCTGGCCAGTGGGCACCACACACCAGAGAACGCTATGAGCCGATAATACCCGGGTGCTCCATATGGAGCAGGTGCAGTCTCCCCGCCTTCTCCAGATGGAATCCTGGTGACACTGAGCTTCTACTAACATGCCCCCGGTATGTGGGGACCAGGACTATTTCTCCCACCATGTGGGAGCACTGGGACTGGGTAGTTTCATCCTGGCTTCCAGCCTGCCCCTGACCCTGGAAGTCATACTCTCACCACCACCCCCGCCCCCGGCGCCATCTTACCACACTCAGCAGTGAAGAATCCTGGCCAGTGGGCACCACACACCGGAAAATGCTCCAGACCCCATATTGAGCTGATAACACCAGGGTGCCCCAGATGGAGCAGGTGCAGTCTCCCCGCCTTCTTCTGATAAAATCCTGGCGACACTGAGCTTTTACTAACATGGCTTTGGTATGTGGGTACCAGGACTATTTCTCAAAACTATGCGGCGTTTTTTGATATACAAAGAAATGCCCAGGAATGGCTCCTCCACCCCTGAGTGGCCATGATCCCAGAGGCACACAAACCAATCTCAGAACACAGCTGCTACTGGCAGAAATGCTCCTGGACTGTGAACTAAGCTACAGCCCCATGCTGCCCCAGGAGGGGATGGGTTTTTGTCCCTCAGCCTTTTCCCCTTTGCAGCAGTATGGCAACCACTACCTTTCAGAGCCAATTGAACAGAGAGGTAGGAGCTTGCAGTGATGGGGCGTGTGGGAAATCTTGTCATGGTGGGGCAGAACCAGCTCTGCTCCCCGCCCAAACAACACCTTAAGCAGCTGCCCACAAATGACTCCTCTGCTCCTGAATGGCCATGATCCCAGAGGCACACAAACTAATCTCAGAATGCAACAGCTTCTGGCAGAAATACTTCTGGACTTAATTACTGAAATACCAGAATTCTGAAACTGCACGGCTGCTGTTGCGGTCATGTGACATCATATGCTCTTCATTATCAGCAATAGAAAACAAATGATCTAATGATGCTTTTTCGGCAGGTCTGATTGTTGGGGGGAAATTACAAATAATAATAATGGGTTTTCTGTTGAAAATTAAATGTAATCAAAATAAAGAGAGAGTAAAGTGAAAATCATCTGCCACACAGGCAGGGTGGAGGTGGGATGGGGGTATACTGGGGTTCTTGGTGGTGGAACAGTGCACTGGTGAAAGGATGGGTGTTTGATCATTGTATGACTGAGACTTAAACCTAAAAGCTTTGTAACTGTTTTCACAGTGATTCAATTAAAAAAATCACTGAGTAGAGTGGCTATAACTTCAAGTATTTCTCTTAGTTTTGTATTTACCTCTATCAAAGGATGGTAGGAACTTCAGGTTGGAGTTCAAGAGATCTCTTTTTCAAAGTCCAGTACAACTCACATATTGCTTTTGTTTTTGATATAAAATAACATCTCTGAGCTTTGATCATAGTGTTTTTAAAGATTCTAATACTTAGTGTACCTCATATAAGTGTTGGGACCATCGATAAAGGTTGAAAATGATGATAACTCATCTATTTTGAGAAAATATGAAATATTAGTATCATTATCCTAAATCCAATGACAACCTTTCTTATATTTTGTTTCTTATCTCCACACAAACCTCAATCTGACATTAAATGAGTGATTTTGTCAAGCATTTGGTAAAGCTTCCACATGATTTACCACTGTAGATTATTTCTTACTATGAAGACAAGGTAAAGGAAAATGAAGTTCTCTCAGGTCAATAATGTTTACGTTAGATTTTGTGCTTATTTGGGGTCCATTATCAGCAGACTTCAGGGGCTTACTCCTGGCTGTGATCAGAGTTCATCTTAGAAGTGCTTGTGGGAGCCACATGAGGTGCTAGCACTCAGGGCAAGCACCTTACCTGCTCTACTATCTCTCAGACCCTATACTAGATATTTTTCACAGATACCAAATAAAACCTTTTTGTATTTAAAAACTTACTAAAATGATCACTGCCAAAAATGTAACAAAAACCTGAGATAAGATGAACAAACCTAAATAGAAATCATTATAGAAAAGGAAAAATCTATAAACATGTCAACTTGATGTATGATCATGTCAATTAAGTACAAAGAACTCATTCATGTTCTGTCTTTGAATTTTGGTTACACTTATCCCTTTCCACTAAACATATTGTAGAAATTAGTGTTCCACCATTTCTCCATCCCAATGCCATTTTTCAAGAACAGGCTAACAAAAGGATTTTGTTTCAGAACCATGGACAGAGGCACGATGCAAAAGAAGATTCTGCCACTTCAGGTTTGCCTGTGACATACAGACAAAATTTAAGATCGCATAAGTCTTGTTAGTCCAAAAATGACCTTGTTGCATAAAGATTTTTATTATAACTTAACCATAATGTACTTTATTCACCTACCCATTTTCATATTGTATGATCTTACTAACCTGAACCTAGAGATCTAGAACTGTGTGCCTAGTGGTCATTGTTAATGTTAGGGTTGACATTTTTATTCATCTACAAAATAGCTATATAGTCCTACCCCTGATGTTTAAAATAAATATTCATGCATCAAAAATTGCTTCAATACACAGTATTTATTTTATTTTACAAATCATGTTTCCTGTGGCCAATCCAGATGATATTCATCAACGTAGTCGAACTCAATTTATATCTCAGGCTACAGAAAGAGAAGATTTACAAATTATAAATAAACTGATGAAGTAATACATGATCAATACAGTCAACAAAAAATATGAGAGAAGACACAGGTTCAGTGAATCCTCTTCCAGGAGAGATTTTTCAATAGATTGTGAGTTGTTGCTTGAGAATAGAACCTGAATCTTTTTCATTATGTTTCAATTGTTTCAGTTTTTCAATATGTTTCAGTTACCTGGCACAAAGTATTCATTCTTAAAATAATTATTTAGTAATGTATACCTCATGTCATGCTGAGAGCACTCAGTAGGAAGAGAGGAATAAATACAAGAGGATTTCTCTCATATGTGGACTATAAAGAAACATAATAAGGAACTAACACATGGCCAGTGGAAACAGACCTTGAGATCTGGAAGTATGCTAAGATCAGGATGTGGTTTCCCAAGGGTGGGCAAGAGTGGAGATGGAATAGGAGGGGACCTGGAGACATTGGTGGAGAGAAGCTGACTAGTTTAAGTTTGGTGTTGTAACATTACATGCCCAAAACTTTATTAACCATATTGTAAACTGTGGGGAATAAATTTTAAATTCAAAATAAATAAATGCTGTGCACCTCAGAGTTCCATGAAGTTTTTATCCCATTTGAATAAGAAGCAGTTCAACACTTGAGCTCACAATCTAATAAGGCAAACAGAGTTATACTATTCCAGCATAAAACATGATGGTTGTGGAATGTAGAGCTTTGCACAGACTCTGCAGGAGTAGAGCTCACAATCCAGAACTGGAGCATGTGGAAAAGGAGAAATCAAATAGGTGAGTGGCTCTTTGTGATGAAATATGAAAGCAGCCTTGTGACTTGGAAAATGCTAACTTTTGGTTCCACTTTTATCATATTTTAGGTAGTCGTTCACAGGAGGCAAACCATTCCCTATCCCTTGTATTTCTACAGTAATCAGAACGTTTGATCCTTTTCAAATCAATGTGACAGGCAAGTGTTTTCTGCTTCCCATTCTATTCCTGCTTGGCTTTCTCATTTTGTTCCAAAGCTGTTGTTCTTGCCTCAAGGAGTTACTTTGTAAGACTGCTTTCTATTGTTATTTGAAAGCCAGGAGATTTACATTCTGGTTCTGGCTATGACAGTGCTTGATTTGTGTCCTTGAACAAAGATATATCCACTCCATCTTTCCTGCTATTTCCCCTAGAAACCAATCTAGGTATGATCTGATCACATCCCATAGTTTTCTCTCACATCTGTGCCCTAGTCAAGTGGCTTTTCACACCTGTAGAAAATTTTCCCATATTAAGCTCCACCTATGAATCCAAAATATTGTTTCAAGGCATATGCATTGAATGAGACTTTAAATGATTCTTGCTCCCCCTTACTGACCTCAATTTTATATCTGACTTCATTCCAAAACAATTAAATCTGCACATCTGGTGATGGAGTCAGGAGAATATGCCACTAGACTTTCCTAGTTAACACTTAATTTTTCATATTCCTTGATGAGAGATCACCCTCTCACTTTATAATGTTCAATGCTTTACCTAGAGTATGAAGTTAATAAGAAGTTGTTGAATTAGTGCGTATGGGTAGGGTGGAAAAGGGCAGTTAGGGTAGAGAAGGAACCAGTATGACAATAATAGTTGGAAATGATCACTTTGGACAGGAACTGAGTGTTGAAAGTAGGGAAAGGGATATACTTAGTAGACTTTCAGTATCTGTATTGCAAAGCATAATGTCCAAAGGGAAAGAGAAAAAGGAACAGAGAGAGAAAAGTGCTTCTCATAGAGGCAAGGGGTGTTGTGGGGAGCAGAAGGGAAGTTGGGGACATTGGTAGTGGGAAATGTATATACTGGAGAAGGGACAGGTGTTGGAACATTGTATGACTGTAACCTAGTCATAAATAACTTTGTAACTGTGTGTCTCACTGTGGCTCAATAAAAAATAAATAATAAAAAAGAAATAAAATTTAAAAAATAAATTGTTGAATTGATCACCACTGGGATAAAAGCATTTTATTTCATTAAGACTTGCAAGTAATTAACTACAAAAACATTAGCAAAGAAAGCCCCTTTATGATACCTTTTTCTTGGTTCAACATGACCAGAAAATTCTCTAATTTATTTTTTTGTCTTTTTTTTTTTTGCTTTTTGGGTCACACCCGGCCATGCACAGGAGTTACTCCTGGCTCTGCACTCAGGTATTACTCCTGGCAGTGCTCAGAGGACCATATGGGATATAGGGATTTGAACCCGGGTCAGCTTCGTGCAAGGCAAACACCCTACCCACTGTGCTATCTCTCCAGCCCCTCTAATAGTTTTTGTAATAGATGATGAGATTGTGATAGTAGTCTCACAAGTTTAACTCAGTTCTGCCACTGGAAACAACATCAAAGTCTCCAAACTCAGTCCCACTAAACTGGTCCTACTCCATCAGCTAATCACAAATTCAGATTAAAGCTGTGCTTCTCACCAAATGACTGTAAGTCAGAGGTTCTAGAAGCCTTATTCTTGGATTTTATTAGCTTGTGAGAGTCTCTAAGAACTCATAGAAACATATGTATCAGATTGTTTTAAGAATATAAGTGAAGAAATTCATGGGATCAGTTCTGAAAGCACCGTAGTGTAAGAGCCTCTCTCTCTATGGAACTGAACCATGCCCCTCTCCTGGCATGCTTACCAACCAGGAAATTCTTCAAATCTTGCTGTTCACAAGCATGAACAAGCTTTAATTTTCAACCCCTGGCATTTTAACCTTCTATAGACATATTCTTTCTAATGGCCAGCCCCATCCTGAGGCTATGTGGAAACTCAACATAAATGACCCCATTAATGTTAGCTCCCTTTTATGGAAACAGATTGCTATGAATAACAAAAGATTTTTTAATTAATTAAGAACTAGTAAGTGTTTGGGGAGCTCTTTGCTAAAACTAGGACAAAATAAAATATATTTCTTATAGCACACTTTTCCTTTTTGGGCCTCATGGCAAAAATATTTGAATCTCTGTATTATCCCTCTGCCCTCCTTTCTTTTGCCTTCTTTTTAAAAAATTCTTTTTAACTTTTGGAAAATGATTTGCAACCACAACTAGTTATGCTCAGGTCTTACTCCTGGCTTTGTGCTTAAGGATCATTCTCATCAGAGTTTGGGGTCCCATGTAAGAGTGCTGGGGGTCAAACCTGGATTGACTGTATGCAAGACAAGCATCCTACCTGTTGTACTATCACTCTGGCCCCCTGCCCTTCTTTCTGCTCACTCCTTGCTTCTTCACCAAAAGAGAAAGAGCTATTATGAGTGATGATAAGTGACCTGCTCCCCCATGCATTGACTCGTTATGTCTTTAACAGCATCAACTCCTCTTTCATTTCGGGCAACAGCAACACTTTCTAGTTCAAATTTATGGGAACTATCTACAGTGAGTCTAATTTCTTGTGCTCCTCTGTAGGCATGACTACTATTGCTTAAATGTTTCTTCCTCAGTACAATCAGAAAGAAACATGGTAGGAAGAATCCAAGGGAGTTAGAGTTGCTAACAAAGTCATAAAAACTACATCCTCACTTCTGGTATGCTTCAGTGTTTTCCTTGAAGAGTGAATTCTAGGATGCAAGATTTCTTCCAGCTTTAAGATTCAAAAATTATAATTAAATATGGACAGTAAACTTTGAGCAGAAGGACAGTGCTTTCTTATTCTAAAATACTCCTTATCCTGCTCTTATCCCCATGCTCTATACCCCACACAGCCCAGCATTCCAACACTTTCCTGACTGTGGGAGGTGTGAAAGAAGCTTGAACTTCTACAGAGCTATTTTGGTGCTGCCAGAGGGCACGTGAACTTGAAAACAAGTAAGTGAGGTTGAAACCTAACCCACACCCTATCTCTGCCCTTATAACCAGGGCAGGGGCCCTTCAACCAGTTACATCACCCGTAGCAGCATTTAGACAGCAACAGCTATGACCTCCTTTCTCTTATCTTGCAGACATCCTTCACAGAAATCCACAGAATTGCACAGGAATGCAGAATTATAGCAACAAGCTAATTTAAGACTAAAGATCCATCACATGTTTGCTAGGGGAATAAAAAGTTTAATGTGTTTGCTGTGGGCAGTTTTGGCTTACGTTTTTTCATCATAGGTATAAGTTTATTTGTCACTATATTTTGTTGCCTCATTATGTTCAAGTTTCTACCATATTACAAATAGTCTAATCTTCCTCAGGATATTTTACCCTATAGGCAGAGACTGATTTATTTCTTCTTCTACATGCACATCAAATTTATTCACTTTTTTATCTCTTCCTAGAACTCAAGATAATAATGTTTATGACTATGTTGTATTAGTTTCCTAGGGCTGCCATAACAATGTATCACAATGGTGTGACAATCAACATGGAGAGTATCATGTTGAGTGAAATGAGTCAGAAAGAAAGAGACAGACATAGAAATATCTCATTCATATGTGGAATTTAAAGTAGCATAATGAGACACTAACACCCAAGAGTAGTAGAGAATAGAACCAGAAGGTCTGCCCTACAGCTTGGAAACTGGCCTCACATGCTGGGGGGAAAGGCAGCAGAGATAGAGAAGGGAACACCTAGTAGAGAATATTGGGAGCACCCACTCGGGCTGAAAGCCGCGTACCAAAAGCGGACTATAGACTGAACAGGGTGGCCACTCAATACATCTATTGCAAACTACAACATCCAACAAGAGAGAGAACAAAAGGGAATGCCCTCCCACAGAGGCAGGGTGGGGTGGTGGGGGGGGTGGGGGTGGTGGGAGGGATACTGGGAACATTGGTGGAGAATGGGCACTGGTGGAGGCATGTAAACCCAATACAAACATGAAAGTTCATAAGTTTGTAACTGTACCCCACAGTGATTTACTAATAAAAATTTAAAAAAGAAGAAATAAAGCCTGGGTGTTCAAAATCAAGGTGTTGAAGGCTATATGCCCTCTGAAGGTATCAGGGGAGGATCTGTTTCATGTCTCTTTCCCAGCTCTGGTATCCTCAAATTTTCTTGGTTTGTGCTACATTGCTCCAATTCATTTTCTGCACTACTATTCTCCTTTTGACTTCACATTGATTTTCGTCTGTGAATGTGTTTCTGTGTCCAAGTTTCCTCTTTTAATAAATACACCAGTCATATTAGATTAGAATCCATCCTTATGACTTCATTTTAACTTGATTACCTCTGTTGATTACCTCTCTGATTCAAGAAGGTCCTACTCTGAGTTACTGGGGGTTAAAACTTCAGCATTTGTGTGTATGTGTGTGTGCATGTGTGTGTTTGTGTGTGTGCATATGTAAACAAAACTCAACCCATAATATATGTCAATTCTTCCTTTATTTTTTATTACATATGCCCAAAGTACTTTAAGTAGTTGACTGAGTAAGAAATCCCAGTTCTCTTCAGGGCTAATACAACACTGAAGAGATAATACAGTGGTTAAGGCATTTGTCTTGCATGCAGCCAAACAAGGTACAATCTCAGGCATTCCATATGGTCCCCTAAGTCTGCCAAGAGTAATTCCTGAATGTAGAATTGGAGTATACCCTGAGCATATCTGTGTGACCCTAAAACAGAAAAGAAAGAAAGAAAGAGAGAAAGAAAGAGAGAAAGAAAGAAAGAAAGAAGAAAGAAAGAAAGAAAGAAAGAAAGAAAGAAAGAAAGAAAGAAAGAAAGAAAGAAAGAAGAAAGAAAGAAGGAAAGAAGAAAGAAAGAAAGAAAGAAAGAAAGAAAGAAAGAAAGAAAGAAAGAAAGAAAGAAAGAAAGAAAGAAAGAAAGAAAGAAAGAAAGAAAGAAAGAAAGAAAGAAGAAAGAGAAAGAAAGAAAGAAAGAAAGAAAGAAAGAAGAAAGAAAGAAAGAAAGAAAGAAAGAAAGAAAGAAAGAAAGAAAGAAAGAAAGAAAGAAAAGAAAGAAGGAAAGAAAGAAGGAAAGAAAGAAAGAAAGAGAAAGAAAGAAAGAAAGAAAGAAAGAAAGAAAGAAAGAAAGAAGAAAGAAAGAAAGAAAGAAAGAAAGAAAGAAAAGAAAGAAAGAAAGAAAGGAGGAAGGGAGGAAGGGAGGAAGTAAGATAGAGAAGGGAGGAAGGGAGGAAGGAAAAAAGGAAGGAAGGAAGGAAGGAAGGAAGGAAGGAAGGAAGGAAGGAAGGAAGGAAGGAAGGAAGGAAGGGAGGAAGGAAGGAAGGAAGGAAGGAAGGAAGGAAGGAAGGAAGGAAGGAAGGAAGGAAGGAAGGAAGGAAGGAAGGAAGGAAGGAAGGAAGGGAAAGAGAAAGAAAGAGAGAAAGAGAAAGAAAGATAATTACAGTTTTTTTCCTTTTTTATATTTGTTTCACGGCAAGTAAGCACACACTTGCTTCTGCTTCTTAAGACCAACCATGGTGTTGTTGAGTATCAGGATCCCAGGATACCACAGAGACCATCTGTCCCAACCATCTATCTATGGTCTAAATCTCCTCTTTTCATTCAAGATCCATACTCTTTATAAGCTCCTTGCTTATAGAGGGCTAGTCCCTCTACAATCTAGTTCTGCCTGTGAGAAAATTCTTCCTTATGCTAGATTAAAATATGCCAAATTCTTCCCTAAAAAGAGAGACTCTTAGTCTTGGGATACCCCGATGGTAGTCAGATTTTTAGAGTGGGGGGAAGGCAGGGGTCAAATATCCAGTTATTCTCTATCTTTGCATACACAATTCCCATTTCCTCCACACAGACAAGGCATAAGACCAGATATTTGATCCACACAGAGCAGAATAGAGTTGTTATATCCTGTCATATTTACATAAATATGACAGATACCTCTACCTCCCTGGCTCTAACTTCTCTTTTTCATACTTATTTTTTTGTTTTTGTTTTTAATTTTTTTTAATTTTATTGAATCACCGTGAAATAGTAACAAGCTTTCATGTTTGGGTTACAATCTCACAATGATCAAACATCCCTCTCTCCACCAGTGCACATTGTGTTCACTTCCTGTTTAAGAGTATACAGAATAAACTATGTACCACCATAAATTTATGTATTTAATGTTTTCTCTCTTAATAGAGTCTTACTTGGGTGGTTTGGTTATCTTACCTAATCCCTAGATTATCCTGCAGGTACTTGTTTAGTGATGAGAAGACAAAGGTGACTATCCTTAGGCCTGCTAAGGACTGAGCTCAGGATTAAGTTCTAAGCAAATGGGAAAGGTGATTTCACTCATTCTGTCTTTTAACCCACACTGGACCACATGAGAGTGGGCTTGATCTTTGAGCAGTGTTCCCAACATATGAAGAGTCCTTATTGCAGTGCTGGGTTGTTGCCTTGTGTGAGAATACCTTTCCTTCCATTTCACACTCTATGTGCAATCTTTCATTTAAATATGGGTGTCACATGATACCTTGTTAAGCCCACTGTGTCCCCTTGGAGGAGGAGACATGATGCTTCTGCTTCTGCCCATGAGACAGCTTGGAGGGACCTGCTGTCTGTGGGACACTGATATGCATCACTGATGTTGGTCTTGCTCTGTTCTTTTCTACATGTGTAGAAAAGCATTACTCCATCCAGTGCTCAAGTATGTTTTGATTTCCTTGGTGACTCAAATAACAAGACACAGTGGGCAGAAGTGCTTAGACTTATACTCCTGATAATAGGCAACAGATGCTCCTGAATGCAAGCCAAATGCATTTTCCATTACATAGTATCCCAGCATTAAAATTGCTATTTATAAACCCTAGTTTGTTGTGGGAATTAGTTGGGCACTGTACAAAACAAGAATCTAACTCATTCAAATATTTGGTTAGATCTATAATGCATAAGTAAGAAATGTATGTAAACAACCTTTATGTTTGTACACTTGTTGATAATTGAATTCTAAAGTCATTTTTTATCTTTCATATTGACCTTGTCTGTTGATTAGATTCAATAAATAATGCTAGCGCCCCGAAACTCAATATGTTTGGTCACTTTGCCTTGCTATGAGCTTTTCTAGTCATCTACTCCTTTTACATTTGGGTTCTTTTTGCATCCTTAAAAACTCATGAGCACTGACTTGTGAGTCAGTGCTAATACAACTTGCAAGCCCCCAGGATGTAGATAAGAGACTATAGATGATTTATTATCATCATTATTTCAGTTTGTTAAATATTCATCTTTTCCAAATAAAAACTCATTTAATCTTCACAATTTTATGATGTACTGTTATTGTTCCTTTGAAATAATGAAGAATTGAGACTTAATGAAACCAAACAAATGGCCTAGACTGATTAAATTAAAGTCATTTATACACTGCTTACTAGTTCAAGGAAAGGTGTCTATGTACTGGTATAGAAAGATATACAGTGTCTAGTAATGGGGAAAAATAAGTTACTAATAACAACATGTAACCATTTGAAAAACTGTTCTTTATATTATACTAGTCATTAAGTATAATAATGTCATTGTCACTGTCACTATCATCCCATTGCTTATTGATTTTCTCGAGTGGGCACCAGTAATGTCTTCATTGTGAGACTTGTTGTTACTGTTTTTGGCATATCGAATATGCCACGGGTAGCTTGCCAGGCTTTGCCGTGCAGGCGGAATACTCTCAGTAGCTTGTCGGGCTCTCCGAGAAGAGCGGAGGAATCGAACCCAGGTCAGTCGCGTGCAAGGCAAACACTCTACCCATTGTGCTATTGTTCCAGCCCAAGTATAATAATAACAGTGAAAAATAATATTCATTTAAAAATATTAAAAGTTGGCCAGAGAGATAGCTAAATAGGCTGGAACATATTTTGCATGTAGGAGGCCTGTTCAATCCTGTTCAATCCTTGAAACACGATCCCCAAGCACTTCCAGAAATGACCCCAAGCACGTTGCTGGGAATAACCTCTGAAGCACTACTGTGTATGTCCAACAGCAACAGAAAAGTACTGGAAGTGTATGTGTGTGTGTGTGTGTGTGTGTGTATATATATATATATATGTATATATGTGTGTGTGTATATATATATATATATATAACTTTAATAGTAGTTTACCTGGATAGAAATTAGAAATTTAGGCAGTGAACTTTTTACAATGCTCCCCCATTATTTATTATCTCTAAAACCCGAACTCTTAATTTCAACGTTGAATAGATGAACACCACTGAAACACAACATTAATGCCTAATTTTTATTATTTGAGGAAGGGGTCCTCTAAAACAATTCTCAGGGAGCTCGGGGACCACTCCCAGTGATATTCAGGCAACCAGACTAGATGGTTCCATGTTTAGGCCCAGTGGTACTTGTCGGGTAATGAAAGGCTGGGAATAGAGCTCAGGGCCTGATGCATGCAAACAGCTCTCCAGCCCTCTGAGATATCTCCTCAGCCCCATTGCCCCATTTTTTCGGAGTTGAAAGCTTCTTCCTGTTAAAGAATTGCAATTCTTCTCCACAATGATCAATTTATCACAAGTAGCCTGACAACCTGAGAAGTGTGGAAGTCTGAGAAAAATATGGGCAGGTATCCTAGTTTAGGGAATGACAGGACTCAGAATTCTTTATTTTCACAAGAAATGGTGACCTGCACTTTCTTTCTTCTTCTCCCATTATTAGGAGACAGCCAGGAAATAAATATAATGAATGCAAGATAGGATTCTTTGGGTCATTTAACCTAACAAATTGGTCTCAAGTAAGAGATTTCCCCAAGTTAAGATATGATATAAATGCTTCTGAAAATAAATATCAGTCTTTTCATACTCAGTGTGTCTCCACCAGGCCCTTTGGGATGAGAATAAGTGAAAATAGTTCCTCCTTTACCCAGAAGGCCCACTGTTCTACAGACTCCCACAGTACCCTCTTCCAAGTAGTGGTTCTTCCAGGACCCTTTTCACTGAAGCCTACAAATCTTTAGGCTGGCTGAATTTTCTCAGGATTCAGTCCCCAAAGTGCAGTTTAAAGACTAGCAACATCCACATCTTCTAGAACAGGATCAAAGACCAATCCAGACTGTCATTGAGTAAATCACTGCTCATACCAGTTATGAGCTTTTTGTCCAACCAAAGCGATCTTGAACAGATGACTGAATAAAGAAATTGTGTTACATGTGTGTGTGTATATAATTATATATATACGTTATGTATATATGCACATTGGAATACCACTAAGCTATGAGAACAGATGAAATCATGCAATTTATTGCTATGTGGATGAAACAAGATAGTATCATGCTGATACCCTCTGAGTGAAGTCAGTGAGAAGGAAAAAGGAATTAATGTAGAATGATATCTGTTCTATGTGGGATATAAAGAAACATACTGAGAGAGCAACAAATGATCAAAGGTATAAGTTTATTAACAGAATTGAGCTTACCTAGAAAGTTGGGGTGGGGGGATAGCTAAGGTCTTTAGGACATTGGTGGAGGGAAGTGAGCACTTTGGCAATGTGTGTGATATTGAAACAATGTATGCAGGAAACTATTATTTCAGTAGTGTAATTCATGAAACTCAATAAAGATGAGGGGAGTGTTTTGTTAATGATGAGTTAACAAAACACTGTTAAAAAAAATGAGTGTTTTGTTGTCTGACACAACTGTGGTTTTAGTAGCCACAAGCACTCAGTACCGGTACCACAGACAAGTTGAGAGAACATGACTGGCTGTGAGGAAAAGATTTGTTATTTGGCACTTTAGAGAAAAGGATTTCTGAACCTTGGTTTAGGAATAGATTAAAAGTGTAGACACTCAAACCCTGCTCCTAATCCCCAGAAGTTTCTAAGCACATTAAAGTCTGAAAAGCAACAGCACTCCTGAATTTCTCTCGGTCATTGCCCTGTGACTCCTGAAAAGGAAGTTTGGAGAATTCAGGAGTCTAATGACACCCTGCAGATAGAAAGGCCCACAGTCATCAATAGAAATCCAAAGAGGCAGAGAGGCAGGTTGGTCAAAGGCTGCATAGCTTAGCTGACCTTTGAGAATGACTAAAAACCTCAAAAATCTGGTGACTTAATGAAGAATTCCTCTTTCACTGAAAGCTTCTGTTTCACTCACAGCTTCTGTTCTTTTCAATCCAATTACCAAACAAATCTGTCTTAAAATAGGTTCCATGTCATCTTTCAGTGGCCACTCTGAGTTCCCTGAATAGAAGAAAAATCAACTCTGGGGTCGTGGAGGCCTGAGCAGCCCCCATGGGAGGTGAGGCGGCAGAACAGATGCTGCCTCTTGCAGTGACAGCACGTTGAGGGAAGGAACCTGTCAGTAGAAGCAACAGATCACAGCCTCTGGCCTTCTTCACCTGACTTGGATCCTTCTGCTCACTAGCCCCTGACCCCAGGGGAGGGTCCTGTCAAGTTGAGGTGAGGACTAGGCCTCCTCAGGCGGGGCTGAGAGGGCTGCTTTGCTAGGAGTGTCCAAGGACACGTGGACTAGCTTCTTTAGTATCTGTCTTGACAGCCATGTCTTGGCTTTTCTGTCTAAGAGCTCCTGGGAATTTTTGGAGAATGAAACAGAGTCCTTTCTAAAAGAGAGAAAAATCAAGAATTGTGAGGTGAGTGAAGAGAGGGGGCCTCCTCAGACACTCAGACCCTGACTCTGGCTTGACTGCCACTTCCTGAACAAAGCCTCAAGTAACGAGATCCCACGAGTGACTTGAAACCCTGCCACTACCACATGCAGTGTCTGCCACACTCTATAACATGTCAAATTCAGTCCTGACCTCATGCTTCAGTTCGTAACTACTTGAACACTCACTCGGGCTTAAGGTGGCTCCTTCTGAAATGAAGTAATCCTCCATGCAGGCTACGCACCTGTACCAGGTTGAGAAATCCTCCTACTGACTCCCTCCCCAGGTCTTGGCTAGCTACTCCCTGGAGTTCTAACTTTTGCAGCATTCCCACCATTCAGATGAAACAGGGAGGCCTGGCTGGGAGGTTGTAGTGGACAGAGAAAATCTACCTCCATTCCCAGTTCTGACTCGAGCTTCAAATCCAGATCATGTAGGTCTCTAAGCTTTCTTGTCGTCTCTGCACGTTTTTGTGCTGACCCAGCCAGGTGGGGAGAGGAGCAGTGCTTCTCCCTTCCCAAGACTCTGGATACCTTTGAGAGGAATAGGACTGACACATACAAAGCCCTAATGAAGGGTTTTCATGAAAATGATTGAATTGTTTGTTGATTTTTCAGATATTTGAAAAAAGAATAACCAGATTTTAGCTGCTCCTCATGGTTCCAGGTTTTGGCAGCTGTCAAAATTGGTCTTTTGTTGTTTGGGAACAGGATGTTTTCTTTCTTTCTTTTTTTTTATTAGTGGATCTCTGTGGGGTACAATTACAGACTTATAAACTTTCTTTCATGCTTGTGTTCCAGTTATGATCGAGTATCCATGCCTCCACCAGTGCCCATTCTCCACCACCAATGATCCCAGTATCCCTCCCACTACCTCCACCCTACCCCACGCCTCCACTCCACCCCACCTGTGTGGCAGGGTGTTCCCTTTTGTTCTCTCTCTCCTTTTGGGTGTTGTGGTTTGAAATACAGGTAATTCATGGAACTCAATAAAGATGAGGGGAGTGTTTTGTTAATGATGAGTTAACAAAACACTGTTTAAAAAATGAGTGTTTTGTTGTCTGACACAACTGTGGTTTTAGTAGCCACAAGCACTCAGCCTTCATGTTTGGTCTATCGTCTACTTTCAGCACATATCTCCCATCCTGAGCGGGTCCTCAGAACACCCTTTACCTGGTGTTCCCTTCTCTATCTGAGCTGCCCTCTCCCCCAGCATGTGAGGTCAGCTTCCAAACTGTGGAGCTAACCTCCTGGTACTTATCTCTACTATTCTTGGATGCTAGTCTCCCATTCTGTTACTTTATATTCCACAGATGAGTGCAATCTTTCTATGTCTCTCCCTCTCTTTCTGACTCATTTCACTTAACATGATACTTTCCATGTTGATCCACTTGTATGCAAATTTCATGACTTCATCTTTTCTAACAGCTGCATAGTATTCCATTGTGTAGATGTACCAAAGTTTCTTTGACCAGTCATCTGTTCTCAGGCACTTGGGTTTTTTTCCCCAGATTTTGGCTATTGTAAACAGTGCTGCAATGAACATACAAGTACAGATGTCATTTCTACTATACTTTTCTGCCTCTCCAGGATATATTCCCAGAAGTGGTATTGCTGGGTCAAATGGGAGCTCAATTTCTAATTTTTTTTTTTTGCTCTTTGGGTCAGACTCAGAAATGCACAGGGGTTACTCCTTGCTCATGCACTCCAGAATTACTCCTTGCAGTGCTTGGGCGACTATATGAGATGCTGGGAATCGAACCCAGGTCAGCCGCGTGCAAGGCAAATGCCCTACCCACTGTGCTATTGCTCCAGCCCCAATTTCTAATATTTTGAGAAGAGTCCATACTGTTTTTCAAAAGGGCTGAACCAGTCAGAATTCCCACCAGCAGTGAAGGAGAGTCCCTTTCTCCCCATATCCACGCCAACAGAAGTTGTTTTTGTTCTTTTGAATGTGTGCCAGTCTCTGTGGTATTAGGTGGTATCTCATAGTTGTTTTGATATGCATCTCCCTGATGATTAGTGTTGAAGAGCATTTTTTATGTGCCTTTTAGCCATTCATATTTCTTCCTTGAGAAAGTTTCTGTTCATTTCATCACCCCATTTTCTGATGGGATTGAGTGTTTTCTTCTTGTGCAGTTCAACCAGTGCCTTGATATCAATCCCTTATCAGATGGATACTGGGTGAATATCCTTTCCCATTCTGTAGACTGGAAACAGGACATTTTCTTCTTTCATTTGCATATTTCTATTCTTCTCTGGCCCCAATTATCCCAAATCTAGAAAATTACACTCTTGGTTAACTTGTCTGCATGCTCAGCTATGTGTGCAAAATGATTACTTGCAACAAAATGCTCTTGTGCAAGCACGTTGGCCTGTTGCTCCATAATAACTTGGGCCTCTGCAACATTTTGAGTAGTCATCAAGTTCTCTATTCTTCCTCTGACTCTTCCTACAGGCTTCCCGTTGCACTTCTAACCTCTAGAGAGTCCAGGTTCTGCCCATGTACCATGGGGAAGGGCAGATGGAAGAAGGCCCAGGGATGGGCTTTGGCTGGACTGACCTGAGCTCACTTTCTGAAGGGGCTGGAGAGTTAAAGGTACTGAAGCAAACTATCCTGGAGCCAGAGTCCTTACCAACCATATGTTGCTCCAACATCACCACCCTCCATATTTTCCTCTTCCCTTTTAGGATATGAGCTTGGTAGCAAGATAGAAGATCATCAAATGAGTGGGTCCTTTCAACCATTATAGAAATGGGTTAAAGAGTGCAGAGACAGAAAGAATATTGGCCTTAAGAATATCTTGTCCTGATAAGGCACATGGATCTCAGGAGCCACATAGGAATAAAGAACTTAGCTTCTGTTATCCCAGCTTATGACTCTTGTCTTTATTACAGATTTGACTAACCCTTGTCCTCCAAGATGGTGGCTTCCACAGAAGCAGTCTTCAGCATTACTTCTACATCTGGATAAGCCTAACTCAGCCAAGCCTTTAGCCTGAGCCCACTATCTCTCAAATCCTGATTCTTCCGATGTCTCTGAGCTTAGAAATCTGTTCTGACCCTGGGAAATCAAGAGACTGGTGACATAGCCCGGCCCATCCTCAACATAGTTTGTCACCTATTCCTGGCAGTGATACTACCAGAAACAAGTAACAAGGCAAAGAAGGGGAACAGAAGAAGGAGATAGTGGTACAGTGTGTGGTTTTAAATAGGCTTTTTGACCCAGTGGAGTTTATTAGCCACAGTTGAGCTACTTGTCTGGTATCTGGAAGAGAAAATAGAGAACGGGGGTCAAAAGTTTGTTGAGAATTATGACTCAATTAAAAGATTTAAAATTTGTTTATAGAAAGATCCACAAAAGAACTATTTCGAGACTTTGTCTCCACTACTTTTATGACACTGTTATGGGGACAGAAGTAGAAACTGTCCGGGAGTCAGGAGAGATGCCATGAGGGTCTCATTCTAGCAGTGTCACCGCATCTTAAAAATTAATAATGAAAAATAACATGGAAAACATAGGAAGCAAAATTATCCATTTCTCCCTATTCTCTCCTTCCATTCAACATATGCAAGTTACTTCAAGATTCTGGTATGATTAGCAATAACTGTTACAGGCTAGGCACCCAAAAATCCTTCGCAAAATCATAATTTTGTCTCAAATCAAGGAGCCTTTATTAGTTGGCCAGAGACTGCTCTCTCCAGCTCAGCAAGGATGAGAGAGGCAGCCCTGAGTGCAAAAACCAAAGATTTTTTTAAAGGGTCAAACCACTCCTTGGAACTTCACTAAGAAAATAAGCAAATTTACAGAAGCCAAACACGGTTAACTCGTTGAGTAACATTGATTAACACAGAAACCAAAGATAGTTAAACAAAGAGTCTAGGGGTATAGTGGCTAATAGAGTTAAATAGCTGAGTGGTTATACAGAGTTAAGTTGTTAGACAAGGAATGTGATGGTTAAAGAATAAAAAAGTTAAACAGCAATATGATACTCAAATAATCAATTGATTGGTGGGAGAAAAATGGAAAAGAAAATGGTTAGCTAAATTCTTTAATACAGTTAGCTACATTCATTCTTTAACATTCTTTATTGATTCACTGGAGTTTTGTGTTTTGCCTTTCTGTTAAGTGAATGCATCCATTCTTGATGTCAGGACAGGTCAGTCTTCCACAATAACAGTTCCTGCTCTGCATTTAAGAGTTTGGCTGGAAAGAGGAGGAGAAGTAAGAAGACTCTAAGGAACTGACTGAAAGAATAATTCAAAGAATTTCAAGAAGTAGAATCTTGTTGAGAATTAATTCAGGTTGGTGTTAAAGACACAAAGGTTTGAGTCCTGGTTATACCACCTGTTAACCATGTAGCATTATTTTCCTTTCTAAATATGTAAAATTAATTATCTATGTACTGATAAAATACCTTGGGGACATAATTTTAACACTTATATAATTCTATAAGTTAAACTAATGTACTTAGATCACATTTGCAAGAATTGAGTATTTCTTCTTCTAGATCTCTTGATTTCTTCCTCTAGATCTAGATTCTTCTATATTTCTTCTTCTAGATCTCTAGAAATCTTCTAGATTTCTTTTAGATCTCATGCCACAGAAAAAATATAGACAGAAACCATATCATGAGATTATATAGACTGAAGACCCGAGGATGAGAGGATATCATGAAGTTGGCCAGAAAGTTGAGTGAAAAGAAGCAAACCCTCCTTGGGTGCACCAAGATTCCATACTTTCTAATTTGCAAATTTTATCACTGCAGAAGCCTTGGAAAAATATAGCATTAAGTGTCTTCTTAAGGTAAGTCTTAGAGTCATAGCCCTAACCTCAGGTTATCACAAACAACCAAAAACTCTTAAGTGAAAGGGATATTTTTTGATAGCTTGGTTTTGGTCCATACCCAATGGTACTTCATGAGCTGCTATTGGTACAGTGTTCAGAGAACCATGCTGGGGATTGAACACAAGTCTCTGCACACAAAGCACACACTCCAACCCTGTTATATGTCCCTGACTTCATAGTCTTTGGGAGAGGGGCACAATGAGTGCTCAGGGCTTACTCTTGGCTCTGTGCTCAGGTATCACTCCTGGCAGTTGTGACCATTTGTAGTGCACTATTTCTTTAGCCCCAGACTGTCTTTTTCAGAATGGTTCCTGTCTCCAGCTGAATGAAGAACTTATTTGTAATTGGGTTGACTACAGAAGATGATAAATCTTCAAATGAGTGGTTCCTTTGGGAGGGGTTTTGAAAATTGTGTGAAGGGTTCATGTGGAAGAGGACTTTGATGATAGAAATATTTGAGAATCTGACCTTCAGTTTCTAATCTGTGGGGCGACAAGCATTCAACCCTTTCCAAGAAAAGTCAGGGCTGGTCTGAGACTTCTCAGTTTCTCTCTATCCTTTTCACCAAAATTTCATTTGATGACATTTACACCTAAGTCAAAATTGTCCCCCAAGAACATTTGTTTATGAACTCCTTGGTGTTGCTCCCAATGGTGCTCAAGGGACCATGTCATGTAAGGGATCAAGCTTGGGCCTCCAGCAGGCAAAGTATGTGCTTCAGATCTTTGAGTTGTTTCCTCAGTTGCCTGTGTAATTTTGAGCTTAGTACAGAATTACTGCCCTTAACAATCAACCAAACCTGGCTCTCATTCATTATAATCAGCAAAAATTAACCTCAAGATCTTTTCAAAGAACGGATCTTGACCAAATCAGCACACACCTTTACATGCTACAAGTTCACACGTGATTCCTATGTTTTTCTGATGGTGAAAATTTTTTGCAGCACCTGGGGTTGAGATTCATATTATATGCTCCCTTGCTAAACTTTCGTTCTTACGAGAGCTCACACTGAGAGCAGAGAAGTCATTTTCTGAGTCATTTACTAAGTCATCTGGGTCAGCTCTGACAAACAAGGTCAATGTTTTTTGACCTATTTTCCAAAATTTCAACGTTTTTAGGTAGTTAACTTAGCACATCTGAGCCTCATTACTGAGTAAACACCAAAAAAAAGTTAGTATTCTTTTTTTTTTTTTTTTTTTTTTTGCTTTTTGGGTCACAAGGTAACTCCTGGTTTTGCACTCAGGAATTACTTCTGACGGTGCTTGGGGGACCATATGGGATGCCAGGGATCGAACCTGGGTCGGCCGCGTGCAAGGCAAACGCCCTACCCACTGTGCTATTGCTCCGGCCCCTAAAAAAAATGTTAGTATTCTTGACATTGAGATAGTCTCCATCTATCTTTCCTAAATCCCAGTCCATCCAGGACCAATGGGAGTAAATGCTTTTTGTTTTGTTTTGTGGCAGTGCCAGGAATTTAACAGAGAGCTACATATGCAAGGCAAGTGCCCTACCACTGAGTAATATCCCCGGACCTTAGAGGTCTTTTTGAAATGAGATGCTTTATTATATAAATTCTCCCCCTGCCTCATTCCCTTCATTGAACAAATTATTTTCTGCATGTCTCAGTAACACAGTTGCTTTCTTTCTGCTGTCATTCTCTGGATGAGCCAAGCTCAAGGTTCAGACAATTCTAGAAACACACCCTCCCCACAACAGAGCTATGAGCGCTATTCCCCAGGGCAGACTTGTCAGAGACAAGCGCATTCAGGCAATGCATTCTGCCTTGTGTCCCTGCATACTGAGGCGCTCCCTTTCTCCCAGCCTGCCTCTGCCCCTTGATGTGCGCTTTTAATATTTATCTCCTTCTTCCTCTCTCAATGTGAATTAAAAGAGCAACTGCCAGGCACACTAGAAGAAAAATAACAGATTGCTGCTGCTCATTAAAGCTGCAGCTCAGTCAAGTCTGATAAGAGCTATGGAATTGGTTCTCTCTCACTTTGGAAGTGGGGGTGTTGGGAACACAGTAATCACTGTACCTTGTCTCTGTCCTGAACTCAAGGGTTGTGAACAAAGCTGCTATGCTTTCTTTCTGAAGCCTTACGGTTTTGTGGAACCCCATTGTTTAAACTTATCTCTCTCCTGACACGTAATCTTAGAGAATTCACTAAGAATTGAACCCTTTACTGGGTTTTGTGTTGCTTATTCACCTGGGGTGGGGGAGAGGGGGAATAAAAGGCTTAATGGCCTCATAAATAAATAAATAAATAAATAAATAAATAAATATCGGGACTGGAGACATAGCACAGCAGGTAAAACACTTGCCTTACATGCAGCTGACCTGGGTTTAATTCCCAGCACCCCATACAGTCCACTAAACCCCACCAGGAGTCATCCTGAGCATAGAGCCAGGATTAAGACCTGAGTACTGCTGGGTATGATCCCCAAACATTTTTAAAGAATTGTTTTTTATATCCTCACTTTCCTTCTCTTCTCCCTGTCTTCCTCTCTCCTCTCCTCCTACCTCCCTCTCCTACCCTCCTCTTTCTATTTCCCTCCTTCCCTCATTTCCACCATTGCTTAAGCCTGCTCAAATAATTTCTGCCACAAATCCTCCTCTAATGTCCTCTTCTAACATGAGGTCCCACTTTAGCTGTCACCTATTTCTTTTCTTCCCATTTGATGTCAAATAGCATGAAACTTTGAATATATTTATCTATATTAATTTCCTCACCTCCCATTTCCATCCCCTGGTGCACTATAATTTCACTTCTTGTGTCCCTCTGCCCCTCCCACCAGAACTGTTCTCTGATGCCTTAGCTATTATACAATTTGACCTTTGTTTGTTTAGGTAGCCAATGATTCCTTGTGTACTAAACTCACTTTCCTGGACATCCAAAGATCATTCTCCCATGCTTTTCTCTTCTGTCTCTGACTAAGCCTTTTTAGGCAACCTCCCTGTCTTTTATTGAATGTTAGGGTTTCAGACTTCTCTTTCATCACTGATTTCTCTGGGAATAATTCTTGTTTCTCCAGTCCATATCCCCAACTCAAATCTATCTTCAGGGATTTAGATTGGATGCCTACCAGGTCCCTGAAATTCAGCATCATTTTTCTCCCAACCCACATTTTGCTTTTCTATTCTCACCCCAGAAGATGACGATACTATAACATTCATTGCCAAAAGAGGCCTGGGAGTGGTTTTTGTTTTTCTCTGTCCCTGAGCCCAGATATCCAATCAGTGCCTAAATTCAAATAGATCTTCCTCTATTCCATCACATTATTTTTCTGCCACCACATAATCTCTGCCCACTGCTCCCCCTTCACAAGCTACCACCACAGTTTCTTTGCCTGAATTGTTTCAGCAGTCTCTTAAACGACCCTCTAACCCCAAACTTACCATCTCCCAGTCTGTTTTCCATGCAGCTTCCAGAAATATCTTCTTAATGCAAATATGAACATAGCACTTCCCCTTTCCAAGCAATCGGATAATTCTTCATAGACATCATCATAACGTTCAGGCCAGACATGGCAAGCACAGGGCCCTGATTTAGACCCCTCCCTCTACCTAACCTCCTGAGTGCTGCCAGGTGTGGCCCAGTGTTTCCCAAAACAGTGGTGAGGCCACTTTCAAAATGTGTGAAATTCAAAGTGATGAGTTCTTGTTCTCACCTCTCTAAATTACCAATGGAATTAGAGCCAGCAGGAGAAAGAGCTGGTTTGTGAGAAAAAGACAATGTCCAAATTGGGGCCATAGCAGTAGACCATTCAGTCTCAATTTCTTGTTTTACAGATCAGAGAACTGAAAGTGGCTTGAGGTTGAGATCTGTTGAGATCTATCAGACTCATTTAGTAAGGGAGAGAGATCAAATAGTTGTCATACAAAGACTGGGAGGGACAGGAATTAAGAAAGTAGAAAAGGGGGCTGGGGAGATAGCTCAAAGGGTTGGAGGGCTTGCTTCCATTCATTCATGAGATCCAGAGTTTGATTTTTTTATGTGCGGCTCATCACCTACTACTGATGGGAATGGCCTCCTGGTCCACCCCAGCATTGCTGTCTGAACTTTAAGCAATTAGAATGGCACCTGGCTGGTCAAGATTTACAGAGAGTAGTTCATGGACACCCAAAACACTACTTGGAAAACCCCAAAATAAATTTTAAAAAGAAAGTGGAGAAGAGTTAATGGCTACTCATGAAGCTGTAAGGAAAACCTACAACTAGGAGCAAGAAGAGGAGAGATCCTCCAAAATACACATGATAAATGGTAGAACAAAGATAATTTTATCTATTGGAAGTCAAGGGAGGGATTTTGAGAAGAAATTAACCCACCAATTGCACCAGAGTAAATACAAAAATAGAATGAGAACAATTTTTGGATTTGTGTTATCATCTTTAGAAGTACAGTTTTAGGGAAGTGGTAGGAATGTAAAAACAATCAGAAGATGTGTGCATTTGTGAGCTTTAGTATACAACACTGATATCTGAAACTTCCTGCCCTGACTAGGAGGTGGTGTTGCTAAAGGAGGTGATGTTGACATACTTGATGGTTTCTATGATGGCAAAGACAAGGACAGGTCTCCTTCCTTGACATAGAAATGTTCATATCTGGTACCTTGACTCAAGCAGGGGGTTAATTTCTAGAGAAGTGTGTTAGAATGAGCCCACCCGCTGGAGGGCCAGGAACACAGACATGAATCAGAAAGTAAAGTTCTGGATACTGAGAACCAGGGTACTAGGAATGGGGAAGGAATGTACCAAAAGATCAGGAAGGAAAGTGTGAGACAAAAGGACTTCAGTAACTCTCTAAGGCTGGCTTTGTGTATCTGCCACCGCGTGAGGGGTAGGAACAATGTTGGCCTGATACAGACATAGTCTGTGCAGTCACACTGGGCTCTGTGTAGAGGGTCCATCCTGAGTTTAAAGTTCTGTTGTTACCATCTTGAAATAATTTATAATTTGGCCTTACACCATTTGTTTTGCACATAACTGAACAGGACAATGGAGTCTCTGTGTAAGGAGGAGATGCATTTAGTAGGAGTATCCATCTCTGTCCCTGGCCTGGGCATTTGTAAGTATTGTTCAAAGCCCTTGAGCACAGAACTCTCATGGAACTGCAGTGTGTGAGAGTCCTGTGAAACTCAGAGTTCAAGGTGAATGAATGTTCTGCAGATGTGATTAGAGGTGCTGATTAGAGACGATGACAGCTCTGAGAGGCTACACTCCTCTTTCAGATCAAGTTGCATCCAACACAGAAAGATAGTAGTGGTTTCCTATGAAGCACAAATGACCTACACAACCTGCCCTGTCTGTTCTTATTTGTCTTATGTCCCTGTATTAACTGAAAATGATGACCCAGAAGAAGCGGGAAAGACAATACGATCCATAATTCTTTTTACTTCCAGTGTTTTATCTGGAAGCTGAAGGTAGCTGGAGGTAGAGGGTGCTAAAAGAATATTTGCACATATATCCAGAAGTAAAGTGAAAATAATTAAGTTAGTTTTGTCAGTGTTTCTTCCATTCTAATAAGGATACAGTATAGGATAGGAGAGATAGCTTGATGGGATGAAGCTTTGCATGCAGGAGACTTGAGTTTTGATCTTCTTGCACTTCTTGGTCCCCTACCAGGAACAATTCCCAAGCAAAGAGCGTGGGAGTAGTTCCTGAGCATCACTGTGTGTCCCCACCATAAAAAAAGAACAAAATACACATGCCATGTTAACATCGAGATAATGTGAGCTAAATGTTCTAAAAGTATTACATGGTATACAGAAAAATAAAATTTATACATAAATTCAAACTATTCTTTACTAATAATATGTCCTAATTTTACATAGGGTTCCACAAAATGCAAGGCCTTGCGCTAGTGTTTGCAAACAGATGACTGTGTTTGCAAGACCAGGGTCATAAAAAGTACTGGGTCTACTAGAATCATGAAAGAGTCATTGACCAATTGACAAACAAGAATTTTGGTTGTCACTCACATACATAGTCATCAATCCTTTCCTTGACATTGATGATAATGGACAAGAGTTGGAAGTTCAGAAAATATTTCTCAAGAAACCAGTCCTTCCTCGGAAGCTCTTAAACACCCCACCAGCAGATACAACATATCTGCTTTCATGAACAAACATGTACTATTCATATTTCAATAGTTTCATCCGTGCTAGCTTCTGTTTATCAGTACTACTCCTTGTTTGTGCCAACTGAAACCCCAAAGTGCAATTACATATGCTGTTCTTATTGAAAATAGTATGGGAACAATATAAATATATAAAGTCAGGCAGAAAGGAGTCTTAACAGAGTGACAATATTTCCACCCAGATTGAACTGACGTTAACAACTTTCCATTAGCTTTTACATTCAAATGTGGTTGATAGCTTTTTGTTTGCTTGAGAAGGAAGTAACATATTTAGAGAGGGATGGGATTTAGAACTGAAGAATGAAGCAAGACTATGAAAGCAGTCATTGGTTTCTGGGTATACCCAGGAGAATAGGAGCATGGATGGAATGGTTCTTAACATTGCCGTGCCAAACTTTCCAATAGGAAATTTTTTATCATCAGTATTATCATCATCATCATCATCATCATCATCATCATCATCATCATCATCCCAGTGATGGTTGATTTTCTCGAGCAGTCTCAGTAACGTCTCCATTTGTCCTAGCCCTGAGATTTTAGGAGCCTCTCTTTACTCGTCCGTCCCAACGGTGGCACATTGGAGGCTCTTTCAGAGTCAGGGGAATGAGACCTATCATTGTTACTGGTTTTGGCATATGAATACACCACGGAGAGTTTGTCAGGCTCTCCCATGTGGGCAGGAAACTCTTGGTAGCTTGCCAGGTTCTCTGAGAGGGAGAACTAGGTTATAAAATGCTTCCAGGAGCTTGGTTTTATAGTCTTTGGATTTTGGCCATTAATGGGATTACACGGTACTGGGGGCAGTTTCTGGGTGTGACCGCCTAGCTACCGAAAAATTGGGGATATGGGTGGAAGAGGCCCAGTCCCGATCTGAGCAGGATTGGAGATCTCAGCCCCGGGTCTCACACACCCGGGTTCCTCTGCCAGTTTCTTCATGTGTGAGGCTCGTCTGAACATGTGGAGAGGGGCCTTGAGTATGGCTGTGGCTGGGTTCCAGAGGTCTTTGGCTATGGGTGCTCTCCTCGGGGCAAGGAGGGAAACTCAACCCACCCTCTCTGAGGGGACCCGGTAAAGACAGCCAGAAGTGGGGGCAAGAGACTCTGCGTTGCTCTCTTCTGAAAGCTTGGTTTTATAGACTCTGGATGTTGGCCATTGATGGGATTACATGGCACCAGGGGCAGTTTCTGGGTGTGACAGCCTAGCTACTGGAAAATGGGGGATCTGGGCGGAAGAAGCCCAGTCCCGATCCAAGCAGGCTAGAATCCAAGCCTGCTCGAATCAAGACTAGGAAAATTTTCAAATACAAAAATATGTCTTGATTATTATACAATGACAAAACCTCTTGTCAGCACACCATATACTCTTTGAGTTTATTCAGGATCTGTTTCATGTCAGAGACCAGTCTAATGTCCAGAACACTGTATCCAGTAAATTTTCAGGTGGAGATAAGCAGGGATTAGTGGCCACAATATCATGTGATAAATGAGCACCAACATCTGGTGACACTCATGTCATTTCACCTTATTGATTCTTACTTCCCAAGGAAATTAAGGGAAGCAGCTTCTTTTACATTTGCATGTGAGCCAACTGCCTTTTATTGTGGGCCTATCATAAATTTTTTATTCATTTAGCTATTCAGAATCAAGAGCACCTAGCAATAGGAGGAAATTTCATGCAGCACATACCCTAGTTGGCAAATAACAGGCCTACAGTTTAATGAATCCTCACACAGTTTAAATTAGTCTGTACCCATGTATGCCCATGTATTTCTTAGTATTATAATTTGTATATTGCCCAAGGATTTTCCTGCCTACTTTGGCTATTCTTTCTAAATGAGTTCAGAATCACAATCCAGTAGATCTGTCCTCCCTCTCAACCCAGCAGATCCTACTCTTAGACCCCCTAGGTTAGTCTTTTCTGGGAGCTAATGGTATTCCAATACATTTGGCTAAACCTAAGTTCAATCACCCCTAATCACATTTGGCTAAGCCTAAATTCAATCACCCCTCTTTATACGCCAGAACCTATAGCAACTGGCACTGCTTATTTAGCCTCTGGAGGAATTGTTAAAAGCTTGATAAGCCGTCCTAATCTTAAAATCAACAAATAAAATCTCGGCTTTTTGTTCAATACCTACAGTACTTTCTTTTTAATTTAGAGGTTACAAAGGAGATTGTGTAGGCATTCCATTTTAAACTGGGAATGGTAACTTTTTTCAAAATGACAAGTTCAAATTATGAGTCATTGGGGACTCATTAATTCTCTCAATTCATCTTTGTCAACTATGTTTGCCTGCTAACCTTTTCTTCAACTATGTCTCCTGTACACTCATTTCTTTCCATTCCAGGGCATCCTACCCAGATTGTTGGCATAGTCTACTAACTCATTTCCTTGTCTTCATCTTTTCTCTGACCTTACCAGATCAATATTCCTCGGACATTGCTCAACTATTGCCCCAATTCTTCTCCAGCTTCTTCACTTATTCACTCCTCAAAGTATTGAAGACCTAATCCAGTCTCTGTTACTGGATTTAACAATGTTGATATGGGTCAGGGGTGGTGGAGCATGAATCCAAGACATTGGTTAGTAATCCCAGCTTTATAAAATGTTAAATATGTGACTATGTAGCATTTATTCTCAGATTTCTGTCACCAAAGACTAATGATATGGAAACTCTGAGCTTTGTGGCATGATCAAATGAGATAATATATAAAGTACTTAGTGCACGGTGCATCTAACTCTAATTATAACTCAACCTGTGTACACCCTGTTACCTGATTTCCTTACATTCTCATCCTGATGCTGAATGAAGTTGTCCTCATATGGTTCCTCAGAGAGTTCATCTCTTTGGCCAAAATGAAGGCCTTTGAAAGGTAGGCTTAAGGTTCATATTTCCTCAAAGATTTGTTGGTTCTCACATTAGGAGCTTACCAAATATACATGTAATTTAAAAGAAGTCTTAAGTAGTGGTATTGTTATCTTGTATGCGAAGGAACGGTCGATGAACTCCCACTTTGAACTGTGTTTATCTTAAATTAGGATCAGTTTTCACTCCATTACTCATTAACCAAAAAGGTGGCAGAGGCTGTGATTGGACTGTAAAATGATGGGCATGAGTTTGGCAGGAAGTACTTGCCTTACATGTTCAGTCATAATTGCCTAATTTCAGGGCCTTAATCTGAGCCCTCCCCAAAAGAAGAGATTCTTTCCCTCCTCCCTCTATGCCCTCACAAATAACCTTGTTAGCAGACCATTCACTGTTTGGAAAGAAGAGATTGCATATAACATGGTTCAAAATTAAAATGATCCCTGGAGTAACAGGAATTCCTCATGTTCACGACCCACATCCCTCTCTTTCAGAAGAAGGCCAGGTGCAGGGTGGAATGATACTAACTTCGGTTGGGGCAATGGTTCTAAGCCCTGCTCTCACTGGATGTCTGCACTCAGAGCCATTTTTTTAGTAATTATGTCAAGATATGGCTTACAAAAGACTATGCCAAAGTATGGTCTGGAAAACATTTGTGCCAAAAATTTCAGTAAAGGGGACTAATAGACAGGAATAAATATTCTTGATTATAGCAAAGCTAAAAGAGGAAATGAAAATGAAGCAACCTCCATATGAGTCTGACCAACTCTAGACTGGAGAAAAATGGAGGGGTAGTGTTACCTTACTCCAAGGGAAAGGTTATTTAAGTAGGGGGTATTCATCTGAGGCTGGAGTCACAGAGGAGGTACAAGCTCTTCCTGAAGTGCTGCCCAGAACAGCAATAAGGGAGAACTGTTTGGCTTCCACTTTCCTCTTGTTCTCTAATCTCCTGCTGGTGCTTTTCACTCACTCAGAATTCAGAGGACATGGACTCAGGGAAATTTCATTGTTGTTGGTACCTGTGGTCCAGGGTTGAACAGGGGAAATTGGATAGTTGGTAGTTCCTTAAGTACCCAAATTTTCTAGTGGAAACCCTCTGTCCCCTTGACATAAACACATGATTGGGATAGTCCCCAGCATCTTCAATTGACACTGAGTTGTCAGCCGTTGATGAAGAGCACACCCAACATTTTGCTAATATGAATAAGAATAAGATCTTTAGTTTGATTTATAAATGACCTAAGTTTTTAAAATGCTCTCTGGAAATGGGGAAATAAAGGGCCTAAATTCCATTCTGTAATCATGAGATAAGCTCTGAGTTTCATCCTTGGCACCATATGATTCCCCTAAGCACAACTCAGTATAGCCCTACTGCTTACTGAGCATATCTGGCATGGTCATGGTGTCTGCTTGACCACAGAACCTGAGAAGCATCATATCACTAGCCAAGTACTGAAACTTCAAGTCTGTGTAACTGATTTTCAGTGGAAGTGACCCTGGGCCCTTTGAGCATTGCTTGGGCGGACCCCTTCAGAAATGCCTTCTAGGTGATTAAGTGATTGTAAGTCTTTTAGCCCCTTCTTCCAATCAAAGTGGTACTTTTGTGTTCTACCATAGTAGTTCTAGAGCTGATGTCTTCCCTAGATCTCTAGCCTCACTGTACTGTAAAAGCAGGAAGGTGCCCATATGCCTACGACTTTCTGCATTCACTTCCTCCCCGCTCAGTCAGCACAACCGGATTCTCATAAAGTCTCAGTGCTCAATGGTCATGTGGGATTGGAATTGGCCAGTCAATCATTTTTTTCATGTTACTCATGAAAGTTGCAGAAGTTGCAGGTGTTTCACTCTGAGTTCGCAGGGTGCAAAGCTATGTGGGAGCTGCTAGGAAATGACAAATAGTAGGCACAGTCTCTTCATGCCGGCTGGGTCCCCACTACAGTGAGGAATGTGTTTGGCATCTTCAGTTGGCACTGACCTGTCAGCCCTTGATAAAGAGCTCACCCAATATTTTGCTAATTTTAACAAGAATAAGACCTTTAGTTTCATTTATAACACTACACCAGGGCATGATCTTTACTTTTTTAATTATTTTTTAAAATTTTATTGACCCACCATGAGATAGTTACAAGCTTTCATGTTTGGGTTACAATCACACAATGATCAAACACCCATCCCTCCACCAGTGCACATTCCACACCATCAATATCCCTTGTATACTTCCCTTTCCCACCCTTCCCCTGCCTCCATGGCAGACAATATTCCCCATAATCTCTCTCTCCTTTTGGGCATTATTGCTTGCAACACAGACACTGAGAGGTCATCATGTTTGGTCCATTATCTACTTTCAACACACATCTCCCATCCCGAGTGATTCCTCCAGTCATCATTTTCTTAGAGATCCCTTCTCTATTCCATCTGCCTTCTACCCTCCACTCATGAAGCAGGCTTCCAACTATGGGGCAATCCCCCTGGCCCTTGTATCTACTGTCCTTGGGTTTCAGCCTCATGTAATGTTATTCTATACTCTACAGATGAGTGCAGTCCTCTATGTCTGTCCCTCTCTTTCTGACTCATTTCACTTAGCATGATATTCTCCATGTCTATCCTTTTGTAAGCAAGTTTCATGACTTTATCTCTTCTAACAGCTGTATAGTATTCCATTGTGTAGATGTACAAAGTTTCTTTAACCAGTCATCTGTTCTGGGGCACTTGGGTTGTTTCCATATTTTGGCTATTGTGAACATTGCTGCAGTGAATATATAGGCACAGATGTAATTTCTACTGTGCTTTTTTGCATCCTCGAGATATATTCCCAGAAGTGGTATTGCAGGGTCATATAGAAGCTCAATTTCTAGTCTTTGAAGGACTGTCCATATTGTTTTCCAGAAAGGCTGGACCAGTTGGCATTCCCACCAACAGTGAAGGAGCGTCCCTTTTCCCCCACATCCATGCCAGCACCGTTGCTTTTGTTCTTTTGAATATGTGCCAGTCTCTGTGGTGTGAGATATCATTGTTGTTTTGATTTGCAACTCCCTGATGACTAGCTATATGGAGCATTTTTTCATGTGCCTTTTGGCCATTTGTATTTCTTTTTCGAGGAAACTTCTGTTCATTTCTTCTCCCCATTTTTTGATTGGGTTGGAGGTTTTTTTCTTATACAATACTACTAGTGTCTTGTATATCCTGGATATTAAACCCTTATCAGATGGGTATTGGGTAAATATTCTTTCCCATTCTGTGGGCTCCTTCTGTATTTTGGTCACTGTTTCTTTTGAAGTGCAGAAACTTCTTAGTGTGATATAATCCCATTTGTTTATGTTTGCTTCCACTTGTATGGTCAATGCTGTTTCGTCCTTAAAGATGCTTTTAGCTTCAATGTCATGGAGAGTTTTACCTACATTTTCTTCTATGTACCTTATAGATTCATGTCTGATATTGAGGTCTTTAATCCACTTTGATCTGATTTTTTGTGCCTGGCATAAAAGTCTGACAGTCATAAAAGTATGACATTTGTGCCTGCCTCTGTCTAGAGGTCAGAGTTCATTTTTTTGCAGGCAGCTATCCAGTTTTCCCAGCACCACTTGTTGAAGAGGCTTTCCTTGTTCCACTTCACATTTCTTGCTCCTTTATCAAAGATTAAGTGGCCATATATTTAGGGGTCTGTGACAGGATATTCAACTCTGTTCCATTGGTCTGCAGGTCTGTTTCTAGCCAAATACCAAGGGCATGATCTTTAGAGGCAAGGTAAGGAGAGGTATCTTGGAGGATTGGAGTCGTCTGTGTACTTGCTACTTCTCAAGTGATTTTTTTTTTATCTTTTCCCCCTATTTCCCAAAAGTAGCCAGTTCTGGTCATTCCAGTTAGACATAACTGCCAGGGGAAAGAATGAAAGTGTTAAGACCAGTGAATTGTCTCTTCTCAAACTCAGCAGGCACCAGGGAACAACAGGGTTGTAAAGAGACTACTGAGGCCTTGAAAAAATACTTGGAGAAGCTAGGTGGGTATCTGAGAACAAGCACCTTCAAGTATTTTTTAAAAGAGGAGTAGAATTGACATTTGAACAGCTTGGTATGAGCTTCAGAACTTATTAAATTTCCCTATATACAGACAATGTAAAGTGACACGTGCACTAATATAAATGTACATTTCTTCCTTGTAATTTTCTTAGTGGCATTTTATCTTCTCTGTTTTATCATTAGAATTTAGTTCATAATACAGATGCCAGTGTAGGGGCAGAGTCATAGAAGAATGTGTGAGGCATTTTCTTTGCACTCAGCATACTCAGGTTTGATCATTGACCTTATGTATGGTCTCCTGAGCACTGCCAGGAGTGAGCCCTGAGCACAGGTAGGTGTGCTCCCCTGTCTCCTCTCAAAATAAAATCCAGGGTAAGGATTGTGGGTGTAAGAACTAAACCTCTGAAGCAAGGAGACTGTTGGATATTTAGGACATATAATGGTTATAAAGATAATTTAAAGGTTTTTTTTTCTTTTTGGGTCACACCCAGCGATGCTCAGGGGTTACTCCTGGCCCTGCACTCAGGAATTACTCCTGGCAGTGCTTGGGGGACCATATGGGATGCCGGGGATCGAACCCGGGTCGGCCGCGTGCAAGGCAAACGCCCTACCCGCTGTGCTATCGCTCCGGCCCCTAATTTAAAGGTTTTAAAGTACATAATAATATTGATTGAACAAAAACAAAAAAATTAGTTCCACATTTATGCTAGACATGGATTTAGATTGACAGTCAGATATTTAAGTAGATGTTCACACCAGGTGTTGAATCCTCTGTAAGAGGACAAAATTAAGCAAAATTCCTACAAGGCTTAAGAGGGGACAGTTGTGCTATTGAGATGAAATAGGGACTATGTTCAGGACATGTCCACCACTACTGCAACCACAAAGCCTACCACTTTACTTATCACCTAAAAAGGAAAGGCTACAGTATGTCTTTGATCAGTCTATCTCCAAAGAATGCAGAGGGAAAATGTTTAATTGTGCTAAGATAGACTCCAGAGCTAATGATCTTCCCCACCCCACTCCCTTATTTTAATACTAAGAAATCACACCTGAGGGTAGAAATTTCATATGCTAATAAGGCACAGGTTCCATGAAGCAACATGGTCTGTCCACTGAATCAGTGAACCCAGCTTCCTATGTCTCCCTCCCTCCAGGTGCTTAGACATCACTGCTTTCCCATCTCTTCCCCTTTTAGAATTTTCCCCAGCCTTTGCTTTGGGAGCCAGCCACGATGCCTTGCCTGTGCTGTCTCCCTTGTATATAAGCTCACAAGCAATAAACCCAGCCGGAATCCCTCCTTGTTTCATGTCTGCTTCTAATATGCCTGAATTCCAACCTAAGCTCCATGTGCCTTGAAGTACTACCCAAGCCCCTGAAGGTACTGTATCCTGATCTTTGAATCTCCTCATCCCATGACCTGCTCATTGCCTGGACTGTAGGGAGTTCTCAAGATGCATTAAATAGATAACTGGGAAGGTCAGCACATCAATTCTAGTTCCAAGCTGCCTGGGTTTGATATTAATCCTGCTACTACCATGCACTGACTATGATATGGAGCCAGTTTTTCAACCTCTCTGTGCCTCAATTATTGCATCTATAAAATGGGTTGTCTTCTATGGCTGATGTGAGGCTGAGATGAGTTTATATATGTATAATATGCAAAAGACTGGCACAGAGAAGGCACTCAGGAGAAGCTTGCTGTTATCACTGTCAGCACTTTTAATGATGCCTCAGATGAATTATCAGCTGTCTTTATTTTTTAAATTGCACATTAAACACAATGGATTGGTTAATTATTTCTCCTCAGTGCCATGATTTGTGAGGAATTTGTGACTCAATGAATTAATGATCATACAAACAAATTATAATTCAGGATTTCCTACAGTAATTTGGCTCTGACAGAAGATGAAACCTAGAGAGCCATATTGGCTCATTTATCTTTGCTCCAAGGCTGTGGTAGACGAGAATCATTCACCACGAAGTGCAACTAATGAAGGAATTTGCTTCCAAACAACAATGATTGAATTATTTTTCAACCTCAGCTCCTGGTGATGCATTTTTGTTTTGTCTTAGAGGAAGACAAGGAGGGGAATTTAGAGAAAAGGGGAGCAAGTGGCAAGAAGCCAACATCTCAGGATAAATGGAGACTGTGCACCCCTGCAGTGAAGGAGTGAGTCCCCAAATCTCATTCACCAGCAACAACTTTCAGTTCTGGAAGGTAATGCTATGGTTGCAAGGAAAGTTCATTTATCCAAGAATTAAAAACTCCTACCAGGATCTGTACCCCAGTACCAACAGTACACATTCATATAGATCTCAAGGTCAGAGACATAGACAAACTTCTCTTTATCTTCTGTTGAAACAAAGAATAGCACCATTTACGTTTTGAACATGCCAAATAACATGCTATATAATATGCCAAACAATATGCTAAATCGGCTTGCTCTGACACACAACTCAGGCTTTGAACTGCAGACAGTGTTGCCTGAAGGCTTATGTGCTAATACTTTGAACTTGCATGTTGAATACAACATTCTCTGCAGGCAGCATCCACTTTAAAATGGCCTTCTTTGATGGGTTAAAAAATGAAAGAGGATGCTTTAGGGGTAGAATATGGAACTTCCCCCCAATCGCCCTTCAACTTTCCCCTCACTGGATTCTGGACTTCAGAATGATCCCATTATCTCAGAGTGAGATGATTTGAGATAATATGGCCATTTTCTGGGCCATATTCTTGGGGAATGGTACTCCCAAGCATTGCTCAGGGGCACTGGCGGCCAGTTCCAGCAATATTTGACCAACTGGCTGGATGGTTCAAAGTTTGGACCCAGTGAGGCAGAATTTCTCTGCAGAGTTTTTCTACATCACTGCTGCTGGGGGCCCTCAGTATCACTCCAGGGGTTCTCAAGAGCCAGTAGAACCACACTTGGCTGTGCTTGGGGCCCTGTGATTCTGGGAACCAGATTCAGGTCCTGGCATATGCAAACCACGAGCTCCTGACCTCTGACTTACCTCTCTGGCCCTGGGCCATATTTGGATGATGAAAACAATACTTGGGTCCAGCTTTATTTTGGGTGGTGCGCCTGCTATAATCCACACTGAGTTCACAGGCACAAAAGTGGAGGCCCAGAAAGCCAGATGACGTGTGCTTACCTGTCATCTGCGGTGACACCAGTATGAGACTGCCTCCTATTTAGCACCTCGGAAGCCCTTCGGATGGCATGCTTCGGGATCTCCCCTCTCATTTCCAATATGCAAGCACTCTAGAAGGACAGAACTTTAATCTGCTCTGAGAAGCTGTGTTACTTACTCCTTTGCTCACTGGGAATAAGAACAATGACTTTCAAGTTATTTCAAGCTAATCTTCAAAAACCTAATCATGGACAAAGTCGAAGGGAAGCAACCAGAAGTAGGTCATTAGGACCCAGAAGCCCCGGCTAGCACCAGCTGCACTGACAGATCACCTGACAACGGCAAAAACCATAGGGCTCCTGATGAAAAATTAGGAACTCACCATGAATCCCCTGCCTCCTGCATCAGCAGCAGGTGTGGATGGCCCTGTGTGAGGAAAGCCTACCCCCCCTCCCCAATTACAATGAATAAGCATCTGATACAGCCAACGTGTTGCGGAGTGGGGGAGCCCTTTCTGGACTGGAAATTCACTAGCTGAAGAATCACGGCTTTGTATCATCTCCCAGGGCTGTGCAGATCTGCTGCTGATAGATTCCGGCAGCTGGGCACAAGCTCTTTCCTCACCACAGAAAATGATTTGGGAGAAATAAACAGTGGAATTTGCCGTGTTAATATTCTCTGCAGCCTGCAGGGCGTGGGATGCATACCAAGCACTATGGAAAGCGCTCATCCATCCAGAATTAGTGACTCGAGTGCAAAGGATGAGAATGGGTTGACCTAAAAAGAGATAAGTCCAAAGCTAAAGGTTTCTGAACTTTCTCCCTTCATTAAGATTTCTAAGCTTGGTTTGATAAAATAGAAATGGTCCTCTCTGGTCTGGTTATGTTTGTCCCCAAACCCCTGATTATAGTCACATGGCCCAAAGCCACAGAGGAATGAGGTCCTTTCAGGCTTATTGAAAAAGATTAATTATATTAATATTAGCTATTTATTGCAGACCTATTTATGAATAAGACACACTGCTGCCTTTATCACAAATATTATTTAGATTTAAAATTGTGTTGATTATAAAAGAAACTCATGCTCATATTTTATTTATTAATTTTACTTTATTATCAAATCACTATGAGATAGACCTTTTAAAAAGCTGTTCATGATTGGGTTTCAGTCATATAGTGTTCCAACACTCATCCCTTCACCAGTGTACATTTTCCAGCACCAGTCTCCCCAGTTTCCCTCTCATCACCCCTCTGCCCAGACTGCCTCTATGGCAGATACTCCCTCCTCCTCCACCTCCTCCTCCACCTTCTTCCTCTTCCTCTTCCTCTTCCTCTTCCTTTTCCTTTTCCTCTTCCTCTTCCTCTTCTTCTCTCTCTCTCTCTCTGTATGACTTTCTTCCTTTCTGTGTGCATATTTTATCCACCAAATAATCACCATTAACATTTTCAGATGTAGATATTATTACATACTTTGTAGTTAAGAAATTCAATCTTACAGATGCCAATTATAAAAGCTCCGCACTGGTCATCAGTCTCTAATTTGGTCCCTTTATTGGAAAAATTTAGTGAGAATGTAAGCACTTGTTTTTTTTTCTTTTTGGGTCACACCTGGCGATGCACAGGGGTTACTCCTGGCTCTGCACTCAGGAATTACTCCTGGCGGTGCTCAGGGGACCATATGGGATGCTGGGAGTCGAACCTGGGTCGGCTGCATGCAAGGCAAACACCCTACCCACTGTGCTATCACTCCAGCCCCCAGCACTTATTTTTTATTTTTGGGTCACACCTGGCAATGCCCAGGAGTTACTCCTGGCTCTGCACTCAGGAATTACTCCTGGAAGTGCTCATGGACCAAATGGGATGCCGGGGATCAAACCCAGGTTAGAAATGTGCAATGCAAATGCCTTACCTGCTCCAATCCTCATAAGCACACTTTTAAGACATGAGATTAGTGGTCTTAAGAAATAAGGCATTCGAGTCTCGGGCCAGTGGGGGGGATACCGGCAAGTGCCCCACCGAGATGCGACCCAAGTGGCCACACGTTTGTGCGGCCGCTCTGCTGCTGATCGACCACGATCTGGAAGCCAGCTAGACTACTTTTGGTACCAGCAACTGTTTGCAGCAATGTCTCTAGACTGTGAACTAAGCCATTAACCCTTGCTGCCCCAGGAAGGAAAATGATGCAATTTCTAACATAAATCTCCTTGGACTTAATTACTAAAATACAGAAATCCTAAACCATGCGGCCGCTATAGCGGCCACACAACTTCATATCTCTTCATTCTCAGCAATGGAAAACTAATTATCAAATGCTTCCTTGTCAGCAGGGCTGTTTTTTGGGGGGAAACTCCAAGAACAATAGTGAGTTTTTTGTTGAAATATGGAATGTAATCAAGGTAAAGAGAAAATGAGGTGAAATGTATCAGCTACGCAGGCGGGGGTAGCGGGGTGGGAGGTATACTGGGGTTTTTGGTGGTAGAATATGGACACTGGTGAAGGGACGGGTGTTCGAGCATTGTATAACTGAGACATAAGCCTGAAAACTTTGTAACTTTCCACATGGTGATTCAATAAAATAAATAAATTGTTTTAAAAAGAAAGAAGGCATGCAAGTTGTTTTTTTTCTTTTTGTTTTTTAGAAGTAGTATTTTTGTTTTGGCTTTAGGACCACACCATGCTGTGCTCAGGTAATAATCCTGTCTCTAAGGCCAGGAATCATACCTAGAGATGCTAGAGACCATATGTGTTTCGGGAGTCAGGCACAGGTAAGGCAAGGGCCTTACCCACTGTACTATCTCTCCTGCCCAAAAGATTTACTGCCATAGCTCCAGACTGGAGGAAGAGCCAATCAATCACTGAACATGAGAAGTGCCAGGTGTGTCACTTGGTTCAAGTAATACAATGCAAGTAGTAGGTTCCCTGTGTTGTGAACCTCAGCATCATATCCCCTGATAAGATATGATGCACTTTGAGCTCTTTAGCACAAAACTGTCTTATACTACAGGGCTAAGTGTTAGACATCAAATATTCATAACAATCTTATGAAGCAGGTATAATCAGTATAGTGGTTCCCTAGATAGTCACATAGGATTGGTACCAGGATCTGCACAGACACCAAAATCCACAGATTCTTTTGTATAAAATGCCATAGTATTTCCATATAACCTACACATCCTCCCATGCACTTAAATTATCTCTAAATTCCTTATAGTAGCTAAAAATGTAAAAGCTTTTTATACTCTTTTAGGGAATAATGACAAGGGGGGAAACTTAATGTATTTTCTGTCTGTAATTGCTCAGAAGCAAGGAGATATAGAGCCTATTTTCAATCCCATTTTGCAAATAGATTAAGTCAAATATACTCATGGCCACAAGACTAGTAAGTGTCAGGCTGTTTTTCACCCAATAGGCTAACTCAGAAATGGCATTTTTCAGCCTTAACACCAGCCTGGCCTGCTTTTGAAAGATGTGTTACTAATTCAACTGACAGTCCAAGGAGATGCCAGAGGGCAAGTAGAAACACCAATGGAAACCAGAGCACTGTTTTCCAATAAGAATTATCTTTGCAAGCACCAAATCAAACATCTGGAAATTAAACAACTATTTGTTGAACAATGAGTGGGTCAGGAATGAAATCAAGGATTAAATAAAAAGATACCTCGAAACAAATGAGAATGGAGACACAAGCTACCAGAACCTATGGGACGCAGCTAAAGCTGAGTTAAGGGGAAAAAATATAGCTCTGCAAGCATTCCTCAGGAAGGAAGGAAGAGCCTTTAGAAAATGACCAGAAAAAGGAACCCAAACCAGACCAAAAAAATAATAAAACTTAGAGCAGAAATTAATGACATGGAAACCCAAAAAAAATCCAAAAGATCAATGAAACAAAGAGCTGGTTCTTTGAGAAAATAAACAAGATTGATAAAACACTAGCAAGACTCACAGAGAAAGCGATAGAGAACCCTAATAAACTGAATCAGAAATAAAAAGGGGAACATCACAACAGAAACAAATGAAATTTAAAACATCATCAGAGACTACTTTGTTGTTGGTTTTTTTTTTATTGAGTCACCATGTGGAAAGTTACAAAGTTTTCAGGTTTAAGTCTCAGTTATACAATGCTCGAACACCCATCCCTTCAACAGTGCACATATTCCACCACCAAGAATCACAGTATAGCTCCACCCCGCACCCCCACACCCCTAGCCCCCCCACCCCTAGCCCCCCCGCCTGTGTAACTAATAAATTTCACTTTAATTTCACTTTGATTGCATTCAATATTTCAACAAAACTCACTATTATTGTTTGGAGAGTCTCTCCCCTAAAGTCGGACCTGCTGAAAAGTAAGCATTAGATAATTTGTTTTCCATTGCTGAGAATGAAGAGGTATGAGGTCGAGTGACCATACTTAGCGGCCTCACAGTTTTGGGTTTCTGTATTTTAGTATTTTAGTAACTAAGTCCAGAGAAATATCTGCCAGAAGTTTCATCATTGCCAACTTGTACTTCTCAGTTGCATTATATTCCACATATAAGTGCAAACTTTCTATGTCTGTCTTTTTCTTTCTGACTCATTTCACTCAACATGATACTTTCCATGTTGATCCATTTATATGCAAATTTCATGACTTCATGTTTTCTGACAGCTACATAGTATTCCATTGTGTAGATGTACCAGAGTTTCTGTAACCAGTCATCTGTTTTGGGGCACTCTGGTTTTTTCCAGATTGTAGCTATTGTAAACAGTGCTGCAATGAACATAGAAATGCAGATGCCATCTCTACTATACCTTTTTGCCTCTCCAGGATATATCCCCAGGAATGGTATTGCTGGGTCAAATGGAAGCTCATGTTTTCCAAAAGGGCTGAACCAGTCGGCATTCCCACCAGCAGTGAAGGAGAGTCCCTTTCTCCCCACATCCACGCCAACACCGGTTGTTTTTGTTTTTTTTTGGGGGGGATGTGGACCAGTCTCTGTGGTGTGAGATGATATCTCATTGTTGTTTTGATCTGCATCTCCCTGATGATTAGTGATGTTGAACATTTTCTCATGTGCCTCTCAGCCATTCGGATTTCTTCTTTGGGAAAGTTTCTGTTCATTTCATCACCCCATTTTTTGATCGAGTTGGCAGTTTTCTTCTTGTGGAGTTCAACCAGTGCATTGTATATCCTTGTTATCAACCCTTTATCAGATGGGTACTGCGTAAATATCCTTTACCATTCTGTAGATTGTCTTTGTATTTTGGTCACTGTTTCCATCAGAGACTACTTTGAAAGTCTATATGCTATGATCAAGAGAACCTAAAAGAAATGGACGAATTCCTTGATTTCTACAATCTCCCAAGACTGAACCAAGAAGACTTGGAATACCTGAACAGATTCATTAATATAAAGGAAATTGAAACTGTAATCAAAAGTCTTCCCAAAAACAAAAGCCCAGGCCCAGATAGTTTCATTAGAGAATTCTTCCAAACATTTAAAGAGGACCTGTTGACAGTTCTCCTCAAGCTTTTCCAGGAAATTGAAGAAACAGAAACTCTCCCAAACGGTTTCTATGAAGCACATATCTCCCTAATACCGAAAGCAAATAAAGATACTACTGACAAGAAAAACTACAGGCCAATATCCCTGATGAACACGAATGAGAAGATCCTCAACAAAATATTAGCAAATAGAATCCAACAACTCATCAAAAAGATCATACATCACGACCAAGTGGAATTCATCCCAGGGATGCAAGGATGGTTTAATATTCAGAAATCAATCAACATAATCCACCATATCAACAAAAGTAAAGATAAAAAACATATGATCATTTCAATAGATGCAGAGAAAGCATTTGACAAAACCCAGCACCCATTAATGATGGAAACTCTCACCAAAATGGTTTAGAAGGAACTTTCCTCAAGATAGTCAAAGCCATCTACCACAAACCCGTGGCAGGCATTACCCTCAATGGAGAAAAACTAAGGGCCTTTCCTCTAATATCAGGAACAAGACCAGGATGCCCACTCTCACCACTTCTGTTCAACAAAGTACTGGAAGTACTTGCAATAGCAATTAGGCAAGAAAAAGACATTAAGGGCATCCAGATAGGAAAAGAAGAAATCAAGCTCTCACTGTTCACAGATGGCATGATTCTATACCTAGGGAATCCTAATACCTCCACTAAGAAACTCCTAGAAACAATAGACTTGGACAGTAAAGTTGCAGACTATAAAATCAATACCCAAAAATCCATGGCCTTCCTATATGCAAATAGTGAGACAGAGGAAAGTGACTTTTAAAAAAACAATGCCATTCACAATCGTGCCCCAGAAAATCAAGTACCTCGGAATCAGCCTAACTAAAGAGGTTAAGGATCTCTACAAAGAAAACTACAAAACCCTACTCCATGAAATAAAGACCCGAGGAAAATGAAACATATTTCCTGCTCATGGATAGAAAGACTTAGCATTGTCAAAATGGCAATACTCCCTAAGGCACTATACAGATTCAATGTGATCCCTCTAAAGATACCCATGAAATTCTTCAAATAAATGGATCAAACACTTCTGAAATTCATATGGAACAATAAACACCCAAAAATAGTCAAAGCAATTCTTGGGAAAAAGAAGATGGGAGGCATCACCCTCCCAAACCTCAACTAGTGGTAACAATTAATACAGCATGGTATTGGAACAAAGGGAGAGCTGCAGAACAATAGAACATGGTGGAATATCCCTACACACTACCCCAAATATATGATCATCTAATATTTGATAAGGGAGAAAGAAATGTGAAGTGGAGCAAGGAAAGCCTCTTTAACAAATGGTGCTGGCATAACTGGTCAACCACATAACACCATGCACGAAAGTAAGATCAACATGGATTAAAGACCTCAACATCAGACCACAATCCATAAGGTACATTGAAGAGAAGGTCAGCAATATCGAAGCTAAAGGTATCTTTAAAAATGACACACAACTAAGCAACCAAGTAGAAACAGAGATAAACAAATGGAACTATATTAAACTAAACTTCTACATAACAAAAGATACAGTGACCAGAATACAAAGGCAATCTACAGAACGGGAAAGGATAGTTGCCCAATACCCATCTGATAAAGGGTTGATATCAAAGGTATATAAGGCACTGGTTGAACTCTACAAGAAGAAAACTTCCAACCCCATCAGAAAATGGGGCAAAGAAATGATCAGAAACTTTCTCAAGGAAGAGATACAAAAGGCCAAAAGGCACATGAAAAAATGCTCTTCATCACTAATCATCAGCGCGATGCAGATCAGAACAACTATGAGATGCCACCTAACACCACAGAGACTGGGACACATCCAAAAGAACAAAAGCAACTGCTGTTGGCGTGGATGTGGGGAGAAAGGGACCCTCCTACACTGCTGCTGAGAAAGCTGACTGTTTCAGCCCTTTTGGAAAACAATATGGTCGCTTCTCAAAAAATTAGAAATTGAGCTCCCATTTGACCAGCAATACCACTTCTGGGAATATATCCCAGAGAGGCAAAAAGGTATAGTCGAAATAACATCTACACTTGTATGTTCATTGTAGCACTGTTTACAATAGCCAAAATCTGAAAAAAACCCAAGTGCCCGAGAACAAATGACTGATTAAAGAAACTTGGTACATATACGCGATGGAATACTATGCAGCTGTTAGAAAAGATGAAGTCATGAACTTTGCATATAAGTGGATCAACATGGAAAGCATCACGCTAAGTGACATGAGTCAAAAAGAGAAACAGACATAGAAGAATTGCACTCATGTGCAGAATATAAAACAACAGAAGGGGAGACTAACACCCAAGAATAGTAGAAATAAGTACAGGTTCACTTCATGGCTTGGAAGCCGACCTCACATGCTGCGGGAAAATGTAGTTCATATAGAGAAGGGAACACCAAGTAAAATGTGGTGAGAGCACGCACTTGGGATGGGAGAGGCGTGCTGAAAGCAAACTATAGATTGAACACGATGGCCACCCAATACCTCCATTGCAAACCAGAACACCCAAAAGGAGAGAGAGAACAAAAGGAAATGCCCTGCCACAGAGTTAGGGTGGGGCGGAGGGGATGGTGGCGTCATCAGTGGAGGAGAACGGGCACTGGTGGAAGGATGGGTATTCAAGCAGTGTATGACTGAAACACAGCACGAAAATATGTAAATCTGTATCTGTACCCTCACGGTGATTCATTAATAAAAAATAATTAAATTTAAAAAATAAAAATAAATCATCTTTGCATTTCAAAAAGTGGTACCTAGGCCTTTCATCACTGGATTTAACATCATCCTTATTGGTACAAGTACAGTTTACCCCACTGGTTCCACATGCAGTATCAAGATGCCACACTGGAATCTAGCTGCATTTGGAAGTTAAGTCCTGTCTGCTGATGCAACTTGGACTGTTGGTTAACTTGAACTCAAAAACCACAAGAAAAGTCTGTAAAAGAAAACAGTTGACACCAGGTGATGAAAAGTATGACCCAATACACCATCACTTGGTGCTGAAGAGTTACTTTATCCAAAGTAACATTCTTCTGTCTCTGATGGAGATGATACTTCTATCAACAGATAAGGACTTTTATGCTCTGCCGAGATTCGACCCGGGTGGCCATGCTTTTGTGTGGCCTCTTTGCTGCTGATCAACCAAGATCCGGAGGCCAGCTAGACTACTTTTGGTCCCAGCAAATGCTTGCAGCCATGTCTCTAGGCTGTGAACTAAGCCATAGCCCCACGCTGGCCGAGGAGAGGAAATATCCTTCTTTCTCGTTTTTTTTCCCCTTTTTGGGGAGAAGCGGCATGGCATCCGCCATATTATGAGGTCTATTAAGCAGGTATGAACTTGGTGGCGCGGGAAGGAGGAAAAAGAAATGCGTTATGAACTTGAAACAGCAGGACGCTAGGGCAGTCTTGGCCAGGGCCAATACCGGCTCGTGCTCCGCCGAGATTCGACCCAGGTGGCCACGCTTTTGTGCGGCTGCTTTGCTGCTGATTGACCAAAATCCGGAGGCCAGATAGACTACTTTTGGTCTCAACAAGTGCTTGCAGCCATGTCTCTAGACTGTGAACTAAGCCATTGCCCCATGCTGCCCCAGGAAGGGAAATGATGCGATTTCTAACATAAATCTCCCGGGACTTAATTACTAAAATACTAAAATACAGAATTCCTAAACCGTGCGGCCATGATAGCGGCCACATAACTTCATATCTCTTCATTCTCAGCAATAGAAAACTTATTATTAAATGCTTCCTTCTCCGTGGGGCTGTTTTTTGGGGTGGGAAACTCCAACAACAATAGTGAGTTTTGTGTTGAAATATGTAATCTAATCAATGCAAAGAGAAAATTAAATGAAATTTATCAGTTACGCAGGCGGGAGTGGGGGGGGGCGGGCGGTGGGAGGTATACCGGGGTTTTTGGTGTTGATATATGGGCACTGGTGAAGGGACGTGTGTTTAAGCATTGTATAACTGAGACATAAGCCTGAGAACTTTGTAACTTTCCACATGGTGATTCAATAAAATAAATAAATAAAAATTTAAAAAAAAACAGATAAGGACTAAAAGTAAAAGTAAAATCTTAGTCAATAATAACATTTTAGTGTTATGGTGCTGCCATCAGGTCAACCTGGACCTGTGAGACGAGTGCATCAGCAGCCTGATGGTGCCTTCAGACTTCCTGATACCCCAAAATTGTTGCTGTTCCTTTGACTGGACCCCAACAACTTGGGACCAAGTTTACCAAGAAATTAAAAGGCCAAAAGTTAGGTATGTGGGAGACACACCCACAAACCACCTCCGGCTCATCTATATAAGCTCAACAAAGGCAGGGGAAGGGTTAGGACAAGGGTGGGGAGGGGGCGACAATACTGGGGATTTTTGTAGTGGAAAATGTGCACTGGTGAATGGATGGGTGTTTGATGATTGTATGATTGAAGCTCAAACATGAAAGCTTTGTAACTGTATCTCACAATGAATCAAAAAAAAGGGGGGGGGGAATAATAACAAAATAATTAAATAAAATTAACACTCAGAATAGAATTTTTAAAAAAGTAATGTTGAGATCGGCCACTGTACAGATCACAAGGATGTTTCTGCTGAAAAGGAGCATAACATGAGGCCCCTATAACTATGCCACTGGACTCCACGCCAGGCTGTTTCACATGGGGTGCCCCAGAGAGGGATGCGTGAGAGTCCTCCCTGCCCCAAGACACAGTCCCAGCAGCTAAAAACCTCCACAACCCAACCACCGACACGCTCAAAGCCATTGCCCACATGCTTGGGCCAAGCCTCACACATGAGTGAAGTCCTACGGAACCCAAGTAATGTGGAACTTTATGACCTTGGACTCTGGGCTTAATGGGGCCAGGAGCGGAGATCCTCTGCCCACTTTCCTCAGTCTCTGGTGACCCAGGGGTCACGCCCATAAGCCACCTCCTGCTGGAGCCAGGTAATCTCATCATGGGCCACCATCCAGATCACATGGCTGCTTCTTCCGAAAGGGATCATAACATGAGGCTCCCATAACCATGCCACTGGACTCCGAGTCAGGCTGTTTAACATGGGGCGCCCCAGAGGGGGGCGGGTGAGAGCCCTCTCCACCCTAAGGGACTCAACCCTGGAAGCCAAAAACCCCCACAATCCAATCACCACCATGCTCAAGGCCATTCCCTATGCACTTGGGCTGAGCCTCACATTATGAGTAAACATTTTCCTGGACCACGTGGCTGCTTTTGCAGCCACACTACACATCATAAAACACTCCCTACCAATTCTCCATAATCGCCACACCACATTTGATGGGGTTCAGATGGTAGGCAACAAATCATAGAGGGAAATATATATATATTTATATATGCATACATACATATTTTCAGATATATATACCAAAGCTCACATCACCCAAATTTTAACAACATGTTAGTGATATCGTATAAGATATCTTAATAGTTCCTGCCAAAATAGAACAATCTTCACACTGTTTCCCATATAAACACTTTTTTGTAAGCATGTTCAGCAGTTCTTCATAACAGACAATATAGAATATACTATTTTAGTTGTGTTTTGGGATAGGGATTGGGGCTTGGGATGGAAACATCCCAAATTTGGTGGTGGGAAGGTGTAATGGTGGTGAGATTGGTGTTTGAATATTGAATGTAATCAAACATTGTGAACTAACTTATAAAATTTTAAGAAACTTTTAAAAGTAATGTGGAGTTCATGCCCAATTCAGTCAGCTTAATCAATGGCTGAGTAAATATTATAAAAATAATAATACAATTTTAATAAATTTTAATAAACATACATTTCTTCTTGTAGTTCACTGAATCTTGGATGGAAGTGGATGGCATTATGCTAATGAAGTCAGAGGAAGGACAAATTTCAGATGATCTCACTTATCTGTAGTATACAGAAAAATAAAACAAGGAAATAGACATTATTAAACAAGGCAAGTATTTAGACTGTTAGGCTGACTATAAAAGTAAGTGTATTGAGTGGCCATTGTGTTCAGTCTCTAGTCTACTTTCAGCATGATTCTCCCTTCCCAGGCGGGATCTCCAACCACATTTTACTTGGTGTTCCCTTCTCTATCTGAGCTGCCTTTTTCCCCAGCATGTGAGACCAGCTTCCAAGCCATGGAGCCAACCTACTGGTACTTATTTCTACTATTCTTGGATATTAGTCTCCTACTCTGTTATTTTATATTCCTATTGCAAACCACAACACCCGATTGGAGAGAGAGAACAAAAGGGAATGCCCTGCCACAGAGGCAGGGTGGGCAGGGGGGGAGATGAGATTGGGGGGTGGGAGGGATACTGGGCTTATTGGTGGTGGAGAATGGATACAGATGGAGGGATGTGTTTGCGAACATTGTATGAGGGAAAACCAAGCTCAAAAATGTGTGAATCTGTATCTGTACCCTCATGGTGATTCAGTAATTAAAGAATAAAATAAATTTTAAAAAATTTTTTTAAAAATAAAAATTAAGCATATCAAAAGAAAAAAAAGATTTGAACACACACACAAAAAAGTAAGTGTATTAAGCAGTGAGAAGGGGACAGGGCAAATGTATACCAGAAGTGACACAGGACAGCAGTGGAGGGCCTCTGGAACTTTGGTGGTGGTAAAGGTTCAGTCTCCTTACATTAAAACAATAAGTATTAAGACTATTGCTACCATGTGACCTAAACTAAAAATGTTTTTATTAAAAAGAAATATACATTTCAGAACAAGCAAGATTATTTGCAGTCTTCTTTATATTTATGCAAATATCATCAATAAGGTGTTAGATTTCATGTTCATCAAATGTCATATTTAATGTAAAAATAATTAGTGCCAACCTATACTGCTGAAATAATACAGAAGAGACACCAGAAAATTTTAAATCTAATTATCACTTTATAGAAGCTTACAATCTAACCACAAAAATAAGTCATATTCATGTGTGCAATTTAAGGAATTTTGAGTCATGCAATGTGTGTGTTTTATTTTTTATAGACCAAGAAGATACTTATCATTCTTACTGCGCTGATCAGATTAAGCTTCTCAGAACAAATGGCATTGGACCTTGAAGAAAACTCGGAAATTACATAACAAGAGAGAAAGAGACTGCAGAGCTGCAGAACATGAGATGTTCCTAAGGTGATAGCAAAACGGCCAAATCAGAGTAAAAATGGATTGTAATAGGCTAAATTACTTTCTAGAAGCTTTTGTCCCTTCGAAGTTCACAAGACGCCTAACTCCTTCATAGCACACAAAATGAGACTGCATTTGAAGACATGAATTTTTTCTAATATTATTAAGCAAGTTGGGAAGTTGGAATGGATCAATTTAATAATAAACTGGCAATTATTCAACTGACTGACCAGACTCCAGCACATGGGAGTAGCTCTGTAAATGTTTGCTAAAAGATATGAATAAATGCATGAAATAGACTTCAGTCAAAAGTGCGGATGGCAAGTGCTATTTGGCAGGGGCAGCCTGGGGACATGATAATTCCATGTTTCTCCAGATTCGCTCTCTGATTCTCCATACATATTCTTTCCCTTCTTATCACTCATCTTTAGTGAATGTGGTTTTTGTTTTTTCATTTGTCTGTTGGGCTTGGGAACTACATATGATTGTGCTCAGGGCTTACTTTTGCTCTGCTAAGGCATCACTCTTGGCATTGCTCCAGGGACCACATATACGTGGTGCTGGGGAATGAACTGGGTTGGCCGTGTGCAAGATAAGCAGTTTATCTCTGCTTTTATGACTTTGTCTTCCTCTAAAAAATAAAATCTTCATGAGGTTATACCTGCGGTTAAAATTTTTTATTTTCTTTTGCTCGCATGGTGATGGACACAAAGAGAATCCTCAACAAGTATTTGCTGACTGCATGACGTTATCTTTTAAGTGCATCATCTCATTCACCCCTCACAATAATTTTGCCACAATAATTTTATAGAGAAGCACTCAGTATGAGAGTTGTTTTATAGAATTTGAAATGGAGGTTCAAAAGCTCAACTGTGTTAAAGTTCACAGTTATGTAGAACTAAGGCTTAGCTCTCAGAGAAATTTCTCTAATGCTATTTGCATTGCATCATGCTGAGTCCCTAATGGCTGTAAAGAGTTATTATTTAATAATTCTGTTAGGAGTCAACAAAAGATATTTACAGCAAATAATGTCTCTGTATTACTTGCTGAATTATAGTTTGGCACATTACATTTTAATAATTAGAATCCTTTGTATTAAAAATCCATGGGGATTTAATTCCAGGAACAATTCAGGGTCTCCTGAAAATTGCTGCTTCCTCTTCTCAGATAGAATCTTATAAATTATGGGATTTCATTTCTTGTCTTGGCCGACAGGATGCACATAAATTGAATTAGTGTTAATTACAGTAATAATCTAGTTTCTGGGCCAGTTAAAAATCTCTCTTCCCTACATGATTTCTGATCTTTATTTTCATTTTGACAATTATGTATATGGATACTGTTTTGATTACAAGCTATAGCAAATCCTTTCTCAAATAGCTCTGACAGAAAAATAGTGAAAATAAACAGTAACTAGCACTAATCAAGTACTTATGATGTGCCAGGGGCTAGTCTGTGTATTCTTTGTGCATTATTTTGTCATAAATAATAAGCTTTTATATTACCAAAGACATCAAATGTTATTGTGTGATATAATAAAAATTATCATTCTGAATTATGAAGGAATATGACTTGTGCTTTGTCATCTTCTCTGTTACCACTCTAATACAAGTCTCCATTACCACCTACCTAAATAATTTCTACTCTATTCTAATTAATATCTCTTAATGTTGTCACCCTTTTTGCCTACTCTTCAATGAGTGGCTAGAATTATCCTGTTAAAACAAGAGTGAGATTGCACCATTTTCTGCTCAAACTCTCCAATGACTTACCATCTCAATCAAAGTGAAAGCCAAGGTTCTTTCAAAGATACCAGGGCCCTACAACATCAGTCCCCTACTATGTCTCTGGCTTTAACCCCCAGTAGATAAGTCATCCTCTCTCACACTGATCCATAGGAATGTTAGACTGATTGTTCCAGAAATATTTCAGGTACCATTTGGGTCACTGAGTTTTCCATTCTCCAAATCTGGAATGCTGTATTTTAGATACCTATGAAGAGTGGCACTTACAGAGGATGAGGAACCCATAAGACTAGTGAAATCCCATAAGCATATAATGCACCAGTTCCTATAGCTTCCTCTTTTTAAAAAACAGAATCTCCAGGGGCTGGAGAGATAGTGAGGCATTTATTTACCTTGCACATAGTCAACCTGGGTTGGATCCCAGCATCCTGCAAGGTCTCCCAAGCCCTGCCAACAGTGATTCCTGAGCACAGAGCTGGAAGTAAGACCCGAGTACCACTGGTCTGATCTAAAACACAAAACCAAACAAAAAAATCAGTCTCCAATATCAGGGATGGCTTTATCCTTTGTCCATTAAATTTAAAATAATTTCAGTATCCTTACAGAAATCCAGAACCTCGCAGCCGCTATTGTGGCCACACAACCTCATATCTCTTCATTCTCGGCAATGGAAAACAAATTATCAAATGCTTCCTTTTCAGCAGGTCCGACTCTGGGAGTGGGGGGAAACGCCAGACAATAATAGTGATTTTTTTGTTTGAATGTAATCAAAGTAAAGAGAAAGTAAAGTGAAATTTATCAGCTACACAGGCGGGGTGGGGGGGCTGGGGGGGCGGGGGGATGGGGGGAGGTTTACTGTGGTTCTTGGTGGTGGAATATGTGCACTGGTGAAGGGATGGGTGTTTGAGCATTATGTAAGTGAGACTTGAGCCTGAAAGCTTTGTAACTTTCCACATGGTGATTCAATAAAAATAAATAAATAAATAAATAAATACAATAATTTCAATATGCTTAACATATTACCCATTAGCACAACCTCCATAAACAACCCTAAACAGAGTACATACTCAAACCCCACGGTATTCCTCTACAGATGGTTGCTACATGACCGTATTCTACCAACATATCTCCTAAATAAATTAGAAAGACTAACAATCCTAAAAAAACTATCATAATTTGATACAAAAGTACAAACAAATCTAGACCTCACAACCATACCTAAATACTATATTTAGGAGAAAATCTACAAAACTAGTAAGAAAGATAGTACTTAAATATTAGTATATAATATAATTTTTCCAACATGAAGATTAACCATGACTAATAATGTGAAAATAACAATTATTATACAACTATAAAAATGTGTGTTACCAATATTTTAAACCCTCACCCATTGACTAAAACCATTAATGGCTCCTTCATTGATCTACTAGCTCTCTCTAACACTTCATCACGATGAAATTAAGCTTCTCAGATGTTTATTTAGCTTAGGCCTATTTTTATTTCTAAAAGTACAGAGGACCGAGTCTAAGATCCCATCCTAGGCCTAGTAGTTTGTATTTATTTATAATATGTGGTGTATATATTATACATCAGGTTCAAAAACTGCTTTCTCATCTGTAACACACTTTTGAGACATAAGTTGTGGATAAATAATTTGACCATCAAAGCATTAATATGCTTGCCTAGTTACTTATTCATGTAGGATGGGCCCATATATGTCTTACACATTTATAAAAATAAATAATATTGAAAGAGATAGCACTATTTTTTCATAATAGCCTGTTGTATAAGAGCATTCATAAGACATATTATGCCATGAGATCAAATGTCTTCCTGAAGTTCAACACAAATTTATTATTCACCATCTTCTTTCAGCTCTGACCTGGATGAATGGAATCTTAGGTATCTTGATAGTCAAAGATACACTTCATTTTTTGTCTTTCACCCTTCCATTCATGATCACAGCTCTACCTGTCTTTCACCTATTTTTTGCCATGAAACGGGGTCAAGCAACCAATCAGGAATTTTATCAGACACGGACAAAATCACATTTCATCCACATAACACCATCAAAGATATCTCATGTATCTAAGAAAGTTCTAACTTTTATTCTGTCTATATTAGTATTATTTTTATCAGATCTTCTAGGTGACGCAGACAATTACACACCAGTAAATCCCCTAAAAACTGCCACATATTAGCGTGAATGATATTTTCATTTCCCCTATGCAAGTCTCCAATTTATCCCTAAGTAGGCAGATTCAAGATCTACTGTTTTCTATCCTAATCCAGGAAATTATTCCATACTCCACACATGGAAGAAACAAAGCATGTTATTCCAACCTTTCAGTGGATGCTTATTCTTACACTTAATAGCAGATTTACTTATACTATAATAAATTGTAGGAATGCCAATTGGACAAGCAATTCATTATCATCAAACAATTGGCATCAATTATTTATTTCCATAAAAACCTCTATTAATGCAAGTCACAGGTCTGGTTGAAAATAAACTTTTAACATAAAGAATTTTTAGGGATAAATTCCCAGAAGTGATATTGCAGGGTCATATGAAAGCTCAACTTCTAGTTTTTGAAGGACTGTCCATATTGTTTTCCAGAAAGGCTGGACCAACCGGCATTCCCACCAACAGTGAAAGAGCATCCCTGTTTCCCCACATCCATGCCAGCTCTGGTTGCTTTTGTTCTTTTGAATGTGTGCTCTGTGGTGTGAGATGATATCTCATTGTTGCTTTGATTTGCACCTCCCTGATGACTAGTTATATGGAGCATTTTTTCATGTGCCTTTTGGCCATTTGTATTTCTTTTTTGAGGAAACTTCTGTTCATTTCTTCTCCCCATTTTTTTTAAAAAATGCCTAATGGATTCTTTATTAATTCAATCAATTGGTCAGGGAAACATAAAGAATAAAGTGACTTTTTTATATTACCAATTCTTTTTTATTTATTTATCTTTTAATAAGTGAATCACCGTGAGGGTACAGTTACAGATTTATACATTTTTGTGCTCATGTTTCACTCATACAAAGTTCAAGAACCCATCCCTTCACCAGTGCCCATTCTCCACCACATATAAACCCAGCATCCCTCCTATCCTCCCCAGTCCCATCTCCCCCTCACCCCACCCTGTCACTGTGGCAGGGAATTCCCTTTTGTTCTCTATCTCTAATTAGGTGTTGTGGTTTACAATAAAGATGTTGAGTGGTCATTGTGTTCAGTCTCTAGTCTACATTCAGCACGCATAGCCCTTCCCCCTCATGGCTTCCAACCACATTTTACTTGGTGTTCCCTTCTCTATCTGAGTTACCTTCTCCCCAGAATGTGAGGCCAGCTTCCAAGCCATGGAGTCAGCCTCCTGGTACTTATTTCTACTATTCTTGGGTGTTAGTCTCCTACTCTGTTATTCTATATTCCACAGATGAGTGCAATCTTTCTATGTCTGTCTCTCTCTTTCTGACTCATTTCACTTAGCATGATACTTTCCATGCTGATCCATTTATATGCAAAGTTTATGATCTCATTTTTTCTAACAGCTGCATAGTATTCCATTGTATAGATGTTCCAAGGTTTCTTCAACCAGTCTTCTGTTCTTGGTAATTCGGGTTTTTTCCAGATTCTGGCTATTGTAAACAGTGCTTCTATGAACATATAAGTACAGATGTCTTTGACCTGACACCATGCACAAAAGTCAGATCAAAATGGATTTGAGACCTCAATATCAGACCACAAACCATAAGGTACATTGAAGACAAGGTTGGCAAAACCCTCCACTATATTGAAGATAAAGGTATCTTCAAAGATGACATGCAACTGGCCAACCAAGTGAAAACAGAGATAAACAAATGGGACTACATTAAACTAATAAGCTTCTGCACCGCAAAAGATACAATGACCAGAATACAAAGACAATCTACAGAATGGGAAAGGATATTTACCCAATACGCATCAGATAAGGGGTTGATATCAAGGGTATAAAAGGCACTGGTTGAACTCTACAAGAAGAAAACATCCAACCCCATCCATAAATGGGACGAAGAAATGAACAGAAACTTTCCCAAGGAAGAGATACGAGTGGCCAAAAGGCACATGAAAAAGTGTTCTACATCACTAATCATCAGGGAGATGCAGATCAAAACAACCCTGAGATACCACCTCACACCACAGAGACTAGCACACATCCAAAAAAACAAAAGCAACCAATGTTGGAGAGGATGTGGGGAGAAAGGGACCCTCCTACACTGCTGGTGGGAATGCCGACTGGTTCAGCCCTTTTGGAAGACAATATGGACGATTCTCAAAAATTTAGAAATTGAGCTCCCATTTGACCCAGCAATACCACTGCTGGGAATATATCCCAGAAAAGCAAAAAAGTATAGTCGAAATGACTTCTCCCCATTTTTTGATGGGGTTGGAGGTTTTTTTCTTATACAATTCTACTAGTGTCTTGTATATCATGGATATTAATCCCTTATCAGATGGGTATTGGGTGAATATTCTTTCCCATTCTGTAGGTTCTTTCTGTATTTTAGTCACTGTTTCTTTTGAAGTGCAGAAGCTTCTTAGTTTGATGTAGTCCCATTTGTTTATGTTTACTTCCACTTGCATGGTCAGTGCTGTTTCGTCCTTAAAGATACTTTTAGCGTCAATGTCATGGAGAGTTCTGCCTACATTTTCTTCTATGAACCTTATAGATTCATGTATGATATTGAGGTCTTTAATCCACTTTAATCTGACTTTTGTGCCTGGCATTAGACAGAGGTCAGAGTTCATTTTTTTTTTGCAGGTAGCTATCCAGTTTTCCCAGCACTGCTTGTTGAAGAGTCTTTCCTTGTTCCACTTCACATTTCTTGCTCCTTTGTCAAAGATTAAGTGGCCATATATTTGGGGGTCTGTGATTCAACTCTGTTCCATTGGTCTGCAGGTCTGTCTGTTTCTAGCCCAATACCATGCTGTTTTAATTACTATTGCTTTACCACTTCTGGGAATATATCCTGAGGATGCAAAAAAAGCACAATAGGAATGACATCTGCACCTATATGTTCATTGCAGCACTGTTCACAATAGCCAAAATGTGGAAACAACCCAAGTGCCCTAGAACAGATGACTGGTTAAAAAAAACTTTGTACATCTACACAATGGAATACTATGCATCTGTTAGGAGAGATGAAGTCATAAAATTTGCTTACAAATGGATCGACCTGGAGAGTATCATGCTAAGTGAAATGAGTCAGAAAGAGAAGGCCAGACATAGAAGGACTGCACTCATCTGTGGTGTATAGAATAACATCAAATGAGGCTGACACCCAAGGACATTAGACACAAGGGCCAGGAGGATTGCCCCATAGATGGAAGACTGCTTCATGAGTGGAGGGTAGAAGGCAGATGGAATAGAGAAGGGATTTCTAAGAAAATGATGACTGGAGGAATCACTCGGGATGGGAGATGTGTGTCAAAAGTAGATAATGGACCAAACATGATGACCTCTCAGTGTCTGTGTTGCAAGCCATAATGCCCAAAAGGAGAGAGAGATTATGGGGAATATTGTCTGCCATGGAGGCAGGGGAAGGGTGGGAAAGGGAAGTATACAAGGGATATTGATGGTGTGGAATGTGCACTGGTGGAGGGATGGGTGTTTGATCATTGTGTGATTGTAACCCAAACATGAAAGCTTGTAACTCTCTCATAGTGATTCAATAAATTTTTTTTTAAAAAGAATTTTTAGGCAAGGGGAACTAAACTCAATGGTAGAGGACCTACCTTGCAGATTGAAAGTCCTGAGTTAAAAGTCAATCCTGAGTTCAACCACCCCACATGTCAAGTAGGATACCAATGTCACATCCAGCTGTGATTCATGGAATTACAACAAAGTATGCAATACCAGTGCACCAAAACAAAATTTGTGCAAAACTAAAGTATGTGATGCATCACATGCACTTCAACTAAGTGTGTGAATGATATTTCTGAGGTTCAATACAAATTTATTATCATAACAAACAGGTATGAGACCCCTTTCTCAGGACAATAACAACAACGAAGGGAAGCAAAGGTGGGGAGGAAAATAAATTTTTGCAGTATACCTATTACCCTGATCTTTTAAACCAGAAAAAAGAGAATTATACTCCCTAAGAGATCAAGGAAGAAGCAGCAACCCCACCATCAGTACCCAAAGCTGACATCTTATCTTAAACTACTCTTAAAATTTTGCACATTCTTAGGAGTAAGAATTCTAGCTATTTATTTCAGTATTGATAGGAACCCCAAACTTATTTTTACTAGGTAAATTGTGTATTAATGTGTTATCCTATTCACATAAGTCCATAGTTATTAATATATTATATATTCTAATTAAAATCAAACATTGCTTGCCCTATAAATATAAGTATATGTTTTTGATATTGGATAATCCGTAATGTGATATATAACACCTAAAAGTATTTGACACTAGATTTTTATTGTCCATGAAAATGGTTAAGAATACATGTACACTCATTTATTTATTGGCTATACCCCCATTAAGTCTACTAATCTACTAATTTTTAGTCACCATGCTTATCACAACCAGTAGTTATTTTGTTTTGTTTTATTTTGGGTTTTTTATCTGATAGGCCACACCCAGTAATGGTCAGGAATAACTCCTGGCTCTGAATTTAGGAATTATTCCTGGCAGTGCTTGGAAGACCATATGGGGTGCTAGTTATAGAATCCAAATCAGCTTCATGCAAAGCAGCACTATTCACTGTACTATCTCTATAGCCCCAACCAAAAATTTTCTTAACTATAAAGTCAAAAGAAATGAGAGAGTGAGAGAGATTACCACAGTCTTGTCCCTCTTCTCATTTGGGGCCCAGGATACTGGGGTTACTAGGAAAAGCCCTCTGGCACCTGGCTTCTGCTTCAGGACAATCTCACCTAAAACCTCTCAAGCTTTCCTCATAAATAAGACTTATAAAGGATAGTGTTCAATAAGGACCAATTAACACATACTTGTAGTGACATACATGTGGTATATATTTAAATTCAGGCATGCTTTGATACAACATTGGTTGTCTGAGACCTTAAGATTATCCAGCCAGTAACAGCTAAAGTTAAATTGAGTACTAATAGCTAAACTCATATTGTTTGTAAGCCATGTTATTGTAATAAATCATGTTATTCTTCATCCTATGTGTGATGAGTGTGCATGAATATACGTTTCATGTCTATGCTTACACATATGCATAAAGCATTAAATTTTACTAAAATTATCTAAAGAAACCCCTTACTTTTGTAAGTCTTAATGTGCATACATAAAGATAATATCTTGTCAAATTCCCCAAACAAGAATATATATATGTACATATATACCAGTTTATATAAAACCTAACAGTTTTCAAAAATAATCTAACCCATACAACTATTAAAATAATTTCAAAATAATTATTGCTTAACTACAATAAATGTGCTAGCATCTTATTTATCTATGGAAGCATGTTAATTAATATAGATTTCTATGTCCCTAGATTATTCACCCCACTTCATATAAAAAACAGTTTTAATTTTAGCAAGAAACATTTACACCTTTCAAGCCACAATCACACAATATTTTAAAAAGTCTGTCTCCAGGGGCTGGTGCAATAGCACAGCAGGTAGGGCATTTGCCTTGCACAAAGCCGACCTGGGTTCGAATCCCAGCATCCCATATGGTCCCCTGAGCACTGCCAGTAGTAATTCCTGGGTGAAGAGCCAGGAGTTACCCCTGTGCATCTCCGGGGTGACCCAAAAAGCAAAAATAAATAAATAAATAAATAAAAAGTCTCTCTCCAGGGGCCTGAGCAATAGTACAGAGGGCAGGGCATTTGCTTCCCATACTGTCAACCCTAGTTTAATACCCATCATCCCAGATGGCTCCCTGAACACCACTGAGTGTACAGAGCCAGGAGTAACCCTGAGAATCACCAGCGGTGGTTCAAAAACAAAACAAAGCAAAAAGCTTCTCTACAAGTGTCTTGACAATACCGACTGGAAGTCCCTATCGGAGATGTGTATTAATATCATCATTGATGTAGCGTAATAATTAAATTAAATCATGAAAATTACTAGTTATTGGGTTGTTTATTTGAACTCGTCATTTTATTTAAAGTTAGTAAAGCTATGCCTGCAAGTAACTGCACTTGAGCAAGAATGTCCTCAAGATTAGTGCTTCTTTTGTTTCTTCTAGCAGTTTTCCACGTTGTCTCTTCTATAAATCTTAGGTATAAAAATGTCAGACAAAGGGTCAAAGATTAGATTAGTACAGTGATAAGGTTGAACCTGAGCTGGTAATTATCTTCAGCATCAAGTGATCTTCTGAGCCTTGTTGAATGTGGTCCCCCTCTCCCTGGAACACCACTACTGGTCCCAGCACTACAGGCCCTGAGCAGTATTGCATCCTTGCATCCTCAAAGCCTAGCATTGTGGCTATATCTTCTTGCCTCTCCGGAGTATATTCCCAGAAGTGGTATTGCTGGTCAAATGGGAGCTCAATTTCTAATTTTTTGAGGAGCGACCATATTGTTTCCCAGAAGGATTGAACCAGTCGGCATTCCCACCAGCAGTGTAGGAGGGTCCCTTTCTCCCCACATCCTCTCCAACAGCGGTTGCTTTTGTTCTTTTGGATGTGTGCCAGTCTCTGTGGTGTTAGGTGGTATGTCATAGTTATTTTGATCTGCATCTCCCTGGTGATTAGTGATGATGAGCATTTTTTCATATGCCTTTTGGCCATTCGTATTTCTTCCTTGAGAAAGTTTCTGTTCATTTCTTAAACCATTTTCCGATGGGGCTGGATGTTTTCTTCTTGTAGAGTTCAACCAGTGCCTTATATACCCTTGATATCAACCCCTTATCTGATGGGTATTGGGTAAATATCCTTTCCCATTCTGTAGATTGCCTTTGTATTCGGGTCACTGTGCATTTTGCAGTGCAGAAGCTTCTTAGTTTAATATAATCTCATTTGTTTATTTCTGTTTTTACTTGATTGCTTAGTTCCGTGTCATCTTTGAAGATATCTTTGGCTTCAATATCGTGGAAGGTTTTTCCGACTTTGTCTTCAATGTACCTTATGGATTGTGGTCTGATGTTGAGGTCTTTAATCCATTTTGATCTGACTTTTGTGCATGGTGTCAGGTCTAGGTCTAAACCCATTCTTTTACATGTGGTTGACCAGTTATGCCAGCACCATTTTTTAAAGAGGCTTTCCTTGCTCCACTTCACATTTCTTGCTCCCTTATAAAAGATTAGGTGTTCATACAATTGGGGTGGTGTGTAGGGATATTCCACCCTGTTCCATTGGTCTGTGGCTCTGTTCTTGTTCCAGTACCATGCTGTTTTAATTGTTACCGCTTTGTAGTAGAGTTTAAGGTTGGGGAGGGTGATGCCTCCCATCGTCTTTTCCCCAAGAATTGCTTTAGCTATTCGTGGGCGTTTGTTGTTCCATATGAATTTCAGGATTGCTTGGTCTATTTCTTTGAAGAATTTCATGGGTATCCTTATGGGTATTGCATTGAATGTGTATAGTGCTTTAGGGAGTATTGCCATTTTGACAATGTTAAGTCTTCCTATCCATGAGCAGGGAATATTTTTCCATTTCCTCGTGTCTTCTTTTACTTCATGTAGTAGGGTTTTGTAGTTTTCTTTGTAGAGATCCCTAACCTCTTTAGTTAGGCTGATTCTGAGGTACTTGATTTTCTGGGGCACAATTGTAAATGGCATTTTTTTAATGTCATTTTCCTCTATCTCGCTGTTTGCGTATAGGAAGGCCATGGATTTTTGGGTATTGACTTTATAGCCTGCAACTTTACTGTCCAAGTCTATTGTTTCTAGGAGTTTCTTAATGGAGGTTTTAGGATTCTCTAGGTATAGAATCATGTCATCTTCATCGCAGCACTATTTACGATAGCCAAAATCTGGAAAAAACCCGAATGCTCAAGAACAGATGACTGGCTAAAGAAACTTTGGTACATCTACACAATGGAATACTATGCAGCTCTCAGAAAAGATGAAGTCATGAACTTTACATACAAGTGGATCAACATGGAAAGTATCGTGCTAAGTGAAATGAGTCAGAAAGAGAGGGACAGACATAGAAGAATTGCACTCATCTGCGGAATATAAAACAACAGAATGGAGGCCTAACACCCAAGAATAACAGAAATAAGTACCAGATTTGCTCCATGGCTTGGAGACCAGCCTCACATGCTGGGGAAAAGGGCAGCTCAGATATAGAAGGGAATACCAAGCAAAAATGTGGTGGGAGGACCCGTTCGGGATGGGAGAGGCGTGCACAGTGCAGACTATAGACCAAACACATTGGCCACCCAAGACCTCCATTACTAACCACAATGCCCTAAGAGAGAGAGGGAACAGAGGGGAATGCTCTGCCAATAAGGCGGAGTGGGGAGGGGAATGGGGTGGGAGGGGGTGGGAGGGATGATGGGGTCAACAGTGGAGAACGGGTACTGGTGGAGGGATAGATACTCAAGCTGTATATGACCGAAACACAAGCACGAGAATATGTAAACCAGTATCTGTACCCCACGGTGATTCATTAATAAAAAAATTTTTTAAGCCTAGCATTGAACTATACCAGCCTAGTTGGGTTAGGGCTTTTAGGAGTAACCTCTGGAACCACTGAGAACCTCTGAGAATCATTTGGGAGATACCAGTTTAAAAAAACCAACACAAAACATAGCAAAGCAAAAATCGTATTAGTTCAAGAAATAGGCTACAGGGTGGGAGGAAATTAAGAGAAAAGTAAGACTAGAAAACGATTTAATTGAATTAGGTCATGAAATGCATATACCACTCATCACCCTTTTCAAATACCAAAATTAAACATAACTAGAAGTAAATAATCTAGAATTATTCAATATAATAGATGATGATTTATGTATTGTTATGTTAAATAATTGCAGTTTAATATAATTAATATGATGCCATTATTAGGTATAAGAGGAAAGATTTTTTAAAAATGGAATACTAAACAAGTCTTATCAATTTTTTCTTTTGTATAATGTGCAACATGTATGCAGGGCCTGGCAAGCTACCCATGGCGTATTCGATATGCCAAAAACAGTAACAAAATAGGCCTCATTTCCCTGACACTGAAAGAGCCCCAATATGGCAGCGTTAAGGAGGATGAGCAAGAAGAGACTGATAAAATTTCAGGTACAAACTAGACTGCAAAAACAAAGAAGGATTAAAATGACTGTCTGTACTTTCAACGCACATACACTGGCATCGGAAGCATCCATCGAGGACCTGATAGTGCAAGTGAGGAGGATCAAGTGCAACATCATTGGTCTGACCGAAACAAGAAGGCATCAATCACATCACGCCATTTTCAACACTGGAGAAGAACTGTTCCTCGAAACATGCAACAATAAAGGCATCGGTGGTGTCGGCGTCCCTGTCAACACAACCTTGGCCATGAGCATTAATTCATTGGAATGTCTAACAACCCAAATCGGATGATTACACTTGAATAGATGTGGCTCACTGCCTGCAGTTTCTATCTTTGTCCTCTACACACCAACATCCAACTATGACAAAGAAGAAATTGAGAAGTTCTACATGGAGCTGGAGAAGTTCTATAAAGAAGACCACACCTTCTAAAAGATCATTGTCAGTGATTTTAATGCCAAGATAGGACCGAGAAGGTTGCCTGAAGAACTCCACATCAGAACCCATGGCCTAAAATAGAACAAACAGGGTGAGAGACTGTCTGAGTTCATCGTATTGACCAAGACTATCCATGGTAACTCAGTGTTCCAGAAGGCTGAATCTAAGCATTGGACATGGGAGTCTCCTGGTGGACAGTTCCACAATGAAATTGACCACATGATATTCAATCAACGGTTTTGCCTGACCGATGTCGCTGTTGTCCCAAAATTCGAAAGGGGATCAGACCACCATTTCCTTTGTGCAAAATTCTCAACATGGAAAGTATCATGCTAAGTGAAATGAGTCAGAAAGAGAGAGACAGACATAGAAAGATTGCACTCATCTGTGGAATATAGAATAACAGAGTAGGAGACTAACACCCAAGAATAGTAGAAATAAGCTAGAAATAAGCACCAGGAAGTTGGCTCCATGGCTTGGAAGCTGGCCTCACATGCTGGGGAAAATGGCAGTTCAGATAGAGAAGGGAACATCAAGTAAGTTCTGGTTGGAGGACACTCTCAGGAGGGGAGATGCATGCTGAAAGTAGACTATAGCTTGAACACGATAGCCACTCAATACCCCTATTACAGACCACAATACCCAAAAGGAGAGAGAGAGATCAAAAGGGAATGCCCTGTCACAGAGGTGGGGGGAGAGGGGAGAAGAGATGGGATTGGGAGGTGGGAGGGATACTGGGGTCACTGGTGGTGGAGAATAGAGGGAGGGGTGCCCGAACATTGTATGAGGGAAACACAAGTATGAAAATGTGTAAATCTGTTACTGTAACCCCATGGTGATTCACTAATAAAAAACTTTAAAAAAATAAATGAGATGAGTGACAAAACCATTTTGTCTTGTAGACTCCAAATTAAAGATATTGGTTATAAAAAAAAATTCTACTCCACAGCAGGGAGAAAGGACTACAAAATTTAAGGTTAAGAAGAGAACTCGCGACCCAGCCTGCTCCTCGACCCTGAGCACCCCAGGATTCCCTCCCCTCCGGACTGCCGGCCGAGTGGCCGGCACACCACCCTCAACCCCCTGACCCTCTGTCAGGTTGTGGGGAGGGGCGTGGCCTAATCGTAAGGGGCGTGGCCTAGGCAAAGTGGGCGTGGCCTCTTTCCGGCTGGCAGATTGTCTCCTCAACATCGTGTCCAAGACTAACATCCTATCTATTCATAAGCAGTAGGACAATAAAACACAAGACTTCACATAAGGATTGAAGGAACATCTCAGTGGGAGGCCAGGTTCTAGAAGGGAGAAATAAAAAGGCAACCACCATTGACTGAGCCTATCCACAATCCTTTTTCGCAACAAGAGGGAACAGGTATACTCATCTTCAAGGTCCCTCTTCCATACCACCACAACAACATGAAGAAACAGCGCAAATCCCCACTGCAAGCAGAGGACGATGAAAGGAGTCCAGAAACCTCAATTGGCGTTTCCACAAACTTGAGCTCTCTGATAAAGAATTCAGAGTTGAGATCCTCAAGATGTTCAATGAATTCAATGCAAAGATTGACAACTTAAAGGAGGACCTGGCAGAAACAATACAACAGACAGCCGACAAAATACGGGAAGAAATGAGAGCAGAAATAAAAAAACCTACAAAAAGAAATGAAGGATTCGGTACATGAAATCAAAAACTCTCTGACTGCCCTCAACAATCAAAAGACTGCAGCGGAAGACAGAATCAGTATGCTTGAAGATGAGCTGCAAGAAGCCTACAGGCAATAACAAACCATGGCGAGAGACCTCAAAATAGCTCTAGGGAGAATCAGAGTCCTAGGGGATGATTTCAAGAGGAACAACATTAGAATCATTGGACTACCAGAAGGACAGGGAACCAACCCCAATGAAAAAGCCACAGTCAAACAAATCATTGCTGAAAACTTCCCAGAGCTGGACAATGCGGGCATCCAGATTCAACGCACCCGAAGGGTGCCAGCTAAAAGAGATCCTAACAGAAAAACCCCAAGACATATCATAGTTACAATGATGGATGTCATCCAGAGAGACACAATACTGCAAGCAGCAAGGTCGAAGAAGGAAATCGCATACAAAGGAGCACCCCTTAGATTCACAGCAGATCTATCAGAGGAAACCTTCCAAGCCCGAAGGCAATGGTGGGATATAGTGAAAAATCTCAAGTGCACATTCCACACCATCAATATCCCTTGTATACTTCCCTTTCCCACCCTTCCCCTGCCTCCATGGCAGACAATATTCCCCATAATCTCTCTCTCCTTTTGGGCATTATGGCTTGCAACACAGACACTGAGAGGTCATCATGGCTTTACTAATATTGGACAACATAGACTTCAGGTTGAAAAAGATTAGAAGGGGGGCTGGAGCGATAGCACAGCGGGTAGGGCGTTTGCCTTGCACGCGGGTGACTCGGGTTCGATTCCCAGCATCCCAGATGGTCTCCCAGCACCGCCTGGAGTAATTCCTGAGTGCAGAGCCAGGAGTAACCCCTGTGCACTGCTGGGTGTGACCCAAAAAGTGAAAAATAAAGAAAAAGATTAGAAGGGATAGTGAAGGCCACTTTTTATTAATCACGGGATATGTACATCAGGAAGAAATCACACTCCTAAACGTCTACGCACCCAATGAGGGACCAGCTAACTACCTACAACAGCTGCTAAGAGACCTTAAGAAGGACATTGTGAGCAACACAATAGTAGTTGGAGACTTCAACACCACCCTATCACCTCTGGACAGATCAAGAAGATTAAAACTCACCAAGGAAATACTGGCTTTGAAGGACGAAATAGAAGAGAGAGGGCTAATAGATCTATACAGGGCTTTATATCCCAAAAAAAAGGAATACACATTCTTTTCCAGTGCACATGGAACATTTTCCAGAATAGACCATGAGCTGGGCCACACAGCATACCTCAACAGAATCAACAAGATAGACATTGTACCAGCTGTCTTTTCAGACCATGATGCACTAAAGATAAAAGTTAATCATGGACAGATGCAGAAAACCAAATCAAACACCTGGAAATTAAATAGCTCGATGTTGAACAATGAGTGGGTCAGGAAGGAAATCAAGGAAGAAATCAAAAGGTACCTGGAAACAAATGAGAATGAAGGCACGAGCTACCAGAACCTGTGGGACGCAGCTAAAGCCGTATTAAGGAGAAAATTTATAGCTCTGCAAGCATATCTCAGGAAGGAAGAAAGGGCCCACATAAATAACTTGACTTCACAGCTTAGACCTTAGAAAAGGACCAACAAAAGGAGCCCAAACCAGGCAGAAGGAAAGAGATAATAAAACTTAGAGCAGAAATAAATGACATGGAAACCCAAAAGACAAACCAAAAGATCAATGAAACCAAGAGCTGGTTCTTCAAGAAAATAAACAAGATTGATAAACCACTAGCAAGACTCACAAAGAAAAAGAGAGAGAGAACTCTTATAAGCCGAATCAGAAATGAAAAGGGGGACATGACAACAGAAACCAATGAAATTCAAAAGATCATCAGAGACTACTTCAAAAATCTGTATGCCACGAAACAAGAGAACCTAAAAGAAATGGATAAATTCCTCCTATAATCTCCCAAGGCTGAACCAAGAAGACCTGGAGTATTTGAATAGTCCAATTAACATCAAGGAAATTGAAATGGTAATCAAAAGTCTTCCCAAAAACAAAAGCCCAGGTCCAGACAGATTCACTAGTGAGTTCTTCCAAACATTTAAAGAGGACCTAGTGCCAGTCCTTCTCAAGCTTTTCCAGGAAATTGAAGAAACAGAAACCCTCCCAAACAGTTTCTATGAGGCTCATATCTCCCTAATACCAAAAGCAAACAAAGACACCACAAAAAAGAAAACTACAGGCCAATATCCCTGATGAACACAGATGTGAAAATTCTCAACAAAATATTAACAAATAGAATTCAACAAATCATCAAAAAGATCATACACCACGACCAAGTGGGATTCATCCCAGGGATGCAAGGATGGTTTAACATCCGGAAATCAATCAACATAATCCATCATATCAACAAAAGAAAAGATAAAAATCATATAATCATATCAATAGATGCAGAGAAAGCATTTGACAAGATCCAACACCAGTTTATGATGAAAACGCTCGCCAAAATGGGTATAGAAGGAACCTTCCTCAATATAGTCAAAGCCGTTTATCACAAGCCTATGGCAAGCATTTTCCTCAATGGGGAAAAACTAAGAGCCTTCCCTCTGAGAACAGGGACGAGACAAGGATGCCCACTCTCTCCTCTTCTGTTCAATATAGTACTGGAAGTACTTGCAATAGCAATTAGGCAAGAAAAAGATATTAAGGGCATTCAGGTAGGAAAGGAAGAAATCAAGCTCTCACTATTCGCAGATGATATGATACTATACTTAGAGAACCCTAAAACCTCTACCAAGAAACTTTTAGAAACAATAGACTCATGTAGTAAAGTTGCAGGCTATAGAATCAATACCCAAAAGTCCATGGCTTTCCTATATGCAGATAATGAGAGAGAAGAAATGAGAAAAGCAATCCCGTTCACAATTGCGCCTCAAAAAATCAAGTACTTTGGAATCAGCTTAACAAAGGAAGTAAAGGACTTGTATAATGAAAACTACAAAACGCTACTTCAGGAAATAAAAGAGGACACGAGGAAATGGAAAGGCATCCCCTGCTAATGGATTGGAAGAATTAATATTGTCAAGATGGCAATACTCCCCAAAGCATTGTACAAATTCAATGTGATCCCTATAGGGATACCCTTGACATTCTTCAAAGAAATGGAGCAAGCTCTCCTGAAATTCATATGGACCAGTAAGCCCCCACGAATAGCTAAAGCAATTCTTGGGAAAAAGAAAATGGGAGGAATCAACCTCCCCAACTTCCAACTCTACTACAAAGCGGTAGTCATTAAAATAGCATGGTACTGGAACAAAGGCAGAGTCACAGACCAATGGAACAGGGTTGAATACTCTGACACCCCCCCCCCAAATATATGATCATCTAATCTTTGATAAGGGAGCAAGAAATGTGAAGTGGAGCAAGGAAAGCATGTTTAACAAATTGTGCTGGCAAAACTGGACAGCTACATTCAAAAAAATGGGCTTAGACCTCCACCTATCACCCTGTACAAAAGTCAGATCAAAATGGATTAAAGACCTCAACATCAGACCAGAATCCCTAAGGTACATTGAAGACAAGATTGGCAAAACCCTCTACAACATTGAAGCCAAAGGTATCTTCAAAGCTGACACACCACTGGCCAAGCAAGTGAAAACAGAGATAGATAAATGGGACTATCTCAAACTAAGAAGCTTCTGCACCTCAAGAGAAACAGTGACCAAAGTACAAAGACAATCTAGAGAATGGGAAAGGATATTTACGCAGTACCCATCCAATAAAGGGTTGATATCAAGGATATACAATGCACTGGTTGAACTCCACAAGAAGGAAACTGCCAACCCGATCAAAAAATGGGGTGATGCAATAGTGGTCTCAGGTATTATCTTTCTCTGAGTTATGTAGAACAATACCTGCAAGGCCCATCTGTGTTGTTGCCAATGACAGAGTTTCCCAATGCTCATGGTTATGAAAGGAGGGCTGGACCACTTTCAGCTGTGCTCAGGGTTTCCTTCTGGTGAGACTCAGGGACCATATACAGTGACAGAGACCAAACCCCAGACAGCTGCGTGCAGGGAAGGTGCCTTACCTGCTGAGTTATCTCGCTAGCCCTTCATTTTGCTGTTTCTGATGCTATTGTGATGGGAATGGCTTTCTTTCTCTTTCAGATATTTTCTTATAAGCATATAGAAACATACGCAAAAAAAAATGTTGGTTTTATATCTCAGAATTCAATTTGTTAATCTTAATAATTTTGGGTGAAATTCTATTTTAAGATCTACATGAAGGCCATGTCATTGGGGCTGGAGAAATAGTATAATAAGTAGGCACTAGCCTTACATGTGGCCAAATTAAGTTCAATTCCCGGTACCCCATATGGTCCCGTGGGCACACCAAGAGTGATCTCTGGGTGCAGAGCCAGGAGTAAGCCCTGAGAAAAGCTGGGTATGGCCCCAAAACAAAATAAAACAAAATTCTTGCATTCCCTAAGTAAAGATAATTTGATTTCCTCCCTGCCTGATTGCTCTGATTAGAACTCTGATTGATACAAAGGAATACTATGGGGCTGGAGACATACCTGGGTGTGGGTACTTGCTTTGCCCTGGGCCTCCATTATCATCCCTGGCACAGCATTTGGGCCCCCAGGCACCTCTAGCAGTGATCCACAGCTCAGAGCCAGAAGTAAGCCCTTAGCACCACTGGGAGTGATCCCTGAATGCAGCTGGTGTAGCTTACAGGCTCCTTGCTTTGCTTCTAAGCTTACAGGTGAAGCTTTTAACCTCACCTTGTTTACTATGATGTTAACCATAGCCTCGCCTCAGGTGGTTTCTATGACATTGAGGTATGTTCCTTCTAGTTCAGTTTTTGGGTGTTTTATCACAAAAGGTGTGTTGGTTGTTTTTTTGTTTTGTTTTGTTTTGCTTTGCTTTTTGGGTCACACCTGGCGATGCACAGGGGTTACTCCTGGCTCTGCACTCAGGAATTATTCCTGGCAGTGCTCAGGGGACCATATGGGATGCTGGGAATCGAACCCGGGTCGGCCGAGTGCAAGGCAAACACCCTACCCGCTGTACAATCGCTCCAGCCCCTGTGTTGGTTGTTTTTTGTGTTTCTATTGAGAGGATCACATGATGTTTTCTCATCCTACTAATATAACATATCACATTTATTAATCTGCATACGTTGAACTGCCCTCGCAATAAATGCTATTTGGTCATTTATATGGTCCTTTAAAGGTACTACTGAATTTTTTTTTCTTTGCTAGCATTTGGCTGAGATTGTTGATCTATATTCATGGGGGTGTGTTTCTGTAGTTTTCTGGTAGTGCCCTGCTCTGACTTTGATATCTGATTAATACTGGAACCATAAGATGGGCTTGAGGGTTATTTCCTTTTTTTTTTCATTTGTTTCTAAGACTTTGGGAATGATTAGTGTTTATTTTTCCTGAAACAGGTGATCATGAACCAAAGCATTGACTTTTTTCTTCACTGGAAGGTTTAGTTGCTGATTCAGTCTCCTGTATATTATTGATCTGTTAATATTTTTATTTCTCCATGATTCTGTCTTGGTAAGGTTATATGTTTCTCTACACTTATTCATTTATTCTAGGTCATCCAACTTTTGTTTTTTAATTCCCAGAGTCATTTCTTACATCTCGCGTTCTGTGTTATCAGTTATAAGTTCTTTCATTTCCATTTCATTAGTTCAATCTTTTCTCTTTCCATTTTAGTCTAGGTAAAAGTTTTCAAATGTTACTTATCTTTTTATTTTATTTTTATTTACTTATTTATTTTTTCACTTTTTGGATCACACTTGGCAATGCACAGGGGTTACTTCTGGCTCTTGCACTCAGGAATTACTCCTGGTGGTGCTCAGGGCACCATATGGGATGCTGGGAATCGAACCCAGGTCAGCCGCATGCAAGGCAAACGTCTTACCCGCTGTGCTATCGCTCCAGCTCCTTGCTTATCTTTTTTAAAAAGTAGCTCTTACATTTGTTTATATTTCCTATTGTTTTCCTGCTCTCTGTTTGATTTATGTGTTGATCTCTGTTATTTTTTTCCTTCTGTTCACATTGGGTTTGTTTTGTTCCTTTTTAATGTTCCTTGAGGTGTACAGTACTTTTTTACTATGAGATCTTACCCTTGTCTTAATGTAGACATTTGTTGCAGCAGAAAGTCGCATTTTGATTTTCTGTTTCACTTTTCAAATTCCTTTTGATTACTTCATTGATCCAATGGATTGTTGGGAGCATCTTGTTTAATTTCCACATACTTGAGAATTTCCAAAATTTTCTCTTATTATTGACTCCTAGTTTCATGCCATAATGGGTTGGAAAAATGGTTGGAAAAAATCATTGATCTGATTCAAGCTCCTTAAATATCTTATGACCTTATGCATAATCCACTCTGGACACTGTTCCATGTTGTCTCTAATGAATCTATATCTGACTGCTGTGGTATGAAACATTCTGTATATATCTGTAAAGCACTCTTATTCTAAACTATAGTTCATGCTCAGTATTTGATTTTAAATTTGATTTTTAAAACATTTTTTCTACTCCGGGGCTTCTTAGAGTCAGAGTGAGTGACCTCTCTCCATCTGCCCATATTTTGGAAGGCCCAGAAGCCACACCCACAATCCACTCTACTGCCATATAAGTTCACTGCGGGATAAATCTGGATTTTCTGGAGCACGTGGTTGCATTCGCAGCCACACGACATTCCGAAGAGAAAATATGAACATCCCAGTAGGAGTACACCAGATTGGATGGGAATGTGACATAGAAGCCAACTAATCTTGACTAACAAAAACAGTAACACAGAAAGGCAGCTAGCAACATCAGCTTAGTAAACCCTCAGACAAGGACTTAATGTTCCCATGGTGAGATGCACACATTTTCTTTCACTGAAATATTTTTTTATAATTCCATTATTCATTTAGTGGTAACAAGAAATATAAAATAAATTATTTGGGGCTTGCTGCTATGGGGGCAGGCTTGAGGGTAGTTGAAAAATTTGAAGACAGTGGTGGAGGGAAGGTGACAGTGGTGGCAGGGTATTGAATATTTGTAACTAATGCATCATGAACAGTTTTGTAAACCATGGTGTTTAAATAAAGTGGGAAAAAAGTTTTGTTTCTGTCTGGATAATCTAGCCATTGTAGAAACTGAGTGTTGAAGCATCTACTATCATCCTATTACTATTTCTCCCAGAGCTTGCATATTTATTAAAATATAAATTATATACCACTCTATTTAGGTCCTTTGATGGTAGGAACGTTTATGATTGCTCTATCATCTGGATGAATTGACCCTTTGGTTACTATATAATGAATAAACTTCTTTGTCTCTTGTTAAAAAAAAAATGGGGTGATGAAATGAATAGAAACTTTCCCAAAGAAGAAATCCGTACGGCTGAGAGGCACATGAGAAAATGTTCAACATCACTAATCATCAGGAAGATGCAGATCAAAACAACAATGAGATATCATCTCACACCACAGAGACTGGGCCACATCCCAAAAAACAAAAACAACCGGTGTTGGCGTGGATGTGGGGAGAAAGGGACTCTCCTTCACTGCTGGTGGGAATGCAGACTGGTTCAGCCCTTTTGGAAAACAATATGGACGATTCTCAAAAAGTTAGAAATTGAGCTTCCATTTGACCCAGCAATACCATTCCTGGGAATATATCCCAGAGAGGCAAAAAGGTATAGTAGAGATGACATCTGCATTTCTATGTTCATTGCCTCACTGTTTACAATAGCCACAATATGGAAAAATCCAAAGTGCCCAAAAGCAGATGACTGGTTAAAGAAACTCTGGTATATCTATACAATGGAACATGAATTCATGAAATTTGCATATAAGTGGATCAACATGGAATGTATCATGCTGAGTGAAATGAGTCAGAAAGAAAGAGACAGACATAGAAAGATTGCACTCATATGTGGAATATAAAGTAGCTGAGAGGTATAAGCTTACAATGATGCAATTTCTGGCAGATATTTCTCTGGACTTAGTTACTAAAATACTAAAATACAGAAATCCAAACCCATGCGGCTGCTAGTGTGGCCTCTCGACCTCATATCTCTTCATTCTCAGCAATGGAAAACAAATTATAAAATGCTTTCTTTTCAGCAGGTCGACTTTAGGGGGGAGAAACTCCAAATCAGTAGTAGTTTTTGTTGAAATATTGAATGTAATCAAAATAAAGTGAAAGTAAAGTAAAATTTACCAGTTACACATGCGGGGTGGGGGGCTGGGGAGGTGGAGGGGAAGGGAGAGATATACTGTGATTCTTGGTGGTGGAATATGTGCACTGGTGAAGGGATGGGTGTTCAAGCATTGTTTAACTGAGACTTAAACCTGAAAGCTTTGTAACTTTCCACATAGTGATTCAATAAAAGAATAATTTTTTTAAAAAAGAGAACTCCCAGAATAACCACGAACTGGGAGCCCTTTGACACTATTGCGGCAACGTGGAAAGATACCATCATTGACAACATCGACAAGGAATACAATCGACTGGTTCAGCACCTCCATGACTGCATGAGGAATGCCAAGAGTGGAAAAGCCACAAACAGACACCTGTCTTCAGACAGTATTGAGCTCATTTGCCAACGTGGTTTGGCACGAGCCTAAGGCAATCACAAGCTAACGTCCGAACTTGCAAAGCTGTGCAGAGAAGTGATAAAGGAAGACCTCAAAGAGAGAAGAGCAGCAGTATTGGCCGATGTGGCAGAAGCCTGGAAAAGTATTCACAACACCCACCTGTCCTTTGCCAACTATAAGACCAAGATGACTGTCCTCTGATGTCCTGATGGATCTATCACATCTTCCAAAAGGGCAATGGAAAAGGTTATCCACGACTTTTACTCAGATCTCTTTGATATCCACGTCCACCTGCCCACATACCAAATTCTGCAGGATGGATATGTCATTCCCAATGATCTCCCTTCTGAAATCCGACATGCCATTTTGTGGGTAAAGATGCATACAGCACCCAGTCCAGATAAGGTCAGATCCGAACACCTGAAGAATCTGCCACCAGTACTCATCAATACGCTGGATTGGCTCTTCACATGCTACCTGTCCAAATGCAAGGTTTCATCCCAATGGAAAACCAGCAGGACTGTTCTGTTGTACAAGAAGGGAGACGTCCACGACATCAGCAACTATCGACCAATCTGCCTGTTGTCCATCGTCTACAAGTTGTTCACTCGAGCCATCCTGAATAGAATAGGCAAAACACTAGATGAAGGACAACCATGCGAGCAAGCCGGGTTCTGAAAAGAATTCAGCATGATCGACCATATCCACATGGTACCAAGCTCATTGAAGTTTCACAAGAGTTCAAGAAGCCACTCTGCCTAATGTTCATCAATTTTAAAGAGGCCTTTGATTCTGTTGAGACTGAAATGGTCGTCGAAGCCCTAGCCAAACAGGGCGTTCAAACTCAATACATCAGCATCCTCCGTGAGCTTTATTATGGATTCACCACCAGGATCTCACCATTCTACAAGGAAGTGATCATCGACATAAAGAGAGGGGTTCCGCAGGGTGATACCATTTCACCAAAACTATTCAATGCACTCAAGAACATCATGTGACAACTGGAATGAGAAGGAATGGGAGTGAAGATAGACGGTCGGCAACTATACCACCTCCACTTCGCTGATGACATCATTCTAATAACACCAAACATTAGCCAAGCGGCATAAATGCTGGCCTTCTTTGACCGTGAGTGTGGAAAGGTCGGACTGCAGCTGAATCTTACCAAGACAATGTTCATGAAAAACGAACTAGTCCCTGACATTCCATTTGCCCTCAAAGGAATGAACATATCTGAATGCAGCAGCTATGTGTACCTGGGTCGAGAACTCAACATGAGGAACGACTTGGTGCCAGAACTGCACAGGAGGAAGAGAGTAGTGTGGAACGCCTTCAAGAGCGTCAAAGAAGTTGTTAAGAGGACAAAGAACCTCTGGCTCTGGGCACATCTTTTCGACTCCACCGTTCTTCCTGCACTAACATACGCCTCAAAGACCTTGGCCCTATGGAAACAGGACGGGAACGCTATTTGGGTATCCCAAAGAGGAATCTAAAGAGCTATGCTTGGAATATCACATTTCACTCAAGTGAGAGAAGGAATCCGGAGTTCCGACCTCCATCAACAATCAAAAATCAACTTTGAGAATATTTATGTCACAAAACATGAAAACCTTGAGGAAATGGATAAATTCCTAGACTCCTATAGCCTCCCAAGGCTGAACCAAGAAGACCTGGAATACCTGAACAGACCTATCACCATCAAAGAAATTGAAACGGTAATAAAAAGTCTCCCCAAGCACAAAAGTCCTAGCCCAGATGGATTTACTAGTGAATTCTTCCAAATCTTTAAAGAGGACTTACTCCAAATCTCTTTAAGATTTTCCAGGAAATTGAAGTATCAAAAACACTTCCAAACAGTTTCTATGAAGCAAATATCACCCTGATACCAAAAACAGACAAAGATACAACAAGGAAAGAGAATTACAGACTGATATCCCTGATGAACACAGACGCAAAGATTCTCAACAAAATATTAGCAAATAGAATCCAACAACTCATCAAAAAGATCATACACCATGACCAAGTGGGATTCATGCCAGGGATGCAAGAATGGTTTAACATTTGCAAGTCAATCAACATAATTCATCATATTAATAAAAAACAATAAAACCATATGATCATATCAATAGATGCAGAGAAAGCATTTGACAAGATTCAGCACTTGTTTATGATGAAAACTCTCAGCAGAATGGGCATCGAAGGAACTTTCCTCAATATAGTCAAAGCCATCTACCAAAAGCCCACGGCAAGTATCATTCTCAATGGAGAAAAACTGAAAGCCTTCCTTCTAAGATCAGACACAAGGCAAGGTTGCCCGCTTTCACCACTCCTATTCAATATAGTACTGGAAGTCCTGGCCATAGCAGTTAGACAAGGAAAAGATATCAAGGGCATGCAGCTAGGAAAGGAAGAGATCAAGTCATCACTATTTGCAGATGATATGATACTATACTTGAAAAACCCTAAAGACTCTACAGAAAAGCTCTTAGAAATAATAAGTCGATATAGTATAGTGGCAGGTTACAAAATCAACACCCAAAAGTCCATGGCTTTCTTATATACAAATAATGAAAGAGAAGAAAGAGACATTAAAAAAACAATCCCATTCACAATAGTACTTCAGAATCAAGTACCTTGGCATCAGCTTAACCAAAGAGATGAAGGACCTATACAAGGAAAATTTCAAAACAGTACTTCAAGAAATAAAGGAGAACACTAGGAAATGGAGACAGATCCCCGGCTCATGGATAGGGAGAACTAACATTATCAAAATGGCAATACTGCCCAAAGAACTATACAAATTTAATGCAGTCCCTATCAGGATACCCATGACATTTTTTAAAGAAATAGACAAAACCCTCCTGAAATTTATATAAAACAATAAACCCCCACAAACAGCTAAAGCAATGATTGGAAAAAAGAAGATGGGTGGCGTCACCTTCCCCAACTTCAAACTCTACTACAAAGCAGTAGTTATTAAAACAGCATGGTATTGGGATAAAAACAGACCTGCAGACCAATGGAACAGAGTCGAATATCCTGTCACAGACCCGAAATATATGGCCACTTAATCTTTGACAAAGGAGCAAGAAATACTAAATGGAAGAAGGAAAGCCTCTTCAACAAGTTGTGCTGGAAAAACTGGATGGCTACCTGCAAAAAAAATGAACTCTGACCTCTGTCTAATGCCAGGCACAAAAGTCAGATCAAAGTGGATTAAAGACCTCACTAAGAAGCTTCTGCACCTCAAAAGAAACAATGACCAAAATACAAAGACAATCTACGGAATGGGAAAGGATATTTACGCAGTACCCATCCAATAAAGGGTTGATATCAAGGATATACAATGCACTGGTTGAGCTCCACAAGAAGAAAACTGCAAACCCGATCAAAAAATGGGGTGATGAAATGAATAGAAACTTTCCCAAAGAAGAAATTCGAATGGCTGAGAGGCACATGAGAAAATGTTCAACATCACTAATCATCAGGAAGATGCAGATCAAAACAACAATGTGATATCATCTCACACCACAGAGACTGGGCCACATCCCAAAAACAAAAACAACCGGTGTTGGCGTGGATGTGGGGAGAAAGGGACTCTCCTTCACTGCTGGTGGGAATGCAGACTGGTTCAGCCCTTTTGGAAAACAATATGGACGATTCTCAAAAAGTTAGAAATTGAGCTTCCATTTGACCCAGCAATACCACTCCTGGGAATATATCCCAGAGAGGCAAAAAGGTATAGTAGAGATGACATCTGCATTTCTATGTTCATTGCAGCATTGTTTACAATAGCTACAATCTGGAAAAAACCAAAGTGCCCAAAAGCAGATGACTGGTTACAGAAACTCTGGTACATCTACACAATGGAATACTATGTAGCTGCCAGAAAACATGAAGTCATGAAATTTGTATGTAAGTGGATCAACATGGAGAGTGTCATGTTGAGTGAAATGAGTCAGAAAGAAAAAGACAGACATAGAAATATTGCACTCATATGTGGAATATAAAGTAGCTGAGAGGTACAAGCTTGCAATGTTGCAATTTCTGGCAGATATTTCTCTGGGCTTAGTTACTAAAATACAGAAATCCAAAACCGTGTGGCTGCTAGTGCAGCTACTTAACCACATATCTCTTCATTCTCAGCAATGGAAAACAAATTATCAAATGCTTCCTTTTCAGCAGGTCGACTTTAGGGGGGAGAAACTCCAAATAATAATAGTGAGGGCTTTTTTGTTGAAATATTGAATGTAATCAAAGTAAAGAGAAAGAAAAGTGAAATTTATCAGTTACACAGGCAGGTTGGGGGGCTGGGGAGGTCGAGGTGGGGAGGAGGTATACTGTGATTCTTGGTGGTGGAATATGTGCACTGATGAAGGGATGGGTGTTCGAGCATTGTATAACTGGGACTTAAGCCTGAAAGCTTTGTAACTTTCCACATGGTGATTCAATAAAAGAATGAATTTCAAAAAAAAGTGGATCAGACATGAATCTATAAGGTTCATAGAAGAAAATGTAGGCAGAACTCTCCATGACATTGAAGCTAAAAGCATCTTTAAGGACGAAACAGCACTGACCATGCAAGTGGAAGCCAAATAAACAAATGGGTCTACATCAAACTAAGAAGCTTCTGCACTTCAAAAGAAACAGTGACCAAAATACAGAAAGAACCCACAGAATGCGAAAGAATATTTACCTAATACCCATCTGATAAGGAATTAATATCCAGGGTATACAAGACATTTGTAGAATTGTATAAGAAAAAAAGTCCAACCCCATCAAAAAATGGGGAGAAGAAATGAACAGAAGTTTCCTCAAAAAAGAAATACAAATGACCATCGCTATTCATCAGGGAGATGCAAATCAAAACAACAATGAGATATCATCTCACACCACAGAGACTGGCACACATTCAAAAGAACAAAGGCAACCAGTGTGGCGTGGATATGGGGAAAAAGGGATGCTCCTTCACTATTGGTGGGAATGCTGGTTGGTCCAGTCTTTCTGGAAAACAATATGGACAGTCCTTCAAAAACTAGAAATTGAGCTTCCATATGACCCCACAATATCACTTCTGGGAATATATCCCGAGGATGCAAAAGAGCACAGTAGAAATGACATCTGTACCTATATATTCATTGCAGCACTGTTCACAATAGTTGAAATAGGGAAACAACCCGACTGCCCTAAAACAGATGACTGGTTAAAGAAACTTTGGTACATCTACACAATGGAATACTATGCAGCTGTTAGGAGAGATGAAATCATGAAATTTGCTTATAAGTGGATAAACATAGAGAGTATCATGCCAAGTGGAATGAGTCAGAAAGAGAGGGACAGACATAGAGGGACTGCACTCATTTGTGGAGTATAAAATAACATCACACGAGACTGACACCCAAGGACATTAGATACAAGGGCCAGGAAGATTTTCCCATAGCTGGAAGACTGCTTCATGAGCAGAGGGGAGAAGGCAGATGGAATAGAGTAGGGATCTCTAAGAAAATGATGGCTGGAAGAACCAGTTGGGATGGGAGATGCATGCCGAAAGTAGATAATGGACCAAACATGACGACCTCTCAGTGTCTGTGTTGCAAGCTATAATGCCCAAAAGTAGAGAGAATCTGGGGAATATTGTCTGCCATAGAGGCAGGGGGAGGGTGGGAAAGGGGGATATACCCAGGATATTGGTGGTAGGGAATGTGCACTGGTGGAGGGATAGGTGTTTGATCATTGTGAGATTGTAATCCAAACATGAAAGCTTGTAACTATCTTGCGGTGATTCAATTACATTTAAAAAAACAATCAAGAATCAGGGATGCTGTCTCATTTGCCAAGGCATCGAAAATCAGATGGGCCGGACATGTAATGTGATTTAGAGACAGCCATTGGACTAGAGCTGTTACCGACTGGATTCCATGGAATGTCAAAAGACCACATGGCCACCCACCTAAAAGATGGTCATACTTCTTTGTCAAAACCCTGAATGAACGGTTTGAGGCTCTTCCTGTTCCTGGAGCAAGCAGATTCCACTGGGCTACACTAGCACGCGACAGGGACAAATGGAGACATTACTGGCACCCACTTGAGCAAATCGAAGATCAACGGGATGACTAATGATACATAATAAATGACAAGTGATGCCATTATTAAGTATAACAGAAAATATTTTTTAAAATTAAATACTAGACAACAAGTCTTATCACTTTTTTCTTTTGTATAATGTGCGACATGTATGAGACCTTGGGTTACATCCTCAGCACAGAAAAAAAAAAGTAATAGAAACTACATATTGGGGGAGGAAATCTAATCATCGTTTTACCAAGCTTGAGAATAATCTCACACATTGTTACAAATTAACTTTCAGTTAAACAAGAACGTTTAGAATATGTAGGAAAGTTAAAGCTAGTGTTTTTCTTTTTTTTTTAATCTTGATCCCTTTCAATCTTGTTTTCTTCTTGCAGTCCTCCATTTTTTGTCAGTTGGCCCCTTAGTCTCATGCCGTGGACCCTGCATTTGTGTGACTTTTACCTGTGTGCCCCTCGGAAAATCCAGAGGGAGCCATATAGCCCCCATTGGACATTGCTGGTCTACATTTACATTACAATAAATAATATTTCTTTGTTTCTTGGGCTTCATCATGTAAGATGATCTCATGCTTACAGTGGTACTAGATAGATGTTGATACTAAAGTATACATTAGCCACAATAACTATCATTGTCCTTACAAAAGTGAAAGTATTCACCTGCCTAGCAACCCTTTATGGAGCCGATATTAAGTGATCATCAGCCATATTATGAGTCATGGGTTCTACTTCTCTGTACAGCCTGACAGAAAATGTTTGAGTCAACTCCTCCCTAAATACTGTTCTTCACAATATATATTATGCAATAACATATTTCCACTACATTTTTTCAATAGGAGGATTTGTTTACGAATTTCCTTTTTCTCAGAATATACGCTAAACCCAACGTAAGGAAAATTAGTGTTAGTATAATTTTCTTTCCATAGCATTCTTTCTGCCTATGCAATATCCCACAACATTGCTCAGACTGCCAATATGTGAACAAAACGTGGGGAATACTGTCTGCCATAGAGGCAGGGGGAGGGTGGGAAAAGAGGGGTATACCCAGGATATTGGTGGTGGGGAATGTGCACTGGTGGAGGGATAGGTGGAGGGATAGTGAGATGAGAAAGCCTCTCATTCATAGGCTTCCTCACCTCACTAAGAGGCATTGAGACTTTGAATCTTTATCCTTTTGAAAAAAAAATTGCATCCTAGAGGGGAACTGTAAAGCTAAATCATTCACAAGCACTGAATGATTATAAAGATATCTTCTGCCATCTCAAGTTTGTTGGCTCAGCTTATGTAAATTCAGGATAATAAGAAAAGAAATTAAATTTCCTTTTGGCAGGTTTTAAGCCATCCTCATTATCATTCTGTTTTCCTATATGTATGAATTGTTAGTAAAATATTGCACAGTTTTATCAAAATTATAGATTCAAGTCATTTATATCACTACAGTATATCCATTTCAATTAGCCTCTCACTGAGCAAAAGTCATGTTATAAAAGAAGGTTTATACTTTCAAGACCATACACTATTAATTGTATTTTTAATTGGCTCCCTACTTTTTTTATTTCAATAATAATAAATTATGACATACTATCATGAGAGATACATGACCCATAGAAACAATTTAAACAATCTTGTCTGCTATTATCCTAAAATGAATTGCATTCTCATTATTCATTATATGACAAATGAAATTAACCATTTTTTAAAAAATTTATTTTTCTTTTAGCTTTGTTTTTTGTACCACACCCAGTGGTACTAGAAGCTACTCCTGGCTTTGTTCTTGAGGGTCATCCCAGCAGTGTTTAGGGGATCATGCAGAACTGGGTATCAAACCTGGCCCCCCTGTATGCAAAGCATGTGCTCAGTCTATTGAATGATCCTTCCAATCCCATTTTTAATAAAATATAAAAACTGAGGCTGGAGGGGCTGGAGCAATAGCATAGCGGGTAGGGCATTTGCCTTGCATGCAGTCGACCCGGGTTCAATTCCCAGCATACCATATAGGTCCCTCGAGCACCGCCAGGAGTAATTCCTGAGTGCAAAGCCAGGAGTAACCCCTGTGCATTGAAAGGTGTGACCCAAAAAGCAAAAAAAAGGGGGGGCCACTGGAGAGATAGTACAAAATATGTACTTGCAAGCAGCCAACTCTGGTTTAATTTGTATATGGTCCCCAGAGCCTTACCAGCAGAGCCAGAAATATACCCTGAGCACAGCTGGGTATGGACCCAAATAAATAAATAAATAAATAAAAATAAAACAATGTAAAAACTGCATGCCACCAATTGTACTGAAATATATTGACTATTAAAAATTCTGAATATATAGAATATAAAGACTTTGATTCATATATGTTTTTGGCAACAGATTGAAAACCAAGAGACTCAGTTATTAAGATTTTGCAAAGTTTAAATAAAGTTATGAGAACTTATTTCATTTGAAGATGTCTTATATTTATTCATGAGCTGTTCCTTCTTTATGGACAGAAACTGATGCCATTCCAGAACATTCAGACAAAATACTCTTATCACCCATAAGACCAGGTTTACATTATGCAGAGTGTTCAGAAATTTGTGAACCAAATCATAGTTTATGCCTATTTTTATGGCCTTTATTCTTTGTTTTTTTAATTTTTTTATTAGTGAATCACCGTGAGGTCCAGTTACAGACTTACAAACTTTCATACTTGCATTTCAGTCATATAATGGTTGAGTGCCCATCCCTCCAGCAGCCCATTTTCCACCATCAATGGTCTCAGCAACCCTCCCACCACCCCCACCTTGTCCTCACCCCACCCCACCCCGAATCTGTGGCAGGGCATTCCCTTTTGCTCTCTCTCTCTCTCTCTTTTTGGGTGTTGTGGTTTTCAGTAGAGGTATTAAGTGGCCATCATGTTCAGTATATAGTCTACTTTCAGCCCGCATCTCCCATCCTGAATGGGCCCTCCTACCATCTTTTACTTGGTGATCCCTTCTCTATCTGAGTTATAGAGCCTTTATTCTCAAGCCAGTCCCTTTCAGACATTTTAAAAGACCATATGCATTAAACTATAAAGTCATTGAGAAGATAAAAATAATATTAAATTAAAAATGAAAGTCCAAGATCTCCTCAATGATATGATACAGACACAGCTACCGAGTTTATTACTATTATGTCTAAATCATAACATTATTTACAATGTTTCAGTTAAAGTTCTCAATATGTGGCTATCCTCCAGATGAAGAATTAAAACTAAATAAAATATAAAAACAAAGCACCCCTGAAAAGAATCTATTTGTTTCTATTCCCAACAATAACAGAATTATGTATTGTTATCTTAATTATTATGTTACCCATAATCATATTTCCTACCACCAATTGGTTAATTAATAACCAATTAATTCATATATGACAATTTTTAATTCAGTTAACATAATAATGCACAATCATTTACAGTTTCAAAGAAAGGATTAAATCTTGATATTTATATCATTTATTCTATATATTGGCTCAACAAATTTATTAGGCCTTATTCCACATTTATTTACACCTACTACATAACCTTAAATAAAACTAGGTACTGCCATCCACTCATGAGCTGACACAGTAATTATTGGCTTTCACTACAAAACAAAAGCATTCTTACCCTAAGAAACACCTCTCCCACTTATACCAGTAATTAGCAAAACCATGAGCCTGTTTATTTATCTAATAGTCCTATCTGTACAACTAACTTCCAGCATCACTTCTGGCCACCTACTAATTCATCTAATTGGAGGGGTAACACTGTTCTTGACATGTATTAGTTCCAGTAATAGCATTCATCACATTCATCATTTTTAGTTTTACTTAAAGTTTTTGTTTTTGCTTTATCCTTAATCCAACTATATGTGTTTACATTGTTAATCACAGGACCAATTACATAATCTCAGTATAGTTTTTATTTTATCAGCTTTCCTCCTAACATCTTGTCCAGTAATGCATTTCACTTCATTTCAATATCCCCATTATATTTAGACCACTATACTACTGGCTAAAATAGTAATCATATATCAGGAATGATAAGATTTCATTTGGGAAGGTATATGACAAGGTCACTTTATACCAATTTTTCAATAAGTTATTTTATGAGAAATAATTTTATTTTCTCAGAAGTCTTCCTCTTTGATGGCTTTTTCTGAGACTTTTATCACTCCAGTCTACTCCCACAATGGCAGAAGGCTTATGCTGACTACCCACCACACCCATCACTTGAATTCCTTAGAAGTTACACTTCTTTTTTTTTTAATTTATTCTTTTTTTTTCTTTTTGGGTCACACCCAGCGATGCTCAGGGGTTACTCCTGGCTTTGCACTCAGAAATTACTCCTGGCAGTGCTTGGGGGACCATATGGGATGCCGGGGATTGAACCCGGGTCGGCCGCGTGCAAGGCAAACGCCCTACCCGCTGTGCTATCGCTCCGGCCCCTAATTTATTCTTTTTAATTGAGTCACCATGAGAACAGTTACAGGGCTTTCAGGATCAAGTCTCAGTCATACAATGATCAAACACCCATCCTTCACCAGTGCACATGTTCCACCACCAAGAACCCCAGCATACCTCCCTGCCACTTCCCCTCTGCCTGTGTGGCAGATGATTTTCACTTTACTCTCTCCTTACTTTTATTACATTCAATTTTTGACAGAAAACTCACTATCATTATTTGGAGTTTTCCCCCCAACGGTCAGACCTGTCATAATGGCATCATTAGATCGTATGTTTTCTATTGTTGATAACAAAGAGCATATGATGTTACATGGTCGCAAAAGCGGCCGCCCAGTTTTGGGATTCTGGTATTAAGTCCAGAGGTATTTCTTCCAGCAGCCGCTGCATTCCAAGATTGGTTTTTGTGCCTCTAGGATTATGGCTGTTCAGGAGCAGAGGAGCTGTTCGTGGGCAGCCACTCAGGGTCTCATTTGGGCAGGAAGCAGGGCTGGTTCTGCCCCCTCCCCCATCAAGAGATTACCCACACATCCCATCACTGCAAGCTCCTACTTCTCTGTCCAGTTGGCTCTGAACGGTGGCGGTCACCATGCTGCCACAAAGGCGAAAAGGCCAAGGGACAAAAACCGTTCCCCTCCTGGGGCTGCACTGGGCCGTAGCTTAGTTCACAGTCCAGGAGTGTAGCTGCCAGCAGCCATTGCATTCTGAAATTGGTTTCTGTGCCTCTGGGATAATGGTCACTCAGGGGTGGTGGAGTCATTCCTGAGTGGTTTTTTTGTTTGTTTGTTTTTGGTGTGTGTGTGTGTGTGTGTGTGTGTGTGTGTGTGTGTGTGTGTATCAGGAAAGGTCGCACGGCCAAATAAGCGGCTGAGCATTTTGGAGAGATATCCCAGTCCCACATACCATACCGGAGCCATGTTAGTAGAAGCTCAGCATCGCTGGGACTCCATTTGGAGAGGGCGGGGTGGCTGTACCTTCTCCATTTGGCACCCCAGGTGTTGTTGGCCTGGTCTGGCGTCCGGAGCATTCTCCGGCTTGCAGTGCCCGCTGGCCAGAATTCTTCACTGCTGGCTGCTGCAACAAGATGGCGCCAAGGGCGGGTTGAGGGCATGACTTCTGGCAACAGAGGCAGGTTGGAAACTGGGCTAGCACCACCCATTTCCAGTGACCCCACACATTTTGGAGAAATTGTCTCAGTCCCACATACTGGAGCCATGTTAGTAGAAGCTCAGTGTCGCCGGGACTCCATCTGGAGAAGGCAGAGAAGTTACACCTCTAAATACTTTTATTTTCTTAGTTTCCAGAGTTTCTGTTCCTTGAACTTATCATAGTTTAATAGAAGTGAGCCACAGCCTTATTCATTGCAATCAATTTAAGAATTTATTTCACCATTCTGCAAGCTATAGAGTATTTCTTTATTCATTCATTGAGTATTTGTTGCATCATTCATTAACAGAGAAAATCTATGGTTCAACATTCTTTATAGCTGGATGAGCTGGGTTTCAGCTTCACAGGATTTCAATTTGAAAGGAACTTTACAATCGTCTTTAATTCCATTTCATTCCAGATATTTCTTGCATCTATATAGTTGAACACAAACAAAGTACAGCATTATTCACTGTCTCCTTTCTCTCATAACTGTGTCTTTAAGTTTATTTGATTGTTGTAAGTCCATCTCATTCTGTATCCCTACACTTATCAACGCTGAGAATTTGCCTTCTGTTGAAGAACTTTCTGGCTCTTTCTAGAGTTAAGAGCTTTTGTTGTTCTCTATTTAATCTGTGCTTCACCATTGTCACCTCTGCCAAGTATCTTCTTGCAGTTTTAATTGCTAGTCTTGGTATGGGGCGGCTCTCTTCCCCTTTAGAAGAAAAAAAAACATTCATTTAATTTCTAATCCAATTAAACCATGAACTCATGAGCTCATGCTCTGTGGGCCAGAGCAATGGGCTCTGGAGACACGAACAGAATAGAAATTGCCAACATTAACATGATTCTTTCTTCTACATCCAGAAATGACTAACACAGGGTGAGATTATGTTTGTGCTCCAGTAGCTTTTTTCAATTAATTAATCAGCAGGTACAAGTCCAATAAACAAGTTTCTGGAAATGTTGATTTGTTACTGGCATTTTGGGAATGCCAGGGCAGTAACACAGGAGACTCAGAGGGTGGTCTAGTACTGCCTGGTGATACTGATATTTACCTTTCCTACTCTGAAGGTAATTTCATTTAGCTTCAAAGAATTAGACAGACCGTAAACTGGCCTGGAAGCCCATAGGTCGGAGTTAAAAACTAGTGCCGAGATACTGTTCAAAGGAGTGGAATGTCAAGTACTCGAGTTCAAACCCTAGTGATATGTGCACCCCTGAATGCCCCCTGTGGCCTTAGTAGACAAGCCAAGCAATATCATATCACTGGGTCCAGCCATTGAATCCCAAAGGGTCAAATATTGCAGGCACTGACCCTGGACCCAAGCATCTCTGGGGAGGCCCTGAGCGAGGGCCCATGAGAGAGGCCCAAGAATCACCCCACCCCATCCCTCCCTGCACACACAAGAATACAGAGTATAAAATCATTCAAGTTCTGCTGCTAAGGGAAGTAGAACCCTCACTAACTCTCAGGCTTAGTGACAAGTGCCTTAGAGGGTCTGAGTGCCTGAGGAGTGCTAAAGCAGGAGAAAAAGATGGAGGCTGGCTAGGTATTTGTGAGCTAGAAGGACAGTCAATCTCTCAGCTCTGTGTTCTTCACCTCCCCCCTCCCATTTAAAAAACGGTTCTTCTGTCGTGTCTCAGGTAGCTTATCAGGGTTTCCTGAGTCCAAGAGAAATGAGAGCCAGGATTCTGGCAGAAATTAGAGGAAGGAAAATAGGAGTGCAATTTAGTGTGCAGGAAGAAATTCAGTGGATCTAGGAGAATAAAGAGATCTCTAGATTTGGTAGAATGGGTACAATGATGATATGAGAAAAAAAATCTCCCTCCTGACAGGAATAAAACTAATTCTATAACTATGCTCCTCATTCCCTATCTAGAGACCAATAAAGAAAGAAACTAAAAGAAAAAAATAACCCGGCCTTCCAAAGGATACAAAATGTCCTCTGTCAAATGTAATAAGAACTCAGAAAATGAGTAAGTTTCTAAAGAAAGGAAATGGCGCCTGCAACTGCTTAATGCTATAGATTTGCAGTTAGATCCTTGGGACACATGAGGTTTCATTTAGGTTAGGACTTCCCACAACTGACTGCAAGACTGTCTTGACCTCTCTCTACCTCACCCCTAGCCTTCTCACATGTGTAGGGATACAGGGGGTTCTAGAACTCAACACATGCACAGTTTTATATTGGAAGTATGAGACACGTGTGCTGTCAGAGAAGAAATAATGTGAGGGTATAGCGTTTTATGATGAAAGATCTCGATGTTTTACTCTTGTGTACTAAGAATAAAAAAAGCAAAGAATTAATAGAACATATTAAATAGCGATTCAACATCTATTTTAATAACAGGCATTAATTCATAAACTAGTTATAATAATGAATAAATAAAAAATACCATTTATTTATGAGGATTGGGCCTGAGCTACAATGGAACAGGTGCTTAGTTCTCTTAACATATTTTGTTTTTTCTTTCCAGAAATATGTCTGTAAATTCACTTCTTTGTGAATAAATTAAAATAAGTACACCACAATCAAGTAGACCTTCTACCTAGGCCTTCTATAGGCTTGGAAAAGTACTGTTTAAAGGCCACGAGCCTGCCTGAAATGCTGAGAAGCAAATGTTCTCAATCACTTTGTATAGTTTTGTGGGCTTATTTTTCTCACAGCTGTGTGAGATAAAAACAAGTAGCTGATTTGTTCCTGAGTAAAACAAATTCCATTTGCAGAGCCTACCCTAGAAAAGAAACCACTCAAATGCACATATTCTTGTTTAGCATTCTTTTGACACACACAAATGCAAAACAATATTCTGTTATTGTGATTTGCTTTCTTTCCCAGTCACCAAGACAGAAAAATATCAGTATGTGTGTGCATGATGGTGTGTGAGTAATCAATTCCCATATAAAAATTATGCCAATATATTGCTGACTAGGGATCTCTAAGTCAAGAAAAACAAAACTCAAAATTCTAACTACATTAACTCCTCCCTTTGCATAAATATTTCCATTCTCAGTCTCATCATTATAGGTTCCCATATTTCATTTCTGGGTGTCTAGGGATGACTGACTTACCAATTTCTGAAAAATGCTTGTTGGTCCTCTTGAACGTGAACAGTTTGAGAGGTCAAGAGGAAATTGACAAAGGTCAAAATTGACTCTCCTCTGCATTGTATATATCAGGTTGGAGGATTGACCATGGTGTTCCAAGTATAGGTTTCTGCTCCAAGATCTTATTCCAACAATGCCTCCAAGACACTGCCTGGCCTACAGAGAGAATAATCTTAGAACACTAAACAATAATGGATAGCAAGGCATCCTAAAAAAAGTAGTCAGATGAAGAAAATTGTATTTGACTTATAATACTCTGTTAAGTTCCTTGGGTTTGAGAGAGTGATTCTAAAGAATCTCCTCAGGTTTTCTAACTTCCCTCTAAAGGTTGGGTTCAGTCAACTGCAGAGTTCTATTTTTGCTTATTCTCTTGTTTTATTTATTTATTTTTTCACAAGAAGAATGAACTTAGATAAATCAGGGCCAAAATGTTTGGAACGACTGTGACTGTAAATGTGTGCACTGTGACTGCCTTCCTTCTATTCCAGGAGAACAGTCTTTCTCACCTCTAACTAAATGATGAGCAAATGTTTAACAAATAGAGGTTGAAGAATAGTCAAATTATTATCCCACTGCTTGACTGTGGGTATGTCTGGAAGCAGGGCGTTTCCCAGGTTTATTCTCTCTCCTCAGCTCCTACTAAGCACCTTATTCCAGATTGAATCCCTACGGGTCTGCATGTTCATGAGTGCTCGCATACATCCCCTTTCTCAGTTTAGTATTATTGATCCATATAGTCTATGATAGACTAATTTGCAAATTCCATAAGATGTTGTAGTGTGGGCCCTATGCTCTGTGCTTAAATATTTGGCTCTAAGATCCCTGATCCCTTAATCTGGGTTATTATTAAACACCATATCCCATCTGAACAGGAATCTAATACACAAAGAATCATAGAAGAAAGTGAAATGTTGGAGATCATAAGGTTTGATATCTAGTTCTAGTTAAGTTTATAACTAGCTAAGTAAACTTTTGCTATTGTGTTGAAATAATGCTCACCCAATGGGCTTCTCTACTCTCTCAACCTCACTTGCCATTGAATTAGGACCATGTGTCTAATATTTGCCAGTGAAATTTGAATAGATGTGACCCATGCCACTTTCAGACAGAAGTAGTTAATAATTGTTGTTGGTCTTGGCCTCTCTTTTTCTCCTCTGTGAACTTGGAACTCTCACATTCAATGACATAGTTGCAAGATGTAGAAAACCCACTGAGGAACATCTCATTGCCCAAGGAAGGATGAATTTTTATTGCATTAAGTCACCAAGATATTGGAATTTGTCTGTTGGAGTCAATGTTAGTATTTCTGTAATCCAGATTTCTTCTCCAAACCCCGTAGATTAAACCACATTAAAAATAGATGAAATAAATCCTATAGTTGAAATTGCTTCAAAATAATGTTAAAACAAACAACAGTGTTGTTTCTTGGGTACAGGATCTATCAATTTGAGTGGTATTTTTTTAACTGCAAGGTGTTCTCAGCAGACAGACTCTAATTCTACTGTGATAGTAGCAGTATAGGGCTTCAAGGGAATTTTTTTCTATGTGAACCCCACAGCTTCTACAAAATGCCAAATTATGTGGGTCAAAACAGATATCTTCTGAATAATCAAGCAGGGTTACTAGGTATTAAAAACAGTGCTTCCTCCCCCACATTCATATTAGATTGAACACTAACTAATTAGGTCACAAAAATACCTAACCAAAATGTTCAGAATAGTCCTGGTGAATTGTTTCTTAGACCATCAATCGATGGTGATCTTTTCAAACTCCCAAAAGTGTCTTCTTGCATATATATATATATATATATATATATATATATAGGCTTTGGAATTAGATGAGTTTTTATAGACCACTGAATTTACAGACTATATCTGGTAAGTTTAAATTTTGCAGGATGTAAAACTCATTTTCCCCTAGAAAAGTTCATTCCATTGGAACAGTTATTTGGGGGGATCCTTTTTTTTATCTTCCTTGAATAAATCTCATCTCCTATCTACTCTGTGTGTTTGATGTTTGAAACAATGCAGTTAAGCATTCTATCTTTTCCACAGAACAGTTTTTGAATACTAAAAGAGAAATATGAACCCCTTTAATTATTAACGCTTCAAAATTCTATTTGGCATGTTGGTTCCACTGAATTTCTTACAAGTCTTCACATAAGATTTTGTTTTACTTTCTGTGTTTATGTATGTTCCCTTACCAGAGATGATTTAAGGTATCAAGGAAAAGAATGAAGCAGTAATAATCTGAGAGGTTAATACATCTTTATATTTTTATATAAACTGTGCCTCTCTTTGAGTTTCCTGGCAGTCAAGGCAGAAGGGAAAACAGGATAAGTTTATATAACTCTCAATATTGAACAAGAAAGCATCCCAAAAATAGTTTTTAGAATTTTATCATTCACTTACTCCTTCTTTTAAAGAATTCTGGCTTGCCATTATGCTTAAATTATGCTCACCCTAAATTTCCACAAACATAATTTAATACAACTCTTCAAATATAATATTTCTATAATAGGTTTGTGAGTGGTAATTTTATCTTAAATAAAGGGATACTTCCTAAACATTTTTATGTCCCAACACTGTGCTAGACACTTCACATATGTTATTTATAATTCTTATAATGACCCTGAAAAATAAGTATATGTGCTGCCATTTACAAATAATTAAGTAACTTAACCAAGGTCACATTGCACAATAATTACAGACTCAGGTACATCTGTATAAAAAGCTTATATTTCCTTCATTGGTCAACAACTGAATGGATTGTTTCATTTCGAAAGGTACCTCACTAAACACCACAGACATGTTGAGTCAGAGAATATGGTTGAGTGTTTTAGAGCTGACATTTTCTAAAAATGCAACACTGGTAACTGTTTTCATCTTCTTCCAGTATCCTCAGGAATCACAGACACACATTTGAGTTGAGGGTGGTTTTGTTTTGTACACTATAGCAATTACTCATTGCGGAGGGGAGTGTGGGGGGGAACATTCAATGCAAACTGAATTTGGATCTGCTGGGCCTTGTCAAACACAGGTGCTTATGCACCGATCCAAGTCATGTTGGCAGAGTAATGTTCAATATGGAGGTTTGAATCTCTATTTTCGCGGAAAATGCTAAACAGGAGAATGGGAAAAATATTTTCCTAGAAATTTCAAAAACTTCAAAAATTGGCTAGAAGTCTCAAAACTTGTATTTTTCCTTATCATTCCCTGGGTCACTGTCTTAGACCAGTATTTTGAATGCTATAACAGCTTCTCAATTATCTCCTGATGCCAGCCTTTTTCCCAACCTAGTTCATCTTCCAGAACCACTCCATTTTGTCCTTAAAAGTAGATTTGTGGGCTGAGTACAAGGGCTGGGGGTATGCAAGATATGTGCCCAACATGGGTTCAATCTCTAACAACACTTAGCCTTTTGAGCTTCACTTGGCACAGGCCTGGAGAGCCGTACACACTTCCAGGTGGCCCTTGTGATCCCTGTAGCCATAGGGTCCAAGCAGCACAGCATCCTTGGGCCCAAGCTCTGAGCTTCTAGACCAATTGACTCACTATTGCCAGAAGTGGTTCCTTGATTACTTGAGAACTACTTAGGAGATCTCCCCCAAATAGATTTGCTATATTACTTGTAAACCTCTATTTCCCCTGCCCAAATTAAAACTATATTTTTTAAGCCCTTTTGTTTTGGTTCATTGTGGGAATACAGTTTCTGCATGCCAGATGCAAGTCATTTGCTCTACCACTTTCCCAACCCTAAAATTAAAATTCTGGGCCATAAAAAACATTAATAGTATCACTTACTAATTTATCACTCATTACATTTTTCATATTTACTTCCTAATACCCTTGTTACAGCAGCACCAAATTCCTCAACATCCGCTACTATGCCTTTTCATAATTTTATGTCACTGCATGAGCTCCTGGCTCTACCTAGAAACTTCCCTCTATTCTTCACATGGAAAATTTCTCATCCTTTAAGACCTACCTTAAGGTGGCCTTCTCTATTAATTATTTCTTGACTTTCCCGTTTGAAATTAAATTTTCTGTCCTCTAGGCTTTCATTATCTTATTGCTATTAAATGGGCTATAATTTCTTTCATATTCATTTCTCTCTATACCTGAATCTTTAAAAACAATAACTATTGGGAGGGGTAGTGGGAGGGCACATCTGGCAGTGCTCAGGGCTTTCTCCTCACTGAGAAGGGAGAGTATATGTTGGACCTGAGCTACAATGGAAGTCCTAACCTATACATCTACTCATCAGCCCCATTCAAGTCTCATTCCTGACAATTCTTAGGGGACCATATGGAGTTTCAGTATAGAATCCAGGTCAGCCACACTAAAGGCAAGTACTATCGCATCGCTCCAGCCCCTATTTATTATTCAAATATGCATCATCAAGATCTCACATGGAGAAAACCCTCAGTAATTGCTTATTGAATGAATGGTCCTATCACATAGCTATCATACATATAGAACCTGAAGCTAAATTTAGGGTTACCTCTTGCAAGTTCCATTAGTGTCAATCAGTCTGTACTGGATGATAGCCACCTTTAATGGAAACACCACAGCCTCCAAATGTGTATTAATAGGCCATCCACAGTAAAGTTTTGATGACCAGACATAACCTCAAAAACCTCAGAAATACTCACCTGGATTGTGATTTTTTTTATAATTATGTTTTATGTTTGAATTTTTCTTATAATAAAATTAATAAATATTCTTTTTGTCAGGGAGGTCTTCCATATGGTGCTTAGGGAACTGGAGTTCCCACAGACAATTGCACTGACCAGACTAGAAGTCAGTGCAAGGGCCCTCAAGTGCTAGGGAATACTCAGGCCACCCCAGCATTGTTCAGAATCTTCAGAGGTTATGGGGGCCTCCAGGGCTGCATTTGCTGATGCTTAGGGTACCAGAAACCAGCCTGGGTCAGGCATATGCTAGACATCACTTTAACTACTTTACTATCTCCTGCTACTAATATGTACTAAAATATATTTTCAAAAATTTGTACAGATCAGGACAGAGACATAGTACAGGGAAGAGGACACCTGCCAATTTAGTTCTTGCAGTATATATAGTCCCCTGAGAAATACTAGGTATAGCCTACCCCTTCAAAATATACACAGATAAGAAAGAGAAAAATTAAGTCATAATGTAATTATCCAAAAAAATTATATCTTTATTTGGGGACATCCTTTTCCACATAAGTTTTTATACAATTGCTTTGATGCATGGTTCTTAATCAATTGAGAATATTTATCATGTAATTTAATCTTATTCTAAACTATGAACATATATCATTTAATGAAACATATATAAGTATAAAAATTAATTAATATACTTCTACTGGACATCAAGGTTTGTTTCCAATTTTTCTGCATTATTTGCAATTCTAAGGAATATCCTTGGTATTGACACTTAGTAACCACTAACACTGATTGAAAGGTCTCCCAGAAAGATAATTTACCAGTAATAAACCAAGAAGAATATCTGTTATATCTGTGTCTCTAAAACTCTTGTAACCAGACAGGTAGATTTGATTTAACTCTAAAAATGCATAGTTAATCAGACATTCAGTATTTTTATATAAAAATACATACCTTCAGGAGGATGCAGATATTAAGGTACTAATAAAAGGGATATTCAGAGACCAATTTGGAAGAGAACTTGGCCTATTAACATGAATTTATATTGCAGGTATATTCTACTGATGAATAAAGTTCATGATGTTGATGGATATCAGAAGTCAATTCCCTGCTCATCATTTCCAACAACACTGAGAGCATGGTCTTCCATTAATTAAAACATAATATTCAAGTATAATTCTCACTGTCAATCAGTTGTCACTCTTTCCTATCTGTCAATCACTTGTGAAAACTGAGTTGCTGTAGTTCATCTCAGGATGAAACATCACCTCTGATTTAAAAAAAAAGATTCTCAGACACATATAGAGGTCAACTTCTAAACTGTGTTTCCAAAACCTGCTTCTGAATGGTATAATTTTGAACTAGTGGTCATTGAAGTTATGAGTTTCTAAGGACCAGTTTGGAATATTTTATTTGAGAAGTCTTGGATTAATTCTAAGAAACTTGAGTTCTTAAGTTTCCACCACAGGTTCTAATTAGAAAGCAAAGGTTGAGAATTATAGGACTAGATTTGGTGGAATAGCCAGAGTCTTTATTCATCAAGGTCTGGTTGAGAGACCAGCTGGCTCCTCCAAATAATGGCCTTCCCCCATTGATGTCAACCTCAAATGACAATAAGAAATACAAGTGGTAATTAATACATAAGACATTGATTTCTTTTGTTCTTTGTGCTTGTTTTAATTTTTCTGTCCTCCACTGATTTATCATTTTTAAAAAATTTTACTTTTGGCACTATATACCAGAGAGTCCACTTTCCTTCACCATTGTCCCAATGTTCCCTCCACCCCATCCTATTTCCCCTCAACTCCCATGTCATAGTAAGCTTCCTACTGAAGACAAGTTCTTAGTTACTGATATCTTTTTTTTTAATTTTTATAATTGAATCACTGTGAAATACAGTTACATGCTTTCGTGTGTGAGTTACAATCTATAATGTTCAAACACCCATCCCTTCACCGGTGCACATTTCCCACTACCAATCTCCCCAGTATAACCCCCAGCTTTTCCACCCTCTCCCTGCCTCCCTGGCAGACAATTTCCCCCACACTCTCTCTCTACTTTAGGGCATTATGGTTTGCAATGCAGATACTGAGACGCCATCAGTATCTGCATTTATATCTACTTTCAGCACACATCTCCCTTCCCAACAGATCCCTCTAACCATCATATTCTTAGTGATCCCTTCTCTATTCCAGCTGCCTTCTTCCCCCGCTCATGATTCAGACTTCCAACTATGGAGCAATCTTCCTGACCCTTGTGTCTACTGTACTTGGGTGTCATTCTTATGTTATGTTATTTTATACTCCACAAATGAGTGCAGCCCTTCTATGTCTGTCCCTCTCTTTCTGACTTATTTCACTTAGCATGATACTCTTCATGTCTATTCACTTATAAGCAAATTTCAGGACTTCATCTCTCCTAACAGCTGCATAGTATTCCATTGTAGATAGGTAGATCTAGCAAAGTTTTTTTAAGCAGTTGTCTATTCTCAGGCACTCGGGTTGTTTCTAGATTCTGACTATTGTGAACAATGCTGCAGTGAACATAAAGGTACAAATGTCATTTCTACTGTGCTTTTTCGCATCCACAAGATATATTCCCAGAACTGGTATTGTGGGTTTACATTATATTAAAGCTCAACTTGTAGTTTTTGAAGGAATGTCCATATTGTTTTCCAGAAAGGCTGAACCAGTGGGCATTCTTACAAACTGTGAAAGAGCGTCCTTTTCCTCCCACATCCACGCTAGTTGCTGCTATCTTAATGTGTTCTGAGTACTTAGACATGATGTCATTCTACACTCAAAGAGTTTCCAAGAGTCCTCAGGCTCAGTATATGCATTTAAAATAATTTGGACACCATGATTTATACCATCATTAATAATTGACTTTCAAAGGTGTTTGTCCCTTCTGCCTTTTATCCCCAGCAGCGTGGTGGCCACCACCTTTTCAGAGCCTATTGGACAGCCAGGTATGAGACTGCAGTGACGTGACACACAGGGCCTCATGGGATGGGGGGTAGAAATGGCCCCTCTCCCTGCCCCGACAAGGCCCTGAGTTGCTGCCCAAAAACAGCTTCTGGATCCTGAATGGCCATGATCCCAGAGGCACACAAACCAATCTCAGAACCCAGCGGCTTTTGGCAGAAATCCCTCCAGACTTATTACTAAAATATCAGAAATCTAAAATCGCACAGCTGCTTTGCAGCCGTGTGACATCATATGCTCTTCATATCAGCAATAGAAAACAAATTATCTAATGATGCCTTTTCGGCAGGTCTGATTGTTGGGGAAAATTCCAAATAATAATGGTGGGTCTTTTGTCGAAATAATGAATGTGATCAAAGTGAAGAGACAGTAAAGTGGAAATCATCTGCCACATAGGCAAGGGGAGAGGTGGGATGGGGTGGTATACTGGGATTCTTGGTGGTGGAAAATGTGCACTGGTGAAGGGATGGGTGTTTGATCATTGTATGACTGAGACAAACTGGAAAGCTTTGTAACTGTTCTCAGAGTGATTCAAAAAATAAAAAAATAATTAAAAAAATAAAAAATATCAAAACAGAAAAGCATTTTACTGAGCCAGAGTGATAGTACAACAGGAAGGCCACTTGCCTTGCTTATAGCTGGCTCGAGTTTGGTCTCAGCACCACATATGCTCCTCCATGTACCACCAGGAGTTATCCATGATCCCTGAATACGGACCAGAAATAAGCTCTGAGCACTGCGGGTTTGGGGCCCTAAATAAACAAAAAAGCATTGTCACCCCAAAAGAGAACCTAGGAATTTAATGTAAGTAAAATTTGATTGCAAACTTAATTTAGAAGTTGATAACAAATTAAACATTTGAAAATTGTCGTGAAAAAAATATTAGACTTTCAGGCATATAATATTCCAACTCCACACCCACCACTGGTGTCAGAATCCCTGTGTTAGTGGCTCACCATCCCTTCATATCCCCTCACTTTATCCCCTTGGCAAACTCATTTTTAAAATTTGATTCTATAGTTGAGTCTGCCCATTTTTAAAATAGTGATAATAATTTACAAATCACACACACACACAAAAGTTCTTTACCAAAAATTTACCAAACATGAGTCTTCCCTTTTGGTGACTCATACTATAATGAACTGTAATAATATTCTAAACAGAACTTTGATCTTCATAACAACTCTAGGCCTAGTTGTTAGGAGACAGCAGTGGTAGATGAGCCTATCATATACTTTCTCAAAGAAAACAGAATCTTGAAACTGTTGACCGGATGATATAACTTCTTGTTGGTAAAGAAAACAATCCCACTTCACTAGTATCTTATCCTTCTCTCTGTTTTGCTCTTCAGTCTTATGTAGATTCAGAGAAAGCTGCTACTACGGTAGCTTTCTGATTGTCTCTATTGGCTGAATCCTGGGCATCATCTCCAGTCTCCAAGAATGGAACTTTATCTGCTGAGCATCAAGTCCAGCCAAGGCCAAATAGACTCTGTAATAAATGAGAAAAGCCCAGTATTTTCACTATCTGGGCAGCTTCACTGCCCAGAAATCATTCCAACTCCATGCAAAATTGCTTATAATACCAGAAATAAAGACAGAGAGAAAATTCAGAACAAATTCGTAGGTCAGTTGTTTTCAATAATTATTCCTTGAACTGGTGCTAGACTATGTGGATTTCTTTCTGGTCTTCAAAAGAATTACTGCCACTTAATGCATGTTACACTGTATGTGAGTATTATTATAAATATTGATATATAAATATTCTTAATATAGATTATGGATTTTATTTATGCCTTATCGGTGTTTTCTCTATTTTTACAGAGAAAGGTTGTAAAAATGTGAAAAGGTTGAAAACCACTGCCCTCAATTCTGGTCTGATAGAGACAAGGATTCCTAGACCCTTGATAAGATGGGGAGTTCAGAGAGAAAAAGAAGTGCTGGGCAGAAATGCAGCAAGTAGAGAGAAGCAATGGATATCACTTAAGAGTCACCAAGCAGCGACTCTATATTCTAATCTGCTTACACCTACAATTGCTCATAGATTGATAAAAAAACAATCTGGAGAATCCCTTCTCAGACATTTCCTCCATTCTGTCATCATTAGACTGTCTACTGAATCTTATAGATAGGAAGGCAAGGTCTTTATTGACATTAAGATGGGAGGCTGGAGCAATAGCACAACAGGTAAGGCGTTTGCCTTGCACGCCGCCGGCCCGGGTTCGATTCCCAGCATCCAATATGGTCCCCTGAGCACCGCCAGGGGTAGTTTCTGAGCGCAGAGCCAGGAGTAACCCCTTTGCATCTCCGGGTGTGACCCAAAAAGCAAGAAATCCAGACTAGATTGGGTCAGGATGATGGTCAAGAGGGCTGGAGCACAGTTCTTTTGGCAGGAGCGATAGTCCAGCGGGAAGGGTGTTTGCCTTGCACGCGGCCAACCTGGGTTCGATCCCCGGCATCCCATATCGTACCCCAAGCACTGCCAGGAGTAATTCCTGAGTGCAAAGCCAGGAATAACCCCTGAACATCCCAGGGTGTGACTCAAAAAAAGCAAGAAAAAAAAGATGGAACTATGACCACTTTTTTATAGGGCCAGCAAGAACTAGAGGTCCTGAAAACCTTACCCATTATATGGATCAGACTGACCCTTACCTGATACCTCACTCGAGAAGAGTTTCTGAGAATAAGAGGTTGGGACCAGAAAGGTGCAAAACAAGTTCATGGTGGGTGGATTCTAAGCTCCAAGGAAGACTGCCCTGCAGGATGCACAGCTATGTAATCCCTCAATGCCAGCCGCCACAAGGCAGTCCCTCCCACTAAATCATATGAGTGGACATCATATACTGCCTCTTGTAGACTCCCTGACTCACTTCTCCTCTCTCTAACCCCAGAAGTTTGAACACACATGGTGGGTAGATCAGAGTTAGAAAGAGGAAGGTAAAAAAAACAGCTCAAAGATTTGCTTTTCAACCGATGTTGGAGGGGATGTGGGGAGGAAGGGACCCTTCTACGTTGTTGGTGGGAATGCCGACTTGTTCAGCCCTTCTGGAAAACAATATGGACGCTTCTCAAAAAATTAGAAATTGAGCTCCCATTTGACCCAGCAATACCACTTCTGGGAATATACCCCGGAGAGCAAAAAAGTATAGTCGAAATGACATTTGCACTTATATGCTCATTGCAGCACTGTTTACAATAGCCAGAACCTGGAAAAAACCCGAGTACCCGAGAACAGATGACTGGTTGAAGAAACTTTGGTACATCTATACAATGGAATACTATGCAGCTGTTAGAAAAGATGAAGTCATGAGTTTTTCATATAAGTGGATCAACATGGAAAGTATGCTAAGTGAAATAAGTCAGAGAGAGACAGACATAGAAATATTGCACTCCTCTGTGGAATATAAAATAACAGAGTAGGAGACTAACACCCAAGAATAGTAGAAATAAGCACCAGGAGGTTGGCTCCATGGCTTGGAAGCTGGCCTCACATGCTGGGGGAAAAGGCAGTTCAGATAGAGAAAGGAACACCAAGTAACCTCTGTTTGGAGGACCCCCTCAGGAGGAGAGATGAGTGCTGAAAGTAGACTATAGATTGAACACGATGGCCACTCAATACCCCTATTGCAGACCACAACACCCAAAAAGAGAAAGAGAGATCAAAGGGGAATGCCCTGCCACAGAGGCGGGGGGGGAGGGGGATGAGACTGGGAGGTGGGAGGGATACTGGGTTCACTGGTGGTGGAGAATGGACACTGGTAGAGGGAGGGGTGCCCGAACATTGTATGATGGAAACACAAGTATGAAAATGTGTAAATCTGTTACTGTACCCCCATGGTGATTCACTAAATTTAAAATTAAATCAAAAAAATTAATAAATAAAAATTTTTTAAAATTTTTTTTAAAAAGATTTGCTTTTACCACTAGAAAAAAAATGTCAGAGATAAATCTGCTCCCAGCAGGATAAGATGAGCAGATTGATGAGTTTTGTTAGTGACTCAGGACAGCTGTAAACATACTTATGAAACCCAGATCATTTTGGATTTGCTTTTCTGTTTCAAAAAGTATATATATATATATGGACTTATTCCCCCCGCACACACACACAAACACACACACTCTTTTTTGGACCTGGTATTAGCTGGCTCCCTCCACAATAACCCCTCAAATAGAATGAATGCGTGAGAGGTGGGAACACTGAGGACAACCCAGAACCAAAATTAGAACCAAATCCTGGGAGGCAACAGCATTCTAGATATTTTTTTCAAAATGTGCTCTCCAAATCTGGTTTCTAAAGCACTGCTCTTTTGCTAAACTGACAACTGCCACTGAGATCCTCAACAATAGAACACTCTTGTCAATTTGGGTTCCTTGGTAATGACTCAACCTGATTTGACACAAGTACATCTCCCACCCAACCCCCATAATCTGTCCAAGGACTTCATTTCTTTCCTCTTCTCATTTATTGCATTTTTAGGTGGTTTAGAGTCTTTGTTTCAATAGGAAAGGAAAGAAGATTCACTTTGCATTTATTACCCAGCTGTGGGTAATGTGGGACACCATCCTTACTGAACCCACCATCCTGGGTTAGCAGGAGTAGATTGATTGAGCTCCAGTGTGCTTGGATCTTATCTGATCCTCAGTAATTTTTTTTCATCTTCTAGTTGACAAATTTGTGAATCTCATCTCTCTAGACAGGCCTGCAGTATCATATCATTTTTCTTGTTCTTCTCCTGCTGGAATACTTCTTAGCAGTCAGCATCCTTTGAGTGAAGGCGACCTTGGTTAAGATGAAGGTTTCCCAGCTAGTTTCTGTCTGATTCTACCATCTTCTACCATCCAGCTGGAACTGGATGTGGATGAAATGTCTAGCTCAGCAAATTCAAGAAACTCAGAAGTTGAAGCTACTGCTTATAGGAGTTAAATCCAAGACAGTACAAAGGTCTGAGTAATTGGCAAAGAACTGTGTGGCACTTATTCATCAGTTCAAATTGAATTTAACTGACCCACGGCCAACTGTTGATACACAGCAATCTCATTCTACAGTCATTCATTCACTCAAGGGAGAGGTAATGCTGAACACAAAAATGTGATTTCCTGTAAACACATGCAAACACTTGAAGAACATGACACATGAGGCATTGCATTGAGTACTCTGCATATCTTATTTTATTTAATCCTCACAATATCCCTATAAACTGGTTGTGAACCTCCCTTTGTAACAGATGATAAAATTGAAGCTGAAAGAGTTTTGGAATCCAGGAACCATTGACTCTCAATTTCTAGTCCTTACTTTTCCCTATACCCCAAAGCTTCTTCAAACTCTGTGAATCCATAGAGCAGAATTAATTACCTCTAATTTCTTATATTTAAAAAGCTAATTTAAAGTTTTAGTGATTATCAAGGATTTGATTCAATAATAAAGTACATGCCTTACATGCAGAAGACCTGGTTTAGATCCTAAGAATCAAATATATATATATATGTATTTGATTTGATATGTATATGTATAGTGATATACATTTATATATCACTGTCACTGTATCACTGTCATCCCATTGCTCATCATATATATACATATATACATACATATATGTATTTCAACCTATCAAAAGATCTAAGGCTTAAGACAGTTTCTACATTTACAGGCCAGAAGCTCAATCTGTCTCCAAAATCAAGTACTCATATGTCATTATTATAACTAGTAAAATTTTTAGATTGTAAAATATATTAGCATTTTCTCCAATTTTCAGAAGATGTAACAATATTACATTTCAAATAGATATTCATTTAATTTATGGTCTTGATTTTTACACTTGTAACAAATTATTTCCTTACTAATTTCTCTAGATTGATTTGATACGCTAAATACTTTGCAAATGTATAATCGACATTTAAATTTTTCTCCATGTTATCAAAATTATTTTTAACTTTCTTTATAACAGGCAGAACTCTCCCAATAGTCTGTTTTTAGAACTGGAGACAACTCTCAGGAAAATAAATACGATAAATATAGTAATTTACAATAGCCCAACATGTTTATTGTGATTGTTGCTATTCTTCATATTTATCATATTAATACTCTTAAGCTTCACAGATTCATATTAATAAGAACTGGAAATATTTAATCAGGATTTCCTAGTCTCTTGAGCATCTTTTAGATGATCAAACAAAAATCTGATAGTGATGAACTTAAAAACCACTGTCAGCAATGAGGCTTATTCTAATGTTAATTGTTCCATTCTCTCCATTTAATGAGGTTTAGAGTGGTAGAGAGGAACCATCAAAGTGATACCACAAAGGAAAAGTGGTAATATTATTTTATAGGCCATATAAATATAGGCTAAGAGGCATGTTTATCTCCCAATAGAAGGAGTTTCCTTAGCCTGCTCATTTTTTTTCTATTTGGGTCACACCCAGCTATGCACAGGGGTTTCTCCTGGCTCTGCACTCAGGAATTGCTCCTGGTGGTGCTCGGGGGACCATATGGGATTCTGGGAATCTAACCCAGGTCGACTGCATGCAAGGCAAACGCCCCATCCACTGTGCTATCATTCTAGTCCCAGCCTGCTCATTCTAATCTAGATTTTGTTCTGAACTGTACACAGGCATTCTGACTAAGAGCCAGAAGATTTTACATGCACTTATGGAGAATGTAGCTGAGAATCAAATTGGTCTCATTATATGCTGTGTGTTATTATCTCTGATTGATCAAGTTCAACAGCTCACAGAGCTCATAGGTCGTACATCATTGCCCTTCATGCGTTTTCTGCATCTCCTTATACCCTAAGCAGGAGTGGCAGTGCATTTATTGTTTTACCTGGTGTTGGGGGTCCAGAAACCTTAACATACTGGGTCTTCAATGGGCAATGTACACCAGGGACAGTATTGCAAATCTATTAGATATATTTCATACTTAAGTTATCTGATTTCCAGAATGTCTTCTGTCCTCAAAGAATGATGCATTTATCTTCCTGATTGTTTGGCAGAAATTGGATTTACTGGGGTTTATGACTGCTTTCTGATCCTAAATAATTCATCAGCTTTAGCAGCTGAAACAGCTTATATTCTACCTGGAGCCAAAGGGCTCTGCTTTCTCCCGCCCTGTATTATCCAGGAGTGTTATGGATTTCATTTCCTTTCTACAAGCTTCAGACTGTGTACAAGGTACATCTAAATTAGTAAATATCTTGCTGGACCTTCTGTGAAGCCTTGGGGAAGGGTAGGTGGGGACAGTTGTATGGAAAAAGATTAAAAAGATATATCATTCTATCTTTATATTATTGTCATGTGGAGATGTATAGCTTGAAATCTTTTACCTTATTCTGAGAAGTTATATTTGGGTGAAAAAGAAGCACTAGCCTTGCACTCACACTGTCTCAGTGATTTCATAGTGTTGGGATTTAATATCATTATAAATCAATTTTTTTAAAAAGGAAAGAAATTACAGTTGCAATCAATAACCAAAATTGTATTGAGCAACAGCCAAAAATTGATATCAATCTTTATCAGTAAATTGGCCCCTTTGATAAATATGAAAAACAAATAATTCATTAGACAATCTATTATTACATATGGAGATCTACTGTGTATAATGCACCATAGAAAGCCCAGGGAAGATAGTGATGTCAAAGCCATGACCTGGTAATCTCCTATAATCTAGTTTTCCAAATATATAATATATAACACAATATAATCATCCTATCAGCTACCTGAACAGATATAAAAACAATTTAATTTTTGAGTTTCCTCAACATTTTGCTTTATTGAAGCAAGAGATCTTTCACTTGAAAAATGAAGAAAAATTGGCAGACTGAATGTATAAATTTTCTTGGTTTCTGTCGCCATGTTTATTGTCTTAGGAAAATATGTGTCCCTATTTGCAATATTTTTTCATGATACAGTTATTATTTTGTTTTCACTTCAACTGTCACCTGAATTCAGTAAATATTTTCCTCTGCATAAAGGTATATTTCAGGTTTTTCCTCTGCAAAAAGTTATATTTCTCAGCTTTTTCACTGATTCATGCACAAAGTAAAATAAAAAATAAGATCTGTATTTATGCTAGTTCCTCAATATCTAAGGTTAATTAGGCAGTTGGACTATTTGTAAGGAACTGAAGTACTCAGATGTACTAAAAACACTCTCAGATTACATATTATTCTAGCATGAGCACCTGAAATATTCTCTTGAGCTGGCACCTTTGGTTCCCTTTTTCATACTGAGGTGTGTCCACAGTCTTTCTACTTCTGAACCAAGTATAATTGAATTTCAGCCCATTTATTTAAAAATAAACCTTACACTGGGGTGGTAGGAGCACTTACCATTGCATTATCTCCCCAAGCTGTTGTCAGTGCTTTCTGAAACAATCATGCACTTATACCCATTAGTAATATGTATTACCAAAACATATTCAATTCCTACAACAGCTAGATGATGATATTTCAGGGCCTAATCTCTCCTTCCAGATTTTGCTGTTTTATTTGATTCGCAGTTATACCGGGATAAACTTTTTTGGGGGGAATCGGGGAGCGGGGAGGAGGAATGAAGATCACTAAATAAATTATTTCTTTTCTAAATAAAAGTGTGAATAAAAGTTAATGGAATTAGGGACTGGGGAGATAGCAGAGTGGTAGAAGCATATGATTTGTGTGTGCAGGGATTGAAGTTTGGGGCTTGACACTGCATGTAAGATGTAGCCCTGCATCCCTTCCCCCTAGCATTGTTAGCTGTGGACCTGGTGATTCTCCGTCAGCCTGCCAGCCAAGCAATGCTACACCCAGGTCAGAATATTGTACATCATACTAGGTCTACTGAGCATTGCCAGAGGTGGCCCCCTAGTTCCCTGAGCACTGCTTGTAGTTCCCATCATAGAACCATGTCCCCTACCCGCCAAAAAAAAGTATCAGATTTTTTTCATGAATAAGTGGCATTCGATTCATTCTTACTCTAAATTCTAGACTTTAGATAGCAATCACTTATATCTAGAGACACAGTTTTTCTATTTTTAGCATGAATTTTTATATCAACAAAATTTTTGAGTGCAAAATAATTCGCCAAGAGACTAAAGTGATGATCCAGGAAATATCAGAGTTCTGATTTTGAAGGATGCCCTTTGTTCACTCATTAGTTTTGTAAGCCCAGCTAAGTGTGGGTGCTCTTGGACTACATGTTAATTAAAGCCAGAGCAAGGCCTGTCCTGCAGATACAATAGATAAAGGCTTACACCTACATATGGCCTTTTGCAATCAGAAACACAAAATTCCTTGTCCATCTCACCCACTCCTTCCTTATGCACTTATGTTGCATGAGCTGTGTGAATGCACAATTGAGCACCCACAATTGAGCAAGGTGGGAAATTGAGTATTTTTATGCACATAACCTCATGAACTTCTAGCATGGGGCATAGATAATATATACTTCATTTTATAGGTGAGAAACTAGACAAATAGGTAAAATGGATTTCTTGGTGTAACTTGAATCCCAGATTGTCTGAATCCATGGCTACAATTCAAGCCTCTAAGCTTCTATGCTACCCTACATCATATCTTAATATTAACTTGTTCTGAATAATATGAAGGATAAACATCTTCGAGTAATAGGCACTTTCTGAAAGATCATCTTTGACATAACAGCATTTGACAGAAATTTCTGCTCACATGCATATTAGAGCTGGCATCCTACAGATAGATTCCTAAATTCAGAGGGAGTGAAATGCTGGTAGAGAATCAAGCAATTATCTTTTGTGTAACTGATATATACAAAATAGATACAGATAGAACCTCACTTATTTATTTTTAATTTTTTTAATTGGGATTCTGTGGTTCCCAATGCTATTAATTATGGTTTCTTAGGCACACAATTCCAATACCACATCCATCACCAGTGTACCCCCTACCTCTTCCAAGGACCCCAAGACCTCTCCCTCCCAAGTCCCCCAACTCAATTGTGTGGATCAGTTCTCCCAGTATGTTGACTCTGGACCTCTACCTTGTTGTGTATCTGTAAATCCCACATATGTAAGAGATCATTCTCTATGAAAGATTCCCACTTTATATAAAATTATGTAGAAACATATATATATATATTAGTTCATGCAACCATGCATTTGAGTTGCTTTATGAGTAATGGGCTTTGATTTGAATTGGTTTAACAATTCTAGTCATTCATATCATATCATATAATTCATCCATGAGTTATTCTAGTAAGGATTGCAAATCACGAATCACGAATCACAAAATCCCGTTGATCATCGATTTCTCGAGCAGGCTCAATAACCTCTCCATTCGTCCTATCCCTGAGATTTTAGAAGCTCTCTCCACTCGGCCTTCCCAACGATGCCGCATTGGAGGCTCTTTCAGGGTCAGGGCAGTGAGATCCAGCTTGTTACTGGCTTTAGCATATGAATACACCATGGGAAGCTTGCCAGGCTGTCCCATGGGGGCAGGAAACTCTCAGTAGCTTGCTAGTTTCTCCCAGAGGGAGAAGTAGGTTATAAGATATAAGCTTCTGGGAGCTTGCTTTTAAGTCTCTGGATGTTGGCCGTTGATGGGATTACGCACACCTGGGTTCCTCTGCCAGTACCTTCATGTGTGAGGCTTGTCCGAACGTGTGGAGAGGGGCCTTGAGCATGGCTGTGGCTAGGCTCCGGTGGTCTAGTAAGGATATGAAGGAAAATTGGAAATAGTGAGGTTTGATGCTAGAATAATAAATTAATTCAGCTATATTACCTAGTACTTGTGGACTGGAGCGATAGCCCAGCGAGTGGGGCGTTTGCCTTGCATGCGGCAGACCCAGGTTCAATTCCTCCATCCCTCTCAGAGAGCCCGGCAAGCTACCGAGAGTATCCCGCTGCACAGCAGTGCTTGGCAAGCTACCCATGGCGTATTCAATATGCCAAAAACAGTAACAACAAGTCTCACAATGGATATGTTACTGGTGCCCGCTCGAGCAAATCAATGAACAATGGTATGAGAGTGCTACATTGCTACCTAGTACTGAGGAGAGCAATTAACTTCTCAAAGTAGATAGTTTGGGGAAGGGGGAGCAGAATTTGGGTGCTAGCTAGTAATAATTAAAACTTTATTATTCATGGAATGTAAACTGCCAAAAATAGAGTAGTAGTGATCTTGGTAGGTGGGTTGTGGGAGCTATGAAGCTCTAAAGGGCCTACGAGGCATAAATAATGGCTCCAATTCAGCTTGTATCAGGATTCAGCATTTGGGGAGCCTGTCAAGTTCTAAAAAGAGAAATGGAATCTCAAACAAGCCTGTGGGTTTTCAGGACAAAACTTCAGTCTCAATGGAGAAACTAGACAGAATTGTGTCCTATTAAGTAGGAACTTGATCCTATTTGTCATGCTAACATATATGAGTTTCAGAACAAGGCTGAAGCTTAGCAGGCAGTGGGGCTCTCTCTAGCCACATAGAGTTCAGAGCAACAGACTATCTATTGATTGTTTGAATTTTGGTTTGGGGTCACATTCGATGGTTCTCAGGGCTTACTGCAGACTTATTTACAGCCCCTCTGTTGGAGGGGCTCAGGAGACCACGTGGGGTGCTAGGTTGGCCACGTGCAAGGCAAGTGCCCTACCCATTGCATTATTATTTGGGCTCTTTCAGGCAACAGATTCTAGACTCATCTACAGTGATGAGAACAAAAATGAAACTATGCTCTGACTAGTTTGCTTACAATTTGTTCAACGAATATGCTGCCTTAAGCCTGTAAATGACAACTTTCAATATCCACAGCTGTTTGTGGGTCAGGAAAGAATGTATTACAATATGGTTGCTTTTATATTTATTCATTTTATGACCAAGTAGTATATCCATTACATTTTATCTCAGTTATAATGAAGTGCCCCAAAGAAGTGTGTTCATAGTCATCATTTTAATATTCAATATTTATTGGTCATTATGGACTTTTATACAATTTCATTAATAGTATCATTTAATGAAAACAATAAAAGATCCAATGTTCTTTAATTTTTGTCAATATCAGTGCAAAGCCTAATGGCAAATAACACTATGGTACTATGTCTGTAGATTAACAAGATGTTTCAGTTTTAATATAATGGCAATACAAAAAAAACCTCAACCAAATTTACCCTGACCCTATGATACTTCAATTTTTTCCTATTAGTTCATGCAACCATGTATTTGAGTTACTTTATGAGTAACAGACTTTGATTTAAATTGGTTTAACAATTCTATATGTATAATTCAACCTATAAATATCTGGGAAAGAATTATTTCATGTTAATTTATAAATTCATGTTAAGATCACTACAATCATAGTACTAAAATATACCTCTTGAAATTACTTTACTGAGGCTCACCCATGGCCTCATAACAATGCACCTCACACAAGGAACATGAAGGGGAGGGAAGGAATTTTCTAGATATTTTAAAACATTCTTGGTCAAAACCACTGTGAAAAAAACCATGGTGAAACTATTTAGTAATGTACATCTTACTAAAAGAGAAGTTATTAGGTTTAACAGTGTTCTAAAATCATTCAATTGTTTCTCCAAATGTCAAGATTCCCATCTGCAAACAAATAATTGGTACATGCCAGGAGTCTTCACTGCTTATCTCATCATTAATTGCATATCTCGCCTCTGAATAGAGGTGTGACCCTGCCTGCTTTTTCAATAACCAGAACCAGAAAAGGCCTTGCAGGTGTTTGTGGTTGATTGCTCTCTTACACAGAGTGGCTCAAAAAGAAACAATGGGCTTATTTAAATGTTTGACGTAACATAATGCTCTTAATTCTTTAGTTGACATACTCGTTGAGGAAATCCATCTTTTCTGAATTTTTTTTTCCTGAAAGTCGTTCTATCATAGGAGAACACAATTAGACTGCTGGTTCATTCCAAAGCATACAGCAATGCCAAGGAGAGATTCATCTTACCCACAGTCAGGCACTGCACCTGCTTTATCCTTCTGGAATTACTTCCTCTGTGTATCTTGCATCTTTCTTAAGTCTTAAGAAAAGATATTAATTCATGAAAGCTCATTTATAAACTTTGCATTGAGAGGACGAAATTATTCGTGATCAGGGTTTTTTTTTTAGTTAATAAGCATGCTTTGTCATTGTTTTTCTTTTGTTTTACTATTTATAAGCTTTTTGTCATTTATCAGCATTGGAAATTGAAAATATAGGTGTTCTAAGTTAGAGCTTGAGAATATGTACTTCTAGGTTTGACTCCTAATTCTACCATTTCCTAGTGTATGATCTTTCAGGAATGCCTTTAGCACCCTCAACTCCATTTCTGCGTGTGAGAAACAAGCAATACTATGCTGTAATAATCTGACCTACCTTCCAGAACAGTTGGATATGCCTGCATATAATGTGCTTGTTAAGACTCTGGATTAGCACAGTGTATTCACAACTCAATATGGTAACAAATAGTATGATGGAGTTCACATTCTTGTGGGGAGAAAGGAGATATTATTCAAACTAAACATAGTAGAGTAAATCCCTTCAATAGGGTGATGAACAAAATTCACATGATGAGCAAGTGAGCTGTGAAATCATTTATAATATTTTATTAAGTTTACTTCAGTGTTCTAACTATGAGTGACAAGGAGGTGGCGGTCTCAAGTTCATCTTTGTGCTGTACCTTGAAGGTTGAATTTATCAGTGCATCAAGAGAGAGTGTGTTTAGTGAGTCAGTGCTTTAGTAACTAGCCTGAGCAACAGCTTGGCAGTGTATAACTGCGGGGTATGTCCAGGGACCTTTAAAGGCATGGAATAAACAAACACAGGAGATGCTGTCAGAAGCACAGGTCAAGGCAGTTCAACCCTCCTGGCACCAAAAGAAAGCACTGTGATTAAATCTACACTTTATAAAAAATAACTTGGCTACTTCCTGGAGGATGAAATATAAAAGAGGAACTCAAAGCAGGGAGCAGTTTATGAAATGCTCACAGTCGCCTGAATTGGGGCAGTAGAAGTGAGAATGAAGAAGTGAAAAGGATATGGAGAGGGTCACTTAATGACTGATTAGAGGTGGGGTGCACAGTAATGATTCAGGGATGACTTGGTAACCTAGCCTTAAATAAAACAGGAAGAGAAGCAAGTCTGGAGTGAAAGATAATGAGTTTGATGTTATAAAGAGTATTTTGGGGGTTTCTGCAGGAAGACCAGGCAAGTAGGCTACTTATCATATAATTCTTGGGTGAGCAAATAGAGTAATAGACCGATCCAGGATAGTGAGGTGAGGGAAAAGGAGAAAAAAGTGGTATTTAAAAGAAAAGCCTTGCATATTTGCACAGTTGAGCTGGTTCTATGATATAGGAACCAAGCTATTATAGATACTTTTCCAAAATAGTTCATCACACCAGAAAAATGAATTCATTGCTTGTGCCATATTATACTTTGTGATTCACTGTGTACCTGTTCTTTCCCCCATCCAACATGTTAAGCATGTGTTATAATTCAAGTACTATTCAAAATTGGGGGTAATACAAAAGATAAAAGTGAACACCCTATCATCAGAGAGTTTATGTTTTAATGCAGGATATAGATAATATGCAAATTAAAAATATGTGCAATTTCAGGTAAATGAACACAAAAAGGGAAAACAGAACAGGTAAGAAATTAGAACAGTTCCAATTGAGAAGGAAAGAAAAACTATTTGAAATTGATGGTTATGATCAGGGAAGACAAGCTGGTACTTGTATAGATTTAACAGTTTCTGTTTAGGGGGCATTGGGAAACAGCCTGCCATCTTGGGCATGTAAAGCTACATCTATGGCCTCCAGGGAAGGCAACATTGAGAATTAACATTTTAAACAAAGATAGAGATATGAAAACAATGTAAGAGAGTCATAAGGAAAGAGTTAGGCAAGATCCTGATTCAGGAACCAGCTTGGTAAGACAGGAAGGCAAACAGGTTGTCTAGAATAGACTACATTGTCACATGGCAGCTTATGTTATTTCTGGTATTATTAGCCCTGTGTTGTTAACTAATGTAGCTGTAAAGATTTTCCTGGACTTCCACCTCACTTTTCCAACTTCATGTAAAATCTATATTTAAACTTTATACTCCAGTACCAGAGAATAATGCTTGATACATAGGGTTCTTTCTCCATTCATTCACCTCTAATTGTTAATTAGTAGTAATCTCTTAGACCTAACTTTTCCCACTTTATAAACACTTTTAGGCTAGTTCTAGGGAGTTCTAGATAGCTGGCCAACCACTTCTCCATTCTTTCTTTTTTTTATTGAATCACAGTGAGATATAGTTACAAGCTTTCATGTTTGAATTGCAATCACACAATGATCAAACACCCATCCCTCCACCAGTGCACATTCCCCACACCAGTATCACCAGTATACCCCCCCTTCCCTACCCTCCCCCTGCCTACGTGGCAGACAATATTTTCCATACTCTCTCTCTGCTTTTGGGCTTTATGGTTTGCAATGCAGATACCGAGAGGTTATCATACTTGCTCCTTTATCTACTTTCAGGACACATTATTTCTAATACTATTATTGTGATCAATCAGAAAGTCAAGCTATTCCCAGGGCAACATAGAGAGCCCAACCATCAAGAATTACCCTAGCAGGGCTGGAGTGATAGCACAGCAGGTAGGGTGTTTGCCTTGCACGGGCTGACCCGGGTTCTATTCCCAGCATCCCATATGTTCCCCCAAGCACTGCCAGGAGTAATTCCTGAGTACAGAGCCAGGAGTAACCCCTGAGCAACGCTGGGTGTGACCCCAAATGAAAAAAAAAAAGAATTACCCTTGCTTTTTTTCAAACTTGATGGCTTTACATCGGCTCTACTGTTGAAGAGTGAAATATGAGGACATTCTGTACACTCTCCCAGAAGCCAGTGGCTTTGCCACAACTCTATGCTCAAACATTACTATAATAGTATTATTATCCCACAGGGGTGTCACTAGGATTAATGAGACATTTTCAAATCATTTTGAGTTTCTCCATTGGGGGTAGTAAATAAATGGTGTGTTTTCCCCCTGAAGAGCCATTTTTAACACTGATTTGTTGTGATGGGTTCTGATGCCCAACAGAGCTGGAATTTGCCCACCAACTCATTTCCTATAAACAATAAACTAGCCGGGAGAAGGCAGTGGTTTTCAGTTAAAATAAATATGAATTGAACTAGTTGGCAATCAGAAACTGTGTGAGATCTAGTATTTATTAAGCACTCACAGTGATCAACATAAGAGTTTCACAGTGTGATACAGTAGAGAAAGCATTTGATTTGGAAGGGGTCCAAGATTCTAGGCCCAGCTTTGCCACTAACTAGCTGTGTGCTCTTGAGCAAATTGATAAACTTCTCTGTCCTCAAATATAGAGGGCTATCCTGAGAAGCTCATCATCAGTCATCAAGACCAGGCAGATACATGAAAGAAATGAGAATAGTCATTTCTGAAAGAGACACTTCACAGCAGGGTGACCTCCATCACAGGACCATCATCTGCTCTGGTCTTCCATTGATTAATATTAATATCAGTACTAATTCCTGCAAATGGAGCAATAAATCACTTTCCCAGTCAGGCACAGAAATGCATGAAACATTTGGTCTTTAAAAATAGGGTATCTGCCTTTCTACAAGTCATCCTGGCCGTGTCTATCTTCGTCTGGTATTTAAATATATGAGTGATTGATTATGCTGCCACCCTAATTACCAGTGCAGAGACAGTGTCCCAGAGTTTGATGACAGTGTTTTATATGGTTGTCATCTTTTTAACATCTTATAACATACGTTCCTGCCTTCAGTACTGAGCACTGACCTAGCAGTAAAATGGAAGATAAAAGAACCCAAGTGCTTGTTATGCTCAGAAGAGACAGGAGAAAAACATGTGAAATAACTGAGATATGGACTGTATCAGAAGCTCAGTTTGTCTCACTCTTCATCTAGGAGTCCTAGTGTGATCCTGGGCTTGAGAACACCACAACACGGAGAGCAAAGCAAAGCATTATTTGTTTGGAGGATTCAATATTACAAATGTATGCTGCATGCCTGTAGTTATTAGGCATCTGGGTAGCTGCTAGGAATATAAATTGGGTGAGTCCTGGCCTCTGGTCTCATTGAACTACTTCGTTGGGAATGGTGATGGAAAGGGAGGACTACAAATCACTTACTTCAAGTGAATTACCAGTTGAGGTATGTATGGTGGGTGTGCCAGTAGACAACAGTTCTCTAATGCAGGTGATTTGAATGATTCAACAGAAGATATTTTTAAACCTAGGGTTGACTCTATTTTGGGCTTGCTAGAATGTTTGGAAACAGAAATTTTTGTGTTTCCAGTGACCACAGCAATTTGGAGAACAAATTAAATCTATAATGGGTAATCTAGGCTACCATCTCCAGTCCAAAGACAAGCAAAGGTGATATAAAGAAGTGGGATGCTCTTCCAGTTCAACAGCGAGAGTATGGCAAGCCAATTCTGAAGCACCAGTGGAATCTAAAGATTTAAGTGGAGGGTCTACAATGCCTTTCCTTTCCTGTCCTAATGGGAACGCCGGGATTTTTCCATTTTCCTCCTGTTTCCTCATGGACAGGAAATCTGTGTACTGAAAGTATCAGTCTGTCTTCAGCAATCCCAGCCAGAAATTTGGTCCTTGACTCTTTCCTATGACAGAAATACTCGCTAGAAATGGCAGTGAATACAAGTCTTGGTCCCCAAACCCTTTAAAGACCCAGTTTCTTCCCACTCAGGGTGTGAAACTCTGCGGGTGGGGGGGGGGAGGGGGCTCCCATTCATTTCCCCTATGGGTTTCTCATCCTAGCAGGAGCCCTAGTGGCTTAGAGCCCTGGGGCCTGGGCTGTTTCTACCCTGCGGTGGGTTCTAGGTGCTGGCACCAGGCCCGCCTCCTCTGCCCTGCGCCCACCTGGCCTGCCCCTCCCTTCCTGGACACCGCCTGGACCCCACCTCGCTGGCCTGGACTTTGGGCCTCCAGACAGGGCGGAGGGCTCGGCCCTGGGCCGACAGGGCTGGGTGGGCGGGGGACCGGGAAGGTGGGGGGTGTCCTGCCGATGGCGGGGGCCGCGCTGTGCGAGCGTCAGGACTCGCGGAGCAGCCCCGCGGCCGAGATGTGCAGCCTTGAGGGCCGAGAGAGAACAGGGGCGCAGGCGACTGGGCTCCCCCCAAAGGGCGCCTCAGGGCACCGAGGTGCCAAAGCGCGAGGCTGCGGGGCGAGGAGGGCTGCGAGCTGGGCCGGGGGAGCGGGGCGCGCGGCTGCGCGGGGACGGGAGGCGGGAGTGGGCGCGGAGGGGCGGGCGGGCGCGCGCCCGCGGGCAGGGGGCGGGGGGGGAGTGCGGAGGAGGGGGCGGAGGCGACTCGGAGCCGAGCCGGGCCGCGCGCGCCAGACCCAGACGGAGCCTCGCTGTGGCGGCGGCGGCGGCGGCGGCAGCAACAGGCGGCGGCCCGGGCTCCGGCGCGGAAGCGCCCAGGGAGGCGCGGGGAGGAGCGCCGCGACCCCGCGCCGCCGCCTCTTCGCCGCTGCATGGACGAGCACCTCAGCCTGCTGAGCTCGCCGCCGCCGCCCTCCGCCCGCCACCGCGCCCACCCTCCGCAGGACCCCGCGAGCGGCGGCGGCGGCGGCGGCGGCGCCCACACCTTGCTGAACCCCGGCTACGCCGAGCCCGCCGCCGGCCCCGCGCTGCCGCCCGACATGACGGTGGTGGCCGGAGACCACCTGCTGGAGCCGGAGGCGGCCGACGGCGGCGGGGACCCGCCTCAGGGCGGCGGCGGCGAGCGCTACGAGCCGCTGCCGCCCGCGCTGCCGGCCGGCGGCGAGCAGGACTGCTGCGGGGAGCGCGTGGTCATCAACATCTCGGGGCTGCGCTTCGAGACACAGCTCAAGACCCTCTGCCAGTTCCCCGAGACGCTGCTGGGCGACCCCAAGCGGCGCATGCGGTACTTCGACCCGCTCCGCAACGAGTACTTCTTCGACCGCAACCGGCCCAGCTTCGACGCCATCCTCTACTACTACCAGTCCGGGGGCCGCATCCGCCGGCCCGTCAACGTGCCCATCGACATCTTCTCCGAGGAGATCCGCTTCTACCAGCTGGGCGAGGAGGCCATGGAGAAGTTCCGCGAGGACGAGGGCTTCCTGCGCGAGGAGGAGCGGCCCCTGCCCCGCCGCGACTTCCAGCGCCAGGTGTGGCTGCTCTTCGAGTACCCCGAGAGCTCCGGGCCGGCGCGGGGCATCGCCATCGTGTCCGTGCTCGTCATCCTCATCTCCATCGTCATCTTCTGCCTCGAGACGCTGCCCGAGTTCCGCGACGACAAGGACTACCCCTCCTCGACGTCGCAGGACCAGCCCGAGGCGGCCAGCCACAACGGCACGTCGGGGGCCCCCGCGGGCGCTTCCAGCTTCTCGGATCCCTTCTTCGTGGTGGAGACTCTGTGCATCATCTGGTTCTCCTTCGAGCTGCTGGTGCGCTTCTTTGCGTGCCCCAGCAAAGCCACCTTCTCGAGAAATATCATGAACCTGATCGACGTCGTGGCCATCATCCCCTATTTCATCACCTTGGGCACCGAACTGGCTGAGCGACAGGGCAACGGGCAGCAAGCCATGTCCCTGGCCATCCTGAGGGTCATCCGCCTGGTGCGGGTCTTCCGCATCTTCAAGCTCTCCCGCCACTCCAAGGGGCTGCAGATCCTGGGCCAGACCCTGAAGGCTTCCATGCGGGAGCTGGGGCTACTCATCTTCTTCCTCTTCATCGGCGTCATCCTCTTCTCCAGCGCCGTCTACTTTGCCGAGGCAGACGACCCCACTTCGGGTTTCAGCAGTATCCCAGATGCCTTCTGGTGGGCAGTGGTAACCATGACAACAGTAGGTTATGGTGATATGCATCCAGTGACCATAGGGGGCAAAATTGTGGGGTCGCTCTGTGCCATCGCTGGTGTCTTGACCATTGCATTGCCAGTACCCGTGATTGTTTCCAACTTCAATTACTTCTACCACCGGGAGACCGAAGGGGAAGAGCAAGCCCAGTACTTGCACGTGGGAAGTTGCCAGCATCTCTCTTCTTCAGAAGAGGAGCTCAGAAAAGCAAGGAGTAACTCAACTCTGAGTAAGTCGGAGTATATGGTGATTGAAGAGGGGGGTATGAACCATAGCACCTTCCCACAAACCCCATTCAAAACGGGCAATTCCACTGCCCCCTGCACAACAAACAATAATCCCAACTCCTGTGTCAACATCAAAAAGATATTTACCGATGTTTAATGTATGGTTTAAGTAACATACTGTGCTCAGTACTCTGTGGAACGTGCCCTCCCTGGTCTGTGTATGCCCTTGTTTTATACATTTCCAGACCATTCATCCAGGAAAGAACTCAGAAAAAGTGAGAGCCACTTCCTTCACCCTCACCCTGCTGCTTCATACTGAAACAGGAGTCTCTTTTGCAAGTGGGCTGCATTCTCTCAGCTCTTTTTTTTTCTCTTCCCCCCTGCCCTTAATCTAATAAACAACAAACTGAATTTAAATTTGATTGCTACAATACGACCTATATTTAAAAAAAAAAAACCTACATCCTGAGAGGAAATGAAACTAAAGACAGAGTAACTGTTTTAACTTCAAAAGGCATTTGTTTCTTTACTAAGTAAAGCAGGCACATACTTAATGCTTGAACTTGATGGACCCTTCAGTGTTATTGAATGTTTAGTTTTGTTACCTACACTGTGGTTATGTGGATGAAAGGTCTAAGAACAATTACTTGTGAACCCACCAAACATTTAGTTGTTTTTTTTTTTTTGGTCTGGAATTTCTATTCTGAACCCTCTTCTCAGAATTGTAAGGATCTCTACAACTTTGAACAAAGACAAATACCCAAGGTGTCCTGATTATGACTAGTTTAACTCTTTGGGGCTTATTAAGCGTTTCAAACATAATAGACTAACAAATTCCTGTGAAGTTCTTTGTGTGTGTTCCAGTCAACATCTATCAAATTCCAGAAACAGATGTTCTTAGTGCTGCTGAGAGAAACAAACAGAAAATAAATAAATAAATAAAACCCTTAATGCATCTGAGAGATAAGCTTCTGCAGAATCACAAGATTAAAGTGGCAGACACTCCTTCCAGCGGAAGTTACTAATTCGGACCTGACTGATGTGGTTCCCATAGCAACCCATGTTTCCTGGGAAACCCGAAAAAGGTTGTCATGGTATCTCTTGCTCTCTAGCCCCACCCTCTAGCCTCTGTCGTTTCCACAGTAACCTTCCAGATAGTTCCTGCTTACATGATTTCATAAGAAAAACAAGTTTGAATAAACCGCACAAATAAAGTTATCTGAGAATCCGAGGTGGTAAATAAAATGACAAAATGCCTTTTTCTTTCTTTCTGTTTTTAAACTGCAAACAATCAATAATGTCATCCCAGAGTGACTGGATTGAGAAGGAAAATAACATCTTTGGAATGTTTGACATACAGCACAATCAGGCATGATTTAAAGTAAATGCCAGCAATTAGGCAATAATTTTAAAAGATTCTTCTCTACTGTTCTCATATTCCAAGAGAAAATGGTTCCAAGCCAACGAATGGAATCTAAAAACAAAGTTATTCTGTATATAAGCGAGTGAGTATCAATCAGTACACCTGAGACCTTAAAAAGAAGACTTCAGACTCCCTCTTTTAAAAATAAAAAGCCCACAACAGCACTGTCACCATCACAGCACTTGTAAAGCTAAATTAATTAAAAAGTATAAAGGATGCACTTTTTTAACTGAGGAAATTGCAGACAATCAATAAAGAGGAGGGGCAGGAAGCAATCATGTCCTGGGGAAATTTCTGCAAGTTTCATCTATATGCCAGGGGTGCCAGAAGACAGAATCAGGTGAGCACTGTGTGGGCTGCCAAGAGCACTCCTGTTGGTTAAGGGAATCAAGGAAATGTGTGTGTAAATTGGTGATATCTGCAAAAGTAGTTTTTTTAATTAAATGACTATTTTAAAGATCATTTATAACACCTCTTTCATTTGATTTCCATGCTGCAACTCATCCTTTGGTTTTCTTTCTTTCTTTTTTAACTGCAAAGGGGTGGGATAAAAGAATTCATTGCTCTTCAAAACAACCTTCACTCAGACTGAGCTGAAAAAGGTCCCATTTCTTTAACTATCCCACTTGTCTTGTGAACAACCTGTTTCTCATTTTAAAAGAATAAAAGACAGAGCCTGCTGCAGTTAAAACTGGCTCAATTTTAATTTGTGTAATTAACAGTATGCAGTGGCACATTGCTTTGAATAGAAATGGTAAAAATTGTAATAAAGGTAACATTGACAGTTATTCTACTTTATAGATATTATTCTCAATTATACATTACCCAGAGCTGGGTTTTTTGTTTTTGTTTTTGGTGGTTGTTTTAGGGAAGATATAACTGTTTTTATCCAAATAAGTTACCCTCTTTTCAAAGGTCATAAAATATTTCATTTATTTAGAATTTGTTGTGCTTTCTGACAAGTGAAAAATAATTATTAAGACCACATGATGGAGGATAGAAACAAAAGGACCTCCAAAAGGGCTGTGAATCAATATACCTAGTGATAAGGTCATTTTTAAAAAGGTCAAAGTGCATCAAAAGTTGATTTCTTAATTTAGTTGCCTTTCTAATTGATGTTTTCTTAGTTTGTAGCTTTTAAGTTTTTGGTGAATTTGTAATTCAACACTGTACTTATTACATGACATAGTTTTCTTTGCTGCTTGTTTAGTTCCTATTAACACTGATCTGCCTTTTCACCAAATGTTTGAGGTTCTTAATGACCAGGAGAAGTTATCTTCATGATCCATCTTTGGTGCTGATGTATCAGGCATACTATAGTGATTACATAAGAGTGGTTTATGTATCTGTTCTTAAAAGCTCTTAATACAAAGATGAATAAAATGCAGTGACAATCTTATTCAAATGTTTTCAAAAACTGAGGAGGTAGAAACTCTGATTAGTTTTATGAGTAATTTATGTTGTGCCATGATTCTTGGAATTGTATGGTTAAGTAACAGTGATATGGAGATTTTTTTAAATCCAGAGGACTCTGGCTTTTGAGTAATAACTTTGAGGTAGTATAATTGTTTCAGGTGGCTATATTGTAAATATATACAATTAGCAATATAGAATCTATATACAATATAGATTCTTAAAGGTTACAGGCTCTGTCTGTGTCTTTAAAAATTTTGGATTCTAGTACTTAGCACACAATGTAGTTGGTACATATTTGACTTCTATCAAATAAAGTAATGACTACTACCTTACACTAATGTTATTTTCAGGCTTTATATAAAGTGGTTTAAAATATAGCTCTGCAGTCTTGTCAGGGTTTGAATTCTGGCTTTGCTGTATGTGACCTTGAGCAAATTTATCTCTCTGTGCCTCAGTTTCCTAATTTGTAAAAATGAGAATAAGTAGTACCTCATCAGGATGTCATGGATATTAAATGTCATATCAGAATTTTTTCTAAAAGATGACATGTTGCTTTCTAAGGATTTGAATTATTATTATTGTGATTATTTACTCACAATCTTTGTATGGTTGATATCAAGATGTATGAATGATATGAAATACACAAGTAACCAATCTCTTCCTATTTACTTTTTATAATAGCAATATTATCATTTATTAATGGTCAGTCATATCCTGGGCAGTTCTTAGTTTTGCAAGGTAAGTGATATTAACCCTTTCTAAGAAGGTTAGAAAAATAAATATATATGATTGTTTCCCTCAGACTTCAATAGCTAGCAAAAGACCTAACTTTGATTTAAAACCACGTCATCTGACCACAAAATTCATGTTTCTTTTATCAGATGACTTGAAAGAGATTAAGAAAATTAATTTCTTATGCTTTTATATTTGACTTTATTCCATGTTAATAATTGATTATTTGGAAGATTCAACTATGAATTGAAATCTTATTTAATGCAACATATTGAAAAATATCCCGTTTGTAATCATCAGATTTTTTTTAATCATCAGATATTTTTAACCATAGGGATGAAATATCATTTATTTCAATCAGATGAAGAAACTGCCTTTCCTAGCAATAAAAATTAATTTTCTTAGGTGATTTATTAGGATTTAATACCATGCACAGAAAGTATAATCAGTGGTGGTAATCTGCTAGGATAATGAATTTTTTCCCTTTTAAGTTATTTTCCCATTTTCATGAGTCTTAGTGCAAAAGATCAGAGTATTATGCAAGTTGTTATTTTTCTGTCTCTTCATACTTTGCTTAGGTTACTAAAGAATGATGCCAGAGCATTGTAAAAAATCTTGACCCTCCCTTATTGAGAAGGGAGAAATTTCTTAGAACAAAATGATTGAAGATAGGAGATATCTTCAATATCTCCTATCTTCATAGAAGATGGTTCTTTGAAATTTGTAATTATGCCTTACCTAACCACTCCATGAATCTTTAAGAACAATCTGCTCATAAAAACATTGGAGTATCATCCTTCCCCCCATAATAGCTTCTCTGAGATTCTAAATCATTTAGAAAATGAGAATAAATAGTGATTTGAGCCTAGAGCAAAGCACTAATGATTCTTATTTATGTGTATGTTGGTTCTGCTAACCCCCAGGCTTCCCTAGTAAGCTCAGTTGAATATTTTGGATGGTGCAAGGTATGACTGTATGGAAGAGATGCACTGGAGGAGCTTTAACTGGGTCTGTACATATCTGCCCATGCCTTGGGGAAATGCATATACCTTTCAGCTGGCAATCCAGAGATGATATAACATTGTTAATGTTTTATTTATGATATACTAAATGCTAGTGTACAAAATTCAAATACTCATGACTGTGGTGACTTAATCATAAACAATTCTAAGTAAAATGTTCTACCATGCATTTCTAAACCTTGAGAGTTTGGGGTTTGGGTTTTCAGGTTTTGGTTTTGGTTTTGGTTTTTAGGCCACACCTGGCAGTTCTCTTCTGGCTCTGTGCTCAGAAATTGCTTCTGGCAGTGTTCGAGGGACCACAGGAATCACTTCTGGTGGGGTTCAGGGACCATATACAGTGGCAGGGATCAAACCCACGCCACCTGCATATTATCTCTCCAGCCCTCAACCCCAACATTCCTTTCATCTTTTGGCCCACACCTGGAAATTCCCAGGGCTTACTCCTGGTTCTACACTTAAGAGTTATTTCTGGCAGTGCTCGGTAACCATATGGAATGATGAGGATCAAACCTGTGTTGGCTGCGTGCGAGGCAAATGCCCTACCCACTGTACTATCTCTCCAGCTCCTCAGCCTCAACATTCTTAAATTGAAGTAAAATCCTGGGATTGGATTTTTAAATGCATAGTATGAAAAAATTAAAGTTATAGTTTATATAAAAACCTGTTTACATGTAAACCATTGATACATACCATATCAATGGTTTGATGATAATTAGTTGCTTTGATGATAGTATATAATATATAAATTCTATACATGTGTCATTTATATAATAAAACAATAGTTAGTCTATTCCTTTGAGAACCATGACTCTAATTTTCTGATTTCTATACATTTAAAATTTCAACATTCCTACAGCAGTTCCAAGTCCTTCCCACCTTTCATCTATGAATAGAAGTGATAACCTCTCCCCACCCAAAAGCACAGGAGCCCCTCAGTCTGAAGACTTATGAAACCACTGTGAGACAGAGGTGAGGAACATAAGAATAGGCAAGAGGATATTTAGAATTGCACTTTAGGGTGGGTCTTTTCTCCTTTGTATTTGGCCTTTTGAACTAAGAAGGGTATAACTATTATTTTTGTACTACTAACTTCCTTTTTGATTTTATAATTTTTTCATAATATTAATTAAATAATTTGTTTTTTACAACTTATATAAGGTAGTTATAATCTTGGAGAGAAGACAAGTTGGAGGCAGGAAGAAGGGAAGGAGAGCTATACAAAGCCCCCACTTTACTGTTATGATTTCAAGGAATCGTCTGTCCTACAAAATAAATATTCATATGCTTATATTCACCTTGAGTGATAAGTGAATGATGGGTTAGTATGTTTGCAAGTATTTGGTTTTTTAATTAATACTTTTTTGTTTTTATTGGTTTGGGGTCACACCAACTATACTGAGGGCTTGTTCATGACTTTATGCTCAGGGATCACTTCTGGCAGTGCTCAAGAATGCTGGGGATTGAACCTGGGTTGGTCGTGTACAAGGCAAATGCCCTACCAGTATTGTCACTCTGGCCCCTGTGTTTTACTAATTTTTTAATTGGAAGAAAAAACTTAAATAGAATCATTTTCTCTTTCTTTCATTTTTCTTCTTTCCTTCCATCATTCCTCTCTTTCTTTCTTCCTTTTCCTTATACTTTCAGTTGTTTACCTCAGCCACTGAATGTATTCCAGAAAAAATCTAGGGACTGGAGAGATAGTACAGTGGGTAAGGCACTAGCCTTACATGTGAATGACCAGATTTGATCTCCAGCACCCTATATGGTCCACAGGTGATCCCTACATGCTCAGGAGTAAGACCTAAGCACTGCAGGTGTGGCCCAAATTTCCCCTCAAATTAAAAAAAAAAAAAAGGAAAAGAAGCTCTATCAATTTTTTATGTAACCTAAACAGAGACTAGAAATTCTTTTTTTTTCTTGAGTATATTTTTTAACTTTATTTAAACACCATGGTTTGCAAAGTTTTTTTTATGATGACTTGTTACAGGCATTCACTATTCACAATCCCACCACCACTGTCACCTTCCCTCCACCATTGTCTCCATTTTCACAACCACCCTTTAAGCCTGCCTCTGTAATAGGCCCACAATAATTTATTTTATATTACTTGTAACCACTTAAAGGCTAATGGAATACTTCAGTAAAAGAAAATTTGTGAAAATTGTTGTATGTCACCATGGGGAGATTAAGTCTTTGTCTGAGGATTTACTAACCTGTTGTTGCTAGTTAAGATTTCTGTGTTAATGTTTTTGTTATTCAAGCTTAGTTGATTCCTACGTTACCTTCCTATTCAATTTGGTGTGCTGTTAGTATTGTAGAATCTGGAGAAAATCCGGAATGGGCAGTGAGCTTACATAGCAGTGGTAATGGAACATTGTTGTGGCTGCCAGGGGTTCCAAAAGTATGGGAAGGTAGGAGTTTGCCTACCCCAAATCTAAGAAGGCCCAAAGTTTGCAGCAAAAACAAAAACAAAAAAACAACAGTGTACCTGAGTTTCTCAGCAGGTTAGCATCTCTGTGGAGCTCAGTGGTTAGACGGGGGAGTCCAGCCAGAGGCACGGCAGCAGCTGTTGGGGTATGAGTGCAGCTGCCATGGCTTTGGTAAAACAAGAATTTCTCCCTCCCAACTCCCGACATCACCCCGATGTTTCAGCCGGGACCAGTGTATCAAAGACATTTTGTGGCTATTTGATCTCTTTTGAGATTAATTCTGAATCTCTGGAATAGGGCCAGTAGATGAGCTTAAATGGCAGGGGAAGTAGGACTTAGCTATGGCTGCTGGGGCTTCCAGAAGTATGGGGATGTGAGGGGAGGTTACCCACCCCAAAATTCTTGCCTTAAAAGTAAAGCTTAGGGAGCTGGAGCAATAATAGTAAAGCAGATTGGGCATTGCCTTGCATGTAGCCAATCTGGGTTCAATTCCCGGCATCCTGTATGGGTCCCTGAGTCCCACCAGGAGTAATACCTGAGCACAGACCTGGGACTAATCCCTGGGACAGTTGGATGTGGCCCCAAAATTTTTTTAAATGTTAAGCTTATGTATTTGTGATGTAGAACTTTAATGAACAAAAAATGACATTTTGCCACATCTGAAAAACATTATGAATGAATTTTTGCCTTCAGGGCTATGATTTTGTAGATGCAGGGCTTATACCCCACAGATACTGGCAGGAAGTGAAGTTTTTTCTTTACTAGTACACCCAAACTTCACCTTCAGTCCTACAATTAGACTAAAAAGCCCGTTGGTATTTTCTGCTGAGAACCCAAACTTTTGAGAATAAAAACTAAATTGCTGTCTGTGCTGTATATCAGTCAGCACTGCCATTAAACTTGTTATTTTTTTCCGCTTCTTAAAATTCTCTCTGGATTCTGTTTCTCATTTCTAATCATGTTCCTTCAATTAAAATATGTGCTTACATTTTAAGGAAAACCAACGGGTAATTTATTATACACACATACATTTGACATCTTCCAAGTTATTCCCTATCCTGAGATGCATTGACTTTCTATCTGTAGATATAAATAGTCCATTTATTTAGTGCAAATTAGTAAATTTCTAAAATGCCTGTTCCAGTTTTTCATTCAAGCATAAACATTTACAATTTAAAAAAATTTTTATACCTTTGCTTAGAAGATAGATAATGCCCTATCTTCTCAGTGTATATATTAACATAACAAACAGGGTCATGAAAGCTTCAAAATACACTATGAGCCTTGTCATTTTATTTCCTAAATATCTCTAAAAAGAAACCACTTTCTACACAGCTGCCACCCCACAGCTATATCCCCACAACTATTATCTCCAGTCTGAAGAAGTATTCTGGCATCTTAACTGGACTTCCCACATTTCCTGTGCTGGTCTGACCCATTCTCCATCTGGTAACCTTTGTGAGTCGCAAAGCTGATTATTTCAACCACCTGTGGTTAAAAATTCTTTCAAGATCTTCTTGTTCATAGGATAGAGACCCAAAGGCTTAACATACTTTCTTGGCTCCCTGTGATCTGGCTCAACCTTCAGATCCAGCTTTATCTTATTTCCAGGACCCTCCTTTCATTCCTTGTGCTCCAGCCACCCTTATCTTCTTCCTGCTATGGGATAATCTCCTTTCCACCTATGGTATAGGGAAATGTTCCCATTCCCAGCCCCTGTCTTCTCAACACCCATTTACTTCTATTTTTACTTCCTTGCATAGTTGGTTTTATAAATTTCCCCTACTATGATTTATTTCCTCATATTTAAGGTATTTTATTATAAGACCCATCATTAATTTTGTCATTAGTAAAAGAAAATCCAAAAAGCAAAGCAAAGAAATTATAACTAAAGGCAAAGATACTACTGATTTTAAAGTACATTCCCGTTTCAAAGGTGCTCAAATCTAAGAAATGTGTTTTAGAATAAATTGAGTTGAGTATGTGGCCTGAAATCATTTTACATTTGTGTTATATGATTCTTGGTTTTTATTTCTTAAAAATGATCATTGTCTCTCTTTCACCATTGTATCCCTTCTCAATTTCTCCGAAATCAGTTTCATGCAGGCTTTCACCCCAATCATTTCACCGAAAAAAAAGGATAATTCAAAGTCACTAGTGACAATATTCCTAAACCCAGAGGTCATTTCTCAGTGTTCATTTCATTTGGCCCATCAGAAACATCTGTTGCCGTGGAATACTTTTTCCTCCTGGAAGATTTCCTTCCTTTAATATCCAGGATACTGCACTCAGATTTTCTTCCCTCCTTTCTGGCTTCTTCTCCTCAGTCTCCCTTACTCTTGTTTCATTTTCCCTTTTTTCATCACCTCTCCTTTTAATGTCAAAGAGTCTCTGAGGTCACAGTTCCATCCTTAAACCTCTTTTTTATCTGCACTGTTTTATTCTCATTTTATGGTATCTCTAGACTGTCTGTATGTAAATTTCTCTCCCACTTAGACCACTCTCCTACACTTCAGGTTGAATTTCCCACTGTTGTCTACTTGACATCTCCACTTGGAGATGTCAAGCTGAACTTCCCTCTCTGCCACCTGTCCCTTCCTCCCACCAGCTGCCATCAAGCCTTTGCCTTCTTGCCTCTTCATCTTTGTTGCTGTAAACTTCAGTTTTCCAGTGGTGCAACTTAAAAAAATCCTTGGATGTATCTTTGATGCTTCTCTCTCATAGCCCTAATCTACTCTACAGGTAAATATTCCTAGAGTTTTACTATCTGAAACTACCTGATTTAAGCCATAATTTTCAGCCACCTGGGTTTTCAAAGAACCCTCTACACCAGTTCTCCAGCTTCCATTCTTCTCCTGCTTGAATCTAGTCACAACAAAATAGCCAGTGATCCTTTGGACGGTCGAAGGGGGGCAGGAAGTGGAGACAGGGGTGGCAGGGCACATCTGGCTGTGCTCAGAGCTTACTCCTAACTCTGTTTTCAAGGATCACTCCTAGCAGGGTTCAGGGAACTATAATGGGGTATCAGGGATTGAACCCAGGTAGACTGCATGCAAGAGTGACCCTTTTTATTTTTATTTACTCATTTGGTCTTTGGGCTACACCAAATGGTGCTTAGGGCTTACTTTTGGCTCAGCCCTCAGGGATCACTCCTGGCAGTCTCAGGCTAACATGAATTGCCACAGATCCAACCCAAGCTGGCCGCATTCAAGTAAAATGCCCTACCCATGGTACTGTTACTCTGGCCACAAGTGATTATTTTTTATTTTATTATTTATTTTTTATGGAATCACCGAGAGATACACAGTTACAAAGTTGTTCATGATTGGGTTTCAGTCATACAATAATTCCATCACCTGTCCGTTCACCGGTGTACATTTCCCACCAGCAATGTCTCCAGTTTCCCTCCCAACAAGCCTTGCCTCTATGGCAGCACTTTTCTTCTCTCTCTCTTTCTCTCTCTCTCTTTCTCTCTCTCTCCCTCCCTCCCTTCCTCTCTCTCTCTTCCACTCTCCCTCACCCCTCCCTCCCTCACTGCATTCTCCCCCTCTCTCTTCTATCTGTTACTCTCCCTCTCTCTCCCTCCCTCTCTTTCCTTCCTTTTGGGCATTGTGGTTTGGAGTACAGGTACTGAAAGGTTATCATGTTTGTCCCTTCATCTACTTTCAGCACTCTGTCCAGAGTGATCATTTCCAACTATCTTTGCCATAGTATCTCTATCATAGCTGCCCTTCCCCCACCATCACTTGTGGCAAGTTCTGAGTGTTCCTTTTTAAGTACTTTATTATATCATGTCACTTAAGGTCTTAGTGTGGCCTATGAGACCCTACCTAACCTACTCCACTTGCTCTCTGACCTTTTCAGCTTCTTGCCCTTTTTATCCCGTACTGCAGCTCCATGGTGGTTTGCTCTTCCCTCGTTCACCAAGCATGTTCTCCCCCAGGAGCTCTGCTCGCTGCACACTAGCTGAGCATGCTCTCCAATCTGACACTGCAAGGCTCACATTTTCACCATCGCAGCAAAGCCTTTACTTTTTTAAAAATTTGAGATTCAATTATTTTTAACTTTTTATCCTTTTAGTTAATATTTTCTCATTTTCCCCTTACACTTTACATAAACTTTATGGTTTATAGAGTTGCTCATAATGATTTGTTATAGGTATTCAATATTCCAACACCAGTCTCACCACCATTACACCTTTCCTCCAAGATAAGCCTTTCATGACCACTACTTTAAATTACAGTTCCCAGAGCACTCCCTGCATCCTTGCTCTGCTATATTTCCTCTTCTCATATAGCATATATTTCACTTATTTTTTGTCTACCTTACCTTTCATGAGACAAAATATTCTGTCTGTCGGATTGCATTCCTCAAGACTTGTAATAAAGTTGGCATACGCTAAGTCTTGAAATAAAGTTGGTGCATGATAAGTATTATTTATTCAAGGCAGGGGAAAAGAAGGAAATAACATTCCAATTTTAATGTTTAAAAACTATAAACAGGGATGGAGACATAATACAGGGATTAGGTTACATGCTTTGTGTGTGGCCAGCTCTGCTTTAATCCTGGCACCACATGTTCCTTTCAGCCACTCAGCCACTGGGTATGAACAGCACCACATCCTTAGACCTTTGCATTGAACTACTGGCCAGTTAGCTAAGAATTTCTGGGAGGAGCCTCCATGCTTCTGAAACACCTCCTGGGAGCACCCAGACACACCCCAAATAAGAGTCTATAATCTGAATTTTCAAGTTGTGTCTATACCTCATTTTATCACTATTAGGATTATCCTCTTTACCATGCTTTTTTGGATAACTTTTCTTGTAATTGGATCACTAGAGAAGACTTCTGTTTGGTAAATTATGCCCCGGCAGGTTTTTTATATGAGATACTACACAATTAAGGGGATTTATCATTATAATTTAAGTAAAACTTTATATGAGATATCATTCTTTATCACCAGCAAACCTAAAAGTTAGATTGCTTCACACAGATCAGGTTTCCTACATAATAGGTAATAGAATTCTTCTTACAAATGATATCCAGTATTTGTTGACTAACTCAAGTGGTACAGCAAAAGTCAGGATAAATAATGTCTCCAGGAACTTAACCTACCTGGTAGACATTCTTAGGAAATATCCCTAGGAAATATCCCTGTAAGTTTAGTCTTGGTTTCAATTAATGGTGAACCCTAAATATCCATTGGGTTTTGTTACTATGAAAGCTGACTAAATAAGATATTAAAGTACTCTTAAGAATTACAATACTGTAGATATAGCCTTTCTAGGTAAAATAATTTCTTTTACAAGTAATCCAATTTTAATTTAATTGTCAACTATTTTGTTTTGGGTCTCGTGGGTCCACACCCAGTGTTCCAGAACTACAACCAGTGGTATCAGTGAGTGCAGGGGAATCAAACCCAGGGCCTCACACATACAAGACATGTGCTCTATCACTTGAGCAAAATCTCTAACCCATAAACCCTTCTTGGGTGGGGGAGGGTTGGGCCACACCCACTATTGTTCAGGGCTTTCACCTAGCTCTGTGCTCAGAGATTATTCCTTGTGGTATTCAGAGGATATACACAGTACTGGAAATAGAACTTGCACTATATCTTTGACTCCATTAATTTATTTGAGGGGGTGGGGCATGCCTGGAAGTGCCAATTGACAATTCCTGGCTCTGTGCTCAGGGGTCATTCCCAAAGATGCTCAAGGACCATCTGATACTGGGGATTGAAGCTAGGTCTCCATGAAAATCATGTACTCATCCCATTGAGCTATCTCTCTGGTACTTTATCTGTTTTTAAAAGTGACTTATTTATATACAAAAGAAGATAGGACATGGAATTCACGAAAAATAAGAGATTTCTTCACTTTTTTTATTCTTTACATTTAAAAAGGATATTGAAGTGGATTAAATTATAGCATCAGTTTTAATTTATAGCATTTATAGATTAAATTATAGCATTAGTTGGCATCACTGTAAATCCACATCTGATAAAATACATTAAATTCATTAGTAATAACTGAATTCAATTTTTCACCATTACAATAGATCCCTTTTACCATATTTACTCACCTCTCTCCTCTTCCCATTTGTAAACAATAATTTATATTGTGGTCTTGTTTCTCTCCCTCTCAGCCTGGCAAGCTACCGAGATTATCTCGCCCACACGGCAAAGGCTGGCAAGCTACCCGTGGCATATTTGCTATGCCAAAAACAGTAACAAGTCTCACAGTGGAGATGTTACTGGTGCCCACTCGAGCAAATCGATGAGCAACGGGATGACAGTGATACAATGATACAGTGGTCTTGTTATACTTAGTTTATCTATTTATTCTCTATGTGTAGAGTAATTTTATAATGGTAAAATTTTGTCCACTTCTAAATCATGTAATAAAAATGGTGAGAAACAGTCTAGTAGTACTTGCTGCTATTGGAAGAGTCTTCTTAACTTTGAAAATTTAAAAAAAAAATTGAGTATAGAATTACTGAAACTACCTAAAGCATTGATATAAATGAATCCTGTAGAGGTTGCCATGATTTTTTTTTCTTTTGCTTTTTGGGTCACACCCAGCAATGCACAGGGGTCACTCCTGGCTCTGCACTGGTGCTCAGGGGACCATATGGGATGCTGGAAATCGAACCCAGGTCAGCCGCATGCAAGGCAAACACCCTACCTGCTGCGCTATCACTCCAGCCCCCAAGGTTGCCATGATTTTAAGTAAAATTATAATACATGCATTTTTCTCTGTAATGGGAAATGTGTTGGGAGATGGATGGTAGGAGTCTTCTAATACAACTAGAGAAGAAATTCCTTCATAACCCTTCTGAATATTCTGCTTTCTCTGGATTTCTTAGATAAACCAAATCAGATATTTATGTGAACATTGCATTAGCATACTCAGGTAGTATAACCTCCTTACCAAATACATCAATAAATGAAAGCTAACACATGTGCTTGCAATTACATATGTAGACTAGAATAAGTTAGAAATTTTCAGTCTTCTGTCACTTTACAGGTAAGCTCGTGTCGGACAGAGATCATGTCTCTTACCCAAGGATACATTTTTAGCAATTTTTTAAAGTAATGATACAGGGCCAGAAACGGCATAGTGAGTAAGGCACTTGGTTTGCTTGTGGACAATTCCAGTTCACCAGAACCGCATGTGATTCCCTGAGCTCTGCAAGGAGTGATCCCTGAGCTCAGAACCAGGTGTAAGCCCTGAGCACATCCAGGTGTGTCCCCCACCAAACTATTTTCCCTGTAATTATGACTTTCTATGATTCTGGGTCAAGTGTAGCTTGTTTTTTAAAAAAAATTATCTCAATATAGGCTTTACTGGATTTTCTCTTATAATCTGTTATAACCAAGATAGCACATAATGAATACCCATACTCACATTCATTCTGTTTTATGTTTACCTCATTTCAACTAAGGAATGAAAAAAACGTATTTATCAACGCATTATTTCTGTAAGATCTTTTAATAAAAATCACATTAAATAAGAGTGAGTATATGCTGTATCACTGTATCACTGTCATCCCATTGCTCATTGATTTGCTCGAGCGGGCACCAGTAATGTCTCCATTGTGAGACTTATTGTTACTGTTTTTGGCATATTGAATACACCACGGGTAACTTGCCAGGCTCTGCCAAGCAGATACTCTTGGTAGCTTGCGGGGGCTGGAGCAATAGCACAATGGGTAGGGCATTTGCCTTGCACACAGCCAACCCAGATTTGATTCCTCCGCCCCTCCTGGAGAGCCCGGCAAGCTACCAAGAGTATCCCGCCCACACAGAAGAGCCTGGCAAGCTACCCGTGGCATACTCAATATGCCAAAAATAGTAACAACAAGTTTCACAATGGCGATGTTAGTTGGTGCCCACTCAAGCAAATCAATGAGCAACAGGATGACAAGTGACAAGTTACAACTAACAGAAAGAGTTTCTCCAAGTCACAACTGTGTTTGAATTTCTTTCTATTCTGTCACTTTTTAATCTGCAAATATTTTAATTAACTTCAATATATCAATTTATGAGTAGACCTAAATATTGCCCAAAAGGTTAATACTAGTTAACCTCACAGCTTATTTTACTGTGGCTCCAGATTTCATTATGAAGCTCACAATCTTAGCATATTACCAATTTTAATTACTGAGTTTCAAGTTTTTTGCTTGCTTAGACTTCACAATTTTCAGGAGTGAAATCAGAGAATTATACATAATTGGACAAGAACTCTTTCTAGTGCTTGGATGAATTAGTTGGCAGTTGGTTGGTAGATGCATGCGTGCAGCAATTTTAAGTTATATATTTGTTTATTCCGTCTCAGGAGAGCCTGGCAAGCTGCCGAGAGTATTCCACCCGCACAGCAGAGCCTAGCAAGCTACCCATGGCGTATTCGATATGCCAAAACAGTAACAAGTCTCACAATGGAAATGTTACTGGTGCCCACTTGAGCAAATCAATGAACAACGGGACAACAGTGCAATGCTACATATTTGTTTATACTTGGAGTGCCCCATGCAGCAATGGTCAGGGCTACTCCTGACTCTGGTTTGAGGTAATTCCCACTAGTGTTCAAGGGATCAAACCTGCACCTCCCACGTGCCAAGCATTAGTAGATGTGAAAGTATCACTATCACTATCATCCCATTGATCATCAATTTGCTCGAGCAGGCCCAGTAACGTCTCCATTCGTCCTAACCCTGAGATTTTAGCAGCCTCTCTTTACTCGTCCTTCCCAATGGTGCCATATTAGAGGCTCTTTCAGGGTCAGGAGAATGAGACCCATCATTGTTACTGCATTTGGCATATGAATACACCACAGAGAGCTTGCCAGGCTCTCCCCTGTGGGCAGGAAGCTCTCGGTAGCTTGCCAGGTTCTCCGAGAGGGAGAACTAGGGGCCCTAGTGAAGACAGCCAGGTGTGGGGGCAAGAGACTCTGCATTGCTCTCTTCCGGGAGCTTGGTTTTTTACTCTCTGGATGTTGGCCGTTGATGAGATTACACAGCGCTGGGGGCAGTTTCTGGGTGTGACCGCCTAGCTACTGGAAAATGGGGGATCTGGGCAGAAGAGGCCCAATCCCAATCCGAGCAGTCTTGGAGATCTCTGTCCCAGGTCTCGTACATCTGGGTTCCTCTGCCAGTTCCTTCATGTGCAAGGCTTGTCTGAACATGTAGAGAGGGGCCTTGAGCATGGCTGTGGCTGGGTTCTGGAGGTCTTTGGCTGGAGGGGCTCTGCTCGGGGCAGGGAGGGAGACTCAACCCACCCCCTCCGAGGGGCCCTGGTAAAGACAGCCAGGCGCAGGGGCAAGAGACTCTGAAAGTACAGACATATTAAAACAAAGTTCCATTGAAATGAAAAGTTATAGAATGGTTTCAACCCCTTCCTCATCAAATACAAGTTAGTGAGGCTAAAAGTTACATAATCTTTTGTAGGTCTCTAATTTAGGCCTTAGTAGAGGTATTAATTACTTTTTTATAGACTTGGTATCTTTTTTTAAAACTGAATGCTCTTACTCTCTTTTCCCTTGCTTTATGTGTTAGAGGATGTATTTGATCAAATATCTTTAATCACTGGTCACCATCATTATATTATACTTACTCCTTTTTGTCTTTTACTAGAGTAGACTTTGATACTTGAGTCAATATCCATTCTAAGCCCTTCAGCCAACTTCATAGTTATAATGTAACATTATGATTGCTCTCTAAATTTTACTTTTGTTTCTGCAATTCCCTCCACTCCTATAGTCTTAGGATAGCAAACTATACCGTTTAAATTTTTTATTGAATAATCCTGAAACCCTGGAGGCCTGTACTAACACATGAAGGGGAAAAAATCCAAGCCCTTATATAAAAAGAATGTAACTGGAGCTAGAGCGATAGCACAGTGGGTAGGGCGTTTGCCTTGCACGTGGCCGACCCGGGTTTGATTCCCAGCATCCCATACAGTCGCCTGAGCACTGCCAGGGGTAGTTCCTGAGTGCAGAACCAGGAGTCAACCCTGAGCATCACCAGTGTGACCCAAAAGGGAAAAAAAAAAGAATGTAACTATAGCAAGACAAGAATAAAATTATCACCCTCCACCCTGTGCCACCACAGAAAAGTTAGCCCCAGCACCCGGAGCTACACGGATGCCTGATTCCTTGCACTCACTCCTGCTTGACAGACAGCACGGCCAGTCACTTTCAATTTAAATTCCTCCAATCTAGATGCACTAATTGGGAGTAAATCTGCTGCTCCTTCACCCCATCCCACCTGTCCAGGGCAAAGTTAGCCCTAATGCTGGGGATTGCACAATCTTTACTTTTTTGCTCGTTACTGCATGGGTAATACTTCTTTACTTATTACTACATGGATACACTAGTATACATGTGACTATTGTACTTCACCCATATCACACACTCTAAGGGCATATGGGAAACCACAGGGTCTTACTTCAGTGTCAGAATACTCCCATTAAAGACCTGACAAATAAAAGGGAAGGACTCTATCTACACTTGCATATTCCATTTTCTTTACAGGGCAATGGAAATAGGATAACAGAGACATAAATAGTAGTTTATTAGTGTAAAATAGTGTATCAGGCCGGTACTCTGATAATAAAGGGTTTAAAGCTCCACTGTTAGCACCCACAAAACTCCAAGAAGAATGATAAAACCAAGGAATTCAGCTGTATTGTTAGAGAGGGACAGAAGTCTAAGAAAGTCCTTGAGTTCCTCAATACTTTCAAGTCTGGATGAAGAGGATCTCAAATCAACACTACCTGTGGTGACAGTGAAAATTATGCAGTTACTGGCAATAGAAATTAAGTAATCACTGGAAGAGAAATTCAGTCAACTTAGAAAGAAATTGATGTTAAAAAGTATGAAATAATCAACTGGAATTGAGGAGCTAAAGAATACAATAGCAAGCCAGAGCACCAGAACTCTGAACACAGAGTCAAATCAGTGGTCTTGAAGACAAAATGCAACTCTTCAAAAACAATTCAATGGCTGCATCCCATAGGTTTTGGTAGCTCATGTCTTCATTCTCATTTGTTTCGAGGTATCTCTTGATTTCTTCCTTGATTTCCTTCCTGACCCACTCATTGTTCAACACTGAGCTGGTTAATTTCCAGGTGTTTGCTTTGATTCTCTGTATTTGTGTGTGGTCTCTGTGTTTGTGTGTGGTTAGCTTCTATCTTCAGCACATTGTGGTCTGAAAAGATAGTTGATACAATTTCTATTTTTCCGATTCTATTGAGGTATGTTTTGTGGCCTAGTACATGGTCTGTTTTGGAAAATGTTCCGTGTGCACTGGAAAAGAATGTGTATTCTTTCTTTTTGGGGTGTAAAGCCCTGTATAGGTCTATTAGGCCTCTATTTTCTATTTCTTTCTTCAGTGTCAGTATTTCCTTGGTGAGTTTTATTCTTGTCGATCTATCCAGAGGTGATCTGGCAGTGTTGAAGTCTCCCACTACTATTGTGCTGCTAGCAATGTCCTCCTTAAAGTCTGTTAGGACTTGTTTTAAGTATTTAGCTGGTCGCTCATTAGGTACGTATACATTTAAGAGTGTGATTTCTTCCTGTTGTATGTATCCCTTGATAAAAGTGACCTTCGCTGTCCCTTCTAATCTTTTTCAACCTGAAATCTATGTTGTCGGATACTAGATGGCCACCCCAGCTTTTTTGAGGGAGTTGTTTGCTTGCAGGATTGTTTTCCATCCTTTGACTTTGATTCTGTGTTTGTTCTGACTGTTCAAGTGTGTTTCTTGTAGGCAGCAGAATGTTGGGTTTTGTTTCCGAATCCATTTTTCCACTCTGTGTCTTTTAATTGGTGCATTTAGGCCATTGACATTGAGAGAGATGATTGTCATGGAGTTTTGTGTCATCTTTCTGTGGGGTTTGTTGTTCTTGTAGGGTTTTTCCTTGTCTTACAAAAGCCCCTTTAGTCCTTCTTTTAATTTTGGTTTTGAGTCTATGAAGTTCCTTAGTTGTTGTTTATCCATGAAATTGTGTATGGTTCCTTCAAGTTTGAGTGAGAGCTTAGCTGGATAAAGTATTTGTGGTGAGGCGTTCATTTCATTGAGTTTTTTCACTATATCCCACCATTGTCTTCTGGCTTGGAGGGTTTCCTCTGATAAGTCTGCTGTGAATCTAAGGGGTGCTCCTTTGTATGTGATTTCTTTTTTTGACCTTGGATCCCACGCAGGAAGGGAGATGCATGCTGAAAGTAGACTAGAATCTGAACACAATGGCCACCCAATATCCCTATTGCAAACCACAACACCCAATTGGAGAGAGAGATCAAAAGGGAATATCCTGCCACAGAGGCAGGGTGAGGTGGGGGGGAGATGGGATTAGGGGGTGGGAGGGAAACTGGGTTTATTGGTGGTAGAGAATGGCCACTGGTGGAGGGATGGGTTTGCGAACATTGTATGAGGGAAAAACAAGCTACAAGCTTGAAAATGTGTAAATCTGTATCTGTACCCTCATGGTGACTCACTAATTAAAGAATTTAAAAAAAAAAAACAACAATGCAATGGCAAAAGAGAAATAAAAGTAAGAAAATGTAAGATATTTCATAAGTAACATAAAGAAGAATAATCCCTAAATTATAGGAGTACCAGAAAGAAAGGAAAAAGAAAAAAAGGAGAGCAACTTGTGTAAGATATAATAGATCAGAACTTCCCCAGTCTTTGGAGGGAACCCTCTGCACAGACTTAAGAAACCCAAGAGTACCAAACAAAATAGATTCAAACAATATAATACTAAGACAAATTGAATTCAAAATGGCAAAAATCAAAGAGACAGTCTACTTAAAGCATCAAGAAAGCAGGAAAACCTCAGATACAGAGCAAAAAACATAAGAATCAAAACAGATCTCCTATACGAAACTTTATAATCAAGAAAAGAGTGGAAAGACATATTCAAAGTACTTGAAGGAAAAAGCTTTCAACCCAGAATCTACTACCCTGCAAGACTTCCATTTAGATTTGACAGAGGAATAAGAGCTGGTGACATTTTCACAACTAAACCAATACTGCAAAAGAGTACCTATAAAAAGCAAATTGCCAATTGCAAAAACAGCTAAATCCCACACAGAGAAAAATGGCAACATAGCTCTTTATATCAATAATCTCCTAAATCAGTGGATTAGACTCTCCCATCAAAATGCATAGAATGGACAGATCAGGAAACAAATCCATCTATTTTCTGCTTACTAGAAACACATCTAAATTTACAAGATAATTATAGACTCAGAGTGAAAGAATGGAAAACAATCATAAAAGCCAATGGTAAGCCAAAAAAAGAAATCCCATATTGAAATAGCATTCAATCTAAAGAAAATAATTAGATCTAGGAATAGATAATACTTTAGGTTTAGGGAACAATAGATCAAGAAACATTAACTCATCATCATATATGCATGAAAAGACAGGTCAGCAACATTTGTAAAACTGCTCACAGACCTCGAGAAACACTTAAACAGAAACAACTATACTAGTGGGAAATTCAACACTCCACTTTCACAATTAGATCAAACAGACAGAATATCAGTAAAGATACAAGAGCCCAAAACTAGGACTTAGAAGACATAGGGTTAATTGATATATACAGGATCTTCCATTCTCAAAAACCCTAATACACATTTTTCTCTTGAGCACATGGAACATTCTCTAGGGTAGATCACATATATGGCATAACTTATACATACAGAAATTTACAAACATAGAAAGCATTCAAAACATCCCCTCAGACCCATAATACCATTAAGGTCAAAATCAGCTATAATTTTTTTTAATGGGTAAAAAAACTACAAGAAGTTTTACCTGAACAAAAAACTGCTAAATAAACTTCTAGTCAAAGAAAAAAACTAATGAGAAAAGAAAACTGTGCCTGGGACCTAATAAGAATGAAGAAACAAACTGTAAGAATCTGTGGTACATAGCTTTCTGTAGAAAGTGGGGGTAGGGGCTGGAGTAATAGCACAGCGGGCAGGGCATTTGCTTTGCACGCAGCTGACCTGGGTTCGATTCCCAGCACCCCATACAGTCCACCAAACCCCACCAGGAATAATTCCTGAGTGCATGAGCCAGGAGTAACCCCTGTGCATCACCGGATGTGACCCAAAAAAAAAAAAAGAAAGGGGGGGAATTCCTACCAATACAGATCTATATTAGAAAAGAAGAAAAACCTCAGATCAACAATCTAAACACATATCTTAAATACCTGGAAAAAGAAGAATAATGAATCACAGAAGCTGTACAAGGAAGTAAATAATAAAAATTAGAACAGAAATCTGATGTATAAATCAAAAAAGACTACTGAGAGAAGTGAAAGTGAAACCAAGATCTGGTTCTTTGAAAGAAAATGGTTGTTCTTTCTCTCTTTTTTTTTTTTGACAGTGACATTTATTCATTTATTTTTCCTTTTTTTAAAAAAAAATTGAATCACTGAGATACTCAGTGATAAACTTCTCCATTATTGGGGTTTTTTTTCATTTTATTATATTGAATCACCGTGAGATAGTTACAAGCTTTCATGTTTGGGTTACAATCTCACAATGATCAAACACCCACCCCTCCACCAGTGCACATTCCCCACCACCAATATCCCGGGTATACATTTTCCACCTTCCCCCTGCCTCCATGCCAGACAATATTCCCCATACTCTCTCTCTACTTTGGGGCATTATGGCTTGCAACATAGACACTGAGAAGTCACCGTGTTTGTTCTATTATCTACTTTCGGCATGCATCTCCCATCCCAACTGGCTCCTCCAGCCATAATTTTCTTAGTGATCCCTTCTGTATTCCATCTGCCTTCTCCCTTCCATTCATGAAACAGTCTTCCAGCTATGGGGCAATCCTCCTAGCCCTTGTAGCTACTGTCCTTGGCTGTCAGCCTCATGTCAACCTTCCTCAAAATATTAATAGCCATCTATAACAAACCCACAGGTAGTATTATTCTCAATATATGTTATTCTATACTCCACAGATGAGTGCAGTTCTTCTAGAACATGGTTGTTCTTTCAAAGAATCAGATATACAAACCTTTGGCTAGACGCACGAGGTAAAAAAAGAGAAAATGCCCAAATAGAATCAGAGATAGAAGGGGATAGATTACAACAGACCCTTCATAAATTCAAAATACATGAAAGGTTACTATGAACAACTCTGTGCTGTTAAGCTGCAGAACCAAGAAGAAATAGATACTTAGAATCATGTAATTTCCAAAAACTGAATAAAGACTCAATAGAAAACTGAGCCGGCTTGAGGAGGAGTGATAATAATACTGTGGGTATGGCATTTGCCTTCCACACATCTGACCCAGGGTTGATCCCTGGCACTGCATAATGTCCCCTGAGCACTGACAGGAGTGATCCCTGAGCACAGAGTCCTGAGTACCGCTGGGTGTGACCTCCCTCCTCCCACAAAAAAAAAAGAAAGTAACTTGAAGAGGCCAGCAACAGTCAAAAAACCTGAATCAGTAATTAAGAATCTCCCCAAAGCCTTGGTCCAGAAGGTTTCATTGGTGAGTTTTATCAATCCTACTACATTTACTCCTCAAGCCCTTTCAAAATGCTGAAGAAACTGAATTCCTTCCTCACAGTTTCTGTGAAACCAATATTATACTAACACCCAAAGCAGGCAGAAATACTACTGAAAAAAGAAACTTTCAAACCAATTTTCTTGATGGAAGTTGATGCAGAAAACCTCAACAAAATCTTAATGAACAGAATCTAACAGCATATCAAAAGTATTATACACTACAATCAAGTGGAATTCATCCCAGGGATGAAAGGATGGTTTAACATACACAAATCAATTAATTTAATACACTATATCAATAAAAGGAAAGAAAAATCTATGATCATATCAACTAATGCAGAAAAAGCTTTTGACAAGATCTAACATCCATTCATAATAATTTTTTAAAAAAGAAACAATTTGAATAAAAGGGTGAGAGGAACCTTCCTCAAAATAGCAATAGCCATCTATAACATACCCACAGGTAGTATGATGAAAAACTGAAAACTTTCCCTCTGAGATTGAGCACAAGGCAAATATGTCCACTGTCTCCACTATTATTTAATATAGTATTACATGTCCTAACAGCAACCAGGCAAGAAATAAATTGGAAGAATTCTAATTGGAAAAAAAAGGTTAAATTGTCACTAGTTGTAGATGACATGATAATATATATCTATATATATATATATATATATATGGAATCAACAAATCTACTCCATTCAGAATGATGTCCACAAACATTAAGTACCTATTAATCAACAAAAATGTCTATATAATGAAAACTATAAATTATGTAAGAATGACAAAGACCTTAGGAAATGGAAAAATATCTTATGTGCTTGGGTTAGAAGAATCAGTGTTGACAAAATGACCATCATGCCTAAATTGCAAGATAGAATTCAATACAATCCCAATCCAAATCCCAATGACATTCTTCAAGGACTTATAATGGTCAATGATGTCTTTTATGGAATCATTAAACACTGAATTATCAAAGCTATACTGAGAAATAAGAAAATGGGAGGTATCTCATTAACTAACCTAAAACTATACAGCTATATCAAAACAGCATGGGAATAAGGATAGGCTCTTTGATGAGTGGGTTAAATCAAATACTCAGACAGATCCCTAGATCTATGATAAACTAATGTTTGACAAGAAAGCTAGGTACATGAGTGGAGTCATAATAGCCTGTTTAGCAAATTGTGTTGAGAAAACTGATAACATGCTTAAAAATCTGAATTCATATCTCATGCCTTCACAAAAATTAATTCAAAGTCCAAAGGATCAAAGACCTTGAGATTAGACAATAACCCATAAAATACATCAAGGAAATATTGAAATAATATCTTAAGATTTGGTCTCAAAGGTGTTTTCAATTTTTCAATGATCTGGGTCCATTGGCCAAGGCAACAAATAGAAGCAAAAATAAACAAATGGGACTTCATCAAATTAAAATGTGGCTAATAAAACACAGTTAAAACTAAAAGATGCTCAACTAAATGGGAGAAAGTATTTACATGCATAATATTCAAGATATATAAGCACTTACAAAGATTAACAACAAAAAAAATTCACAGACCCTATCAAAAACTAGGGAAAAGAAATGGATAGACATCATTGGATCATACTAGATCATCATTGGATGACAAATAGGTACATGAAAAAATGGTGTTTATCACTTGTTATCAGGGAAATACAAATCAAGATGACAATGAAATATACTAGTGAGAATAGCACATATTAAAAATAAATGGGAACAGTTTATTGGCGGGGATGTGGTGAAAAAAGTCTCGTCCTCTGCTTGTGAGAATGTTTCCTGTTTTACCTTGTGAGAAACAGTATGGAGGTTTCTCATAAAAGTAAGAATGGAGCTGCACATGACCCAACAATTTCACTTCTTAGTATCTACCCCCATGACACAGAAACATTCAAGAGAACATATGCATACCATTTGTTATTCATATTGTGCAGCACTCAGCACAATAGCTAGAATATGGAATCAACTGAGGTGCCCAACAACAGATGTGTGGATAATGAATAGAATACTACGCAACTGCAAGAAATGATTAGATCAAGCAATTTGCTGCAACTTAGGTGGAACTAGAGGATTTCATGCTGAATGAAGTGAATCAAAAGAAGGACAAATGCCAGATGATCTTACTAACTGCAGTGTATAGAAGAATAATGGGAAAAGGTAATGCAAGGTATCAAAGGGGCATACCCAGATTACTCTTAACTCTAGATTATAGAAATGAAAAGGACAGAGAAGGAAAGAAACTGGGGTGGGGAGGAAATAAGGATGGATAGAAGGTTGTGGGTAGGGGTCAGGAGTTCAGGAACATTGGTGTTGTAGCAGTGTGATATACACATATATATGTATACATGTGTATACACACATGTGTATTTATGTATATATATTTTATGTATATGTATATATAAAATAGCCAAAACTACATTGAGCAGACCCTAGGCAAAAAGAAAATGGATGTGATGTATTGTAATTATTAGTCATCAAAAACTCTCAGACATGTGATTTTTAAATTCTCATAATGAAAGTTCAGTGTACTGTGATTTATTTATTTTAGTAAATGATGGTAATTGGATCCAGGACTTTATTCATATACTCTTGGCTTTTGATTAAAGAGTAGTGATAAGAAGTAATAAAACAAGTGTAATGCAAGAAAATTTAAAAAATGCATTTGATTACTTCCCAGAACCTTCTATGCACACAGCATTTATTTTTTAGTAAATGAATGATTCTTCCATTAAAAAAATGGTCAGCTCACCATCATTCAGCATTTACAACTAGTTTTAAGACATCTACTGAGGACATACAGAGTACAGTGAGTAAGGTACTTTTTTTGAATGTGGTAGACCTGGGTTAGATTTCTAACACCACAACTTGTTCCTCCACTGAGCACAGCTAGGAGTGAACACAGAACCAAAAGCAAGTCCTGAGTAAGGCCAGGTGGGATCCAAAAACAATTTTTAAAACACATCTGCTAAAATCAGGGATATATATAGAAAGCAGTTTTCTTTATGTAACATCTGGATCTGGTTTCAGTACTTGGTATGGTTTTCTTTTTATCTATCCTTTATATTACACAATAAATCTCTAGAGTATTTAACTCTAACTTTATGTATCCTTTTTTTCATTCAGGATGTTTCATGAGAGTCTGCTCTGTATCAAACACTGTAAAAAAAAAAGAATAGGTATTTATTAACTTATTCAACACATAATGTCTACTATGTGACAGACACAATCCTGTGTTCTTTATGCAGCAGCAAACAAGACAATTATACTGCTATTTGCTTTCTTGAAGGTCACACCCAGCATTTTTCAAGGGTGACTCTGTGCTAGGGGGTCATTCTTTTCTTTTTTTTTTTTTTTTTTGCTTTGTGGGTCACACCTGGCAATGCACAGGGGCTACTCCTGGCTTTGCACTCAAGAATTACCCCTGGCGGTGCTCAGGGGACCATATGGGATGCTGGGAATCAAACCCAGGTCAGCCGCATGCAAGGAAAACACCCTACCCGCTGTGCTATTGCTCCAGCCCTAGGGGGTCATTCTTGATGGTGCTTAAGGAACCATGTGGTGCCAGGGATTGAACATGGCCTTCTACATTCAAAGCACATTCCAGTCATTGAGCTATCTCCAGTTCAAGGCTTATGCTATATTTTGATTGGGGGCCACATCCAGTGGTGGTTAGAGCTTTCTCCTGACTATTAGGGATCACTTATAGGGGGACTTGGTAGACCATATGAGGTGCCAGAAATCAAACCTGTGTCAGCTGCGTGCAAAGCAAGTGCCCTTCATGCTGTGTTATCTCTTTGGCCATGGCTTATGCTATTTTGAGAAACACTACTGTCAACATTTTTTTCTAGTTCAAGAAAGAGAGAAATGAACCTTGAATTTTTATATATTGGTTTCCCACAGATACTGAATAAGTGATTATGTTCATCTTAAAGTGATTTCTTAAAGTGATAAATTAAACTGTGCAGAATTCAAATTTTAAAGGATTGACAGGTTTGGAAGTTATTTTAGTCACAAGATGAATTATAGCTATAACATCTATAACACATGATTTCCACGGTACCCCTTTTGAGACTGTTTCTGCTCCCCCGCCCCCCCCCGCCATAATACTAATCTGAATTATGATCACCTTAGCAAGATGTTCAGCCAGAAAAAGAAAATTCTTGGAAATGAATTGATGAAATTAGTGTATTATGTACTAGCAGGTAGGGCTTTGCCTTGAGTGCAGCAAACCTGGGTTTGATCCTCAGCACCCCATGTGGTCCCCGAGCCTGTCAACAGTGAGTGATCCCTGAGTGCAGAGCCAGGAGTAAGCCCTGAGCACTTCGAGTGTGACCCAAAACAAAAAAACAAAAAAATTAAATTGAACATTTCATGTTAATGGTAGGGGAAAAAAGCACCATAGAGACTGGAAAGATAGAACAGCAGGGATAGTGCTTGCCTTGCACACAGCTGACCTGAGTTCAATCCCTTGTAGCTCATCTGGTCTCCTGAGCCTTACCTGGAGTGATTCCTGAGCAAGGGGCCAGGAGTAAGACCTGAGCACTACCAGGCGCACCCCCCACACCGAAAAAAATAAAAAAGAAAAAATGCACTAAAATTTTGAAAAATATAAAAAAAGAAACACTTTATATTGATATAACATCAATAATTTAAAATATATCTATACATAGTAAATCACTGTGTTTCCTCTGTCCAACAGATACCTGAAGAACCCCACATAATGAATTCTAGAGCTGCACTGGCCAGTAGGAGGCTGGCTTTTGGATTGCCTAGCTCAAGAATGCAGTATTGGTTATGTTGCTGATGATTGTGACCAAACTGCTGGCGGTGCTTTCTGTTTCAATTGACATTAAATAATGTGTCTTTAACAAAGAGTTTATATAAAAGAACAGCTGTGACACTGGAGGATTCTCTTCTAATCATGTGCAATATAAGAGACTTTTATTCAAGAGATAATGAAGAGCATTAAAATATTAAGGTATCATCGTTTCATCCTTTTGACATTTTAATGAAATCTAATTATCCCAAAAGGAATCAGTACCAATGATTATGAAAACCTAAGTGTGTGTTTCTAACAGGCCACCTATTGCTGTTTTCTTCTTTCATTTAGCTTAATCATGAGATACATCCATATTATATTCCATGTTTGGGATTATGTACAACTTTACTTGTGAAAGTGCATCCTGTACCAAAGGCTCTAATACATAGATTGGCCTATTTACATGTATTAGTATTTACATGTAAATATAAATAAGTGAAGTCTACACTGTGCCCAGACAAATGGAATTAAAGACAGACTTGCCTAAAGGAAATGTGCCTTGCTTGATGAAACAGTCTTTTATTTTTTGATTCAAACTGATAGATTGGAAAATCAGTCTTGTAGGTAACTTTTAAAAATATATTAGTACTTATTATATTGCTTGAGTTGTCTATATTAACCAAATTTTTGACACAGTTATAGTTTTAATAGTTTGTATATGCTCACTCAGTTTAGTTTTCCTAAGATGTTTGATGTGGTGAAACAAAGCACATTCTTAAGTATATATACAATATTCCATCTGTGTTTATAGAATTTCTTTCCAAGTTGTATTTGACTTATTTTCTATTTTTATATTCTTTTAGAAATGAAAATTTTTTCAATTAAAAAGCAAAGTTTTAGTTGGCAAAGTTTTTAGGAGGTTATGAAGATGATTTCCCATTTAGGTGACATTTCACTTCTGTGCCATTATTAATGTATTTACTGTGACATTTCAGCAGAATGGTAGCTATTTGTATATTATTTACTAAGCCTTAACTATGAGCATTTAGTGTAAAGACATTTTAATTTCCACATTTAATTCCTAAAATATTCTTGAACATTAATATTAGCCTGCTACTCAAATTCATAGCAGTGCTATTAAGTACCCTTCCATAATTTCAATTTCTATAAAATATTTACTAGCAAAACAAGTTTACATTCCTTTTCCATGCCCTGTAGAAGGAAACATGGTTGGCTAATTACATTCTTCACATATAAGAATTAGTAACTAAAGCTGTCTTATTCCTACTAACAACAGAACAAATAAATAGGAGATGCAGTTCACGTGACTTTCTTTAATGCAAAATCTAAAATTAATTTTGCATATATGATGGTGATTTCCCCATGGTGTGGTCAAAGTTTTAAACAAGATCATGCAGGGAAACGTGGAGTAATATAGTAAAGGATATGAGCTATATGAACCTTCAATCTGGATGACTTATAACTAGAGTAAAAATATAACCATCACTATGTTTTTCTTCTGGTATAGCCCTTGAAGCAGAAACACTGACCTAGAGAATAGTCAGCCCATTCCAGCCAATTTAGTACTTGTAACTAATAACCAGATTCTGGTTAACAGTTAAACAATTCCCCATTAACTATTGGGATAATGGAAACAAATCAATGAACTGTCATTTAAGAGGTCTTAAAATTCATATATTTTTAATAAGTAGGTGTTACGAAAATTATGCACAGGAACTACCTTCATAAAATACCAGTTACACAGCTTTGAGCATCATAGTTTGACATCATATCTGCTTGGTTGTTAAAACTAAAGTTTTAAGTGAAAATTAAAACTGAACTTACACACCAGAATGGTACTTGATGAGTAGACTGTCATAACAAGAATGGTTCACCAAATGTAGAGTAAAAATAGTATTGGTCTAGATCTCAGGAGACCAGGATTCTTACCCACTTTATAATGTGAGGCCTGGATAAGTCACTTACCTTTGCTAGGTTTCAGCTTCCTTTGAATTGCAAAAGAATGTGCTGGGCCAACTGATCTCCAAAGGCATTTCTAGCTCCCATATCCTCATTATATGATTTGAAAAGACTTCGAACTGTTCTTAAAGTACTCAGATTTTCTTGGACCTCTGAAGAAAAGAATAAATTGGAATAAGACCTAAGCCTTAAGTTTGTGATAAATACATCGTTCTTCAAATTGATCTACAGAAAAGGAAATTAGATATTTTTTTCTTCTCAAAGAATTGTCTCTGTTCATATTGGGAACATGAAAAGATAGAAAAACCTTTGGAAGGACTGGAGAGAGAGAGAGTGCAGTGGATAGGACACTTGCCTTGCACATAGCCGACCCCAGTTCAATCCCTGCCATCCCATATGGTCTCCCAAGCACGGACAGGAGTAGTTCCAGAGTATGGAACTAGAAGTAAGCCCTAAGCATTGCAGGGTAAGGCTCAAAATTCTCCCCCAAAAAAAAGAAAAGAAAAGAAAAGTATTTGGGGATTTGGAAATGATTTGTGAAATATCCAGAAAGGAGGAAATGTTATTAAATCAATAAAGTTCAATGTTAAGGTAATTTGAAATTGTACATGAACTACTAAAATAGTAACAGACTCTTACAGCAAATTTTTATTCTGGGAGTTGAAGAATGTAGGCAAGGTTGGATGGGCAAGGTTTGCCTTAATGATCTCTTGGTGTTTTTTCACCAGAAACAGTTTGGTAGAACTTTAGCAGCCGTCTGTGCTTTAGTGCCGGCTGTCAGTAACATATGTGCCCCCAGGGAAGGTCCCATTAGCCTCTCTACACCACAGTTTCATTGTGAATACAATGAAGATGTTGAATTTAGTAATCTGTGTGTTTCTTTACACCTTTGGAAAGTCTTTAACCTTTCATATTGTTGTGATATATGTACACAGTAAGCCCATGCTCCCCACCTATCACTAAGATGCCATAGTTTCTACTCCTGAGGCAGCAAGGCTGGAAACTAAAGTGTTTGTATTTCTAACATTGCCACTTGACCTCAGCAAGATGTAAAATATTTCAAATTTATTTTGAATTTTCACATGATTTAGTCATTATCATTTATCATTTCATGTTTGGATGTTGAGTTAGCTATCTAAACAAAATGTTCAAGTGAATCTTTTATTTGAATTTTTCTAGTTTAATAAACAGTTGGCCAATCAGAATCAAACATACATAACTTACCAATGAACTGTTTTTAGCTATACATTTTTTTCTATATTTAAAAAGCATATGCCCAATTGGTCCCTGAAGCAAGTAGCTACAATTTAAAATAATATTCACAAAATTTTGTGAATATCTTTATTCACAAAATACAAATACAAAAGAGGTTTGAGAGAGCTATATTATAATTATTTTTTCTCAAGAGTGAGAATTAAAATCAGGGTTAACCCAAATGATTCTGTTTGACTTTTGTGAACACTTGGGAAAAGAAGGGTTTTGTAGGTTTTGCACAATATAGATAGGTAAGAAGTACCTATAATCATTGAAAATAGGAATATATTATGGTTGTTGTTTTAATGATAGAAAGATTAGAGGAATGTTCAAATGTGGACATTAGGGGAACATTAAAATGATAGCAGTTCATTTGAAGAATGCAGAACTATTTTGTCATACTGAGATTATTTGTTCAGAGTCTTATATCCTTAGATATAAGGATATATGTCTTATATCCTTCCATACACATGAGGGTGGGAGGCGTTTTTAAAGTCTTCTATAATAATAGGAAATATAGATTTTGATTAGTGGATCAATTTATTAAGCATTTTATCTGATTATTTTTGTGAATCTGAATTTTCACTAAGTGTAATTGAGTCCCTATGTATTAGTGTCAGTGATCTTTGTGAGAAGTAATCTCATTTTTTTAAGTTAATGAGATTTGCTAAATTGTAGTTCTAGCATTATGTGCTAATAGTATAATAATGTATCTTACAACAATTTGTCATCTGACCATAATAAAAATACCCATAGTAGTATTTCTTCTGGTAAATAGTTTCCAAATTGTGATCTCTTAATGCTAGGCTTTGGGGAGGGGAAGTTAAGTGTTTTGTTTATGTAAAACTGTATTTTTCCTTCATGCCATGAAATTGTACGATTATCAACCAAAGGAATATCCTCTTCTTTCCCAAATTTAAGGGCACTGTAAAAACCATTTTTTTATTACCCCATAAAATGGTGTGATTTCTTGTAAGTTCCAACATATGTATATACTCAAGGGAAAGTAACCAGTGTATGCAGTATTTCTATGTATTACATTAAGTGTTTCGTAACAATTTATAAAATCTTATACAAGTAAAATGTATATGTTATAATAACAGAACATTTCATTTTTCATAGAGATAGCTCACATCTGTTTATTATATTAAAAAGAATCCATGTGTCTTATTCAATCATTAAAGTGTCTATATGAAGTAATTTATGCCATCAGAAATTTAAAGATTAAACAACAAAGAAGTATCAAATGACTTTATTCTATCAGTAAATGGCACTAACTTTTATGTTCTTTTCTCTGATCATCCTCTGTCATGTTATTTTTTTCCCCTATCATTGCAACTATATTGTAAAGTTTTATTTAAATTTAATTTTAAATGATATATGGGGTACTTTTAGATTTTAACTATAAGGTGTGGTTTATGTGATTAACAAACTTTAGATACTTTCAAAATAAAGTCTGTCTTCCTGGGGTGACAGCCAAACATTTTTCATTTCTCATCAAGGACATACTAGGTCCATGTACTCTAACCCCAACACTAAATCTTTACATCAAAATAATAGAATGAAAAATGATGTTCAGTGATCTTCTTAATCTTTTTTAAAATGTATCCTATGTGTGATTTCTGAACAATTGAAGCAATAATTATCCCAAGAAACTGTGGCCATTCTGATTCAAGGAAAAATGACTGGCATGAGCACCACAGTAAACATTTTAGCCTGTTGTTTTTCATAACATGTATTCTGTAATCAGGATGACAGGGAAGCGGGAATGACTCGAAAGTCTGACTTGAAGAAAACTCATTATTTTCTGTAACTATACAAGAACTGATTGTCAAGCATTACATGACAATGACATCTAGCTTTATTTAAAGTATATTCAAAAATATATCTTCAGATTTTTTAATCCACTTAGGTATCTTTCCAGATAAAATTAAAATCTGATGACTGCTTACTCTGAATATGAACATCCATGTGTTAATCCATGATATAATCACCACAATTTGATTCTTTTCTCAAACAACAGATACACTGTTACTGCTTCCCCTTGTACATCAACAGTCTGTCAGACACTCTGTACTTTTACTGACTAGCAATGCAATGTTAGTGTGAATATTTAAATGAAGCATATGCTATATTATAACAGAATTTAAATTTTTCTAACCTTAAAGTAAGTTCTCATCAAACTGATAAGTCAAATGTTATTTTGTATGGAATCAAATAGATATTCTTAAACCATGGTCATAACAAATAATGGAATTCTGAATAAAATATAAAGTAAAACATTTTATATTTTTCTATATCCATAGTCTCAACATTGAATGATGTTAATCTGTGATATATTAAAGTAAACTTATAAAAACCTCTTATATCATGTTATCTAGTACTTTTGTCATAGTAATTTTGTACTTGTTAAGTAAATATCAGTAAATACCTGTGAGTTGGTTGTGATATTTTCATTTGATCTATTTTTTAAATGTGTCATTGGATTTGTTTGATGTGTTTTCTTGCAAATGTTATATTCAAAATTCAATAAAATATTCTCAAAGTATTGTTACTCATATTAATAGTTCCAAATTTTCTTCCCTACATGTTTCCCTTCGTCCTTCCTGTCCTTTCCTCTTTGTCTTTCCTCTTTTCTTTTTTATTTTGCAAAAGGAAACATCAAAAGCTGGACCATGTCAACAGCTTATGTGCATCAGCTACCTCTGCAGATACTGTATGTCTTCCAACATTACTAGAGGAAAGACTTGGGCATTGCACTTAGCAAGATTTTTTGGATTCCATCATTGCCTTGATTATTCCACTGCTTCTGTGCACTGTTGAGACCCCAACTAGGGCTCAAGGAAGAAAATTTATAAATAACATATGTTTTCTTTCTTTGTGTCAGTTATATGAGGAAACTGGGCCAGAACCAACGTACACTTCTGAAAAAGTAATGCACATTATCAAAAATATGTATGGAGAATTTGCTGTGTGCCCTGCCCTGTTGAAAGTTCTGTGAGGGGTTATGAAGGTGCCCTGCTTCAGAAAGCATGTGTGATATACAATACATAGTTCTAAATTTGTAGATTAGTATTTTCAGTATGTAGATCCAGAACAGTCAAGTGTCAAATAACATCTTATTTTTCCATGTATATTCTCAAAGTATGATTAACATTTTTTACCTTAGCAAATTATACTTTCTATTTGCACTTACACACCCATTGTTCTTATTCTGTACTTGGCAATGTTGAGCCTAAATCTTTTTTTCTGAAAGAAGCTAGTTATTTCCCTGTGTTTGTGCTTTTGAAATGTCCACAAATGCTGCATCTCCAAAACAAAGTCCTCTTGTTCCTATCTGAAATTTTACTTTGATAAAAAAAAATGGGGGTGCAGATTTAGGCTGCTTTTTACTTACAGTAATTATTAAGGAATAAAATATATTTTACTAGACCTCTAGCTGAGTAATAATAGGAAATATTATTTTTAAGTGTTCTGCATACAGTTTTCTCTGTAAGGCATCATGAGTATTTCATTTTAAGGAACTAAATCTTTAATTTTGTTGTGAACATTTAGAGTGAATTAAGACATTTAGAGGGAATTAAGACATAGGGCATACAGTTACCTTTGAACCACACCCCATCTAATAGAATTCCTGTTGGACTTAAACAGAAATTAATTGCATAATTCTTGCTGCACATTCACTCTGATCCAGAGCCCTTTCAGTTCTAAATTCCCCTTTATTGTACAAAAAAAAGAATTCTGTACATTGTTTTGTGTTATAACCTTCCTCAATATTTTACTTTTATTTCTACTAGGCCTATATATCATTAACTTATGATTGGTTAAGTTAAAGAGGTTATTTTATTAAAAAACCAATTTTTTTCTAAAAAATATTCTTTGTTCACAATGAATGAAGAATACCTGACAACTTGAATTGTGGCAGAGGAGAAAAAAGACAAACAACCAGAAATCTCTGGTGACAATATCATTGCAAAATTTAAGGTCAGTGAGATCATTTGTTTAGAAATGAAGCCACAAAAGAAAGAAGAAAGTAAATAACCCAGAAACCTGGTTTCAAAACACACAGTTGCCAAGAAAATGACTATATTGGACACAGTCCATCAATGTCTTGTTCAATATGGTATAATTTTAGATGAAAATGAAAACCACAAATTGGCTCATAAACACTATCTCATTAACCTTTACAAATGTAGGTAAGTAGATCCCAGATATTACTAGTTTAATTTATGCTCATTTATGTTCATTATGCCAGCAAAAACAAAAAAAAACTAATTTCCACATGACCCAAATCCAGAACAATTAGTTTCTGCATGATGGAGGTTACTCAAAGAACCCGACAGGATCTGTAAACTGAGCTATCACTGTGATCCCGCTGTTCCTCGATTTACTCGAGCGGGCACCAGTAACATCTCTATTCCTCTCAGCCCTGAGATTTAAGCAGCCTCTCCTTACTTGTCTTTCCCAACGATTAGAGGCTCTTTCAGGGTCAAGGGAATAAGACCTATCATTACTGTTTTTGGCATATCGAATACGCCACGGGTAGCTTGCCAGGTTCTGCCCATGTGGGCAAGATTCTCTCAGTAGCTTGCCAGGCTCTCCAAGAGGTATGTATATATCTGATACTCTATTTGGGATATGAATACGCCACGGGGAGCTTTCCAGGCTCTCCCATGCAGGCAATAAACTCTCGGTAGCTTGCCAGGTTCTCCAAGAGGGAGAACTGGGCTATTAGATGTTGTGCAACCGCACTGCGGCTGAGCACTTCTGGGAGCTTGTTTTTATAGTCTCTGGATGTTGGCCATTGATGGAATTACACGGTGCTGGGGGCAATTTCTGGGTGTGACTGCCTAGCTACTGGAAAATGGGGAATCTTGGGGGAAGAGGCCCAGTCCCAATCCAAGAAGCTTTGGAGATCTCAGCCCCAGGTCCCGCACACCTGGGTTCCTCTGAAAATGATAAATATATCTATGTCTTCAATTTTTATTTATTTTATAGAGAAAGTGAGGAACTGTGAAGGAAAATGCTTGTGCTGTCCTTTGATATGTGGAGATGAAGGTGGAACTAATTAGAAGTTATTGCAATGTAGACACACTTTTTAAGCAGAGTTCATTTATATCTTATAATTTCTGGAGGCAGTTTATAAAGTGTTTTGGACTTTACATGCCCTAGTATTGAGAAAGCAATGATTTTGTCATTTTAATATGCTATTCTCTTCAGCACTTTCTTACCAAAGGGCATGTGTCTCATGATAAATCAAGCCAAGCTTCAACATGTGTAAGCAGCCAAAAAGGAACCTGGCCAACAAGTGCTCCAGGGCCATACCATACATGTATGCATAGACAGCTCCACAGGACACTCTGAAATACATGTTAATGGAATATTTGCTTTGACAATACTTATATTTTAATAAGAACATATATACATATCTTTACAGATTGCTTTCAAACTATCTGTAAAATGGCAGAAAATAGCACACACATATTTTATGCAGGGAGCATTTTGGGCCACACCTAGTAATACTTAGGGAGAGATCAAACATAAGCATCCTACAACTGCTGAATTATCTCTACAGGCCCAGCATACACTTTTTCTAAACAAGTGAACTAGATTCATCATGGTATAATTTATAATACCATATAACAATCCAAGATCATGCAGATAACAGATTTTAGTAAATAGCTAGAATCCGATGTCCTAAGCCCTTCTCCAAGATTCTTTGCTTAGCCACATTTCTTACCCCCTACATCTGCCCTCTCTCAAATTCTGGCCCTCTAAGGCAACTGAGGGAGTTGTCAGGGTCTGAAACAAAGCTTTTCCCTGGTATTGTCCTATACCACATTCAAGCTGACAAGTCTAGGATTGCTTGAGCATGCCCCCAAGACACAGTCTCTTTGCCTTAGTGTGAGGACCCAAAAGAAGTGAAAACCTGTGTTCTACAAACTTGTCCAAGCACAAATCCATGGATATATATTTAAATATCCTCAATATATTCAAAACTATGTATTGAGTAGCACTTATATGTCATTTTTTCCTCTCACTTTGGTAAAAAAATATTGTTGTCCCCTCCTATTCAGCTGCCACCTTAACTTAATCAAATACAGTGTTGCTTAAATTCAATGCCTTCACACTTTATAATCTTAATTAGTTTCTCTTTCCTGAGCCATATATCCAACATCAACTCTCTTTGTCCCTCTTTCTCCATTCAAAGACAGATTAACATTTTTTAAAAGCTTATACTTTCCACTCATTTGTTTGACATTAGATGGAACCATTATTACTATAAACCAATGTCCATCTCCACTGTCCAGAACGTCTCCAACATTTGAGAATAAAAAAAGCACTGAATGTTTTCTCACTACTAGTTTCTTTGTCATCCTTCAGTTCTTATCTGACCCAATCGCTCTGGACTTTCACATTATTGACCTTCACCTCCTTGGTTTCTGTGACAGGGTTCTTTTCCTTATTTCTTTTCCACCTCTTATCAGCCACATTCATAGACCTGTTTTCCTTTTGTTATTTCTTTTTTTTTTTAACTTTTTATTAAATCACCATGTGGAAAGTTACAAAGTTCTCAGGTTTATATGTCAGTTATACAATATTCAAACACCCATCCCTTCACCAGTGCCCATATTCCACCACCAGAAACCCCAGTATACCCCCCGCCCCCACCCCCTACCCCCTACTGTATAACTAATGAATTCACTTCATTTTTTCTTTACCTTGATTACATTCCATAATTCAACACAAAACTCACTATAGTTGTTAGAGTTTCCAAGCAAGAGAGACAGACCTACTACATTTGATAATTAGTTTTTCATTGCTGGAAATGAAGAGATATGTAGCCCCACTGCTACAAGTACATAACTCTCTCTCTCTCTCTCTCTCTTTTTTTTTTCCCTTTTTCCTTTTCCTTTTTTTTTTTTCCTTTTTCCCCCTCATCCTCCTTCCAGCGCCTCATAGTATGGTGTACGCCACGCCGCATCGGCCAGCATGGGGCTTTTGCTTAGTTCACAGTCCAGAGAGCTGGCTGCTACATTAAAAACATTCAATATTTCAACAAAAACTTACTGTTATTATTTGGAGTTTCCCCCCCAAGTCAGACCTGTTCAAAAGGAACCGTTTCACATTGTTGGCAATTATAAATGTTAAGTCGCGCGGACGCTGCTGCGTCCGCGTGGTTTTGGATTTCTGTATAAAGTCCAGGGAAAATTCCGCCAGATGCTGGAACCCCAATTTCTAAAGCTGTCTCTGGTTCCCGCTCGTTGCACATCCACCGGCTCTGCAGAGACATGGGCACCCGGGCCGAAAACCCGGCCGGCCGGAGCGGAGCCCCGGCCCTGGCGGGGGCTGGCCCTGTATCCCACGGCTGTTTCAAGTTCAAAGCACACATTTTTTTTTTCCCTCGCGCCAAAAGTTCATACCTTCTCAACGGACCCACAAAATGTCGGACACCACGCCGTCTCCCGGAGGGGAGAGAGACCAAGAAGGAAGGTTATTTCCTCCATTAGCCTATTTCTTAAGAACTGATGCTCCCTCATTGTTCTGACCTCAGTCCTCACCTTATCCTACAGCTAAGTTCTGCCTGAGCAATCCCAATCAAAGCTTAATTCTAACTACATCCCAAATCATGATAACCCACCCAGACACTCATATACCTCTAACTACATCCCAGGTATAAATTGTCTTCTCAGCCAATTATTTCCTCCCTGCTTATATTTTATTCTTAGAGAACATGCCAAACCAAAGCCTAGAAGGAACCGCTTAAACCCATGTAAGCCCATCATCTGTCCACAGGTGGCCACCTAAACTATCATTCTTTAACTTTTTAACACCTACATATTAGCACATGTTCCTTTGCACATAGCAGTTAAAACCAACGCAGTAGACAGTAGTTTTCAATCTTTCTATACCTGTGCACCTTGGACAAGTGGTTGAAGAACACTTGTCTAAATCAAACTGAACCAGTTAGAGGCTTTCTCCCTGGAATTTGGACTGGAGTCATGGAAACTTAGAAGTAGAAACAAATAGAGATCTACATCAAATAGCAATGAGCCACACTCAGCCTCTTGATAGGCCCAAACCCAGTTAATCTGTGTACTGATAAATCAGCAGCTTAATCTAGTAGGATAGCACAGGTAATGAAACATATCTGAAGCAGAACACCATACTAACTAGACAAAGTCCTAGTATGTGGAAGGCCCAACTCTACAACCTGCCACTGGAGCTTATGAGGTTCTTTAATTGTCCATAAGCCAGAATTGTATTACCCAGATGTATGGGATTTCCTGACCCACACAGAAAACTCAACCTTTGTGTAGCAAACTCTTTGTTAGAAATACAGGTTGGGGCCGTCAAGATGTGATCCCAGGGGCCACACATGTGTGCGGCCTCTCCGCAGCTGCACGAGCATGACTCCAGATGCCAGCTAAATTTTTCGGCATGGGCAGCTCCTCGCAGAATGTCTCCAGACTGAGAACTAAGCCGTGGCCCCATGCCCACCCAGAAGGGGAAAAATATTTCTCTCTCTCACCTCTTCCTTGCTGGGGGTGAAGGGCATGGTGACCGCCATATTATCAGGACCACAGAGGGGATTTATGGAACTGCAGCAATAGGACGCGAGGGTGCTCTTGGGAAGGTGGGTGGCACCAGCCCCACCTGCCACCAAGATGTGATCCTGTGGGCTGCACGTGTGTGCAGCCTCTCTGCAGCTGCATGAGCGTGACTCCAGATGCCAGCTAAATTTTTCAGCATGGGCAGCTCCTCGCAGAATGTCTTCAGACTGAGAACTAAGCTGAGGCCCCATGCCTGCCCAGGAAGGGAAAGGTATCTCTCTCTCTCTCTCTCTCTCTCTCTCTCTCTCTCTCTCTCTCTCTCTCTCTCTCTCTCTCTCTCTCTCTCTCTCTCTCTTCCTTGCCGCGGGTGAAGGGCGTGGTGACCGCCATATTATGACAACCACAAATGGGGTTTACAAGCTTGCAATGATCCAATACCTGGAAGAAATCTCCCTGGACTTAGTTGCTAAAGTACAGAAATCCAAAACCTCATATCTCTTCACAACAGGTCTGACCCTAGTGGGGTACTCCTAACAATAATAGTGAGGCTTGTGTTGAAATATTGAATGCAACCAAAGTAAAGTGAAATTTATCAGTTACAAGGCGGGGGGGGGGTGGTGCGGGGGGCAGGATGGGAGGTGTACTGTGTTTGTTTTTTTTTTGGTGGTGGGATATGGGCATTTGTGAAGGGATGGTTGTTTCAGCATTGTATAACTGAGACTTAAGCCTGAAAGCATTGTAATTTTCCACATGGTGATTCAATAAAAAAATAAAAATTAAAAAAAAAAAGAAATACAGGTTGGTTCCTAGATTGCCCAAGATACCTCCATTCATCCTATCCAATCCAGAGTGACTCATTTCCTGCGTTCAAAACTATGTCCCACCCTAATAGTACACTTTTCCTAAAGAGAAAAACCACTTCCTCTACTCTTCAGAAAGTTGTTCTCAGATTTCTCCTTCTCACTCATTATTCATAGTCAATATATATATTGGGTCACACCTAGCGATGCACAGGGGTTATTTCTGGCTCTGCACTTAGGAATTACTCCTGGCGGTGCTCAGGGGACCATATGGAATGCTGGGGATTGAACCTGGGTTAACCGCGTGCAAAGCAAATGCCCTACCCACTGTGCTATCACTCCAGCCCCAATAGTCAATATATTCTTGATGCTACTTCCTCCATTCCTTTCACCTCTGAAGTGTTTCTGTCTTCATGTTGCTTGCCTGCCTATTTTATGTGGTTGTCTGGTAAATTTTTTATGCTCCTTGTAAACTACAAATATACTAGTGACTCACCTGGCTTAAAGACTTCAATGCCTCTTCCTTTGTCTTTACAGGATAAAAATCCAAATTTCTTAGCCAAGGCCCTTCATAATCCAGTTCTTGTCAATTTTCCTGACTTTATCCCCATCACTCTTTCTTAGGTACTCTAGAATCTTATCACCCTTAGTTATTCTTAGTTTCCTATATGTAGTAGTCTCCCCAATATAGTTTCATATTTCTTGTTCCCTCTGTTCACACTTTTTTCCCTGATCTATATATCCACATTGTTCTCATCTGCCAATTATTTTTCAAGACTTGCTTTAGGTGAAATATTTCAGGAAGGCCTTGGTTCACAATTTCACTGATGCCATCTCTGTTAAAGAACTGAACACAAAATAATACTCTCGATTCCTTTGTCTCCTTTGCAAAATTATGAGCAACTTAAGAACTCACTCTGTGTCCTACTCATTTTTGTATCACACATATACATTGCATATAAAGGATGTTCAATACTCATCCATTGAATAAATATTCAACTGAATAATAGAACTTCTTTAGTTTCTTTTTATTGAATCACAGTGAGATACAGTTACAAAGCTTTCATGTTTGAGTTTCAGACAATGATTGAACACCCATCCGTCCACCAGTGCACATTTTCCACCACTAATGTCCCCAGTATCATCCCCCCTCCACAACCCAAACCCTCCCCCTGTCTCTATGGCAGACAATTTCTCCCATACTCCCTCTCTACATTAGGGCATTATGGTTTGCAATACAGATACTGAGAGGTTATCACATTTGGTCCTTTATCTACTTTCGGCACACATCTCCATCCTGAACGATCCCTCCAACCATCATTGACTTAGTGATCCCTTCTCTATCCCAGCTGCCTTCTCCCCCCAGCTCATGAAGCCGGCTTCCATCTATGGAGCAATATTCCTAGCGTTTGTGTCTATTGTTCTTGGGTATCACTCTCATATTGTTATTTTATGTTCCACAAATGAGTGCAGTCATTCTATGTCTGTCCCTCACTTTCTGAAACAAATGGGACTACATTAAACTAAAACTTCTGCACCTCAAAAGAAACAATGAATAATGGAATTTTTGACCTCAAAGAAGTAGTGAAAGCAGAGCAAACCAAAGGTTATGGCACATGAACAAGTGTTATAGCAGATAGGTTCAAGGTATAGAAAGAAGGGAAAGACAAACAACTCAAGGTTCTTCAAAATATAAAACAATTCAGGTTTGACAAAGAAGTATAAAAGACTGAGAGAGATGAATAAAAAAGGGGGAGAACATCAGGTCTTAAAATCAGTACCCATTTCTTATCCTTCCCAAGTTCCAAAAGCTGCCATGTATTTATCCACCTCTTTTAAAAGACTTTCCACATTGGATGCATAAAACAAAAACACTCCAAGGAAAATAGATAGTATCTTAGCAGTGCAATCACTGTATCACTGTCATCTCGTTGTTCATCAATTTACTCGAGCGGGCACCAGTAACGTCTCTATTACACTCAGCCTTGAGATTTTAGCAGCCTCTCTTTACTCGTCTTTCCCAACGATTGGAGGCTCTTTCAGGGTCAGGGGAATGAGAACTATCATTACTGTTTTTGGCATATCGAATATGCCACAGGTAGCTTGCTAGGCTCTGCCATGCAGGCAGGATACTCTCGGTAGCTTGCCAGGCTCTCTGAGAGGTATGTATATATCTTTTTACTGTATTTAGGATATAAATATGCCATGGGGAGCTTACAGGGCTCTCCTGTGTGGGCAATAGACTGTTGGTAGCTTGTCAGGTTCTCCAAGAGGGAGAACTGGGCTATTAGATGTCATTTCCGGGAGCTTGGTCTTATAGTCTCTGGATGGTGGGATTACAACAGCACCAGGGACAGTTTGTGGGTATGGCTGCCAACTACTGGAAAATGGGGGGGTCTGGGTGGAGAAGGCCCAGTCTCGATACAAGCAGGCTTGGAGATCTCAGCCCCAGGTCCTGCATACCTGGGTTCCTCTGCCAGTCCCTTCATGCGTGAGGCTCGTCCGAACGTGTGGAGGGGCCTTGAGCATGGCTGTGGCTGGGTTCTAGAGGTCTTCAACTGTCAAGGCTCTGCTTGGGGTGGGGAGGGAAATGCAACCCGTCCCCTGCGAGGGGCCCCAGTGAAGACAGCAAGACATGGGGGCAAGAGACTGTGTCGCTCTTTTCCAGGAGCTTGGTTTTATAGTCTCCGGATGTTGGCCGGTGGTGGGATTACGCAGCTCCAGGGGCAGTTTGTGGGCGTGGCTGCCTAGCTACTGGAAAATTGGGGGTCTGGATGCAAACATAGAAGTGCAAATGTTTTTAAAATTCAAACTTTCACAGTACTTAAAAATAATTTGAATTCAATAAAACTTCAAATATGCTTCTCTTTTGGAAATTTTCCCTCTTAAGTTTGAGACACATAAGTAATGTTGAGGAAATCAATCTGTACTTTCAAGTTAGCCACACTTATTTCATCCAGTTACTATTTTAGAAGATCTGTTTATTATTATTATAACCTTTCAGGATCTTTTTGTAAGACTCAGAAACAGGAAATAAAATTTTTTGTCTCCAACGTAATTTTAACCTCAGAGTTTAAACTTATTTAGTAGTTTCTGGGCTTCTTCAGAGGGCTATTTCAACCTCCAGTCTTTTGAAGCATTCCACTTCAAATGTGCACAAATGGCACAGGATTTGTCTGTTGATATCTATATGAATCATCTATATATATCCCATTTCATATGAATAATTACTTATTCTTGTAGAACCTACTAGAAATTAACCTTCAGGATGCATCAACTTTTATATAATTATAACCATCAAGAACTATAGACTAAGACTTGAGATATTGATAATCCTAAATAGAACTACAACACAACTGAAAATGTGAATTTTCTTACCTGAAATATTGAGAAAGAATACAGATTTGCTGTAAAGTAGAATGCTAGCTCTAAAGATTGTGAGTGGAACTGAATCCATGTAATTCATTGTAACTTCTTCAGATCTAATAAAGAAGAATTTAGAGATCCAAAGACTAAGATATAATTAAAGTAACTTGGTGTTGGTGATTAATTCAGTGACAAATTATAAGGCTGTTACTGTAATGGGTTTTCACTAGCTTAGAAGGAACAAAGCTCTTCTGTTTAAAAGATAGGTCATGATAGCCATTTTCAGATAGATCTCATTTCATTTTCTCCCAACTGTTATCTCCCAACTGAGATGATTTTAATCCAGAATCCATTGTGTGCTTTCTATTTGAAAAAAAATTATAACATCTTTAAGATCTCAAATTTCTAACGCTGCATAAAAACATTGAATTTTGGGAGGTATATTCAGGTCAGTCTCCATCATCTTTTCTCGTTGATGTTACCAGTTGACTGAATAAAAATCTACGAGAGTTAAAGAGGCCACCAAAAGGACAATCCATCACCATTAGCATGACATAGTTTGATCTGTGGGCCTTTTGAAAAATAATGTCAACCTTAATAACCTATAAGAAATTATTTCTTTTTCACTAATATAGATGCAATACTGACATAAAATAAAGGGGGTAGATTACAAGGCTTGATCCAATTAGATGACCTTTCTAATAGAATGCACATATATAAATCTCTGCTTTCTGGAATTATCCTCTATCTAGAATCCAAGGATATGTGCTTCACATTTCCTTCTCTAAGATCTCTTATTCCTTCAAAGGTTACCCATTTTCCAAAGAAAAGCTCACAACGACTAAGATTTTTTTTTTAATCACAGGACTTGTAATTGTGAGTCACTGGCTGATTCATCTTACAATGTAGTTAAACCTCTCATCTTATGACTTGGACCTTTAATTCTTCCACTGGTAATTCGGAAGTGAGCTTGCAGCTGGTATATATCACTATTATTGTTAGTTGTTAAAAAACATGTCAGAGTTTTGTTTTGAGGCATTTTTCTTTTTGGCTTAGACTGAAGAGATTGCCAGAGATTTATAGTAGGAAAGCAGTGCTGTTACACAGGAATAATAATTTCAAGTTAATGTTTTAATAATTATGTCGTTATTTGGCTCAATTTCACTTGTGTTTTGATCCAATAATAACCTCCAAATATTTCAAATAAATCAACACACACACAAAAATATCAAACACGATGAGCTTTATTGGGTCCTAAAAACACTTCAAGTAAAAAACAAAGTATATCACACTTGGAAAACCCTTGCAGTCAGGCACCTCTGAGCTTACTGATAAAAAGTTGAAGAATTGAAGTTTTACTTTAATTTCTTTGTCTAAAAAATACTTGGGAAAAAAAGAAACTTGTAGTCCATGCTGGTTGGACTTTGTCTCAGCCTTCTTTAGGAGTCCAGTCCTGTTCTGATTAGGCAATTCTGTCTTTGTATCTGAAGAGATACAAAGAAGAAGCCCCTTCCTGTAAACCAATGCCTCTGTCTAAAGGCATCTTTGAGAAAAAAAACAGCCTTATAAGCCTCCTTATAAGCTTGACGGTGCCCAGGGCCCAGTAGCACCAGCAGCACTTCTGTAAGAGTAGTCAGATATGAAGAATCTCACACTCTAACCCAAGCTGGGTGAATTAGAATCTGAATTTTAACAGAACCCCCAAATGACTCATATATACACAAAGGCTTACAGAGCACAACCACTGGAGTGCTACTACATAACCTCATTCAGAGGCCCTCCACCTGTGAGCCATCAAAATGAATAAACAATATCTTAAGTTCAAATAACCCACAGTGCTTCTTAATTCATACAAAAATCCATAAATTTTATAAGGCCCAAAAACAACATGGCAAAAATAAATATTTTTATTACTGACACTAAAAATTTTAAATCTATTACTTTTTATATTTCAAATTAAGGTGGTTGAAAGCTTGCTACAGGTGTGTGGGGGGGGTAAAGGGCAGTTAAGATAGAGAAGGAACCAGTATGATAAAAATAGTTGGAAATGATCACTTTGGACAGGAACTGAGGGTTGTAAGTAAAGGGATATGCCTGATAACCTTTCAGTATTTGTATTATAAACCATTTGCCCAAAAGGAGAGAAAGAGAGAGAGGGAGAGAGAGAGAGAAAAAAAAGTGCCTGCTACTGGGGGCAGGGTAGGGAGTGGAAATTGAGGACATTGGTGGTGATAAATGTACACAAGTGAAGGGACAGGTGTTGGAACATTGTATGACTGAAACCTAATCATGAACAACTTTGTAACTATGCATCTCACTGTGATTCAATTAAAAATAATATTTAAGTTAAAATAAAATTAGATTCTACTTTTCAATGTAGCCTCAATATTTCATTCCCATTCCATTAACCAAATGACCCAATCTAAACTCTTCTACCAAGTCTCTCCCTCAACAGGTGTAAACTCCAGCTTTGAACCAATCTTCATAGATGTTGATGAACTGGCAACATAAAAATTCTTATCTATCAAATTCTGGTTACCAATGATAATGCATTTTAACAGGGACTGCTCTAAATCTTTACCTATTTAAGCTAATTGGATCCTCAAAATAACTCTGTAAGATCAGTTCTATATTATAACCCCCATTTTAGAGATGGAAATTTGATATACTCATTATCTTAACACTTAGGTAATGAGTTTCAAGTCATAAAACTCAACTGTGGCAGAGATGGGCTCATAAGCCAGTTCCAGAGTCCAGGCACTTAGCCCTAAAGCCCCATGATCACCAAATGACTAATCTGTAGTAAGTCTGCTCCTTACAATCATTCTACAATTTCAATAGTGTACAGGTGAAAACACTGAGGTCTCATAGCTGATAAATGATGAAGCCTATTTTCACCATGATTCTCTGACTCCTTTGCTATTGCAAATCTTAGCTGCTACTTGCAGACTGTCTACAACATCTCAGTTGGTGAGACTGAGTATCCTTGTCAGAGGGACAAAGGTAAGAATTCACTTCCACCTTCTCCCCCTCAGCCAAATCCAGCCACATTCATATTTTATTTATGGTTTATTTTACCAGGCTGGGTTTTTTTTAGCCCTATCAGCTATGCTGCTTCAGATATTCAGATGGAACCCTAGTCCTGAACACAGATATTTGACAAAGTGCTGGCTCTGGAGGTCCTCCTTGCTGCCTGCCTAGAAAGCCATATTTGAGTCATTAGTATTCCGGTCAGACAGGAAACTGTTCTGACAGAGCTGCAGTAGAGCCTTGCGTGCTATAAATAGCAATTTTATTAAAATGTAGAAAAATTGTTGAGGAACGTAAAGAGGTGGGGGTGGAGTTGCCATGGCAACTAAATCTTTCCTTCTGTTTTCAAAGAGCAGGAAAGACTAGAGAATAGTAAATAAAGAAAACGAAATAAAGGCAGTCAGGATGACACATGATCGCACACGAAGTGAGACAACTAGGGCAGACTAATTTCAAAAAGAGGGATGAGCTCGGCAGAGGGAGGGTCCACTAAGGGGAAGACCTTCCTCAAAGACCAGGGAGCCCGGCCATCTTTGCTCTCAGCCATACTCATGGCTCAGACACAGATTCCACCCCACAAAGGGGTCCTTGACATATGATTTATGGACAAATGACTGTCTCTCACATGAAGAAGATGTCCTGACACATCCCTGGGAGCTGTCTTCCATGACCTCTGAGTCTATTTCTAAGTTTGTGTTCTGTAATCTGTTCTGCAACCAATCTCTTTTTTTAGCGATGGTTGATTGACCTAGGCACATGAAGAAAGATCAGAGCCATACAGAACTCCACACACTCATAAAACATGAGCTCTGGACACATAAGAAATCCAAAATATATTATTAAGGGTAGCCAGGATGAAAGGAGAGTCCAGAACTTTCCAGGCTACCAGGATCTACATTTTGTCTCCTTTGATGCATAGCCATGATCTCAGCAGTCTGGAATTACTCTGATCCACAGTCGCCAGTGAAATCTGGTGTGCAACTTAGACTAAAATTAATTAAAATCCCAGCAAGAATTTCCCATCTCTCTTGGAGAACGGAAATGATCCTGAGGCTTTATGCAATTTTAGTCTGTCTCCATCACAAACTATGGCATCTTGAACAATGTACTTATCCACATTAATTAACACTCCCGTTTCATGTGTGAGGTATGTGTGTGTGTGTGTGTGTGTGTACAGGGAGGTGTGAGAGAAACAAAAAGTTTATGTAGATATACACAAAAGCAACTAGCTCCAAATCCAAATCATTACTGCTAATGGCAAGAAGCAATGCTAGAGATTAACAAAATGAACTCCAAAAGTCATTTTAATAAGGTCACACCCAGCAATGTTTGAAACCCTGGGTCACATCACATCTTGATTCAGTGAGCATCAGTGGTGCTTATGGTGCTCCACAGTCACCAGGATCACACCCCAACAGCGGGAGATTGAACTCAGAGCCTTGCACATGCTACATATATACAATACCTCCTTTGTGATGAATGAAACATAGTGGTAGAGGAGACTTCTAGTAGCAGACGTTTGAGGTGATTTTTAAATGAAACTACCTTGTCTCCCACTCACTCTGAGGGAGATCACAAGGGATACACAGGCTTGAACTGGATTGGAATAGGCACCAACTCTCTCAGTTGAGTATCAGAGTATTAGAATAATGATACTCTTTTTTTTATTAGTGAATCATCATGAGGTACAGTTACAGAGTTACAAACTTCTATGCTTGCATTTCAGTCATATAACGGTCCATCCCTCCACCAGTGCCCATTTTCCACCACCAATGGTCCCAGCATCCCTCCCACCATCCTCACCCCACTCCCCCACCCCTATCCCACCTCTGTGGCAAGGCATTCCCTTTTGCACTCTCTCTCCTTTTGGGTGTTGTGGTTTGCAATAGAGGTATTAAGTGGCCATCATGTTTAGTCTATAGTCTGCTTTCAGGGTACGCCTCCCATCCCAAATGGATCCTCCTAGCACCATTTATTTGGTGAGCCCTTCTCTAACTGAACTGCCTTTTCTCCCAGTCTGTGAGGCCAGCTTCTAAGCTGTGAAGTAATCCTCCCAGTACTTATCTTTAATAATCTTGGGTGTTAGTCTCCCATTCTGTTACTTTATATTCCACAAATGAGTGCAATTTTTCTATGTCGGTCCATCTCTTTCTGACTCATTTCACTTAACATGAAATGAGTCTTATATAGATGGATCAACTTTCCATGTTGATCCATCTATATGCAAATTTCATTACTTTATCTTTTCTAACAGCTGCATAGTATTCTATTGTGTAGATGTACCAGAGTTTCTTTAGCCAATTATCTGTTCTTGGGCACTCGGGTTTTTTCCAGATTAAGGCTACTATAGAATACTGATACTCTTGAGACACACAAAAGAATCTCAGAACTGAGCAGCTCACTGCAGAGATGTCTCTGGAACTTGCGCCAGGCTGATTTCACCAGGGTGCTTCAAATGGGAACAAGCATTGTCCCTCCACCTTACCCCTAGAAATCCCGGCAGCCACCAACTTCCAGAAACTAATGAGAAGTGCAGGTATGCGGGATCAGTGATGACAAACTCCAGGCCTCAAGAGATAGGTGATGGTCCAGCCCTTTCCATCTCCCTGCCCTATGGGACCCTGGATGTCACACCCACATAATGCCTCCAGCTGCTATTTAAGCTCATTGAATACCATGATCCAGAGACACACAAAAGAATCTCTGAACCAAGCAGCTCATGACAGAGATTTCTCCAGACCCTAATAATCTAAAATTTTAGAATTCTAGGCCGCAAGAGCAGCCACACAACATCTTATGCTATTCATAACAAGCAATGCAAAATAAATTATCTAGCATCTGCCTCTTCAGCAGGTTTGAGTGGTGGCAGGAAAATTTAAAATAATAGCGCTGGGAAAGTGTAATGGTGGTGAGACTGATATCAATATAATCCATCATTGTGAACAACTTTATGAAAATAAAATTTAAAAAAATACTGATGCTCTTAAGTGTTCTTCAAAACATCTGCAGATTCAGTTAAAGAAGCTAATGAAGGGCACCACTTATTCACAATTTCAAACTATAAGCCACAGCTTGGTGGTTTTCCTGTATTAAGTCAAATATGCAATGGTACAGTAGAATCCTTTTCTACCAGCCTGAGAATGCTTTTGTCTAGTCTTATCATAGTCTCTTTCCACACACAGATACACACACAAACTCATATATATACTTCTGCTAATTTTCCAAACCTCCCCTTTCTCTTTCCTTTTCTGTTTAGTCATACAGACTCTTTTGCTTCTATTTCATCTGAATTTATCTTACCAGGGGCAAGAGTATCTTTCACTAAGCCAACCTTCTCTTATGACTTCTGGAAAATACCATCATGCTTTCAGTCACCCAGACAGGAAATTATAATTCATTCCTCTACCTCCTACACCCACAATATTCTTGAAATATAAAATAGTCCAGCTCTGAAACCTTTTGCTGTTACCCTCTTCAAAAATGTCCAGTCATCCCCAATGACTATAGATGGAACTTCAACTCTCGTCCTGTCTTTGTATTTCATCTCTTTGCTGGGAACTCAAACCACCACTTCCTCCCACAGTTTGCTGCAACCAACTAGTCTCTCTCCTTTTCACAAATATATGCCAAGATTTACCTGTCCCCACCATGCCATTATTTATACTATTTCTGATTCCTCAAAAACTTCTAACCAAAACACATGAGATCTTTCTGAACTTCCCTACCCCACATTGAAGAGTCTTACTGAGTTTGGGTGATATTTATTTTATTCTCTTTGGTTTTGCTTTTATAGAGTTGTGGGAACCACCAAGGCCACACCTCATGTTGCTGGAGAGAGGGAGGAAAGTAATGCTTGGGAGGGAATCCAGGGACTCACACAGGGACTCTCACTTACTGAGAAAGGAAGCCTGTTTCCCATTGGAAGCAGCTCCATTTGTAGCTATCTCCATCTCACACTTTAAAGATTTAAACATTCCTGACAATTCTGGGCTCATTCTACAGAAAGGAAGTTATACACAATCTGTTCCCACTTAGGTTCACCGAAACTAAGAGATAATGAACAATACCTAATGCAAATGGTCAAGCAGATAACCCAAAAGGCCTACACCAGCCATACCACTCTGTATGAACTTTACATTCTCTGTAACATTTTTGTCACTTGAAAAGTAACACGAAGACCAAGTTTTCCCAAAAAAAGCCCAAAAAGTGAGCTGTAAAAAACTAAAGCTCGCCAAGGGGTGAGTGCACTCTCGGGCTCTCTGGGCAGCTGTGCCTCACCGCCCACGTTCAGTGCTCTGGAACCGCTGTGTATGGGCTGGATCGGGACAGCCGTTGGCCAAGGACAGGCGAAGGAAGAACGAGGACCAAGCTGGTTGCTGATTAGTTACCATTTATTCAATCTTCCATCTTTCTCATCTCCCGCACTCCCAGCTCCATCCTCTCTCTGGATCAACTGCTGCCTCTTTCCATCTCTCTCCTCCCTTTTTCCTCTATCGCCCTTGCCCCTAGGTTACACCCAGCCAGGTAGCGAAATCAACATAAAAAAGCCCTTCCTGAGGGCAGGGCATTCCAAAGCCCTTCCTGACTCTTAAGGTTTTTTTCTTTTCCTTAGTCCAAGAACTTATTCACATATGAATACTAGTTATTTTTGTATGGACATAGCAAGAGATGCATTAAGCTTGCAAGGCAGCTCTCCTGGCAACATCTTGCCACAAGCTCAGACCACAGCACTCAGGCCAGATTAATCATTCCTCACCCTAGCAGGGTCCGAATCTAGTTATCACTGTTTGGATCATGACAACATTTGTCCATGATCAAGCTCTTAACTTACAGTTAAGAATGAGGCACTTTGGCCAGGCCCATCTCGATGCCAGGGTAGCACACAACTCACCGCTTGCCCTGGGTCCTTCTCGTCCCCCGTCGGGACCCTGCTTTGGGGGTGCTAGGAAGTAAGGGCAGCTGAGGCTTAGGTCAAGAGATCAGATGCCCTGGAGGAAAATATCATGTAGAGTCAAATGACTCCCAGGTTACAAAAGCATAACATTTGTTAAGTCTTCCTGTGTCCATACAAAAAGGACTTGCTCTGAATAAACTATGCAAAGGACTCAAGGAGAAGAGAAAAACAATGTTTACAAGTCAACAGAACACTAAGAAGCTACAAATAAACAGAGGAATGGGAGCACTGTGATGGGAGTAACAGTGCTAAAGCTAAACTACCTGAAGCTTTGTAATCCTACAGTGAGCCATACTTAACTTAGCCCTATACTACATTTCTCTCTGCATGGGGAATTTATTTCCCTTTCTCTTCTACTTTTCTATAAACTTTTCTATTTTCTCACTTTGTCTGAGTATCTTTATTTCTCAATATCTTCATTCTTTTTGTTTTTCTGTGATGCTCAGAAATTACTCCTGGCAGTTCTCAGAGGACCATATGGGCTATCAGGGATGGCATATGGGCTAGATGCATGCACAGCAAATGCCCTGCCTGCTAAACTATCATTCCAGTCCCAATATCTTCATTCTTTTTTTTATTGTCCCTCTTTTTTATTTATTTTTTAATAAGTGAGTCACTGTGAGGGTACAGTTACAAATGTACCCATCCTCGTGCTTGTGTTTCCCTCATACTATGTTCGAGAACCCATCCCTCCACCAGTGCCCATTCTCCACCACCAATGAACCCAGTATCCCTCCCACCCTCCAATCCCATCCTCCCCCACCCCACCCCGCCTCTGTGGCAGGGTATTCCATTTTGTTCTCTCTCCTTTTGGGTGTTGTGGTTTGCAATAGGGGTATAGAGTGGCCATCGTGTTCAGTCTCTAGTCTACTTTCAGCATGCATCTCTCTTCTCGTGTTCCCTTCTCTAGTCAGGCTGCCTTTCCCCTAGCATGTGAGGCCAGTTTCCAAGCCATGGAGCCAACCTCTTTGTATTATATACTACTATTCTTGGGTGTTAGTATCCTACTCTGTTATTTTATATTCCACAGATGAGTGCAATCTTTCTGTCTGTCCCTCTCTCTCTGACTCATTTCACTTAGAATGATACTTTCCATGTTGATCCACTTATGTGCAAAGTTCATGACTTCATCTTTGCTAACAGCTGCATAGTATTCCATTGTGTAGATGTACCAAAGTTTCTTTAACCAGTCATCTGTTCTCAGGCACTTGGGTTTTTTCAAGATTCTGGCTATTGTAAACAGTGCCACAATGAACATATAAGTGCAGATGTCATTTTGACTTTACTTTTTTGTTTCTCCTGGATATATTCCCAGCAGTGGTATTGCTGGATCAAGTGGAAGCTCAATTTCTAATTTTTTGAGAAGCATCCATATTGTTTTCCAAAAGGGCTGAACCAGTTGGCATTCCCACCAGCAGTGTAGAAGGGTCCCTTTCTCCCCACATCCTCTCTAACAGTGGTTGCTTTTGTTCTTTTGGATGTGTGCCATTCTCTGTGGTGTGAGGTGGTATCTCATAATTGTTTTGATCTGCATATCCCTAATAATTAGTGATGCAGAGCATTTTTTCATGTGCCTTTTGGCCATTTGTATCTCTTCCTTAGAAAAGTTTCTGTTCATTTCTTCGCCCCATTTTTGGATGGGGTTGGATGTTTTCTTCTTGTACCCTTGATATCAACCCTTTATCGGATGGGTATTGGGTGAATATCCTTTCCCATTCTGTAGATTGTCTTTGTATTTTGGTCACTATATCTTTTGCAGTGCAGAAGCTTCTTGGTTTAATATAGTCCCATTTGTTTATCACTGTTTCCACTTGGTTGGTCAGTTGTGTGTCAACTTTGAAGATACCTGTAGCTTCAATATCATGGAGGGTTTTGCCGACCTTGTCTTCGATGTACCTTATGGATTGTGGTCTGATGTTGAGGTCTTTAATCCATTTTGGTCTGATTTTTGTGCATGGTGTCAGGTCGAGGTCTAAATCCATTCTTTTGCATGTGGTTGTCCAGTTATGCCAGCACCATTTGTTAAAGAGACTTTCCCTATTCCACTTCACACTTCTTGCTCCCTTATTAAAGATTAGATGATTATACATTTGAAGTTTTGTGTAGGGATATTCCACCCTGTTCCACTGGTCTGCAGCTCTGCCTTTGTTCCAATACCATGCTGTTTTAATTGCTAGCTCTTTGTAGTAAAGTTTAAGGTTGGGGAAGGTAATGCCTCCCATCATCTTTTTCCCAAGAATTGTTTTAGCTATCCGTGGGCATTTGTTGTTCCATATGAATTTCAGGATTGCTTGATCCATTTCTTTGAAGAATGTCATGGGTATCCTTATAGGGATCACATTTAATCTGTATAATGCTTTGGGGAGTATTGCCATTTTGACAATATTGATTCTCCCTATCCATGAGCAGGGGATATGTTTCCATTTCCTCATGTTGTCTTTTATTTCATGGAGTAGCGTTTTATAGTTTTCTTTGTAGAAGTCCTTTACTTCTTTAGTTAAGCTGATTCCAAGGTACTTGATTTTCTGGGGCAGGATTATGAATGGGATTGCTTTTTTCATGTCCCTTTCCTCTGTCTCATTGTGTGCAAATAGGAAGGCCATGGATTTTTGGGTATTGATTTTATAGCCTGCGACTTTACTGTACAAGTCTATTGTTTCTAAGAGTTTCTTAGTAGAGGTTTTAGGCTTCTCTAGATATAGTGTCATATCATCTGCAAATAGTGAGAGTTTTATTTTTTTCTTTTCCTATCTGGATGCCCTTAATATCTTTTTCTTGCCTAACAGCTATTGCAAGTACTTCCAGCACAATATTGAACAGCAGTGGTGAGAGTGGGCATCCTTGTCTTGATCTTAGAGGAAAGGCCCTGAGCTTTTCCCCATTGAGGATAATACTTGCCATAGGTTTGTGGTAAATGGCTTTGACTATCTTGAGGAAAGTTCCTCCAAAACCCATTTTGGTGAGAGTTTTCATCATAAGCAGATGTTGGATCTTGTCAAATGCTTTCTCTGCATATATTGCCAATATCTTCATTCTTGATAATATTGAAGAAACTTGGGACCTGGCTTGCCATGAATGTCCCTGCCTTACTATTAGTTGAATCACATCTGAACCCCCTCCTCTTTGTTTCATCCACATATTTGTCTACCTCCTGGTATACACTATGGACTCAATGCCAAAACATCTCTACTCTCTTGCAACACAGTCATAACCTGGACATGGAAGATCCTCAATTTGTTCTTGATGGATAGAATCAAGTTGGGATTCAGAAGCTGCTTGAAAAGCATCTAGTGCCTTGATCCTCTCTTCTCCTCAAACTAGAAAAAAATGATCTTATTTGCCCCCACTTTGCCACATTAAAAATACCACTTTTACCATTTGCCCCTGCCAGCAGTAGTTCTTTGGAATGATGCCATAGCTACTGAGTACTGCCCACGTGACAGACACAGACCAAAGCCAGACCTGTCTAAACTTATTTAAAGATCTCAATAATCAGAGAGAGAGAAAAAAAGAGACAAGAATGGCCCCCATATAGCCAGGGGTGGGCAGGGAATGCAGGATGAAAACTGTGGACATTGGTGGTAGGAAATGTTAGGAAATATAAAATGTATACTGATGACAGGATGGGTGACAGAACATTATATATGACTGAAACCCACTCTTGAACAACTTTGCAACTATGTATCACATGGTGACTCAATGAAAGATATTTAGAAATTTAAAAAAAATCTCAATCAGCAACTCTGTGACATAGGCACTGTCCTGCCATCATTTCAGATGAGGGACCCAAAGCCCAGGGAGGGTGAGTTGCCTCTCTAAGCTCAGACAGTTTGTGTGGAGAAAACCAGATTCTCAGCCATGCCTCCTCCCCCAGAACACCTTCCCCTACCACAATGCCATCATTAAATTGAGGAAATTTTATTTATAGACTTTGACAGGAAAAAAATTTAAAACTCACAAAATATGTGGGTATTCACATGTGAGATTTGTACACAGATGCAGAAACATCTCTCAATGGGAGGCATATCTGCCTGGAGTGAAATGAAAGAGGGGTTGTGCCTTTGCATTCTGCCCCTTAGCCGATGCCAGTGTGTTCCCCAATATGAAGTGTCCTAAACTGCCTAAAAGAAGACAGTACACTCATGACTTTATTCTGTCACTTGAAACTAAGCCAGAACTATGGCCCACAATTTGATGGCTGAATTACATTTCCATGTAAAGTCAGCGCCCAAGTTCTGCCTCTCATTGAAAGTTTCCCTGTCTACCTTCACTTCTCCCAGCCTCCTGACACACATCCACTCTCTCCAAAGCAGGCACAATTCAGTGAAATGGAAGCAAATCATCTTTGCATGTCAAAACAGGATTTTACTCAATTATTAATTTGGGAGAACCAAGAGAACAGCAGCTATCCCAGCAAGATTGGGCTGAGAAGTATCTAAAATGCTCTCAGGTATAACATTGAACTTAGACTCTACTGTCTCACTTTCCAGCTTCTCAGATAATGGCCAGAGGTCATCACACATTTGGGAAGACAAATTCAAGAGCCATAGGGACCCAAAGCAAAGGAGCAGGGCGGTGAAAGATGATTCACCAGGGATGGTTGCCCAGAGGCCAGAGACTGAGAAGTTTTCCAAAGAGACAAATAATCTTAAGGACAGAAAACCAAACGTAGCCTGACATCTGAGTAAGTTAGGTTGCAGGTCAGGCTTAGCTTAACAATTCTGCAGGAACTCAGTCTCAGAACAGCTTTGCCTCCTGCTCTGCCTTCCTCTTCAAACCGACTTGGGGGCTGATGGCAGCAGAGAGTACCAGGAGCTGGGGCAAGTGGGAAGGGTGCTGGCATGAGCTTTTGGTAGCAATATTTAGAGCCACCATGAATACCAAAAAGAGGAGGAGGAGAAAGGAGTATGGAAACAAGGAGGGATGGATGGAACTTCCCAGAACAAATTCCTTAGCTCATTCAGAAATGGAGTCAGCTCAAGTCACCCTATTTCACTTCCTGGCCCTTGGACCCTTGTCCTCATAGCCAACACTCTGACTCATGCAGTTTGCAAACCTGGTGATTTCTCATTCAATCTTCTCACCAAGTGTGTCTCATACCCCCTGGACCTCTTTCCTTACATTCTGTGCTCGAAGCTGTAGATGCCCTATTCTCTCCTCCAAGAGCCAACGCACAAAGAATGTATATGCTCTCTGCTCAGCACCCCAAGAACATACATCAGACTCAATTTGCAGAGGCAGGAAATGCCTAGGACTTTGGATACAGACCTCATCTCTCCATCACAAGGTGTTACCCAGCAGGGAACTTTCTCAAGACACAGTGGGAACCAGCCACCAAAGCCTCACTCAGCAGGCTGTGTCCAGACCAACTGAAGGGCATCCATCCCATCCAAGATCTACCCAGGAGTGGAGGGGGGGTTCAGGGTCTATGCTCCAACCTACTAGTAACCAGTCCTGGATGGGCATGGGTTCAGCTGGCATAGGGGCCACCTCATCTGCAAAGCTGAGTGATGAATGCAATATATCTGTGAAGGGAGGAAGTGCTGCTAGTGAATACAAGGTCACCCTGTAAAAAAGGAAGTGGCAAGAGCATGCCCCCACCCTGCAGTATGCTGGAACCAAGAACACTGACTTGATGTGGAGTGTGGGCCAGCCTCCTGAGTCGGTGGGTATGACTGGCATGTACTTTCCTATTGCTCAAGTTTCCTTCCAGAACTAACCCTGAATTAAACATTCAAGTCCTTTGTTTTAATCATTCATTAATTCAAACATTACATTTGAATAGTTTCAAAGATAGCCCTAAACCTTTGACTTGGAAAGAGTTGGAGGAAATCTCACCCTGTTGGGAAGCATGGAGAGCCAAGAGCAGAAAAGTAATAGCTACAAGGGGGAGCTTGCCAGTGCTCTGTGGCTTGACCACCACCACCCTCCTCGTAAGTTCCCCATAAGGGAGTAGGTCTGGAAAAGGTCTGGCAGGAACACCTCCACCGTGCGCATGCTAGGGGTCCTCTGTCCCTAAAGCTACCATCAAGCTACACCTTTGACCCACTTGAATTGGCCTCTGCTACCCAAATTTTCAGGAAGTTGTGGAATCAGGCTGAAGGGATAGTTCTGGGACCTATGGCTGACTACGCACCTCCCAGCAACTTGATCTTAGAGGTCCCAGCACTGTCCCTTCATGTTTTTCAGTATTTGGAAGTCCAGGGTAGGTGGCAGTGGTCTTAAGTTTGTGTGAGTCCAATCTCCCCACCACTGGACAGCTCTCAGCAGCTGGGAGTCCTTGCATTTGTGTACCAGCCACTTCCCACATGTTCTCCAACTCTTTCAAGGATGCATTGTTATGATTTCCAGATTTCATTCTGGATACTGAGGTTTATAGAGGTGATTCATTTGTCTTAGCTCACAACAGCTTACGAGGGACAGAGCCAGGGGTCAAACCCTGGGCCTTAACTAGAACAGAATTGCAATTTAGCACTCCTACAAGAGAAGGGCACCAGAGCTGATTGAAATTGCATAGGCATGAGAAAGGTGGAGACAGTTCATCCGGAATGACCTGAGGTTCAGTTGTCTTACACTAAGGAGGTAAATCCCTCTGGCTCCCATTTGGTACCCATGAGAGAATATGAACCTGAGCTATCAGACAGTCAGACATTACATATAAGGATCTGTTATCATAACCTCCTGATGACTGTTGGTTGTTGATACAACATTTAAGAACACAGAGAGGGCAGCAGAGATATAGTACAGGGCTTATGGTTCTTGCCTTGCACACAGCCCATTCCAGTTGGATCTCCAGCACCACATATGGTCCCCTGAGCATCACCAAGAGTGATCCCTGAGCACAGAGCCAGGAGTCAGCCCTGAACGTTGTTGGGGGTGGCCTCCAAAGTCAAACAAATAAAAATAAAAGTACAATGTGGGTCTTCTAATCACATATGTGAGCTCAGGCTGCCACCCACCATCATACCTCTCCAGAGCCTTTACTCTCCTATAAGCAATCAGATGAGTCTCTCTCTTGGTGACTCACAGTTTTTCTTCTTTTCCAACAACAGATCCCTGCCATCTGGAGCAAAAAGGATTCCAAAACATGATTCTCTGCCCTCTCCTCCAGTTGAAGTTTCCCCAACCCCATGTAAGTCCCCTCCAGGTGGTTCTTTCATGGGGTCACACTCATGCTGCAACTTGGGGCATGCTGATACCTCAGTGCTTGGAGCCTGACTTCCCTCTGAGGCTGTTCTGTGGAGCAGGGCTGTGCCCCACCTATACTCCTCCAAGAAATGAACCCAATTTGGCTTCCAGGCCAGCTGAAGATTTGCCTTAGGCTCAGCAGTGAGTTTCTGGTCCTCCTCCCCAATCAGGGGGCTGCTCTGGCTCTACAGCAGTCGGCACTGTGTGTAGAGTGGCACCCGCAGCTCTGCCCACCACTCTCCTGAGCAATCACTGCAGTGCTGGGAGGCTGCTCCCCGATTTCTTTTCCCCTGGTGCTGTCAGGTGCACACCCGCTGACCTGTCCTGCAGAGATGACAGCTTGTGGCACCAAGAATCCATCCAAGGACCAAGAGATATTACAGTGCTTAAGGCATATGCCTGGCATGCAGTCAATTCCAGTTCTCTCCCTGACTCCTCTTGGTCTCCATAAGCATTGCTGAATACAGCCTTAGAGTCCCCCGAGCACCACCACTGAATAGCCCAGGGCTACCCCCCAAAACCCATTTGTTTTATTTTCTTTTCTCTTCTTTCTTTTTCTTTTCTTTTTTTTTTTTTTGGTTTTTGGGTCACACCTGGCGATGCACAGGGGTTACTCCTGGCTCTGCACTCAGGAATCACCCCCGGCGGTGCTCAGGGGACCATATGGGATGCTGGGATTTGAACCCAGGTCGGCCGCGTGCAAGGCAAACGCCCTACCTGCTATGCTATCACCCCAGCCCCTCTTTTCTTGTTTTTTAATGAATCACAGTGAGATATAGTTACAGACTTACAAACTTTCATGCTTACATTTCAGTCATACAGTGATCGAGTACCCATCCCTCCACCAGTGCCCATTCTCCACTACCAATGTTCCCAATATCCCTCCCACCACTCCCCCCAACCCTCATCCCCCACCCCACCTCTGTGGCAGGCACATTCCCTTTTACTCTCTCTCTCTCTCTCTCTCTCTCTCTCTCTCTCTCCCTCTCTCTCTCTCTCTCTCTCTCTCTCTCTTCTTTAGGGTGTTGTGGTCTGCAATGCAGGTATTAAGTGGCCATCATGTTCAGTCTATAGTCTACTTTCTGTACACATCTCCTATCCCGTTCAGGTCCTCTAAGCATCCTTTACTTGTGGTCCCCTCTTTGTCTGAGCTGCCTTTTCCCCAGCATGTGGGGCCGGCTTCCAAACTGTGATGCAATCCTCCTGATCCTTATCTCTACTATCCTTGGGTGTTAGTCTCCCATTTTGTTACTTTATATTCCTCAAATAGTATAGATTTGTATTTGTGGAATATAAAGTAACAAATAAGTTTGTTATAAAGTAACAAATCTGGACTAGAGTGATAGCATAGCAGGTAGGGCATTTGTCTTGCATGCGGCCGACCCAGGTTCGATTCCTCCATCCCTCTCGGAGAGCCCGGCAAGCTACCGAGAGTATCCCACCCACATGGTAGAGCCTGGCAAGCTACCCGTGACATATTCAATATGCCAAAAACAGTAACAACAAGTATCACAATGGAGATGCTACTGGTGCCCACTCTAGCAAATCGATGAACAATGGGATGATAATGCAGTGCTATATTCCACAAATGAGTGCAGTCTTCCTATGTCTGTCCCTCTCTTTCTGACTCATTTCACTCAGCATGACAAAACCCCATACATGTGCCTTAGCATTGAAGCACTTGCCTGGTGAGTCAAGAATTGCCTGAGCTATATACAAGATACTTGTAGAACTGTATAAAAAGAAAAAACCGCCTTTGGACCCTGCTGCGGAGCGAGCATGATGGAAGAGCCCAAGGAAGCGCTCTTGGACTCCAAACAGCCCACTGAACTAATTCCGGCATGGGACCAGAGACCCCACGGTGCGCTGAAACAGTGGGAGCCGGGCACCCCCCAATTCTTTTAACCTCTCTCTCTCTCCACACCTCCCCCCTGAGCACAGCGCAGGATCCGAGGTTTTCCTGAGCGCAAAATGGAGACGGCGATCCAGCTGAAACGGGAGGCGCGCGCGCTTGCGGGAGGCCCCAGGGGGCGGGGGCGGCGACCCCCGCCCACAGCAGATAGATACTTAAACCCACCTCCCCCACATGTGCTTCCCTTTGGACCCTGCTGCGGAGCGAGCATGATGGAAGAGCCCAAGGAAGCGCTCTTGGACTCCAAACAGCCCACTGAACTAATTCCGGCATGGGACCAGAGACCCCACGGTGCGCTGAAACAGTGGGAGCCGGGCATCCCCCAATTCTTTTAACCTCTCTCTCTCTCCACACCTCCCCCCTGAGCACAGCGCAGGATCCGCGGTTTTCCTGAGCGCAAAATGGAGACGCCGAGCCTCTCTCTAGGCTTCTCCATCTTATGAGCACCATAAAAGGGTAAAAGTTTGTAGTGATGTTATTTCTGGTTGTACTTTCCCTGGACTCTATACAGAAACCCAAAACCGCGCGGCCGCGTGACCTAATGTCATCTTAGCATCAGCAATATGTAATATGTCCCTTTTTAATGGGTCGGACTTTTGTGGGAGATCCTAACAAGAATAGTAAGTCTGTTGCTGAAATATTGAAGGCAATCAAAGTGGTAGCCATCTCTCTAGACTGAACTAAGCTATATCCCCACGCCGGCTGAGAAGAAATATCCTTCTTTCTCGGGAAGAAACGCGGCGTGGTGTCAAACATAGTGTGATGTCCATTAAGCAAACAGACCTGGTGGCGTGGGAATGGGATATAAGGGGAAAAATTATGTACATGGAACAGTGGGACGCTGGTGGAATCTCGAGCCGGAGCCGATACCAGCGCAAGCCCTTCGGTTCCAGAAACTGCCTGCAGAAACTCTACTAGTCTATCAACTAAGCCAGAGCCCCACGCCTGCTGATGACGGGAAATAACCATCCTTTTCGGGTTTTTTTCCCCTTGTCAGGCAGCGTGGCGATTACCAAACAGGCGTGAACTCGGTGGCGCGGGGCAAGGGGGAAAAAGAAAAGTTATGTAACAAACAGCGGGACTTAATATCTCTATATTCTTAGCAGTGGAGAACTATCAAATGCCTCCTTGGCAATAGGACTGCTTTCCTTTTTTGGGGGAAACCCCAACAACGGTAGTGAGTTGTGTGTTGAAACATGGAATGTAATCGAGATAAGGCATAAACGAAGTGGAACTTATCATGTACAAGGGTGGGGACTGGGGAGGTGGGAGGGGGTGGCAGGTATACTGGGGGGGTTGGTGATGGGAGATGGGCACTGGTGAAGGGAAGGGTGTTTGAGAATTGTATAACCGACATAATCCTGAGAACTATGTAACCCTCCACATGGTGATTCAATAAAATTATTTAAAAAAATAAAAAATAAAAAAATAAAAAATAAAAAGAAAAAACCTCCAACCCCATCAAAAATGGGGAGAAGAAATGAACAGAAGTTTCCTCAAAAAAGAAATACAAATGGCCAAAAGGCACATGAAAAAATGCTCCACATCACTAGTCATCAGAGAGATGCAAATCAAAACAACAATGAGATATCATCTCACACCACAGAGACTGGCACACATTCAAAAGAACAAAAGCTACCAATGCAGGCATGGATGTGGGGAAAAAGGGACGCTGCTTCACTGTTGGTGGGAATGCCAACTGGTCCAGCCTTTCTGGAAAACAATATGGACAGTCTTCAAAAACCAGAAATTGAGCTTCCATATGACCCTGCCACACCACTTCCGGGAATATATCCCAAGCATTCAAAAGAGCACAGTAGAAATGACATCTATACCTATATATTCATTGCAGCACTGTTCACAATAGCCAAAATAGGGAAACAACCCAAGTGCCCTAAAACAGATGACTGGTTAAAGAAACTTTGGTACATCTACACAATGGAATACTATGCAGCTGTTAGGAGAGATGAAATCATAAAATTTTCTTATAAATGGATAAACATGGAGAGTATCATGCTAAGTGAAATGACTCAGAAAGAGAGGGACAGACATAGAGGGACTGCACTCATTTATGGAGTGTGGGGTAGCATCACATAAGGCTCACACCCAAGGACAGTAGATACAATGGCCAGGGGGACTGCCCCATAGCTGGAAGACTGCTTCATGAGCAGAGGGGAGAAGGCAGATGGAATAGAGTAGGGATCACTAAGAAAATGATGGCTGGAGGAACCAGTTGGGATGTGAGATGCATGCCGAAAGTAGATAATGGACCAAACATGATGACCTCTCAGTGTCTGTGTTGCAAGCTATAATGCCCAAAAGTAGAGAAAGAGTATGGGGAATATTGTCTGACATAGAGGCAGGGGGAGGGTGGGAAAGGGGGGGGTATATCCGGGATATTGGTGATGGGGAATGTACACTGGTGGAGGGATGGTGTTTGATCATTGTGAGATTGTAACCCAAACATGAAAGCTTGTAACTATCTCACAGTGATTCAATAAAATTTAATAGATAAATAAATAAAAAGAAAGTAGAAAGCAACCAATCTTAGGGGGTCTATACAGATATAGATATAAGTATATAAGCCTCAACTAAAAAAAAATTGCCTGAGCACTGCTGGGGAGCTCTGACTCTGGCTCCAAACCGATACTCTCCTCCCTGTGGACTGAGCAGGACCTCTTTGAGTGCCTGTCGCAACCCACCCCCACTTCCCTTCTGAAACGGGGACATGCAAATGCAATGCAGCACCTTGGAAACTGAGGAAGGCAAAGCAGCCTCCCTGCCTCTGCCTTCTGACCCCTCACAGTTGCTGCCTGGCAAGAGCCCCACAGCTGGCCATCCCCTGATCAGTGACTCACCTGTGTCGTGTCCCGGGCCCAGACTTTCTGAAAGGTCCCAGCTGAGGAGGTTTCCTGATGGCCAAGTGACCTCTCACAGCTGTTCCAGCTACAAGGAGTCCCAGCTGGCGCCAGGTGACAGAGAACAGGCTCTGCTCTGTCCCGCTTGTTGACTCTGGATGTTAATTCATCATCCAGGTCACTGAGGAGCTGGTTCAGTCCCCCAGAGCCATGTGAGTCAAGCCAGATTCTGAGAGGACATCAGGATGCCCCAATAGTCCCACTGAGTGTGATCCATCGAGCCAAGAGGCTCCAACTGTCCTCCAAGTGTTGTGCAGGCTTTGTTTTTTATGGGGGTGGGAGTGGCACTGCCAGTGGGGGGCATGTGGCAGGCATGTGCCTGGCCAGGCCTCTCTGCTGCCTTAGCCATGGGGGTTCTCTGCCCCTCTGAGAGGCAACACTCTCCCAGACCATTTCCAAAGCTCTGGCCCAGTCTCCATTCCTGGGCACAGCGCCCTCTCCTGGGCATTTAAGGCTCCTGCTCCCCTCTCTGCTCTGCTCTGCTCAGCCACTTGCCTGTTCACACTCTAGAGGCCCACCAGGAAGCCAGCCCAGGTCCATCTGACTCCAGGCAGGATCGAAATTCACTACATGCCCTAGTTGGGGCACCACTCCGACCTGGACCCACAAGGTCTGTAGTCTCCAGCTAGGCCCTATCTCTTTCCAGCTCACACTCATGTTACCTCCTCCAATCATCTCTCACCTCCTGCACTGACCCTCATCCTACCACACCCCAACATGCTACCCTCTTTTTCAAACCCTTTAAATCCTGCTCCTCAAAGCATGGCTTCTACTTCCCTCTCCCTCAACTCCTTTCTCCCAGGAGCCGCAGCATTCCCACCCATCACCTGTTTGATCTAGAATTTATTTTTGATTGCTGCCCCTTGAGAAGTCAATTTCATTGTTGCTAAACACTTCTTGCAACTGCCACAATTCCAGAACGGCTTCAGCAGAGTCTTGGAGATACACTGTGAGCCTGAGCCTGCCCCCTCCTCCACACAATGCTCCCGCCAGAGCCAGTAATAACTTGAGCCCTCCATCTGCCCTCTGGTCTTCCCTGCACCTTTGCAGGTGCTGATCACTCTTGACAAGGGTCCGCATGGCAAATCGTCAGTGTGGGCTCTGAAGGCCATCCAGGACCTACCCCAGTCTTCCCCATCTGCACCTCCCCAGCATCCCGTGCTCCCTACTCATTGACTGTTCACTAGTCTCTTTCCTCCTTGGGCTTAGGGGCCTGGAGGACTGGCACTGGGTCTCTTTCCTGGTATTCAGTACCTCACAGACAGTCACAGTCAGTCCTCAATACTCCATTATGAATGAACAAATGAATGAAAGATCATTGAATGACGAGAGCTTGATTGATTGAAGAGGCTGGGTTTTCTTTTCTTTGTGTTTTTGTTTGGGGGGCACAACTGGCAGTGCTCAGGGCTTACCCTGGCTCTGTGCTCAGGGCTCACTCTTACTGGTGCTTGAGGAACCGTGTGGGGTGCATGGGATTGAACCTGGGTCAGCTGCATGAAAAGCAGCACCCTGCCTGATCTCTACGGCCCAAAGAGAAGGACAGTTCTCAGTAAGGACTGAATTGCCGAGAACAATAAAATTCTAATTGCTTTTGAACTTCAGCTCCTTCAGTGCCCTCCTTCCTCTATCCTACTCACCAAGGAAGCCTGGGGGCAGGGGGTAAGGGATCTGATTTTTCACCTGAAACCCTCGCACCTTGCACCTCGCACCTCTTACCCACACACCCCTCCCATCCTTTCTTCATCCTCTCAAAACACACCCGTGACTTGTAAGTACTCGATGAACTCATGGGGACTTTGAGAAAGGACTTGTTTTTCTTTTGAGAAAGACCTAGTTTTGCCCTTTCTTGCAGAGGTGACAGGAAACGCAAGGAGATTGCTGATAAGACATGGTGCAACAGGACGCCCAGGCCTGAAATTCAGAGCACTTGCTGAGGCGGCACCCACCCGGGGAGCCTGATTCGGGGCTTCCTGGGGGCGTGGGGAAAGGGCGACAACAAAGGCGCTGTGTTCTTTGCAGGCAAGTAGAGGAGTACTCAAAGGCAGAGCCAAGGGGAGGTGGTCGCGCACCGTGCTGAGGTGTAAGGGGGCATCAGAATCTGCAGCTGCACGCAGGCGCCCTGAGCCTTCACCGAGGGGCTCTGTTGGCATGCTAGGTGAACGGCGGGTGCCTGGGGCAAGTCCAAGCTGAGAGGCTGGGCCACGAATGGTGGGAAAGAATCCCAAAACATTCGTTGTGATCGCGGAGGCTACAAGCACATCAAAGTCCGAGGGGCAGTGGCTGAATTCAAACCATGCCTGGGGTCGTCGTCCCGGCTCAGCCCCTCAGTGTGTAGGGTGAGTGTTGCCATCTGCTGGTAGGGTCTGGCATGGACACCCCGTCTTGATGTTTATGGGACTCGCCCGCTACACTAGGGACAGGGGTGTTGGTGGGAGAGTGAGCAGCGGGACATGGGGACACTGGCATTCTCCAATCCTTCCTCATTTTGAAAAGCGCAATTTCCTTGCACTTTCAATGGCCACTTTTTACCTGGCGCTTAAGCACAGTGTTTAGTAAAGACTAAGGCACTTGGGGTGTGTGTATATTGAACTCAGATATATTTTTAATAATGATAAATAACTATGGCTGGACATCTACCATAAACTAGCTGCTTAGCTATTTTAGCTAAATTATTCTTGGTGAGAATCCTGTGATGAGGCTATTGCTGCCTTTCAATGGAAGAGGGAAGGGAGCCGGTGAGCACTGAGTGATGGTTCCTGCAGTGGGTGGGATCTACCTTCTTGAAGCTAACAGCCTGGAAGAAACAGATTTTATACAACTAATAACCACAGCCATCATTAATTGAATTAACTAAAACGAAGGAAAAGTTCACAATGCTCCCAGACAGGAACTAACTTTTGTGTCTGAGACCTTCCTCCAGCCTGACTTACCTACCACTGCATTAACGAGACAGCTCACTAGACTTTTCTTCTTCAGCTTTTACCTCGGCTTTTACCTTTAGATTCCAGTACACCATTGTATACATTCCCCTTCCCTCTCCCTAATTAATGCCTCTCTGCCATTGTTATTTCTTTCTATCCACAAGCATCGCTGGTGAATGAATGAATTCATGGTCACATTTACATTATGAGCATATGTCACTGAACCTCTGTGGATCAAATACTTGGTGTTTATAAGGATGTGCTTCTTGCTTTCAAATATCTCACACTTTAGAGAATATAAACATATTAGAGAGTTGAGCAACAGACAGTTAAAATACTCAAAGAAGGAGAAAACCACTGTCCTTCAGGGAGATATGGGTCAGAGTCATTTTTCAGGACAATCTGTGAATATCAGCAGCATCTGGACAAATTCATACCATCACTCAGGCCCTTTCCTCTTTGATAAAAGGCCCCCAGTAGACTCTCCACCCATGTTGTGTCAGAACGTTATTAATTCAATTTCCTGGCTTAATGAGACTTGCTCAATTTCAGTAATGAAATTGCATTTCCCAGTCAAGCGGCTCCAAAACTTGGTGGCTATTGGGATCACCTGGGGATCTTTAAAAATCACAGTTGCCAGGATCCCTGATTTAAAACAGACATTCTCATTTAATTAATCTGAGATGCAAACTAGATACCAGGAATTTAAAAAGCGGCCACAAGAGATTCCAGTGTGCCTGAAGCCAGGCTGGGCAAGCACCAGAGATTCTCATGGAGCTGACTTGAGGGTGGGGGCAGTATGAGGGGCAAATAGAATTAAATGTGAGTGCAAGGGAGGCAGATGACCCCCTACAGCCAGAGACTTCCTCCTGAGTTTGAAGGCAAGGCCTAGAGTCCTAGGGGGATCAGCCACACTGGCATTATGGCAAGCAAGTGTGAAGTTGTGTTAGCTTGTTCGACAATCAATTAGCATCCATTTTGTGCTGACTTTGAGCACAAGTCAGCTCATCTAACTCTCTCTAAAATCTCAAAATGGATCTAAATTATATGCACGGGTCTTGTATAATTGAGGATAAATATGGGGAGTCCAGGATACCACAGTATCCTTTCAAGTCCAACTTTTCTTGTCCAGTTCGAGGTTAGAGGGCCAACCCATAAGAGGAGACAGAGGCCACAGGAAGTAAACAAGGGTGGAAGAGACAGCCACGGAGGGAAACACTCCCCTAAAGAGAGAGCCAGAAAAAAACACATGGAGACTGTTACATGTTACATGCCAGGCATGGGTCAGGTTCCCAGAAATAGGCCTGGCTGAATAAGGCGGGTCTCTGCTCTCAGACTCCATGGACACAGAAGGGCAGAGTGTTTCTCTCTCTCTCTCTGTCACTTAACATCTGGGAGTGAATCCTGCCTCCAACTAGAAACCAGAGCTGGAGAAAGAGAGAGATCAACTCTGATGACTGGTAGATTCTTTGCAGCAAACCTAAAGATGAGTGAGGTTTTCAAGACAAACATGGAAGAAGAGGAAAGCTTTTTATGTCTCCTCTACTTTTTTAGACTCTGTCCCATTTCCATCTCTTTCGCAAAGTCCATGGATCCAAACTGAGATACCAGCTCCAGACAGGAGACACCCAATGTGAAGAGCAAACATGGAGGTGCTTCTCAGCCTCTGCCTGATGCACGCCCACAGAGCTCTGCCTGCACCTCATCTTTTCCCTGTCTCAGGGATTGTGTGCAAACTGCAATGGATGAAAGCCCCCCAACAACCACCTTCACCCCATCCATCATTCCCTTCCCTGGGAATCAGCAATGGACTTTTTGTCTCTGGTCTAGTATCTATATCTTATTGAATTCAAAAATGGAAAAACTCAAATGGACCAAGAGTTGTCTCTCTAAAAATAAATGCTTGTCTCAATGCCTACCACTTTCAACACCTCATCCTCATTCTTGTTCTTTCTCCTGGGTGGGGGGTCACACTTGGCACATTCAGAGGCTACTCCTGACACTGTGCTCAGGAATCACTCCTGACAGTACTCTCTCTCCATCTCCATGCTGGTTATTTCACTTCCTGTCCATCTCCAGGGAGTCTCTGTCTCCCTCACATCCTTCCCCACCCAAGCCTGGAACTCACACTTTCTATAAATTAAGATATCCTTTAAATGCCTCTGGTTTTATTTTTGTTTCTCTCCCACTTCTTCCCTGCATCCCCCCTTAAGGGAGCTAACACTGTAGAATTGAAACTTGAGGCACAGAGTCAGGATACCCCATCAAACCCCACTGATTGTGGGAATGGCATGCCCAGGTAAGAGTGTGCATGTACGTGTATGCATGTATGCGTGTGTGCACATACATGTATGCATGTATGCGTGTGTGTGTGAGAAAGAGAGAGAGAGTGATAGTGAGAGAGAGAGAGAAAGAAGCTCATAGTGAACTTTAAAAATAAGTTTTAGAGAGGGCAGACATAGAAAGATTGCACTCATTTGTGGAATATAAAGTAACAGAATGGAAGACTAACACCCAAGAATAGTAGAGATAAGGACCAGGAAGATTACTCCACAGCTTAGAAGGCAGCTGGGGGAAAAGGCAGTTCAGCTATAGAAGGGATCACCAAGTAAAGGGTGCTAGGAGGACCCACTCAGGATGGGAGACGCACGCTGAAAGTAGACTATAGACCAAACATGATGGTCACTTAATATCTCTATTGCAAACACAATACCCAAAAGGAGAGAGAGCAAAAAGGAATGCCCTGCCACAGAGGCAGGGCAGGGTGGGGGTACGGGATGGGGTGGTGGGAAGGATACTGGGACCCTTAGTGGTGGAAAATGGGCACAGGTGGAGGGATGGGCACTCGATCATTGTATGACTGAAACGCAAGCACGAAACTTTGTAAGTCTGTACCTCACTGTACCTCATGGTACAGTAAGTAACTGCACTTCATGGTGATTCAATAACAAAAATAGATAGATAGATAGATAGATAGATAGATAGATAGATAGATAGATAGATAGATAGATAGATAGATAGATAGAAAGATAGATAAAACTAAGTTTTCTGCTCAGGGTTGGGAGAGAGCTCAGTGGAAGAGCACTCACCTAACTAATGGGTGAATGTCCCTGAGCTCAACTGCTACCACCACATGGCCCTAAGCATAGCTGGGAGTGGCCCCTGTTTAAAACAGTAGGTTTAGCTGTGGTTTTGAGCAGTACTTTTCACACAGATCCCAAATAAAGGTAATAGAGCCAGAGGCAGATCTCTCTGAGCAAGTCTCTCTCCCTGCGGGATCCCCCAGATAACCCCAATTATTAGCTGCAGCCACCACACTCTTCCACTTCCTTCCAGAACTTCCTTGTGCATATATAAATATGCAAATATCTATATTTAACACCTCTGACTTTTGTACTCCAAAGTTAGCAGTCTAAACATGGCTGTTTTTATTTTGGGTTTTGCTTTGCTTACTTATTGTGTATGCACAGAGGTTTGGATGCTGGGTTTCGGGGAGAAGGCTCCCCAGGTAGTGCTGGGAGGTCAAGGGCCCCTCCTGACAGTACTTAGCCTATCAGGATAATATTGGGCAGGAAGCCAGAGGGGGCATTGCTGCTCAGGGCCTGCAATGCCGGGGGCCACCAGAGCCACATGGAAAATGCTCAGAAGTTCATGTGATGTAAGCTATACCATCTCCCCAGTCCTAAGAGGTTTGTAGGGGAGTGTCTATATCAAAACATAAAGACACTGCTCACTGCCTCCCCCATTTCTCTCCCATTTGTTGATCTGTGATGACTAAACCTACATATTTAGTGAGGAAGCATTCACTTTCCCGGCCTAGGTATTCTCAAACCTAGTTGTGGGACTCACTAAGAGTCTTACACTTCTGTTGCCATGCCATGTGCTAAAATTTGCACTCCCTGAGCAGAGTCAAGAGGCAGGGCTTAGCATAGTGAGCTCTGGGGTTGGGGTTGCGGTGTCAAATTCCTGGCTTCCACTTGCCAGGCAGGTGTTTTTGCTGCTGAGCACCCCCAGCTCCCCTTGATCTTTTATGCAGCAGCATTGTATTCCATGATTGATCATCCAGTCATGTATTTTACCAGCCTCCTAGTAATGGAAACCTGTGCAGTCATTAGTAATTACAGATCATTCTACAATGAATGATCTAGTTTCTATGTTAGTTTTATATATTACAGCATGTACATTGGAGAAACTCCTTAAAATGGGATTGCTGGGTCAAATGATCAATGCACTTATAACTTTGAAAACAATTGCCAAATTTCCCTCCATGGCAGTTGAGGAACAATCCCACAAACTATATGGATAAGAGTGACTGTTTCTTCAGAGCCCAAAAAACCAAGCATATGGTTCAACTTCTGAATTTTTGTTGAATTATTAAGTGAGGGAAAATGACATCTTTGTATTGTCCTAATCACAATCACGAATCATGAAACCCCATTGATCATGGATTTCTCGAGCGGGCTCAGTAACATCTCCATCCGTCCTATCCCTGAGATTTTAGAAGCCTCTCTCCACTCGGCCTTCCCAGCGATGCCAATGCCACATTGGAGGCTCTTTCAGGGTCAGGGGAATGAGATCCAGCTTGTTACTGGCTTTAGCATATGAATACAAATACACCGTGGGAAGCTTGCCAGGCTGTCCCATGTGGGCAGGAAACTCTTAGCAGCTTGCTAGTTTCTCCCAGAGGGTAGAAGTAGGTTATAAGATATAAGCTTCTGGGAGCTTGCTTTTAAGTCTCTGGATGTTGGCCGTTGATGGGATTACACACACCTGGGTTCCTCTGCCGATACCTTCATGCGTGAGGCTTGTCCAAATGTGTGGAGAGGGGCCTTGAGCATGACAATGGCTAGGTTCCAGTGGTCTTCGGCCGCTGGGAGCTCTGCTCAGGGCAGGGAGGGAAGCTGGAGTCCATCCCCTCCGAGGGGCCCCGGGGAAGAGAGCCAGGCGTTCGGGCAAGAGACTCTCCTGAGGACTGAACCCAGTACTCGACATATTGAAGAAGACAGGTGATCCGTCACTGACTCATACCCTCGACCTTTGAATGTGCCTTTCATTTGCATGTTCTGATGATTAAAGGTGTCAAGTATCTGCTTGTGTGCTTAGTAGTCATTTGTGCTTGTTACTTAGGGAGATGTCCATCTCTAACTCTTGTTCATGCTTTTTTTCTTTTTGGGTCACACCCAGCAGTGCACAGGGGTTACTCTTGGCTCTGCACTCAGGAATTACTCCTGGCGGTGCTGGGGGACCATATGGGATGCTGGGAATGGAACCCAGGTCGGTCTCATGCAAGGCAAACACCCTACCCACTGTGCTATCGCTCCAGCCCCATTGTTAATGCTTTTGTTTAAATAGAAACAACAGGTTTATAACACAAAAACACCTTGGAGATATTACACATGCCTTCCTCCCTATGCTAATCATACCTTGCTTTAGATTAAAGTAGGGTCTTTCACTTTAATATTTAAAGATCATCATAAGGCTATTCACTGGCCTAATTTTAATATTGTCATATCTCAGAGGATAAGAAGACCTGAGGCAAGAAAGAAAGATGTGGGAAATACCAGACAGTGGTCAAGACACATGTATATTCCAATGAAATCTGCCATCTGGGCACAGTTTATGGTTCCCCCAAACAATTGCAAGAGTAATATAAAAGATCACAGAACACCTTAACTGTGCAGATCATAATGAGGTTTGAACTAATGCAATAATTTCCAAAATGTGAGAAAGAATCATGAAGTGAACTCCCGCTGCTGGGACAATAGCAGCGACAGACTTATTCTATGATAGGTTTCCATAAACACTCCATTTGTAAAAGCATAACATCTGTGAAGCATGATGAAGTGAAATGCAGTGAAACAAGCTGTGACTGTTTTAAGTGTTTTGCCCATTTTATAAGTTGGACTCTTTTTCTTCTCTTTTATTGAGTCTTAGAAATTGTATGTTTGGTATATAAGCCCATTTTTACATATGAGATTTGCAAATATTTTCTCTCACTTTGGATCTACCCACTTTGGATCTTTTCCTTTTCTTTTTTTTTTAATAGTTTATTTTTAATTAGTGAGTCAACGTGAGGGTACAGTTACAGATTTATACATTTTTGTGCTCATGTTTCCCTCATACAAAGTTCAAGAACCCATCCCTTCAGCAGTGCCCATTCTCCACCACAAATAAACCCAGCATCTCCCCCCCCACCCCACCCTGCCACTGTGGCAGGGTATTCCCTTTTGTTCTCTCTAATTAGGTGTTGTGGTTTGCAATAAAGGTGTTGAGTGGCCATTGTGTTCAGGCTCTAGTCTATATTCAGCACGCATCACCCTCCCCCTACTTGGCCTCCAACCACATTTTACTTGATGTTCCCTTCTCTATCTGAGTTGCCCTCTCGCCAGAATGTGAGGCCAGCTTCCAAGCCATGGAGTCAACCTCCTGGTACTTATTTCTACTATTTTTGGGTGTTAGACTCCTACTCTGTTATTCTATATACCACAGATGAGTGCAATCTTTCTATGTCTGTCTCTCTCTTTCTGACTCATTTCACTTAGCATGATACTTTCCATGCTGATCCACATATATGCAAAGTTCATGACCTCATTTTTTCTAACAGCTGCATAGTATTCCATTGTGTAGATGTACCAAAGCTTCTTCAACCAGTCATCTGTTCTAGGGCACTCGGGTTTTTTCAAGATTCTGGCTATTGTAAATAGTGCTGCGATGAACATATAAGTGCAGATGTCATTTCGACTGTACTTTTTTCTTCTCTGGGATATATTCCCAGCAGTGGTATTGCTGGGTCAAATGGGAGCTCAATTTCTAATTTTTTGAGAAGCGTCCATATTGTTTTCCAAAAGGGCTGAACCAGTCGGCATTCCCACCAGCAGTGTAGAAGGGTTCCTTTCTCCCCACATCCTCTCCAACAGTGGTTGCTTTTGTTCTTTTGGATGTGTGCCATTCTCTGTGGTGTGAGGTGGTATCTCATGGTTGTTTTGATCTGCATCTCCCTGATGATTAGTGATGTAGAGCACTTTTTCATGTGCCTTTTGGCCATTCGTATCTCTTCCTTGGAAAAGTTTCTGTTCATTTCTTCACCCCATTTTCTGATGGGGTTGGGTGTTTTCTTCTTGTAGAGTTCCACCAGTGCTTTATATATCCTTGATATCAACCCCTTATCTGATGGGTATTGGATAAATATCCTTTCCCATTCTGTTGATTGTCTTTGTATTCTGGTCACTGTATATTTTGCGGTGCAGAAGCTTTTTAGTTTAATATAGTCCCGTTTATCTCTGTTTCCAATTGGTTGGCCAGTTGCATGTCATCTTTGAAGATACCTTTATCTTCAATATCATGGAGGGTTTTGCCGACCTTGTCTTCATTTTTTCAATTTCCTGGAAAAGCTTGAATAGAACTGGCAACAGGTCTTCTTTAAATGTTTGGAAGAATTTGCCAGTGAATCCATCTGGACCTGGGCTTTTGTTTTTGGGGAGATTTTTGATTACAGTTTCAATTTACTTAATATTAATGGGTCTATTCAGGTATTCCAAGTCTTCTTTGTTCAGTCTTGGGAGATTATAGGAATCAAGGAATTCATCCATTTCTTTTAGGTTCTCTTGTTTTGTGGCATATAGATCTTCAAAGCAGTCTCTGATGATCTTTTGAATCTTATTGGTTTCTGTGGTATGACTAATTTTTTATTATTTCTATTTAATGTATTAGGGAATGTTCTTGCATATGGACATAATTATACAATTGTTCCAATACTACTAGTTGACAAGACTATCATTGCTACCATGAATTGCCTTTGCAAAAGAGTACAGATATATGTGAGCCAATTTCTGGACTTTCTTTTCTAATCAATTGATCTATTTGTCTATCCTGACATCACTCCTACTCTGTCATGATTACTGGAACACTATAAAATTTTGGGATCAGGTGGCTTTAACCCTTTGTTCTTCTTTCTCAGAGTTATTCTGAGTATCCTCTGTCCTTTGTGTTCCCATTTGAATAAATTTGTCAATTTCTACTTAAAATTATTTTGGGATTTTGATTTGTGATTGTATTGAGTGTAGAGAGAGATTGAGGGAGAGATTCCATCTTAACAACACTGAGCTTTCCAACCTTAGAATATTGCTTAGTATATTGCTAAGAAATGTACCAACCTTAGTATATTGCTCTATTTATCTAGGTCTTTGATTCTGCCTGTGATGTTTCATAGTTCTAACATATAGATCTTTAACATGTTCTGTCAGATTTTGTCTCTGCATAGTGAGTACATATTTTACTACAATTGTCAACAACAATGGCTTTTACCCTTCCCAGTTGGTCGGAGAAGTACGGAGGGAATAGAGTCCATCCGTGGCTCCCTTCTGGTTGTTTTCTGTTCAACATCAAGGCACTCCCTGGTTCTGGTGCCCTCCCCAGCCTGCACTGAAACAAATCAAGCAGGACTGTGGTCTTTGCTATTTGCTATTAAGCCTTCTGCTTTTACTGAAAAACTTGCTGAACAGGGGGCTTTCATCCTCTACAGATCAAGAGAGCCCCCTGCAGACTAAACTCCTAGATTTCAGAGCCAGCCTGGCTAGGCGTGGAGCAAGTGCACCTCAGAACCACCCCACTTGTTCTGTTCAGCCATTTTATTTTTTCATGAATAAACGTGAGTCAAGGTGTTTTCTATCTGACCAATCTCTAGAGTCCTCCATGATTATTTTGGACAAGGTTGTCCAGTTTAATGTTATTTTTGGATGAGAGAATTTGCCTCTCCCTTCTAGCACAGCTGTAAAACCCTCACACCATTGTTTTCCATGGCATTATTATTCTACTGTACTTATTAGTTTATGTTCCAGCTATACCTGCATTTTATTGGGGTTAGGAAATGTGCTGCCTGAGAGGGCCTACTCATGCACTTTTGATGCAAACTTGTAATATATATACATATACATATATAAAATATATGCATATACATATTAAGCTGATGTATCCTTATTCACTCAACAAAGAACAGGGTTCTAAGATGTGGGACTTCACATAACAAAACAATTTCCTGGCCAGAGCTGGTGGCCACCCTGAGAAATCCTGGAGACAGTATCCCAGTGGTGCAACTGAGGGGCTTTCATGAATTTTGTTTTGGAAAGCCACACCTTCACTGGTGACAAAGCCATGCAGGTGGCAAATCACATGGTCAGGTCTTGCTCAGGTTGAAGTTTCTCCCTTTGCTGGGGCAGCCTGAAGCTTCGCATGCAAATCAGAAAACGCTGACCCTTTGCAGTGTTCACCTGCTCCCGCCAAGAGACTCTCATCACTACACAGTAAATATGTTTTGCAGACAAATGATCTCACATATTACAGCAGCTAAGGTTGTGGGGAGAGGCTCTTAGCAAATGGAATTTGGAAAGACCCCAAAGCCAATCGTGTAGAGGGTGGGAAGGATGTGTCCAGCGGACTGACCACCCCTACTCCAGGTATCCAGATTTCTGTGTCACCTCTGCAGCTACAGCCTCTGCTCAGACTCTCTGCGGACTAAGTCTGCAATCACCCCCTCACTCATTCCACAACCCACCCAGCCTGCTGCTGCCTGAGCAGCCTTTCTGAGCCACTGAGAAGATGTGGGGGTACTGCACTCAGGGGACAAAGTTTGCTCAAGATACCAGGAAGATGGACTCTACATAAGTAAGACTTGGGACAGGGTCAAGGTGCTGAGCCCTGAGTTCCACACTGGCTGCTGGGTGTGCCCAGAAATGGTGAGGGAACCTCTGAGAAGCCTCTAGAACTAATTGTCAGGCTGCAAAACTGAGTTAGTGCCTGAGATGCCCTGTAGGCTGGAGGGGTGAAGGGATGAAGGGACAGGTGCGTGAGGTTGGAGCTGGCAGAAACCAGAGAGGTTAAGTTTGACCTGGTGACAACTCTGCTCAAGTCTCTGTCTCTCTGTCTGTCTCTCCCCCGCCCAACACACACACATACACATATACATATTCACTCTCCAGAAAGCCACACAACTCACACCTGCCATAGTCTATTCACCTATTACCCAAGGGCAGGAGAACTGGCCCACAGTTGGAAGCTTGCCACAAGATGAGGGAGAGGGCAGTTAGGGTAGAGAAGGGGCCACTACAACAATGATAGTGGAAATGATCACTCTGAACAAAAATTGAGTGCTGAGAATAGATAAAAGGGACAAATATGATAACCTTTCAGTACCTTATTGCAAATCATAATGCCCCAAAGAGAAAGCACAAGAGAGAGAAGAAAAGTGCCTGTTGTAGGGCAGATTGGGGGTGTGGAGGGAGGGGGGAGGGTGGAGAACTGAGGACATTGGTAGTGGGAAATGTAAACTGGTGAAGGGAGGAGTGTTGGAACATTGTATGACCTAAACCAAATCGTGAACAACTTTGTAATTTGAATCTCACGATGACTTAACTTCAAAAAAATAATAATAAAATTGCTGTGAAAAATAAGAAAAATGGCATTTAAAAAGCAGTCTGTTTTTCACCGGAGCTCATGCTGCCCTGAGGGGTCGGAGGAGGCGAGGAAAGGTGCTTGGGTGCTTTGCTAGGCAGAAGGGAGCTTCCCAAAGGTCCATTCCTGGGTTCTGTATCTAGAGTGGGGGAGGGATTACTGTCCCCAGGTGTCTGGAAGTGCTGGTCTCCTGCAGCTCAGCCAGAAGCAGGAGATGCCACCGAAACCTCTCAACCTCCCAGGGGGCCCTCACCTGGCCCTTTGGTAAAAAGCCTTGGGGCCTCTGCAGCAGGCGGATGAGGCGATGCGGGTTCAGAGCTGGGAGGATGCGCCTTCACTGCGTAGCCGCCCGCGCCTGGCGCCCAGGGCGGCGGGTGGAGGCGCTGCCGCAGCCGCTGCCGCAGTGTCTGGGCCCTCTGGTGGCCGCAGCCTGCTCCTGGCCCTTCTCTGCGGCGGGTTCCCCCTCTGCTAGGTCCAGGCGCCTGGAGCGGGAGATCTCCCAGCGAGGAGGCACCCAGAGAGCTTAAGTCAAGCTATTAAGCTATAGTTCCCGGCTGGTTGTTAAGTGCTGCCTCCGTGCCTGGGTCAGGGTTTTAAACAGGCTGTATCACACATTCATTCCGTTATCCCAGGCGTCTCCAAGCAAGCCCCAGCGAGCACAGACCCTAAAAAGGAAGAAGCAAGTCAGGAGAATGTGAGGAAGAAAGTTCTCCCAGGAAGGGGTGCGGGGTGGTCAGGGCAGAGATCTGCCGCAGGGACCCACCGGCCGGGTTTGAGGCCCCGCCGGGAGGCAGCTGGCCTGGCAGAATGAGTGTGGGCGGTGCTGGAAATGAGGTCAGAAAGGTTTCCAGGGCACAGATGGTGCAGAGCCAGGGAAGTACCAGCTTCAGCACTATGGGCTTGGACAACCTCAGGTTTAGGATAAAAGTATGACCCACCTCATCTGCAGACTTTTAAAAATCATCCGGGTTATTTCAGTATCTGTATTGCAAGCCATAATGCCCAAAAGAAAAGAGAGAGAGGAGAAAAGTGCCTGCAATAGAGGCAGGCTGGAGGAGGGAAACTGGGGACATTGGTGGTGGGAAATGTACACTGGTGAAGAAACGGGTATTGGAACATTGTATGACTCAAACACAATAATGAACAACTTTGTAACTGTGTATCTTGAGATAGTTCGCTTAAAACATAAATGAATTAACAACCCTAAATCATCCTGGTTATTACTGGGCCTGGGTCAGGGCAAGGAGATCCCTTGGGTGGTCCTGTGAGAGGCAGCTCACCAGGGCGGGGCTTGCTTCCTGAGGAGCTGAGCCAGCAGACTCAAAATAATACAGTTTCACACTCAGACAATGAGTTGGGGGTGGTATCACTTACAGTCTTGAGAGAGTGTGAGAGGGCAGGGGGTGCAGGGATGAGAATTCCCTTTTGGGCGCACCAAGTATGAGCTGCCTACAGACTCATCACTGCTACTTAAGCAGTGCTGGGGAAGCCGCACTCCTTCGGTTTTCTCAAATGCTTAGTCAGTCACCGTGATTTGCAATACTGTTAATAATAGATTTTCCGGAGGCAGAGAGATAACACAGTGGGTAAAGCACTTGCCTGGCTTGCAACGGTTCCAGGTTCAAATCCCCAGCACTACATATGGTCTCCTGAGCACTGCCAGGAGGGTCCCCCCTGAGCACAGAGCCAGGAGGAAGCACTGCCAAAAATCAAAACAGAAAGAACAAATAACAGATTTTCAAGCGTACAATGTTCCAACTCAACACCCACCACCAGTGTCAGCTTTCCTGCACCCAGGTCCCAAGGTCCCCTCCTACCTACCACCCCACCCCTTCAGTAAACTTGAAGTTTTTTCAGTATTATAGTTGACTCAAAGTTTGAAATAGCATGTGGTTTTGCTGTCTCCACCACCAAAGTGCCCAAGGCCCTCTGCCAGTGTTGGTCCAGTACCTCCATCGGCTTATCATGCCCCACCTGGTCCTTCTCCGAAGAGGCCACTTCAAGGTCCCCAGTGGGCAGCACACCCAGAGTGATGGGAACCCATGGGTGTCTGGATGTCCCTGGTCTGTGTCTGCAGCCAGCAGCTGGGATTCTGGCTCCCCAGGTAAGAAGCCGAAAGAGGAAAGATAATATTTTAGCACAAGTGATCAGTTTGCTCTCTGGGTGGAGGGACAAGGATGCTGTGAACCCCATCATGGCAGACAGGACCCTCGTTCTGTGGCTGTGAGTCCTAGTGTCTCCACCACATGGTCACCAGTGGCCAAGCTCCTGGGACAGTTGAGAACTCACCCCCCACACACACACACACACATGAGGCCCTGTAGAGACGGGCCAGCCCCGTGCTGCCCCACCCCCTGATCCTTGCTCAGCTCAGATTATCCCACCTGGCCAGCCCTGCCCACACCCTCCTGGGGGGGCACCTCCCTGGGGACCACACCCAGATCCCGGTTCACATTCCTAGGCCACAGTCCAGGCTTCCATGCAGACCAGGGGGAGAGCAGAAATGAGTGAGCTTAGAACCCATGAGACTTCCAGGAAGGATTCTGCAGTCAGATGTCACCTCTCTGTCTTCTTGTGTTGAGTTGCAGCCCCTGCTATTGGTCCAGCTCTGATCCAGGGTCTGCAGGGCATTGGGAGAGGACAAGGGACCAACCGAAGTAAGGGCAGGGCCTTGTGTTGGGGTCCTGACTCTTAGGCCCCTCGCCCCACAGCTCTCCCCCTCCTCTTCCTTCCTTTCCAGTATGTGTCTGTAGAGATGTCCACCTACTTTTCAGCTATCCACATGCTCCCCATGTACCACCTCCCTCCCAGGTCCATCTCCCTGAGCCCCAAGCCAGCATTGCTGTTTACTTGGTGAAGGGGGCATGCTGTCTTGTGCCAGAGCAGCCATTACACTGGCCCCCCAAGCTCCTTGCTAGTCCCAGGTCTGACTGTGTGTGCTCTCTCTGGGCCCTGGGTGACTCTCTGTCGGGATTCTGCTTTCAGGTCTCATGGCTGCCTCCTCTCTGCCCCATCAGGCCCCATCAGAAGCACCTCCTGATGAATAAGAGAATAAGAGAAGCACCTCCTGATGAATAAGAGAATAAGAGAAGCACCTCCTGATGAATAAGAGAATAAGAGAAGGAATTATTCATCCTCCTCCTCCTTACATGCTGCTTGCATCTCCCTGGAACTGCACGCTGCAAACCCTACTGCTTCCCTGTCTTCAAGGAACCCCTCACAGTTCCCTCTCCTTTCTGGACCACACAAAGCAGACCCCTCAGCCTGACCTTCCCTGGCCATCCACCCCCTCAAACTTTGCTCCATCCCTCCCGGAGGACTGTGCACTCGGGGTCCTGGGGCAGAGGGGCCCCAGCCTGCCTTGATCCAGTCCTTCCTTCCTTCCTGTGCTCTTTCCTGAAGGGCTATTTCACAAACATGTACTGAGCACTGTCCCTGTACTCCAGGAACTGGCAAGCCAGCAAGAAACAAAATCTCCCCCTTCCCCCACTTACATGTGTACCATCATCATGAGGGCAGGATTCAGACAATGGTGACAGATGGGATGTTCATTATTGAGGAGGATGGGGGGTCTCACAGTGGTGATAGAAGCAGCTGAACAAGATATACAGCTGAAGGTATAGATGCTGGATTTGCTCTTTCTTAAGAGCCTTGGGGCAGGGATTGAGTAGGTGAACAAGAAGGTGGGAATGTAGTTTTCCTGTACAGAAAGCCAGGCCCTTAGCTCAACAGCCCTTTCCTTTGGGGGTCTTTGAACATTCTCCAGAAAGAGACTTCTATTCCAGGCCACCCCATTCGTTATGAGGCCTTTTATTTTCTTTATTTGCTTTTTTTTAATGGGGGGTGCAGTGATTGGACCACACCCAGCAGTACTCAGAGCTTACTTCTGGTGGGGCTGGGAACCATATGAAGTACCCAGGAGTTAACCAGAGCATGCAAGACAAGTGCCTAAACCCCTTGACTCAAACCCAACTCCACCTGCTGTTCTCTCTCTGTCTCTGTCTCTGTCTCTGTCTCTCTCTCTCTCTCTCTATCACACACACACACACACACACACACACACACACACACACGCAATGAACCAGCTCCCTTTTCTCCAGCACTCTTCTGCTTGACTGAGAGCTAAGCCTGTACACCTGCTTTGGATTACAGTCACATGTTGACAACTCCACCCCACCCTCCAGCAAGAGGCTGTGGTGGGCTGGCTTGGCTCCAAGAATGTGCCAGACTCCGAGTGTCCATGCCCTGAGCACCTGGATCCGGGGTTCTAACCACTGAATCAGACTCTTGGTTCAGCTCCACCTGCCACCAAACCTCTTTCTTGCCAGTGATGGGCAAGTGAGATCACTGGCTTTAGGACTTCACCCACAAGCCTCTCATCTTATGTCTTTGTAGCGGGGTAAGAGCTCATGTTCAGAAGTTTCCCTGGTCACAGTTGCCTGTGTGGTAGAGTCACTCTGGTCCTCGTTTAAGGGCCCGCTGCATGCCTCTGCATATTCAGGACACCTTCTTGGCTGTCTACCCATGAGCCCCCTTTCTCGGGCAGGACAGTTAGTGAACTTCCCAAGGGCCATCAGGGAAGGAAATAACGTCCATTTCAGCCACCAGACCTGCCACCATGACTATGACCATGGTCAAGGGCCAGTCGGCAGCTGCAGACCCAGTCCCTCATCTCCCATGAGAAGCATGCCTGGGGCCAGGCTGCAAACATCTCTTTCTGTTTGAGTCCACATCTGGACAAGGAGACCCCTAAAAGCTGGACCCCCTGACAGTCCTGAGGATGCTGGGGCTCAGAGTGCAGAGACCTTCTCTAGGGAATGCAGGATCCCGATTTTAAAAAGTCTTTGTCTAGGCCCAGAGGGTCCCAAGAAGTACTGTACCACATCCCTAAGGCCTTTTGGGGTGGGCTGCCCCCCCACCCCCCTGGGCAGCACTTTCCCTGGACACCTCCCTGCAGTTCTCCCAGTTGACCTCTAGGTGGCACTGTTGAATGAGCCTGGAATTTCAGGGGACAAAACCGCTTCCAAAGACTCTGTTGGGAGTGTGCAAGGAGGGGGCGTCCACCCAGTCCCCCTCACTGACTCTCCAATTAAGTGTCCCAATTAAGTGCCCCAAGACCCCGGCCCATCTCCTCATTGCCTTCCCATGACCTCTGACCTCCTCTATTCTGTCTCTCCCTTTCTCCCAAGACAGGTCATTGTAGCCTCATCACGCAGGACCCCAGACCCTGCTACCTCTATCTACAGACCAGGTCCTGTTCCAGTCATCAAACACATCTTGGCTCTCGCGTCTTTCCCTTCCATCCGTGCTTCATTCTCCTGGTTTTACCTCCCCCAGCACCCTGGGGAAGGTCACAGCTGCAGAGCACGGGGCAGAGAGACCCCTACCCCCTCCTCATTCTTCAGAGTCTCCCTGGGCCCCTGAGTCTGTGGAATGCCCTGCAGAGTCCCAGATGCCACTTTGCATCTCACTGAACCCTCTCACTGTGGTGTCAATCCGTCTTCTCTCTGTAGGCCTCCGAATAAAAGCCTTCCCAAGATCCCCTTGTAATGACCCTCCTTGCATTCCGAGAACATCATTAAGATGCATTGAGCATCAGGTTTGCACTGTTTGAAATTTTATAGAATTCATTTTCAGAGTGATTTGGCAGCTCTGAAATTCCTCTCTTCCCTTTTCAACAGTGAGATGGGGGGTGGAGGGGTGACGGAGAGGGAGGGCTGACTGGGGGATCCAAGAGGCTGGACTTCAATCCCAGCTCCCCCACCCCTTTTAGGGCCCCGTGACCTTGAGGAGGTCACACTCCCCCTGGGCTCTGCATATCCTGCTGTGAAAATCTCAGTGGGGACCCAGAAACATAGAAGCTGACAAGTGCCAGGGGCTCCTCGGCCAATGTGAGACCACCCATAGCTTATCCCCTGTGAAGGTGAAAAAAATCATCATGGAAAATGGGGGTGGTAGAGGGGGGTACAGATTCTACATTTTTTCAGGTGAGAAAACTGAGGCCCAAAGAGGGAGAATGACCTTCCCAAGGTCACATGCCCTATATCACTGGGTTGCAGAGCTGGGCCTAGAACGGCCAGGTCGTTAGCCTTTCTGTGCTGGCAAGTCGTGTCTCTGTTGCTCTGTTCTCCTTCTCCAGCTTTCTCCAAATGCAAAGGGGGGCAGGGGAGTGTAGGTGCAGGGGAAGAAGACACTGGGGTCTAACACCTGAGTCCCACATTCACTCCACTAACAGGTCCCCACCTCTGGCCAACTGAGGTCCAAGGCTGCCCCTGGGGACCCTGTACATGAGGCACTTTTAATACTCAAACGATTTCAGCAGATAAGAGGGTGATATCGAGTCTCATGCCCCATGAATTAAAAGATTTGGGACAAAAGTTGGAATTTGGGGCCAGAGCGATAGTACAGTAGGTAGGGTGCTCTCCTTGCACACGACTGACCCAAGTTCAATCCCAGGCATCCCATATAGGAGTCCCCCAAGCACTTCCAGGAAAAAATTCCTGAATCCAGAGCCAGGAGTAACCACAGAGCACTGCTGGGTGTGGCTCCTACTCCCAAACATGTTTTGAAAATAATGTTTTCACAAGTTAGAACTCTTGGTCTGTATCTTAAACTCTGTTGAGTACTGGTCTCTGAGGGGCAGGAGGTGGGGCGAGGGTGGGGGAGAGGAAGGAATGGGGGCTTTAGAGCTGGGGGAGTGGGGACACTCTGCTTTCTGGCCTCCCCAGGGAGAGTAAGACTCTGTAGATCAGGCTTCAGGGAGGATGATTCCAGCAACAAAATCAGGCCAAATGTAGCCCTGTCCAGGGCGAAAGAGTCGCTCCTTGTGTGCAGGAAACTGAGTTTCTCAGCACCAAACACAAACAAACGAACAAGAAGCTTTGTCCAAAGTCCAAACTCTGTCCAAACTCTGTCCAAGCTCTGTCCATGGCGGGAGGCAACGCGCCTTGGGTCCTGAAGGAGCTTCAGGAGCCCAAGTCAGTCCAAGGCCTGGAGGGCTTAAAGCGTGGAAGGATGAGCAGACAAGAGCAAAGCTCCGCCCCAGGCTTCCAGACACCCAACTCAGGAACATAGAGAGGTTAAATGCCTGTGTTCTGGGCCAGAGCCCTGCCATGGTCTTGCCCAGCTGTGCCAGTTGCAGCATATGACCTAATCCGTGAAGCAGAGAGGGGACCCCACCACAGTCATCCTTACCCTCTGCTCATCACTGCGGTGAGGGGCTGCCTGAGCTAGCTCAGGACTAGCTGTGCCTGTTCTGGAGCTGATCCCAGGAGACTTCCTGTAGGAGGCAGCTTTTAGGTAAGAAGGCAACCAGGATGTGACTCATTCTGTTTTTCAGGGGATGAGCAGGCAGGGCACATGCTAGCAGGGCACAACCCCACTTTCTTGGTCTGCTGCAGCACCCTACATGGCCCTGGGCACTGCAGGGTTTCCAGAAACAGAAGCAGTGCCACCCAGGGATGTCAAGTCTCAGAGTTGAGAGGCAGAGGGAGCTGCCGGCACTGTCGGATGATGTTCACAGGTTCACTAACACTGTGGGGGTGTTGCTCTGTGCTGGTGGGGACCAGACACAGGTGCAGGTCAGAGAAAGAGGCACCTGTGCTCTCAGGACATGCTCCATCTAGCAGAAAACCTGCACCCACCCTGCCTCTCAAGGATCTTAGGGTGATGGACCCATGTTCCAGGTAGCAGAAAGGCTTGAAGTGGGGTTGGGACAAGAGAGAAGGTTCTAGAAGACTCACAGGGATATGGCATGGGATTAAAATGAGGGAAGGAGCATTGGGTGGTGCCATTAGCCCAGGCAACAGCAAGCAGACTGTCCAGCAGCTATGTGTCTCCTGAGCCAGTCCTCAGATGAGCACCCCAGACCTGGCTCTCAGTGCCCTCAACAGGCATTGGCCCTTCCAGTTCACAATGAAATCAGAGACCCCAGAAAACCTCCCTCTTGGGGTCACAGGGAGGGCAGGAAGCAGCCAGGGCACCAGGCTGCCCACTCCCAGGCATCTCAGGGGCTGTGAGGACAGACTTCTGCGAGGGGAACAAGGAAAGGGTGAACACTAGGTGGCAAGAGACCCTGGACTCAGGAGAGCTGTGAGGAAGCAGGTAGAGTGGGGAGGGAAATGCCAGGAGGGGCTTTGGGCCTTAGGATCCCATTCGTGGGGAGGAAGAGGGAACTGACAGGGAGAAAGGGGATCATAAATGGGCACAGAGGTCTGGACCCAGACACGCCTGGGAGAAGCAAGGGACAGAGGAGGAAGAGGGAACAGGAAAGGAGCAAGTATATGCAAGGGGCAAGCAAGTGACAGATGTGGGGAGTTGTCAGGACAGGTGAGGAGGAACAGAGAGCTGAGAATGCCCAGGTCTGGGCTGAGAGAGTTGAGTGAAAGTGGCCTCTTCCCTGCTAAAGAGAGGGTGAGGGGGAACCAGACATGGGCAGGGGACCGCTAGGGCCACAGCTGTGGACAGGCCCAGAGCTAGATGGAGCAAACTTTGCTTCCTTTTCCCCCACTGGGCAGGTGGGCTCTGGGCACTGAGCTGTTCAGGCTACATCCTATGCATGGGGTGGTCTTGTGGCACCTGCCACATAGCACAGAGTGTCCCCTGACAGCCATAAGAGAGACTGCAGCATTCAGAGTCACCTCCCCAACCCCAATGGCCTTGCCCCCACCACCATGGCCTGTGAGAGTCCAGCGTCCCCCAAATGCCATAACACTGGGGGGGGGGTCACAGCCCTCCTGCTCATGGACCAGCCTCCTCGGGCAACGAAAACCACAGGAGGCCCAGCCATCACTCCTCATGAACTTCCCCCACTTTCCCTAATAGGGGAGTCCAGAGAGGCCGTGGGGGCAATGCTGAGAGCACTGTGTGCTGAGCGCTGGCATCACTGGAGGAGCACCCTTCAAAGGATTGGCACAACAGTCACACAATCAGAACATGCAGTTGAGGAGCTGAGTCACCGTATGTGCCCCAGCAGGCACCCGTGGCTAGACTCTGATATGGCACAATTGTGCTTTGGGAGGTCAGTGAAGGTGGTGGGACATGCACCCATGAAGCCCAACTGGGGGCTCCAAACCATGAGAGGGGGTCACTGCCATGAGCCATTCCCTTACATACTCTTGATTTGGCCAAGATTTGCAGAACCATGCAAGGTTCTGCAACAAATCCAAGGCAAGTGCTGGGGCCCAGACCCTCCACACAGGAGTCCCTTGGAGGTAGCTGGAGTTAATCCCAGATGTCTTCATGTAGGAGGCAGTCTTGAGGTAAGAAGACCAGGATGAAGCTCATTCTAATTCTAGTGAAAGCGCAGCCAGAAGACATACAGGCAGGGCACACTGAGGAGATCAGCACCGGCCATGACAAGAACAGCAGACTCTTCTGCACTGATGACACTCTGCTTCTCCAAGTATGTTCACAACCTTGAGTCCATCACCAACAGCACCAACTTCTATGGGTCCAGGCCCCCTCCACAGGCTCTGTGAATCTGCCAAGAAGCTGCAAATTTCACTGGATGAAATCCACGTTCCTAAGTGCAGGAATCAAGCCCAGAGGCCTGGCGCTCAGCAAGCAGAGGAAGCAGGTAGCAGGCTGGAGTGGAGATTTGTCGAATCAGACTTGAGCACGGTCCCAGAATCACCACTTACCACTAAATCTCCCTGGACAGCGGCTTGTCCTCGAGGAGCTTCCGTGTCTTCATCTGTCACAGAGGGAGAATGGCATCTTTCCCACTGAGCGGTTACAGGGATTAAATGAAAGGACCTTTGGAAAGCTGTCAGCCAGCTCCCAGGCTGCCCTTCCTGCCGCCGCGCAGCACTGCCCCCTGCAGGCGGGTATGGGCGGGGTGGGGAAGGTGGAAGGTCACAATCCTGTAAGGAATGAGAATCGGCCCTTGGGGTGGGTCAATGAGAAGGGCATTCTGGGAGACTCCCAATGTTGATAAAAGGTGCTGGAATTGGACAGAAAAATAGTTACAGGGGTCAAGGCCCTTGCCTTGCACACAGTCAACTGGGGTTTGAATCTCTGGCACCACAAAGGAGTCCCTGAGCACCACCAGGAGTAATCCCTAGGCCCAGAACTATAAGTAAACCCTGTGATCAGGTAGGTGAAGCCCACCTACCCCCAAAATAAAGGTGATTGGAAGAACTAGAAAATGGTCCTTCTTTAACCTTCCCTGAGTTGGCAGGGCGCCCTTGGAGCTTCATTATCACCTTCTCCTTTCCATGGCCCATGCTTTCTGCATTGGGACAGATTCCCCACCTCTCTGACACCCCCCCCCCCCCGCCCTGCTTCTCTGTGGAAGGCCAGGCCCGAGCCCCAAGCAGAGCAACAAACTGAAGGAGAAGGAAATGGTCTTAGGGGGCTAACCTGACCCAGGAAAGAGATCAGGTGCCCCCCTATTTGGGGAACTCAGACTAAGAAATGGTGAGTGCCTTAGGGCTGGAAAGTGAGCTCACGGCAGCAGGACTAGGTTTGGCTGGCTGGCAGTTTTCTCTCTGTAACTCATTTAATCCTCACTGCCCTGGGAAGCAATCTTTCTGTCCCACTCGACAAATTAGGAAACAGACTCTGGGAATTTAAATAACTCACATTCACACAACTAGTAAGTGTGGAAGCTCGGAACCTGGCCCATGTTCTTCCCTCCCACGATGCTGCTGAAGCCAGGGACACCTTCAGGGCGGGCGCCAAGCCCGGTGCTCCCCATCAGCCTCTGCCAGACTTCTCTCCTCATCTCTCCTTTAATTTATTTGGGGGTATGTTCCCATTTAGAGCCATCTCTGCAAGGGGAGGAAGCAGACTAGCATATGCCACTCAAGCATCACAGCAGAGATCAGAAGGGGGGTGCCAAAGAGGGCAATGAAACTGAAGGGCTGCTCATTTGTCCTGAGCCATGGTTAAGATGGAGGGGGGGGTGCTGTGAAGCAAATCCCTGCGCCACCATGAAAGTGACCTCAGACAGGTGGCTGTGCCACACTGGGCTTCAGTCTCCTTTTCCATGTAAGATGAAGATGTTAGAGGTCAAGTGAAGCTCCTCCTGGAACTGTGAAGATCCCAGTATCACCCTGGGGTGCTTAGCTCAGTGTCTGATTCATGGCCAGATCTATCACCAATGAGCATGATTACAAATTCTCCCTCTAGAGCCCGGCTCTGGCCATGGCTTGTTTGAACAAAGAGTGGACAATGGTAACATATAAATGGGGCACCATGGAGATGGCACTCGATGTTTAACTGACATGAGGACCCAGGGTGCCCGTAGTAGAGACAGAATTGCTGGCTGTGGAGGCAAAGTTGTTCTAGAATACAGAAGGAGGAGAGTTTGGTGAAGAAGGTGGGACTGGAAGGAAGCTCAAGGAAAATGAAATATGGGACACCCCACGGCAGAGAGAGGGTGGATGATGGGCCCTGTGAGCAGATATAGGAGTTGGGAGCTAGAAAGGCTTTCCTGGAGGTACCCAGGGGAGACCTCATCTTTCCTGAAGTGTTTGCTGAGAACTAAACTCTGTATCCCTAAAATGTAAGCATCATTTTAGCCCAGAGCTAGCCCATCTGACAGATGACACTGAGTCAGGAATCTCTGGCTGGCCTGTCTAGTAGCTGGCAGGGATTTAAGTCACAATCTGGTCCATCAAAACCCCCAAGGCTGTACTGTGTGGGACCCACACAGTCCCAGGCCCCAAGCCTCAACCAGCAGGCCTTGGAGCCATAGTCACCTCTCGACACCACCTAGAACACTGCCTTCCAAAGCCCCCCACCCCATGAAGCTCCTAGGCATGCCCAAACAATCCTTCACAGCAACTGGGGCAAGGACAGGCCCAGAGGGGAGAGTCAGAAACAGTTTCCCTAGCTGGAGACAGCTCAAGGGGGCCAAGTCTGGAACAGTGACCAAGGGATGCCAGAACAGAAACGGCACGTGGGCCCTGAGCCTCTCATGGGGGAGAGGGATGTCCCCCAGGGGACAATCCGAACTGGCCTTCCCACACACATTCTCCCCCAAACAAAGGGAATCTTCCTCCTCTGCTCACTCCAGGGCGCACTCCAGAGTCTGGACGCCCCCCTGCCAGCCGGCTCAGTCAGGGGCTAGGGGACCGTATTTTGCGCGGAGCGCCCTTGGCTATCCTGGCCCCTGGGGGAAGGGAGTCGCCAGGGCCAGCTCTACAGTTCGGCCTGTTTCTGCTGCAGCTCCCGAGGGCAGTGGCAAATTTCTGCCACCGCGCGGCCCCTCACCTGCTGCATTCCCCTGCCAGAGCCAAGCCGGGCGGGTAAGCAGGCGGCGGGGAGGCGGGCAGGAGGAGGGGGCGCCGGCCAGGGGAGGGTCTACAGATTGAAGTCTGAGAGGCTGGGCATAAAGGCAACCGTTCTCCCGCGGGACCGGGTTCCTGCTCGGGCCTGGGAGAGCTGCTATTGATCTGCCCTCCGTGCCTCCTTCATACTGTTGGCACGATCCTCTCCTTCCGCGCGCTCCTCAACTTCTGCCCTCCCCCCCCACCCCCCGCCCGGCGCCCCCGTGCCCCGCCCCGCCCCCACCTGGCCCCGGGGAACATCCCCGGAGCCTCCCCTCCACGACACGCTGCTTCGCAACGCCAGACGCAGCCTGCTAAACGCACGGGGTGCTCTGCTGGCGGGCTGGGGGCGCGGCGCCGGCTCGGGCCGCCCCCTCCGGCCCCTTTAATTCGAGTTCGCAGCCGGGCCAGGTGCGGCGCTGCGTGGCGCGGTGCGGCGCGGTGCGGCTGCGGGCGGGCGGCGGCCGGGGCGCTCCGTACGCGCCGCCCGCGGGACTGCAGAGCCGGCGCCCGGCTGGCCGCCCGCACCCGCCGCCGCCTGCAGCCCCCCAGCGGCATGGAGGCTCCGGGGAGCGGTCCGCGAGGGTAAACGCGCGGGGGTCGCGGGGAGGCGGCGTGCAGGGCAGGGCCGGGACCCCCGGCGCAGTGTGCGGAGATGGGGCGGCTGCTCACCGGGCCCCGCGGCGTGGCCGCGCCCCCGGGACCCCCGCGCCGGGCAGGCAGCCGGGACCGGGGGTCGCAGCGAGTTCCTCACCGCACCCCGGAGTTCGGATTCCGGTAGACTCGGGGCAGCCTCGCGAGTGCCCGGCGCGAACCTCGGCGGTGCGCCCACTGCGGGAGCCCCGGGGCCGGGCAGGAGCGGGTTAAGGCGGCGCTGGAAGCGGCGCGCGGGGAGGAATCCCGGCCGGAACCCCGAGACTGGGCGCAGGGGTGGGGGGGTGCAGACCCCGCAGCCAGCCCCTGACCCGGGCCGCGGGACTGGGCCCGGCGGGGGGCAGTCCTGAACCCCCCCACCCCCCGCGTCCTGTGGGCTCCTGTGTCCCGGTCGCCCCGCAGCCTCGCGGCTCGCCCGGCAGAGCGTTTGTTCCACGTTCCTAGTGATTCTGTCTTGGGGGAGAAATGGGTGGTGGAGCTCCTGCCCAGTTCAAATGCCTCCTGCCGCTCGGGGAGGCAGCCCAGGGACCCCGAGGGCGAATGAGTCCAGGGACCCAGGCTGCCAGCTTTGGCAACTTCAGTCTCCGGGTAGGAGGGTTCTTCCTAGGTGAGCCCCCATCCCCAAAGGCGTGTCGGGAGGGTCGGTTTGGTCCTGGACCCTGCTGGAGCCCTCACACGGCCCCTCAACCCTGCGGGAAGGAAGCCCAGCCCTGAGAAGACATGGGGTGGGGGGGGGCCCGAGGGGGAGCTCCTAACCTGGCATACGTGATAGAGCCGCTGCTAGTGGCTACTGAGGACCAGTGGGGCAACCCGCTCAGCCCAGGGACTCCCCCAGAGGAGACAGGCCCAGCCAAGCCTGCCAGTCCTGTTTTCTGGGAGAAAAGGCTGTTGGTGGGCAGCTGCCTGCCCCAAGGAGGCCAGAAGAGGGAGGGGTGTGGGGGCTACGACTCAGGTGTGACATCAGAAGGAAGGTGGGGATGGCAAGGAAGGGTTGAGACCCCCTAATCTTGGCACCCAAAGCCACAATTCCCCGTTGCTGCTGATTTCTCCACACCCCTGCCCTCACCAGGACACCAGAAGGTCTCCAGCTTTTGCTGAGCTGTGCATCTTGCTTCCTTTCTTCAAAGGTTTCCCAGCCCAGCCCTGCTGTCAAGCCCCACTCTGCACCCCTGACAAGGCATCCCCGCTGCCCTGGCCGCCTGGCGCAGCTCTAGAGCTCACCTCTGGGACCCGCAGCCTGCCCTCCTGCCCAGAATGACTCACCACTATTTCTAGAGTGTGAAGACGTGATGGGGCGTCGGGCTGCCAGTCCAAGCATCTAGGACTCAGCAGCCGAGCAGCCCTGTGAGGAAGAGGAAGAAGGCTCTTCCCATCCCCGCCTGACCAGGTAAATCACCCTGTCATTCAGTAACAGCCACGTGCATGGTGGCTGGGGTGGGGCAGAGAGGAAGTCCCAAGGTCCTGGCTGTGACCCCCCACCCCCCACCTCCCAGGGGGGTGCAGATATCATTGATGTTCTTGGGGGGGGACTCCCTCTTCCCCTCTGATTTCTCCATGAAGCCCATGCAGTGCACAGGGGTCCATGCAGGTCATTCCAGAACTTCCTTGAGGCCCTGCCTGCCTCTGTTCTCCTCTGATCCGACTGCGAACTCAAATTAAAGGGTCAGAGGGGGCGGTCCACACCCTCCGTATCCTGAACCTTATGAAAGTCAGGCTAGCCTTTCAGCCATGCAGGTGACGCTCCCTGTCACAACTCTTGGCTTGGGGGGGAGGGGGCGGGGGGGGGGGCTGGAGAGGATTGGGGGGGTGGAGTGGCAGCCCAGGAGTGGGGCTATTGGTCGAATAGTCGCACACACTGACTCTGCCTGTCTTTCAACGCAGCAAGGCTGTATCTGTGGTTCCTGGGGGCTCTGGCACCCGAGCCCAGGCCAATGCTTCTACGTTTCCCGGGGCCCTTAGCAGCACCCTGAGCTCCCTGCCGACAGGCAGCTGGAAAGCATAGTGGGAGGCACTTTTCTCAGTATCCATTATGACAGTGGCCACTGGAGACCCGGCAGATGAGGCGGCAGCCCTGCCAGGGCACCCACAGGACACCTATGACCCCGAGGCAGACCACGAGTGTTGTGAGAGAGTGGTGATCAACATCTCGGGCCTGCGGTTTGAAACCCAGCTCAAGACCCTCGCTCAGTTCCCAGAGACCCTCCTTGGGGACCCAAAGAAGCGGATGCGCTACTTTGACCCCCTTCGTAATGAGTACTTCTTTGACCGGAACCGCCCCAGCTTTGATGCCATTTTGTACTACTACCAGTCTGGGGGCCGCCTGCGGCGTCCTGTGAATGTGCCCTTAGACATCTTCTCCGAAGAGATCCGCTTCTACGAGCTGGGTGAGGAGGCCATGGAGATGTTTCGGGAAGACGAGGGCTACATCAAAGAGGAGGAGCGACCTCTGCCTGAGAATGAATTTCAGAGACAGGTGTGGCTGCTCTTCGAGTACCCCGAGAGCTCGGGGCCGGCTAGGATTATAGCAATCGTGTCTGTCATGGTCATCCTGATCTCCATCGTCAGCTTCTGCCTAGAGACACTGCCCATCTTCCGGGATGAGAATGAAGACATGCATAGCAGTGGAGTGACATTCCACACCTATTCCAACAGCTCCATGGGGTACCAGCAGTCCACATCCTTCACTGACCCGTTCTTCATTGTCGAGACCCTCTGCATCATCTGGTTCTCCTTTGAATTCTTGGTGAGGTTCTTTGCCTGTCCCAGCAAAGCTGGCTTCTTCACCAACATCATGAACATCATTGATATCGTGGCCATCATCCCCTACTTCATCACCCTGGGCACCGAGCTGGCTGAGAAGCCAGAAGATGCCCAGCAGGGGCAGCAGGCCATGTCCCTGGCCATCCTCCGTGTCATCCGCTTGGTAAGAGTCTTTCGGATTTTCAAGTTGTCCAGACACTCCAAAGGTCTCCAGATTCTAGGTCAGACCCTCAAAGCTAGCATGAGAGAGTTGGGCCTCCTGATCTTCTTCCTCTTCATCGGGGTCATCCTGTTCTCTAGTGCTGTCTATTTCGCAGAGGCTGATGAGCGAGATTCCCAGTTCCCCAGCATCCCGGATGCCTTCTGGTGGGCAGTAGTCTCCATGACAACTGTAGGCTATGGAGACATGGTTCCAACTACCATTGGGGGAAAGATTGTGGGTTCCTTGTGTGCAATTGCAGGTGTATTAACCATTGCCTTACCGGTCCCCGTCATTGTGTCCAATTTCAACTATTTCTACCATCGGGAGACAGAGGGAGAGGAGCAGGCCCAGTACTTGCAAGTGACGAGCTGTCCAAAGATCCCCTCCTCCCCTGACCTAAAGAAAAGTAGAAGTGCCTCTACCATTAGTAAGTCTGATTACATGGAGATCCAGGAAGGGGTAAACAACAGTAACGAGGACTTTAGAGAGGAGAACTTGAAAACAGCCAACTGTACCTTGGCTAATACAAACTATGTGAATATTACCAAAATGTTAACGGATGTCTGATTGAAACCTGCTCACATACTCACAGCCCAGTGGAACTAATGCAGATATTGCATAATAGCCTGCATTCTAGTCAGCGTGTTCTACAGTGTGTATCTGGTTTTGCATGGAAAGCAATAGTCGTGCAAGTAACTTTTGATCTTTTGATTTTTGATTTAGAACACAGAATATCTATTCATGGCTTTTATGCAGATCTTCATCACTGACTTAGGGGTTTCCAAAGAGGGGAGTCACCAGTGGAGCCAGAATTTCAGAAAGATAGATTGGGGCCACCTCACATCCAGTGCATAAACCTGCCACATCAGTGCCACGTTCCCTTCCTAGTTCAATGCATACAGCACCCGGATGTGCCTCCCGGCCACCCCCCCCACCCCCACCCCATTTCAACCTACCACCCTGCTTCACAGAGGAAAACCTTGGTGGCTTCACACTCAAGCTCTGGTAATAATTACAAAAGGTCATCCTCATTTTTTGGGGGGGGAGCGGCATTGAAAGGAACAAACAGTCCTGCGTGTTGAAATTACTTTTTATGTCACAAGGCTGGGGTTTGTGAATTGGCGTTGCCAAGTAGCTACTCTGGAGGCTTGTGTTTCATAACGGAAAATGCTGCATTGGTTTTTTTTTTTTTTTCTCTGCAGTGTCGCTGTAAGGGAAACCCAGGGGAGGGATAGCTAGTTAATATGACCAAATGTGAGTTGTCAAGTTTCACATTGGCTTCCTTGGGCCAGTGGAGAGAAGCAAACCCACCAAGGAGCCTCTCGACTTCAGAGTTGACCATTTCTGTGGGCTTTGGGATCACCGAGGCCCATGTGTCTGCTGGAGTTTACAGACCTGTTTTCCCGAGCGCTGCCACCCAGCAAAGCCGACACTGCAGTGAAATCCCAGTGATGTGATTGAGCTGCATGGGTGTTTGTTGCATGAATCTCAATATATAAAACACAGGAGATAACCTATTTTTATTAGTAGCCTACACAGTATTCATATTTAGAGTATTAATAGCCTGGGCAGGGCACTGAACTAGGGTTTTGTTCCCCTCCACAGGATGACAAAAGCTCTCAATCAAAGAAAAGTCTTGGCTATCTTGACTGGGGAAACAAAACTTCTGGCCGTCCAGCTTACCCCATCCTTGTTCTTCCAAATGGGCGGCACAGGCCTCTACCTAGGCAGGAGAGTGAGCAGGAAGAATAGTGTCTAAACACCTCATGTAAAATGCATCTATGGATGAAGCTAGACTTGGGCTTAACTGTATAGCTGACCAGGACATCAGGTCCTTAGAACTGGTGGATCTGTGGATCCAGTGTACATAAACAAATATATATATATATGTATACATATATATATTGCGTATCTCTTACATGAGTCCCTCTACCTAGCTAGCTGTAGGAAAAAATAATTGCATTTGAACCTTGTATACGCTTATGCAATATTTTTGACACAGGGCAATTTATGCATGTGTTTGACTATGTGCACTAGAGTGTATGTATATACATACACAGATATATAATACCTACGTGTGTGCATATGTGTCTCTATGTATGCACACACATACATATACATATGTATATTCACTCTCTGGAGTTCAGGTTCAGGGGCAAATCCACTGCTCTGTGAGTTGGTTGTCTCAGAGGCCTCGTGAGTTCATTGGTTTCATGGGTAACCCTACTGGGCCTGGGTTTGCTGCCATTGCTTCAAACACTCCAGTCTTCATGGATTCTAGACGTTAGAATTGTCTTTCTGCCCTCCATGTGCTGCAGCTTCAGTCCCCCATAGCTGAAGCTTGTCTTACTGAGTGCACAAGGGGCCTAAGGTCCTCACAGCTCCCGCTGTCCTGGGCCAGACTCACCCCCTCAAAGCCCAGCCTCCTCTCTCCAGTGCATCCTGTGAATCATCTCCATGCTCACCTCTCCCCACCCTTCTGGGTTGGCATCATCATTGATTCTTCATCAGTCCCTTTCCTCAGTCTTTCCCGAAAGAGCCAGCATGGGAGGGCACCAAGGAGTAAGCTCTAGAGAACCCATATTCAGGGCCTGGCCTCTGTGTGGAAGCTACTGAATGTCAAGGACTGGACAATGAAGTTCCTAAGTCATCCCCAAGCATACTTTCAAGTGCCCGGCTCTAACTCTCTCCCTGTTGAACTGGCAAGCAGAGCTGTTCAAAGAGAACCAAAGATGGGTAAAGAAACCTTCCTTGGCCCAGAGCAGGCTCAGAGTGGATGAGCAACGCACAGTCTAAAGGTAGAGGGCAGGCTGGCCCTGGAAGGGAACGCGGAGGGGAAGCATTTGCCTCACAAACTGGGTTTTGCCTTTCAGTGAAATAGCTAAAATTTCACTTCCCTTCCCCCTACCCCCACCCCAACACAGAGTTTCCCAGTGATTACTCCAGCCCTACCCTCACTGTTGGCCATTTAGCACCTACAGTTACCTTGTGGGGTGGGGCACCAATCAAGGTGCTAAGGCCCAGGTGCCGATTAATACCTGGTCACCCACATCCCCTATGTCTGCAGGGCATCCCGGCCCAGCGCAAAGCCTCTCGGTTTCTCTTCCTCTCCTTCATGGAAAGTGGTGCTGAATTTCCAAGACATGGGGAGGAAGACACAGGCCTTTGGAAAATTGATAGCAAAACACTCTACTCAAAGGGTAGACAGTTTATTTCAGTGTCTTGATCTGAGCCTAGAAAATGTTCACAGGCATGCCTGCATGTATTACTACCACAAAATAGATACTCTGTCACCATGCACCAATATCAAATATGCAGCACATAGATAAAGTACACAAGAGACCAACTTAATGAGATGGGCATGCCAAGACAACAGATAATTATACCTATATCCAAAATATGCATGTTCAACTCAGAACGTACACAGAGAACTACCTACACCATGTGCATAGAGGCAGTCTGCCATCAGATACAAATACACAGACCTACATGGACATAATGTGGTACACAACTCCATGGATGCATTTATACCATGGACATAAATACAAAAAAAAGATGCAGATATTTTACTGTTGTTTCTGCATACAAAATAGAATAAGTTCAATGTGTTAATGCAAGGCACACAAGAAACCTTCATTCGTAGAAGTAACACAGTGCACCACACATGCCCAAAAACAGTCTTGATACCCATGCAGTGCATACTCACACTCAGGTTCATTGCTCTGTCCCCAGAGCTGTGAAGGAGCAGGTAGTAGGTAAAGGTTCTATTGTGCTACCTTTTCCTAGCCTGCATCCATTTCTCTCAATACTCTCCGGGGAGATTCCTTTTCTAGTCTCTTCTTTCATCCCCCGGATTTCAGAGAAATAGACCCTCCTGTCCCCAAGGTTTAAAGCAGAAATATGGGCTCTCGGTGAAAAGCAGATCTCCAATTAATATTGGCATTTCATGGCCTTTCAACCTGTCCACCTTCCTCCACCAGAAGAAGCACCTGGGACAGCTGGCAGCCCGTGTGTGTGTGTGTGTGTGTGTGTGTGTGTGTGTGTGTGTGCGCACACACACCTCACCTTGGCATACCCTTTCCTTTGAAGGGAAGGGTATCTCTACAACCCCATAGCTCAGGGTCCTCTGGGTCTTTAGATTCAGCCTTGTTTCCTTGCAATTCTTGAAATCAGTGATGATTCCAACACTTGGGATCCTGAACTCAGAACCAGAATGAAGTAATCCCCTAATGTTTTTTTGGTCTGCAGACCTGATTGTGCCTCTCTCCCCCCAAGGCTGGCTGGCTCAGAAAGCCCAGATCAGATATAGACTTGTCTTTGGGACCAGCCACCACTTACTGTGGCATTTCACTTCCTCATGGGAATTGGCCTAGTGGGATCAACCCTGTGTCCTCTCTGTGGTTGTTCAATTTCAGGCCTCCTCTGTTTCTCCAGCCTCCCATCCTGTCACTGTGCTTTGAGGAAACACACTGCAGTTCATCAGTTCAGCTAAACTGAAATATGATTAAGGACATAAACCTCAGTGCTCAGCAAGTTGATAGAAGTCTTTGAGAGGCTGACTTTTAGCCTGTATTTGAAGACCAGATTTCCAGGCCTGGTCAGAGTACCTGGCCTGGAAGAGCTTCTGGGTGGCCCCCAGAGCTGGATCAGCCCACTAGGGCCAGTGAGAGCTCATGTTTGGCAAAGATGTTGCCTCCAATTAAGTGAGGACTTGAAGTCAGGTTTGCCATTAGGTTTTGAGGCTGTCACTCCTGTGGCCATTCCAGGTGTGTATACCCCTCCCTCCCAAGGTGACTCGATGTTCCTGGAGTGATAGCCACGGTAGGGAATGAACATGGAATGTGGGCCTTTCTGGAATTTCCAGATCAAGGCACCAAAGTTCCCTTTAGCCTCAGCAAAAGCCCCCAAAGGCTCAAACTTTCAAGAAGGTTGGGATTTTCTGGAAGCTAAAAGAGGTCCATGGAAAAAATATGGGGGAGATTGTAAGGAGGAGAGCATAAGTGAACGGGTCAAGTTTCAGATGCTTTTCAGGAGCCCACATTTAATCAGGTCATAATAAAAGTCCCGTGCTTCCTGATGCATGGGTGGCATCCACACTCCCTCCCTTCCCCTCTGGTTCTCTCTGTCCATCTGATGTGGGGCAGGCATGTCACCAGAAGGAGCACTTTCCCAAGGTACCCCAAGAGGATGTACCTGAAGGCTTCTCTAGCACTACTGACTTGAGTGTCCAGCCTAGGTGTCATGTGTCTCATCCTTTCTGCTCGGGATCCTACCTGGATCCCTCACTCCACTGTAGTGAAGTCTTTGGCCAACTTGCCTTCATGGTCATCTGTGAAATAGAAATGCCGGTGGAGTGAACCTAGTGTCGTCTGAAATCTCCGGCTAGGGCTTCAGTGCTGTCCAATGGAGAGGAGAGAAAGGCTGGCCTTCCCACAAGAATACCTGGGACAGCTTGGAAATTTCATAAGTGGGTGGCACCCCTGGGCAGCAGAAGCCCGTGCTTTTAATAATTGTCCCAGGAATGGGAATAGCAGCAGAGTCCAGCTCCACCTCTCCAGGGGTCCACTGTTCTAACAGACCTTCTCTGGGCTGGTCCACATAAGCTGCAGGGTGCTCCCGGATGCCACATGGAGTCTCCTCTAGCCTGGTAGTGCCCAGGACCTTAACCTCAGTAACTTCATTAGCTGCCTGAGTCAAGTGGTGGCCACAGAGTGGAGGGAAATGACCCCATGTGGGCCTTCGTATCAGGGTTGTTTACAGTTTTTCCACATAAGACCCCTTTTCATCAAAGAAATTGTCACACAGGCCTGGGTGTGTCTATAATTAGGATGCATAACAAACATTGACTCATCATAAATCATAATTGATTTTAAAACAAAGCTTTTGCAAAGCCCTTCTGTGGGGTGGCACCCTCAGTATAAGAAGTCAGGCACACTCCTCGCACTGGGCCCTTGTTTACTCAGGGTCTGTGCCCCAAGTCACAAGGGGCTAGAAGCAGATGGGAGTGGAAAATGTTCTATAAGGTATGGTGGTTCTCTTTGCCAAACCAATCTAGTTTCCTTCTCCCGGCTTTTTTTTTTTTTTTGGAGGGATGGGAGTGGTGGTGTTGGGCCACACTTGGCAGTGCTCAGGGATGACTCCTGGCTCTGTGCTCAGGGATCACTCCTGGCAGGGATAGGGGGACTATATGGGGTTCCAGGGATCAAACCCAGATCAGCCGCATGCAAGGCAAGTGCCCTCCCCACTATACTATCGCTCCAGCCCACCTTCTCCCAGCTTTCAGCTTCCTGTTCCTCCACAGCTCACTCCATCTCTCATAGTTTGTGTTTGAATATTTTTTAAGAGGAAAAGTGCAATAACATAAATAGTGACTGTTTTCTTTAGCAATAGCTATTTCAAAAATCTTGTTCTCAGGACTGAAAAGGGATAGTACCTGGCTTCTCAGATAATGCCCTTGGCCTCTGGGCATTAGGTCACTGTCTCTGTAGTTCCCTCAACTTGACCCTAGTTCCCATGACTCTGGTCTTCTGAGACACTGACCTTCCTTCTGGAATAGACACCCCAGGGGTATCTATGGAGGCTGGGAAGGCCCTTGAGAAGCCTCTTTGTCACACCTTGCTTTTGTCTCCTTAGGCATCTCTATCCTTCTCTCCCTCCATCCATTCATCCGTTTGCCCATTTGCTCTCACACAGCATTCACACAACCTCTGGACATGGAAACCTTGAGTTTGTGCATCTCGATGACTTTTAGTCAATCTGGCAGGGTGTAATGGAAGCCTACAGGAAAGCGCTTACAAGTAGATAAGAATAAAGCATCCTGAGCCATTACAGAAGATCATTTCCATGCACTAAAAGCCATTACTTGATCCATTTGTTTCCCTTCCTCCCCTCCCTGGGGAGATGGATGTTGGGGCAATGTGGCCTGAAAGTTTGCACCTGGGATCAGTAGCCTGGCAGACTTGGGGATTTGCCCTTGACTGTTCTTCAGAATAAGCTGACTTGCTTAACCAAAGGGACTCCAGAGGGAGCATCAAGGAGGGAACCACCATTTTGTAAGTAGATGTCTTTAGGGATAGACATTTGAGTGGTTAGGGCATAGCATGAGGGAAATAAAGTTCCCACTCTGGTATGCAGTTGCACAAACATATAAAAGTGTACACATAACTAGTCTCCTTTCCTGAAAACTGTGTGGTGGCTCAGACTCAGACTGGACAGTCAGGGAAGGCTGAATCCCAGGGTCCCCTTCCATTCCTTTTCAGTGTACCTTGCTCTCTACAGGAGTGTACAGCAAAACCTCAGTTAACTGACGGGGAAATCCTCAGGGAAGGAAGCATTTGGTTGCTTTACAATCATGGGTATTTGAATGGGAATGAGAAAATGTGTTTTGGTTCAACCTTTATACTAAAAAAAATTCTAAGTAGGTTAGTATAAACTTTCCTGCCTTAGTAAGTGGTTTGTTTGACAGAAGACCTTGTATCACTCAGGGTCAACACTCCAAACCTCAGTTCTCAGTATACAGAAAAGCAGATGGAGAAGACCAAAGAGATGGGCTGAATGTATACTGGCTACAGACAGACCCGAAAGTTGACCATTAGGGCGCATTCTGCCTCCTCAGATAATGCCCGTTGCTGTCATTAGCTGCTTTCTACTGGAAGTACAAGAAGACAACATAATTTTCATTAACTGAGGTTTGGGCTCATTGGTCCTGAGTTACCAGAGGTTTTCCATATATACATATATCTGTGTGTATATATATGTATATGTATATATATGTATAGTATATGTATATATATATGTACACTACTGTTTCAAAAGGATACAGTTATACAGTGACCAATTCCCTTAGCTTCAGTATTGTGAAATAAATTTGGAAATTCAAGAAATAAAACGCATCTATTGAATTGTTTTTAAATGACCTTCCTTTGCATTCTTACCACCCATCCAGTTCAGTTCCTTTCTTCTGCAGAGGGACCTCTCTAGAAGGTGGTCCTCGATTAACAAAAGCTGGAGTTCCAAGGATCACCTCTCTCTTTTCCCTCCCAGGTGCTGCCTAACTCCAGGATAAAAGGAAAATCAGGTCTAGGCAGTGCTTTAGCCTTTGTACTGTCTGCCCCTGGCTGGATGTAACCTCATCACTGAGCCCCAGAAAAGTTTTTCCCAACTTTGTAACTGTAGGTGGAGTAGGAAGCTGACTGTAAGACCTAGCTGCAGCGTGATCTGTTGAGGGTTTTTTTTTTCCTCCTTGTTATTGGCGGTGTCTAAGGTTGGAATTTTTTGAGGAAGTTCAAATGGTCCTTCTTAAAAAAGTGAATGGTGCCTGCCTGGTACAGGGAGAGATGAGTGGCAGCCAGTGAAAGGGACAAGCCCGGCAATGGTGGATTCTGACCTAATCTCAGCCCAAAAGGCTCAGAGCTGCTGCCATCTGGTTGCCTCTTGGGAGAAACAGTTGAGTCTGAGCTAAAACATACTCTCAGTCTCCCTTTTTCTGAGCAGGCCAAAGCTCGCCCACTGGGAGAGCTTCCTAGCCTCACTTCCTACCTTTGACCGGGTGCCTTTCAGGAAGGAAAAGACTGATTTCTCACTGGTATTTGGAGGGGCTGCTGGTGGAAGGAGGGTTGCCTGCCATCACCCACCACCCCCAACAGTCCTCCATGCTGACTAAGCCAGCAGCTCCTAAGATGCCCATAAACCCAACTTAGAGTGGCCGGCTGGAGGGGGGTGCGAAGTTGGAGAGCCTGTCAGGATGGACGTATCTGGCACGGCATGACCTCAGCGTGGCAGCAGGTCTAACTGTCTGTGCTTCTCTGCACTCCTAAAATAGTCTAATATGTTCCAGACAAGTTTGCAGCTGAAGCGCGCTTTATTCCACTGACGGATGCACGGGGCAGGTGTGGTTACGTAAGCGCAACGGACAGAAACGTGAGGCAGTGAGGATGTGGTTGCGAATCAGGACTGTAGGCAACTCCTCAGAGGGCAGAGTATCCAGCCCCTGTGTCTCTTCCATCCTCAGGAGACATTTCTAAGCTCTGCCTCTTCTTAAAAAGGGTTTCCTAGAGACTGACTACCTTGTTTGTGTGAGTGTATAAACATTCTCTCTGGTACAGAAAGCAGCAGGGAGGCGGGGGCTGGGAGCATGGGAGTACTTAGGGACCCACCCTTGCTCCCAATTTCTATGTCAGCTACTCGCTTCCCCACCCCCACCCCCAGCAGGTGAAGGGAAGGGCAAGGTCAGTGTCCTACCAGGTTGCACTGGACAGGTGCAAGCAGCCACAGGCTGAGCAACGGGAGAGAAAAGCAAGAAAGGGCAGCCTGGCTGCCCTGGCGAGGGCAACTCTCAGCTTTGGAGCTCTGGACATGCTCTGTGGCTGCCCCAGTTCTGCCTTCACGTGGGATCCAGCGACCCAGTTTCCTTTTGTTGTCGTGCTTGGATGATTCCTTCATTTCGAAGGCCTCAGGAAGCTGGAGAGTCCCATGATTGAGCTGCAGCCCTGCTGAGAAAACAGCGTCCTCGCCAAATGGGCCTCTGCCTGGGTTTCTGCATCCCTGTAGCCCTCACTTTGCTAAGGGTAATCTTGGAACAGTTGGGATTAATGGTGCCAGCAATCCAGGAGAACTCTCTTTAGCATCACAGACGCAGCTGTCCAGCCTGTGAGTGCAGGAGGCTGTTTCCTTGTCAACACCCGTGTGCTTATGTGCTTACAAAGCCTGTCTCTGAGGAGTTTATGTATCTCACAGACACAGACACACACACACACACACACACAGAGTGTGGAAATGGCTGCTCGGTAGGCTTAAGCAGCACAGACTCTCATTAGGGTTCACCCTGGCTTCCTCGTTGCTCATGCATGACTGCGGCTGCCTTCCCACACCCTACTAATTGTCTCTAATAATTGCCGAAAACTCCAAAGAAGAGAGGCAGATAAATAGGCCTCCATGGGATCAATAAGAGAAGGAATTCCAAGGTTGATGGTAAAGCTTCATAAGGGTGATGCTGAAAGGGAACCGGGGTCTCCATGGTGATCAGGGGCCGGGGACCAATGGGAGCTGGAGGCGGAGCAGGGCTGGGGGGAAACTCATGGGAGTTGGGAGTCACTTAACTATTTGTTTGCTTCATGAAAATGTAGACACCAGCTGTAACCACATTGCACAGGATGTATAGATAGTATCATTCTTGCTGACATATTCTGGAAGCTTTCAGCCCCACCAACACTGCCCCGCCCAGGACTTCTGCAGCTGAGAGTTCCTGTGTCAGTAGGGTCTGATATTTGTACATAGGTTATACATATATGTGTACATATGTGCCTCAATGAATATTGCCTGTCCACCTGACCATGGGTGTACATAGACTTCATAGAGCTCCACCACCTTTTGTAAATACCGACACAAGTAAATACGTATATAAATATATATTACTGAGGATTTATTTTAACATCGTTCTGTGTGAAATGAAAAACATAAATAAAATTTTTGACAGACACTAGTCAGTCCCTTCTTCCTTGTAACCCAGATTAATGCCCTTTGCCATGCAAGTGTGCCTGCCTCTCTTCTGCTGCCATTCTGCCAGGCAGGATGGGGGCAGTACAAGCTGCAGGCAGGGGGTGTGCATGACAAAGCTGGAGAGAGGTTTGAGTCTACCTCCTCACTTTGGGAGTACTTCTAGGGGAGATTGGGGGATGGGGCTCTCCAGGGTTGAAGATCAAAGGCAATATACCCCTGGGACACGTTTCACTGCAGTTGCCCTATCCTCTGATCCTCCCCCTCTGAGGGCCTGGAATCAATCATATTCTCTCTTTAGCTCACTTTGGTCTCTGCTCCCCAAAGAAGGATGTGGTCCTCCAGCCATACAGGGCTCCTCCCAGGAGAAGCTGTTGGTATTCCTGCTTGTGTACACATGTGCATGCATACACACATGCACAAGCATACACACACACTGTCTGATTCCTCTGAGGGGGATTCTGGTGCTTAGCTGGATCCCCCAGCATCCTGATGGCTGGAAAGCAGTCAGGGGTGTGATGACCTTAACCTTAGACAGCAGCCAGCACATCCATCCACACCCCACGCACATGCCCATGACTTCCTAGTTCCTCTCAGTCTCTGCCCCAGCAGAACAGATGCACTGAAACCACAGGTGCCCCCCCTTCCACCCTCCCCACCTGTCACAAGAGTCTGTTTTCAGCTGCACGTTTTGAGGTGACATGAGGGAGGGTGGAATGAGATGAAGAGAGAAGCCTTTGGGACCTCCGCAGGATTCCTTACACAGAAGGCTTTTACCCTCAGGGGGGTGGGTACCTGCAGAGTGTCCTGGGCTTCCGTATGGATGTGGCTCCTTACCTCAAATATCTGGGAGACTGACTTAGCTTCCCAGGGATCCCCCATCCTCCTGCTACAGTCTTCTCACAGACAGTACTCCTGTTCTAAGTGCAGAGCAATGGGCACTGCGGGTAGTTCTGTCTCCCCACCACCTACATGAAAGGGAGACATCAAGGGGTCTAGGTGCATGGGAGCCATGGCAGGTCTGCTGTCTCTGTTTGGGGCATGAGTGTGGGGGACAGTTCAAGCAGATGCCACTCATGCCACCAGAGGTCAGCCGGTGTACCTGGTGTGAGCACAGGCCTATCCATTCCCCACCACAGGGGCTTGAGTACAGGCACTTATGGCAGGGGCTGAGTGCCAGAGCCCATCCTGTCCTAGGGCAGGAAGAGCAAAGTGGCATGGAAATGGCTGAGCCCCAAAATGCACCTGAGAGAAAGAGAAGCCACTGGAGTCCAATTCCAGCCTGTGACCCTGGGCAAACTATTTAATTCTCTTTGAGCCTCAAGTTCCTCTTCTCTACAAAAGGAATCCTGATACCTACCTAATCTCATGAAGATTGAGTGCCTGGCACACAATGAAAGTCCAATAAGTGTGCGTATGCACAAGCGTGTGCACGCAAGCATGCATGTACGCACACGTGCGTGCACACACACACACACACACACACTGAATGCATCCTCTCTCTCTCTCTCTCTCTCTCTCTCTCTCTCTCTCTCTCTCTCTCTCTCTCTCTCTCTCTCTCTCTCTCTCTGTCTGTCTCTCGGATCCCCATGTGAAAAGATGCAAGTCAGACAGCTACTCAGAAATCTGAGCTGCAGAAATTGAAGGATGTTCAACGATGCCTGGTCCAAGATCTCTGAATCTGGGCTGAGGTCTACAAGAACTAACTTCAGAGAGTCTATGAAACTCCTGAAGTGATATCTAACACCTCACATGGTACAGTCATTTTTTCCAGTGGAGGCTGGTGCTTCATGTCAAGTAAGGCAAATTTTAATTTTCCCAGAGTCATTTTCATGCATCCACTCCAAAAATCATACCCAAAATATTCAACAAACACTTTTGTTGATATTCTGCTCTGGTAGATCTTCCCACAAAGAGGGAAACAGAAATTCACCCACCCAGGAAGATGGAGGGGTGCAGAGCTAGACCCGCTCTTAGCTCAGGACAGCTCCTGAATCTACTGCCTCTGCTAAAGCTGTGTTATCCTCAGGACTCAGAACCCAGAGCTGCCATATAGCAGTTGAAAATGGGCCACATCTGCTGAGAAATTCGTGCTATTTAAATTATATAAATATGCCAAGTCTATCTACCTTGGACCCTAGGACTGCGGCATTCCTCAATCTGCCTGCTCTGAAATTATTCCTTTTGTTTGTTTTGTTTGGGGGCCACATCTAGCAGTGCTCATGGCTTATGCCTATGTCTGTAATGCAGGGCCATGTGCAGTGCTAGGATTGAAATGCTGTACTGTCTTTCCGGACCCTGATTATTCTTGTTTTTTTCCACTTTAGCCACAGCCACCTACCCACCCCTCCCTGCCCACTCCACTGGGGTCAGTAAACACATCCTTGAAACCATTGCTTTTCAGGAAAAAAATCAAGGCTCTTCGGTCTGAGCCTATTCCAGCCTCAACAGGAACCAGGGCACCAGGCTTTCTGGTTTTCAGTCAAATTTGAAGAAGAGGCTTCCATAGTCATATCTTCCTTTACTGAGGGAAGTCTGTCTCTCTGTCCCATGTCTGTGCTGATGGGGGATTCACACTGTTTCACTCACCATCTGGGGAGCCCCCAACAGCTGTGTGAGAAGCAAACCCACAACAAGGTTGTGGTGCTTTGTCTCTGCCCACTTCAACTGGGCACCTGTATGGGTCCTGTTACTCAGAATCCCTAGCCTCTGACATAGTGCTCAGTACAAGAAGTGTTTGCTGAGTGCAGAACTATCCACATCACACATTCACAAGACAATTGTGTCACTGGCACAGCAAATAATGCCCTTGGTGTAGGACTCTCCAGCTAACCCCTATATTTCTCTCCAGTGCAAGAGACCTCAGATCTCCACTCTTGGGGCCAGAGATGGTAGAGATGGGTAGAGATGAACAGTCACTTGAGTCAAATGATCCACAGACAAAGTGCCACAGCTTCGCTGATGCCCTGTCCAGCAAACACTCTGGCAGATCCTGGGGAAATTGGCCTCCAAGGCCTGCCCATACACCAGCCCCAGGGCCTAACCCATCCCACACCCTAGAGACTAGAGTCTAGTTTCTTAAATTGTGGGTCACAACCTTATATGGAGTCTTATAACTTTTAAAACATTTGCTTGGAGGGGCTGGAACGATAGCACAGCGGGTAGGACATTTGCCTTGCACGTGGGCCGACCCAGGTTCGATTCCAGTATTTCATATGGTCCCCTGAGCCACGCCAGGGGTGGTTCCTGAGTGCAGAACCAGGAATGACCTCTGTGCATTGCCAGGTGTGACCCAAAAAAGAAAAAAACAATTTGCCTGGAAATAAATTTCTTGTCAACCATGGTGAGTTAATAAGAAAGAAAGAAAGAAAGAAAGAAAGAAAGAAAGAAAGAAAGAAAGAAAGAAAAGAAAGAAAGAAAGAAAGAAAGAAAGAAAGAAAGAAAGAAAGAAAGAAAGAAAGAAGAAGAAAGAGAGAAAGAAAGAAAGAAAGAAAGAAAGAAAGAAGAAGGGAGGGACAGAGGGAGGAGGGAGAGGAAGGAGGGAAGGAAAGAAAGAAAGAAAGAAAGAAAGAAAGAAAGAAAGAAAGAAAGAAAAGAAAGAAAGAAAGAAAGAAAGAAGAAAGAAAGAAAGAAAGAAAGAAAGAAAGAAAGAAGAAAGAAAGAAAGAAGGAAGGAAGGAAGAAGAAAGAAGAAAAGGAAGGAAGAAGGGAGGAACAGAGGGAAGAGGAAGGAAGGAAGGAAGGAAGGAAGGAAGGAAGGAAGGAAGGAAGGAAGGAAGGAAGGAAGGAAGGAAGGGAGGAAGGAAGGGAGGGAGGAAGGAAGGGAGGGAGGGAGGGGGAGGGAGGGGGGAGGGAGGGAGGGGGGGAGGAAGGGAAGAAAGAAAGAAAGAAAGAAAGAAAGAAAGAAAGAAAGAAAGAAAGAAAGAAAAGAAAGAAAGAAAGAAAGAAAGAGAGAGAGAGAAAGAGAGAAAGAGGGAGGGAGGGAAGAGAGAGAGAAAGAAAGAAAAAGAAAGAAAGAAAGAAAGAAAGAAAGAAAGAAAGAAAAGAAAAGAAAGAAAGAAAGAAAGAAAGAAAGAAAGAAAGAAAGAAAGAAAGAGAGAAAGAGAGAAAGAGGGAGGGAGGGAGAGAGAGAGAAAGAGAAAGAAAGAAGAAAGAAAGAAAGAAAGAAAGAAAGAAAGAAAGAAAGAAAGAAAGAAAGAAAGAAAGAAAGAAAGAAAGAAAGAAAGAAAGAAAGAAAGAAAGAGAAGAAAGACAGAAAGAAAGAAGAAAGGGAGGGACAGAGGGAGGAGGAAGGAAGAAGGAAGGAAGGAAGGAAGGAAGGAAGGAAGGAAGGAAGGAAGGAAGGAAGGAAGGAAGGAAGGAAGGAAGGAAGGAAGGAAGGGAAGGAAGAAAGAGAGAGAAAGAAGAATTTCTTAGGCTGGGTAATACGTACCAGTGGTTAGGGCTTATGTGCTCTTAACAAGAGAGTTTGTATTTCTCATTTTTCTTTTGGGAGGCCTTACCTGACAGAATTTCAGTGACCATGTGGCACCGACAATAAAACCTGGCACCTCTGTATACAAAAAAATTCACTTCAAGGGCTGGAGTGATAGCACAGCAGGTAGGGCATTTGCCTTGCACGAGGCCCACCGAGGTTCAAATCCCAGCATCCCATATGGTCCCCTGAGCACGGCCAGGGGTAATTCCTTTGTGCATGAGCCAGGAGTAACCCCTGTGCATCGCTGGGTGTGACCCCAAAAAGCAAAAAAAAAAAAAAAAAAAAATCACTTCAAGCCATCTTCCTGGACCAGGGGACCTGACTTTTCCAACCTTGTTTTTCTGTCTCAGATTTATATTGAAATGTCTACCTCATGGGGTTTTGTCATAAATTTCACATTTGTACCAAATATATGTTTAAGATATATACTTCATAGAGAGGGTAAATGAAATAAAATAAATAATTGCATAATACAGAATTGTGTGATATAATTATAAATTAAATGGAGAAATCCATTATTATACAGGTAATATAGAAAGGATCTCTATTGAGAGCAAGGTACCTAATGCACTGATGAGTGCTTAACATACATTGTGTCATTTAGTTATTATATATATTTTAAAAATTAGGAAATGGAAAGTCAGATAGTCAGGTAATGAGCCCAAAGTCACCCAGCTGGAAGGTAGCAGAGCTTTTGTGAAGCCGAAGTCCATACTTTCCAAGAATCTGTCATCATCAGAGTGGGATCATCACCCCAGCACTTTTCTCCCTCACCAAGGTTCAGAATCTGTCTTCAAAAGTCTTGCTGCAGCCAAAGCAGGAACATTGCCATTGCCTGGGGATCCCAGGCAAGCAGGAAGCCCGTCTTCTCTCTCAGCCCTGTCCTACTGGGCCTTGGAGGTGATGTCAAGGGTCAATAGGAAGAAGGATGGCAGCAAGCCCAAGAGCGTCTCCTCCCCATTTCAGCCCCTACTTCCCTAAGTATCGAAGGAGCCAGGTAACTGCCACCTCAACCCACTTACCCCACACCCTACACATTCAGGTCCTAGTAGGTGACAGACACCTAAACCCAAACATCCCACATCTTGTGCATCCAGGTTCTGTCAGGTCACAATGATTTAATTCACACATTCCACAGCCCATACATCTAGGTCCTGGAAAGTAACAGACAACTAACCCACACCTCCCACACCCCCATGCATCAGGTCCTGTCAGGTAACAGACAGCTAACCCACACATCCCACACCTCATGCATCAGGTCCTGGCAGATAACAGACAGCAAACCCACACACCTTATATTCCATGCATCCAAGTCCTGGCAGGCCCATCATGCTTGTTTCATCAACCCTCTCCCCCCTTCACCCCAGCCCTGCACCCAAGATGCTTCAGTTGGTAGCTGGGTTATCATCTTCCTTCAAGTGTGAATAAAGGATCAGAACCACACTAGAAAACAAACATATGTGTGTGCATATGTCACACACACACACACACACACACACACACACACACACACACACAAATCTTTACCAAACCAAGACCTAGGACTTGCTTTCTCCTTTCACTCTAACCTCTGGCCTTGACCCTTGAAAGTAGAAAAGAAGAAAAACACCTGCCATAGAGACAGACAGCAGGTGGCGGGGGATGGGGGGTGGCGATGGGATGGAACCTGGGGACATTAGTGCTAGGAAATGTATACTGGTGGAGGGATGGATGTTGGAACATTGTATGACTGAAATTCAATCGTGAGCATTTTTGTAAGGGTCTATCTCACAGTGAGTCAATTAAAAAGTTTTAAAAAGAGAGAGGGAGAAAGTAATCAAATCAAGAAAAAGGTTTCCTTATACAGAGTGGTAAACATGCCAATCAAATAAATGATTCAAATCCAACTAAGATGTAAGTGACACCTGCCAAGTGTAGGCCTGTGCTGGGTGTTTTGTCTGTCTTATCTTTTGAGTCCTCCAGGTCATCATTGTCACAGTGGTTTCAAGTTTCAGATGAGGAGATTGAGGCTCAGAGAAGCAAAGTAATTGCCCCAATTCACACAGCTAAAGAGAAGCAAGCTTGGGACTCAGGCCCAAGGTCATTTTAAGCCATCAAAGCTTGATAGGCTTGATCGCTTGATAGCCTGGGCACCTCCAGGAACACACAGGATTGAAACCCCCTGGGGAATAACAGGAAGCTGAGGGATAGGAGGTGCAGTAGAATTGGATCACCCTCCTGGGGTATTTTTGTCAATGGGATTCACGAGCTGCAAGGTGTGAATGAGCAATTTGCTAAATTAAAAATTTCTGGAAAAGCTTTCCCTCTTTGGGCCTCAGCTCCCAAAAGAAAGGGGGAAAGCCTGGGGGTTATGCACTCTCTTTCCAACTCTTCTCTTCAATGGGCATTTTCAGGGTCCAGAAAGTGATTTAGGCAATGCTCACTATCCTTCCAGCATTGGGCCCAGTTTTCTTTACAAAGCAGAGGTGCAGGGTGGGAATCAATGTTTCCCCCAGGGTGGTCATGAGGGTGAAATGTGTGATGGAAGGTGCCCGGCACTCAGGGCTCCACAAACACAACCATCCACTCAGGGGTGAAGTTTCCTCTTGAGGCATGGAGCCCCAACTCTGGGTCAGGGGATTGTGGGGACTACCAGCACTGCTTTCAAGCTTCCTGAATCCCACCTTCCCTGTCTGTAAAATGAGGGTACACCCAACTTGGGAAGTTGTGGGGACTTACATAAAATGCCCATCAGAGAGCCTGACAGGACGGCAGTTAACATAAGGAGTGCTCCTAACTGCCCTTCCCTTCATGCAGGGCTCCTGCTCCCGGATCCCCTGAGAGGTCACAGCCCTGTGTCAGACTTGGGGCATCAGAGGGGAGCAGGATGCTGCGCTGTGTTCAAAGTCCCACGCTGGGGGCTGGAGCAATAGCACAGCAGATAGGGTGTTTGCCCTGCACGCTGCCGACCCAGGTTCGATTTCCAGCATCCCATATGGTCCCCTGAGCACCACCAGGAGTAATTCCTGAGTGCAGAGCCAGAAGTAACCCCTGTGCATCGCCGGGTGTGACCCCCCAAAAAAACAAACAAAGTCCCACCCTAATAGATAGTTATTCTTTCATGAGGGAAACGTGGGAGAAAAGCTGAAGCACCTTTGAGCCTGGAGCAACCCTGGGAATAGATCTCGATGAATGAATGATCCCAGTATTCCAAGAAAATGTTTAGAAGACACCTTCTCAGTGTCAAGCCCTGTTCTCAAATTTTATTCTGGTGACAGCTCTATGCACCAGAAACTAAAGGTCCCTGTTTTACCACCAAGGAAACAGAAATCAAAAGAGGCTTGCTTGACTTGAGGAGGATTTGAACCTTTCAAGCCAGGTTGTTTGGCTCTAAATTCTCTGCTTCAATCTCTTCACCTCATGCACAACCCAGACCTCAGGCAGTTTCTCATCCACTGGACCTCACAATTCTTCTATTGAACTTTCTGGACAGTTTGCTGTATAGGCACGATCATCCCAGGCCACCCTCCACATCTCACCCCTATCTACAGATGTGGAAGGTCCTTTCCAAGGACACCCAGCTTGGAACATAGAAAGAAACTTGTGTTGTTATCATGAGTGAGGAAGGGGTGGGGAGTTTAAGGGCAATAAAATCCCAGATTGCCCAGCCTCATGATCTTGGGGGTCAATTACACCCATTGCATTCTATTATGGAAGCGAGGATTAAGATCAGAACAGAGAGAGAGGTCCAGCAATTTGCTGGAGGTGGCATAGCAAATTTGTCATGCTAGTCTGCCCAGGTCCAACATGCTAACTGTACCACACAATTCAGAAGAACACCAGAGTTCCGGTATTTGGTAAGTCAGCAGCAACCAAAGTCAGCATGAATTAAACCCCTGTCGTGTTCCACCACCTCACTGAATTTTTGGAAGAAAACAAAGAACAGAATCCCCATCCTTATCTGGAAGTACACGAAGCTCAACAGGGCAGGACACCTGCTCTGTGGGGGTGAGAAGGAGGGGGGGTCCTCCTTTCTGCAGAATGGGCAGGAAATGTCCCTCGGGTATAATGATATCTAAGCAAAGACCTGGCAGAGAGAGGGGGGAAGAGCGTTCAGGCTCAGGGAACAGAAGCGAGAGCTGTGTGACCGAGGGCTGGAGCAGAGTGGGCCAGGCAGTAGTCAAGGATGAGACGGGAGATGTCCAAAAGGGCTTGGAGATCATGTCAGGACTTGCAGCTCCAGAAAGAACTCTGCATTCCAGCAGGGTAGGGTGAGAGGCTCAAAGGAGGGAGACTTGATAGGATATCTTGGGGTAGGGGTGGAGGGATTACACCAGCTGCTCTATTTAAAGGAAACCATAGCAGGAAAGGATGAAGACCAGGACCAGTTAGATGACTTTTGTAAAGATGAAAAGAGAGAACACGGCCCATGAAGGAATGGCAGGCTTTGGTGAGAAGTCGGATTCTACATACAGTACATATGCTAAACCCAAGTGTGCTAGGTATGAAGACGAAGCCAGTGGAGTGAACGTGTGGTGTGAGAACAGCAAAGTCTTGTAAGATGATTCCAAGATCTTGGCCTGACCATCTGGTCTAACAAAGCTGCCATTTCTCTCGATGAAGAATCTGTAAGAGCGATTTGAGTGTTCACTTACTTATTCAAGATGTTCATCTAAGGAGCCTTGCCTTCTAGAGTTTTCATTGTGGGTAGCTGATCACTGGAGGGAGCCAACAACTTTGCCAACAACCGAACCAATAAATCCCCTCTCACAGAACTCCACATGGCCTCCTCTCTTCCCTTGCCATAAACCATTGCCTTATCCAAGGCAAACTTCGGTCAGTCCAAGGATCCACGGGCCGGGGCCCAAGTAGGGTCAGAGCCGAGCAGGTGAGCCAGGCCTGGCTCTGATTTAATTATGAGATCAATCCAACCAGCTGCCCTGCCAGCAGGAGTGCCCTGGGCCTTCTCTTGGCCAGAGCACGGCCCAGCTCCCAAGCTTGTCAGAGGGAGTTAGCCTCACACCACACCCTGGGTCCCCTCCAGCAGGCTTATCAAGGCCATCCCACTGGTCTTCCAGAATCAAAGAAGAAACTAGTCTAGGCGAACACTCTCGTGGGATTTGGGTACAGAGCTCTGGGATGCAGAGCCTGCTAGGATTCGCACAGCTAGGACTCATGGGAAAGTGCATAATGGGTGGAGGATCTGACCTCTGGGCATCTAAGTCAACTACTGAATTGGGGTGAGGGAGCATCCAGAAGCAGAGACATCCAGAAACATCCAAACTGGGGGGTATGTACCCGGGGAAAGCTAAAGAAGCTACAGGATCAATTTTAAATGGCTGGAGCAATAGTAACATAGGTAGAGTGCCTTGCATGCGGCCGATTGGAGTTTGGTCCCAGCATCCCATATGGTCCCCTGAGTTTTGTCAGGACTGATTCCTGAGCACAGAGCCAGGAGTAATCCCTGAGCATCTGCAGTGTGGCCCAGAAACAAAACAGATTTAAACAACTCTGGTGCCTGGGTCAGGTTTCACCAACGGAGTTCCAGGCTCAGAGCTCCCTCTCACCATCTCTGACTTCCCCCAGATCTTCGTGCTAGACTTCATCTTGAAAGGTTGTTTTGGAAAAAAAAAAAAATAGTACACATTTAACACATATCCTTTTCTTTTAGTTTTATTCAATTTATTTATGTGAATTTTCAATATATAGCCATTAGATAAATATATAAACTTGATGGGATTTAATCATCCTCACCAAAATATTTTTGATACATCTGATTTTTAAAAATATTATAATGTATTTTTTAAATGAAAGTAAGTGCTAATACATTGCATTTGAATACAAACAAGGAGATGTATTGTAAGTAGGCTGCAATATTGACTTTTTATTAATAACCAGTCAGTTTCTAGTGAACTCAAGGAGTCTGGCTGGGGAGGGGTTCCCATAATCATCATTTGTCCTCTGTTTCTTGAGTTTTATGGCCTGGAAGTGACAAGGCTTACTCCTGGATCTGTGCTCAGTGGTCACTCTTGACAGTGTTCTAAAGACCATATTTGGTGCTAGGGATCAAACCAGGGTTAGCAGCATGCAAGACTAGCACCTCAATCTCTGTATGATCTTTCCAGTACATCTACATATGCATTTCAAAATTTTTATTAATTTCTTTTTTACAATAAATTGCTCTTTTACAAAAAAAAAAGGTTTTTGCTCCACTTCTCTAAAATGGGACCCCACACAGACCATACGGCGGACTCCCCTGGGTAAATTAATACTGACCCAGGGCCTCTGCCCAGAGCTCACCCCCACCACCACACCCACCCCAGCAAATAACTCACAGCTCTCATCCTATCCATTGTGAATCTGCACTAGAAGCTGAGGAGAACTGGCTCACCCATAAAGACAGAGCACCAGGAGCAGGAAGGCAATGGAGAGCTCGTCTAGCTCAGGTACAGGGGGATGGAAAGGCTGAGGCCCAACGGTGGAAAAGGACTTATTCAAGGGCTCAGGATAAGCAGTTGCTAGAAACTGGCTCACAGGCCAGTGCTGAGCACGTGACCCATCATTTATCCACAGACCCATGTGGTCCTCCTCCCCCAGCCTCCTCTCTCTCTCCAAAGACCCTCAATTCTTCCAGCAAGTCTCCCCAGCCCTCCTGAATCATCTCTCTTCCCCAGACTCCCCAGGCAGTGGCTGATGGAGCACTGGGCTGGGTGGTGTGGATCCAGGACTCCCCCACCCCAACCTATGCAGTACCACATGTCCCATGTGATCCCGGGTGCCACAAACCAGTGTGTGACCCTCCAGCATACACCACAGTGACGATGGCAACAACACAGGAACAAGGCAGACGGGAGGGGAAGGCAGGAGCCTCACCCCGCTGGAAAGCAGGTACACGAGCTCTGACTGGGCCCAGCCTGACTCTCCCCAGAAGCACGTTTGTTCCAAACTGCACCAGACTAGCAGAGTGGGACTTGAGGCAAGAAAGCTGCTCTTTTTTAAAAAAAAAATTTATTTTATTGAATCACCGTGAGATAGTTACAAGCTTTCATGTTGGGTTACAATCTCACAATGATCAAACACCCATCCTTCCACCAGTGCACATTCCCCACCACCGATACCCCGGGTATACCCCCTCTTTCCCTCCCTCCCCCTGCCTCCGTGGCAGACAATATTCCCCATACTCTCTCTCTACTTTTGGGCATTATAGCTTGCAACATAGACACTGAGAGGTCATCATGTTTGGTCCATTATCTACTTTAGGCATGCATCTCCCATCCTGACTAATTCCTCCAGCCATCACTTTCTTAGTGATCCCTTCTCTATTCCATCTGCCTCTCCTCTCCACTCATGAAGCAGTCTTCCAGCTATGGGGCAATCCTCCTGGCCTTGTATCTACTGTCTTGGGTGTCAGCCTCATGTGATGTTATTCTATACTCCACAAATGAGTGCAGTCCTTCTATGTCTGTCCCTCTCTTTCTGACTCATTTCACTTAGCATGATACTCTCCATGTCCGTTTGTAAGAAAATTTCATGATTTCATCTCTCCTAACAGCAGCATAGTATTCCATTGTGTAGATGTACCAAAGTTTCTTTAACCAGTCATCTGTTTTAGGGCACTTGGATTGTTTCCAGATTTTGGCTGCAATGAATATATAGGTACAGATGTCATTTCTACTGTGCTTTTTTTGCATCCTCGGGATATATTCCCAGAAGTGGTATTGTGAGGTCATATGGAAGCTCAATTTCTAGTTTTTGAAGGACTGTCCATGTTGTTTTCCAGAAAGGCTGGGCCAGTCGACATTCCTACCAACATGAAAGATCGTCCCTTTTTCCCCACATCCACGCCAGAAGCTGCTCTTTCTTCTCCTGGAAAATGAAGATCTTAGCCAGGGTCTTAGCCCTGGGCCCCAGGCAGTGGTCCAAAGGGGTCTTTGAGAAGTGGGGTGGCTGTGGTTTTCAGGAGGTGGAGGCTGATGCCTCAAGGGACCTCCAACTGTAGGCCCTTCTTGGGACCCTTCTTGGCTTTTCTCCTCCTAGACAAATCTTTGCTTTCTTAACATTGTATTCTTATGACATACTTTATGCACTGGGATGGATGGTAAGATACACGTTGAAGGGGCTGGAGCAATAGCACAGCAGATAGGGTGTTTGCTTTGCACGCTGCCGACCCAGGTTCGATTCCCAGCATCCCATATGGTCCCCTGAGCACCGCCAGGGGTAATTCCTGAGTGCAGAGCCAGGAGTAACCCCTGTGCATCTTCAGGTATGACCAAAAAAAATCCAAAAAAAAAAAAGATACACTTTGAAGAGGTGTGAATTTTGACCTCTGAATCATAGGGGGCACTGAGAAGATGATTCATAGGGGGGAACCCCGGCACCTCTCTTGTGTGAGACTGACCTGCACTCTTGGCACCAGATAGTCTCCCCGGCACTGCTGGGTCTGAGTAGTTAGCATCAGGTCTGTGTCAGCTCCAGTACTCCTGGTCCAGCACTGCTGGGAGGTCCCAAAATAAGAACAATAATTTTAAAAGTAATTTTTTAAAATATGTCAACCGATATTATCTCAATTAAAATAAAAGTACTACTGGAGGATTATCTTAAAGACTATATCCCCACACCTCCCCTCTTCCCCCTCACACCAAATTAAATAAGCTTCACTCATCACAAAATAAGATATGTCACTGGGAGTCAGACAGACCTAGGTTCAACTTTATGTGAGTGAGCTGTATGGTTCTGGGCAAGTTACCTGTATCATTTATCAAACTCTACTGTGAAGAATCACTCGACACACAGGGGACTTGGAGGCAGCTAGCTTGCCTCTTAGGTATACAGAGCTCACCTTGGCACCATGCTAAGTGCTCCTCCCCCACACCTGAAGATGGGTGGGGCACATCCTTACACAGTTAACTCATGAGTTCCCAGTGATTCCCTCTACTGAGAATGCACCAACTCCAGCCCAAGGCCTGCATGGTGACCTTCTGGGCTTGTGTTCCCCACTTTTCACAAGTGTCTTATGAATAGAGAGATAGTGCAGGGGTTTAGGCACTTGCCTTGCATGCAGCAGGCCCCGATTTAATCCCCAGCGCCCCATATGGTTCCCAAGCACTGCCAGGAGTGATCCCTGAACACAGAGCTAGGAGTAAGCCCAGAGCATGTCAGGTATAGCCCAAACCCACCATTAAAAAAAATCAGTGTCTGTAGCCTTCTCTTTGGTTGGCTGGTGCATATTTTGGGGATACATGCCTCCCTGGCCAGGACATAGCAATAATGTATAACATAGCATAGCAAAATTCACACCGTTCTTCCCTGCCTCACCACACAGCACTTGGATACGTTTCCCTTATGTGCTCAGTTGTATCTGCTAGTGAGGGCCAGGCAGGAAGCATTACTGCCTCTACAAATAAGGAAACTGAGGCTGAGACATCAAGGAGCCTGCCAAGGTCAGGTCAGCCTATAACTGGATGAGCTGCTGCTCGAAGGACTGCTCTTCCAAACACTTTCCTACCCAGATGTACTGCGGCCATCCCAGGAGGCGACAATGAACCAGAGGGTTCTCACAGAGACCCCATCGACTCTATCTTGCATGGACAATAGGCAGCACGTAGCAGAGCCAGGACAGAAACTAGCACCTGGATTCCTTGCTCAGTGCCTGAGCGGTCTTTGGGGCTGGGTGGTCTTTGGGGTCTCCTGCAAAAGGGATGCATGCTGCAATCTCACTCCCCACAGGATGGTCCGAACCCAAATCACGAAGTGTGGGGAGACTCACAGGAACCTGGGAGTGGGGCAGGGGGGACCAAGCTGGGCGGCAGGTGGCTGGGGGCTATGATCCTCACAGCTCACCTCTTGGGAAAGATGTCATTGTTCCTCACCCTGAGACAAAGAGCGTGAAGCTCAGGAACAAGTGACTTGCTTAAGGCCACACAGCTGAGCAGAGCTGATGAGGGGACCCCAAGGGCTGGCACCAGCTTCCCTGCTGTTACCGTCTGTTACCCAGCCCCCTCTCAGCAAGCCTTCCCTAGACAGCATCGAGGCGGCTCCGGCTGCTCTGGTGTCTGCACTTCGTTTATTTACTTCCTAGCACTTACTGCAATCTGCACTTCCTGCTTCGTGCCTCTCCAGTTTGTTTTCTGATTCTCCCACTAGTAGGGAAGTTCTCCAAGGACCTAGACCAGGGCTGCCTCATACCCCGTGGCATCACCAGACAAAGGCTGGTCCATAACAGGTGGCCACCACAGAGCCCCACATGAGCGGAATGAATATTCGAATGGGGACACTCACTCAGCACTGGCCCACAAGAGCATGGCCAATGTTGCCATGAGTCTAGCTAGGTTTTGGCAGGCGAGGGTGAAACTGGCAGGCCCAGTGTGGGAGAAGCAGCCAGACCTGGCTTCTAAACTCAGCATTTACTTGTAGTGTGACTTCGGGCATGCTAAAATTCTTTTTCTTGGTGCTTCAACAGCAACCGTCATCACACTTATTTTCAAGGCCTGCAGTGAGAGTTAAAGAAGACAAAAGAGCATGTGGACCCAGAATTTGGAGATTTGGAGACTGGCACCCAACCCCCACCTGAGCAGAGCTACTGCCCCCATCCACCCCCCACCCCACCCTCCACTAATGACAGGCCTTGGGACTCCAAGCTGGGAGAGGGCCAGGACCCCACTTACATTAAAAAGTGACTACTGCCGGCAGCCTCAGGGCCTGGTACTGGCACCCCCACCCCGCCCTACCATTGGCATGCAGCAGCCAATTTCAAACTATGTAAATATGCCAAGCTGCCGCCTCAGCAAGGGAACAGCTATACTTAGTGCAATTTGCATGTATTTTAAGCTGACTTGTTCTAGGCAAAGAAGCCGATTCATGAATTTAATAACATTCATAGGTTTCCAGAATGTCAGCACTGGAGAGACGTCAGAGACCATCTCGCCCAGCCCCCCAATTTTCAGAGGAGGATGCCGAGGGGAGTGGTATGTCCAAGGTCATGTCACTGGGGTGGATGGAGCAGAGCTGGCACAGCCCCTCGGCGTCTGGTTCCAAGTCTTTTTTAGGGCCAGCTGGATCTCTCTCAGCCCTGCCCGTGCTCCTCTGAGCAAGCAGGAATCTGCAGTTTTCAGCCCACATGCTGCCTGGACCACCTTAGCTAAAGGGGAGCAGTCCGGCTTCTGAGGCTGCCCCCTGGAGGGCAGCGGTGAGGGTTTGGGGTGAGCTGAGAAGGGTCTGGGTGCACAGAACAGCTCATGCAGTGAGTACCCAGCCCATGAGCTCTCTTCCTACCAGGGCACCAAGGGAGCCATAGAATGATATCTAGTAAGCATTCCCACTCCCCTTAACAGCCCATTACGATGATGCATTAGGTCATCCTGGGATTTACCTAGAGCATATTTTTAACTCCAGCCGACAGCTAACGCATCTGCCTGCCTGGCGAGCCTTCTCCCTTCTGGTAACTGCACGCTCCTCTGCTTTATGGGAATGCCCCGTACCCCCGCCCCGCCCCACACAGTGCTGTGTATTCCAATGGGTCTGTCAACCAAAGGGTCCTCAGACCTTGCCACAGAGCTGGTCACACGATCCAGATTCAAACTGGTCAGTGGTTGGGGAGTGATTGTGTGACCAGGATAGTCCTTTTGAGAAAATGTGGATGCTCACTTAGGGAGAGGATGTTTCCTTGAGTCAAGCTACAGGGATGCTGCAGGCCCAGCACTGATAATACCAGCTTTGTCCTCACAAGGAGAAAGCCTGGCCAAGGAAGAAGTCAATACACTGAAAAAGCAGCCCCATATGAGGAGACTGTGTGCTAAACCAGAGCTGGAATGCCTGTATCAGCCATGTCTGAAGCCTGACCAGCCTCCTTGGACACCCTTATCTTCTCAAGCTCATTTGGGTTGAATTTCTCCACCTGCATTAGAAATGCTCCTAATTCAGTCACTATCATCTTCTTAAGTGAAAGTGCTATGAGGTAACTCCTGCCATGTAAAATTGTGTTTCTTTAGGGAGATTGGTGGTATTTCTAAATGGAACTTCTGAAACACTGTGAGGATCATTATAATGTCTTTTGATTTGGAGTCAGGTACTCTTACATTAATTCACTGAGTTGTCCTGACAATTATCATCATCATCATTGCCGTCATCCTCATTGTCATCATCATCATCATCATCATCATCATCATCATCATCATAATCCCTGCTCTTAGGAGATTAGGAAAATAAAGCTCATGTGCTCAGACAACTTCACCAGGGTCATCCAATAACGAAATGCTGGAGGTATAATCAAATCTAAGCTTACTGACTCCAAAATCACTAATAAAAGTGTTTCAAATGGGAGGAGGAATAAAGCATTTGCCTTTAGCACTCAGCTGAGCCTGTTTCTATCCACATATGTCCCCCAAGCCCCACTAGCAGTAATCCCTAAGCACAGAGCCAGGAGTAAGTCCTGAGCATGTTTTCTATGGCCCAAACAAACAAACAAACAAACAAGTGTCTTGTGCGGCCAGGGAGACTGCTCAGGGGTTGTGGGTACACACATAAACCTGAATTAATCACTATTTCATGACTCCCAAGCACCACAAGGTGTAGCTCTGGAGGCTCCCAGCACTGGCAGGTGTGGCTCTGGTGGTCTCAAGCCCCACAGTGCTCAAGCAACACCAAATCCTCAAGCCTAGCATTGATCTGTCTGGCCCAGTTGGCTGTGTGTTGCCAGGAGTAGCCTCCAGAACTCCCAGAGCACTGCTTGGGAGGCCCAAAATAATAATAAGAGAGTTCCATACTGACACCGATGGCAGGACTGTTTCCAGCTATTGAATGAATGCTTTGTGCCAGATGCATGGCTAAGCAATTCACCGCCTCCCAACAACCTTGAAACTTTCCAGCTGAAGAAACTGAGGCTCAGATTTCTTGCCTACCTAGTAAGTGGGGAACAGGAGTTGGCATTTCTAGTTCCAGGATCCCAGACAGTGGGTGAGTGAAGCTGTGCTCCACGGTTCAGACTCTGTGAAGTGATGGACCCACCGATGAACAGATGATTATCTCCCATTTGGATGCTTGCCTCTCTGGGCAGGAAGCAGACTGGCGTAGTGCTCCTGGGATGTCAGCCTGCCCTGAGCTCAGAGCCTGGGCTAACCAGGCTTCCTGTATACTTTGTATGCCCACATCCCCCTGCTTCTGGCTGCAGAGCCACTTTTATTGACCATAAGGACTTCACAAAGGAGGGTGGGACCCCTACCTGGGGCCACAAAGACACTGGAAGCCCCAGGTAGGGGTTCTCAGTCAACTCAGTGCTCCATCTCTCACTCCTTGCCTGTCTGGGAACCCTACATGGAGCCATTTGGGGCTGCTGTTCCCTGGGGGTGCTGGGCAGCGGCTCCCTCTGTTTATTTACAGAATGAGAACAGTGCCCGCCTGGAACACTGGCTCGCTGCCTACCTTCCAGGAATAGCTCGTGACCTCGGCCAAAGAGTCCCCGTATTTGGCAGAGGCAAGCCAACCTTTACACAGAGCCTCAGAATGGTCCAGAATGTTGTCTTTTGCCAGGGCCACTGCTCCCAGACCCTGAACCTCACTCTCCAAGGACAGGTGCCTCTGGCTCCCTCCAGGTCCCCCAGGTACTCCTATGAGGACAGTCAGCAAGGTACAGGAATGGCCTCTCTGACTCCACCCCACCTCGGAGCCCCCTGAGAAGACGTAGGAACTAGGCTGATGGGGGCCCACTCATCTAGATGGTTGGGAGGGTCCAGTCAGAAAATGACAAGCTGCCCTTGGTAGGATGGCCCAGGACAGCAGCACAGGTGTTTCCAGCTGGCCCATGTCCACAGAAATCCTCAGTGGCCATCGTGGTCCTTTGGCCAAGTTCTTAGCCTCCACTTCCTTGGTACAGGAGAAGCAAGAACTCTGTTTCCAAAAACTGTTCACAGAGTCTCACAGACCCACTCCCGCCACCTGGCCTCGTGGGAGCCCGCCTTTGACCTGCGTCCTGTACTCCCACCTCTGTCTAGTGATTCTGAGCCTCTAGTCAACAGAGACAGCTTGTGGCATAGACAGATACCAGCTTCAGTGTCCAGCCCGAGCCTGGAATCCAGCCCTACCACTTACAGGCAGTATGGCCTGTGCAGATACTCAGCTGGCTCTCAACTTTGGTTCTCCTGGCTCTCAGGCTAGTGAGATAGGACGGGCTAGGGTGCATGCTTGCATGTGCCCCTGGGCTCCCTGGGCACAGCTGGGCATGAAACTGGAGGCCCCGAGCACTGAAGCAGGGCCTGGAACCTCAGGGCTCAAAGAGCAGCTTGTCCTCATCCAGAAGCAAGCCAAAAATTGCTGGGAGCAAGCCCCAGACTCCCTGAACACCTTCTGGGGAAATGCTGACCCAATCTAGATAACGATTGTAAAATTAAAGAAATTTCTTCAAGCCAGGTGACTCTGTACACTGTAGCACTGTCATCCCATTGTTCATCGATTTGCTCTAGCAGGCACCAGTAATGTCTCCATTGTGAGACTTGTTCTTAGTGTTTTTGGCATATCAAATATGCCACGGGTAGCTCTCCAGGCTCTGCGGGCGGGATACTCTCAGTAGCTTGCTGGGCTCTCTGAGAGGGATGGAGGAATCAAACTCTCTGAGAGGGATGGAGGGTCGGCCGCATTCAAGGCAAATACCCTACCTGCTGTGCTATCGCTCCAGTCCTCCCAGTGACTGTAAGGATTGGAAAGTAGGCCTATAAAGTACCTGGCCAAGGATAACTTGATTTGGGCTGTTATTTTTTTCAACAAGAACTCTCTCAGAGTCTAGGTCTTCCTCTGCACCCCAACTTCGGCCCACTTTCTCAGAAGACCTTGTCATTGGGGTTCTTCTCAATCCCCTCCCAAGCCCTCTTTTCTGAGGTCTGCTGAAGGTGGTCCCAGTTCCAGCTGCAGCACTGTTAGTCCCCTCTCCTCTCAGGATGCTCAACTCATAAGCTTGCTTTCTTCTCTCACTCTATTTACCTCAGACCCCTAGAAAAAAGCCGAGTCCCCAGAAAATTCCACTGGCCACTCTCACCAGAGGAAAAATGATTTCAAACTGTATCCTAGGGATCAGAGAGAGGACAGCAGGTAGGGAACTTGCTTTGCATGCAACCACCCCAGGTTTGTTCCCTGGCAATTCACACAGTCCCCAGAGCACTACCAGGAGTAAGTCCTGAATACAGAGTTAGGAGTAACCCCTGAACATCTCCTGTACAGATAAAAAAAAAACATTAAAAAGTATCCTAGCCCCAAAGTTCTTATAAAACTTCTTGATGAAACTGGGAAGAAAATATCATGATGTTTGTGAACATGAATTGGGCATAAAGAATTCTTAGGGATGGCACCAAATGTATCATCTATTCTTTTAATGGTGAATTCAACTTTATCAAGATCAAACCATTTATGCTATGTGGTCTCTCACCAAGTCATAAAAAAAGAATAAAAAGCAAACAAACAAAACATATGAGGCCAGAGAGATAATACAGTATTTAGGGCACATGTCTTGCATGCAGCTGACTCCAGTTCAATTCCCACCACATGGTCCCCTGAGGATTGTCCAGTGCAGCCTTGGAGGGCTCCAAGCACTGCCAAGCATTGCTCTGGAGCCCCCAAGACTGTGGGCCTCCCCGGGTCATCCCTGGCACCTCAAGGAACAAGAAGCACCATGTCCCAGGGCCCTAGCACTGAACCTCTAGCCTGATTGGCCAAGAATCACCAGGAGGGCCCTCCAGGCCTCCTGATCACCATTTGGGAGGTCCAAACAAATAAATACATAATTGATCAATAAAGCACAAAGAGACAAACCACAGACTAGAAGAAAAATGTGCAAATTACATATTTGGCAAAAGACATGTTCAGTGTGTTTGCAAAACTCTCAAAACTTAACATTATGAAAATATGAAAGACCTCTTCCCAACATGGGCAAGTATTTGATAATTTTACCAAACATTATATGGATGGAAAACAAGCACATAAAATTGTGCTCATTAGTCAGGAGAGAAATGCAAGCTTCAAGCACATGTGTGGTTTTCCTGGCTGGGTGCCCCCACCCCCACACCTACAGTTGCCACAAAGCCTCCTGACTTACAGCAAGTGTTACTGAGGTGGGGAGTCACTGGATACCCCTTCATTGCTGGCTTCAAGCTGCTGCAGTAGATTCTTATAAAGTCAAACCTATGCTTGACATATACCCTACCAAGCTGCTGGGAGATATTTACCCAAGAGAAAGGAAAAGCCTACGTTCACACAAAAACCACTGGGTGAGTGATTATAGTAGCTTTAGTCATAATCACTAAAAATGGGGGATAACTCAAATGTCCTTCGACCAGTTAATGTATAAACAAACTCCTGCAGTCAAACAAGCAAGTATTGCTCAGCAATGAATTACAACAAACTGTATAAACAGACAATGACAACGAATGAATCTCAATGCATTTTGCTAAGTGAAAGAAACCAGTTCCCATAGGATAAAGAGCATATGCTTCCTTTTGTAGGACTTTTCCTGGAACAGTCTAACTATGGGATTAGAGACCAGGTCAGAGATTTCAAGGGATTACAATTTGGGGAAGGAATTGATGCCTCCAGAGAATTCCACATCTTGATGGAGGGAAGTAGCTATACAACTCTCTGTATTGGCTCCAATACATAGAACTATGTACCACAGCTGAGACTTAAGCCTGAAAGCTTTGTAACTTTCCATATGGTGATTCATTAAAAAAAAAGTTTAAAAAAGAACTATGTACCACAAAGAGTTAATTGAGCTGTCTGTAATCTTAAAAAAAAAACTAAATCCAATAAACACTTATATTAAAAAGAAATAATAGTAATGAAAGAAAACATTAGTTTGAGAGTTCATGAAAAGAAATGAAAGATAGAAATAAAAATATCACAACCATGAAAGACACATGAAAGGAATCTTAAAAATAGGGCCGGGATGTGACTCAGTGGTAGAGCACATGACCTGCATATGGAGGACCTGGACTCCATCCTTAGCACTGAAAAAAATAGAATAAAAAATAGAATGGGTTACAAGGAGAGAGAGTGGGAGGAGAGAGTACGTGAACCCTAGCCCAAACCCTGGCACTAAATGACTCCCAAGAATGTGGTTCATCATAGAATATGGTTCCAGAGACCCCGGGACACCCAAAATTCAAACATCTCTGCATCCTAGTGTCCTTACATTCAATTGACTCCCCATTGGCTGAAAATAACCTAGAATACCCGTAGGTCCTTGAGAACAGCTTGGGAGCCCCTCAAAATAGAACACATATAACTAAAACTCTGCCAACAACATAGTAGGCCGAATAGAAGAAATTAAAACACAACAGAAAAAAGACAAAAACCATTATGTGAAGCTCAAAAATAGCAGTGACAAAAACAATCCAATGTGAACAACACTGGTCTCTGTGGTGAAGAAACAGAATATCGTAAGAGAAAACTTTCCTTAAAAATTTGAATACCAAAAAGGGTACGCAGTGTTTTAGAAATAAAAATCTATATGGAACAATATAGAGAAAAATCTATATGGAAACATTCCACTGAGATTACCGAACTTCAAGGATAAAGAGTGAATCATAGCAATATGAGAAAGGAAAAGTTTGTATGTAATGTGAAAAAGATTAATTTGTTATTTGGAATTAGTCAATACATATCTAGCACCCATATTACCCCAGGCACTGTCTTAGGTGAAGTTTTAAAAATTCCTGATCTCACAATGCTTACATTCTTGCAAGAGTAATCAGTAAGGCACCTGCAAAGCCAGCTGAAAGTATGAGTTATGAAGACTGTTGAGCAGGGTAGGGCATAGGGAGTGTTAGCGACTCTTATTTTGTACAAGTGGTCAAAAAGTCATTTCTGATAAGGATAACTCTGAACACTGATCTGAAAAGAATGAAGATGCCAAAGGAATATCTGAGGGGAGAGCATTCCAAAAAGCAAAATAAACAAGTCCGAAGACTTGGGGTGAAAATGACAATTTAGGGAAAGCTGTGGCCAGCAAATCACTAAACCATGGCCAGATTTAGTGACAGATGGAACTGAAGTCAAGTGGTCACCGGACAGAACCTTGTAAGGTCCTTTCGCATGGAGAACTCCCACACCACACCGTCCCTTCCTGGTCCCATGGCCCTTTGTATTCATTCCAGACCAACCTGGTCCTGGTGATTCTGCTCAGGTTTTGCAATGCTAGGGATTACCTAGGCTCCGCAGAGGTGCAATAGGAGGGCCTCCAGGGTCCCAGGGTGCTCAGAGCACCTTATGGTGGTAGTGATCAAACCAGGGTCATGGTCCTACCAGGCTTGCACTTTAACCCCTGTCCTCTCTCCAGCCCTCTTGTAGGATAGAGTCTAAATGTGATAGAGACCTTCAGAGAACTGAGAGTCACTGTGAGGTGTTTTTTTTTTTTTTTAAGCCTGGGTTTGCCTTCCAGTACTGAAAAAAAAAAAAAAGACCATAATACGCAAGACACCTGGCTGGTGTGAGAATTTTTTGGCAGGTAGGATAGGAGAGGGGATAGGAGAGGAGAGGGGCAGGGGAGGCAAGGAGAGGGAAGGACAGGATGGGGTTGATCCAAAACATTGGTAGAGGGTGTGTGTGTTGGGAAAAGTGGGGTGAGCAGTGATGGCAAAATGTATTCAGAGCTAATTTGAGGTTATACATGCATTCTCTACAAACATGAGACCAAGAGTTTGATAATAGCACCATTTGGGAACCCCAGCATCACACCGCAGTGTGGGATATCTGCACATGCAACCCAGTGTATGCACACCCCTCAGCTAACGAATGTGACCTCCGTGGAATCAGATGCAAGTTCCACAACCAAGTGAGTGCAACCTCCAATCACCGTAGCAACATAAGAAAAGGGGTGAGGGGTGACACATATATCAAAATTGGGAGGTAATGACAACCACGCAAGAGAGAAATATGTGCAGTTACAAAAGAAAGAAATCCAAGGCAGAAATGTGAAGAGGTCAGAATCTGGCTATATTTGGAAACTGGTGTCACACTTTTTTCCCCCTTTAGAAGAACTGAAATGTAGATACTGCAGAAGAAAGGATGATTCCAAGGGCTTGGTCTGGTCAAGTGAGGACACAGTCGTGCTGTTCAATGCGCTGGCAAACACTAGGCAAGGAGGGGTTAGTGGGTAGTTGAACTGTGGCCATGTAGGCTGTGTGGGCCTACTTAACATCTATCAGGAAATGCCTCCTTCTTGTCCTTTGCAAGAAAAGACTAGGAGACGACACTAGCCACTTTCTGAGAGTACAAACAGCAGAGCTTCAAGTATCAAATAAGCAGCCATATATCAGCAAGTTTGCAAAATAAGGATACCCCCTTAGAAAAAAATCTGGCTGTCATTTAGCCAGATTCAAAGAGAGAAGAGAGTTATAAACCTACAACTAGCACTGAAAATACCACGGCAGCTCAGGAGCTGCAGGATAAGCAAGTAGAAACTTAAATTGGGGGTTTAAAGTGAACATGAGTACTCTGAACAGTAACAAATTAAAATTTTTAATAAATGTCTAGTGTTATAGGGGAAAAGAAGTAATTTTCCCATTTTTCATGACAAAGTCCCTATATCACATCTAAAAATTGGAATTTCTCTAAAGCCTTTCTCAATACTCATAATACTTATCATCTTGAGAGCTCTTTTAGTAACTAGTATTTCTTGTGGTTTTAAAAACAAAAAACATTTACCTGGTTCTCAGAAATTCTGTGTCAATTCCTTGAGAATAATTGTCGCATTGAACATTTCAGAGGCTGAAGAGATGGTACAGCAGGTAGGGTATTTGCTTTGCACGTGGCCAACCCAGGTTTGATCTGATATCCCATATGGTCTCCTGAGCTCTCCAGGAGTTATCTCTGAGTGCAGAAAAACAAGCCCTGAATAACACTGCCTGGTTCCATCTTGATAAATTTCTCTCATGTATCTCTACCTACCCATTCATCTGCTTCTCTCTATGTAGATATGTACAGAGATGTGGCCAAAATGATAACACCAATTGTTAATGATGATTCTTTTAGGGTAATATGGATTGAATCACTTTATTCTCAAGTCTTTTCTTTTACTACCAACTTTACATACAAATACAAAAGATGATGAGTTTTAAAGCATAGTGGCACATAGCTGGCTAGTAAAGGACAACATCTGAAGGCTCTAGGAGCAGGTGAGTTGGGTCATCCATAACCATTGTCTAATTCTAGCCCCCCTGCATGTCTGCACCAACCCCTTGTGAGTAGTCACTACATAAAGTCTTGGGAACACACGTTTCTCCCCACTAGGAATAGGTATCCAGTAGCATTCAAGTTTCAGTCAGGGACTAAGTGTCTAGAAAATGAGTGCATGTGCACATGTGCATCTGTGTGTGTACATGCACGGGTGAGAGTGTGTGTGTTTTCTGTTTGTAATTTCACCCTAGATAATTTCCAGTTCTCAAGAGAGGTGAAAGCAGGAATTTCAGAGGAACGGCCAAAAGAACCCTCTTTGCACTTTTAAAAACAGTAAGCAGCTCCCTGTAGAAATCAAGTAGGATCTCTAAACAACACTGCCAACTTGCAAGATTCCTCTGTGACAGGGGCAGAGAATTAGTAGTTCAAATGTCAGAAAGACACTCAGCAGAGCCTCTCACTAAGCACTGGGGACCGCTTAGAAAGTCTCCAAGGAGGACAGTCTATGGGTTGGGGCTGTCCGTCAACCTAGCTGCAGCAACATTTGAATGGGGCAATAGACAGAGGTTGGTCCAGGATGAGATGGCACAAACCTGGAGGGACATTGGAGTTCCTCTGATCCAACTGAGGAACCCCGGTTCCCAGAAGTTTGGGCTTTTAGTTGCTTTCTTTCCCTATGAGTGGATCATGTGATATTATTCCCCAGTCATTCCCCACAATCCCCAGCTGCTCCAGGCTCAACAGCCTGGGTAGAAGATGTTGATTCCTAGGTGCTTTTCTCACCAAGCCACTCCCTCCTCAAATCTCAGATGAAGATAGTCATTTGGCCAAAAAGGCCTCCATTCCCAACACTCTTCTGTACCGTCTGAACCAGCACTGTTCTTGCCAATGTATCCTGTCCTCAGCAATTTCCTTTGTCTCTGCGAGTGAACCCCACACTCCTGCATCTGTCCCGTCCCCACACCGCCTACGATGACTGAGGAATGAATGTGGATGGATGGACGGGCGAGTGAGAGGAGCAGGCCCTTCTAGTGGATCCAGGTGAGTGGACACAGTGCAGCAGGCCCTCCCACTGGAGTATCCAGGCCTCAGGACAAGCAACTCAAGTTGTGAGCACAGATCCTGTAGATCCACATTCTCCTGGGGAGTGGGAACCTCAGCACAGTTCCAAACCCCTCAAGTATAAGACTAGTGCGTGCCTCTGAGCCAAGCTAAAGTTCATCGATGGAGGTTGCTTATTCGTGAAGCAAGTGGCTGGATAAATGGCCCCAACCAGGACCGACTTCATGGACATATGGGGCAGTCACTGTGGACTCACTCGGTAGGACCCTGTACCATCTTTGGAATTCTTCACTTTTGAACAAGCTGCCCCACATTTTTATTTAGCCGTGAGCCCTGCAAATGATGTACCTGGTCCTATTCATCTGTGACTAGAAGAGAACTCCTTTGGATTTTACTGTAAAGTTAAGCCATTTGATGAATAGTAAAAACTATGCCAACTTTCATCTAATCTCTGTCAGTTCATTGAACAAATATAGGCCTATGTTTTTGGTTGCCATCAGAAAATACACACTACTTAGACCTCTTCCCATTTATTATTTTGCATGTACATACTTGTCTGTGCCTTGACATAGTTCCCATATTTGTCATTTTTAATAGCTTTATCATATTCTAGAATGTAAATATACCATGAGTTTTAAGCCAAATTCTGATGGCTGGGCATTTGGGTTGCTTCCCGTTTTTATAAATAGCATTTCTAAGAGCAACTGAGTACAAATTACTTTCCTTTTTCCCCTTTAGTCTTATATTTCACTGGCATATATTCTCAGAAGTGGAACTATCAGGTCAAAGGGTAGGAATAATTTTAAACTTCTTAAACATCACTACACTTGTCTCATAAAAAAAAAAAACTAGACCAATTTATGGAGTCATGTAACTGTAACAGTAATATAACTTAATATAACTGTGCAAGTAACATGTAACTTCTTCCGAAGCATATAAGTAGTTTTATTTGTTTAATAAGTGTATAATGATAGCTTTTGTTTCTTTACCTAAGTATGTGTTTGGTTTGGGAACACACCCAGCTATACTCAGGGCTTACTCCTGGCTCTGAACTCGAGGATCATATCTGGCAGTGCTCAGGGGACTGTTGGTAGGGGTCAAACACAGAGTCTGCTGCATGCAATGCAAACACCTTAACCCATGTACTATCGTTTCAGCCTGTAACATAAAATCTTAAAATTAAAAATCGCCTACAGTAAGGAAGTATGTCTAGAAGCATAGCGACATTATTTTCAAAGTGATCAGTGAAAGCCGCTTTGTGGCTGGAGCACAGGCTGTGTATGTGGGAGCCCCAGATCTCATCCACAGGAACGACCCTGGAGCGTGTGACCAGTAGTAGCCTCTGAGCAGTACTGACTGCATCCACAAAACAAAACACAAGAAGACAAAAAACAGCTTTTTTTTTAAGTTTGTCTTTGAGGGACGATTATTTACAATACTGTTCCTAATAGGATTTCACCCACATAGTGTTCCAACTCCACAGCGTCCATTGGCGCATCCGCTTCCTTCCACTCCAGTCCACTGCCTGAGGCAGTCGGCCCCTCCTCCTGCTTTGTGCTCTGCTAGGAGACCTCAAGCACCAATGTCCAGGGTGTGGAGGCCTCTTGCTGAGACCCACGCTCTCCTGGCTGACTCAACAACCTGAGCCCTGGCAACACCGTTCCTAGACACACGCCATTGTGAGTACTGCTTTTATCTGTGACTTGGGGTGACCACCACCGAGTGCTACCCCAGCTGGGAAAGAGGAGTCAAAAAAATAATGTAGGGGGTACTCTTGGGCAGCAGTCATGTAGCACCCAGCATTACTTTTTGAGAACAAAAGCTGGCTGAGCACAGCTAGGGATCCGCCCTAGTGTCCCTCTGCCCCAAGACCCATGGTACTGGGAGCAGAAGGCAGGATGCTGAATTCCCACTACACACCTCTTCTGGGGGACAAGTTGCCCCTCAGAAGTAGGTATGCACAATTGCTTCCCAAATATTTTCTGTACACAGGCCCTGTCCTAAGTATTTGACCTAGCAGGGCTGGAGAGATAGTACAGGAGTGAGGAGTTTCCCTTGCACTCAGCCAAGCCTGGTTCAATTCCTGATACCAGGTAGGATTCCCTGAGCACCATCAGGAATGATCCCTGAGGATTATTGAACCAGAAGGAAGGAAGCTCAGAGCACTACTGGGTGTGGCCCCAGAGCTGTAAATAAATAAATAAATAAAATTTAAAATTCCCAGTGTTTCACCCAATGGCCCCATTTAATCATGCTATAATGAAGTAGATTACTTTTAGTAAGTCACAGGAAACCTGTTATGGGGTCAAGGTATAAGCCCAGGTTGTCCAGTAAGTCCTGAATCCACAACCTATTCTAGAAGCTACATGAGCTCTATAGCAGCATTTCCCAGAGCCCCTCAGGATATCCTATGCCACTCAGGATATTTCAAAGGATCGTGTGTGAAAATCATGTCAATGGGAAGTCACATTATGAGAGTAGGGGCCAAGTCCTAGGAGGAGAGGAGTGAAGGAAGGAGAAAAGGTTGGAAGGAGGCCATGTGGGGAAAAGGCTAAGAAATGGTGACCTCAAGGAAGGCAGAACCCAGACAGAATCTGCAGATAAAGAGATGAATGGGACAGGCCTGGAGCTCGCTATGTCAGCACCAGCCTTGCAAACACAAGACCCTGGGTTCAATCCTCAGCATGTGATCCACATGACACTGCCATTTGGGAATCCTAGTGTCCAGCAAACACTGCCCTCTCCAACATAACGCAATCCTTGTGGGACCTCCAGTCATGCAACCACTGCATAAAGGGGAAAGGGATAGGACGGGGAGAGGGTCTTTAAAAGAACAAGTCGAGAGTTGATCACAGGTGACCCACCCACAGCACGCAGCCAGCAGGGCCCAAACTCCTGACTCCTAGGGGTTGTGCTCTCTGCCATGTCTCATGTGGCCCCTGATGGGCTGAGAGGATCCTTCTGTGAGTGTGTGCGGAGATAACCCCCCAGCTGCCACTGCTTAGGGCCCACACCAGGGGACTGAGAAATCGCAAAGCTGATGGAAAATCTGGCTGGATACGTCATCCCTGAACAAATTAAGCCAAGACTGTTTTCTGGAGAAACACCAAACCCACCATTTGCTCTGGGCCATGGAGCAGTTTCTTTCAGGTTATTTCTGTCCAGAGGAGTCAAGGGCTGGGCGAGGGAGGCAGCTCCCGTCCATTTATTTTAAAGAACCTAATGCAGAAGGACAGGGCAGAAGGACTCTCTGCAGCCCATCTCATCGACCCAGGAGAGGTACTGTCTGCCAGGCAGGACTGTTCCACATTCCACACCCTGGTGTGCCCCACCCCCGCCAGCCCAGCCCCCCAGCTCAGCCCACCCTCACCTCCAGTCCTGCTCTTTCTGAGGGGAGTTCTGAGCTTCCCCCTACCTCCATTGACACGCCCCTTCTTCAAACCTCTCCAGCTATAAATAAGTGAAGTCTGGATTGATTAGAGGATTGGTTTCTCTCCAGCAACAGCCCCGACCGACCTCTTAGTTCTGAAATCTCACTGCCAAATAGCCTCACTCAAATTTCCTGTTGCATTGGGACTTAGCGGAAGGAGTCTTCACCTGGGAATACAAGATCACTAAATCTGGAGTAGGGAAAAGAGGGTTCCAGACCTCGTCCTGCCACCAGCTCGGTGTCCTTGAGCAACTCAACTCTGTTTTAGGCGTCTTTTCAAAAGGGAGGACAGCTGGACAGGGTGATAATACAGTGGTTAGGGCGTATGCCTGGCATGTGCTTGTGCCACATTCAATTCCCAGCATCATATGCTCCCCCTCCCCCCAAACATTACTGGGTGCAATCTTGGAATTGACAGCACTGCTGGGGTGGCCTTGCTGTCTCTGACCCCAGCAGACCAACACATCCTGTGTATTGAACTGCAGGTCTGTTTGGCCACGAATCACTTGAGGGTCTCCAGGGGACTCCGTAGCATTATTTGAAAGCTTCTCTCCCCCACGCACACAAAAAAAGGGTGGAGTTGGAAAGCCTGGCCACCTTCTGTACAGAATCACTGGAAGGTGCGAACGAACGGAGGGTAAGGTACACTCAGCTGGAATGTCAGCATCAGTGGCACGTGCCTCCACCTTACTGCTGACCAGCTCTGTGACCTGGAAAAGCCTGAGCGATGGCTTTCAGCTTCCCTCTCCTCCCTCACAATAGGCAGAGTGACGTTTCTCTCTTCTCCAATGTTGTTCTGGGAACAAAAATAACATCTCTGAGGCTGGAGAGAGAGCTCCAGCAGTTACTTAGGTAAGCACTTACCTAACATGGACAAAACCCTGAGTTTGCTTCCCAGCATGGTAAGACCTCCTGGGGCATCACTGGGCATGACTGGTAGCCCCCAATACAGCCAGCCTCAAACAGTACTTCGGCCCCAGACCCAGGTCCTGAATTATCAGGCCCCAATTGTCAGACCTTGGGCCCCTGGGAACAGAAGCTTTAAAAAAATACATTTTGGCCAGCAAGATAGTACAGCAATAGTCAAAATAGCCATAATCTGAAAATAATCCAAGTACCTAAGAACTGATGACTGGATAGAGAAGATATGGTACATGCACACAACAGAATATTACTTGGCCATAAGAAAAAACAAAATCATGCAATTTGCTGCCACGTGGACGGTTCTGGAGAGTATGATGTTGAGTGAAGTTAGAAGAGACACAGACATGGAATGATCTCATATGTTTATATGTTAATGTTTGTTTGCTCCCTTTGCTTTTAGTTTGGGGGCCACACCCAGTGATGCTCAGGGGTTACTCGTGGCTCTGCATTCAGTAATTATTCCTGGCAGAGATCAGGAGACCCTGTAAGATGCCGGGGATTGAACCCTGCTTGAATACATGCAAGGGAGACACCCTCACCATTGTACTATGGCCCCAGCCCCTCTCTCATATGTTTATGGATATAAAGAAATGTAGTAGGAAACTAAAAAATGGCCAAAGACAATAGAAATAAAGAACATGAGAACCTGTTTCCAGTAGAAAATAGACATGGGGAGGTGAGGAGGGGAGACATAACATTGCAGCAGTGGTGGAGCAAAGTGTTCGCCGGGAGGAGAGGCGTGCTAAAAGGTGGCCAAGTGTTACATATGAAACTTGATGAGTAGCAGGACTGTAAACCACAGTTCCAAAGATTGTAAACAGTGCCTGTCATAGAGGCAGACTGGTGGGTAGGAAGCAAAGCGAGGTGTGTGGGGGTCGCATGGTGGAGAGAGCTGCACTAAACCATTGTATACTTGAAACCCAATCATGAATGACTAGGTCATCCACAGTGGCTCAATTTTTAAAAATCAAAAGCAATACAAAAAAAGAAGGAACTCTGCTACCGATGCCACTTAACTAACCAGAGTCTGCTAAGCTCTCCCCCAGGGCTTGCACCCTAGTCTGGGTGACTCCAGGCCTCGTGCCCTTTCCACTAAGATGTCAAGTTTTGGATAGTGAAAAAAATCTCAGAGTGTAGATCGCAGGCAACAAGAGAGGTCGGTGTCTGGCACTCAGATAACAAAGAAAGTCAGTGAGGGCATCTTACTGCAAACAGCCCTCTCGGGTGATGTGACTAAGGCACGGGCATCCCGGAGTCCAAGTTTCTCCTCTGACCTTGACCTTGAGGAGTGCAGCTACACCTCAACTGTACCTCAAGATCTGTTGGAAGGCTGGAGCTATTATCTACCTGACTCCCTAGAAACCCAAATTCCATCTCTCCTTTCCAGACCCACTTCAAACAACAATTTTGCTTTCAATTTTTCAAGCCAATCCTCATGGCCACTTCTTGCTACCTCAATCCATTTCTCAAGCCTTGCATCAGGATCTAATTTCTCTGCTCTTCATCTCTGCCTCTAGCACCTCTCCCAGAATCCACATAACTCATCACCCTCATTCATCCTGCCCTCTCCAGAGTGGGGGTTCAGCATCATCTCTCATTCTATAAAGTATCCCAAGAACCCAGGGGCCTCCAGAAGGAGCCACCAGACCCCATAGTCTGGAGTTAACTCATTGCTAGTTTCCCAGCTGAATATGTCTTGCTTTCCCCTGCCTCAGAGCAGACCCACCTCTTTTCCATCACAGGGGCAACCCACAGTCGCCCTGCCCCAACCCCCATGCAACATCCTCCACACCAGAGACAGGAAGTATTCCTCCAATCACAGATGGTGAGTGGGGTTTCCAAGAGCACCCGCTGAAGCTGAGTGGGTCGTGACCATTCTGAAGGCTGACAGGTTGCTTCTCAATCTCCCTGTTCTTCTGCACGCTCTCAGCCAACACACACACACACTGCATGCCTGCCACAGACACAGCCGTTCAGACTAAGGCATTAGCACACTGGAAATCAGGGCTCCAGGGCAGGCTCCCCCCTGCCCCAAATGCAGCCACCAAAGAAGCATGCCTTGGCTACCTGCCCAGGAAGCTCCCCATCCTCTATCTAGCCTGCCCCTGGGTCCTCCAGGAAATAAGCTCCTGACAAACAGACAGTAGCCACAGGCCACCCCACATCCCCCTGCCCAGCCCAGAGAATCCCATCCAAAGAAGACAGGGCTTTTTAATGAACAATTAGCTTGAATTTTTCATTAGCTGCTGCTTCCTCTGCAGTTCTGCCTCTACCCTTCCCAGGGCCAAGCTATGCATAGCTGGGGAGGCTTCACAGTCCCTGCAGAAAGCCCGATTCATGAGGGAGTTACAACTGTCATACACCCCCTCTAAAGTGGCCCTAATGACCTTGATTCTAGATTAAATCCATTTACTCCATGCAATTCACGGGTGGCCAACTTCAAGCTGGCATTTCCAAGAATACCAGCAATACCCGCCATGTAGCCAGAGTCGACTCTTCCCTGTTGATGAGGATGAGAACAATGAGGCTGATACAGATGAGGAAAGTGATGATTGGTACAGTTCATCATGGGCAATGCTCTCTGATTTCAGGGTCTCTCTTGTTTGGATCTTCTAGTAGCTCCGTGTGGTGACTGAGATCGTGACGATCTGTTTCTGTTTACAGAAGAGGAAACTGAATTCAGTGATGAGTGGCTACCTCCATGGACACCAGATAAGAGAGTGGCTGAGATAGGACCAGGAATGAAAGACAATAATAACTTCAGCTTGGGGACATCTATGGGTTCCCTGTTCCTCTCTGAGATCCCAGATCTGGGGGATTTGGGGTGGATGAATAAATGGATGGATGGAAGGAAAGAAGACTGAATGGATTAATGGATGAAGGATGGATGATGGGTGGATAGATGGATGGACAATGGATGAATATATGGATAGATAGGTGATGGGTGGGTGGGTTGATGCATGATGGATGGAAGAGTGGATAGATGCATGCATAGATGGATAGATGATGGATGACAGGATGCATAAATAGATTGTTCTATGGATAATGGATGGATGGAAGGATGAATGCATGAATAGTGGATAACAGATACATGAATGGGTGGATTGATGGGTTGATGGATGGATGATAGCTGGTGCATGATGGAAGATGGACGCAGACATGCATGAATGGAAGTATGCATGAATGGAGGGATGTTCAAGCATTGCTACTTCCAGATATCTCACCTCAGCACTAGTCGAGATGGGAGGCAGGGTGGTCCCCAGTCCAGTCTGGAGATGCACAACATAAGGATGGACCCAGTACCCTCAGCAGACAGATGTTTGAGCAAAAACTACTTGGAAGACAGAGTGTGGGAGTAAGGGGGTCGGTGGACTAGGTGGGAGCAGAGCATGAGACGTAGGATGAGGGCAAGGGAGATGGGCTTCAGAGATACCAGAAAGAATCCAGGGTGGTCCCTCAAAGGCAGAAGTACATGCATGAGACCCCAAATTTAGCCCCTACCACCACAGTGAGCCCCAAGCATGGCAGAGCGTGATTCTGGTGGACCCTAGCACCACTAGGTCTCGGCAGCATTGCTGGGCCCAAGCACTGAACCATCGGCCTGTGTGCTCAGTCCTCTGAATACTGTTTGGGAGCCCCCACCTCTCACCTCCCAACAAAATACAAAGATCTAAGGACTGAAGACCTAGTACAGCAGTTAGGGCATTTGTCTTGCACATAGCCAACCCAGGTTCAATCTCCCACAACCCAAATGGCCCCCTGAACACCACCTCAGTGCCAAGCCAGGAGTAAACTCTGAGCATCATTGGATGTGACCCAACTACCACCCCTCCCCCCAAACACACATAAAAATAATCCATATGGTCATGGAGTACAGCCTGTCCAGCAGGTGGGCGTAAAAAAGGTGGATTGCTCCCTGAGGACTGCCTGGAGCTTCTGTAGGCTCCAGTTTGTTTGTGAGAACCCCCCACCCCCAAACCCCTGTGATATTGATGGCTGGTGCAGCAGGGGAAGTGAGGGGAGCGAGACCATGAATTATTGAGGCTTTACTTTTATCTTCGCCCCGGCTGCTGGCCGAGCAGGGACCCAGGGGAGCCCGAGCACTCTATGGGCATTAAGCGGTTCAGGAGGAAGCTGGGGCTCCAGGGTCCTGCTGGTCAGAGGCTGCTGAGCAGCACAGACCCTGCTGCTTCCTCTCAGGCCTACAAGGTGCCCATGATAAGTGATGGGTGGGGAGCCGGTGCTGCAGGCCCGGCTTCACCCGCTAGAATTGTCGGGCCCCTGAACCCAGCATGTGACCCTGCTGGCTTCAGGGACACCAGCTCTCACAGAGATGACGGTGGGACCTGGGCTGCACTCTGCAGGACAGCTAAACGGGCTAAGCAGGGGACACCCCAGAGGGCAGGCCCCCTCCCTCCGGGCTCTCAGCACAGGGCACTCGAAACACACACGCAGGCAACACTTGCCAGAAAAGTGCTTCCTCCTCCCGGGCCAGCCCTGTTCACAGGACAGCAGCGGGGGCAGCGGAACCAGGAGTGAGAAGACACTCCTGGAACCCAAACCTACCCGGCCCCCCGTTTGGGGACCTAGAACTGGATCAAGAAGCGGCCACCAGGAATCCATGGGAGTCAGACGGGCAGACAGAGGTACTGTTCTCACCAAGGCCTCTTCCCCCTACCCCCATGCCCCAAGCCAGCACCTCAGTTCCTGGCAGTGCCAGCTGACAGCCAGGGCGACAAGCCACCAGCCATGTGACCCAGCGTGTGACTAGCCCCCACACCGAGCATCTCCTCATGGCACATTTGTCCTTGCAGGCACATGGTGCGGAGCAGCTGTCCGCCTCTCTCCCTCCAGGCTGCCTGCAGTAACAGACCAGCCCAGAGGTGAAGGAAGGAACCAAGATGGGACTGGCGGGGGGCACCCTGGAGCTGCCTCAGGTCACTGGTCTCCTTCATGGTCCCTGAGCCCTGCGTTGCACATGCTAAGACCCCAACTCCTCCCCCACCTGGGCTTCCTGGGAGGTCCCCCTCCACTGCAGCCCAGGGCCCCCGCTCACCTCCCCCCGGAGCAGGCAGGAGGGAGCCTGCCCAGCGCTTCCACTTCTCACTTGCCTTCCACCTCCTTCCCCACTCTGGGCGCGCTGTGAACTTTCAAAGCAAGCGAGCAGCTTCTGAATCTTCCGGAGAAGAGGAGGGAGAGAGTGAAGAAATCACTAGAATTCTGGACGGGTGGCAAGGAGCTGAGACAAAGAGTGCAGATCAAAGATTGCCGTCTGCGCTGCAAGACAAAGATGGCAGCATGTGGATGGGGCCAGAGAGAAAGCATGGGCTGGCCACACAGGGGCATGGGGGAAGGCGGCACTGGGTTTGACTCTCGGTCCCTCGCATCCACTCTCCACCCACCCCAGTGCTGAGCCAGGAGTCGCCCCTGTGTATTTGCCAGGTGCGGTCCCAAAATCAGAAAAGTAAATAGAGATGAGATGTTCCCTGGTAACATCCTGGGGTCAGATGGAGCTTGGGTGGTAGAGCACATGCCCAGTGAGTACAGACCCCGAATAAGCCTGAGCACTGCCAGGAAGGAGATCCCAAAGTGAAACTATCATTAAAAATACCAATAAATTGCCCCAACTGCTAACCACCCTCGGGGGTGCCCTGAAGGGAGGCCCCCGAATGAACAGTGAGCCCATCAGTCTATAACCCCCCCCTCCCCAGGTCCCAGCACCTCCCACCCCAACTACACTTCCTAAGTTGCAACCAGGTTTCTCCCAAGAGGGTCCTCTGGGCCTCCAGAGCAGAGCCTGAGCCTCTCAGTCCCCTTTTCTGGGGGACAACCTCTGCCAATGGCCTGTCTCGGCCGCTGCCTGCAGACACCCTCCTTCCTGCAGGACCCAGGGCTTCTGGCTGAGCTGCAGTCTTGGGGGGCAGGGGCAAGGCACTGCCTGGACGCAGCCTGCCCTCAGCCATGCTGTCAGGGTGACGCCCTCACAAGGGTGCTCACCTGCCCCAGTGCCTTGTTCTGGAAGTTTCTGCCAGCTCCCTCAACAGAGACTAGTTTCCTGGCTCCCAGCAGGCTTGTCTCAGTCTAGGCACACTCCCCAGCCCCCATCAGCTCCCCTGTCTCAGCACCCGCACCCTGTAGGTCCCTAATTACCCATCTGCTCACCTGACTCAGCACTCACATCCCTCATGACTGCACTGACCTCAGGGCATTCGGACTGGGTCAGTAGCCCCAGGATCTTTCTGCCAATAGGTGCTCCAGCATGGCCTGGTCCAGAAGTCTGTGGCCTTCCTCTGGGGTCCCGCCCCATTCACACCTTGGTCAGCCTGCTGGCGAAGTCTCTCCGGCCCGCCCTCCCTCCCAACTCAGCTCTCCGAAATCCTAACTTTCTTCCATGTGTCAACACCTGCCCTTTGTTGCCCCTCTCTGCCTGTCTCCCCATCTGCCTGTTTAAAATACACTCACGGGGCAGTGTTCATGGTGCAATGACGCAGCCACACCGGTCCGTCCATCTCACTCCAGCAGCTCCCACTTAAAACCACTTTCAGGTCCTTTGTCATCTCAAACTGCAGCACTTTGAGCCTTCTGCCCCTCAGTTCACGTGCATGTACTGAGCATCCACAGTGGACACAGAGAGAAACAGGCCAAGTTCCTGCTGCCTGTGGCTTCCTTGTGTCCAGGAGATAGAGTCACTGGAACTCAGTGTCCCATCTGCTGGGACAGAAATCCTGAGAGCCCCAGGAGAATGGCCTCACCATTCCCAGCATCACACACATGGGCCTCATCTAATCAGAGGGACCACCATTCTTGGGGGCTGCAGGTGGAGTCAGACAAAGGAAACAGTCTCTGCAAAGGCCAGTCTTAACAATTATAGCGTGGAAGACAAATGAGAGCATGGCTCATGTTGCAGCTGAAGGTGAAGGTCACCTTCATCAGAATGTTTCTCAAATATCTGTCCTATGTGGACCCAGGGACTCAGCACCATGCATGACAGAGCGCCCCCACACCCAGTCTGGTCCGAGAAAAGGGGCAGACCTATTGGCATCTCCTATTGGCATTTCATGATAATGAAATGCTGTACCAGGGCTGCATTCATGCAGACTCACTCCTTTCATCACTTCCCTTCCTCGTTATAATGACTGGAAGTCACATACACTTGGCTGTGGCACCTGCCCTTCAGCTGTGAGGTCACGCAGCAGATTGTAGAGCTCACACACTCAGCTGTAGTGCTCTCCAAGGAAATTATTTGGTTGCGGGTCTGGTACACATGCAAGGGGCTCAAGCTCTGGCTGTGTCTGTAGTGGTCACCAGGGGGCGCTATGGTGCTCACACGTGTGCTTGCCAGGGGCGGCACTTGAGGCGTGGCCCTCACATAGCTTTTAACTGCAGTGCTCATAGAAAGGCCCTAGCCCTTGGTTGTGGCGTTTGGGCTCTGGAATGGTGGGAAATCTCTTGTGCACTGGGGTCAGCACAGAGCCACCAGGACCGCAGCCAGTTCACACAGCAGCACAGGGAATGATTGGTCTCGTGGCCTTGCCCCCACCAGGCAGACTGCTCCCCAGTGCCCCCATACTCACTTCTACTATCCTGTAAAGTCGAGGAAGGAGTGAGATCACCCCTGCCCTACAGAGCCCAAGGTGCTAATTGGGAGGAAGCCTAGCTGGGGGCAGCAGACGCAGGGGGGTACTGCTTCAAGACGGAGGTTCACCCCGAAGCCACTGGGAGAGCTGGGAGCAGCAGTTCCCACCGAGTCTTACTCCAGGCACTGCCTCCTCATACAAGGAACACAGCAGCCTGAAAGTCCGCCCAGGGAGGCCACATCCAGGGAATGAGGGAAGGGCTGCAAAACGTTAGCTCCCCAACCCCACAAGAGAATTCCCCCGGAGGGTGAGTGCAGGTGCAGAGCCACACACACACCCCTACCTGCTGAGCGGACACTGTTGCTGCAGTGATGCAGCCCAGCCACCACCTTTGCCTGACCCCCCAGAGTACAAACCTCAAGTCCCATCCCCAAGCAACACTGTTCCCAACGGGGTCTGTTGCCTTGGGAAACTGACCCGCAACAATGTTCCCCCTGCCTAGCCTGTTTGCCACCACCCATCCCAACTCCTGTTCTGACTTTGGAGCCCCGCTGAAGGCACCTGCCAGCCATTTCTTACATAGCATTCATTCCTCCAGCATCCCGCCATGAGTCCCTTAAAATATCTCCCATCTCAAGATGATAAAATGTGCTTGTCCTAGCCTGTGGTGCCATCAACACCACCAGCCTTCCCTCTGGACTTTTGGATTTCTTTAAGATTAAAAAAAAAAACTCCTTCCTCCTCCAGGAAGCTCTCCTTAATTACCTTTCACGGGATTTGAGAAATCCAGAATCCCAGAGCTCTTAAAACCTCCAGCTGCAGGGACTTAGAAACTTTTTTGTATGTTTATGGGTAGATATTTAAAACCGGCCTTGTGTGTTTCTTTGAAGTCTATATTTGTACACTTCTCTGCCCTCAGGAATGTATGCTCTGCTACAATAAAGGAGAAGGGCGACCCTCTGAGTCAAGCCCCCACCCTGTCCGCAACTCCCCTGGCCCCCCCAGCTTGACTTTCCCTGGACTGCCCACGGAAGTGACAAGCGAGAGTGACGACAGCAGACCCCTCAGCAGGAACCTGAACAACCTACTTTCCAGACCTTTCTTCCATCAAAGACTCGCATGCGTGTCTCTCCAGAACCAGGGAGGTGAGGGGCAGGTCCGATGAAGACCCTAATGTCAGAGGTCAGGTGATGGCCTTAAGATCAGGTGAAGAGTCTAAGGCCAGAGGTCAGGTGAAGAGTCCTAAGGTCAGGTGGCTCAGCCAATAAAGAAAGGGACAGAGGCTGGGTAGCAGCTTGCCTTCCTCTTCACTCTGTACTCCTCCTCCCCTTGCAGGCCCAGTGTTGGGGACACTGGCAGTGCATGGTAGGGAATCTGATTTGTCACCCAGCAGGGGCTCTGGTGGGCCAGGTGGCCCATACCTACCCAGGGGTCAGAGGGAGGCTGGAAAGCACTTTCAGTGACATCCCAAGGGCCACCCTTCTCCCAAAAAAGTCTCCCAGAAGGAGGTTGCTGATGGCCCCAAGGGCCCTGGGGAGGGAGCTTGTCTGCCCAGCGCAGGGAACTGTGGATTCCCCTCTGGCAGTGGGTTCCTGGGCTGTGAATCCAAGCAGGAGAAGTTTCCTGCAGAAGCGTGCCCCCCCGCCCAGATCATAGGGGTAGGTGGACATCTGTACTGCCCGCTGTCCTCCAGCCACCCCAAGCTGGCCTGCCTGGCCCTGAGTTCACCCTGGAGGATCCCTCGTGCCTGGAAGGACACTGGGGGGAATGAAACAAACAGCAGGAGCGCTGAGGCGGGGCCAGGCTCTGCCCAGGCCTTTCCATGTTAAGTAGTAACTCGGCCAGCCTCCCGCCACCAGCTGCTGCTTTGCCTGGAGGAGACAGGCATGCCCAGGGACCACCTAGGGGAAGCAAGGGTGGAGGGGGCCAACCAGGTGGCCTGGGAGCCAAGTCTGCAGGTACAGGGGTCCAAGCCTCACGCATGCACTCTACCACTGGGCTACACCCCCATTATTCCGCACCCTCCGCAAGGCAAGAGCTTCCAGCCCTCCTGCTCTACCACCTCCCTAATGCAGGGTTCGGATGACGCTGCCTGTCCACATCGCTGTCACCCTTTGCTGGTGGCCTTGCAGAGCTGCTGGCAGTCTGGACCGGGAAGGAAACCCCAGACCGCGCGCGGCCTCCCGGCAAAGTCCAGGGTTGCAGTCAAGGCCAGCGGGGGGGTTCCCCCTTTGATTACATGATGAAAATCCGTCTGTTCTGCAGCAGCCCGGCCCGGGGGCTGAGGCTCCCTGCCAGGACCGGGAGGGGCCGCCCACCGTGCACAACGCGGTCTGCGCTCCTCGCTGCCCGTACAGCGCCCTCTGTTGTCAGACTGGCTCTGTGCAGCTGCAAAGGCGCCTCCTCCGGGCCTGCTGGGATGATGCCAAAGCTGGTGGCTGGTCGGTTGGAGGGGGATATGGGGAAGAGTCTTCTCAGACCAGCCCGGCAGCCAGGGAGAGTGCGCTTCGGATTAGCTCTGAAGGGCGACAGAGAAGCACAACCCCGTGGAGGAAGCAAGAACCACAGGCTCCCGGAGCCGATAGTCCACCTTCCTTCGGCTTGACCTGACTACCCATCACAGCTGTCTACACAGTAGCGATGGTTCCCCCACCCCAAGGTTCCTGGAAGAGATGATTGTGCAGACAGGTGCCAGGCCCAGACTCCTAGGAGGTGGGCTGTGATTTCATGCTCGACCCACACCCCAGCGAAGACGTGACCCGTTCCTGCTGCCCACTGACCCATATGTACGCACAGGCCTTCCCACTCGCCCCAGCCGCACAAACCCCAAGTTTTGCCCTTGGCACTGAGGAAGCTCTTGGCTTGACCTGCCTGATTTGAAGTTCCTCCTCTGGACTTCCCTGTTAAAGGAAGGGACTAGAGGGGTCCTGGTTCCCAGATAGCAGACTTGCAACATCCACAACACCTCCCAGGCTTCTGAATAATCCAGATTCCTGGACTGCCTCCTCCGGGGTTCTGAGTTTGGCAGTCACTGTGGAGCCTGGCACTTGTATTGAAACACCTCCCTGGGGCTGGGGAGAAAACTCAAGTGGAGCACATGTCTTGCATTCAGGTTAGATCCCCTGTGCCACATGGCCTGGGCACAGCCAGAAGCCCTTACATGCCACAGGTTGTGGCCCAAACAACCCCGAAATTAAATATAAGGAGAAATTCTTAAAACTCAGTACTGTGTGCATGTTTTGCAGTCAAGAGGACTGAGTTCAATTCCCTAACATTGCATGGCCCCCTGAGCACTGCCAAGAGGGAACTCTGAGCACAAATCCAGGAGTACCAACCAAACTTCCTGGCATGGCTAAAATAAATAAATGAACAAGTATTTCCCTGGTTTACTGGAAAATCCAACCAGATTTAACAACCCCTAGAACAGGGCCAGACAGATAGTAAAGGGTGGCAGAGCTCTTGCCTTGCATGTGACAGACTTGGGTTTGATCCCTGGCAGCCCATATGGTGCTCGAGCACCTCCAGGGGTTGATCCCTGAGCACAGTCAGGTGTGCCTCCAAAGCAAACAAAAAAAAAAGGTAAAGATGAAAGAACACTAGAACATGGTGGCATTCTTAAAATATTAATGCTAACAGTATTGTAAGTCACAGTACCAAAAGTTTTTTTTAAAAGAACCACTAGTGGGGCTGGAGAGATAGCCCTGTGGGGAAGACACTTGCCTCGCATGCAGCTAACCCAGGTTCAATCCCCAGAATCCCATATGGTTCCCTGAGCTCCAGTAAGAGTGATTCCTGAGCGCAGAGCCAGAAGTAAGCTCTGAGCATTGCCAGGTATAACCCAAAAGCACAACAACTGGTAATTTCACTATCTATGAGGCCTCCCTCCAAAATAAAATAAAATAAACAATGTTGTTTGGTTTATCCCTATGCCTTGGTCTTCCACCTGAAGCAGCTACCTCCCTCCCAATTTTTAACCCCTTGGTCTACACACATGACCACCACCAGTCCATGGAACTTTCCTGATGGTGGGTGAAAAGACCAAGCCCCTGTCACGTAGCACTGCATGGTTCAGGCACAACATTGTTTCAGGACAAAGAATCCACAGCAGGCTTGCAGGGCACAGATTGAAGTATTCCTCCTGTTTGCCCCAGTCCACAGCTGTAAGAGGTTGAAGAACACTGGGTTACCCCCATGTCTCTACTTCTCCTTGAAGGATTAGGGGAAATGGTTGTGGTTAGTAGATACTCTTTAACACCTTCCCATTTTGCTAAGCCATGACTTAATTGTAGAAGCTGATGTTAATCATTGACTCCCCCTAGTCACTTCAAGGCATCCCACTTCCTTCAGTTATTCAAGAAACATCCTATGAAGTTGTCTGGGGTAAGTTTCCTTGAAGAAAATTCCTTTGGTGGGGTGGGAGGGGCGTATAAAGGTCTATTAAAAGGTGAAACCATAGAGGGTGCTGGGAGTTGAACCCGGGTCGGCCACATGTAAAACAAGCACACTGCCCACTGAGCTATCTCTCTGGCCCCTGTTCTAGTGGTTGTTAAATCTGGTTGTTTTTTTTTCTTTTTGGGTCACACCTGACAATGCACAGGAGTTACTCCTGGCTCATGCACTCAGGAATTACTCCTGGTGGTGCTCAGGGGACCATATGGAATGCTGGGAATCAAACCCAGGTTGGCCGCATTCAAGGAAAACTCCCTACCCACTGTGCTATTGCTCCAGTCCCCAAATCTGGTTGGATTTTCAAGCCTTCTGCTGCCCTTACTCTCTCGTCCCTGAGGGAATGTCAACAGCCATCTTTCAACTTTGGGGTGGCTCGGAGGAGGGTGGTGCGGGGGGGAGAGTGGGCAGTGGAGGACAAAGCTTACCAGCGAAGTGGAATGCTAGGAAAAGCCTCCAAATTTCATTGTGAAGCTCCTGAATCCATCAGCTCTGAAGGCCCTTTTCTCTGGGATCTGGGCTTTCTCTTGCTGATAACAGAAAGCACCCTCACTGATAAATTCGCCTTCTTGGCCCATGGAAGACCTTTGGGTGATGAGCTGAGGGTAGGTTTCCTCTACAGGAATCAGCTCTCTTCCAATCCGTCCCATTCTCAAGGTCTGTCCACTTAATCTCTTAAGCTGTTCTCCAGTGCAGTCACCTGCCTAATCTCTATCACAATCACCATGGGAACCACCTCATTCACCTCTGTCCAGCTCTCACAGGTGCCCTTTCCTTCCATGACCACTACCCCCTATAGGCACCGTGAGGATCCTGTCAGTCTTCTGCATCAGACCCTCCCTTTGCTTTTCTGTTCCTCGAACAGTGTGTGTGTGTGTGTGTGTGTGTGTGTGTATTCTATACCCCTTGCATCATCTGTTTTTTCCATCCTTTCTTGGTCACCATATCTCCTTTCCCCTCACTCTCCACTTCCGGCAACACTGGCTCCTGGGAATTTGACAAATTTCTGTCTCCTGGGAACCAGGACCCCACTATCCCTACACCTGGCATTCTCCTTACCACCTTAGTCTCTTTCACTGGCCTGAGTCTTCCATCAAGCATTAATCCCTCAGGCAAGGTGCCCCCTTACAAGGAACCAACTCTCCCTGCTAATCTTCTCAAACCTCCTGAGATTTGCCTTTCAAACACATTATCACTTGAAAGTCTATACACATGATTCAGTTAAAGCCTATCCCCTGCCCCCAGACTCTGAATTCATAAGGTCAAGGACTATTTCTTCTATTGAGTCTTGGCCCCTGCATGCCCCCTAGTATAAATCGGAGACTCCAGACATCCTTGTGCGATGAGACATAAACAAACCCAGGTCTCCAAACAAGGATGGTGCTGACTGCCCCGTCGACAGAGTCCTCAGGACAACTGTCTCTGGGACTCAGGTTGTGGGTGTGAGAGGAGACCCAAAGATTTTCTCTCTTCTGCTGACTCAGCTGTTCACTCAACTGTCAATAGTCTTTTGGCCTCTCAACTGAAGCAGGGCAGGCCTTAAAGACCCACAGCCAACCCGGTCGAGGCCCACACTCCTGAGTGCCTGTCTCTGCATCCCCTCAGTCCTTCCCTTCCTTCACCCTCCCCTGACCCACTTCTCCATATGTCCTCTGAGGCTTTCAAGGCAAGTGCGACAGTAGGACACCCCTGGTACCCGCCCAGGGGTGACTCGGGGACTTCTTGAGAAAAAAGACAGAGAGGTGTCTAGCAGTTGAAGTGGAAGCCTTCTGGCTAGCCCATCACCCGTCAGGCCAGGGAATCCACTTTGCTGGAGAGTTTTCAGTGTCCAGCAGGCAGCGTGTGAGGGCCTCAAGCTGTCTAGTTTGACCCAGTGCATTAGAGAGAGGTGTTTAAGACATGGCAGCAGTGAAAGTTCAAGTTCTACCTCAAAAGATCAAAGTCCTAGACAGGGCTTCTTCCATTCTAAGGGGCCAACCTCATTGACCAGTGGAGCCCCCTGTCCACAATGACCAGGAGACTGGGGTGAGGAGGACACTGGGCTTGGGAAGTGGCCGGGTCTGCCTCTCAGGGAAGAATTGAAGAGGGGGTGGGGGGTTGATGAGGTCCCCAGGTGTCCCGACCTGGAATCTCCACTGGGCATGGCCATACCCGCAGGGGCTCCTTGCTCACAGCTTTTCCCACAGGCCCACGCCTGTCCAGGCCTCCCACAGAGCAGCAGACACAGAAGAGCCAAATGCAGGAGTGGGGCCCAGGGCAGAAAGGCCAGAGCCTGGGGGCCCTGGGCTAGCTGCTGAGTGGGGAGGGGGAAAGTGAGGAGAGAAAAAGCTGCTCCTTCATCCCTGAAACCCATTCTCCCTGTTCCCTCCTCCCTCTCCTTCCCTCCACCTCCTTCTCTTCACTCTGCTCCTCTCCCTCCCACTCCCGTCTCTCCCCTTCTCTACCTCCTCCCCTTTTCTCCCCACCCCCCTCACATCCTTTCCTTCACTTCCAGCACAGACAGGCCTCATACAATTAAAGTAGGACAAGAATGTTTTCCCCAAGCTTTAAAATATCCTTGCTAAGGAAATTCACTGAGAGGAAGAAACTCCGCTTGGTTTCTTGGGAACTAGAAAGCATACAATGGAAAGTGCTGCTCCCCTGAGCACCCCCAGCCCACCCCTTCTCACCTGTCCTGCTGGGGCAGGAGGGCCAGCTCCAACCTGCAGCCTTCCCTCTGGGTCCCTCCTAAGTTCTGCCAGGAGGTTAGCTTCAGGATCCAGAAAGTGCCTTTGAGCATAAACGTATGAGGAAAGAAGGAATCTCTTTACCTTTCCCTCTCCCTCTCCCTGGGGTCCCTGCCTCAGGACCCCAGAATATTCACTGCAAACAAGCCAGATAAATTGGGGGTGGGGTTACCTGAGAGAGAATACAGCATCTGTATCCAGTTTGGGCTGTTGAGAATGGTAAAAGTGGTGGCTCTTAATTTTTCTTTACTCCTGGGTCACTTGGGGGATCTGATAAAAAAAAACTCTAAGGCCTCTTCCCCAGAAAACATCCATCCATCCAAGCAACAAGAGTTTGCACCTAATTTCAGTCAGTCTTCAGAAACCAGTCTAATAATGCCTGGTTATGAGGAAAGTATCTCCCTGACCCTGTGTCTAAAGCTTTTAAGGGCTCCAGGTTGGCATTCCCTGTCCCTTTCACTCCCCACAAGACAGGGGTCCCTAGGGAACTCATACCTGTAGCTCTGGTCCCCTCTGGGACCCGCAATTCTTAGCCCAAACAGGTCCAAGTCTGTGTCCAGAACCTGCCAGGTTATTCTTGCCCTGGTTCATCCTCCCATCAATAGATCTTGCAACCTCTGTGCTAATCTGGAGCAACACCAAAGTTGCTGATGCAGGAAGGGAGCCGGGGATCTCCACGTTGTCTGCAGAGACCCTGTGAGGAAAAGAATATGGTTGCCCTCAGGATGTCTATTTCTCATTTACAGAAGCAGTAAAAATGTCACCTTATGAGGCAAGAGGGACTTTGCTGATATGGTCAAGTGAAGGATCTTGAGATGCAGACAGTAGTATCCTGGCTTATCCAGGTGTGCCCAGTGCAATCATAAAAGTACTAAGTGAAAGAGGGAGGCAAGAGAGAGACTTAAAGATTCCACTTACTAGCTTTGAAGTAAAAACGAGCCAAAGAGCCAAAGATTGAAGACATCCAATGCTGGGGAAACAAGAAAACTCATTCTCCACTGGAGCCGAGGGTGCTAAGATCCAACTGAAATCAACGTAATTCTTTTTACTGAACCTTGAGCAGGGCAGTCAACAGCCCTGAGATTAACTTTCCACAGCAGTTAAACAAGAGGAGGAATCAGTTATACTGCTGACCTCACTGGGGTGTTGTGAGGTCACATAAGTAGGAAGCTCACTTTGCACACAGTCAACGATGTTCGATCCCTGACACCCCATATAGTCCCCCAAGCCCCCTGCAAGGAGTGATCCCTGAGCAAAGAGCCAGGAGTAAGCCCGGAGCACCCCCGGGTGTGGCCCAAAGAACCAAACATAAATAAATATTTAAAATGGCTCCAGCTAAAGTCTGCTACATGGCTTGAATTTACCTTTTTATCTTTAAGCCCATGAAATAGGTCTCAGAGTCCAGCAACAGGAGAAGGAGCAGCCCAGCATCGGGGGGTTACTCTATCCCCATCGATGGCCACCGGATTCCTACTCAGAGTTTCTGCCATCCAGACTAGTCAACTTTTCACTGCTTTTTATTAACTGAACAAAGGTGGATAATGGGATTCATGGTTATAGCCTGCCAGATGGATAATGCGTGCAGGGGTCAGGAAGGTCTCTGAGTCTCACTGCAGAACTAGCTTCCTTTCTCTGCACTCTGGGATTTAGGCAGCACCCAGGATGGTTGGCACAAAGGCTCAGGCTCAGGCTGTCTGAAAGAAGCTGACCCAGAGACAACTAAGAATTATTTATCCTGTCTCACAAGTAAAAATCTAAGCCGCCCAGTTAAGTCAAATAAACAGTCATTTTTACTATGGGTGTTACATGAGACATAAATAGACTAAACTGTGCTTTCAAATAAACAACAACAACAACAAAATGAAAACTGTGTTATTCATGTGGAATTTAAATCAGGCTTCCAACTCTGGCAACCCTGGGCCCAGGCCACTTGAGTTGCAGTTTTCCACACTTTCCACAAAGGGGCAGGAATCTGAGCAACTGGCAGACTTTGGGAGCCCAAAGTCAATTTCACTCCCAGTTCTTTTCTCCCCTGCTGCTTCCCTGTGCCCAGGGCATCATGTCCCTCTGGCACTCCTCAGAGCCTCCACTCTCCTTGTCCACTGCCCTGTGGCTTCTCTTTCCTTGCCAGGGCTGTGAGCTGAACGGGCAAGTCAATGCTGGCAACTTCCCTGTGACCTGACGTAGCTGCATGGACACCAGTCAGATTGCGGCCAGCATCCAGTTCCTCCAATGTTGGAAAATGCCCCTTTGGCAAACCTGCTCATCACAGCCACTGTCTTGTCCCCGAGGTGCGAGAAGGCTGGGGAGGGGGACATTCTGGGTGGTAGAAGGATCTGGATGAGAAGCCATCGCAGGCAGGCTAGAAGCCCATGTTAGCTTCTGAGAGGATGAAAGGGATGGTACAGCCAAGCCCAGTTCAACCTCCAAGACACCCCCAGGGTCCCCTGGAGCACTGGGTCAGGAGTAATCCCTGAGAACAGCTGAGTGTGACCACCCCTCCCTCAAAAAAAAAAAAAAGAAAAAAATCAAAATCAATGAAAACTCAACCACACAATGGATCCAAGGTATTTCCAACACTCTTCCTTCCCCAGTGTTGCATTTCTCAGGGAAAAAAGTGGCCACAAATGGGGAAGATCTAAACAGGCACATCTAAGACAGTGGCCCTCACGTCCAGTTACACTCTGGAACTACCTGAATCACAAACTTAATCCTGAAGTCTGGCCCCCTCCCATCCTCAGAGACTATTCTAGGGCAGGCTGTAGTCTGGCCATCCACCATGGTCCTCAGGAAAATTAGAAAGATATTGGGAAGAGTCCTTGCCCAGACCCGACTTCAGACTTGCAACCTCCAGAATCAAGAGAAAATTCTCTATTTCTGAGCCACCCAGTCAGGACATCCTGAGCTACAGACCCACCTACGCTGAGACCCAACATCCCATGGGACCCAACAGTCCCCTAGCCCCGCATCCACATGCTGTTCATGTGCTTGGCAGTGAAGCACATGACTCAAACCCTCATGCCTGGCATAAAACCCCAACCCTGCTACTATAGCCATGTAGCTTTACCTGCCATGCCTCTATTTACCCCTGTACAAGACAGGGCTCCTTAGGGCCGTTGTGGGACTCAAATGATTCATGGGAGGAGGACAGAATAGATCCATCTGTAAGTTTCTCCCAAGTAGCTCCTCTGTGCCTGGTACCAGGCATCTAGCCTGGGTTTTCTGACACTTCTTCCACATTCATCTGAGAAATTTTAACACCATTCCAGGTATATAAAAAGAGGTGTGTAAGTCAAACATTGACTTATCATTAATCACAAACTTATTTTAAAACAATCTCTCAGATATTTTGTGACTCCCCCATATTCAAGACCCATTTCTTCCCCTACAAAATATGGAGGTTATGGACAATCAGACAAATGTGGGGCTGGAGGAAATGCTCCATGGTCTGAGCATCTGCTGTACATGTGGGGGGCCTGGTTTCAATCCCCATACCATATGTTTTCCTAAACATTGCCATGAGTGGCCCCCAAGCACAGAGCTAGGAGTAGCCCCTGAGAAACCACCAGGTGTGGCTCAAAATAAAGGAAAAATTATATAAATGCTTAGTAATAGAGGTGAGGAGAGGGATAGGGACTGGGTGGGGGGCTGCAATTTGGGGTGCATGTCCAGAGATGGATGATGGAAGTGGTGAAAGCAGACATCTACAGGACAAGCATTCCAGGTAGGGAATAGTGCAAAGGCCCTGGGGTGAGAGCATGGGGCCATGTCTCAGAAGCAGCTCACAGACCAGTGTGGAGCAATGGGAGACACAGATTCATAATAACAGGTGGGGATAGGGTGGGGGTCAGGTGACACAGAACCCTCAGGCCGTGAAAGGATCTAGCCATGTGTCAGGAGCCTATTTTCACAGGCTTGGTTCGTGCAGGGCCTCTGTCGGCTGTGTGAGTACACTACGGGAGCGCGTGGGAAGTGTTCTGTAGAGAGCTCACTCAGGAAAGAGTCAGGAAGCTGCTGGAACCATTCAAGTGGAGACCAGTGCTGGCCTGTACCAAGGTGAACTGGCACTTCAGACCAGGTCAGGGAATTCTGGGTATATTTTATCAGAAGAATGAAATGGCATGCATGGCAGATTGCATATAGAGAATGAGAGAACAAGAAATCAAGGCCAGCACCAAAGCTTCTGGCCTGAATAATTAAAAAACAGACTTGCCCCCTACTAAGATGGAGGAGATGCCAAGAGAAGTTGGCTTTATGGAAAATACCAGACTACAAGCTCATTTAAAAATACCTGTTAGACAAGAAATACAACATAAATTATTTAGCATCTGCCTTTGAGGTAGGCTCAGGTGGTGGTAGGAAAACTTGAAATAAAAATGGTGGAAGGTGTAATGATGGGGGGATTGGTGTTGAACTATTGAATGTAATCAATTACTGTGAACAACTCTTTGAGAAAAATACCTGTTAGAAGAGTCAGAGCAATAGTACAGCAGCGAGTGGAGCAGGGACGGATATAGAGCAGGGAGGGCTTTTGTCTCGTATACAGCCAACCCGGGTTCAATCTCCGGCATCCCATATGGAACTTGAGCACCACCAGGAGAAATTCCTGATTGCAGACAAGGAGTAACCCCTGAACGCCATTGGGTATGACCCGAAAAACAAATATATATATATACATATAAAATCATCATCATCATCATCATCCCGTTGATCATCAATTTTCTCAAACAATCTCAGTAATGTCTCCATTTGTCCTAGCCCTGATATTTTAGAAGCCTCTCTTTGTTCATCCTTCCCAATGGTGCCGCATTGGAGGCTCTTTCAGGGTCAAGGGAATGAGACCCAGCATTGTTACTGGTTTTGGCATATGAATACACCACGGAGAGCTTGCCAGGCTCTCCCATGCAACAAACACACACAAATATATATACACACATATATATGTACATACATATACATATATATATACATATATAAGTACAGTGAGTAAGACATTTGCCTTGCACGTAATCAGCCTGGGTTTGATCCCCAGTACCCCATATGGCCCCCCAAGCACTACCAGGAGGGATTTCTAAGCACAGAGACAGGAGTAACCCCTGAGCACTGCTGGATGTGTGTGGCCCAAAAACAAACAAAAATGCCTGTTAGGGGCCTGGAAGATAGTGTAGTAGTTAGAGCACAAGCTACATATGGACCTGACATGGTTCAATCCCCAGCACATGGTCCCTTGAGCACACACCTTTGAGTCCCCAAAGCACTGCTAGTGTGTGACCCAATAGTCCCCCAAGCACTGCCAGGGGAGCCTAAGTAATTCCTGGTGTCAGAGGTCCTGGATAGCCCCACACTGAACTGCCCTCTGGGTTAGCCAAGAATCATGGGTTGGACCCCTCAGGCCTCCTGAGCACTGCTTGGGAGGTTCCAAAAATAACGAAATAAAAATACCTGTTAAGTATTTGAGTGGAGATAGGTAGTGGATGTACCAAAGTGGAGCTCAGGAGAGAAATCTGGGTTGGAGACAGTTTTTGAATCATCAGCGTATAGAAGATATTTAAAGCATGAGAAGGAATGAGATCACTCCAGGAGCAAATATAGCTAGAAAAGAGGAGGCAGGCATTGAACTCTGGGTCACTCCCAGCCAGAGCTCAGGGATCTTGGGAGCAGCCTGAAGAGGAGGTAGGAGTCACCAGCAGCCCCGGCTCACTTGCAGTCGCTGTAACTCTCGTTTGTTGTCGTGTGGCACTGGTGCTGGTGGGATGGGCTGCAGCCAGGCAGTACCACCAACCCTCCAAAGATGCTATGGAAAGCTTACAGAAGGTGCGACAAATCTGAGAATTAGATAGAAATGCTCCCATAGGAATCTCCGAACCAGAAGGAAAAAACAAAACAAACACTTAGCTGCACCATGAGGAACAGCTAGTGCAATGGGCCCCAGGATTGCTCAGGGGCAAAGCAGCCACGGGACATTAGCTCATGCCCTTGCATCACCCTGACTACACTGAGCACAGTCCCAGCAGTGTTGCTGTCCAGGATCCCCGACAGGACAGCAAAGTGATCTCCAGTGTCTCACAGCCAAGGGAGTGTGAACGCCACAGCAGGGAGTGTGACCCCAGCAAGTACCACAATCCAGCGTAAATCCCAGTGAGCACAGGCATGAGCAACACAACCAAAGGTGCGACACTTCTCATCAACACCACAAGGGAGACAACAAAAGAAGACGAAGGTAAGATGGTTCAATGAAACTAGAACCAATAAAATCTGGTTCAAGAAGGAAGAAAGATCTTGCTATTAAAAAAGATGAAAACAGGAAAACAGTCACCATGGAAAGAAAGAAAGAAAGAAAGAAAGAAAGAAAGAAAGAAAGAAAGAAAGAAAGAAAGAAAGAAAGAAAGAAAGAAAGAAAGAAAGAAGAAAGAAAGAAAGAAAGAAAGAAAGAAAGGAAGGAAGGAAGGAAGGAAGGAAGGAAGGAAGGAAGGAAGGAAGGAAGGAAGAAAGAAAGAAAGAAAGAAAGAAAGAAAGAAAGAAAGAAAGAAAGAAAGAAAGAAAAGAAAGAAAGAAAGAAAGAAAGAAAGAAAGAAAGAAAGAAAGAAGGGATGGAGAGGAGGGAGGAAGAGAGAGAGGAAGGAAGGAAGGAAGGAAGGAAGGAAGGAAGGAAGGAAGGAAGGAAGGAAGGAAGGAAGGAAGGAAGGAAGGAAGGAAGGAAGGAAGGGAGGGAGGGAGGGAGGGAGGGAGGGAGGGAGGGAGGGAGGGAGAGAGGGAGGGAGGGAGGGAGGGAGGGAGGGAGGGACAAAGAAGAAGAGGAAGAAAGGAAAGTTACTCCACTCCCATCCCCAACAGTTACTCCTTCCACCCTGCTGAATGACAGAATAGCAGGAGACAATGAGAAAACAGAAACATCTTTAAGTGCTGTCTTTATTTTAAAAGATCTGTAATTGTATAATTAGGTGCCTTGTTTGATGGAAGGATGGAAAGTCATCTTTTATTAGGGCAGGAAATAATTAAAGAGGCCTCTTACAAGCTGTTTAATAACCAGCTGGCCTCTTTGACTTATATCCTAGAGGCACTAAGGAAGTTGGTTTCGCCTAAGCCTGGGGGGCAGGGAGGTTGGCCCACAGAGGACAGAAGATGTCCTGGGGACTATATTGGGGTGCCCATTGAAACAGCCCTCGTTTGGAGATCCTAGGGAACCCTCCAGGTGCAAAGCCAACAACTCCGTGTGCACAAGGCAAGATGTGGAACAAATATCCCAACCATCAATGTGTAGTCATCTGGAAGATGACAAGATGGGATGAGATTGCTAATACATTCTTAAGGGAGAGCAGAAATGCAAGATGAAATCCAGCCACCTCTAAGTGCAAGGAGCAGGAGTGAGAGAAGAGGAAGCTTGGGTCCGTGGTTACTTGGCTATTGTTCACAAGCATCCACATATCCTATGGATGTGCAGAATAAAAGATCTGCTTTTTGTGAATCATTCATGGGCACTGAGCCTGTACAGAAATTAGTTTATTTAATCCCAGCGACAACTCTGCGATCTTGTTCTCTCTTTGTCTGAATGAATGTATCTAGGTTCAGGAGTGGCTTATTGACATTCCCAAGATCACACAGGTATTAAGAAGATGAGCCAAGCCTTGGATCTGGGACTCTTGATTCCAGATCCATATTGATAGCCATAGCACTATCTTCCTTCCTGATTCCCAGCAATTCACCTTTTGTCTCCCAGATTCTTTCCCCACCTTCTATCTGCTGTAGTCCCCATCGCCAGTAAGTCCTCAACTTCCACCTCCCAGAGAGTCTAGATGCATAAGTGCTCAGTAAATATTTCTTGAATTAAATAGCTGGTATTGACTTTTAATCTTAACTGCCATTCATAGAGCACAAAGAAACTCATTCCTAAGGGAGGCTGAAGACCAAAGTCTGAGGCAAACTAAGAAGGGAGCCTTCCCCACATGGCTCAGAGGGATGGTCTGAAGAGACCCCACTTTGCTATTGGGCATCATTGGCTCCTACCATGGGCCATATTCTTCACCCATCATCAGGAGACTAATTCATCATAATTGTGTAATAGTTCCCATTCTGCCACCCCTGTTGTATGAACACAGTATCAGAACAGCTGGTCAAGTAAATGGGTATGTGGTAGTGAGGTACGAAATCCAGCAGTTCTCCTGATGCAATGTAGACAGTCAATTCTCCTTGGTCTTATGCTTCATCTTTGTTTGTTCTTATGTGAAGTTGAATAGGCCAATGTCTCAAAGAGAAATGCTTATTCCATTCCCTTCTTGTCCAGAGAATGGGAACTTATTTTATAACTTAGCTCTGGCCTCTAATCATGAAAGGATTTTATGGAAAAACATCCTGTAAATTCCTCAGCCAGAGGGTTTGTGATGTGACTAGGCTATCTCATAAAAGTTCTCTGACTCTGATCATAAAAGTTGTATGATCAGAGTCAGAAATCTAGACAGACATATGGTTGGGCAAAAGATGATCAAATTACTTCCATAATCAAGAAGCAATCAGATAATCTAGAGCTATGGTATAGGTGGAAAGATGTTGGCATTCAGAGACATTGCAAAGATTTTTGAAAACCATGTGGCCACATACTTGAAATGGAGTCAGTATGTGTGTGTGTGTAGTTACACCCAAAATCCAAGCTGTTCATGAAAAAAACGTTTTGCCTAACCATCCTGAAGACATGAATAAAATTTTGTAGCAATAAAAAATCCTTAATCCTTATGCTTGTAGCTTGCTTATTGGGTCAATTATTTTAGAAACTAGGTCCTAGAAGTTACCAACCATTTCATTGGTGCCACTTTCCTGAAGCTGTCGTCAGCACCAAGGACAGAGCTCACCCAGTCATGGCGTCTGAGCTAGTCACGGTCAGCTCTGCAGACAGTTTTGAGAGTTCATAATAAAACCCCAGGATATCAGTGCCCTTAAAGAGCTCTATAATTTTGGGGTTTTGTTTTACAGATGAATAACCTGGGTCCCAAGAAGGCAAATGACCCACTTAACATCTCAGAGCCAGCACACTAGACCTGGGGCCTCATAATACCAGCTTCATGCTTTCCCTGCTTGCTACTGAGACCTGCAATCATATCAAGACTATTCCCTGGTTCCTGTACATGAAGCTTCCCTGATATGACAGGACCCAGTCAACAGTAGTGCCAGACATAACCATGTGAAAGGGAAAACATACAGAAGGATGAGAAATCTCCATGAGTCCAGAGTACTTTTCTTATTTCCTTTTGGACGTGTGACCAGTTGGAAGGAGAGTATAGGTAATGAAGCACACGTAAGTGGATTGCTCTGCCAAGATCACAGCTTGAAGGAAAGTATGGCAGACAGGAAGCCCCAGCCAGGCAAACCCAGGACTAAGGAACAGGATTTGGAGACAGTTCTCAAATCCCAAACTTCAGCTAGAAAATAGCAGATGTTGAGACCCCAAAGAGCATACACAATACCAGGTTCTTGGTATTAAACACAGACATAGATCCCCATCTTAAGATGCACTTCGCCCAGCTTGCCAGATCTTGTCTAGGCAGCCACAACATAATACAAATGGTTGATTCCCTGAAATGTGATTCCTCCTCTATGGAGAAGTCCAGGGGCTGAGAGAATTTATTTATGATTTTCTTTTGGGGACCACACTCAGTGTTGCTCAGGAGTTCCTGTGGGATCAGTGCTCAGGGGATCAAACACTACAGGAAATTGAATGTGGAGCTCCAGAATGCAAACTCTAGTCCTTTGGGTTATCTCCTAGACCCATGACTTTGGATAACTTTACTCTGAGTCTGAGAGTATTTCTCCAAAGTAAGAGAGTTGGACTGGATGGTCTGGAAACAACTTCCTGGGTCACCATCTCAGGATCATCTTTCTTTAAAAAGATACAATGGCCTAGAAACAAACTATTAGGTAGTTGGTCTTTGAAGCTATAGGTCAAGCTCAGAATGTCCCTCCCCCAAGCTTCTCTCTACTCTCTCTTCTTTCCCCGTCCCTAGCCACAGCATTAACATAGAAGTAGAAGGAAATGGATATTGATGCAGACTAATGAAGCCAGCTGGTTATACATCAAAAGGCTGATATTATTCTGACGAGCTCACTTCTGACAAATTATAGGTCTTATTCCTTCAGTGTGCAGGACCTGGGGCCGAGATCTCCAAGGCTGCTCGAATCGGAACTGGGCCTCTTCCAACCAGATTCCCCATTTTCCAATAGCTAGGCAGTCACATCCAGAGACTGCACCCCCCACCCTTTGCCGTGTAATCCCATCAATGGCCAACATCCAGAGACTAAAACCAAGCTCCCAGAAGCGACATCTAATAGCCCAGTTCTCCCTCTTGGAGAACCTGACAAGCTACCGAGAGTTTATTGCCCACACAGGAGAGCCTGGCAGGCTCCCCATGGCATATTCATATCCCAAATACAGTAACAGATATACACATACCTCTTGGAGAGCTCGGCAACCTACCAAGAGTATCCTGCCTGCACGGGCAGAGCCTGGCAAGCTACCCATGGCGTATTCAATATGCCCAAAACAGTAATGATAGGTCTCATTCCCCTGACCCTGAAAGAGCCTCCAATAGTTGGGAAAGATGAGTAAGGAGAGGCTGCTAAAATCTTGGGGCTGAGAGGAATAGAGACATTACTGGTGCCAGCTCGAGTAAATCGGCAACAACATGATGACAATGATACAGTGATTCCTTCATACTGGTAACTCCGACTCTATCATGATCCCAAATCAAATGTGGAAAAACTTGAAAACCTTACAGAATATTTGGGAAATCAAGATTTGGGAGAACTAAAAAACCTTTCAGAATAACAATGAATTAGAACATAAAATTAATTAAATCACAAGAAGAAATATAGCTGTCGAGTGGATTGGAAGCATATCAAGCTGAATACAATCTCTCCGTAGGACACTTTGAAGAACTAGCCAAAAGGGGTTAAAGTATTTGATTCTTTAATGGCATCAGGTGCTCTTACCCTTTTATATCCAGTTCCACAATTGGGGTTCATCTTTCAGTAAAATGATTCTTCCTGAACCTTGTCAGACTGGCTCTACCCAAATGGGAGTTAAACAGGTTTTGCTACTCTCACCTGATTCTTTTTCCTGCTTCAATTTCTGACTATGTTCTCTTCTGACTGGTACTGATCTCATCCATCTGATCCATTAGCCTTGTAGTTTGATTATTACCCATATTTTGAGCTTGGGAAATATGGGAGGGTCTATGTGCCCATTAGATGTTGTAACATTACAGATTATCAAAGTCGGTGACTTAGAACCACAATTCTTTTTTTTTTATAATTTATTTATTTTTAATTAGAGAATCACCGTGAGGGTACAGTTACAGATTTATACACTTTTGTGCTTATACTTCCCTCATACAAAGTTCGGGAACCCATCCCTTCACCAGTGCCCATTCTCCACCACCCGTAAACCCGGCATCCCTCCCACCCTCCCCAATCCCATCTCCCCCCCACCCCACCCTGCCACTGTGGCAGGGCATTCCCTTCTGTTCTCTCTCTCTAATTAGCTGTTGTGGTTTGCAATAAAGGTGTTGAGTGGCCGCTGTGCTCAGTCTCTAGCCCTCATTCAGCCCGCAACTCCCTTCCCCCACATGGCCTTCAACTACAATGTAGTTGGTGATCGCTTCTCTGAGTTGCCCTTTCCCCGGAACGTGGGGCCAGCCGCGAAGCCATGGGGTCAACCTCCTGGTACTTATTTCTACAGTTCTTGGGTATTAGTCTCCCACTCTGATATTCTATATACCATAGATGAGTGCAGTCTTTCTATGTCTGTCTCTCTCTTTCTGACTCATTTCACTCAGCATGAAACTTTTCATGCCCATCCACTTAACTACAAAATTCTTGACTTCCTTTTTTCTAACAGCTGCATAGTATTCCATTGTATAGATGTACCAAAGTTTCCTCAGCCAGTTTTGGGGCATTCGGGTTTTTTCCAGATTCTGGCTATTGTAAGCAGTGCTGCGATGAACATACATGTGCAGATGTTGTTTCGATTGTACTTTTTTGCCTCTCTGGGATATATTCCCAGCAGTGGTATTGCTGGGTCAAATGGGAGCTCAACCTCTAGTTTTCTGAGAATCGTCCATACTGTTTTCCAAAAGGGCTGAACTAGCCGGCATTCCCACCAGCAGTGTAGAAGGATCCCTTTCTCCCCACATCCTCTCCAACAGCGGTTGCTTTTAGAACCAAAATTCTTAATGATTTCTCGGGCATCTGTTTATCTTGGCCACATCTGCTCTCATATCTGGGTTTCTGCTACAATCATCTCCTCTAAGCTGGGTTCTGCTGAGGCAGTTCTGGTCCTCATAACTCTCACCCTCCTAGTACAACCAGGTAGCAGAGGTTTGAGCTTTTAGAAGTCCAGTCAATAAATGTTTCAAAGAGACAAGATGAGGCCTAAATATCTCCTAACACAGAGAACCTCAAGTTAAGGAACACCCAAGTCAAATGAGAAGAGACTGTGTCTAGAGAAGGGTGAAATGAAGTGGACAACAACTCTACCACTAGCCCCATGAATCTCCTACCAAATAACCACTGACAACACTGTCAAGATACTATGTAGGGTGAAAGCACTACCTTCTATACTATTTCATTTGATCCTGACAAGTTAGGATTGAGTCTGGTCTTCACTACAAATAAGAAAGCCAAAATTCTGAAGGATTTTGGTAGCTTGACTCTATTCATCATGTCCAGAAGCATCCTTCCCCTCACCCCTGCCGCCTACATTTGTGTTGCTTCCTCTGCTAGACAAATCTTTGACACCAAATCAGGTGGCCCCTGCACCTCTTGGACCCCATGACATCTCTCATGCCCATGGGACAGATCCCAGAGCCCAGCCTTGCATCACCAATGTCCTAGCTAGTAGTCTCCCCCATGCTGACCCCTCCCCCATCTCTGCATCCACAACCAATAGCCAACATTGTCGGGGTCTCAATCCATTGTCCTCAGGCACTATCTGGACTATGGGAGCCTCTGACCCACTCCTTTTGTGCTATTCTTCCTAAGAGAAGGCAGAGCTGAAGGAGATTTCACCTCTGCACTGTGAACTGAGGGCTGAGAGGAGGCTGGGAGTGATGAACTGTCCTGAGGGCACAGCATTTTCAACCAGCCTCTCAGGTGACACCTTCACACATGCCCATTCAAGCACTTCATGGGAATCATCCAAACTTGAGAGGAAGAGTTTTCAGGCAATTTCCTGCACCCCCATCAACTCTGTCTGGACTCCTCCTGAAATCCTGAGTCCTTTATTCAACAAGACTTGATTGGATGTGTACTGTTGGCCAAATCCTTTGCTAGTCAGAGATGATGAGTTTGATTCTGTTCTGGTACATTAGTAAAGGCAAGACAAGCTATTGCAGTCTAAACAGTGATCTGTAGAGAAATGTGCCTGGTTCTGTAGAAAAGGGCATTCCGAGGAGGAAGGGAAGCCTAAATAATCATATGATCAGGACAAAATTCTGAAAGGAATGGGAGGCTTGACATGCCAGGACAGAAGGAAGCACAAAAACTTACCAAGTATACAAGCGTCTAGAAAATGGAGAAAGGAAAGCACTCAGGATGGATGAGATTGCAGGGATGGAGTCTAGGGTCTGTCACTTTGGAAGTGTTGATAGTTCCATATAGGAAGTCAGGAGCAAAATGAGGAGGATGGTCTCTGTGCTGAGTTGGTGGATGACAGCCACTCTCAACCCCCGTGAGCACCACCTCTCAGCCTGGTCACCAAACAGTGACAACCACAAAAGGAAGGAAATGGGAGGCAGAGGGTGTCTGTGGAGTGTGGAGAGCTGCCTGGGACGTGGAGAATATCAGATTGAGGGTTTTCTCCCAATGCCAAGGAGTGGGCAGACCTGGTCTCATTTGCTCACATAAAGGGAAGGAAGGTGCTTCACCTCTGAGCCCAGCTGACTCAAGCATGTTTGGAATCAGAATAAACAACTAGTTGAGACAATCACAGTTATTTCTTTATACTCCAGTTTTTTCACAGTTTTTTGCTGTTATGCCTGTGATTCTGTTTAAATGAGAGGAAAACAACATTTTAAATGCACACTCATGTATATGTACACACACACACACACGCCCATTGACTCTAGACCCATTGAAAGATGGACTAGAGAGGGAGCTTGCTGATCCTTTTCATACCACCCCATGATGAAGCTGCTGCCTCTTCCCCATCACCCTCTCCCACTAGCAGCTAAGTCTTTCCGAAGGGCTGGGAATGCTACCCTATTGCTTTGTCCTGGCTCTGCCACCCCCACACTCCAAGACTCCCTTCATTCCGGCAAACATCTTTTAGGTGCCACCTGTTTGCCAGGAGCTGAGAACACAAAGATGACTCAGCCCTGGCCTGGGGCCTGCAGGCACTCACCTGGGGAGACCTATTAGGCCTGGCCTGCGCTGCCCATAGGGTTCTGGCTGGGGCTGAATGTTCGCGCTCCTTTGGCAGATGGAGATGGAGGGGTCTGGGCCAGGAGGCAGTGCCGGCTCTGCGGGCACAAAGCTGAGACAGGAACTCAGATTTGACGTCAGCACCCTCACCTCCCCAAAGGAGCCAAGGCGGCAATAAACAGAATCCTGGCCCTAGCCTGAGGTCAGAGATCCAAAACGCTATGTCCTGAGCCTAGAGCCCCTTCCCCCTTCCACCTGAAGATTCGGAGGGACCACCTCCATCCTTGCTTGCTACCTCACGGTGAGAGGTGAGGGGAGGAATCTGTGGGTTATGGGGAACAGGGGGTGCCCTACAGTCCCTCCTTACACGGCTCGGCCGGTTTGCATCTGTGCGCCCCCTGCTGGACGTTGGTGAGAATGCACCCCACTCACACCCCTCTCTAGCTCAGGGGGTGGGGGCAGCCACCCTCCTCTCCAGGCTGTCCCTCTGGCAAGGCTGCCAGCTGGTCAGTGGGTTATTTTGTGAGTGTCAGAGAGGGAGGTGGCGCCTGCTGGGGAGACCGGGGACACGTCTGCTTCTCTCCGACCAGAATCTGATCCATCAGAATCCAAGCCGTCAGAATCTGATCCAACGTGGTTTTTTCCAAGCCCGTTTGATTGAAGCCACTGTCACCCGAAAGCCAAGACTGACGCATGTTCTCCAGGCCACATGGGTGGTCCTTCTCGGGGAGCCCCTCTCGCCCCCTGAAGCCCCCCACAAGCATGCTGACTGGAGGGGGCGCCGTTGCGCGGGGGCCAGGAGCCCGCAGACCGAGATGCTGCTCGGGAAATTCTCAGGGCATCAATATTTCATGCCGCTGGAACTGTCTTTGTTTTTATGCAAATCGCTCGGGCTGCCAGATGGGCCAGGGCTGGCAGCGTGATCCCTCAGCAGACTGTTCCCTCCTCGGCAACCCCGCCGGCCTCCAAAGCTCCGCAGGCTGCCCTCAGCTGTGACCCACCTCTCGGTCTGCACCCCAGCCGCCACCCTGTTCTGAGCACTGGGGGCATGAAAGCAGCCAGAGGCCAGGCTTTGTGCTGGGGAAGGGCCTTGGGATGAGGCAGCACTTCCACCGTGCGTGGAGCTTTGATTTTAACCCAAGAAGAACCTCCGCGGTGACCCTCACAGGACTTAGCATGAAACGCTTACAAATGAAAACCTTGGTCATGGAGCTACAGGAATGGCCAAGGTCACCCAGCAAAGGGAGTTGCAGAGGCGGCCCTGGGGTTGGGGTTGGAGGGTCTCCCAGTAGAGCAGACCCATGAATGTGAGGGACCCTCTGCTCTACAGCGCCTCTGCAGGACAGGATATGCCATCACAGGCCTAACGCGCCACTGAGGGGCACGTGGCTCTACAGCACCTATACTCTGTCCACGTGATGGACAGAGTATGCCATCATAGGTCTAACCACTACTGTGAGGGGCACTCTCTGCTCCATGGCACCCCTGCAGAACAAGGTATGACTTGTGCTCACCCCCCACCACTGTGAGCTGCATTCTCTGTCCCACAGCGCCCCTGATGGAAAAGGTATACCAACATAGGTCTGGCTACCTCTGTAAAGTGCATTCTATGCCCCCCCCTCCAACATAGCCCCTGCTGGGCGGGGTGTGGCATCACAGGTCTAACCCACCAACACTGTGAGGGGCATTCTCTGCCCCACAGCACCCCCTGCTGGAAGAAAATGCAATCATAGGTCTAACTCACCACCGCTGCAGGGGGCACTCTGCCCCATAGCACCCCTACTGGGCAAGGTACGCCATCACAGGTCCAACCCGCTACTCTCTGCCTCACAAGGCCCCCTGCTGGACAGGATGCGCAGTCACAGGCCTAACCTCTACCACTGTGAGGGATGTTGGCCTCAGAGCACACCCCTCACACACACCCTAGTTGTAGGCAATCTGAGGCTGAGGAACTGGGTGCTACAGACTTGGTCCTTCCAGATCCAGTCTGCACATCACCCCAGCCTCTCCAGCCTCCTCTCCCCACAACTAGGACCCCTTATCCTAGGGCAGCCTCAGCCAGGCCACAGCTACCCTTGCCTGGTTCTCTGGGCCTCAGCCCGCATTCAGGAACCTCCTACTTCCTCCCACTTGGGGTTCTGTTTCCCTCTTGCCAGTTTTTACCTTATCAGGATCTGGTATGAGAAATTCCCCCCAAGGCTGACTCTGCCTGGGGGCTCTTTTGAGGATGACTTCTCTAATACCAGGATTCTGTAGGATCTATGGGGTCTGCCTGACTTGGGAACCCCTGACTTAATGTCCAGCCTCCAACACTGACAGCCTAGCTTGAGTTGCACACCTTTTGGGGTCCTCAGTATGACAACCTACTTGTCAGCCTAACCACCCAGCTGGCCACTGGCCCCTGGTGTCCCTGAGCCTATCGTGATGAGGCCTGGTCTCTGCATACATGCTTGCCTGGCCCATCCCCCTCCAGGGCTCCCTGGCAGTGGAGGACCCTCCCTGGGCACATCCCCAGATCCAGGGATCATACCTGGATGTCAACTAGCTAGAACAGGCTACTGTGGAACAGTCCCATTGCAAATATCTGAGACCAGGAACTCACGGCAGTGCGGGGTGCATGAGTGATCCACAGCCCGCTGCACAATTCAGAAATTAGAGTCAGTGGCATCTAAGATCCTTCTTGGAGTTTTGTTTTCTTCTGGATACACCCTGAAGTTCTCAGGACTTATTCCTGACTCTGTGCTCAGGGATCATTCTTGAAGGGATTCAGGGGACCCTGTGGAGTGCTAGAGATTGAATCCAGGTCAGCTGCATGCAAGGTGAATGCCCCTGTGCTGTCTCTCCAACCTAAATCTTGTACCTCAATCCTGAAGGCATCAAGGAGCATTTCTGTCTGTCTGCCTGTCTGTCTTATTGTGGTGTCAGGTTAAGGCCTGAGCCAAGGCCCTTCTAAGCCTCTGCACCCAGAACCAGCTGTCTCTATTCCTGATCACTCTCTTCCTCTTTCCACCTTGTCTTAGAACAGAATTGGGGTGCACATAATCAAATGCTCAGCCAAGGTTGCTAATGGCAAGCCAGGTTCTGTGCAGTCAGGGTTATGTTGGTCCACTTCTGTGTACTAGGGTTCTGGGGATACACAGAAGCCCAGCAGGAAGTGGGCAGAGAATCCAACTCTCCCATCCTGAGTCATAGAGGAGCATCAGGAATCCAACCCCGAAGGCCAGGTCCAGTAGGCATATTGCTGCACATCACCTTTACTCACAACAGCAAACTCCCCTTCCCTGCTATGGAATGAACTCTCCGACATGGTCAAAAAATATCACAAGATTCGGGGCTGGAATGATAGCACAGTGGGTAGGGCGTTTGCCTTACATGCAGCCGACCCGGGTTCAAATCCCAGCATCCCATATGGTCCCCTGAGCACCGCCAGGGGTGATTCCTGAGTGCATGAGCCAGGAGTGACCCCTGTGCATTGCTGGGTGTGACCCAAAAAGCAAAAAAAAAAAAAAATTACAAGATCCTATCACTGGTATTGGAATCCAGGCCTGAGTCTAATCTACGATTCAAATGCTATGTTCAGGCATTGATTCGTGCCCCCAGTTTGCTGGATAAAACAAGCTTTCCTGGGCATCAGGCCTGCTTTAGTGCAGGCCCCCAGAGCCCATGCTTGGAATGCCCTGCTCCCTGCTGCTGCTTCTACTTCCCAGACATCTCTTTTTCCCTAAGGACAGAGCCCCTTATCCTGCAGGACTCAGCTTAGATAACTGCTGAGAGATGAGCACTTCCCCTTCTCCTTCCGCTTATTCCGTGATTCCGTCCTCCAGCCTGACCCTCCTCTGCCTATGGGCTCCTTTTATCTCCTAGCTGCATGGCTGCCCTGGACTGGCAGCCTTGCAGCCAGAGGCCCAGAGCAAGGGGCTCGGAGCTGCAAAATTCCTCCATGCCTCCAGCCGCCTGCAAGGTGATCTTCAGGTTCCCACTCACACTTGTGAATCCACAGTGGGTTGCTCTGGGCCATCTCTGTCTCCAGCTCTAAACACAGTGCTTGCATCAGTTGTTGCACACACACACACACACACACACACACACACACACACACGTGTTCGGGGAGGAGGATCTGCAGACCCCCACCATCTGCAGAGATGGAGTAGGTTCACATGTGGGAAACGTGAGCCAGAGCCCTTCGGAGCCTAATCTGCAGCACAAACTAGCTTTTCAGTCGGTCCCACGCCCTGTACAGGGGCTGCTGTCTCTGCCCCAAGGCATACACGCAGGGTGAGGGAGGCTCCGCCACTGTGTGTGTTGGCCCTGCTCTTCCCACTGCCTCAGAAACTGGAGCATGGGAGTCTGGGTCAGAAGGGCAAACCCCAGCTGAAGCCTGAGAGGCCCCGGCTCCGATAGCAGAGTTGGCTTTCATAGCTCACTGTCCGATAGGTGGGACGGAGCCCCGACCTTGGCACTGCTCCCGGCCACGGGTGGTAACGGAGCCAGGGGTCAGAGTGGAGAGAAGGCGATCAAGTTCCAGGCCCAGGGCTGGATTGAACTGCATCACTCGACCAGCACTCTGGGGACCCAGGTGGTCAGGGAGGTCAGGCTTCACCTGCACAGTACCGGAAAGTGAAGTGACATTGGCCAACATGTGCCAGAAGGGGTGGCAGGGAGCTGAGACAGTTCTGAGGGCAGGGGTTAAACGGCTCCAAAGACAGGACCCAGAACCCCAGCCCTGTTCACGCAGGTTTGCTTCTGTTTCAGACTGGACTTTCAGGCAGGAGCAAAGGAAACAAAGGGTCGTACTAGGAAGTGTGATCACAACAGGCAGAAGGGGTGTCAGGGAGAAGGAGGGGTCACTGTCTTAGACCAGAAATACCCTAGTTTGGGAAGTTTTCTCCCTCAACCCTGTCACCCAGCCTCAGACTCAGCAGGGCTAACAGGCCCCCGCACGCAGAGCTTGTTCTCCAGTTCATTTCGCCATGTCTCCAGCTCCGACAATGACATCTTTTAAAAGCCTGTGTGTCTAGGGCACAGTCAATGGTCTCTGCTGTCCACAGTTCCTGCAAAGGCACCTCGGGGTGCAAGCAATGCTGCTGGGCTTCAGATGAATATGTGTTGGCCTAACTCACATATCTGGTCCTGAAGAAAGCTTTTCCTCCTGGTTCTGACTCACTCGCATCTGCTAAGAGATCTGACATACTCAGTGTTCAATCCTGATCAAGACCAGGCACCTAAACTCATTCATGAGCAGAATATACCAACCTGTCCATTGTCCTCCAGGACCCTGCCCAAGCCCTTCAGCAGATGGACGTCTCAGAGGATGCTCAGAAGCCCAGTTTGGTTTGGTTTGAGCCATACCCAGTTTCTCATGACTTACTCCTGACTCTGTGCTCAGGGATCCCTCATGGCAAGGCTTTGGGGACCCTATATAGTGCCAGGAATTGAATCTAGGTCAGTTGCATGCAAGGCAAACACCTGATCCCTGTACTATCTCTTTGACTTTGAACCTCAGTTTGATCTGAGAGGAGACCTGGAGTAGATGGGCTGTATCTTACTACTGGGCATCCACATTTCCATTGGAATTGGGGTTTGCCCCAGGCCGGACAGCAGGGACTGCCCTCCAGGCCTAGTCCCTGAAGCTATGGGATTCTCACCTCCTGTCCACCATTCACAAGACAGGCCAATGGGTTGACCATGAGTTGGAGACTACCACAGAGAGGACAAAGGTCAAGGGATGGTGGGTTCATTTTTATTGATGAGCCCTTAGTCATTGATGAGAAGGGTCTTTGTATTGGCCCTGTCGTCTGCTGCAGGGAGCTGAGCTGTGGGGGCAGGGGCCAGAGCAGACATTTATGGGGAAATCCACAAATGCTTCCCAGCCAGAATTCTGATTTGGACTCAAGGAATAGGCAGGGAGTTTCCCTGTCTATGTGGCACCAATCTGTCTCAGAGATAGAGCTCGGGAATAAAGAAACAAGCCCCAGACTGATGAGTCCCTAGGGAAAGAGGCAGCCTGCAGCAACCCCCGCCCACCACCCGCGAACCACAGCCCTCTCCTCTGTGGCAATGCTCTGAGAATCTTATATGCATTAATGCACTTCAACCTCTTAGCCTCATGATAGGAGGCTGTTATTCTCATCCTCATTTCACACAGGGGGACATGGAGGCTCAGAGAGGTTGGGTCACTTATCCAACGGACCTAGCGAGTCATGAAGCCTGAGTGTGGACCCAGGGAATGAACTCCAGAACCTGTGTGCAGAACCAGGGTGCTGCCCAGCCCCAGGGGCCCACAGAAGTGCTCACAAGGAGTTCAGGATCAATGTAGACTCCACCTCCAGGTCTTCTGATGTCAAGGTGCTTCTCCCTCCACTCTGCCTCTCCTTGCACCTAAGCGCCCCTGCGGATGGTGAGGACAGGGAGCCGCACTATGGGTCACAGGAACTGCCCTGGCACTGCCCTCCTCTTATGAGGCCTCCCAGGGAACCTCGAGGGTGGGGGGTGGTTGGAGTTAGAGGAAGGGGCCTTCCCCAGTGGCTCAGGCCAAGCTCAGGCCCCAGGTCAATGGGACCCTGCTCACAGGTGGGGGTCATGGGAAAGGCCCAAACAGAACCTACCACCAGGAGTCGATCACAAGCCCTATCATCAAGGTCTCCTATGAGCTGGGGATAAGGGGAAGAGATGTGAGCCCTCGCTGCAACCTTCTGTGCCCTCTGTGTTGGTGCCAGCTCTCTGGATACCCCCGAGTCCACCACTGCCAGCCTCTGCGTCAGAGTCCGAGCTTGTATCTACAGCCATGACCAGAGGGCTCCAGGCTAACTTCAGAAGGAAAAAAAATGCCTAGTTCCCATTTTATTATTTTTTTTAAAAGATGACTCAGGGTTGGGGAGACAGGACAGTGGGAAGAGCTCTTGTCTTACATACCACAAATCCTGGTTTGATCCTCAGCACCACATATAGTTCCCTGACCCCTGAGCACTGAGCCAAGAGTAAGCCCTGAGCACATCTAGTCTGTAATGTGTGAGAGGGAGAAAGAGAGAGAGAGGAGTTGATGAGACCTTACATGAATAAGGCACTTATCTTGCACAAAGCCAACTCCAGTTCAATCTCTACCATCCTTATTCCCCACCAGGAGTGACCCCTGAGCACAGAGCCAGAATAAGTCCTGAGTATTGCCAAGCGTGACCCAAAAAAACAAACAAATAAATAAATAAAACACTTTCTATCCTGCCAGCAAATATACCTTGTTAAGTGCCCCCAGTGGCCCCCAACTACCACCCACTGGGTGGTTTGGGCAGCCCCCCAGGGTCAGGGGGTTGATGTCCCCCACTCTGGGAAACTCTGCCCGTGGCTTACAGGTGGCGGAGGCAGCTCTCCAGGCTCACCTGGTGCATTTGGACCCTGCCAGCTGCACCTGCCTGCCCGCCATCTTCTCCCCAGCTTCCCCCTGAGCTGGGCCCGGGCGATCCTGTTTCACAAGAGGATAGGATTTCTGGGTCCCGGCCCCAGGTGGCAGCTCCCCCACCAGTCCTCCTGAGTCCTGAGGCCAGCAAGGCCCCTGCTGCGGGAGCTCACCTTGCTGGCGGCCACGGCTCCCACCGGCTTCAATGAGCACCTTCTCCACGGTCCTGCCGGTGAGTTCCAGGCCATGCTGGTCCCCCTGAGCCAGGCCGCAGCCCCTGCTCTGCATCTTTGAGGCCTGAGAGTGTCCTTCTTCCAGACTTGCTGAGGTATTCTGGGGAGAGGCAGTCACGCCAGGAGCCCTGAGCACGAGGTCCCGTCTTGGTCCCCAGCAGGCCCTGGGGAAACCGTGTTCCTGGGGTCTCAGTTCTAGCTCAGGGAGCACAGAGCCAGACAAGAGTACCAGTTTCCATCCCAGCCCTACCCAAGCAAAGCGGTCTCCAAGTCCCCACCACTGGGCCCGTGTCTTCTCAGAGACTCTAGAGTCTTCGGGAGTGGAATCAAGGAGGCCCCCAGCCACGCAGCTCCTGGACCACCCTCCACCCCCCCGCACAACAGTCAATCGTAGATTCCCAGAAGCCCCTCAAAGGAGGACTTTCTCCAGAGACCAGACCATGGCCTCAGGGATTTCCCGTGGGTCAGCGTCCACCCCCCCCCCAGATAGTTGCACCCCATCCTGCTGCTCTTTTCCCTCATCCCTGGGCCACCCCGTGGGGCTGGGAGGCCTGCACTGCACCCAGGAGTGTATTAGGGACCCGCCACGGGAATGTCCTGCCCCTCCTTACTGCAGAGCCCCTATTGTCTCTGCTGACGGCTGCCCACACGGGCTCAGGAACGTCCCTGAGATCATTCAGCTCAGCACATCCTGGAACCCAGCTCCAGGAGCTCTTAAAAGACCATCTCCCTCCCCACACCCCCCCCAACACACACACAAACTATTCAAGATCCAGTATGCTTGCAAAGAGAGAGCTGGTACTTGGCATTTTGCTCTTCAGTGTCACAGCTAGTCACTGGCCCCGGGGTCCTGAGCTGCTGGAGCAGAGGAGGAGCGGGAGAAGCTCGACTGCCGGGAGTGAAGCCGTCAGCATCCTGAGGGCACCATGTGCCTGCAGACCCCAGAATCAGCCGCAGAGACCAGAAGGCCCAGGGGGAGCGAGGGGCTGTGGGGATGGAGCGGAATCTGCCATGGGCTCTGTCCAGGGGATCCACCAGTTGGGGTGTGAGGAGGGAGGCATGTGGTTCCCACTCAGGAAAGTCAGGCTAGGGGTGAGGCATGAACAGGCTGGCAGTGGGTGAGTAGTGAGGGGCGAAACCCGCAGGACTGGGCAATTTAGCAAAAGAAGCATTGCAGGGCACTTCCCAGAAAGCTCCGGAATGTGGCAGGCGCATGCCCCCCACTAGCTCCATCGGCACCCCCACATGACAATGCTGCTGCTTGGGATCCCTACCACACAGCGAAGTGTGCGTTCTGGGGGTGCCGACACCTCTAAAGCATACGCCCCTGGCTGCCGTCATAGCATCAGCCAAAGGAACTGTGAGTTGAAGCGGGGGGTGGGGGGTGATGCAGAGCAGAGCCTGAGGTGCAGGTTTGGTGGATCCAGTCCTCCAGCATCATCCTGCACATCAGGTACCTGCAGAAAGAAACTGAGCATCAAAGGCCTGTGACTTCTCTGCCACGGCTCCTGGTACCCAAAGACTGACCCATTCTCCAGGGCAGGAGTGTGGGGGTGGGGAGAGGCAAGCCAAAGGTGGTCCTGAGGACACACAAGATCAAGAGGTCCAGGAAATTCCCCTGAGTCTTGCCTCCGGGCCCACAGGCAGAGTGGGGGCGCGGGGGTGGCGGCGCCTGTTCACAGCTGCTCACTTAGCCCTTCTATTCCCGCTGCATCTCCCGCCACCCCTCTCAGCAGCGCTCCGGGCTCAGCTGCGAAAGGAAACCAGCTCTTGCCTCGTGGGTTCTGCCTCTTTAGGGGGGTGGCTCCACTCTTGAGCGGTCCCTGTAGGGGAGGCCCAGGCTGTCCACACGTCATTCTTCCCCCCCCACCTCCCTTCCCCTTAACAAGAAAGAGAGATCCTTACTGGCTTCCAAGCGCTCTCCAGCCCTCCCTGTCTTTTCCCACCTGCTGCAGTAACTGTACATCCTCCTGTTAACAGAGATGAGCTGCGTGGGCACGACAGGGAAGGTGGAGGGGAGGCGCCGGGCACACCTGGAACAGAAACATCTGTGTGTGCTGTGCTTTCTGGGGCTGCAGGCCTGCCCATGGAGTCTGCTCATGCAGCTGTGCGTGTCAGTGAGGCACCCATGTCTGCCTGCGTGTTTGAGTGGCTGGCTAGTTTAAGATGCAGCATTTGTGTCTAGAAGGGTCCAAATAGCCACTGGACACAGTGTGTCTGTGTGATTGTTTGTGTGTGTATGTCTGTGTGACTGTGTCTGTAGGTCTGTGTCTGTTTGTCTGTGTGTGCATCTGTATATGTGTCTATGGGGGTGTCTGTGTGGGTCTGTGTGTGACTGTGTGGAGCTGTGTGGGTGGGTGTACGGGTCTGTGTGTGGAGGGGATGACTGTTTCTTACCTCCTTCTTGCCCACGTCTGAATGTGTGAGTACCAAGCAAAGCCCATGGCAGGATGTGAACAAGCGCGTGCGCACACACGCACACACGCACACACACACACACACACACACACATCACACATCACACATAGCGTAGCAGCTCCACTGCTCTGGGGGCCACAGGGTAAAGAAAGTCTGTTGGCTCAGAGACTAGAAAACTGGGACATGAGTCACAGCCCTCTTCTTCAGCCTGTCACACACCTTTTCATATCCCTTTGCTGATCAGGGACCATGATCCCTCCCTCCCGTGAGGCTCTTGTGAAGTCCATGACATCACTTAGGCGGCCCTGTGGAGGTGGCTGGAGTGGGGCCAGGAGGGGGCAGCTTCACCCTGGCTGAGGGGTTCCACCTACTCCCAGGGTGTCCCCCCTCAGGCGCCAACAGGCTTGCCTGAGCAGGGACAGTCCCCAGTGGCTGGGACCCACACACCTGTCACGTGGCCCTGCTGACTCCGCACCCCATTCCTGCCTGCTCCACGCAGGCTGGTGCTTTCTCCAAGCCACCCCAGACACTGACCCCCACCCACTGCATGCCCAGCCTGCTGACAGCCTTTGCCTTCCCCTACAAGGCCGCCACTGCCTGCCCCCACCTTCTGCTCAGGAGACGAGGAGGAGTTGGGGGCTGGGCCACCTCCCCCTGGGGGCTGAGAGACTGAGCCCGCCAGTGTGTCTAAGGCTGCATCTTCTATTTCCAGGCCTGAGGAGCCTGTGCTGCAGAGACCTCCCTCTCCCGCTGGGAAGACGGACAGTCCCCAAGTCTAGCCCGATACTGGGCATAGATTCTCTCACTGGAGTGATGGGCTGGCTCAGGCTGACCCAATGTTGGGGTGTGACAGGACTGGGCCTGCACATTTCCCCAAAGGGAGCTCGGTGGGTGCTGAGGGGTAGAGGGGCCTCTCAAAGGGAACAGAGGTGCTTGGCAATGCCGGTGGCCCAGGGCTTGTGTCCAGCAGAACCCAAAGCAGCCCAGAGTCACCTCCCAGCCCCTCCATCTTTCATCCTCCCCCACTCACACACCAGCAGACCCTGGAACATGCCCTACCAGCCTCCTGAGCACCCCCATGCACTGAGACACCCCCAAACCATGACATCTGAGCTCACCCTCCTCTAGGCTCTGTGTCCCATCCCTGTCCAGCACCCCAGTGTCTTTGCCTGATGATATCTCCCCGTTTTCCCACTCGCCCAGCTGTCACTTCACCTGGATGTGCAGGAGCTGAGGGGTTGCTAAGCAACCCAGGCAAGAGATGGGGAAGGCCGGGAGGGACTGGGCCCAGCTCTGTGTGTTCCAGAAATCCAGCTCTAGCCTGCTGGGGAAGGCTCAGGACACACCCCCACCCCACCCAGTCCTGTTGGCTGATTATTGCCAGGAGAGGCTGGAGGGGCCCTGAGCACCACTTGGGTACCCCCATTAGACATAAACGTCAGGCGATGGGGAGTGACGGTGAGCTGGGCGTGGCGAGTGACCAGCCTGCCCTCAGAAACAAAGAAGTGAGGGACCTAAAGAAGACACAGCACTTGAGAAAAATGACAGGGATAGAGGGAGGTGACGCCTGGACCTTGAGGGTGGCCTCCCCTGCCTGCTCTACAGACCTGTGGCCTGCTGGGTGGCTCAAGAGCCACACCCCACCTGGCTCTGAAGTACAGATGTTCTCTCTAAACTGTTGGAGATGCTGGTGCTGGGCTGAGAGCCGAGCCAGGCCCTGTCCCCTCTCCCTCCACATGGCCTGGCAGTCACAAAACATCCACACGATCTCTTGGGTCCTTAAAGTACACGGTCATCCAATGATGTGTTACCACAAAAAATTGGATGACCATCTACTTTAATTTCCTGTGTTTGTGGAGAAGCATATGTTACCTTGCCATGTGTATGTATTAAGTCCACGTAAAGTGCCCTAGATTTAAAGTGTACAACTTGAAAAGTTCGGCCATATGTATGTACTCTGTGTTGCCTCATCACAGATGGGAAAAATGAATCTTGATGATGAAAAGCAAGTAGCCAGTGATCATAAAGCACCAGCCAGCACGCGCATGCTCTGCACCCAGCATGCTGCAGCCATGCTGCCTTCAGCTAACACTCATTCCTTCCCTCATTCTTTCTGCAGTGCCTGAGCCCTCTGGCCATCAATCCTGGGCCACGTGCTGGAATCCAGTGAACAAAACATACGGCCCCTGCCCTCATGGGGACGCACCTCCATTTGTGTCTCCACCTGCCCCCAGGTAGAGATAGTAGCTGCGCATGCGCAGACATCATAGCTGTCCTTGAGCTGCCTCTTCACCTCCTTCCCGAACCCAGCTTTGTCTTCCGGTTTGAGCCAGGCACTGGGGCTGTTACCTGGCACCCGAGGCAGATCCTGTCCTCCGAGACTATGCTAGGTGGAAGGAAAACGTTAAGATGCCATCTTGCCCCCTGAAAGGTGACTAGAGATGGCTCTATAGAGTAAGGCATCCCCTCCCCGCAGACGGGGGCCAAGAGGGATGGGGCAGCCAGAGGATGCGGGCAGGGGCTCTGAGGCTGGACCAGCTGCCTGTTGGGAGGACCCAAAGGACCAGGTGGAGAAGGAGGAAGGGGAGAGTAGGGAAGGGCAAAGTGTATGCCAGGCTCTGGGAGCAGGGAGGGCAAGAGGAGGGAACAGAGCATTCTCCCCAGAGTGCACGAGGGCACAGGGAAGATATGTTGTTTGCCCCCAAGAATGCGTCACTGGATTGATGTCATACCTAGTGCATACCTGATCTGGGTTCAATCCCGGATGCCTCATGGGCCGCCCGGGAACTGCCAGGTATGGTGGAGCACCTCCCAGCACTGTAGGGCCAAGGCAGCACCTCATCTGCAAGCTCTTGCACTGACCCACTGGTCCTGCTGGCCAAGATTCACCGGTAGGGCCAGAGAGATAGTACAGTGGGTAGGGTATTTGCTTTGCACGTGGCTAACCAGGGTTTGATACCTGGCATCCCATATGGTCCCCCGTGTAGCACCAGGAGTAATTCCTGAGTGCAGAGCCAGGAGTAACCCTTGAGCATTGCTGAGTGTAGCCCAAACACCAAAAACTGAGTTAATTGATTAAACATTCCTGCTATGTGGAAGTGTTGGCAAGAAGCACCAGCTTAGTGATTTTCCATTAGGCATTCTAGAAATATCACATTTAATGCAGCCTCAATGCCCTGGAGAGGAGGGAGAAGAGGCCAGCTTGGCTGCCACTGGAGAGTATGCCATTGACTGCCCTCAATGTGTTGCTCTTGCTGACAACAGATTCCCTGCTGAACTTGTGGATCCACCAATCCCTTGTTCTGAGAGAGTGCCAGCGGTGCTGCGACATGGTTGAATTCTAGATGTTTTGAGATGTGAGAGAAAGAAAAGCATTAATGATGAGGTATGGAAAAGTGTCAGGCAAACTGCTCAACTTCATCCAGAAGCAGAATTTTCCTATCAAAAAACAATAGCTTATGAGGCCAGAGTGGTAGTACAGCAAGTAGAGCCTTGCACAAAGGGACATTCAATCCCCAACACCCCATATGGTTGCCCAAGCCCCACCAGAGTACAGATCCAGGAGTAAGTCCTGAGCTCTGCTGGGTGTGACCCAAAAACAAAACACACAAAAATGGGTTTTTGTCTTCTTTTTTTTTTTTGCTTTTTGGGTCACACCTGGCGATGCACAGGGGTTATTCCTGGTTCATGCACTCAGGAATTACTCCTGGCGGTGCTCAGGGGACCATATGGGATGCTGGGAATCTAACCCGGGTCAGCCGCGTGCAAGGCAAATGCTCTACCCGCTGTGCTATCACTCCAGTCCCAAAAAATGTTTTTTTAAGGACACTTTATCTTACTCTTTCATCGTGGAGGCCACGATGCTGTGCTGGAGAAAGTCCCACCCTTTCAGCCAGGACCCTGCTTCGCAATTTCTCCTAGTTGACCAATGAGTGCCGAGTCAGGGGTGCAAATTAAGGCTGCAAAAGAGGGAAATGTTGCCAAAACAGCCATGAGGTTCCTCTCCAGCTGAAAATCAGCCATTTTTGTTTGGTTTTGTTTCTTTAATTTTTTAAATAAAGTTGTTTTGATGATTTGTTACATTCAATATTCCAACACCAATCCCACCACCATTGCACCTTCCCACCACCATTATTTCCAATTTTTCCAACCACCCCTCAAGCCTGCCCCTATAGCAGAATCAGACATCTTGTAAGCCCCTGGTCTACCTCACCTCCAAGATCAGGAGCCAGCACCCCCTTTCTGGCTCTTCTCTAATGCCCCTTCTTCTCCACAGCTTGCAGCAGGCAGGGAAGACTGAGGGGCTTCATGCTGCCGCCCCATCTCCCCTAGGATGGATGTGTGTGGCTGGAAAGAAATGGAAGTCGCGCTGGTCAATTTCGATAACTCGGATGAGATCCAGGAGGAACCAGGTTACACCACAGACTTTGATCCAACCAGCTCAAAAGGCCGGCCTGGAAGCAGCCCCTTCTCCAACTGGAGAATCCTGGTCAGTGATGGCACAAACCACGAGACGGCCTTCTCCAAGCTGCCATCAGACGGCGTGGATGGACCAGGGCCGGAGTCAGGAGTCCTGAGTGAAGGGACCCAGAGGGTCATCATCAACATCGCTGGACTGCGGTTCGAGACCCAGCTCAGAACCCTCAACCAGTTCCCAGAGACACTGCTGGGAGACCAGGAGAAGAGGATGCAGTTCTTTGACTCCATGAGAAATGAGTATTTCTTTGACCGGAACCGGCCGAGCTTTGACGGCATCCTGTATTATTACCAATCTGGTGGCAAAATCCGACGCCCAGCCAATGTCCCGATCGACATCTTTGCCGATGAGATCTCCTTCTACGAGCTGGGGAGCGAGGCCATGGACCAATTCCGGGAAGACGAGGGCTTCATCAAAGACCCTGAAATACCACTCCCCACCAATGACTTCCACCGGCAGTTCTGGCTCCTCTTCGAGTACCCTGAGAGCTCCAGCGCCGCCCGAGGTGTGGCTGTGGTCTCCGTGTTGGTGGTGGTCATCTCCATCACCATCTTCTGTCTGGAGACACTCCCTGAGTTCCGGGAGGAGAGGGAACTGAAGGTGATAAGGGACCCAAGCCTCAACAGCAGCAAGACGCCCCTCCCGCATACCATGTTCACTGACCCCTTCTTCATGGTGGAGTCCACCTGCATCGTGTGGTTCACCTTCGAACTGGTGCTCCGTTTTGTGGTCTGCCCCAGCAAGACTGACTTCTTCCGGAACATCATGAACATCATCGACATCATCTCCATCATCCCCTACTTCGCGACCCTCATCACTGAGCTGGTCCAAGAGACCGAGCAGAGCACCCAGCAGAACATGTCCCTGGCCATCCTGAGAATCATCCGCCTGGTGCGGGTCTTCCGCATCTTCAAGCTCTCCCGCCACTCCAAGGGGCTGCAGATCCTGGGCCAGACCCTGAAGGCTTCCATGCGGGAGCTGGGGCTGCTCATCTTCTTCCTCTTCATTGGTGTCATCCTCTTCTCCAGCGCTGTCTACTTTGCTGAGGTGGACGAGCCCGAGTCCCATTTCTCCAGCATCCCGGATGGCTTCTGGTGGGCTGTGGTCACCATGACAACCGTAGGCTATGGGGACATGTGCCCCACCACCCCAGGAGGGAAGATTGTGGGTACCCTGTGTGCCATTGCTGGAGTCCTCACCATAGCCCTCCCCGTGCCAGTCATCGTCTCCAACTTTAACTACTTCTACCATCGGGAAACTGAGAATGAGGAAAAGCAAAACATCCCAGGAGAAATCGACAAGATCCTCAACAGTGGCTGTTCACAGATGGGGAGCTCCGAGTCGCTGAGTAAGACCAATGGGGGCTGCTCTGGCGGGAAGTCCAGGAAGTGACGAGGCCAGGGCTCCTGAGTCCAACTCCTCCTTTCTCCTCTCCCGTCTTTCTCACCAGCCCTCCACAGCCTCTCTGTTCTTCCAAACACAGAAATGTATCTCTTGTGAACAATACCATATTTGACGACAGGTCCTTTGAAGAAGTCGTACTTCCTGCTGCACTTCCCAAGCTCTTTCTTCTCTATTAACTAGTGGAAGATTTCAGGGCTGAAAAGATAGCACAGTGGCTAGGGCACTTATCTTGCATACGGCTGACTTGGGTTCAATCTCTGCCTTCCCATGTGGTCCCTGAGCCCACTGGGACTGACCCCAGAGCCAGGAGTAAGCCCTTAGCCCTTAGCAGTAAGCCCTGCATCTGACCCCAAAAATATAAACAAGACAGAGAAAGAGACAGGAGAGAGAGAGAAAGAGAGAGAGGTGAGGTGAGAGAGAGAGAGAGAGAGAGAGAGAGAGAGAGATTTCATTCTTTGCTGTGAGGAGGTAGTACAGTCCTTGCCATTATGGACCAACAGTATTTGCCTCTCCTGATGACAGCACAAAAATTCGGGCTCCAGAACCTGCCTCAGAATCAGTCCTTCCAAAGATGCCAGGTGGATCCTTCTCCCACTAAAGGGGAGGGGTCAGTTCTGCCTTTGGCTTCCATCTGGGCATCATGTTCAAGAGTCAGTGAGTGACTGAACAAGAAATGAGAGCTGAGTTTGATTTTTCGGGATTATTCTTCACACTGTGTTTTTCCGCAGCTCTTTCACCCACAGTAATTCACCATATCTCAAAATCACCCTAAGAACGAATTTGGTGATTACTCTCATATGGCAGATAAACAAGCTGGGGGACTGAGGCTTCTAAGGGCCTCCAGAAGCACTGGCACAAATGGAACCCAAATCTCCCACCTACGAGTCTAGTGCTCTCTACTGATGGGTGTGATAGAACTGGAGGAAGGAAAGAGGCATTTGTGGATTCCATCTGTCAGGATCCAGGCAGCAAACCTCTGGGTAGGAACACTCTTCACAAGGGCTCCCAGCATCTCAGCACAACTGGGGGAGGCGGCTTTACCTGTCTCTGGCTCCTCCTTTGGACAATGGATGAGAATAAACGTTCCTAAGAACCTTTCACTCAGCTCATCTCCATGAATTTATACAAAAACCAGAGATCCTGAGTGTCGGGTGCATGTATGTGTAGACCCCAAATCCTCACAGGAGTGCTCCAGCAAAATGCACGTGTCCTTCTGCCTTGGGGTTCAGCTCCCACCAAGTCCTCAGAAATTGACCAGTTGGGCATGAGAGAAGTACCACAAGTAAGGTGCTTGCTTTGCATGTAGCCCTGCAACACTTTGTTTCTAGGCACCACATCTGGTTCCCCGAGTCCTGCCAGGAGTTATCTCTGAGCACTGAGTGAGCCAGGAGTGATCCCTGAGCACCACCAGATATGGTCTACTCAAATGGAAGAAATTACACCTCCTTCAAAAGGAACAGTTTGAGGGCCAAAGAGTTAGCTCAATGGTCTGAGCACATGCTTTGCCTGTGGGAGGCCTGGGTTCACCCTCAAGCACCAAGCAGGACTAGCTTGCTGCCCCAAGCATCCCTGGAAATGGCTACAAAAGAAAATAAAATCATTAATGTGTAAGTTATACTGGAGAGATACCACCACAGAAAAACAGATCCAGAAGCCTTGCCATAATTGCCTCCCCACCCCTTACTTTCAAAAAATAGTTATTGCTTTGGATCATTTAACACCTGCCCAAATAAGCATCGAACTCACCTTTGCAGTCTCAGTTAGGTGAGCCCCCTCAGCAGTAGCAATTGATTTCAGTGACAGCATAAAAATAGAAACAACGGCTGTGGGGCTGGAAGAGGAATCGGGGAAGTGTACTGTGATGTTCCACAAACAACCGCCTGCTGGGAAAACGTCCTACACATGCTTCATCTCATCCCAAACCAAGGCACTTGCCTTGCAGGTGGCCCAGCCCAGCTTGAATCTCAGCACCACATAGGGTCCCCTGGGCACCTCCAGGAGTGATACCTGAGCACAGAGCCAGGAGTCAGCCCTGAGCACAGCTGGGTGTTGCCCATCCCCCATCCCCCAATAAAAATGGAGTAACCTCTCCCAGACACCCCCGAATGAAGCACAAATTCAGGGTCAGGCATGAATCGTCTTTCCCTGTCCTACCCTCCCTCTTTCCTACCCAAAGACCCCACTCCTGTATCTGTCACCTTTTCCCACCATCAAACAAAAAGGGGAGGTGTGGCCTTGGGCTTCAGCATCAGACTGGGGGTGGGACTTTGGAGAAGCTGAGGTTGGAACCACCTCCTCACACTGGCCCCTCTTGTCCATCCATACCTTGCAGAGGCCACTCAGAGGCACTCAACCAGCCACACTCAACCAGCCATGGGGCTGGAGAGGTCAACAGGCCTGGGGAGCTTTCACATGGGCACTGGGAGTTGTGTGTGGCCCAGGACACTTCCTGCTGGCGCTTAAAGCCCTGCAGCCCCTGCCCCATGCCCCCGAGGCTCTGTCCCCTGTCAATCACCACAGGGCCCAGATTCTCAGGGCTGGGTGCTGCTGGCTACCAGTGACAGGAACCAGCTCAAAGCAAGCCAAAGAGTGGTCTGTTGCTGACCCGTGTGACAGGTGTGGAGAGAGATGCCACCCAGACTGGGGTGAAAACAGCAGCTCAGACCCTGCTCACCTGCTCCCCATCCTCACAGCCTCAAGGTCCCTGCTGGAAGGTGGGCGATGGGGCACACAGCCAGGCACAGCTTGGTCACTTAACCCAGAGGATCCCAAACTTACTGGACCTATTTCCCCATTTTCAAAACAAAGAAAAGCCCTCTGTGCACCCTGGAAATCTACCTTCTTTAAGTGAACGCGTAGAAAACATACCACCCTCAGCCACACTGCTGGCGTTGGAGGCTCCAGCACCCTCTCGGGGTAGTATCACTGAAGGAAAGATAAATCCAGCCAAATCAAACAGTGTACACATGAGGTCATACCCCGTTGTTGAGGATGGCTAGAGGCAGAGAAGCATGTTAGAAGGAAGAGGTGAAGGTGTGGGTGGGTCTGGTCATCTGTTGCATCCCCAGGGCCCAGCAGACTATGGATCCGTGAGTGGGTGGTCCCCACAAGCTTTCCCCCAAGATCCCAATGCAGACAAGAGGCTGTTCTTCACTTCTCAGTCCCTACAAGCTATAGCTGGACGCTCAATAAAGAGGCGTGTGATCATGGGGGGTCCATTAGAGGCCTTGACCGGGGGGTGGGGGGGTCCTGGCCCTGGTGCTGCCCTGGGGGGAACCAGAGAAGTCTGGCCACACAGCCTGCAGGCTTCCCAGCGAGGCTGGGCCTGGTGTCCTGTGCAGCCTGCCGGCAGGCAGCCACATCTCTTTAGCCCACAACTGCTTCCCGAAGCAACAATTCAACATTGATGACTCACCTTTACTGCTCACCTTTTCACAGAATCTTAACTTTGAAAATGGATCGATGAGAGAATGGCCAGTTTGGTCATTACCGAGTCCAGGGACCCGGCCTGCAGCAGTCTATTTGTGTGTGTTTGACACTTTTCATACTAGAAATTTCTATTTCTATCCAACCTCCCTGCCTGCCCATGTCTCCTTGGCCAAGCCCTGTTTCAGGGGTCCCTGGGGGCCACGTCCTGATGAGGACACGCCTCCCACTTCCCCACCAGGGCCGCCAGCCCATGGCAGTGTTTGATTTGTAAGACTGAAGTGGGGCAAGCTATGGGGCTCCCCCAGTCTGCATTGGCACTGAGGGCTACTGAACCTGGGGCAGGTGCTCCTCTCACCCCGGAAACACCATCTGAGCCATGAGGGGGAAGGGTCTCCCAGGAGGAAGGAGGAAGCGGCTGCCTCAGCATCAGTCAACCTGGATGCACCCAGCCCCATCCCAGGTCCCGCTGTCCTTTAGATCAGAAAAGACAGGGGCGCAGGCTCCCTTCCAGCCCTAACACCCTCCCCAGACCCTCTCTCAGTCCTAATGAGTTTCCAAGTGGAGCCCAACCTTAGAACCTTCTGGAAGAGCTCCTGGAAGCCCTGATCTGTACAGTGATGACTGTACCCCTGACACCCTCTTAGCCCACTCTCCTGCTGTTGCCCTCTCAGCAGGCCTTGCTCCACAGCTCAGGGGAAGCAGTGGGGGTCTTACAGGGGCACGGTGCCTGCCTCAACTCTCTCCCCCCAAATGCATCCTGCCCCCCACCTCCCTCTTAGGCCCTGCGACGGGCCAAGGAAGGAAACCGCCAGGACCCCCAGTCCCAGCTCAGCAGATGCCCCGGCTTCCTAGATCATAAGTCACATCCACCATCCCCGGAGTGAAGCCGCCAAAGGCCCTTTGAAGTGACAGGAAGAAGCAGTCCTGGTGTCCCCCGAGAGCTGTGTGTCACCGGCTGGCACACGGAGGATGCCTGCCCTCAAATACAAGGATGAAAAGGACCCAGGGGTGGTGGGGAGCCGGGGGATGGGGAAGCGGAAGATCAGACAAACCTTCGTGGTCGCCTCTCTGGGGGGGCCAAGGTAAAGCGCAGCGTGGAAATGTCACCAGATAATGAGCAAGTATGTGGACAGTGACGGCAGGCCTCACGAGGAACTTTAGGGGGCTCCTCTCAGCCAGGCTGAGACCCCTCCAGTCCTTTTCTTCCTTACTGTCCCACTTTCACAGACATGATAAATATTAGCAAGATAAGATATACAGGCCCCAGCTCCTCAGGTGATGGTGAGAGTAAAACGCAATCCAGGTCACGTGCCCAAGCATGAGATGGTGCATAATAGATGATCAATAAAGGGAGGAAGGAAAGGAGGGAAAGAGACAGGTCCAACATACAGGGGAGAGACGAAAGGGGTGGAGCATGTGCTAAGCGCATGGAATGCCAGGGTTCCAGCCAGGGTTCTGCAGAGTCCCCCGGCATTGCTGGGGGCAACCCCCAAACACTGCACCGGTACCACCTGGTGGGCCAAAGACACACACACAGACACACAGACACACACACAGAGAGGCACACACACAGGCACACACATAGGAGCAGCCAGAGACAGAAGAGAGGCTCCCCTCGGTACATCCCACAACTCTCAAATAATCACTGTGCTCCCTCTGTTCTGGTTCTGAGGTCCTCATTTGTTCCTGAGGTTCTAAGCAGGAGCTGACAGCAAACACGTGGTGTGTCCCCGATCAACATTCTTGGGCTCCACACCACGCCCATTCTCTCTCCTCAAACACAAGCTCCTGGGAAGAGCCAGATGCTGAAAGGGGGTCTGGGGCTCACATGCCCCCTGGGTCTGGAGAGGCCTCCCCAAGGCCCACCCTCCCATTCCTTGGCTCCTGTAAAGCCCAGGACATTCGGGCCCCACGCTCTGAGCTGGAACAGAGGTGAGGGAGCCATGAGGGAGACCCAGCCGCCTGCTCCCCAGCGTCCAGTCCCTTGGAAAGTGCTCAGCCCCACACATTCAATAGCAGGGAATCTTGAAGCCCAGGGGGAGTTATGCCAGTGCAGAGGATTCAAGCAGGTGGCTGCTGCTGGGCCAGAAGGTGCCCCTGTAGGATGCCACCAAGGGGAGCAAAGGGGCCCCCTGCTTTTCTGGAGGAGGGGGCCTACCTCTGCAGTGGGTGAGCCAAGCCACTGGGGCTGTTCTGTCTAGTTTGGGCCAACAGGGAGATGGAGGTGGGACAGAACTGACCAGAAAGAGAAGGTTTGGGGACTCTGGAAGGGAGAGGTAAGGTCCACCATAAGTAATAAAAGGAGAGGCTGGAGCAATAGCACAGCAGGTAGGGCGTTTGCCTTGCACGCAGACAACCCAGGTTTGATCACCAGCATCCCATATGGTCCCCCAAGCACTGAGTACAGAGCCAGGAGTAACTCCTATACATTGCTCGGTGTGACCCCCCCACCCCACCCTCCGCAAAAAAAAGCAAAAAAAAAAAAGAAATTAAAGGAAACCTTAAAAATAAAAAAGGTGCAAACAGGGGGAGCTGGAACAACAGTACAGCAGGTAGGGCATTTGTCTTGCATGCAGATGACCCGGGTTCGATCCCCAATACCCCATATGGTCCCCAAAACTGGCCCGCTTGGTGATCCTCTGAATGCAGGTCAGGAGTCAACCCCGAGCACCATCGGTGTGACCCCCCCAAACCAAAAAAGAGAATAAAAAAGGTGCAAATGGGAGGCCTGGGAACACACACACACACACACACACACACACACACACACACACACACCAGCACCAAAACAAAGCACAACTTGTAAATCACAGTACCTCCATAAGGATTTAGAGCTTAAAAGAAAAACATTAAAAAACAAATCAATATGAGACAAGAACAGTATCTGAAGGACTCGAACGCCCTGAGCCTGAGAACCGGGGCTCACTCTCCGTTTGGCTCTTCGTGGCTAAGCCAGGGCTGCCCCAACAGCACCCCGCAGGCCGAGGGCTTGGCAACTGATGCCCCTCGCTGACCTGCCAGAGTCTGCCAGGCCGGGACCCAGGAGCCCACGGAGGATCACTGGCGGAGGGACAGCCTTGTCTCTGCCTCTTCACACCCTCTTGGGTCCAAAGGCCCCCTTGAGGGACGTGGCTGAGTGGTAGAGCGTCTCCCTGCCACATGGGACCCGAGCTCTGCAGCACCTCAACCGAGTTGCCCCTCTAGCCAGGACACAGTCAGAGATGAGACCCACGCCTACCCTGGGGGCTAGCTTTAACGCCCGAGCTCTGGAAAGACTCTGCAGACACACGTGGTCCCATTGTGACATATTGGGGTGAGGCTTCCCACATACCTTCTGTCTCACAGAACCCCACCCACAGCAACCATCTCCCTGTCACACGAGAGGGGGAGGCAGCTGAACCCAGTGGAGGGAGCGCCCTGAGCGGAAATGCCCACAGGCCTCCCGGCTGACCCCACCTACTCCCATCCTCAGCACCCAGAAGCCCACCACCTGCCCCCTGACAAGCCGCCCCCGGCAGAGCCTGAGAGAGGGGCCCTGTGGGACAGAACCCCTATAGGTCACCTGGAGGGCCACCTCGGGGACAGCCTGCCAAGATGCAGAGGGTCTCAGCAAGTGCCTGCCCACTTCCTCACCCCTCACCTGCTCTGGGTGTGGTCAGCAGAGAAGCGTGCGCAGCTTCTGGAACAGCCCCTACACACACACACACACACACACACACACACACACACACACACACACACACGTCATGATGCAGCTCTGCTCACCCCCTACTTGAATTATCAAAGAAATTTCTTTTTGTTTATGTTGATTTTTATTGAAAAGACCGTGATTTACAAAGTTGTTCATTATACGAACTGGAGCCATAGCACAGCGGGTAGGGCATTTGCCTTGCATGCAGCCGACCCAGGTTCAATTCCTCTGTCCCTCTCTCTCTCTCTCTCTTTTTTTTTTTTTGCTTTTTGGGTCACACCCAGTGATGCTCAGGGGTTACTCCTGGCTTTGCACTCAGGAATTACTCCTGGCGGTGCTTGGGGGACCATATGGGATGCCGGGGATCCAACCCGGGTCGGCCACGTGCAAGGCAAATGCCCTACGCTATCGCTCCGGCCCCCATCCTCCATCCCTCTCAGAAAGCCCGGCAAGCTACCGAGAGTATCCTGCCCACACAACAGAGCCTGGCAAGCTACCTGTGGCATATTCAATATGCCAAAAACAGTAACAACAAGTCTCACAATGGAGACGTTACTGGTGCCCGCTCGAGCAAATCGATGAACAATGGGAAGACAGTGCTACAGTGCTACAGTGCTCATTATGCAACTATTTCAAGCATTTAGTGTCCCAACACCACCAGTGTGAACTTCCCTCCACCAATGTCCCCAGTTTCCCTCCCAGTCGCAGCCTGCCCATGAGAGGAATGTCTTAGTGGCCTGGTTCCTGCCTCACACTCCCCCAGGGGTCCCCAGGAGACTGTCTGTGGGAGCAGGGCCTCTGCAGGGGCCCCCAGATCAGCACTCGGCTGAGCTGCTCCGAGCAGACACAGGGCCAGCGTGTTGAGGGGAGGCCTCAGAGCAGGGACTCCAGGGAGGACCAGAAGCAGCCACTCTGTGGGTCAGGAGTGAGGCAGGCGGGACCTTTCTGTGCTTCAGACCAGCACTTTGGAAGCTCTTTCTGCGCCGGACCCCTTTTCACCTGAGAAATTTGACCTGAGCGTTGGGCATATAGTTCTGCAGTAGTGTACAAATAAGAATGGATCATACATTTTTGTTCTTATTTGGCTTTGTGGCCACACCCAGCAAAGCCCGGGACTGGCTCCTGACTCTGTACTCAGGGATCACTCCTGGGGGACTCCACAGATCAAGCCTGGGTTGGCCCCATGCAAGGCAAGAGCCCCCGCCTGCTGTCCTATCTCTCTGTCTTCTCCCCCCACACCCTCACCTGTTGGACCCAGTCAGGATACCTGAGGCACTTTTTTCCACTGAGACCAAGAAAAGGTGGGTGGTGGGTTCCAGGCTTAGGGACGTGAGAGGGACCACAGAAACAGGTTTCTCTCGTCCAAGTCCAGCAGGGTGCTGGGTGCAGTGGGAGACAGCCACACCCCTGGCAGCTGCCCACAGTGGCCTGGGAAACCCCGACAGCCCGCCCCTGCCCAGACCACCCCATGTCAGCCACTTGGCTGCTCCTCTGGAGGATTCTGCCTAGGGGGCGTCATTCAGAGGTGGGAGGATGATTGCAGAAGTCCTAACCTGTGACCCTGGGACACCGCTGTGTGCTCCCAAGACTGTGAGGCAGGTGGGGGCGCAGGTGTGCTCCCTCCCCCCAGTTTCAGCCGCCTAGGAAAAAGGGGTCCAAAGGTGGATTTGAGAATTGGTCACTAGAGGGCGCTCCAAGACAAGGCACCGTTCTGAGCTGACCTCTTTGGTCCAAACTGGAAGAACTATGATGGAGATTTGACTCCAGCCTCCATGACAGGGTCTGTCTTCTTAAAAAGAGGCAGAAGCAGGACCAGAACGATAGTACAGCAAGCAAGGTGCTTGCCTTGCATGCACCCAATCTGGATTCCATCCCCAGCACCCTACAGGGTCCCTTAAGCCCACCAGGAGTGATCCTCAAGCACAGAGTCAGGAGTAAGCCATAAGCACCGCTATGTGTGACTCCAAAACAAACAAAAGAAACAAAAGTGACCAATAAGGTACCCATCTTACCCATTCCAGTAACTTCTCTTTGTGAAGTGCTGTCTAACCACACTATTCATTCCTTCTGCTTCATCCACACCTCTTATCAGTTCCTTAGTCTTTGCTCAGATGTCACCTTCTCAGAGAGCCTTCCCCACAACACACACACATCCTCGTTTTAGCTGCTTTATAGACTTTTTACAAATCATTGAGGTACTGTAATTTATAATGCCGTTAACGATGGCTTCCTGTGTACATAATTCGGCATTGCACTCATCACCAGAGTATTCATCACCCTACCTACCCCTCAATGCTCTTTCCTTTCACACACAACCCACAAACTCACCCTACTATTGTGGTTTGAGAATTAACTCTCCTGTTGTGTAGCTGACCTTTGTTGCTCCCATGCTGTGTGTCTTTAAGTCTTACCTATAAGAGAGATCATTCTGTGTCTATCCCTTTCCTTCTGACTGACTTCACTCGGCATGATATCCTCCAGTTCCATCCATGCTGCAGCAAATTTCATTCTTTCTTAAAACTGTGTGGTATTGCATTGTGTACTGCAACTCCTTGATCAATGCATCCATAGTTAGGCATTTGAGTTGTTTCCGTATCTTGGGTTGATGAACATAGATGTGCATATGTCCTTTTGAGTTGATGCTTTGGGGGAGAGTGGGGATAGATACTAAGAACTGGCATTGGTAGGTCATATGGGAGTTCTAGTTCTAGTTCTTGGAGAGATCTCCATATTGCTCTCCATAGAGGCTGAACCAGTGGGTGAGGGTTCATTTCTCACCACAACCCTGCCAACAATGGCTGTTTCCAGACGTTTTGGTCTGTGCATTCCCACTGACAAGAGATAGTTTCTCAATTGTTGCTTTGATTTGTATTTCCTAATCATGAATGACCATGAACACTTTCTCATTTGCCTCCTGGCCATCTGTTTGTCTTATTGGGGAAAGTGTCTGCTTGCCTTCCAGTCTGTTTTCTAATGAGGTTGTTGGACTTTTTTTTTTTGTTGAGCTTGGTGAATGATTTATAGATTTTTGGATATCTTATTGAATGCAAATATTTCCTTCCACTCAGTATGGTGTCTTTTGAATTTTAGCTTGGGTTTCTTTTGCTGTTCAGAAGTTTTTAAGTTTGACATAGCCCCATTGTTTATTTTTGGTTTTGTCTTTGCCTCTGCGGTCATCTCGTTGAAGACACTTTTGCAGTCAAGTTTGCTTATCCCATGGTAATGTCCACTTCGTCCACTCGAAGCCTCTCATCACCTCCACAGGGATCCATACTCTCCCCCAGTGCCATACCCTATATGCCTGTCTGTGTCCCCCAGGGGACCCCAGAAGAGCCGTGGGGTCTATCTGTTGTTTTCACAAGAAGCACAGTGCACAGGAGCGTGCCTCCCTCATGAAAGCAGTCAAAATACATTACTGGTAAATAAGAAAGGTGACTGTTCTAGTGAATACAGGGTAGGCTGGTGTTTGGAGGGTTTGGGAGAAAGTAGGCATCAGGGACAGAAGGAGTCTTCTCGAGGAGGGACTTTTTACTGCTCTTTAAGGAGGGAGTGTAATTTTTAGGTTCCAGTGGAAAAGAGCCTCCGGCCAATGGACCAGCATGTGCAAAGACCCTGAGGTCAAAAGTACAGGGCGCTTCGAGGTCTGAGAGACTGCTGAACATCCCTCCTGGCCCAGCAAAAACTGCTGAGGGCCTAATACTGGGTCCAGGTCCCCAGACACCCCCTGGGATCCTGGACAGTCACAAGCTCTGTCCTTTACCCACCTTGGACATTCCCTCACCACAAGGTCTATTGTTGGCTTCCTGTTCCTGGTGTGCAAACTGCACTGGAATTCTTGCTGTCTGGGGCTTCCTGACAAGGGGCAACCTCCACACCTTATCCCAGTTAGTCTCTCTTCTGCTGCAAGCAAGAAACAAATGCACAGCTCAGAAAACAATCCATCATTCTGTCACAACATTTCCATTTCAAAGACTTCCTCTCCCCGCTTCTCTCCACGGCTGAAGCTTCCTCTCATTATAGGAGAACTGGCAAGAAAATGAATGGCTAATGAGGCGAGGAAGAGCCCAAGGCTCTGGGCCTGAGGCCTCTGCCTACAGCTACAGGGACAGGCACTAGAAGGAGACAGTAGGTCTGTGTGTGTGTGTGTGTGTGTGTGTGTGTGTGTCTATGTGTGTGTGTATACATGAGCATGTGTGAGAATGTGTTTATGTCAGTATATGAGTGTGTGAGAGTATATGGAGTATATGTGTGTGAACATATGAATGAGTGAATGTGTGAGATTGTAGATGATGTGAGAGTTTATGAGTGTGAGAATGAGACTTTGTGAGAGTGTGTGCATGAGTGCATGTGTGAAACTGAGACTGTGAGAGTGTGTGTATGAGTATGTAAGGGTTTGTGTGCATGAGTGAGTGTTTGAGTGTATATGTGTGAATATATGAGTGTGTGTGAGTGAATTAGTGTGTGAGAGTGTGTGTGAGTATATGTGTGTGAGTATATGAGTGGGTGTTTGAGTGTACAAGTGAATGTGTGAAATTGAGACTGTGAGTATATGAGTATGTGAGACTGTGTGTATGTGTGTGAGTATATAGTGTGTGTGAATGTATGAGTGTGTGAGATTGAGATTGTGTGAGTGTATGAGTGAGTGTGTGAAATTGAGACTGTGTGAGAGTGTGAGTGTGTGAGTATATGTGTGTAAGTAGATGAGTGTGTGTGTGAGCATATAAGTATGTGAGATTGAGACTGTGTGTGTCTGAGTGATATTGTGAGACCTAGACTATGTGAGGGTGTGTTTGCATGTGTATCTGTGTGCTTGTGCACATGTGTGCAGAATACATTTTTCTTGGTCAGAGATTTGCTGCTCACTCACAAGAGAGAAGCCCCTTGGGACACTTGCTCAGCCTCCAGGGGGCACTAAGACTCCCCCTGGAGAGAAGATTCCAAGAGAAGAGCAGGTATAGCAGCGGAAGAGACCCACCAGGACAAATTCTGCACTGTTGTGAAGATACCACAAGAAGGGGTGGGAGGATAGCACAGTGGGCAGGGCCCTGGTAACCCAGCCTGCTGGGAGCAGCTGGACTGTGGCTGAGCTTTGAAGGAAACCCAACAGCTGACAAAGGGGTGAGGCCAGGAGAAACGCCAGGAGGGAAGGGGAGGCTGCCCAGCTCCCAGGACCCCCCGGGAGGGGCTACCTGTCCACATGGCCCAGGGAGGGCCCCTGCAGCAAAGGTGGGCACACAGCGTCCCTAGGGCGACACTCATCAGCTGGGGCTTTCTCCTCACCACCAGCCAAAGCCCGCGTATCTAAAACACAATTTGCTAAGTCCAGACCTTTCAGATGTAACAGCTTGGTGAGCCTGTTTGGCATTTCACTTTTTAATCTACAAGAAGTCTAAAAATAATGAATGTGGCCCAGTTCTGTCTCGTTCTTGGCAAACAGGCAGTCACTGGTCTTAGAGGAAAAAGAGAAGTTCAGAACCAGGACCGACTCCCAGACAACACCCTACACACACACACACACATACACACACACACACACACACACACACTGCCCTTTCCCTGCCAGGGTCTCTGGGTACCTCTGTGGGCAGCACAGTCCCTGCCCTGCGTCCTCCTGGGAGAAAGATGCCAAGAGGAGCCCTGGGAAGCGCCTGCCTGGCCCCTGGCCTGGAAGACCCTCTTTCCACAGTCCATCTATGACAGGCCATTGCTGGCATCCTGCCACTCCCCAGCCCCTCTGTGACAGGGGGAGCCAGTGTTGGGGTGAAGTGGAGTCAGGGATGGCAAAGTACCACCTCAGTCCAACGCCCTCAGAGTGGTCAACTGTTGCCCATCTAGGACGCAGGAACTGCTCTCTGCCATTAGGGAGAACCGTGCTGAGAGGTGCCAGGGGTGGGGGAGCACAACTGTGAGGGGGGGTGTCCCCCAGCAGTGGGGCCATCCTTGTTCCCACCCTCTGCCATGTGTTCTCACCTCCTCGGGTCTGTCCCTCTGGGTGCACATGAGCTTTGCCCCCTTAGCCTCTGTGAGTCCCTTAGGGTGTCCATGCCAGCATGGACCTGGGCTGAAGGCCAGTGGGTGAGGGCCAGTGGGATGAGGGCGGGTGGGCCGTTGGGCGGTTTTTCTGCCCCAAGGAGACAGCACCCAGCCTCTGCCCACCAGCACTGCAGGTCATGTTCTAGAGGGTCTGCCCTCCATGCAGCCCCCTAACAACAGCACCCACCGTGGGTGGGTGCATTCTGTTACCACTGGTACCCCTTGCCCAGAAAGATCTCAAATGACCCAACAGGAAAGCCATGCCTTGGTGGTACCTGATCTGAGCTCTCAAGGGCCAATTCCCTTCAGCAAGTACCTCCCCTCCACTCACCCCTGCCCTCCCCCAGAAACACACAACACCAGAACTTGCAGGGATGCAGTGTTTATTGAGGACCTGCTGCGGGGCACCGTGACTGGCCGTGCCTTTACACAGCCTTGGCCAGACCCAAGCGGTTGTTGGCCCTGTCGAAGACGCTGAAGTACTCGCGGATGAAGACATCCCCCAGGATCCACTGATCAGAGTCGGTCTCACTCTGGAAGCCGCTGGTGCAGACGCCCTGGTCCTGCAGAAGGAAGGCACGGCTGGGATGAGTCACAAGGACCCCCCCTCCTCCCCTCCCCTGTTTCCTCCTCCCAAAACCCTGCCCAGCTGCACACAAGCATCAGTGCCATCTCCCGAAATCAGGAAGGACAGAGACAGTGGGAAAATAAAGCCGCTTCATTCAAGACAGCCTAGTGGGGTCCTCTGCAGAGCCCTAGCCTCTCCCCATCCTATTCCTCCTCCTCCTGGCACCCACTTCCCTGATGACCCCAAAGAACCCTCTATCTGAGGCCTGAGGCCTCTCAGTTTTGGGTACCTGGGGTTAGGACAAAGCCAAGGCCAGAGGTCAAGGCTGAGGGCAGAGGTTTGTGAGGACATCATGTCCCATTCAGAAGGTCCCTAGGGTCTCATGTCCTGGTCACGTCTGAGCCTACCCTCACTGACAGAATATGTGGGGTGAGCCCAGGCCCCCCTGGAGACTTACCTCATTGGTGTAGGCCGCGGGGGGCAGCGGGTACTTTTTGCCGTTGATCTCGAAGACCACCGTGGGCATGGTGCTCAGGCTCCCGCAGTTGATGTCGAACTACAGGACAGAGAGCGTGAGAAAAGGGGGTGGTCTCGGTGTGTTGTCCCCACCACCACCACAGAGAGCCTGGGAAGACGTGGGGTCATGGAAGAATCGGGGGTGGGGGGGCACCACAGGCCTGGGACTCAGGGACCCAGAAAGCTCTAAAAGGGTGCAGTGACAGGCTGGAGTCAAAGACCCTCAGGACCTGGGGGTCCTGGGGGTAGCCCGGCTCACCTCGCCGTACTGGCCCTGGGTGGCTCCGATGGCCGACTGGATGTTGAGGATATCACTGCTGGGTCCTACCAGCATGGAGGTGCCAGTGTCCAGGATGGCCTGGCAGCCGCCCTCACAGGCCACAACCACACCGTCCACGGTGACACTGCAGAAGGTGTGGGGGAACACGCATGCTGCAACCTCCCGCTCTCCTCCTTGACCCACTCTCCCCTGCACCCTCTGCCCAGGCATCTCTCTGGGCCACGCCCAGAAGCCATTTCCCCCCACTCTGGCTGGCCCTGCCCAGGGACAGACACTCAGGTCCAATCAGGACACCACGGGCACAGAGGGCTGGGGGCACAGCGAGGGGGCTGAAAGCTGGGACAGGGATCCTCCTGCCCAGCACAGCCTGGCCTCAGCTCTCACAGGTCTCTCCCCGGCCGCTCGGGACTGGTATCCGTGAGCAGGCACACTCCATCGGGGGCGAGACTGGGACCCAATGGTTCAAAGTTAGGAGACAGGGCAACCCTGTGCCGGCTAATGGAAGGATGGACGAGGGATTCCTAGATGGGTCCCTATCGGGGTGCTGGCCGGTCACCCACCTGTCCACGGTGAACTGCCAGTACTGCTGCACGGTCACGGGCACCCAGTGCAGGGCGCCTGTGTAGTGGGAGTGGTCGATGGCGCCCAGAGTGAGCACGCTGCCCGGGCCATGCCTGGAAGCAGGACAAAAGGCTCGTGGGGACCCACTCGGCCCAGCTGCATAGCACAACCCCTTCCTGTCCCCGCAAGCCCCCCCTTCCAGGAGCCCCTGACTCCCCAGCCCCTTCTGCGTGTGTTCCTACAGCTCATCAGCTTGCACACGGCGGTCAGGCTCAGCACAAGCTGCACCCGAGCTCCAGACCTCAGCCCACCTCTCCGGGAGACACGTCACAGCCTCAGCTGAGCCCCTCACCTGCAGGGCCCGCAGCCCTGCTCTCCAGGGCACATGGATGGCGCTCGTTAAACTACAGCTCTGTGTGCGTGTGCGCATGTGTGTGTGAGAGTGTGTGAGTGTGTGTGTGGTATGTGTGTGTTGTGTGGTGTGTGTGGTGTATATATATATGCATGTGTGGAATGTGTGTAAGTGTGTGTGTTTGGTGTGTGTGGTATGTGTGTGTGAGTGTGTATGTGTGGTATATATGTTTGTGAATGTGTGTTGTATGTGTGTGAGTTTGTGTGTGGTGTGTGGTGTGTGTGTAGTATATGTGTGTGTGGTGTGTGTGTGGTATGTGTGTGTGGTATATGTGTGTGAGTGTGGGTGTGTGTGGTATGTGTGTGTGTGGTGTGGTGTGTGTGCATGTGTGTGTGTGTGTGTGTGTGTGTGTGTGTGTGTGTGTGTAAGGCTCACAGTTCCTGCTGCCTGCACTGTGGGGTGCTGAAACTCGCCCTCCAGGTCCACCGGGTCTGTTGATGGAGCCATCTCTGAGCACACCCCTGCCACTTGGGGGCCTGTCAAACCTCCACAGCATAAACGAAGGAACGAACCAACCCACCAACCTAACCCTTGCCCAGCCTCACCCTCCCCAGCCCCCAGCGCCTTCCCCTCTCCCGTCACGCCCTCTTTGTCACAGTCACAGGAGCAGGTAGGAACACCCGAGGACTGTGACTGCAGGCAAAGGAGACGAAAGGTCTCTGTGCAGAGACAGGACTGGATGAGGGCCATTGGCAGCACCATGACTGCTGGCGAAGGTGGGGGGGGGGCGCGCAGGACTCCCCAGAGCCCTCCCCGGGGCCCTCCCAGCCTGGCGCCTACCTGCTCATGTAAACAGAGAAGAGGTCTTGGGCCACCAGGTGCTTGTCCATCATGTTGTCAAACACAGGCACAGAGTACTCAGAGGCCAGGGACGGGTAGGCCAGGCCCAGGATGCCGTCGAACTCAGAGTAGGTGAAGACGTCCCCAGGCTCCACGGTGCTCAGGCCCACGGTCTGGTGGGTGTCCACGATGTTGGAGACCTACACGGAAAGCCAAGGTCAGAGGCCGGCCAGGGCAGCCAGTGACTATGCACGCTCCTGGGCGGGTGGAGGGCGCAGGTCCCAGGGCTCCTGCTGCAGAAGCTGGGGCGCCCCCCACCCCTGCAATCAATGCAGGAGCCGAGGAAGGGCGGCAGGTGGCAAGAGTCTGTGTTTGATGGGGCTCAAGAAACAAGTGTGCTGGGCTGAGTGGTCCAGAGCTGGAGAACACACCTTGCGACAAGAGACCCCGGGCTGGATCCCAGCACCACCAGGAAGACTTGGGTTTAATTATAAAAACAACAACGTTGAATGGACTGAAGGAAAAACCTCAGGACAGTGAAGGCACTGCAGGGTGGGAGGGAGGAGACAGTCACCTGGGCCTACTGCCCCTCAGATGGCCCCTGGGCCCCCAGGGCGGGCAGGGCTCCCAACTCCACAACAAGAGACTGGGCTTATTTGGAAAAAGCTGAGACCCCAGGATTCTTGGGGTCTGGCCACTACAGGGTCTGGCACACCGTTGGGAGTTGGAGGGGCGTTATCCGCTTAAAATGCTGCCCTGGGGCCCCTCCACCTGGGGCCCCTCCGCCTCTATCTCACTCCTCTCAGCCCATCAGCATCTGAGGAGAAGCCCCCCCAGTTCGCACTGCCCCACGCACGCCGCTAGGGTGGGACCCAAGCTGGGGCACTCACAGTGACGGTGTCGTAGCCCAGGATGCCCTGCATGCTGCCCGTGCCGTAGGCGATGGACAGGGGCTTGTTCATGTTCTGGAAGGTGGAGGACTTGGCGGGGTTGAAGCGGTGGTGGTTCTCTGGAACAGAGGTGAGGGTGAGGCGGCCCGAACAGCTCCTGAGGAGGCTGAAACCACCCAGGCCTCCCAGAACGTGACCCACATGCCACGAAGAACCCACAGCCTGTTCACACTTCCTCATAGTGGGCAGACACCAAGGAAATGTGCTCCACGCTGCCCCACCCGCCTCTCTGATCCCAACCAAAAAGAGGGGGCTGGGAGGGGAGGGCAGAGCATCCCTGGTGGGTTCTAGGACATTTTGCCTTGACCAGCTGAGTGACCATAGGCAGCCCTTCCCCTCTGTGCCCTGAACCCGCGACTTCCGTGGCTGGTAAATGAATAAAAAAGAACACCCAGACCCATGTAGCTGGATTAAAGGACTGGAGCAGTCCTGGAGGAGGCCTGGGTTCGACCCCCCAACCCCATATGGTCCCCTGAGCAATGCCAGGAACAAGCCCCAAACTACAAGCCAGGAGTAGCCCCTGGACAGAGCTATGGTCTCCAAACCAAAAGAAGACAAAAAGGAACAAAAAGAGTGACCAGTTCCAGGGAGAGCAGAGCTGAGGGGACCTGAGTGCAAGTGGCAGGTCTTGAGTTTGATCCCCAGCATTGCACGAATCTATCACCCCCCCCACACACATACATACACTCCAACATGGCAGATAAAACCCTGATGGCCTCTAGCACTGCCAGGAGCCCCACCAAAGGAAAACAAAACAAGGGCTGGAGCGACAGCACAGTGGGTAGGGCATTTGCCTTGCACACGGCCAACCTGGGTTCGATTCCCAGCATCCCATATGGTCCCTCGAGCACCACCAGGAGTGATTCCTGAGTGCAGAGCCAGAAGTAAGCCCTGAGCATCGTCAGGTATGGTCCAAAAGCAAAACCAACTAAACAAAAAGTGCCCCCTCCTCATCCATCACAGGTTTTATCTCTTTTCCCAATATGGCCAGAGCCCCCATTTGTTGGAAGGAAAAGTGAGCCCCCAGGAAGGGAGAACGAGCTGCTCTCCTCGGCCTGACGAGCTGCCCTGATCCCAGCTGCCTCGGCTGGTCATTCAGTGATTCTCCACCTCCCCGAGAACATGCCTCAGAGTTCACTGAGTCAAAGGCATCTCCCCTGCCCACCCACCCCCAGCCTCCCCAAGGAGGGCACTCACGGCAGGCATCGCTCTGGCAGTAGACAGAGGGCACCCAGAGATCAGAGGAGCCGGTGTCAAAGATCACAGTGAACTCCTGGGGTGGGGTCCCGATCTGGATCTTGCCGAAGTACTGACACTGAGGGCAGACGGCAAGGGTCAGGGCAGGTGGGCAGTGGGAAGCCCAGGGCCAGGGCAGCGCAGTGTTGGGAGGAAGGTTGATGCTCTGGGGAGGGGCTTCATCTCCAGCCCCCCACATGGGACCCTTCCACAAGCCAAGCACCACTGCCGGACTCAGCCCAGAAGCAGCCTTGGCAACAGCACTAGACTGGGACAAGGTGTTGGGATGCCCACCTCAGCCCCAGCTGCCCTGCGCCCTCTCCACACCCACCCTGCCAGGTCCATGCTGGGGCAGGCAGGTGGGGATAAGAAGCATTGAGCAGAGGCTGGGGCTACAGTACAGCGGGGAGGACATTTGCCTTGCACAGAGCCGAACCGGATTCGGTCCCCAGCATCCCATATGGTCCCCCGAGCACCACCAGGAGTAAATCCTGAGTGCAGAGTCAGGAGTAACCCTGTGCATCGCCGGGTGTGACCCAAATATTAAGCACAGGGGCAGGGGGGTGGGGGGCAGACAGGCTGGCTGGTTTCTGCCCTGAGGACAGACAGGGAGGGAAGCAGGTCCCCCAGAGAAGGACCATGAGGCAATCCTGCCCTGTGCAGGCCCCGTAGTCGCCCACCCCTCTGAGCACAGCCTCGGAGGAGTTAAGGGTTGGCTGGGGTGGGCTGGAGCTGGAGTGATTCTCTGCAGAAAGGACACCTGGACAGGACCCCCCGCAGAGAGGCTAGGTGGGACTCAGGGACACTCACGTCCAGGTAGTTGGTCAGGGGCTCGCTGGCCACCTGCCCGAAGTTGGAGAACTTCCTGTTGTGTTTGGTCTCATGCTTGCTCAGAAACTCTTCCAGGAGCCCATGTTCCTTCAGGGACTTCCTCAGAGACTTGCCTCTGTGCAGAGGGATCCTGGGGACATGGGTGAGGAGTGAGGGGGTGCTTAGCACCTGACACCGGCAGCCAGGCCTCCGGACAAATCCCTCTCCCACTTCTTTACCATAACCCAAACTGAACCACACACTCCAGTCGACAGATCTATGCCCCCTCTTCTAATGGCAACCCACACTGATATTTCTTGTTCCTTTCCTCATCTTCCTACCAGAGACTGAATAGTTGCGTTTTGTTTAGTGCACTGGACTGGGGTTGGTTTCTGTCGGGAGCCATGCCTGGCAGGGCTCAGGGATCACTCCTAGCTTCTTGCTCAGAGTAGAGTCATGGGTCAAACCTGAACCCCAAGGGCTGGAGAGGTAGAACAGGAGCTAAGCGCTTGCCTTGCATGCAGCAGACCCCAGCTGGATCCCCAGCACCACCGCATACATGGACACCTGAGCCCTGCCAGGAGTAATCCCTGAGCCCAGAGCCAGGAATAAGTCTCAAGAACAGCTGGGTTTGGCCCAAAATAAAAATAAATTAAAAGGCCAGCCCTCCTGCCTACATAGAATGTGCTCTGGCCCTTCAACCATCTCCCGTGTCCCTCAGCTATGTCCTAGAAGCTACACACTATCGCCGAGCAGGTTCTCTGCACACGGCAGTTCTTGCTATGTGGCCACGTGTGCCAGTCACTGGCTGGGCACGGGAGTGAGTGGGAGGAAGATGCCCAGGCTCTGCGGAGGGTTCGGAGTCCCCACCCTCCGGTGAGTTCTCTGGCAGCATCCTATCACAGCCAGCCTGGTTCTCTGGTCCTGGGCAGATGGAATGAATGTTCCAGAGAGTTTCAATCCAGAGCCCGGGGTGCAAGCAGAAACACAGAGACTAGTTGGAGGGAAGTGGGTGGCGCTGGCTGCAGGGCCCTCTCCTCCTGCTTGTGACCACCCCGAGGCTAGGCCTCTCGCACCTCAGTTTCCTGTCCCGTGGGTTGAAGGAATGTATTGGGAGTGGGGGACAGTGTCCCTGCCAGCTCTGAGAGCACTTGGGTCCATGGAAGACAGTGAAGATGGCAAGCGTGAAGTTTTGTGTCATGACTGAGTGCTCTGTCATGACAGAGAACGTGGGTTTCACACAGTGCTCATGTCCCAGACAGCTCCCAGAGGGAGAGGCCATAGCAATAGCACAGTGGGGAGGGCATTTGCCTTGCATGCAGCCAACCCAGGTTCAAGCCCTGGCATCCCCATATGGTCTTCTGAGCCCACCAGGAGTGATCCCTGAGTGCAGAGCCAGGAGTAAGCTCTGAGTCCTGAGTTCCCAAACACCACTGGTGTATCTCCCAAAAAATAAAAGAGGGAGAAGGGGGCTGGAGCGATAGCACAGCGGATAGGGCATTTGCCTTGCACGTGGCCAACCCAGGTTCAATTCCCAGCATCCCATATGGTCCCCTGAGTACCGCCAGGAGTAATTCCTGAGTGTACAAGCCAGGAGTAACCTCTGAGCATCACCAGGTGTGACCCAAAAACAAACAAAAAAACAAAAGAAGGGAGAGGGAGAGAAACCATGTACAAACAACACCCCTACCCTCCTGGGACCAAGCAGGAGCTCTTCAATACCAACCACATGCCTGAGTCAGCTCAGAGTCTCGCCCAGAACAAATTTCCTTGCCCACCATATGCCAATGCTAATGCCTGACTAGTCTGCAAGGATTGATGACATAATAGAAGCCTTTCCTAACAGGAATTCCCTTCCTAACAGGACCTTGGAAGCCAAGCCCCTGACTCTAATCTCTGCTCTTGTACCGAGCAGCCCAAGGGCAGCGTGAGACTTCAAGGACCTCAATGAGAAAGTCTCACCACGCAGCAGCCAGCCCAGGAACCCGCCAAAGTGCCCCTAAAGACCCCTGCAGGGGGAGTGATGGGAGCAGCCAAGGCAGCATCCCCTCCCCCGCCAGTAACAGGACCAGAAATGCCCTCCCTGCCCTGGGGTCGACACCCACCTGGTGATCCCATTGCCCTGGGAGAGAGCGAGGAAGGCCAGGAGAAGCACAAGGCACCTCATGGTGGCACTGGAGCAGCTCACTGCTGTGGCCACTGCCTGTGCCCGCGGCCTTTATAGAGGGAGCCGAGCCCCTCTGGCCAGGAGCCAGGGCAGCAGAGATGACCTCTGACTCCAGGCCACTCCACAAAACCATTAAGATAACTATGCCCGTACTACCCAACACCCACTCTGATAAGGGCATCAGCCACAGCAAGGGACTTCAAAGCGGAGGGCAGCGCACGCCCGGTCTCCTCAGGCCAGGAAGTGTCCCAGGGCCTCCGTATCTGATGCCCCCTGAAACAGGGCGTGCTGAGCTAACACAGGTGGGGCTGGCCAGTCCCCGTGTCGGCCTCCTCCTGACATCAGCTGAACTGGGACAGAGGCCAGCCTGGGCAGGTGAAGGGTCCTTCTGGGTATCGCTGAGAGGAGGCCCCCAGGACCTCACTGCACTGGCAGCCCCTGTTAGAGCACCCTAAGCCCCTCAAGTTTCTCTCAGTCCTGCAGCTTAAACTCTGGTCACTGTTCCCCAGAATGCTGCGCCGTAATTCTGTTAAAGTACAAACTCAATGGAACAGATGCCGAGGTCCCTCCCTCCCCTTCCCCTTTCTCAGATGGTGGCTGTGTGACCCTGGTCTCTGAACTATGCACAAGACAATGGGACAACCTAGTGGCCACAGGGCCCCCTCGGTGGTGGGCTTGGCTTTGGCATCTTGCTGGTCCCCTTGCCTGACTGTAGGGAAGAAACCTTACCCTTTGGTCCCAAACTGTTCTGTGGTGGGCTTCGGGTCATGGAGTGCTGGACACTTGGTTTCCTTAGGCCCCCAATGTCTGCCCTGGCACCTGTGCCCCTCCCCAGAATGCAAAGACACAGTACCCTCGCCCTTAGGAGCACCAGCCCGGAGCACCAGCTTATCTACAGTCCTCATGAGCCCTCCTCCCCCAGGCCAGAGAGAGCACTCAAGGAAAGAGTAAGGCTGTTTCTTATTTCCTTCCCACAGGATATTGTTCTCCTAGGCCAATCCCCAGAGCCCTGTGGGAGTGGTGATGTTTCTTTCTCACACACTGTTACAAGCATGATGCAGAACAAGTGCCCAGGGATATGCATTGGACCACCAGACCCAAGTATACAAGAGTGGAAAGCCCCACAAAAAAGCTAGAAAGACTTAACTTTCAGGAGACAAATGAACAATTGCTTGCTACAGGGCCCAGCATGCTGGGGCAGGGGCATGCTGGGCCCATCAGCTTGGGGGATGCTCTACTAGAGCTCACTTCCTCCATCCCTTGGACACCCCTTGTCATGGTCACACACATGTGGGGCCCATTGACACCCACTGGGGCTGAGCCCCCCACCCCTAGCGCTGATAGCAGCATCAAGGGCCAGCGCTGCCTCCTCTGCACCCGGCCCCCCAACCCCGAGCCTGGCCCCACAGCCAACAGTGCCCAGGAAGTCAGGCTCAGCCCCTGCACACCTGGAGAGAGGCCCCGAAGCTCGGAACCCAGAATCCCTCTGTGCTAGCCGCACAGTGTTTGTTCACAAGATTGGGATCACTCTGACATTCAGGTGTGCGTCCAAGTACACACAGGCCGCACGGATTTCTCCGAGCTCTCGCTGCTTATGCCCAGGGGCCAGCCAAGAGCAGCACAAACCCTTCAAAAAGCCAAGATAAGATTCCATAGCAGGCTCCCCCGTGCCAGGTGGGGACAACCCTCCTCAGTCTGAATGAGGACAAAAGTGACTCCAGTACCATCAGGACCCAGGCCTACCTGCTCTGGGGGCGTGAATTAGCATCACCCCCTTCTAGCTCCATGGGCAGCCCACCATGGGGCGGCTGATGGGAGTGGGTTCCTAAGGGGCGGAACTCAAAGGGACAGACCATCAGCCCCCATGGTGCAGGGAGACAGGACAGGGGACATAGCTTCCAGAAGGTTCCCGTGTCCCCCTCCCAGGCTTGTCTGCTGGGTCTACAGCACAGTATAGTGATTTGGGGCAAGTCTGTTGACTTCTGGGTGCCAAGGCTCCCACTTCATACCAAGAGGACCACGGGAGGGCCCCAGAGGAGGTCCAGGGCCAGCCTGTGCTGGGAGTCGCAGGACTGCAGTAGGGTCTTGAACCTGCTCGAGCACGTGAGCAGGGTTCCTCCACTCCTTGGCTGCGTATATGGCACCAGTTCCCTTCCTGTTCTAGAACCAACCGCATCTCCAACTAAGGAACTAAGGGCCCCTAAGGCCCACAGAAACGCCTTGGCACATGACTCCAGCAGCCCACGCTGCAGTCGGTACCCCCTGCTGATTCTCTTATGATGGCCCTGCCTTGGCCATCCACTCCAACAAGTCACACAGCACCTCGCTCCTCTCTGATCTGGTCTACCTCCCACCCCCCGCCCATCCCCACACCAGACCATATGCAGGAAGCAGATATCAGTTCCTGCCACCTGGCCCCTGCTGTGTTTCTTCCTTCTACCTCCTCCAAGGACCCCCCACATTCTCCTCCCGGATTAGGCTCCAGCCACCAAGTCCAGATCTACGACTTCTGCGGTCACTGTCCTCAGCCCTGCCCACACCAAAGGAAGACATAGCGGGCTCTTCCTATGCGAAGGAAAGCAAAGGGACAGGGCAGATGAGGAAATAACCATATCTCAATGTGGCTTGGTGCCTTGCAAGCACGAGGCTGCCATGACCACAGACCCTGGGTCCACGCATACACAGAGCACAGACCCGAAGCTCTGCTCCCTGCGGCACTCCACTCCCCTGCACTGTATCATCTCAGTGCCCAGATGGATGTGTGCAAGTGTTCACCCCCTCCGTGGGCCCCCCACCAGGCACACACACACCCATCGTTGCAGTACCAGCAGCCAGGGAAGAGGGCCAGAGTAAATCGCAAACTGGCATCTCCAGAGATGACTCAGCCACACTGAGTGTTGACAGCAGGTGTCGTCCACTTAGTGGTAGACATCGCGCATCGAGTCCCTTAAAATATCTCCCTTCACAGCTGAGCAACCGGACTCGAGCACCTAGACTGGTGTCCCAAGTGGCTCAGCCAATGAGAAGCCCCAGGCTGGGCATTTGCACTCAGCTGTCTCGGGCCCAGTTCAACCAGCACCAAGAAGTTGTATTTGCCAATGGTGCCCACCCCAGCTCATGCCCACACTTGGCAAATCTCAGGCTGAAGAAGATCAAGAGACCTGGGGGTTCTTTAATGCCAAACAGAGATAAAAAGTGTCTAGCTAGGCGAGACCCCCACGGGGGTGGAGTTCTTGAAAATACATGAGGAGGGAACTGAAGAGACAGCACAGCAGGGAGGGCGCTCGCCTTGCAGGCACCCACCCGGGCTCAATCCCCAGCACCCTATATAATCCCCTGAGCACCCCCAGGAGTAATTCCTGAGTGCAGAGCTAGGAATAAGCCCTGAGACCCAACCACGTATGGTCCCAAAAGACAAAAGCAAAAAGAAGAAAAGGAAATACATGAGGAGTCTGTTCTGCACATCTCGTTCCTGCCCCCACAGGCTTCCTGAGAGGGGTGGACCAACCCGCCAGCTGTGGACAGCACAACTTCAGGGTGAGCTGCCCCAGACCTCCAACCCTACATGCCCTTTGTTTTGTGTCAGGGTCTGAGCTGGAGAAACCTCTTCCCATTGCATCAAGGAACCTCCAGAAGGGTGGGTCTGGGGGATGCCTAGACAGGGCTGGGACCACCGAGGAGCACAGTATTGGTTACGGGAAGCATCAGTTGAGCTTCCCATGGGTCAGAGGAGGAGAGATGAATGACTCAAATCTCCGACTCACATCGACGGCCAGGTTTTTTTTTTGAGAGCTGGGGGTGCTTCCAAGCAGTGCTAAGGGGGACCACAGGCCATTCCCAAGGATGCTTGGCCAGCACAGCTGGAGGGTTCAGTACTGGGAGACAGTTCAAAGGGCTGAGCATCTGCTTTGCATGCAGTAGCTGAGTTCAATGTCCAGAACCTCCAAACCACGCTGAAGGGGGTACCTCAGTCCCACCAGCTTGGTTTAAGCATGACTCTACTTCTCATGCCGAGTCTGACACGAAGCTGCCTCACCACCACTGGGGTTTTATTTTAATAATTTTTTAATGTCCTTGATTTCAGTGGTACCTCCTGAGATAGAGGTGCTAGAGTGAATGGGGTGCCACGCAATTTGGGGCATCAAGCTTAGATCTTGATCACATAAGACGTGAGCCACTGACCACTGGGCTATCTTCTTGGAACTATAAGTAAGTTTCCATCTACTTGTTTGTTTTTGGCTTGGGGCCACCCGCATAGATGTTCCTGGCACTGAGAACACAGGGTTTACTCCTGACTCTGTGCTCAAGGATTACTACTGATGGGACTCGTGGGAACAATATGCTGTGCCAGGGATTAAACCCAGGTTGTCCTTATGCAAGGCAATGGCCTAACCACTGTACTATCTCTCCAGTCCCCATAAGTAAGGTCTGGAGGGATCACTGATAGCCAGGTAGAGACACTTGGCCAAAACTGTAAGTAACAGTGCATATAAATGTCAATCTCCTGACTCTGGTCTCTGAATGGGCCTTTATTTAAAAAAAAATTCCAATTTTCACTATTATTTTTAATGTATTTATTGATTGATTTTTATAAAGTTGTTCATGATGATTTCTAACACTCAATATTCCAACATCAACCCCACCATCATTGCACCTTCCCACCACCATTGGGTTTAATTTTTAATACTTTTTTAAATGTCTTTGATTTCAGAAGTGCCTCCTGAGATAGAGGAGTATCTGGTCTGCAACTTCCTTCCTACAGATGAGGGGAAGGAGAGGGGGCGTATGTAAGAGCCTCAGCACTGGGTGTGTCTGGGGGGAAGGGGTGAGGAATTCTTTCTACCCTCTCTGTGTGCTTTAAATTGCTTCTAAATAAACAGATGCTGGTGATTGAGATCTCCCGAAGGCCTATTCACATGCATTCCATAGATATTAATTCGACACACACCACCTAGTTCCTGAGAAGAAGGAAATAGATGGAAATCAGCCAGGGCAAAATAAAAAAATAAAATAAAATAAGAAAAAGAAATCAGCCAGGGAACTCCAGCCAGGCCCCTCTGCCAGCTCCTGGGTCCCTCTCAGCTGTCCCTAAGGGGCTTCTATACTCAGGTAAACACCTTCCAGCACTAAACTTGTATGATGAAGGAGACCCCCACTTAGCTGCCGGCTAAGGATAGGTAGACACCAGCCCTTGTGTTTATTCACTCTCCTGTGAAGGCGAAACTGATGCCATGACAAGCTGCAGCTAACATTAAATCTCAACAAATGTTATAGGCCTCAGTTTCTGTTTCCCCAGAGCAGGACTTGCAGTTTCTGATAAACTCCCAGTTGAGTAATTTGCCAAGATAAGGAATTGGGCAGTTGGGTCTGGCTAGTCATAAAGGGTCCCCGCACCCTCCTTAGAAACTGTTACTACCATTGCCTAATTGCTGACCACCATTGTAATGGGGCCAATGCTAAAAATAGACCAGAATATAAATTGCTTCTTAACTCTGAACCCTGCATAAAGTGCTTGTGAGTTGGAGTCGGGGTCCTTGTCAAGACTTCACTGCGTTGGATGAGACTTGGACCCTAGCTCGAGCCAGTGCTGGCTCAGGCTAGTAATCAAGTTCCTTTGCTTTTGCATTATCGTGTGTGGACTGTAGGTTCCCGCAATTGGGGATCTGAAACTCGGGCACAACACTCCCCTCGATTGCCACTCAAATCACACAGAATGGGCACGATCAAAATGTTCTGCAAATGAGAAAAATGAAGTTTTCAGAGGGTAAGGCACCGGCTCCCACATCAGAATGTGGTGGGGTCTGGCCAATTCAGACCCCCAAATCTGTGATCTCTCTTCTGATCCCCACAACCCCTGCTGCATGGGTCTCCTAGACAGATTGGAGACTCCTTAACAATGAGCAGCAGAGGGTGATGGTCGGTGAAAGGGTAGAGACCACCAAGGAGCCTTTGTTTTGTTAATTCCGGGTTAGGGACTAGCCTAAGAGTCTACAGGATAGACAGAGTGTTTCCATTATAATTGATAGAGGAAATGTCCAACATAGAAAGATGTGGGGCCGGAGTGATAGTAAGAGTGTTTTGCCTTCCACATGGCTGACCCGGGTTCAATCCCCAGCATCCCACGTGGTCCCCTGAGCACCATCAGGAGTGATCCCTGATCACCACTGGGTGGTCAAAACCAAACAAAAACCCAGAAAGAAATGATGAATCCTTTCCAGCACTTGCTGTGACGTAACGGAACTACTGCAATGCAACGCAATTAGCTGCTGTGAAACCAAACAACCTGCAGGTCCTGGGCAAACCCAGCCCCTGTGGCCAGCCAGACCATTCCAGGAGAGGCCCAGTCAGTGTGGCTTCCGGGATACCTCACTGCCAGGGGCTGCCACATAGGAAATTCAGCCTGCAGGCCAAGGCTCTCCCTTTTCTGAGAGACACTGGAAATGCAGATTTAAGTCTAACAGCTTTTCAGCAGGGGCAGTCAGGGGTGGGAGAGGGTTCAGGGGCTTACCTCACATTATACCAACCTCCGTTTGGCTCCACAAAGGGTCCTCCAGGCATTGATAGGAGCCATCCCTGAGCACAGAGTCCGGAGTAAGCCCAAGCACCACCAATTTTCTCCTAAATCCAAAAATAAATCAACAAATAGATAATTAAATAAGTGCAACTAGTTACTTTTGTCATCTGCAGAGAGACTAAGACAGCTATAGAGTGAAATCCCCAAGTATCCACGTCCAGAATGAACAATTCAATCACTCAGGGGCAGAGCCAGACTCTGGGAAATCTCCATCTCCAGGCCACGAGGAGACTAAGGGACAGACACTCCCGCCAGGACAGGAGCAGAAGACACAGAGACCAGGGGCATGAATATGCAGGACGCCCAGACCGGACAGTGTCCAGCATGAACCAGCCAGGAGGAGGATTCACCTACTTTCTCCCATCCCACTTTTGCTTGACATCACTCGCAACGGCAGCCTATAAGCCACAAGATGATTTTTCCTCTCCAGGATGAAAGTGTTAAAAAATCAAATATTAATCACTGGTAACAATAATTTATAAGATACTTGTCTTCCTCTAAGCTTCCACATCGGCACCTGGCACCAATCACCTGTCTGGCGGCCGTGGAGACTGGCAGGCGCTCCGTCACTCCATTGTGGGAACTACAGACAGCCCAAGGCCTGGCTCTTCACTCCTAGAGGAAAGTTGCCCGGATCAGTGAGTCCTGGGTGGGTCTGTAGGCTGCAGCATTGACAAACGGTTCATGAAATGAGGAAAGACACCCCTGGCCGAGTGAGGGAGCGTGTGAGCTGGGAGGTGGGGGTTGGAATTTGGGTGCAGGACTGGGGGCGTTGTCAGCCTCCCTTCCTTTCCTCTCCCCTGGGTCCATATCTTGCAGGCCTGGGAGTTGACCCTGCTATTTACTTCCCCCCAGAGTCCACGATCTAATGTCTACATGTGACTTTCGGGGTTTGAGAAGAGCAAACAGCATTCTTGATTTGTTTCTTCTGTGGCCATATCCAGCGGAGCTCAGGGCTTACTCCTGTCTCTGGGCTCAGGGGACAGTTGTGGCCCAGGGGACCCTGAGTGGTGCCAGGGTTAGCGGCATACAAGGCAAGCATCTTCACCTCAGGCCCTGCGTCAGCGTTCTTGCTGAAAGAGGGCAAGCCACTTCTCAGAGGAAACCTTTATCTCTGCATAGAGAGCCCTTCCCGTGCCCTGCTCCTCTGAGACCAGCTGCCCATGTGCAGGGCATCCTCTAGGGCCAGGCCCCCATGTACTACCGCATCACCCTCCCTGGAACACCAATCACAGGGGCTTGGCAGAAGCTGCTGCCCCCTAGTCGAGCTGGCAGGTGTGGGCGGGCAGGCTCATGCTGAGAAGGGCAGTGGCTGAGGTCTCCGGGCTGATGCCCTTCAGGCCATGTCCTGGCTTCTCCGCCCGGCTCCTCGGCTGCTCTCCAGGAATCCCCACCCAGCAGCCCTGGGGTGCGGCTCTGCGCACTGTTACCTAACAAAGTGCACCGCCCTTTGATGCTCGAGCCCAGGGAAGGTTGGGACTGGGGTGCTCTGCGGAACCCTGGGGGCAGCAGGAATCACCGTCCCCACAGATGAGGTGCAGGAGCTTTGCCAGGGAGGGGGACAGAAGCACTGCCCTTGGTCCTTCTGCCTCCCTGCGAAATAGGTCCCAAGATCCAGGCCACCGAGAACACCTCAGAGCAGGAGGAGGCAGGTGGGAGTGGAGAGGGATGCATCTAGGAAAGAAGGCCGCGCACGGGGGATTGGCCCCCATTGTCCCACCCCCAAGGCCTAGGGGCACCTCTAGGCAACCCGACAGAATTTCCTCCTGGTCTATGAACTTGTGATGGTATTAACAACCCGCACCCCCCAACTGGGGCACCCAGGACTATTTTGGGGGTTGTGTTGCAGAAAGTCTCAGCAAACGCCAGGAGAAGGCAAGCAGCCTTGAGGGTGGGGAAGCGCTGCTGCATTTCACTGGCAACCCAGCTGAGCTCGTGCTCAAAACACCTGGGCCCAGGACACAGACAAGAGCTCTTGTTTTCTAGGACATCTGAGGGGGGTGGGGCATTAGCAAGCAGCTGGCAGCAGAGGACAGAAGCAGAAATCCTCAGGCACCATATTTGACCAAGCAGGGTCTGGACTACCTGAAGGCCATGAGCAGATTTGGAGGCCATCCCAGGTTACCAAGGTTACAGAGCAGGACTAGGACCATCTCAAGGACAGCCCAGATGCCCTGCACAGTGACTCAGCTGCCTCTTGGCAGCGCCTGCTCGCTAATGTTAGCCTGTCTGAAATGTGGACAGGAAGAGAGAACGCGAGCGAGTGAGTGAGAGAGAGAGAGAGATCAAGAGAGAGAGAGGGAGAGAAGAAAAGTGCCTGCCAAAGAGGCAAACTGGCGTGTGGGGGTGGGGGGGAAACTGTGGACATTGGTGGTGGGAAATGTGCACTGGTGAAGGGACAGGTGTTGGAATATTGTGTGACTGAAACCCAATTATGAACAACTTTGTAACTGTGTATCTCACGGTGATTCAATAAAAATAAATAAATAGATTTCTAAAAAATGAAATGTGGGCAGGGGCCTATTTCCTCAACAGTTTGTTTGGTTTGGGGGTGCTCTGGGGGACCACATGGGACCAGGGATCAAATCCAGGCCTCCTCCATGCAAAGGATGCGATCTAGCTCTCTGGCCCCCAGGGCTGCTGGGCGGGTTCAGCCTGGGACCAGGGGACCACAGGCAGTTTTCCCACACCGTGGGGCGCCCATGCCACCAGATGAGGAAGAAAACGCAGAGCCTGCAACGGGACCACGAGGGCTTTGTGTGGCCCTCACAGCTCAGCCAGGCCGCCGGGGACCCGGGGGCCTGCAGTGTCCCCCACAGAGCTCTGAGAAGAAGCTCTCGCCCACAGGAACGTGCCTCAGTAGTTAGAGGGCCTCACTAGAAAAACTCACAGATCTCTATGGGGTTGGAGAGGAGGCTCACTGGGCCAGGCTCCGCTCTGCATCCGGGACAGCCGGTCTGACCCCCGGCCCCGGAATGGGCCTGAGTGTGGCTGGGCACTGCCCAAGGAAGCAGCTTCTCTCGCAGTCTCCTCCAGTCTCCTCCAGCAGAGCCACCCTGCTCCGGCTCGGCTCCCAGAGCAGGCCCTTCCCGCGGGCCCCGCTCACAACAGCCTTGGGGGTTAAGGAGCTGACACTGCCAGCTCTCCAGAGGCTTACTTCCTTCCCCCAGGACCCTCAGCAGAGGGAGGTGGGGGCGCCCTTCTCTGTCGACTGCTGCCCTAACGCCCTGCAGATGCCAAGAAGCCCTGCACCTCCCTCTTGCAGCTGGGTGAGGGCTGGGGCTGCGGAGCACGTGGAGACACACACTGGCCTGCAGCCGCGACTGGAGGCTGCTGGCCAGCTGGTCACCTCTCCACCTGTATGCCTCCCCTTCGTTTTGTCCAGGTGCCAGCCAGCTGTGGCCCTCCAGGGAAAGGAAATCTCAGCTGCCAGGAGCTCCTCCCCTGCCCCTCTTGCTCCTTCCTCCCCGTTGGCACTTTGAGGACTGGAGTTTTGCGCGGAGCAATCACACCCCCTCTAAAACCGAGTTCCGGAGAGAGGCCGAGCCCGGCACAGACACCCAGATCCCCTTCTCCTGCATGGCAGCCCCGAAACCCAGGTCTGACTTAGTGGCTCTGACTTAAGCTCCACCCTTCAGAAAGAAAATGTCTCCTCTGTTTATGTGATGCATTTGTTTAATTGGTTTCCTCCAAAGGTTTGGGGTGACAGCAATAGCATTTGGAGGCACAAGGAACATCTACACCAGCTATCTCTCGGGAGGGGCAGGTTAAAGTCCCCAGCAAGGGAGCTGGAGCCGTAGCACAGCAAGGAGGGTTCTCGCCTTGCACGTGACCAAACCGGGTTCTATCCTTGGCATCACACATGGTCCCCCAAATCATGCCAGGAATAATCCCTGAACACAAAGTGAGGAATAGGCCTGGCCACCACCAGGGATGGTTCCTCAGAAAAACAAAATAGAAAATTAAGTCCCCACTGAACTTAAGTTTCACCAGTAATCCCCAAGCCAGCATTCTAACATCTCCTTCTGGGGCTTCATTTATTTGGTTTTGTTTTGGAGTCTGTCCAGCAGTGCTCGGCGGCTACTACTGGCTCTAGGTTCAAGGGTCGCTCCCAAAGGTGCTCAGGATACATTGTCGGAGATGGAGCAGGGCCTCTGCTCCCTGCGCTCTCTCTCTCTCTCTTTTTCTCTCTCCCTCTCTTTCTCTCTCCCTCTCTCTATCCCTCTCTCCCCCTCTCTCCCTCTCTCCCTTTCACTCGCTCTCTCTATCCCTCTCTCCCCCCTCTCTCTCTCTCCCTCTCTCTCTCCCTCTCTCTCCCTCTCGTTCGCTCTCGCTCTCCCCCTCTCTCTCTTTCTCTTGCTCTCTCTCTCCCTTGCTTGCTCGCTCTCTTGCTCTCTCACATATGCTTGCTCACTCACTCCATCTGGCGTTTCTAAGTCGCTAACAGCTTGTAGGCTGCAGGCCTGAGGTCGGCCCTTCTTTTGCTGGTTCTGCCTGGACCCAGGGACCACCCATCCTGGGGTCACACACACGCTCTGACAGGTGTAATCTGAACTCTGAGGAGAGCCCAGATAGCATTCAAAGTTCACTGGCCTTGTGCTGAGCAAACACTCCGTTTCCTTCTGAAACGGTGACTCATGCATCTCAGAAAGTATCCAGAGTCCCAGATAAGATTTCTATATTTGTGTTCCCAAACAGAGCTGTGATTGAGCTTTGCCAACACAAACCTGTACTTCCAAACTTCATCACGGTCACAGAACACGGCCGGACGAACTCAAATTTCTTTGGACCCCAGAATTTAAACATTCTTAGGAAATGAAGCATATCCAAGAAAACGTTTCTGACGTTCCTGGCTGTGTGGGGAAGGGTCAGCAGTACTCAGAGCTTACTCCTGGCTCCGTGCTCATGAATGACTCCTAGAGGTGCTCCGGACACCAGACGTGGCTGACCCAGGGATGGAGCTGGGGCCAACCGTGTGCAAGCACCTACCCGCTGTGCTATCACCCTGGCCCTCTTATTGGAAGTCTCATCCCTTTACCACCCAGAGATGATGCATCCAGATAACTGTGGAGTGGAGAGGTAGATGCCAGAGGCTGGAGGGGCCAAATATCGTCATAAAAAAAGCAAAGAAGTAAAATATACTCCTCAGCTCCACCACCACCACTTTGGATCCCTCCTTCCAAAGTACATTATAGGCTCTGAGGCTCAATTCCTCACAGAATCCTCTGAGGCAGGTACCATTGCCATTATTGCCGTTTTACAGATGGGCAAACTGAGGCATCATTGTGTTTTTCAGCTTGCCCCTCACCCACCACTGATTACAACCTGATCCTGTTCAGACTCCTAGCCTGAGTGCACTACTCGCTGCCCGCCCTCTGGGAAGTGGCCACCAGGTAACTCTGCTGCTAATTCCTGAGAAATGCCAACCGAGGAGAACAGAGGGTGACAGGAAAATGCCCCGCTATCATTTGACATATCTGTTTACTTAGTCTGTAGGGCTGAGTTTTGTGACAGAACCTCACAGAAGGTGCTTCGGTGACACAGCCCTGTCAGACTGTGCCCACGGCTGCTTCCTCATTAGTGCACCTCTCTTCAGACCCCGTAACTCCTCCTCACTCATCTTTAGCTGCCAAAACCCCTTTGTTAGCTCAGGCCAATCCTTGGGTTGACTCTGATCTGAGGCGGGCACTGACTCCAGCTCCCAGTAACAATGTCACAAACCCCTGCGGGGGATGGACAGGAGCAGACACATCAAGTGCTGTCCTGGAGTGGGGGCAGGGGGCATCTTGAGGACTTTCACTCCCGTCCACACCCCTCCATAGTCAGGGCCACCCACTTAACCACGAGGTGAAGTCAGTATTTGCTGACTCGTCCCCAGCCCAGGGCCCTCTGGGCTCACCTTTCTCTGGCTCCTGACCCTTCCCCGGCACCCCTGCATCCACACCCCTGCTGGGGGAAGGTGGCAGTGAAGGCACCATCTTAGAGCAGTGAAATCTTCCCGCTGGGGCGGCAGTGAGGCGCTACTCCAGCCTCTGCCCTGCCCTTGGCTCTGGGGGATTGGCCCGCCCCTGCAGGCCCCCAGGGGAGGGTAGAGGGGGGATTGCTCCCTCCAAGACTCCACGAGACATCTCCATGCCTCTCTCCGTGAGATCGAAGCTCCCCTTCTCTTCGGCAGATCCTTTGGTCTTTTTCTTCCTGTCTTGACAAATCTAGCTAATGAAACCAAATGCTCTTCTCCCAGTGGTGTCCTGCCCACAGCAGCAGCTCTGCCCCCCCCCCCAACCTCCTGCATCCCACCCTCTTGCTTCATCTCATCTCTCGGCTCCCTCTGAACCCCAGATCTCCACAGTCCTGCTCAGCTCAGAGGGAAACTGGAAGGGGACCCAGGGAGGCTGAGGATGGGGAGGGGGGCTGAGAAAGCACAGGCACCCCGCACCCACCAGGACCCTCCCCCAGCCAGTACCCTAGGAGCCGAGGCTGCTTCATTCCTTCACCTGGTGTGTACCGAGCACAAAGTAAAACCATGGTTCTGTGTCCTAGCCTAGAATGTCAGCTTTGCAAACATGTGGTCAAGGGTTCAAATCCCTGGTGTCACCACATGCCTCCCACCCCTCTCTGTAGCTCTGCTGTCTGTCTGTCCCCAAGGGCACAAGGGACCTGGGGCTGCTGGGTGGGGTAAGCACCTCAGAGGGATACCACACCCCCCCCATGAGACCTATAGCTCCAAAGGTGTGTGAACAGAAAAGTTAGTCCCGGTGAACACATGGTAAACCCCATGGGGACCCCAGCCCGCACACCTCCAGAATGGGCCTCAGCCAGAACTTAGCACCCAGCAGGCAAGCTGCAAGTTTCACAACTGATATGTGAGCCCCGGGAACATTCCAGCTAAAAATGTGCAAACATCACAGACAGTTGTGTTCGACCCTTAGTGACAGCAACGTCTATATGATCCCCAATAATGAAGTGGGGACCCGGGCTCAGGGATGGGGCATTTCCCTTGTATGTGTAAGACCTGGGTAGGGGCGCACACACACACAGAGACAGGAGAGGGGACGGGAATTTAAAACGCAAAAAGCGTGGTTCCAGGCCCCCGGCAGCTGGCAGACCTCTGTGTCCTGGGCAGGAAAAAGGTGCTTAACCAAGACTCGTGAGTTCATTTTAGGTTACCAGATACTCCTCAACTGTCCCTGGGCCCTCCGTCGTGAGCTGTCCCATCTGTGGTGTGAAGCCTCCCCCACTCAGCCCCTGGATGTCAGAGGGTGCGGCACAGAGGCCAGTCCGCAGTGTCTGCAATGGGTCCAGCTCCAGCGCTGCACTGAGGCAGGAGAACACTACTGAGAGTAGCCGCCAGAGGGCAGCCGCCACCCCAGGCCGCCTGGAGAAGCGCCATAGCCGGCTTGACCAGCGCGGGGAGCAGCCCTGGGACCCCCAGATCTGCCGCACTGATGGGCAGGCCCGCTCCTGCCCTTGGGTCTGAGCCCAGAGCCCCATCCTCTCCCTCTCCTGTCCGCGTACCCCTGGGGGTCAGTGGGCTGGACTCAGGCTGGCTGGACGAGGCGGGGCAGCAACTCCGGCGGGGCTAAGGAGAAGCCGGAGGAGCGGGCGCGGGCGGCGAGTGGAGATGGAGCCTTGGAAGGGGGGAGGGGAGGGGCAGGGAAGGGACCCGCGCCCCTGGGGAGGCCGGGCGCCAGTCCCCACCCCAGCAGCTGTCCCCTCCGCGCCCAGCGGGAGGCAGACCTGACCTAGGCTAAGGAAGGCACCTGCCCTCTGGTTTCCCGAGGGCTGACCCAGCCTTTCTGCTGGACGGTGCTGATCGGGGGCGGTGCGCCTTGCAAGTTGCCCCTGGAGGGGCATGGAAATCACCGAAATGGGCCCTGGGGCCAGAAAAGCCCGATGCGTGGGAGAGAGAAGCAAGGAAAGCTGAGCAGGCCTGGACGGCACCACCTGCGCCAGGCTTCACCTCGGGTGCGGGGAGAAGAGACCCGGCTGGGTGCTCGGGGTTGCACGGACGCATGAGCAGAGGTTGGAAGCGGCGCTGCCTGAAGTGAGCGCTTCCCCAGGGGCGAGAGCAGAGAGCCGGCAGAGGAGGAGGCGAGAGAAACAGGCTGGGGGGTCGGGGGGCGGCGGTGGAATGGACCCGGAGCCCAGCACCAGCCCGAAAAGCCCCACGCAGGGGGATGTCTCTGAGCAGAATCTCAGGGAAGAATCGGGATGGGTCAGCCCCAAGGGGGCAGTGGAGGCATGTCCCTCTAAGCCAGGGTTAGGTCTGATGCGGGGGAAGAGGGGGGCGGGGGCGGGGGGGGGCGGTCAGGTCCAGCGTTTCTCAACTGTTTGTCCGCAAGCGGGGCATAGGTGAAAATCCTGTGCACTGGGGGCCATGGCTTGAGTATAGAGGGCCAATTGTAAGTACAGGAGGGCCACAGAAAGGAAAAAACGGTGGGGAGGGGGCCAGGGTCAGGCAGAGTCTGGGAAACACCGCTCTAAGGAGTGATAGTCGGCTGTTCGATTGCTCCTCTGAAGCGTCAGTCTTTCTCCTCGGCGCGTTTTGTCATTCCTCATTTTAGCCACAAGATGGCACCAAACTCCACTAGTTGGGAGAAAGGCTTGCTTGTGGGTTTCCTTTAAAAGGGAGGCAGTTTTCACATAATGCTAATTGAATTTCATCTTTTGGATGCACTCTTTTTTTTCTCTTATTTTCTTTATTTTGATGGAGGTGGGTCACACCCATAGATGCTCAGTGGCTCCTCTTGGCAGTTCTCAGGAGAGCAATATGGACACACACACACACACACACACACACACACACACACACACACACACACACACACACATGCAAAGTATGTTTCCAGCTCTTTGAGCTGTTGCTCTGGCTCTAGAATACATTCTAATTATAGATATTCTGGTTTTGGGGGATAGAGGGAGCACCCTGTGGTGCCCAGGGCTTACACCTGGCTCTGTGTTCAGGAACCTCTCCTATCTGAATTCAGGGGATGCTATGCAATGCAATGCCAGCAATGTGAAAGCATCTTAAGACCTGTGGCATGTCTCTATTTTCATAAATTAATCATATTTATAACTATATCATGAATACTATATCCCTGAATCTATATACCTTTCTCATCCTCTCTCATCCTCAGTCTTTAGGGGAAAATAAAAGCAGAGAGCTGGGGTGGAGAGCAATTATACCTACTTTGAAATTTGATATTAGGGATGCAGCAATAGTACAGTGGGTAAGGCACTTGCCTTGCATGCAGTTGACCAGGGATTGATCCTTGGCAACCTATATTCGTTCCCTGCTCCTGCCAGGAGTGATTCCTGAGCACAGAGCCAAGAGTAAGCCCTGAGCACAGCTGAGTGTGACCCAAAATAAATAAATAAATAAATAAAAGAATGAGGATCATGCTGATGACTTTAAATGGGCAGTTGGGCCCACTGCAGGCCTGCCAACTCCCAGTGCGTGTCAGAATGCAGCCCTGGATCTCAGCCAGGCCCCCTGTTGCTCTGAAGGATATACCAGGACTTCACCTAAGATACTCTACTTCTGGGTGCCCACCAAGGAGCTGGCTACAGACAGCCACACCTGAGAGCCAAAGGTCGCAGATGTGCATGTTGTTATCTTGAACATGGTACAGATCCTGTCCAGATCCTGAGCGTGACCTTAAGTAAAAGGGACAAACATGCAAAAATGGGAAATACCTCCAGCCAATGAGGAAATACCTCCAGCCAAGAAGTCACCCTGAGATGCTAGCTCAGCCCTGCCACCCCCCTCCCCCAGTAAGCCAGGCTGAGCCAACCACCCTGTCCAGAGCCCTCTGAGCAGCTTCTGCTCAACATGAAAACAAACAAATACACCGAAAATGCACTTTCTCAAACACCTGTCTGGTCAGGAGAAAGAACAGCACGCAGTCCCACCCTGTGTCCCACCCCCTTCCCGATAGACACTCTCACTAAACACACTCATTCTCTTGCTTTTATTGTTAGGGGCAGAGCGTGGCTAACACTGGGACATGGGGCGGGTGGGGGGTGCCCAGAGTGGGTGTGCAGGTCAGGATGGTGCAGGGAGACGTGCAGGGTGGAAGAAAGCCAAAAAAACCAGCAAGGACATCACTTCCCTCTCCAGGACACCTGTGCTGCCTGCCTGGACCCCACGTGGTAGCTGTCCCTGCCCCCACTCCTTCCCCTTCCTGTCTCACACTGAGCAAACACCTGTCCCTGTCCCCAAGGTCTCAGCCTGCTCCTAGTGTTGAGCCTTGGGGCAGATCTGTTAGTTGGTTGGTTTGAGGGGGTCACACCTGACCAGGTGCAGGGCTACTCCTGGTTCTGTGCTCAGGAGCTTGTCTGCTCCAGGTGGTGTTCAAACACCAGAAGGTAATGGAGATCAAACCCAGGCCCTTCTGAAGCATGTGTCAGGACGTGTGTTGTCCGCATGCATGCAAACATGTGTGCTGGGGAGCAGAGAGAAGTCGACTGTGTAGGGAATGGGCAGCAGGCAGGGAACTAGGCCACGTGGCCAGAAGCGAAGTCCCGTACAGGACACCCCGCCACTGCACCCAGGCAACGGCCAAGGAATCCAGGGCTGGCGCACCCCTAAAAGTTGATGCTCTCCAAGTCCATGGAGCAGCGGTACCTGCCGTCCAGACACCTGACACACAGCAGGCTGGGCAGACAGGGGCAGCTGTGGTACTGGCGCTTCCTGAAGAAGGGCACCTGAGGAGAGAGAGGAAGAACAGATCTCCTTTAAAGGACAGGAGAAACTTCCCATCATGTGGCATTGAGTATGGCACAAATTAATGGTGCATATGGTTGTCCCCTACTAGATTAAGAAAGGTTAAAAACATATAGCAATTCATCATCACAAATTGACTTTTATTGATTTATTTTCTGACAATTCTATTTGTCATTCTTTAATAATTTTTGGACCAAGTAATATGAAATAAATTTTAGGCAGTATACTAAAAAAAAAAAGAAAGAAAAAAAGTCCGCCACCCACTAGTGCAACCAGGCAAAGAGGGTCATTTCCCTTGCCCCGCCCCGCCTCTCCGGGATGTGACAGGGTCCTCCTCCCTGCATGCACCTTCTGCCTGGACAAGCAATGGCTGAGGACAGATCCTCCCTGAGTACACTTCTGAATCTCCAGCCCTGCTCAGAAGCCCTGTGGGGCTCTGCCAGTCCAGTGACGCTGAGACCTAGAGCAGTGCGCCAGGCTGACCTCACTCGTTTGTGGAGGACCCAGGCAGCTGGCTCTGAACACAGCTGGGCTGGTCAGCCCCTCCCAGAGGCCCTTCAGTGGTGAGCACTGCCCATCTGGTCCCCAGGAGCCAGGTTGAAAATGTCACTCAGAGTTGACCCACTGGGGCCACACACTAGTGGGTGGCAGGGATGCAGCTGGTTAGGACAAGCCACAGCTCGGCCCTAAAACCCACCCAGAGGAGAGGGGACTCTGCGGCTTTTCCTCCAGGCAAACTGGATGAGGTGCTCCCATGGATGGCCTGCAGCTGACCCACCTCACCCAGCCAGGGGACACAGGGGTGATGAGGCTTTGTGCCCGAGTCTTCACCATCTCCTCAGCCCACCCTTCCAGGGACACCTCTTGGGGACACCTCCTGACGGCTGTGCCGCATCCTAGTCAAACCAGGGCTCCTGGATGCTGACCGGGTGCCCAGCTGAGCCTAAGGGGCCCCTGAACCACACACAGAAAGCTCTGCACAAACAGGTCTGGAAAGTCTGGAGCCCCGTCCCCCTGACGGCCCCCCACCATGAAGGCCCTGTCCAAAGATAACCACACCCCCAAGATGGCCCCGCCCCAAGATGGCCCGCCCCCAGAATTGCTCCACCCCCAAGATGGCCCCGCCTCCAGAGGACCACGCCCCCGAGTGGTCCCGCCCCATTGTGGCCACGCCCCGAGTGGCCCCGCCCCCAAGATGGCCCCGGCCTGAGTGGCCCCCTTTAGTGAGATAGTCACGGCTGCAACCAACCACCATCTCACCGTCTCACACGCACACGCACACGCACGGGCCCTGTGGGCCTTCTTTGCCCTTTGTGCTGGGAGAGGGCTGCGGGGCTGGAACAGTGGGCCCACAACGGTGAGTGCCTCGTTGAAACTTAAAACGGGCGCTGATGCCCAGCTTGCCTCGCCCTGGCCAGGCCCTGGGTGAGAAGCGGCTCGTTCATGCTCTCGGAGCCCCTTTCAAACCCCCAGTGCATCAGATCCGAAGGGGCCCTTAGGGGTCACCCCGGCGGCTGGGCCGGTTGCTGCCAGGACCCGTCCCGAGGGCGGTACCTTGTGGCTGACGGGGTGACACTCGTCGCCTTCCCGCCCCAGCGGCGTGCACATGCGCAGCCCGCGCAGCCACAGGCTGACTGCGCAGCAGGTTCCCGGTCCGCACTGCGCGTCCCGCTCGCAGGCCTGCAGAGAGAGGGGCCCCGGGGCCGTCAGAGCCGTCCCACAAACACCGCCCCGTCGGGCCCCCTACCCCAGGCACCGGGCGGCGCGGCTGGCCCAGCAGCCCGCGGGACCCCCAGTAGCGCAGGATCCCGCCCCCGGGAGGCAGCGCCCTCTTCTGGCGGGTCTGGAGATGAGCGCGCAAAGCTTGAGGCGCAGCAGGCGAAGTTCCTGGCTGGTGGTACTCGGTTCATTCGAATTCCTGCAGAGACAGGGCTCAGGCCGGGCTTCCTGAGATGGGCAGAGGCCTCCCCTCCCCGCAGAAGCGCCCCCTGGACTCTCCCCAGAAGCAGCCCCCAGCCCCAGAAGCACCCCTAGGGCCCTCCCAAATAGCAGCCTCCTGCCAGGCCTCCTGTTTCACCCCACAGTGCCCTGCTTTTGCGCTGGTCCCCCTGGTCCCAGAGTGGGTCTGGCCCATCTGTCCACCGCAACCTCACCAAGTATTTCTGGAAGGAGCCTGTGAAAGAAGTGGTTTTGGAAGGTGCCCCCAGTCCAGTTTGAGCAAAACTCTGAGCCACCTCTGATTCCCACCGGCTCTGGCTGATTGACATCCTGAGAGGCTTCTGTGCTTTTCTCAGCCGTTGTTGGCGGTCTTCTTCTCCCATAAAGACACCCCTGGCTGCCCCAAGAGGGCAAGAGGCCCAGGGCACAGCCCCCTGACTCTGACGGCCTCCAACTGGGAGGGGCCCCAAAAGCATCGGGGAAGAGCCAACAGTTCCTAAATCTGACCCAGCAGAAGTGGAGTGTCTCCACTTCTGGGCAAAGGGACCTTGGGGGAGGGAAGGAGTTGTGGAGATGATCGAGAAGGTCTCGTGGAAATTAGAGGAGGCTGGTGGTCCTAACTCCCCCCGGCACCCATCGAACCACTCTCACCTGTGCCCAGCTCCCCCTATCATTGTGCACAGAATCCACTGGAAATGTGGACCTCTCTCAGCTGGGCCTGTCCCGCTGGGGTGAGGTGGAGGGTTACAGGGCAGTGCCACTCCCTTCCCTCCCCTGGCCATCTCTCCTGGATCTTCAGCTACTCACTTGGAGGGACAGGATGTCCCTCCCCCGCTCCCTCCACATCCCCCGTGAGGCCTGGCCCCCCTTACAATAGCGTTGGTGCTGGGGCCTCCAGAGCCTCTGCCTGGGCTCTCGTGTGGCTCCTACTTTTGAACATAGACTTTTTCTTTCACAAAGAAGAAGTCTTCTTTCTGTCAACATGAAATGCCTCCAGTTCCAGGAAGGACTTGTCACTTCCTGCACTTCTATTTATTCTCTCTCAACTCTTGGAAGAAGTTGGAATAAAAGGGAGTATTTTTGTTTGTTAGTTTGTTTTTGTGTGGATTGTATCTGGAGAGCTCCTTGGGTAACTGGTGGTTTTTCTGTTTTGATAAGATTGTTCCCACCGAGGGATTCACTTGATGGTGGTTCCAAGGAAAGTCAAACTTCTGATCTATGGAGGAGTTCCTTAGGTGGTGCCTGGGAATGCTCAGTCTTGGGGGTGAGGCCAATTTCTACCTGTCTGGAGTGCTCGCAGTCTAATGTCAGCGCTATCTATATGCCTATCAGAACAGGGCACAGAACGTAGAAACAGCAAGAAATCAAGCTTCTAGCCAAGCAGGTCTTTTAAATGAAAAGAGAAAACAAGGGGGTGGGGATACCCAATAGAAGCTAAGTTACTGTCTTTAATTTAGAAATGCCAAGAAAATTAAACTTGACATGTGGACCAGACCTTCTGTGAAAACCAAAACTTACACAAAAGATCAATTAATGGTGTTAGTCCACTTCCTAAGGGATTCTTTATTTCATGCTGGGCACCGTGCTCTGGCCCTGGTGGGAGACATCAGTATTTTTGGTGCCCTCCAAGTGCATTGGAAACAGGGCTTTGTTTACACACAGCATCTCCACTGCAGCTTGAGGTCTCAGTCACACAGCAGTCTGGTGGACCCCCTCCTGGGGCCACCAGAACCCCCACCATCATTCCATATGCTGGTGACACCTGAGTGGTAGCGATCACGGAGACCATGCCCCCCCAGCCCCCATCCCCCTTCCCACATCCTCCAGAAACCCTGGGGAAGAACATTTACATACTTACCCCGGTGATCACAGCACCCTCGGACCCGGTCACCAGGAGAAGCAGCAGTGAAACTCGCAGGACCCCCATCATGATCCCTGGGGATGAAGTTACCCACGGCCACCCAGCACCTCCCACTTCTTCCTGCTCAGCTGCGTACCCAGGGAGCTGGCCAGGATGGGCTCGCCTGCGCCCTCCCAGATTTATAGGTTCCATTCAGGCTGCCCGTGGACGCCCGTCTCCCACACTGCCTTCCTGTCACCAGTGTTATTCAGATGATCTCCCTGGTGAAGATGAGATCTGAATCCCTAATGACCTCAAACCACCATCAAGACCAATAAAAACGAATACATCAGGGCCCGTGACAGGGGCTCTAACTCTCCCCAGAACACAGCGGTCCCCCTCGGTTATGCATAAGTCATCTTCTCGGCGCTGGGACAGTGCCCCGCACGCCTGCGGCAGGGGCGAGAGAGTTGGTCATGAATTGAGGGATTAACAGTGTTGCTGCTCAGCCTTCCCTGAACCAGACCATGCAAACACACCTCCTCCCATTCCTTCCCACTCAGGACAACACAGATCATCTGAGCATACCACTGACTGAGCTAGGAGGACTCCCATGGCTGGGGTGCAGGGTCTCTGATCCTCCAGTTTGCCATTCCAGTAGGAGATGAGGAATGTTAGCTGCTCCTGCCAGCTTCCCACAGGAAATTGTGCTCACAAGACTGGGCCCAACATGCAGCATCACTGGGTGTGGGAACATAGGGCAAGGGATGGACTAACAGCCAGATCCCTGCAGACAAGTTGGGCGGGGGGCACGCAAGGAGGAGGTGAGAGGGGCTGGGAGCGATGTGCTGCCTTTTGTTGCACACAGTGAGCTTAGGAGAGCCAGGTCCAGTGAGTGGCCAGTCTTGTGGGAAGCCAACTTGGGCAGGCTCCATGTGTCCTGAGGGGTGGGAGGCCCCTGTTCATGGACTATTCAGAGAGCAACCCCCAGAATCCATAAGCAGATTCTCTTTCTCTCCAGAAGGAGAACACTCCCATTGTTTCCCCGAGGCTAAGCCCCAGAACCCTCCCCACCTCCCATTCCTGTCCTCCTCCCACCGACATACAACACCTGTTATCCCATAGAGCAACCTGAAGAGGCGTGGAAGCAAAAAGGGCTGTCAGGAACCCAACCCATTGTAAATAAATAAGATTTTATTTATCTTGCACGCTGACACTCAAGACAATCCCAGTTTAATTAGAGGAAGGTGAGAGATAGAGGGTGACTGGGTAAGAATCTCAGAAGAGACGTTGGGGCGCTTTAGGGGATTTTACCCAATAACTCAATTAAGCAAATGCTCGTGAAGTGCCTTCCCCGAGATGGAGCAGAGCTCAGGGTGATGAGTTTATTTCTGTCTGGAACTCGGAGCTCTCCCATTCCAGGTAAATATAAGTCATGGGTCTCGGCTGGATGCCTGTGTAGGATCCAGCTTCGGGCTGACAGGAGACAGGAGAGTGGGAAGGAGAGGGCCGCCTGAGGCAATCAGTGCTGAGGGGAGAGACAGGCATCTCGTTAGACTCAGTGCCCGGGGAGAGAAAGCAGCCTGGTGAGGCGACTCTAGCCAGACAAGCCCCTCCTCACCATCCTGCCAGTGGGCAGACGGGCAGGCGGGGCTGTACACGGGTGAGACAGCACCTTGAGAGCAGCATTCTTCAACCTTTATAGGCCTGCTCAGGCACTTCTCAGCATATGGGTCCACAATCCTGTGGCTTCAGTCTACTTTCATCCATACCAATGTCAACTCGTCTTCGTCTCTGTCTGTTTTTTGGCTACACCAGAGGTGGCTAGGGTCTACGTGCATCTCGGTGCTCGAGGGGTCTACAGCAGTGCTGAGGGGACCATGCCATGCTGAAGCTCAAACTCATGCCTGCAGCTCTCTGAGCCATCTCCCTGGCCCAAAAAGATTATTTTTGGTAGAAATTTTGATAGCCAGGGGCTGGAGCGTTAGCACAGCGGGTAGGGCATCTGCCTTGCACTCGGCCGACCCAGGTTCGAATCCCAGCATCCCATATGGTCCCCTGAGCACCGCCAGGAGTAATTCCTGAGTGCAGAGCCAGGAGTAACCCCTGTGCATTGCCGGGTGTGACCCAAAAAGCAAAAAGAAAGAAAGAAAGAAAGAAAGAAAGAAAGAAAGAAAGAAAGAAAGAAAGAAAGAAAGAAAGAAAGAAAGAAAGAAAGAAAGAAAGAAAGAAAGAAAGAAAGAAAGAAAGAAAGAAAGAAAGAAATTTTGATAGCCAAACTTCAACAAAATTGTTTTCATTTGTACATTACAGATCTTATACACAAACACATGGTGGGGTGGGGGTCAGGAACTTCAGAGGTTTTGTGGTCTGCAAGTAGCTGAAACTCTTAAGGCAATTGGAGGAGATGGAGAGAAAAGATTTGATCAGAGCAGTGTGGGGTCAAGATTCTGGCTGAAAGGCAGAACTTTACACTAATGTATTTGATGGGGACAATTTTCCCAAGAAGCAGAAGCAACAAGATACTCAGAGGGGTCTCGACACAGTAGGACGGTGGGGAGAGTGGGGTGCCCAGGGGCTATAGACAGAACTGCAAGTTATATGAACCCAGGGAAATGCCATCCTGGTCCTGGAGACTCCTTAACCCCAGTCCTCCACTTCCTTCAGAACTCTTTTGGCCTCTCTCTTCTACAACTTGAAGAGACCTTTTTTGTTTTCTAGTGGGGACCACACCCGGCGATGTTCAGGAAGCCCTTCAGGCTGGGCCAGGATTGAGAGCCGTGCCTGTGCCAGCGTGAGCTCTGCCATTATAACAGTCTCCCTGGCCCCTTGGAGGTGAATTCCAGAACAATGCCAATATGCAGGGAATGCCTAGTACCCAAACATTCCCCGCACCCTGACCTGAGCACCCTGCTCTGTGTCCACCCCATCAACAGTACAAGCTCTGACTCCCAGCAGCTCCTGCCTCTCAGCGCAAACATGGCTCTTGGCCCGCTCTCTCTGTCAGCCTGTGCTCCCTGCCTTCTCCCGGCACACGGAGGTTCTTGAAAGCCAATCTGCTTTCCTCTTCTCCAGCCCATCCTCCCCACACTCCTGCCGGCCTTCTGTCCCTCACCCCACACATACTCTGGGACTCTGCTTTCTCTCGTCACCTGCGTCCCTCTAAAGGCAGATGAACAGCACCGGGGTCAGCCCATACCTCACTGCAACTCTTTTTCCTTTCTGTTCTCTCTCATGTTGAGGCTATAGTTCTCTCCCCATCTTCCAGACTCCCCTCTGCCCCCACCCCTCCCCCATCTCTTTCTTTTCATCCCTCAGAGCAGGCTGATCCTGGGCAGGTGTTTCTCCTGCTACACACCCAAATGAGTGCTCAGGCCACCTGAGAGCTTGTGATCCCAAATATGAGTCCCCAGTGCTGAAGGGTAAGCAGAGAGTGGTGGAGGGGTGTGCAGGAATATGTAGGCATCCTCCGTTAACAGTATACATTGTTGGGGCTGGAGCGATAGCACAGCGGGTAGGGCATTTGCCTTGCATGCGACCAACCCGGGTTCTATTCCCAGCATCCCATATGGTCCCCTGAGCACCGCCAGGAGTAATTCCTGAGTGCAGAGCCAGGAGAAACCCCTGAGCATCGCCGGGTGTGACCCAAAAAGGAAAAAAAAAACAACAACAACAGTATACATTGTCAACCATAGTGCCTAAACTAAAATTTTAAAAAATCTGTGTCTCTTCCGAGCGTTCCGGTAAGCCACGCAAGCTGAAGAATGCTCTGGACCCCAGAGCGGGCCAGCAACACTGTAGGCCAAAAGGAAGAGGTATAGCCAGCATGCCTTCTCCAGATGGAGCCCCGGCAACACTGAGCAGCAACTAACACGGCTCCGGGATGCGGGACTGGGACATCTCCAGACTGCGGGGAGGGGCACTGGAGTGGGGTGGCGCCAGCCCAACCTCCAGGCCGCCCCGGCCACCGGAAGTCATGCACCATCTTGCCGCATTCAACAGGGAAGAATCCAGGCGTTCCGGTAAACCACGCAGGCCGGAGAATGCTCCAGACCCCAAACCGGGCCGGCAACACTGGGGAGCCAGATGGAGGAGGTACAGCCAGCACGCCTTCTCCAGATGGAGCCCCGGCGACACTGAGCAGCAACTAACACGGCTCCAGGATGCGGGACTGGGACATCTCCAAACTGCCCATCCTCTAATGCGGCCGCACGACCTTTCCTGAGAAATGAAAACATACAATCTATTGATGCCATCCAGCATGTCTGACTGTTGGAAGAAAACCTCCAAATAATCATAGTGAGATTCCTGTTGGAAATTGAATGTAATCAAAGTAGGAAAGAGTAAAGTGGAAATTGTCTGCCACACAGGCAGAGGGGGAGTGGGAGGGGGGTATGCAGGGGTTTGGTGGTGGATAAAATATGAAAACTTTGTAACTGTATTTCACAGTGATTCAATAAAAAATAATTTTAAAAAATCTGTGTCTCCAATTCAGGCCACCCTGTCTGGGTTCTACACAGCCAGTGGCTTCTAGGAAGTCACTACAGGGATACCCCTGGGCATGCTACATTCCACCTACCCCTGTCTTCAAGTATCCCCTTTGACCACAGATGTTATTCAGGGATCTTAGTTTCAAATACCAGGACAGCTGGAGCCAAAAGGAAGATAGTTATGGAGCTCACCAAGTGGAGTGGGGTCCTGGGAGACTGGACAGGGGTCCCCGCTGCAATGTCCAGATCCACCCCACACAATTGCTGAAAGGAAGCACAGCCCAGAGCCAGAGCATCCCTGCCACCAGCCCCCACAGAGGTACCAAAGGTACCTAAGGAAGTCTGTCTGCCACCAGTGGGGGTCATATGCTTGCACCTTCCCTCTGCAAGGACCCTGGGGAATAAGTGCGCTGTGACTAGAATGCCACAGGCTTGTCCACAGATTGAACCATAAGCACAGCACCTTGTCTTGCACAGTCAAAAATGTGCACAGAGCATCCAGGGTCCCCAAGCCGTAACCCTGGTGGCATCTGCCGTGGGTCTGATGAAGACAGCATTTGTAGACTCCCTGCATTAGACTTGATTCTGATGACTGATAGATTTAAGAATCCTGTCCAGCGCTGACAGACAGAGACGAATAAAGTAAAGGGAATAGGAGAAGTTTATTGGGGTGCGCTCCTGGATGGAACTCTACAAATCTCTAATGAGACTAGGGTACAGCTGCACCCTGGGAGAGACTATGGGGGCTTTTAAGTTGTCCTGGGCCGGGGGTGAGAAGGGAGGGGAACAAAGACCAGTGGAACCGGTGTGCTTGGTCTGGCCTGTTATCTATAGGGGATGGATATGAAGAAGCACGGAATGCAGCCTGGTGGCTTCCTGTCACCAGGTGGGTCTTAAGTCCTGTCTTTCGAGCTGGGGGCAGGGTGATCTTTGATTCCCTGAATGTCACTATTTCATCAGCCGGCTGCATTTGGTCCCAAGCAAACCTCATGACAACAAAGACAAGAAAGTGCAACTGTGAAGATAAATATGAGAAAATACATCCACAGCACTGCACTGAAACAACACTGATGATAGACATCATCTGTTTACAAGGAAACGAGCTGATTCACAGCCCTTCACAGTTCTACCCTGTGGAGCTCCGGGTCTGAAGCCACCGGAAACGTGCCTGTGTTCAGGGCAGCTTGGGGGCACGGTGCCCGCTGACCCATTCCAGCTCTTGGCACCCTCCGAAGCCCAGCCTGCAGTTTTCAGCTCTGACTCCCCATCATTCACTGCTCACCCCTCTCAGCCTCTCCTCCTTTCTGCCCTCACAGCTGCCTCACTGGCTCCCTCCTTCCCTTCCACACATCCCAGAAAGGTGATCCTCACTTCTTGGAGCTCAAAAGTTCTTGAAGGAATCCTCCCTGACCTCAGGAGAAAGCCAGAGTGCCTGTGTCTGTTCTGCTCAGTCCCCCAGCTACTGCCCCACCCAGACTCATCTTCCAGCCACACACAAGGTGCTCCTGGGCTCCGTGCTCTGTCCACACCCGTCATCTCTCATGCACTGGACCCTTCCTCTCAGCCAGCTGTGTCCAGATGCTTAAGATGGCAGGAAACTCAACTAGTTATCTCACCTCTCTGAACCTCAGTTTTCTCTTCTGAAAAAGAAAATAATGTAACCCTCCTAGCGGTGATGGGGCAGCAGTCAGGGACATGGCCTGCAGGAGCAGGGACTTGAGTATGAACCCTGTCACTGAGCAATTTCTCCTACGAGAGAGAGAGAGAGAGAGAGAGAGAGAGAGAGAGAGAGAGAGAGAGAGAGAAGATGGCTGCGTGGAGATGAGGATAGACTGAGGGATGGAGGAGCCGGGGATGCAGGAGGAGGCCAGGCAAGGTGAGCCCCCTAGAATCTCTGAGGGAGCCCCGCTCTGCCCACACCTGGTTCAGACCTGGTTCAGTCTCCAGTACTGTGAGAGTGCTCCTTATGGTGTGCTCAGGGCTTACTCTGTGCTCTGTGCTCAGGGGTCTATTCTGGTAGGACCTGGGAAATCTAGCCCCAGTGAGCTGAGTGCAAGGCCAGGGCTTCACCAGCTGCTCTATATCTCTGGCTTTGATGCAGAGCCTTCAGTCAGTTGCTACAGATGAAGCAAGTGCTGATGCTGCTTGAGAGAGGTTTTTCTTTTGGGGGAAGGGGAGCACCACCCCAGCAGTGCTCTGGGCTCACTCCTTCCTCTGCACTTAGGCTCACTCCTTGTGGTTCTCAGGGGACCTTATGTGGTGCCAGAGATTGAACCTGGGTCGGCCGCATTCAAGACAAGTGCATTACCTACAGTGCTATCTCTCTGGCCTCTGCATTTTTATTCTTTTAACCCACCAAGTTTGTGGCAAGTTGAGTATCCAGAGGGAGTAGTATGAACACTCCAAAAACACCATTTCTCTCATCCCATCTGGCTTAAGTTCCACACAGCACACCCCTGGTCTGGGGACAGAGGAGGGACCAGCCGAGCACAACAAACCCCATTTCCTCCACAAACATGAGAAGGATTCTTTGAAGGCAAGACTTCACTACAGACATTACTCCAGGAAGCAATTGGGCTGCCCAGATGTTCCAGAACAAATAAATCCCGGGGACCACAGATAAACAGCTTGTTGAACAGCTTCTGCGCTCAGGATAGGACAGAAAGATGACTTGTCATTTATCTTAGTTTGCTGAATACACTCTCAGGACTTGCAACTTGTATTTATGTATACATTTTCTTCTTTCTTTTATTTGCTTTTGTTTCGTGACCACAGCTGGTTATGCTCAGGGCTTACTCCAGTGCTCAGTGCTCAGGGGATTGTGTGAGGTGCTGGTGATCAAACCCAGGTCGGTCATACGTACAAGGCAAAATCAAGTGCCTTAACCCATTGTACTAACTCTCCAGCCTCTGGTGTTTGCTTTTTCTTTTCTTTTCTCTTTTGGTTTTATTTTGGAGCCACATCCAGCAATGTTCAGTGCTGACTCTTGACCCTGTCTGTGCTCAGGGGACTTTATGGAGAGCCAGTGGTGGAACCCGGTCCACTGCATGCAAGGCAAGAACCCTGCCCTGCCCACTGCACTATCTCTCAGGCCCCTTGTTTATTTCTTAACATCAACTTACCTAAAGCCTTTTATTTCTTGTGAGAATCTATTCCCTGTGGCCTATGATGATCTTTTTTTTTTAATTTAAATTTTATTGAATCACCATGTGGAGGGTTACATAGTTCTCAGGATTATGTCAGTTATACAGTACTCAAACACCCTTCCCTTCACCCGTGCCCATATTCCATCACCAACCACCCCATTATACCTCCCGCCCCCTCCCGCCCCCCCAGTCCCCGCCCTTGTAAGTGATAAGTTTCACTTCGTTTACGCTTTATCTTGGTTACAGTCCATGTTTCAACACATAACTCACTATTGTTGCTAGGGTTTCCCCCCCAAAAAGAAAAGACAGTCCCACTGTCAAGGAAGCATTTGATGGCTCTCCATTGCTGAGAATGTAGAGATATTAAGTCCCGCTGTTTGTTACATAACTTTTCTATTTTTTTCCTCCCTCGTCCCGCGCCACCGAGATCACGCCTGTTTAGTAATCACCACGCTGCCTGACAAAGGGAAAACAAACCAAAAAAGATGGTTATTTCTCGTCATCAGCTGGCGTGGGGCTCTGGCTTAGTTGATAGTCTGGTAGAATGTCTGCAAGCAGTTTCTGAAACCAAAAGTAATACGCTGGTATCGGCCCCGGCTCGAGATTCCACCAGCGTCCCGCTGTTCCAAGTACATAATAATTTATTCCCTTGTATCCCATTCCCACGCCACCAGGTCCGTGTCAGCTTAATGGACATCATACTATGGTTAACGCCACGCCGCGTTTCTTCCCGAGAAAGAAGGATATTTCTTCTCAGCCGGCGTGGGGATATGGCTTAGTTCAGTCTATAGAGATGGCTACCACTTTGGTAGCCTTCAATATTTCAGCAAAAGACTTACTATTCTTGTTAGGATTTCCCACCAAAGTCCGACCCGTTAAAAGGGAACCATTTCATATTGGTGATGATTAAATGACAATAGGTTGCGCAGCCATGGCAGTGGCCTCGCGGCTTTGAATTTCTGTATAAAGTCCAGGGAAAGTACAGCCAGAAATTACATGTCACTACAAACTTTAACCCTATTATGGTCCCCCCAAAGTCCAACCCATTACAAAGGAACCATTTCATATTGCTGATGATTAGATGACATTAGGCTGCTGCGGCCGCGCGGTTTTGGGTTTCTATATAAAGTCCAGGGAAAATTCTGCCTAAAATTCTATCGCTACAATCTTTTACCCTTCAACAAAAAACTTAGTACTATTGTTTGGAGTTTCCCCCCACGTTAAGCCCTGCCAAAAAGGAACATTTACATGTTGCTGACAATCAAGAGATATTAGGTTGCGCGGCTGCGGTTTTGGATTTCTATATGGAGTCCAGGGAAAATTCTTCTGGTAATTGTATCACTCGCTGGCAGCGCCTGGGCCAGAAGCTCCGAGCACACAGTTTGGAGGCATTTTGGGGGCGCCGCTCATGTCCAAAATGGTTCAGTTGCCTCCGGGGTCGATCTCACGCAGGGCCGCAAAGGAGCGTCCCCACATGGCTCTGTGCTTAAATGTCGGCCGGCACAGGGCGGATCCGGAAGTCCCGCCCATCGGCTTTCCCGGACTTCCTGCATAGTCTAAAAACCGGCTATTGCCTCGCTGCATTCAAAAAGAAAGAGTTGAGAGAGAAAAGACCATACCCTGCCGGCAGCGCCTGGGCCAGAAGCTCCGAGCACACAGTTTGGAGGCATTTTGGGGGCGCCGCTCGTGTCCAAAGTGGTTCAGTTGCCTCCGGGGTCGATCTCGCTCGGGGCCGGAAAGGCAGCCTCTGATGATCCTGACTGAGCTCCCCCAGCACAATTCCTAGGCATCTCCGCAAAGACTGAAGAGACTCAGGCCTTAGCTGCTCTCTTGCATCATTGCTCAGAGCAACACCACACCTGACTGGCAGAGAGGAGTTCAGAAGATCCCACTTAGGAGAACGTGCAGCTCTCCAGCTCCACTGCTAGAAGATTCCATTTTGCATTTTGAGGTAACTCCCTGACTCTCAGAGCAGGAGCTGTGCCCAGAGAAAATACACAGTGATCCAGAGACACACAGCTGGACAGTGGAAGAGCCCAGACTCCCAGCCTAGGTGTTGAAGAAGAGGGAGACAGTGAGGCCTAGAATGAGAAGGCATCTGCCACGGTGTGAGGCCGAAGTGCTAGTACAGTGGGGAGGGCTTTTGTCTTGCATGCAGCCAACCAGGATTCGATCCCCAGCATCTCGTACAGTCCCCGAGTACTGCCAGGAGTGATTCCTGAGTGCAGAGCCAGGAGAAACACCTGAACATCGCTGGGCATGACCCAGAAAGCCAAAAGGCAAAACAGAACATAATCTGCCATAGTGTATGGGGCTTCCAGAGCAACCCAATGAACAGCCACTGAGTGTTCAACAACTAAGCAGCTTCTCTGGCTCATGGCAGCTGACACTTTAGGGTAAAGTAAGCAGCTGAACAAGCTCCTAGAACTGCTGCATGGGCTGCTCAGCTTCTGGTTACCCTCTACCAGCAGTCTCCTATCAGGACATCCCTGAAGCCCCTGTACCCCACTCTGAACTTTCCCACTTCACCTGTCCTCGCATCTCCCTCAGATCACAGTTAATAGATAGGGGCATACCACAGCAACGCTGTTCTCAGTGGTCTTACCTCTCCGTCCTTTCCAAGGCTGAAGATCAGATGAAGAAGATGATGATGATGTTTGTGTATGTGTAACAGAGACAGACACAGAGAGACGGGCAGAGGCAGCATCTGTGTCTTTATTCCAGTGCCAGGTTAGCGAGACACACGATATGCACCTCATATGTTTGTGTTTGCCAGTGAAAACCTGGGTTCCTGGGCCCAGCTCCCTGATTTTCTGAGACTTTGATAAGAGGCTGGAGTCAGCACCCACTGCTGTTCCCTTTAACACAGTGTATCCCCAGCTCGTGTCCCACCACAGTGTTGAGCCAGAACCGTAGGACCGCCAGCCCTCTGTGCTGACAGGCTCTGTCTCTGCAGGGCCATTTCCCCCCATGGGTGGCCTCAAGGCCTCCTCTGCCCTGTGGGAGCTCAGCTGCCCAGTGTAGAGTAAATTCCAACCTTGCCTCAGGGGCCCCACCAGCAGAGAGGATGGGGAAACCTACCCCCACCAGTGAGAGCTTTGAGACAACCCAACCCCCATCCCAGAGACCCTTTTCAAGACACTCCCCCTTCCCCACTCCTCCTCTAATTCTCCAGACCCACCTGCCTAATAAACCACCTCAGGCCCTGCTCCCTACCTCTCAGCACCTTGGAACCCCATTTTCCTTTAAAGAGGATAAGATTTCAGATGTGGGGCCTCAGGACCTTTCCAGAACACAGAAGGGAGACTTCCTGTGGCTGCCTCCGTCCTCCCTACCACCACCACCAGCAGCCAGGATGGCAGCTCTTACATATTGGGGTTTCATGTCAACGCATGTTGAGCACCCCCAGGTTACTTACTGGTCTTAAATGCTCCCTCCCAGTCCTGGAGAGGTCCCAGAAAGAAGCACAGAAGCCCCCAGCCAGCCTACGCTAGTGCTGAGCCATAACCCCTGCCCTCCTCTGAGACCGACTTGTAGGACCCATTCTCTAGTCCTTTGCCTGTCTCCTCCTGCTGCAGCCAGCACACACTCTTGACTGGGCAGAGCCTGTACATTTCTGCACATCCCTGCCTGGGATGGATTGCTTCTTCCCGTTAGAGTAGTTAGAGTATCCCCCAAGCACCAGCAACCCCTCTGGTTCATTAAATCTTCATCCCCCTATAACTGTCATCGAGCAGAGCAGCCATGTCTTTGAAGTGTCTGTGTCTGCAATGGCCCCCTACTGTGTTGCTAATGACAGAGCCAGACATGCTGAGAGACCAGCAGAGGCCTTCAGCAGTCACCTCCCTCCTAATTACCCCTCATCCCCATCCCCCAAGTTCCCAGAGTTGGAAGAGAAAGGAGGGCAATTGCAAAAGCCAGCAACAAGGAAACTTGTAGAGTGCAGCTGGGCCTGCACCCTGCTCTAAGTGTAGGGAGCTATTGCTCTCCCTGGGCCAAGTCACAGCAGTGCTCCAGGAGAGAGGCAGGACTTCCGGCCTGCTCCCGCTTGGCAACATTCACACAGGCTTCTTTCTAGGCATAGCTGGGATTTGAGTCAGAGCACTAGATCAGGAGGAGTCTGGAGGAGCAAAGCCTGCAGTGCTGAAGGAAGGGGTCGGTTTTCTGCCTGCATGAGCCAGACTAAGGTCATAGTCTGAAATCTCAGACTGGGAGACCGGGAAGTCATCCAGCACCATTGTTCATCTTTGTCGAGGCAGGAGACCCTGCGCCAGGTTCTGCTGATCCAGAAGCATGGCAGGGACTCCTGATCTAGGCTGCAGGCCTCCACCTCCCAGGGGATCCCCTGAGTTCAGTACCAGGGGCCCAACTTCCTCTCCTGACTCCTTCTGAGACTCTGCCTAGCCACTCAGCACTCCAGGAGAGCACCCAAATGCCAGTGGCACCCTCTCCTGAACCCAAGCATCTTTCCCCAGCTTCTGGCCTTGTAGGAATGCCTTGTAGAAAAGACAACACCCCAGCCATATCAGGAACAGCACACTGACATGTTGGGAAGAAGCTATTGCCGTGTCAAAAACAAATGGGACTTCTAAACAGTTTTCAAGGTGTATTGAGAGGCTGGAGCAATATTACAGTGGGTGGTATGTTTGCCTTGCATACGGCCAACCCAGGTTCAATCCCCAGCACTCCATATGGTTCCCTGAGTATTGTAGGGAGTGATTCTTGAGCACAGAACCAGAATCAATCCTCAAACTGCTAGATGTGGCCCCCTAAACAAAAACAAAATATATGAAACTATTTTGACCAGAACTCACCATCGGAAGTAAATGATGTGAGCTGGGAAGACAGCACAGAGGGCTAGAGAGCATGCCAAGCCACACAAGGGCCCTGGTTTTGATCCCTGGTACCAAATGACTCTCTGGGTGAGCACTGGCATGGGTATTCCTGGTCTCCCTCAGCGTTGCTTGGAAGCCCTCTCCTTCCCCATCCCCCACCACCTCACAAAAGACAAAGAAGCAAAAGACAGCACCCCAGTTCAAGCATGAATATATTGAATTAAATAAATTGAGATGCAGAAGTGGGAAACCAGAGGCAGGACTTTTGAGTGACCCACCCTACGAGCTGGGAAAAGAGGAATAGGTTGTAAATCATGAAGGTACAAGAACAGAACAGGTGAAAAAACCAACCGGGCTGATTGAGCAGGAACAGAGCACATCCCGAAACAAACAGCAACCATCTATATGGAACCTGAAACTGATTGTATTAATCACTGATTGTACATCTATGTACATGTTACCTACCATTATGTATGTTAGATGGAAAATATTTTTCTAGAAATAATGTGGCCTGCATCTAAACTATAAGAGCTCCTTGTGAGCTGCCTTTTAGGCTCAGCCCGTTTCGGCAATAGCCAGGCCAACTCTATATGCGTCAATAAACGTGGGCCTCCCTCTTATCTTCAAGTGCCGCCTGTTTCTTGGTTAGATTTCTGTTACAGTGTGGTTGTATAAAGTTGAAAGGAAGGCTTTTGCAGTAATCCTTATCCCCTGCAATGCACTCAGATCTTTTCTAGCCTCCTTTGTCTGTTTCATCTTTTAATAACTGCCAGTTATTCTCTAAGTCAGGGATCAACAATCTTTTTTCTGTAGAGGGCCAGAGAGTAAATATTTCAGGCTTTGAGAGCATATGGCATCTCAACCACCATTACTGTGGGAAAACTGTCTAGGGGATAGGAGATCTAAAGGGGTGCAGGGTCCTAATGAAGCCTTATTCACAAAGTGGGGTGAGCTAATATAGACCAGAGAGAAACTAAAGCTGATTTAATGCCCATGAATGAGTTTCAATCTGAAGGTTTGAAAAACACAGCTCTAGGCGACCTTTTCCCTACACCTTTCCTTCTAACAAAAACCAGGTTTTGTTCGGCAAAGATTCTTGCTTCATCTAGCACAACCCCAATGCCTATGTACTGCTACCTAGTCAACAGAATAATATCCTCTGTCCTGGCTGGATCCTCCTCAGTTGACTCACCACATTGTCATTCACCTTAGAACTATTCTTGCTCCAGAATAACAAAGTAGGCAAATTCCCCACACCCCCGCACCCCCCACCCACAAGTGGGCACTGTCATCCTAAAGCAAAGGACTTTCCCTCCGTGCTTGGTTTCCTTCTCAGCTGGATCAACGACTTCCCTGGACCATAGGGAGGCTGGAGGGTCGGGCTTATCAGAGAAGAGCTGATGCTGGGAATAAAAAAGCAGGGCCAACATGATAGTACAGTGAATAGGGTGTTTGCCTTGTACGCGGCTGATGCTGGTTCTATCCATATGGTACTGCTGGTTGTGGCCCAAAACCGAGAGAGAGAGAGAGAGAGAGAGAGAGAGAGAGAGAGAGAGAGAGAGATTAAAAGAGCTAAATAGGGAGAAGACAGAAGACTCTGGACTCTTGATATGAATGACCTCATGTTAATATAATCACAACAGTGTGAACCACCAGTGGCTCACTTGAATGTGATTTAATGAACACAGATTACAGTGCACCACTGTAAGTAAGCCATGTTAAGTTGGTTGTTGCAGCCAAAAGCATTACTGGCTCAGATGCTGCACATCAATAAAGCTTTGACCTTGTCAAGAGGCAAAACCTGGGATTTCTATCTAAGCTTCGAGGGGAAGCACAATCCCCTCAACCAGTTTCAAGTTCCTGCTTCAAACTGCCATCCAGCCCATGCTTCCAACTACTCTGCCACTGTCCTTTCTCCAGGGCCTTCCTGCATTTCAGGCTCTGCACACAACATTCTCCTCTTACTCAAACATGTGAGAAGAGCAGGGTGACTCATTCTGAAGTCAGGTTCAAGTAAGTCACTTTAGGTTTTATTATATAAATGGGCTCTCTTTGAACTTCAGTGAAGGAAAGACTCATGCAGTAGGACATTTATATTTGGATGCTGAGGGGCCAGAGAGACAGTACAGCACATAGGGCATTTGCCTTATATGTGGCCAACCCAGGTTTGATCCCTGGCATCCCTTATGGTCCCCCAAGCATTGCCAGGACTAATTCCTGAGTGCAGAGCAAGGAGTAACCCCTGAATATCATTGCCAGGTATGACCCAAAAACCTCCCTTTCCCCAAAAAAATAGTAAAAACATTTACAGGGTAGAGCCAAAATGGTCAAATGAGAAACTGTGTTGATCTTCTCCTTCAATCAGAACAAACACACCTCAAAACTTAGATTGACCTCAGTATTAGCCTGGTTCCCCCATAAACAAAACTCTCCGAGCAAGAGACAGAAGGAAGGATCCAAGGGCTGGGGAAACAGTTTAAAGGCAGAAGTGCATGCGAGGCATGAACTATGCCTTACGACAGCAACACTTGGTCCCCTAAACACCTCTGAATGCGGCCCTGGCGGCTTCCAACACCATTGAACCCAAGTAGCATGGTATCAAGGGCCTGAGCTAATTATTGAATGTCCCCCACAACCAGGCTAAGTATTACCAGCAGTAGCTTCTGGGCACCCTGAGCACTGCTTTGAGAGCCACCCACCCAAAAAGAGACATATTGAGCACAGAAAGATGCCCCTACTAAAGAGAGAGAGAGAGAGAGAGAGAGAGAGAGAGAGAGAGAGAGAGAGAGAGAGAAAAGAGGCCACTTACTACGGCAAACCAAGCAGCAATTAAGAAAAGTTTTGGGGCCAGGGAGGGCACTTGCCTTGCATACTGCTGACCCAGATTCAATCCCTGGCACCCCATATGGACCCCTGAGCCCCACCAGGAATGACCCCTGAGCACAGAGCCAGGAGTAAGTTCTGAACATTGCTAGGTATGGCTCAAAAACAAACAAAAAAATTAAAAATAAAAAAATTAAGTGAAGGGTCTCTGAAAGGACTCAAACCAGGGTCACTATACGATCCAAGGGCATGGTCCAGCAGAGTGGGACCAGGGACAGAATCAGCATGACCTGAAAAGAGGAACCCCTGAGCCCTTGCTTCAAACTGCCCTACCCAGAGGTTTGATGAGGGCAGGTTAGGAAGAGGCAGGAGTGCTTCCATCAGAAAGTGATAGGACGGGCCAGAGAGACAGTACAGGATGTAAGGCACTTGCCTTGCATGTGACTGTGTTGGCCATCATCCTGGCTTAAGTCTCTGGCATCACACATGGTGCCCCTCAGGTCACCCCTGAGCACAGAGCCCTTAGCACTACTGATATGGCCCAAAAAATAAAAGAAAAAAAGAAAAGACAATAAAATGGTAGGACATGGACCGGGGAGATAGTCCCAGTGATAAGAGCATATGCCTAGCCTGTGCCAGGCCCTGAGTTGTATTCCCAGCACCACAGAGCCCGACCCCACGCCCAGCATTGTTAGGTGTGGCCACAGGCCTGCAGCCACTGGAGTGGCCACACTCTCCAGCACCACTTTTTTAGGAAGGAAGGAAGGAAGGAAGGAAGGAAGGAAGGAAGGAAGGAAGGAAGGAAGGAAGGAAGGAAGGAAGGAAAGAAGGAAGGGAGGGAAGGAGGAAAGAAGGAGGAAGGAGGGAGGGAGGGAAGGAAGGAAAGAAGGAAGGGAAGGAGGAAGGGAGGGAGGGAGGGAGGAAGGAAGGAAGGAAGGAAGGAAGGAAGGAAGGAAGGAAGGAAGGAAGGAAGGAAGGAAGGAAGGAAGGAAGGAAGGAAGGAAGGAAAGAAGGAAGGAAGGAAGGAGGAAGGAGGGAGGGAGGGAGGGAGGGAGGGAAGGAAGGAAGGAAGGAAGGAAGGAAGGAAGGAAGGAAGGAAGGAAGGAAGGAAGGAAGGAAGGAAGGAAGGAAGGAAGGAAGGAAGGAGAGTGGTAGGAATATATAAAGGCTTCTTAGCTTCTCCTTTTGGGGCCGTACTCAGTGGTGCTCAGGGCTTACTCCTGGCTATGTGTTCAGAGATCACTCCTGGAGGTGCTCAGGGAAGCCATATGTGGTGCTGGGGATCAAATCTGGGTCAGCCAACTGCAAGGCAAATGCCTTAATCCCTACACTATCTCTCCAGCCCATTAGCTTCTCCTTAACCTAACTTCTATCTCATGCTACCTCCAGTGCTCCCAGATATCTTCTATTATTTTTGAAACAAAGACTTCAACAAAACAGAGGCCTTTAAAATTTTTTAAATTTATTTTTTAAATTGAATCACAGTGAGATGCACAGTTACAGAGTTGTTCATGATTGGGTTTCAGTCATAATGTTCCAACACCCTTCCCTTCACCAATGTACATTACCCACCACCAAAGTCCCCAGTTTCTCTCCTACCCACCCCTACCTCTAAGTCAGGCACTTTTCTTCTCCTCTCTCTCAATCTGTCTGTCTCTGTCTCTGTCTGTCTGCCTGTCTGTCTTTCTCTCTCTCTCAAAACAGAGGCCTTCTAGTAAGTATTTCATACAACAGCACTAGACATATAGCTCCTACCTGTAAGTGCAAGCCAGTTCGGGAGAGTGTCAGTGCCGAGGCCAACGCTGATGGATGGAGATAGAAATGGGTTAAGGCTGTGTCTGAAGCCACCTCTGCATGGGTGAAGGTGCAGCATCTGCCTTGAAAACAGGGCGAGAAATGTTGGCGATCAATCAGGCATGCCATTTCTCACTGGGGGACTCTACCCACTGACTTCGTTATATATGAATGAGGCAGCAACCACAGACTCAAGGTCTCCAAAGTGTTGACTTCTGGGGGAGGCCCCCAGTATGTTTTTGCTCGAGTGGGAACCAGTAACGTCTCCACTGTGAGACTTGTTACTGTTTTTCAAATATGCCATGGGTAGCTTGCCAGGCTCTGCCGTGCAGGCGAGATACTCGTGGTAGCTTGCCAGGCTCTCCAAGAGGGGTGGAGGAATTGAACCTGGGTCAGCTGCGTGCAAGGCAAATGCCCTACCTGCTGTGAAATCTCTCCAGCCCATCAGTTCTATAAGTTCTTGAAATTAACTATTTTTTTCATTTTTCTTTTTCTTTTTTAAAAAAAACTTTTCAAAAATTACCCTGGGAAGGCAAAAACCTTTCTGCTGAAAAATAAAGAGAAGAAAAAAAAAGAAACAAGAAAAAAAGAGAAAACGAAAAAAAAGAAAAGAAAAGAAAAAAAAAGAAATAAAAAAAATTAAAAAAAACCCTTTCTGCTGAGGTGACAGTCCTTTCGAGGGATATCACCCTGCACTGGTCTGGGTAGAGGCTATGCCACAGACACTCAGGCTCAGAGGAGGTCTCCCAAACTGAGAAACACTCTTCGTTCTGTTCTTGGTTAGCATTTACCTTTGCAAAATGACTCTTTCAGCTTGGATCAAAATCAGACCTACCATGTCCTTAAGATGTCAAGCTCTGGTCTCAAGGTCAGTGGTTCTCACCATGGCCACGCAAGCCCACTCTGAGAATTCTTTCCCATAGGTGAGTGCCTGGCCCCCTTAGGAAACAGAATGCGGTGCTGACCATCCTCCACACAAACCCCTCTGTTCTCTCCCTCCTTTTCTCCACCTCTTCCTCTCTCTCTCTCTTTGAAGATAGTTTTTCCTGATTCAAGTTGGCACATTTAAAGTGGGTATTACCTAAGGGCAATAGAGATAGGGCAAGGAGGATCGCTCCGTGGTTTGGAAGTCTGCCTCATGTGCTAGGGGAAAAGGGAGTTGGGATGGAGAAGAGATCACTAAGTCAATGGTGGTTGGAGGGATTGTTTGGGATAGAAGATGTGTGCTGAAAGTAGACTAAGGGGGGCTGGAGAGATAGCACAGTGGGTAGGACATTTGCCTTGCACATGGCCAACCCAAGTTCAAATCTCAGCATCCCATATGGTCCCCCGAGCACCTCCAGGAGTAATTCCCGAGTGCATGATTCAGGAGTAATCCCTGTGAATCACCGAGTGTGACCCAAAAAGCAAAAAAAAAAAAAAAAGTAGACTAAGGACCAGACATGATAGCCTCTCAGCATCTGTATTGCAAACCATAATGTCTAAAAGTAGAGAGACAGAGTAAGAAGGAAGGTGCCTGCCACAAAAGCAGGAGGTAGAATGGGGTGGGGGTGGCGGGACGGGTACTGGGAACATTGGTGGTGGAAAATGTGCACTGGTGGAAAGATGGGTGTTCAGTCATTGTATGACTGAAACTCAATCATGAAATCTTTGTAACTTTATCTTACGGTGATTCAATTAAAAATTTTAAAATAAATAAATCATGTGAGTACGTATCACTTGCAAAGCAAGCCCCTCAGACATAAGCCAGCTTGTTTGGTGGGAAATTTCAGTGTACTTCTGGGATGCAGCCCAGTGCACCCATGGAGTATAGGGGTCTGGACACAGACAAAAACAAAATTGGGCATAAACTTCCTTGGATGAACATGGTGCTGGAGGCCGTTGATTGACGTGGGGCAATGTTCACATTTATTGGTAAATAGTGGAACTGGGAATCAAACAAAATGTACAATGACATTCTATTTGGGGACGTAGGGGTGTGCATGCCCAGAAAAATATGGAAAGAGAAGGGAATTGTGGTGTTAAAAGTTTCATTTGTTTGCTTTTGTTTTTTCGGTCACACCAGTGGTGCTCAAGGCTTACTCCTGTCTCTGTGTTCAAGGATCACCCCTGACAGGGCTCGGGGACCACATGGGGTTCCAGGGATCAATCCTGGGCTGCCACATGCAAGGAAAACTCCCTACCCACTGTGTACAATTGCTTGGCCCTTCAAGTGTCAACATTTTATCTCAGCAAGGAGGACTTGTTAATGAATTTGGGTGGGGCTAGATTTGTCTTAATGATTCTTTTATCTTCTATGTTTCTGTTTTCTCAATTTTCTGCTTGAACATTATCTTCTTTTTAGTACAAAATGAAGTACATGTTACTCAAGGATAATTATCAAAGGAAAGAGAAAAATATGAAAAAGAACATGAGGGTTGGGATTATTTAGAGTAGTTCTCGGATCTTTTGTTCCTTTTAGCCGGTGCTCTTAGACAAATTACTTCTTCTCCCTGGGCCTATCTCTGTTTCTGCTCCCTAAACCACCTAAATAATACATGCTTGAAATAGAGAAGGCAGGTCTGTTGCTTTTTTGTGGCAGTTGCTTATTATTGTCAGGGTAAGTAGGCTTAGTAGCAAATGGTGTGGTATAAGGGAGATGGTTTGGATTTTCTCTGCTGAGACTGGGATTCTGGAGAGGTCTTACTGCAGCCTGGGGGACTCCAGAAAATGGTATCGTTGGGATGCCACACTTGCCACCCAAATGCCCACTGTGCCTCCAACCTGGCGTGGGGGACAAGGAAAACCAAAGGCTCTGGGATGGTCACCAGCCAGGGTTCAGCCCCAATCTGTGGCCATGATTAATGGGACCTGGCACTCAAGGGTCTGGAAGACTGTCTTCAAACAGGGCCCAGCACGTTCTTTTTGAAATACCGGGTACGTGCTTTCCCCTTTGGTATGGGTTATAAGGGAGACAGGCAGTCACAGCTGGGCGGGAAGAGACAGAAAGTTGGGTTCACCTGCAAGTTAGTGAGATCCCCAGTGGAGCAGTGTCTGAGCCCCCATGGAAGTGGGGACGCCAGACAGGGCTGAGCATGGCTCCGAAGGTCTTTGGGGACATTACAAGCATGGAAAAAATTGTGGCCAGACCCTCAGCAGCACAGCAAAGCCTGCCAAAAGGAACAGCGGGGGCTCCAGGCTGCACGTAAATCTCTCTCCAAAGCACTTTTGTTAATTCCAGCAAGCACTCCCTGGAGCTCCTCTCTGGGCACACAATTTCATCTTCTTAATGAATCATCCTGAATCCCACCGTCCTCAGAAAAACAAGAAGAACAGCCAGAATTTGTCAAAAAATTAATTGAAAACAGCAATGAGAGCCGAGGAATACATAATAAGACAATATTTTGCTCCTCTCTCAAAGGCAGACTTGGATGTGGGTCCTTGGCTCTGGGGTTTGGGGAGGAGGCTGTCCTGCCACCCGCAAATAACAGCTGTTCCCTGTCCAGTCAAGCGACACAATAACACGTTCTGACCCAGGATCTGGGGCCCAGACGTTACTTGGCATCTAGAATGGTTCTTCCAAGAAAAGACAGAAAAAAGAACCTCTATATTACATGTACATGAAAAGGGCTCTTCTACTTATACATCATGAACTTTCATTTGTGTGTTTGCTCTGAGAAATGCCCTTCTTGTGTGGAAGACCAGTTCAAACTGAGATCCTGGCATTTGAGGGCTGCAAGAACCATCACCAGCTTCCCACAGAAGCACAAAGCAGCCAGGATGAGGTGAGAGGTTTGGTTCTGTAATGGAGTTTTCTAAACTTAGTAAACATACTGGCCCTGTTTTACAAAAAATGAAAACACGCAGCAGTTCCCCAGAAGCCTACTCTTTTGGTGGTGGTGGTGGGAGGTGGGCATTTGGGGCCATACCTGGTGCTGCTCAAGGCTTACTCCTGGCTCTGTGCTTAGAGACTATTCCTGGCGCTGCTCAGGGGACCATATTCAGAGGTGGGGATTGAACGTGGCCATGTGCAAAGCAAATGCCTTACTCCTGTACTATCTCCAGCCCCAATCTACCTTTTAAAATGAATGAACAGTACCTCCAGTTCCACCGAAGGCAACTATTGCTGTCCCCCACCCTACCCCCAGTGTTCTAGCTACACTGCATAGTGGTCTCGTCCATTTTGGGCAATAATGGGTGAGAATATGGAGCCCTGGGAATTCACAGAAGCCATCCCTGATCCTGGACAGAAGGAAAACAAGTTTGATGCTCCCAACATCTTCTGCCATGCTTGTTCTTTCTTCGGTTCTATTCGTCAAAGGGTAAGGAGGCCAAGATCAATCCCCTCAAGGGACTGGTGGGGAAAATAAGGTTGTAAATGCCTCTGATGTTAAATAAATTTTATAGGAATCATCTAAAACCTGGAACCAAGGCCAAGAGGGGCCAGCAGTGCTCCCAGCGTCACTCAGTCATTGTTTCACAAGCCCACCCAAGGATTGCTTAATGACTGAGGCCATGAAGCTCTGACGCTTTCTTGGGAACTGAGGCCTAAACCCTGTGAAGTTACAGGCTGACTTAATAGATGTTGTCCAGTGAAATACAATTTCTATCCAATAAAAAAGATCACATCAAAGAATCTTTTTTAATCATCCTGTAACATTACCCTGGCTTTTTTTGTATTCTTAATTGCAGTAAAACACACATAACATAAAATTTTGGCCACAGAGCCATTTTTAAATGTACAGTTTGATGTCATTAAGTACATTCACAATGTTGTACAGTCATTCGACCATCCTTCCTCTGAACTCTCTCTTGCATAACTAAATTCTATATCCACTAAACAATGACTTTTCATTTGTCCTCTTCCAGCTTCTGGGAGCTTCCTGTTCTAAATGAACTTCACTATCCTAGGAAACTCATATAAGTGAAATCATATAGCATCTAACTTTGTGACTTTGTCACTTCATGTGATGTTCTTAAAGTTCATTCACATTTATGTGAATACGAATTACTTCATGCTTTAAGGCAGGCAATGGTAATATTCCATTGTCTCTCTACCCACATTCCCTTCTCTAGCCATCCATCAATGGTGTTTCAGTTCCTTCCACCTCAGCTGCTTGTGAACAATGCTGCTATAAACACGTCAGTTCTTTTGCATTATACTCAGAAATGGAATTTCTGGATTATAAAATAATATATTTTCAAACTGAAGAGTTCATATAGCAGGCAAAGAGCTGAACTTGCATTGAATTGAATTGATCCCAGCTCAATTCCCAGCACCGCATATGGTTTCCTGAGCACTGCAGGGGTCAGACCTGCAAAATAGCCTTCTCAGTGCTGCTAAATGTGACACAAGAAGAAAAAATATTTTTTTTCTTTTTTGAGGAACTACTATACAATTTTCTACAACAGTGACATTTTGCATTCTTAACTACAGTGTATAAAACTTCTTTCTCCAGAACTTCACCAAATGGTGTTATTCTTTGTCTTTTGGATCCTATTAGATACGAGGAGATAAATGAGTATAGTCTTGATTTGCGTTATTTCCCTAATGATTGGTGGTGCTGAGTATTTTTTCATGTGCTTACAGGGCTTTGGTACACTTTGCAGATTTTTTCAAATCCTCTGCTGATTTTTAAAATTATGTGTGGAATCACTGCAAAACTTATGCCTCTGGCTGGCTCCATTGTCTTGGGATCAAGCCTCACCCATAAATGAACCTGTTGAAAATTCAGGTATGTGGGGCTGGAGCAATAACACGCAGCCAACCTGGGTTCAATTCCCAGCATCCCATATGGTCCCCTGAGCACTGCCAGGGGTAATTCCTGAGTGCAAAACCAGGAGTAACCCCTGTGCATCACCAGGTGTGACCCTTAAGGAAAAAAATTCAGGTATGTGAGGTTTTTGTGACAAATCTCCAGGTTTTCTCAGAGTTGAGATGTGCTTCCTCCCCCCAATCTGCCTATACTTTTGAAAGCCCCAGCAGTAACATCCATACCTCAAAGCCACTAACCAGTTAAAAATTTGACTCCAACTGTATACCACCCAGCTAAAAATTCTGAACTTCCTGGGGTACGTGCCCACTTTTGCAGCCATGCAACATCTCCATTCTGCAGCACTGATAATCCAGTCATACCACCTATATTGGATGGGATGTAATATAGAAGGCAACAAGTCTCGACCAACCAAATAGTAAGACAGAATGCTTAACCTGTAACAACATTTTAGTAATCCCTCAAACAAGGATTTAATGTCTTCATGATGAAATATAACAATTTATACTAATTTTCTTCTAAGAAAATATTTTTTATTATTCTGTTAGCAATTTATTTATAACAAGCAATATATAAATAAATTATTGTGGGCCTTCTATGAAAGTAGGCTGAGGGATGGTTGGGAAAATTGGAGATAATGGTACAAGGAAAGTAATAATGGTGTTGGAACTGGTGTTGGAATATTGAATGCCTGTAACAACTCATCATGAATAACTTTGAAAACCACAGTGTTTATATAAAGTGTACATAAGTAGGCCTTAGCTATTTCATGTAAATCCAAAATATATTAGAACAGAATTTCTTTAAAAGTTTTATTATTAAAGACAGGTAAGTCATGATTATTGCCATAATGAGATCCAAATATAAAATAAAATTTAATGCAATATACTTTAGATTCCAGAGTTGAGAACTTACTTATGGAAAGAGAATAAGCATTTTATTATGTTTTATTAAAGGGTTTGTTTTCCTTATTGACATCGGTTTAAAGCATAGAACAATGACAAATTGGCTCTTACTGATGTATTTTCTGAGTATTCTATTTGCCATTTAAAAAATTTTTGTTGGAACAAATAATATAAAATAAATTTGTTATGTATTGAAAAGAATAGGTTGGGGATAAGAGGGAAAATGAGGATACTGGTTGGGGCTGGAATGATAGCACAGCAGGGAGGGCATTTGCCTTGCCGACCCATGTTCAATTCCCAGCATCCCATATGGCCCCCTGAGCACCTCCAGGAGTAACTCTTGAGTGCAGAGCCAGGAGTAACCCCTGTGCATCGCCAGGTGTGACCCAAAAAGCAAAAAAAAAAACCTCATAAAATATAGTAAAACAAACAATAGAACAAGAGGCTGGGGGTTTAGCTCAGTGGTAAAACACTTGCCTAACATATCTCATTAAAAAAAATCAAATGAGACCAAACTTATAAAAGAAAAATTTTATGCCTTAAGAGAACAAAGCCTAAAGACTGTTAAAGAGAGTTGGATTTCCATAATGTGACTTACATAAAACCAGAAGTTACCTGAGAAACTTTGCTGGTTTCCAGAGGCAAGTAAGAAGTGACCAGGCCAGCCAGCTCACACAGTGATACTCATCTATTAGCAGATACATGTTTGGCAAGTGTTTACTCTCATTCCATGGGCTGTCTTTTCTCTGTGTTGACTGTTTTGGTATGCAAGTTTTTATTTTTTTCTATAGCACATTTTATGTATTTTTCCCTTTGTTGCTTGTGTGTTTGGTGTTATATCCAAGAAACCATGGACAAATACAGTATCATGAAACATTTCCTTGGGTTTTCTTCTGAGTTTTATAGATTTAACTCAATAAATTTAGGTTTTTGATCCACTTTGAATTAAATTTTGTATACGGTATATAACTTTAACTATCCATGTGGGTAGCTAGTCCTTAGTCCATCTGTTGAAAAGATTGTCTTTTCCCACTTTGAATAGTTGTGGTACCCTTGTCAAAAATCGTATGAGGGGCTGGAGCGATAGCACAGCGGGTAGGGCGTTTGCCTTGCACGCGGCCGACCCGGGTTCGAATCCCAGCATCCCATATGGTCCCCTGAGCATGGCCAGGGGTGATTCCTGAGTGCAGAGCCAGGAGTAACCCCTGTGCATCACCAGGTGTGACCCAAAAAGCAAAAAAAATAAAAATAAAAATAAAGTTGTTAAAAAAAAATCGTATGAGAAGGAGTTAGAGAGATTATACAGTGGGGAGAGCACTTGCCTTACATGAAGCCAACCCAGGTTCAATCCCCGGCATCATATATTGTCCCCTGAGCACCACCAGGAGTGTTCCGGAGTGATTCCTGAGTGCAGAACCAAAAGTAACCCCTGAGTATTGCCATTTGTGGCCAAACAAAACAAACAAAAAATAATGTGAGGAGGAACTAGAGAGATAATATAGTGGGGAGGGGACTTGCCTTACATGCAGCCAACCCAGGTTCAATCCCTGGCATCACATACTGTCCCCTGAGTTTATTATCTGACCCCTGGGTCACCAATCTCCGGTAACCCAAGGGCCAGATAATCTCCTCATTGGCCACCCTCCAGAACTCATGGCTGCTTCTCCCGGAAGGGAGCATAAAATGTGGCCCCCATAACCATGCCACCGGACTCCGAACCAGGGGTGTCCCAGAGTGGGGGAGTGAGAGCCCTCCCCGCCACAAGGGACCCAGCTCTGGCAGCTGACCTCCACTACTCCACCACTGCCATGCTCCAGGCCGCTTTCCATACTCTCGGGCCAAGCCTCACGTATGAGTGAACATATTCCTGGACACATCATATGACACTCCCTACTCATTTTTCATAAAATCATAGAGGGATATGTATATAGTCTGGCAAGCTACTGAGTATCCCGCCCGCAGTGAAGAGCCTGGCAAGCTCCTCATGGCGTATTTGATATGCCAAATACAGTAACAATAACAGGTCTTATTCCCCTGACCCTGAAAGAGCCTCCAATCATTGGGAAAGATGAGTAAGGAGAGGGCTGCTAAAATCTCAGGGCTGGGACGAATGGAAACGTTACTGGCACCCTCTCAAGTAAATTGATGAATAGTGGGATGACAGTGACAGTGACAGATGTGAAGACAAAATTTTTGTTTGCTCTGTTTGTTTTTGTATGTCTCCCAGACATTAGCCTGGGAGCCCCAATGAGTTAGTCAGAGATGGTTGAGTCAATTAGGGATGTCGCACTGGAGTGGAATCCGCAAATCATAGCAGACTAACAGATCACAAACAGTACTCTATTAACAAAATTTTACTCCAATATTTCCTCTCAGTGTGTGTGTGTGTGTGCGCGCGTGTGTGCATGTGGTCCGGAGGATCGAACTTCAGTCTCCTGCATGACAGCATGAGCTTTACCACTGAGCCACATCCCACCCCCTCAGTGTTACCATCTAGAGGCTTATAAGTCCTCAAAATGTTAGTCCGACCAGCTTTACCATCTTACTGGCTTTCTCATTCATGCTTTGACCACTCCATATTTCACAAGAGCCCAGTTCTGACATGTTGAACACAAAGCTGTAACTACAGGGAAAGAGCCTGGGGACTTCCAGTGGGGACACACTCCTCTCTAAGAAGGTGGGGGTGGGGAATTTCAAACACCTTTGACCTTGGAGATCAGCCTCCTGGTTAACAAGGGAACCCTGGGCAGGTAGAAGCCCCGTGCATGCAGGCAACATGCTTTACCTCCTGCTCTCTTGCCCTGGTGAGTTTATCTTGGCTCTCATCTACCAGCCACTGCATGGGAGGAAGGCTGCTTGGTCTGTCGCATCACCCCCACCCCACAGGTCCTTGCCACAGCTCCTGGCCAGCCCAATGCCTCCTGCACATCACCCTCTCCCCCACCCCCCACAAAAGGCTCCATGAGCCTTTCCAGCTGCCTCTCGAAGGCAGCCTTCACTGTGGGAGAATTGCATGTTCTGGCTGTCTCGCTCCCGCCACATGAGGCATCCATGAAATATCTCCCTGACAGACTAGAAAGGTTACGGGCATCAATCACGGGCAGGGAGCACAAACAGGGCCCAGACCAGCTGCCGCCTCTGTCAGATGGCAAATGGCATCAATTCAGAAACTTCCTTCTGACTCAGAGGGAGAGGCCCACAGTGGCCTTGGCCTCAGTTCTGGGTGTTCACAGCCCAGGCCCCTGGTGAGACGCATGTCCCAGGGTCCCTTTCCTGCTCTCAGCACTGCTGCCCTTGCTGAGGGACGGCAGGGTCAGAGTTTCACGCAGGGACTTGTTTTCCAAGAACCTCTCAGGTCCCCATTCAGAGGTGCCCGAGACACTTGAGGACAATAATGATGATGATGATGATGATGATGATGATGATGATGATGATGATGATTTTGGTTTTGAGGTCATACCCAGTGGGGCTCAGGGCTTCCTCCTGTCTCTGCGTGGCACTCAGACGCGACCATATGGGGTGCCAGGGATCAAACCCAGGTCAGCCTCAGGTGTGGCAAGCGCCCTCCCTGCTGACTTCTACACTTGATTGCTTTTAAGCAACATCACCACAAGCCAAGGACCTGTGGTAACTGTTCCAGGGGCATCAGGAATAACAATGAAAGGAAAGAAAAGGGAGAGGGATTGAAATGAACACATGAATGAAAATGAAATAGAAATTCACTTGAGGTGGGTGGTTGTAGGTATTTTCCCACAGGAGACTCGCCACCATCTCTAGGACCAAATCCCATTCTCAGGCCCCACCAAGTCCCACCACACCCACTGTACATAAGTCATCTGCAGTCCATTTCTGCTGTTCTAGAAGGAACTGGCCTGTCCCAACAGCTGCCAGTGCTCTCTCTTGGGTCTTTGAACCCCAAACACACAGCCTAAGCAATTTCTTGGGCTCACAGCTTTCTCACTGTGGCTGAATCTTCTGCATGTCCTGGTCTCTGTCTGTCTGTCTGAAGCACTGGGCAGACCTCTCCTCCCTCCACTGGTAATTCCTCCACAGCCTGAACCCCAAAACTCATCGGTACAGTACATGACTACTCGCTATGGACACCCTGGTCTTCACTGGACACAACCCTCCCCCCCACAAACCTCAGCCTCCAGAAGCCCCAGCCCCTTTTCCACTGTAACTGCTATCACTTGTATCACTTGTCATCCCGTTGCTCGCTGATTTGCTCGAGCGGGCGCCAGTAACATCTCCATTTGTCCCTGTCACATGCTAGTGTAGCCCAATGGCGTCTGCTCACTCCAGGAACATAAAAACCTCAAACCGTTCATTCAGGGTCTTGAGGAAGAAGTTCGACCATCTCGTAGGTGGGCGGTCAGGCATTCTTTTGACGTTCCGTGGAATTCAGTCGGTAACAGCTCTAGTCCAGTGGTCGTCTCCAAATCGCATTACGTGTCCAGCCCATCTGATTTTCAACGCCTTGGCAAACAAGATACCATCCCTGATTCTCGATTGTTGACAGAGGTCAGAACTCCGGATTCCTTCTCTCACTTGAGTGAAACGTGATACTCCAAGCATAGCTCTTTCAATTCCTCTTTGGGAGACCTGAATAGGGTTCTCATCCTGTTTTCATAGGGCCCAGGTCTCCGAGGCATATGTTAGTGCAGGAAGAACAGTGGAGTCGAAAAGATGTGCCTGGAGCCAGAGGTTCTTCGTCCTCTTAACAACTTCTTCGATGCTCTTTAAGGCGTTCCACGCTGCTCTCTTCCTCCTGCACAGCTCAGGTGCCAGGTCATTCATCATGTTGAGTTCTCGACCTAGGTACACATAACTGCTGCATTTGGAGATGTTCGTTCCATTGAGAGCAAATGGAATGTCAGGATCTATTCCATTTCTCATGCACATTGTGTTCGTGAGATTCAACTGCAGTCTGACCTTTCCACACTCACGATTGAAGTCGGCCAGCATTCATGCCACTTGGTTAAAGTTTAGTGTTATTAGAGCCATGTTATCAGTGAAGCAGAGGTGGTGTAGTTGCCAACTATCTATCTTCACTCCCATTCCTTCCCATTCCAGTCGTCACATGACGTTCTCAAGGGTGCCACTGAAGAGTTTCGGTGAAATGGTATCGCCCTGCCGAATCCCTCTCTTAACACTGATGATCACTTCCTTGTAGAATGGTGAGATCCTGGTGTGAATCCGTAATACAGCTCATGGAGGACTCTGATGTACTGAGTTTGAATGCCCTGTTTGGCTAGGGCTTTGATGACCGCTTCAGTCTCAACAGAATCAAGGGCCTTCTTTAAATTGATGAACGTTAGACAGAGCGGCATCTTGAACTCTCTCGAAACCTCAATGAGCTTGATCATTGTGTCGATATGGTCTATCATGCTGAATTCTTTTCGGAACCCGGCTCGCTCGCCTTGTTGTCCTTCGTCTAGTGTTCTGCCAATCCTATTCAGGATGACTCGAGTGAACAACCTGTAGATGACGGACAACAGGCAGATCAGGCGATAGTTGCCGATGTTGTGGATGTCTCCCTTCTTGTACAACAGAACAGTCCTGCTGGTTTTCCACTGGGACAGAACCTTGCATTCAGACAGGTAGCATGTGAAGAGCTGGGCCAGTGTATTGATGAGTTCTGGTTGCAGATTCTTTAGGTGTTCAGGTCTGACCTTGTCTGAACCAGGTGCTGTACGCTTCTTTACCGATGAAATGGCATGTCAGATTTTGGAAGGGAGAATGCTGGGAATGACATATCCATCCTATGGAATTTGGTATGTGGGCAGGTGTATGTGGCTATCAAAGAGATCCGAGTAGAAGTCGTGGATAACCTTCTCCATTGCCCTTCTAGAAGATGTGATAGATCCATCAGGAAACATCCCTAGGGGTCCCCTGGGGACTGACCAAGAAAAAAGAGAGTAGAGCACCAAGAAGGCCCAGGGTCTTCTAGCAGGGCTGGGGGGTGCTACTGTACAGGTTGAAAAGCATCACACATGTGCATGCCAGGGTCAGGTGTGGGGTGGGCCATGAACCCCACCTGTACGTTCCCCTTCACCCACGCTCAGGCCTCCTGCCTCCTGCCTCTCTTGTGCTTCTCCTCAGTGACTGGCATTTGACCCAGCTGCCCAGGCCAGCCCAGCACCTCACCCCCACCTCCAAAACCTCCAACCCTTTGTTCATCCCACAGGAGGTTTTAAAACGGGTCACTCAAATTCTGTAGCCTGTCTCTGCCCCTGTAAACTGGAGCTATAAGAACTCGCATTAAGGCTGGTCCTGCCTTCCAACACCTGCTCCTCAGCACAGAGGTGGAGGACAGCAGGGAGAAGTGGTTTTCGTCCTGTCTGTGTACCCCTGAAGAGATGACAGAGTCTTCAGGAGATGACCAGCAGGAAAGGAGGCCAGAGTAGGGCCTGCCCTCCCCTCAGATGCTGTCTGCTGATTGATGTCTCTCTGGACTCGAAGAGCAGATTTGTCCTGATTTCATATTCCCTTGTCCAGAGAGTGATGAACTGCTGTCTCTTGAAAGGAATAGTGCTGCTCCCTCCGCCTTGAAAGATGGGCTGATCTTTCTCTGACTTCCCCATCGGCGATCGAAAGAGCAATGAGCCCTAAGTCTCCTTGTCTCAAACTCCCTCCTTGGGGACAGAAAGCGAATGGCTCAGAATTAATGTGGCAGCTAATTTACTGTGTAGCATCTGAGGGCTTGGGACAAGGCAGCCCTTCCCTGGTCACTTTATAGGACTGGCTGGCTGGCCATGTGGTCCCTGACTGAGACTGTGGGCCTTGGTGAGGTTGGTGGGTGGGGTGTGTGTGGGGATGTGGTCATCTGCCATTAAGACTAAAGAGAGGGCCAGAGAGATAAAACAGTGGGCCAGACATTTGTCTTGCACATGCTGACCTGGGTTGATCCTTGGCCCCACGGAAGGTCCCTCAGGTACCACCAGGAGTGATCCCCAAGTGCAGAGCCAGGAGTGAGTCCTAAGACCTGCCAAGTGCGGTCGAAAACCAAAGCCAAAATGAAAACAAGACAGAAGAAGTGATTGACATCTCAGAGAGCGGCTGGTCCCGCCTCCCAAGACCACTGGCACTTGCAACTTCTCGGACTGGGACAGAGGAGCTGGTCCCTGCAGACCTCAGTGACTTCACCCATGAAAGGAACAACCCTCTAGTATGGTCAGGTGTGATACAATCTTACCCCTGTCCTCCCCTCCTCAAAAAAGATGCTTTTCCAAGCAAGACCCTCAAGCTCTGAAAAGACCTTTGTTCACATAAAAAGTGGATTTTTTCCTGAGGTCTTGGGTTCTTAAGAATTATATGCAAGATTTGTATACAAAACTTGAAAGCTTAAGAAGCAAGAGTTTATTTAGAGTTCAAGTATCTGGACTCGTGTCCCTCCCAATGTCCAGGTCTCTCCTTGGCCCATGAAAGACATCACTCACCCTGTCCCTCAATGCCTACCCCCTTCAGTGTCCCTTGCACTTTGCTCACCGCCAGTGTATGATGGCCTGGTCTTGTCCCTCTGCCGTTCTCTATCCTATGTAAGCTCTTCTGGTCTGAAATCTGCAGCTGGAGCCCTGCCACTCTTTTGGACTGTACCCCAGGAGCTGCCTGTTGTTCCAGCTTTCCTCAATATCTGCCCACAGCTCTGTGTGTGTGTGTGTGTGTTGGGGGGGCCAGGGGGAGAGTGAGATCTCCCTGGGCATGAGGCCTGCCTGGTCCTACTGTTCGTCTGGGTATAGGTGAGGGTACAAAGCATATTGCCTGGGGACTGGAGCGATAACACAGTGCATACGGCATTTGCCTTGCATGTGACCGACCCGGGTTCGATTCACAGCATCCCATATGGTCCCCTGAGCACTGCCAGGAGTAAGTCCTGAGTGCATGAGCCAGGAGTAACCCCCTGTGCATCGCTCAGTATGACCCAAAAAGAACAAAAAAAAGAGTATTGCCTTTGTGGGAGCTTCCTTTTATCTGTGGCCATCTCCCACCCCAGCTATCCCAATATCTGTTTTGATTGGACACATTTTCAGTGGAAGAGATTTCAAGTGATTAAATTAACCAGTTCCCAGAGCTCCACCCTTCCACTCACGGTGTCGCCCTGAACTGAGAGTTAGCAGTCTCTTTTTTGTCCTCCTATTCCCTTTCTTGTTTTCTCCCCCACAGAAGCAGCTCTGTCCCCAGAAGCATGGAAGAGACAGATGCTTCCCCTAAGTCCTCTCAGATTCTGGAGCCTGAAGAGTTGTGCCCCCAGGCTGCAGGTGGGGCCAAGCAAGCTGGTTAATACCCGGTTAAGGACCCTGTACTGAAAACGCTCAAAAGATTGTTGGGCTGAGAAGCTTCCCTGCATCTAAGCAAAATACTGTTGGTTGCTGAATTTTTCATCCTCTTTAGCTTCTTTACTGGATCCAGCACCAGCTCCTGAGTGAGGAAACCATGCCTGTTTCACTGTGGCTCCCAGCATTTAATGTGTCACCCTGGGAGTGAAAAATCGACAAAGATGGAACTGCAGAGCCCTGGGGAGCCCCAGCATGAAGCAGACGCTGAGCATCGTGACAGCTTTCCCTACAGGAGCACAAAGCATAACGGCATGCTTCAATTCCAAATAAACTGGCTCCTGCAGAAGAGAGAGCTGGCACCCCTCTCCCCTTCCCCCAGGAGCTGAGCCAGAGCCATGGAAGGGGCTCTGGGCTTCCTACCTCAGTTTTCCCAATGCAAGAATCCTGCTGAAGGAGTCACTTGACACGCTGTAAGCCTTCCCTCTGGTCTGTGTTCTTTCAAAACACGGAGGAAAGGGCTGGAACATAGCTGAAAATTGTTGGAGCTCATGATTTGCATATGTGAGGATAGCTGGGTTTGGCTCCTGAGAATTGCCAGATGTGGTTCTGGTTGCCCCTGACTGAGAGCACCCTCTGGACCTCTGATCATCTCTGGGAGACTCCACCCCAATAAATAAATATAAAACAAAACAGAGAAAGCTGAGCATTTCCTCCTTTGTTGCCTTGGTAATGCCCCCTCCTTTGTTGTTGTAATGACTTGGGGGCTGCTCATGCTTGGTTATGGTGCTTGCACAGTCTGTCAACAGATATGCTCACTGGAGACCCTCACTCTGTTGAGACTCCAGGGGTCCCCAATATCAGAGCCACCAGGACCATGATCTGTACCAGAGCAGCCTGAGGATCAAACAGGACTGATGCTTTAAACCACTAGACCAACCCCAGGACCACCCTCTGTTGCCTTCAGCTTGAGTCAGGTGTCAACTCATCTCTGACCGTGCATTTCTCTACACAAGACTCTAAGTTCAGAGGCGCTGGGGGAAATCCCATGAACATGGGCGCCAGCCATGGGATCTGGCTGGGACATCGGTGTGCTGGGTTTAGTTGCCTGCAGCAGAAACCCAAGACCCATGGGGTCGTAAGCTGCTGTGACACATTCAGGCTGGTGACAGGGACAGGAAGGAGTAGAAGGGGTGTTATCCTCATGTGGGATTTGGTGGTTTGTTCCTGGACACATAGATTGAACTTTGCAGCCTTCCGAATAACCACAAGAGACCTAGTGTCATTTAAAAATGTCCTTCCCTATTCTGCAAGCCAGTATCAGCTTCTGCTGCTTGCAGCGAAAAACCCTGGATGATGCTTAGTTGAGATTTGTCTCAACTATGGGGTGCAAGCTTTGTGTGCAGAAGCCCAAGTTTCCATCTGTCACTACATGCTTCACTACATGCTTTCCCCACACACTGAGCAGGGAATAGCACTGCTGGGTGTGGTCAAACAAAAGCTTGGACTGGCGAGGTAGAACATCTGGTATAGTTCTTTCCTTCAACGTGGTTGATTCAGGTTTGATCCCCAGCACCCCACTTGATTCCCCAAGCACCACCTGGAGTGATCGCTGAGCACATAGTAAGCCCTGAGCACAGCTGAGTGTAACCTGATCATCCCCCCCCAAAAAAAACCCTAAAGACCAAAAGATGTTTCTCTCTTTTTTTTTTAATTTTTTATTGTGGAAAGTTACAAAGTTACAAAGTTTTCAGGTTTAAATCTCAGTTATTGTTTCTCTCTTGAACATCAATTTTTCCCTTTTCCCCCTCTTGTTCTTTTCCAATTCTCATTCCTTACAATTTTAGCAAGGAATCTTTTTTTTTTTTTTTTTTTTTTACGGGGGGCACACCTGGAGGTTCTCAGGACTTATTCCTGGCTCTGAGCTCAGGGATCAGTCCTGGCAGCGCTTAAACTTAGGTTAGCTCTGTGCAAGGCAAGTATACTCTCTTTGGTCCCAACAGTCGAGACACTGTGCTAGAGACTTTACCTGCATTCCTAAGGGGTTCATGGGATTCCTGTCCCCACCATGGGGGAGGTGTCTTCACTGATAGTGAGAAATCATAGACATCTACACTTCAGAGCACTGGCAAGTCTACCCAGGGGTACCCAGATGTTAATAATAGAGCAGCTCTTTTGGATAAAAGTTCCCCTCCACTATCTGGGCTGGAGGGGTGGAAGAATTAGACTGTCTCATCTGTACAACAACCCCTTTTCCAGAGCTGGGACTAGTAGTATCTCACTGTGTTCGCAGATGATGAAACAGACATTTCACCAGCTGGAAAGGGTTTTCCAGGGAAGTGGCAGAGCTTTTGGTCCATGGAATTTACTGTTTGTGAAACCTACCAGTGTAGCTCTGAAACCCATGGTGGGGAGGGGGCCGGGGGCAGCAGTGCTGGGCAGCTGTCCGGCAGACAGTAGAGTGGAGCCAAAGAAGCTGAAAGCCTACATTTGGCTAAAAGCATCAGTGCACAGGGCTGCACAGAGAATGCATTTTAATACAGCTAATTTGTTTTCCATTCATTTTCCAACTCTTATTGCATTTACACAAGTCTAGAGCCAATATATCTTGGCATTAAGGCTGATTTGATGTGTGATGCAGACAGTCTAATTAAGGAGAGGGTATTTTATCTGCTTCTCTAAATTTTCTTTTCTGTGCTCTACAATTTTTTATATGAGGTTGATCTTCTTTTTATTCATAAGGGCTTCTTTCCCATTCGTCATGGCTCCATTAACTGGGCATCTAATGAAGACTTGGATATGGAAGCCTGCCTCTCATTTATCCTCAGGAGCAAAATTATTAAAGCAGCTGGAAAATAGCTTCCTGTGCCAGAACTCCTTTAACCCATCCTGAGTCAGTTCAGATATATTTTGCTTGTGACTTCCAGAACTGGAATTCAACTCTGAACTTCAAGAAACAAGGTCCCACTGCAACTGCTCCCCACGGATCTCACTGTACCCCAGTCCCCAACCCAACCCATTGTCTAGAGAGCCTTGAGCCAGTGTGGCCACAAACTAACTTCCCACAAACTTTTCCATATATCTTCACCAAGCCCCTTTCAGTGACCAGGCTCAGGGATATGGTACTGGACCCGGGCCAATGCCACGACTGTCATCCAAATAAGAAAAAAATCTTAGCCAAGTAGCAAGGCTAAGTAGAACCGGAAGGATTAGCCACTCTCTCCTTTTATCTCTAGAAGTATGACTCTTTCAACCAGTTTTTCTCTTAGTTCAGACTGTCAGGTTACTGTGATATCTCAACAATGACTTGTAGGTTGATGGACACATGAATGACTTTATATCAGTTAACCCAGGATAAAAATCAGTTTAGTCAAATGTTCTTTCATTTAAAGCAGACATTTCCAAGACTGTGGATCACATGAGGCAAGAAGCTTCTGTATTCATCTTCTGAGGTTCAAGGTTTCTGATTTTTTCCCATTGGTTTGATTATTCTCTTTGTTTTGGTTTGGGAGCCACATCAAACCAAAACAGTAGTGCTAGAGACTACTCCTGACTTGGTAGCTCAGGATGATTTCAGTGGTGCTCAAAGGACCACAAGGAGCAAACCCAGTGCTCCAAGCATGCAGAGCGTATGCTCCAGTCCTTTGAGTCCTCTTCCCAGCACTCACTATCTTTGTAATTTTTATACCAGTGGGAAGTGTGAAGAAGCAGATTGTGGGGCTGGGACTGGCTCAAAGGGCTGGGGTGCAGCTTTGCCCAGGGCAGCCTCCAGGCTTAACTCCCAGCACTGAGTGTTCCCCGCCACCCCCAAGGCAGTGTGCCAGGAGAAGCTGCAAAGCATCACTGGGAACCTCCATCCCCACTCCCCAATAACGTGTAATAATCTCATTTGACAGCCCTGGCTGGTCACTGCCGTGGTCTGTGGCAGCCTCTGTCACTTCTTCCCTCTCTGGACAGCTGGTTGTCCCATGTGACTTGGCTCCTGGACTGTGGGCAGCTTGAGGAAACCAATAGCTCCTCACCTGGGCTTCACGTCCCCACTCCCACCATCACCAGCCTAATGGGAGGAAGCAGGAATGGCCCCTCCCCATACTAGAGGAGCCCAGCAGCTGAGGGGTCACAGGGGTTCCCCACCCAGTCTGAGGGCACTCCTCACCAAGGGGCACCCTCCCTCCCAGGGATGCCTTCCTGAGGAGGGTTCTCCGGGCCCTACCTGATCTCTGGTGGCACAGGACTTCCCAGCTGCCTCTGAGCACATTCCTAGCAGGCCTGTGACTTCATGTCCTTGTGTGACCAGGGGCCCTGTAGGCTAGCAGAGCCTTCTGTGCCCAGGGAAGAGCCCGTTGCTCTCTCAGAAATGCACTTCTTAAATGGGTGCCCCTGGAGGAGTCTCTCCCCTTGGGTTCAGCAAGAAGGGTGAGGGTCTCAGCCCAGGGCAGCGAGCTGAACCCCACGCTCTGGTCCCTGCTGCTGTCTCCTGGTCAGGCCATGTGCCAGCAGCATTTTCTGCCCATCCTTCTGGGGAGGTTGCATTCATTTTCAAAAATTTGTTTATGGGGGTGATGAGAAAGAAGGAAACAAAGGTAGCTCAAAGTTAGGATTTCAAAGTTCCAGATTCCCTAAACCACCCAAATCCTTCAGTAATCAACCCCTGAGTTCCTATCCTGCTCCAGTGCTTAGGATGCAGAAATGGAAGAGAGGTTCTTCCTGACATTAAAAACTAAATACTCCAATATATATATATAATTTTTTATTTTTTTAAATTTTTATTTATTTATTTATTTATTTTCTTTTTGGGTCACACCCAGCGATGCTCAGGGGTTACTCCTGGCTTTGCACTCAGGAATTACTCCTGGCGGTGCTTGGGGGACCATATGGGATGCCGGGGATCGAACCCAGGTCGGCCGCGTGCAAGGCAAACGCCCTACCCGCTGTGCTATCTCTCCGGCCCAATATATATATATAATTTTTTAATATTCACATAGCAATTCACACAGTAAGGAATAAGGTCTGGGTCAGGAAGAAAAGCAAAGGGTTAGGAACCATTCAACAATCTACCACAATCGATTGAAAAATAGAGTTGTTTTCAAGTAACAGAAAAAATATATAGATATATAATTAAAATCAATTTCACCTTTTCTACTCTCTTAGTGTCGTTCTCATTCCATTTCAATTGTAGCTGTAGCTCACATTATCTATTGGACTGCACTGCCTTAGGGCATCAGAAAAGTTAAGTCACGGGGCTGGAAAGAAAGTTCAGTAGGTACGGCACTTGCCTTGCATGTGTCTGACTGGGATGCAATTTCTGGCACCTCACATGGTCTTCCTTCAGCCTGCCACCGCCAAGCCAAGCCCCCCTACCCCCAAGCTCTGCCAGGAGAAAACCCTGAGCACCACTAAGTGTAGAAAGAGCGAGTTAAGTCATGTAGCCTAGCAAGTCTTATACCACATGGGGGCGATGCTGCCAAGCTTCACTGGACAGAGCTTTCTCGAGCTTCCAGCTAATTGTCTGTTGCAAGCTGGCTTCGAGTTAATTGGCACAAATTTGATCCAAGTAAGTAATCAGCTTGTGTATTTCCTAGCATTGTTATTGAATAGTTTAAAAGCATTTTCTCTACAATTTAAATGTCCCTTTATGTTGCCACTAAATTAAATGTCCCTAAAGAAGCACCACGTTTCACTGTCAAGGTCAGAGGAGCTTTGTGGCAGGAGCTCTGGTCAGGGTGGGTAGAGAGAGCATGTAAATCTGGTGGTGTGAGTGTTGGTGAGCACTGAGACCCAGGAGTGATGAGAGGAGAAGGAGGTGCAGGGAGCGGGTAGGAGATTGAGGCAAGAGTCTATAGCCACTCTTACATGTAACGAGGTGACTCCAAAGTTAGCAGAGAAGCAGGTGGCTGCTAAAAGCTAGGGGAGAAGCAGGGTGAGACCCTCCAAGGACACAGGGACAGGATGTCCAGAGGGTAATCTGAGTTTAGACTAAGTAGCTATCATATGTTGCTCTTTTCAGCTGTCAAGTAGAATTGTTGCTAACTGTTCAAGGCTGACCTCAAACTTCTAGCTTCTGGACTAGGCTTGCTTGCTTAGTGAGAAGAAAGTCAATTGATGTTGCAAGGTGGGATGTGTGATTAGAATGTATAAAAATTCTGTGCTTTGACTAGGGTTTGGAGCTGTTCCTTGCACTGAGACCCTTGCTCACAGGCTCAGCAGCCCTGCAGGTTAATAAAGGCTTCAATTGGCAAACAAGTGTGTTCGAGACTTCTTGGATAATCTCTCCCCCTGCAACATACACTTGCATCAAAATGCTCCTCATCTGTTCATTGGCACCACCTTTCTGGGGAGTGACTGGTATGTGCTAAAAATAAATGTCCCCCTCCCCAGGCCCCCCCTCGGCTACCCTAAGGAGAGGGCTGGGCCGTGAGCCAAACCCTCCTACAGCCAGGCCAGTGGGTTAGTTGCTAGAGGCAGCCACACAGCAATCTTCCTGGCACCTGAGGGAGGACATGCTTTGCTTGACCAAAAAAGCCAGTAAGAGGGTATCTAAGCAACAGGTACCTAGCCGATGGTCTCTGGGAGAGTTTTCACAAGTTAGGGCATCAATTCAAATTCCCAAGTATTGGCCCAAGTTTGATTCTCAGCACTTCATATTCCTTCCAGCGCCACACCAGATCCTCCAGGTAAGACCCCATACAAAATAACAACAGAACCTAAAGGCCCTGGTGTGTGCCCTGCTCTGTACATAACTGCATGGATCTCCTTTAGGTTAAGGCAGCTCAGGAGGGGTCAGAATAGCACGGCAGATACAGTGCTTGCCTGTCACGCAGTTGACCTGAGTCCAATCCCTGGCACTGTATATGGCCCCCCAAGTCTCACCAGGAGTAATCCCTGAGCACAGAGCTAGAAGCCAGCCCTGAGTACAGCTGGGTATATCCCAAGTATCAAAAGAAAAAGGATTAACAAAAAAAGATAGTTCAGGATACCAAGAGATCAAATCCTACCGAGGAAAACCAGAAACTCCTGTCAGAAATATTGCATTTGTGACATAGCTGATCACAGTTCCTGTCTTCTCTGACACATATACTGCCCTGCAAGAAGATATATAATCAGGAGGCAGGCTTTTTCTGCCTATCTTTGTGCAACTTTCACTGAAAACTTTGGTGATGGTGATGGTGGTGGTGGTGGTGGTGTTGGTGGTGGTGGTGTGTGTGTGTGTGTGCACGCGTGCAGCAGAGGGGGTGGGGACACACCTAGCAATGTCCAGGAGCTACTCTTGGCTCAGTGCTCCGGTGGCTGCTCTTGGAAGTGCTTGGCTGAACAAGTGCTGGAGATCAGATTTCAGCCTCTTGCAGGCAAAATAGTGCTTTGTCCATTGAGCTCTCTCTCTGGCCCTCTGACCTTCATTTTAGTTGATCGGATATAAAACAATCTTAAGAGCCTTTATCTGGCAGAACCACAGACCAATGGAACAGGTCTGTTCCATCCTTACACACACCCTCAAATATATGATCATCTAATCTTTGATGAGGGAGCAAGAAATGTGAAGTGGAGCAAGGAAAGCCTCTTTAACAAATGGTGCTGGAAAAATTGGACAGCTACATGCAAGAAAAATGGGCTATGACCTTAACCTAACACCATGCACAAAAGTCAGATCAAAATAGATTAAAGACCTCAAAATCAGACCAGAATCCATAGGTACATTGAAGAAAAGGTCGGCAAACCCTCCACGACATTGAAGCTAAAGGTATCTTCAAAGATGACATGTCATTGACCAAGCAAGTAGAAACAGAGATAAACAAAGAGGACTATCTTAAAATAAGAAGCTTCTGTACCTCAAAAGAAACAATGACCAGAATACAAAGACAATCTACAGAATGGGAAAGGATATTACCTAATACTCATATGATAAGGGGTTGATATTAAGGATATACAAGGCACTGGTTGAACTCTACAAGAAGAAAACATCCAACGCCATCAGAAAATGGGGTGATGAAATGAACAGAAACTTTCTCAAAGAAGAAATCCAAATGGCCAAAAAGCACATGAAAAATGCTCTTCATCAGTAATCATCAGGAAGATGCAGATCAAACAACAATGAGACATCATCTCACACCATAGATACTGGCCCACACCCAAAAGAACAAAAGCAACCGGTGTTAGCATGGATGTGGGGAGAAAGTGACTCTTTTTTACTACTCATGGAAATGCCGACCAGTTCAGCCCTTTTGGAAAATAGTATGGATGTTTCTCAAAAAATTAGAAATTGAGCTCCCATTTGACCCAGCAATACCACTTCTGGGAATATATCCCGGAGAGGCAAAAAGGTATATTAGAAATGACATCTGCATTTGTATGTTCGTTGTAGCACTGTTTACAATAGCCAGAATCTGGAAAAATCCTGAGTGCCTGAGAACAGATGACTGGTTAAAGAAACTTTGGGACATATCTGTATTATTGTATCACTGTCATCCTGTTGTTCATCAATTTGCTCGAGCAGGTGCCAGTAATGTCTCCATTTGTCCCTGTTGTGTGCTAGTGTAGCTCCATGGCATATTGGGGGCTCTTTCAGGATCAGGGTAATGAGGACCATCATTGTTACTGCTTTGGGCATATTGAGTACGCCATGGGTAGCTTGCCAGGCTCTGTTGTATAGGTGGGATACTCTCGATAGCTTGCTGGGCTCTGAGAGAGACAGAGGCTTTTGGAGCCTCTAATCACCTCTATAGTGTTCCCAATCTACCGAATGTAAGCTTTTGGTCAACTGGTATGTCGTTGGGACATCTATACAATGGAATACTACAATACTCTTAGAAAAGATGAAGTCATGAAATTTGCATATAAGTGGATCAACATCGAGTGTATGATGTTAAGTGCAATGAGTCAGAAAGAGAGGGACGGACATAGAAGGATTGCACTCGTTTGTGGAATATAAAGTAAAAGAATAGGAGACTAATACCCAAGGATAGTAGAGATAAACACCAGGAGGATTGCTCCATGGCCTGGAAACTGGCCTCACATGCTGGGGGAAAAGGCAGCTCAGATGGAGAAGGGACCAAGTAAAGGATGCTTGGAGGGTCTGCTCAGGATGGGAGATGTGTGCTGAAAGTAGACTATAGACCAAACATGATGGCCACTTAATACCTGTATTGCAAACCACAACACCCCAAAGGAGAGCGAGAACAAAAGGGAATGCACCTGCCACAGAGGCAGGGGTGTGTGTGTGTGAGGGGGATGGGTGGTGGTGGATGGGTGGTGGTGGTAGGAGGGATATTGGGAACATTGGTGGTAGAGAATGGGCACTGGTGGAGGGATGAGTATTCAGTCATTGTAAGACTGAAATGTAAGCATGAAAGTTTGTAAGTCTTTAACTGTACCTCATGGTGATACATTAAAAAAGAATTAATTTTTTAAAAGAATTAATTTTTTCATGTTCTCCGCCCAGATGAGATCTGGAGCAGCCACACCCAAAAACGGCTCCTCTGCTCCCTAAAGACTATGATCTTGGAGGTCTACTAACCAATTTTGGCACCCAGCGGCTTCTTATAGAAATGCATCTAGACTGTGAACTGAGCTACAACCCTATGCCTGGGAGGGGAAAGGATTTTCTCTCTCAACCCCTTCTTGCTATGGGGGAGGCAGCAGCGGCAGTAGCAACAGCGACACCCATGTGGTGTCCGTCATCTTCTAGATCCCACTATTCAGAGGTACGAATTTGCAGTGATGGGGCGCGCAGGAGATCATGGGAGGGGGTGTTACTGCACGCTCTCTGCCCAGATGAGATCCGGAGCAATCACACACAAAAACGGCTCCTCTGCTCCTTAAAGACTATGATCTTGGAGGTCTACTAACCAATTTTGGCACCCAGCGGCTTGTTATAGAAATGCATCTAGACTGTGAAATGAGCTAAAATATCAGAAATCCAAAACCTCATATACTCTTCATTCTCAGCAATGGAAAACAAATTATCAAATGATGCCTTTTCAGCAAGGTTGATTGTTGGGGGAAAATTTCAAATAATAATAGTGAATTTTCTATTGAAATATTGAATGTATTCAAAGTAAAGAGAGAATAAAGTGAAGATCATTAGCTACACAGGTGGGGAGGGGGTGGAATGGGGCGTATACTGGGGTTCTTGGTGGTGGAACATGTGCACTGGTGAAGGGATGGGGGTCTGATCATTGAGCGACTGAGAATTTAACCTGAAAGCTTTGTAACTTTTTCCATGGTGATTCAATAAAAAAATTTTTTTTTAAAGAATTAATTTTTTAAATAAAAAAAAGAATGCCTTTATCCTTTGATACTTCCAGTCTAGTCACTAATCATAAGCAACATTTTAAGCTACACAAATATTTAGCTACAAGTATACTCACCGAGAATTTGGAAGCGTCTCTCTCTCTCTCTCTCTCTCTCTCACACACACACACACACACACACACACACACACACACACACACACACACACCTGTAAGCAAATGGAATTAATTAAACTTAGGTAAAGCTGTAACATGGATTATTTTTTCAGTTACCTGAAAGAATGTAATAAATACTTATGATATGGAAATAGACGTTCATGCTCAATGCTGTGAAACAGCCCAGCTACAGATGCCCATGATGTATGTCAACGTTGCTTATAAAAGAAAAACATTGAACGAATAAGTGGGCTAGGGATCTGTCTCAGGACAGGCTCAGTGTGGTACCTATGTCTTGCAAGTGGAGGCTCTAGGCTTTGTTCTTAGCACCACACACAATTTCTTTTAAAAATTAAATGAAACAAGCAAGTAGACATCTGCAAAGACTATCTGCTGGATTTGTCTTCCGCCCTCTCTCCCAGTCTCCCCAGTCCCCCCCCAAAGAACTTAGGTTTCATGTATGCAAAGCTGAGCACCATGTGCAGTGAAAACAAAGCACCGAAAAGACATTCTCCGTAGGATTCGTAGTTTGGACAGAGATTATAGGTGGCGTTCTTTCCTTGTTTTTACAAGTGTGCCCTAACTTGGGGGCGTAGTGGGGGAGTACATCAGGCATGCTCAGGAATTACTCCCAGTTTAGTGCTCCGGGGTCGTCCGAGGAGGTGAGGGGAGCCATCTGCAGTGCCAGAGATGGAATCCAGACCTCCTGCACGCAGAGCATGCGCTCTCACCCCGTCTGTAAACAGTCCCACTAGTCTTCTTCCAAATGGCGCTGGGCTGCTGCCGTGGGAAGCACCCACGTCTTCATTAAAACCCTGACAGCTTCTGAGGGTGGGGGGAGGGTGTGTAACGGTGCTCCACCTGGTCCTGCAAGTCGCTTTGTGCATGTCTTATCCCGCAAGTCCGGCCAGCTTCACTGGTGTCCTGTCCCTCTCCTGTCCCCACCCCAGCGCCTGGATCAGATCCGACCCTGCGTGACCCGCCGATTCCGAGTGGGCAGAGTCCGGATCCAAAGGTTAAAGGGCACTAAGACGGTGAGAGGCGGGAACTCCGGCGGGCGGGGAAAAACCGCGCCGTCGGGATCCGGAGGCGCGCCAGGGTCAGGTCTCGGCGCAAGTCACGAGCGGCCACCCGCACCCTTCTCCCAACTAACTCCCGGGACCAGCAGAAACGCGAAACCGGCTCCGGAAGTTTGTCCCTCTAGAGCCGCCGTCCCGGCCCCCGCCCGCTCGAGTCACGTGACCGCCGAGCACTTGCGGCCTGCTTGGAGGACGGACGCTCGGTTCTGCGGGGTCTTGGGCTGGAGCGGCCGGCGGAGGGCGGCGGGATGGAGTCGACCTTGGAGCAGCACTTGGAGGACACGTGAGTGGTGCGGCATCTCCGGCCTGTCCGCGGGTGGCGGCGGGAGCAGCGTGGGGATTCCGCGCGGCCGCTCGGACGGCCGTAGCCGCTGGTCCGGCCTCAGCGCAGCGGTCCCGCATGACCCGGAATTAAATCCCGCGGCGCTCCGCACCCTTCTTCCGGAAGCGTCTATACTGCCCGGGCCTGGGCCCCCGACATCCTCCGAGCTGAACTGGGTTGTGCCACGGCAGTTTCCGAAAATGGGTTCGTGGGGGCGGGAAGCACCTGCCGTGCGGAGTCGAGCCCTGCGCTGTGGGCGTGCCCGCGGAGATGAAGGGCACCCCGGATGTTTTCCGCACTTAGAGCTCAAAATTGACCAGGAGTAAAGGACGGTGAAACACCGTCGCGGCGCCAGGGCCCGCAGCTTCTCGCGCCCCCTTAAGAGGCCACCTGTGAGCACAGTGTTTCTGCAGTTTTAACTGTTTTTTTTTTTTTTAATTGATTGGTTGGGATTTTGCCCCCATCCCTACCCCGGGGGCGTGGCTTAGGAGACTTCGGGGAGCAAACTCCCGCTCCCCTGAACTGCCTCTTGGCCCCTTCAACAAGTGCTTTAAATGAGTTGGTATGCTACTTCCTGCATTCCTAAGGCGGCCACAAAATCTAGACAGTGCAGTGTTTGCAGTCCCTCAGAATGCTGCTGCCCCTGCCACCATGGTTTCTTTCATCAGAAAGGATTTTTGGCTGCTTAAGTCACTTATCACCTGGGTGTTCACCTATAAAAGCAGTAATGCAAAAAAAAAAAAAAGATGGAGATACACCGATTTAAAGTGCCTAATGTTAAGTAAATGCCTGCTAGTTATTACAAACCAGAATTTCACTTTCTCTCATTCTCTTTATCCCCTTTGGCCCTGACATTAGAATGAAGAATCCCTCCATTGTCGGTGTCCTGTGCACAGACTCACAAGGGCTGAACCTGGGCTGTGAGTATCTGCCCTCAACCCCTGCTGGATCGCACACTTAGTTTTGGGTGTTGGCTGGGAGCCTAGCGCTGTGGTGCCGTTTTCGCCTAACACTTCTCTAGGATTTTCTGGATATTTTTGTGAGAGATGAAATTGTCACTAGATTGTAAGATTAGAAATGGGGATTTTTTGGTTGGAAAATTTATTTTTGTTTGAGGGGCCACACCCAGCTGGGCTCAGGTCTTTACTCTTGGCTCTGCTCAGGGTCCTGGTTGTATGCTGGGGACCATATGGGGTGCCCAGGATTGAACTTGGATCAGCTGCGTTCAAGGCAAGTGCCTTAGCCCCTGTACTATCTTCTGGCCCCTCTGTTGAAATTTTTAAAGATAGAAATGTATCATATCTTGCAGTTTCAACACTATATATCTACACTGTGATCATTTTTTATTATGGTAAAGAAAGATCTGAGATGGTGACTTTAGTTACCATTTATTGATTAGCAATGGGAACAACTGAGGAAACAAGGCTTGACTGTTGTCTGGCTTCCTCTAGGTACCATTTGCTGGCACTGCTAGATTTATAGAGTATATCACCTCATTTTCAACATGACTCTGTTTATTCTAACTTTTGTCTAACTACACCTAACAGTAAGAGAATAGGTAGTAAAAATAGGAGATTTAGACTTATCTGAACATATCTGGATTCGACCCCACTCTCTCCTTTGCTAGCTGAATAAACTTGGACCAGAAAGAATCTTTCTGGGGATTGGAGAGCCAGTACAGAAGTTAAGGCACTTGCATGTGGCTGAGGCTCTGACAGCCAGCTGAATCCATATATATGGCCCCTAGAAGCACTGCCAGGTGTCGCCAAAACAAAGAACCATTCTGAGCCCTGAGCCTGTTTCTTTACAGAGTTACTATTTGGTAATTATAATAAAAAAGAATTGCATCTCTTGAGCTCTTATGTATGCCAGGCACCACTGTAAGTCCTCTCAAATATACTGTCTCAATCAGTATATTTAATCAGTAACCTTACCAACCCTGTGAGGTAAAGACATTGAAGCACATGGGCCAGGGAGATGGCACAATAGGTTGGAGCTCACGCTCAGAATGCAGGAACCCTGAGTTCAGCCTCCAGCAACACAAAGTCAAGATCAGAGCCAAGCACTCGTTGGATGTGGCTCAAAAACCCAGGGGTGGGCGGGGGGGGGGGAATTGAGGCAGTTACTCAACAAATGTTGAGTAACTTGCCTAAAGATACACAGCTGTTAAGGAGTTGAGCTAGGATTTTGAGACTAGCTTTAAAGCTTCTTGCTCAACACATTACAGCTACAGATTACATAATATTTGTAAAATACTTAGCACAAAACCCAGGCATAATAGTTAATAGATAGTAACAATTGCAGGCGAGGAAATAAATCCAGAAAGGTGAATAAAGCATTCAGTGAATTCATCTCAGAACCAGTAAATTAAGAATTCTCAAACTCCTTGTTTTCTTTACTGTAAAAAACTTTAAAGCTCTGGTTGCAGGTAAAAGGTCATTTGTTAACTCTGTTATGTTTTACATATAATCAGTTGGGAGAAAACAGGCAAAAAGTGTTTTGGTTGAGAAGCCTGCTAATCGGTGCTCAGGAGGCCTGGGGGACTGACCATTAGAGCACAGATCTGAGGATTGCTGCTTGCTCAGGGATCTCCAAAGCTGTCCCCAGCTATGCTGTACCCAGGTGCCAGGAATCACAGGCCTGGCATGTGCTCAAAGCTGTGTTAACTCCCAGTCCCCATATAAAAAAATAAAATGTGTATGAACAACAGGACGACAGTGCTATGTGTGTATATTTTGTATGTATACTTTCATACCTCTATTTTTATTTAAGTCATTTTCCAGGTTCGTTAATGGGATGGCTAAAATTCAAGTGTAGAAGCCTAAAAGTAAATTAATTCCTTCCAAGAAATATTCAGAGCCCAAAAGGAAAGTTGCATTTTGTCTAGTTACTGTGTGACCGTGTTACAGGGAATCAGTCATCTCTGACAGGGCAGCAAGTCACCCGGATAACTTCTGGCAGGCCAAGTAGACTTGTGTTAGACATATAGAAGCACATTGTAAACAGTAACTGCTTTTAGTACTTGAACCCCAAGAATGAGTTCCTACCTGCAAGCTCAAACATTTTTGAGTAGCTAATTCAACTGATACTTGAAAAATTTATCCTAGTAGAAATAACTGCTCCCAAATACTCACATATGCTGTCAAGTTGATTTTACAGCTCTTACATACAGACTTTTATATCTTCCAAGGTTGAGCCCAGTAAAAGAAAATCAGATTCCCTGTGAGGAATTAATTAGTATGAACAGGCGTTTCAACTTGCTGATTTTTTTCGTCCATCTTACTTTTGAATCTGCATTTCAGTACCCTTTAGACAAATTTATGACTTGCAGGTTGACTTAAATTACAGCTTGCTTTCATGCTGGGGGTGGTGCTTTGTGCTGGCAATAGGAATAACTTTGGAAATGAAGCTTGAATGATTTTAGAACTGTTGTCTGGCTTTCTCAGTGATGTGACTAGCTGAGTGTCCAGGCAAAATCTTTCATGTCAGCACCCAGTCTGCAAGACACTGCGCTAAACCTTTGTGTGAATACTTCAATAAAAGATACTTCTGTGGCTCTCTACTCATTTCTGCATAGCCAGCCAGCATGTTGTTGTCCCTGTCTTCCAGGCCGTGGGACCCTGTCAGACGAACATGCTGGAGTAATCTCTGTTCTAGCTCAGCAGGCAGCTAAGCTAACCTCGGACCCCACTGATATTCCTGTGGTGTGTCTGGAATCTGATAATGGGTAAGCTGATGTCAACACGTCCTTCTTTTCCTTTTTTTGTTTACTGGGCAGTGCTCTGGGCTTACTCCTAGCTCTGTGGTCAGGGAATAGTCCTGGCGGTGCACAGGAGACCATATGGGATGCAAGGCAAATGCCCTACCAATGTACTGCTGCTCTGCTCTGGTCACATTCCATTCCTCTTTGATGCAGAAAAATTCCAGGGCCAGAAGTGGGAGCCAGAAGGGGAGCTCAATGGGCAGAGCACATGCTTTGCATGTCGGAGCTCTCTTTTCAGCCTCTGGCCCCAAGTACTACCAACTATGGTCCAAAAACCAAAAAAAAGAAAAAAGGAATGGCATTTTCTGGGAGATTTCATTTTTCTGAATAAAATAATCCTCTACAATTGAATAAAATAATCTTTTTATAAAATCAAGACTCCCAAAGAAAGGCTATATGTCATTTTATTAGGTTGTGATTATGGTTGCTTGACAACGTTTCACATACCTAAAATTAGGTCAGCTCTGGTTGTGGGGTGCCTTTGGGGTGGGGGCGGGGAGAAACCAACCTGGTTCTGGCCCCCAAACAAAAACAGTCCTTCGGAGAAGGTTCTCTGCTGCTCAAGAATACAATAATAAACTTGGCTGCTTTTGGGGGGCAGGGGGTGGTGGGAAAGGTGCTACACCTTCAGTACTCAGGGGTCATAGCTCATTGGCACTGTGGTGCTGGTCATCCTGCCGGCAGAGCGTGTGCTTGGCCCTACTGTCCTCGGCTGAAGCGTTTGCGTGCATGTGCTGTGAGAGGCCATGAGCAGGGACTCGAGACCACCAAGGCCAGTTCTGAACTCCCAGTCTCTCCAAAGAGACTACCACAAGCAGAGAAGAGTCTTGTGATAAAATAGTTGTGGGTAAAGCAGGATATAAACCTCTTTACAGTATGATCAGAAGAGAGGAGGCGAAACTGTTGATACAGTGTACGTGCAGAGAAGTGCTTTTGGTCAGCTGTGAGTGACAAGATTATAGGCTTCATTTCAGTTTTGTATTTTATTATTTCCTGCATTTCCTAAATATTTTTGTTATCTTTGTACGTTGTTTTAAACATGGAAAAATGAAGAATATTTAGTTGTGTCCCAAACCAGTTTCTCAGCCTTTTTCTGACTATGGTCTCTCCCCCACCAGTCCTCCTGGTTAACGTGGTTTCCTTCTGTGGCTGCCTTAGAATATTCTGGGGACCCTAAACCAAACAGCACCTTGACCCCTTCCCTTTCAGGAACATCATGATCCAGAAGCACGATGGTATCACTGTGGCCCTGCACAAAATGGCCTCTTGACACCTCCCGTCTGTCTCCAGCCACCTGGCCGAAGGATGGGGGCTTCCCTGTGGAAGAGCCGATCGTGTTCTGAGACCACAGGGCCAGTTCACTTTGTACATAGAACTTTGTTATGTTCAATAAATCTTATTGGAGGAAAGCTTGCATCCTTTCTGGATTCGTTTTTTCTTTTTCTTTTCTTTTTTTTCTGGTGCTGGGATTTTGAATCCAGCACATGAAAGGCAAAAGTGCTCTGCTACCGATCTACACTCCTTGCCCATTTCCAGATTCCTTCGAGTCTTACCGGAGATTCATTTTCTTTCAACATCCCCATCTACTACTCTCTTCTCTTTCAGAAACTTCCTAAAATAACACATACTATCACAAAAGTACCTATAGGTATTTAACATAAAACCCACTCTATCAGAATAGTAGCTATATCAGTATATACTAGGCAGGTACTAAGAACTCATATTCTCACTAACAACACAGTATGATAGTTATGATAGTTCCTTGTGCACTTTACCTGTATGCGGTGTACAGGCATGACTCCCTTGTCTTTTAAGCATTGTCTCAGCCCATGACCAATGGTGACCCTCTTCTAGGATTAAAGCCAGTATGTACCATAATCATTAATCGTGATAGAACAAACAAGCACATAGATGTCTCTGGAGGCACTGGCAGCAGTATTTTTATGTGAACCTGTATTTTGCTTTTGGGGGCCACACTTAGGGGTGTTCAGGACTTACTCCTTAGGGTTTAAGCTCAGGGATCACTCTGGGAGGGCTCAGAGGACCATATGTGGTGTCAGGGATCCAACCTGAGTTAGCCGCATACAAGGCAAGCACTTGACTTGCTGTGTAGTCTCTCCAACCCCCACAAACATATCACTAGATAGTAAAATGAAACATTCTGGACCCAGGGAGATACCTCAAAAGGCTGGAGCATAGGCTTTACCTGCTGGAAGCCCAGATTCCATCACAGACACCATGTGTTCCCCTGAGCACCATCCAATGAGAGCCACAACCAAATAGGAGACTGCTGACAAGCTCCACCATCACTGTATACAAACCCCACAAAGTACCAGCTTTCCAAGTGTGTGTCCCTGGTCACTGCAACAAGGGAAAGGATGGGGGAAATATTTTTGGAGGTTGGGGGCATGTCCAATAGTGCTCAACGGGCTTATGTGTTACTTTGATCTGTGAGGTGGGAAATAAGATGCTGGCAGGTAGGAAAACTACCCTCCGGTACACGTCTAACTGCTCTTTATGAATTCCAGGCCTGGAGCTGGTTCCCGAGCACTGCCAGGAGTTAACTACTGGAAGTGCAGAGCCAGGAGCAAATCTGAGCATTGCCGGCTGTGGCCCCCAAACACAGAAGAATCCCAGGCCATATCCAGTTTGTAGAATGGGGTTTGTAGGGCCGATAAAGCTTAATGAGTTAAGCTGATGCTTTCTTGCTGGAGGCCCAGGTCTGCCCCTAGCCCCTCATGGTCCCTAAGTACCACTGAGAGCTACCCCTGAGCACTGCTCGGTAGGGCTCAGAAACAAAAGAGAACGGAGATGGCAACAAGTGAGAGTCCAAGTTAGTTTTTTGGGGGTTGGGGTTTGAGGTCAGAACCCAGCAGTGCTGGAGAGGCCATGGGTGCCAGAAGTCAAATCTCGGTCTAGCCTCCTACACCATGTCTCCAGCCCCTTTGAGTTCACTCCTACACAGTCCAGTGCTTTTCACTGTGTCCTTCTGGGGCTCTTATTTCCAAGGAGAAAAACTTTCTTTTGCTCTGTTTTGGATTAGGGGAGGAATACCAGTAACCCAGTGGTGCTCAGGGGTCACTCCTGGCTGGGAATCAAACTGGGGTCAGCTGCAAGGGAGGAGTCCTCACTCCCACGCTCTTTCCAGCCCTCCTCTTGCTTTTTGATTAACTTTCCGTACTTAGCCTACAGTAATCAGAACCAACACTGAGTAAGGTTTGGGTTGTTTTCCTGGGACCACACTGGGCAGTACTTAGGGGTATCCTGTAATGGGGTACTTGTGAATCATTCCTGGCAGTCCTTGGGAGATCATTAATCTTATAGGGGACCTCTTCATCTCAAGAGATATTGGCCCCATTTTATGGAGGAAGAAAACAGATTCAGCAAGATAATTAGCTCAAAAGGAGAAAGGGGCAGAAAGGGAGCAGGAGAAAACAATCAGGGAATTGAGTTGTGCGGCTGATGGACAGAAATGGCACCTACTAGAGGGCATCACAGTTGAACTGGATGGACAGCCTAGTGGTTCAGTAGTACACACATCCGGAGGCTTGCTATGTACTGGGGAGGTGCCCAACCTCCCTCCCTGCTGCACTTAAGAGCAAACAATGAGTACTTACCAGGGGCTCCCCAACCGCTATGCACCATTGTGCCACACAGCTCCTGCCCCTTTGCCCACAAGCCCTGCCTGATACAGAGCCTGGCACCTTGAGTGAAGTCAGTTAATGAATGAATATCTGAACCTACTTTCTCATTTACTTCCCCTTCTTCCCTTTGACACTGTTGCTGCCATGGCTACAGGGCTCACACACTTGGTTGTGGTGCGATAGAGAGCACAAGCTTTTCTGTGCAAGATGCTCAGGATCCCAAAGTTCAGTGCTGTGGGGACCAGGCTGGGCATGTGGGGAGGTACAGGGGATCAAACTCTTGGCCTCATGCATGAAAGACTGATGCTGTACTACTGAGCCATATTCCTGGACTCTCGTTCATTCTTAAGAACAGCCTTTGAAGTAGGAGACAGCGCACCCAGGTTTGCTCATAAAACATAAGATCTGAGTTTGGAAAGGGTGCCGGGCTGGAGATGCCTGATGCTCAAGAGCTGGAGCTGGAATCAGATTGTATAAAGGGTTAGCAACACCGCCTTTGTGGGGAATAATTTTGGTGTAGAGGAGGGTTGTTTTATTTGGGGGCCACACTAAGCAGAGTCAGAGGCTACTCCTGCTGGGATGTTGAAGGTTCACTCCTGGCATGCTTGGGGGTCTCTGTGATGCCAGAGACTGACCCAGACCTCCTGAATTCAAAGCATGCTCTTTAGCCTCTGAGCTCTCTCCCTGTCCCCCAGGGTGATTGAGCCACAGGGCACTCTGACCTCTGGCTAAATATTATTTGGATGACCAGAATGACATTACTGGGTGGAAGGGGCATTTTAATCAGCAGCCAGGATAAAACTGTCTCTCCAATTGTCTAGGTCTCACTGAATTCCTTGAAAGCAGGAACAGAATATGAATAAGGAAAGATTCTTCCTTTATGTGACTGTCTCTGAGCTGGGACACCCTGCATTCAGCCTTCACTCATCCTAGCACCTTCAGTATGAGCATTTGGGAGGCAACCCCAGAATCTGTGATCCAGCTCCTCATAGGATCAGGTCACTATCTCCATCCCATCCACTCTGCTTCTCTGAAAACCCCAGCTAATACAACACCCCAGGTTTGATGATTCACCAGGATGATGCACAGGATCCAGTGTGGAATTTTACTCATGCAATTCACTATGGTGAACGGATACAAAGCAGAATCAGCAAAGGGAAGAAAGGCCAAAGCCAGAAGAGCAGAGTACATGCTTCCCCAAATCCTTTATCCGAGTCAAACAGGATGTACTTTATCCCTGTGGCAGGGGTGGTGGAAGTTGGATAATGACGCCCACCAAGGGCTCATAAGATTCGGTGCCCAAAGGGATTTTTACTGAGGAAGACAGTAGCTGTCTCCCTAGAGTTTACTCAAAGTCCAGATTTGCAGAAGAAAAGCAAGAGTTCAGCATAAGCCACTTTTTTTTTGGGGGGGGGGATAATTTATGCACAGTGGTCTGCTCGTTTTTCAGGGGGAATGTGCAACCCTCGGGAAATCTAAACTCCCAGATGTCAAGTAGAAGGCAGCCTTGTTAGTGTGAATGAGGATATGAAAAGGTTCGACTGAAAATAAGATCTCTGCATTCTACATGGAAGTGCTGTATTATACTCTAAGTCCCCAAGGGCTTGTCTGGCAGTGGAGCGAAGGGAGTAGTGGTGACTTAGGAAATCATATTATATTCTTAGACAGATTTAAGAACAGGAGTTAGATCAGAAGTGGAGGGAATTATGTTTATGAAGTTGCTTGAGTAACAGATGTTAAAGTGCGTTGTTTTTTTTTTTTCCTGTTGTCATTTTCCATTTGTTTTTTGGTTCGAGGGGCCACACCTGGTGATGCTCAGGACTTATACATGGCTTTGTGCTCTGTGATCACTCCTGGCTCAGAGGCCCATATGAGATACTGGGGATCAAACATGGGTCAGACACGGCATGTAAAGCAAATGCCCTACCTGCTGCACTATCTCTCCGGCCCCAAAAGAATCACTCACTCTTGATGTTAGAAGGTCCAACCTGATCCTTGGCATAGGAATATTTATTCTTTTTCCTGTCCCACAAATAGAATCCAGGGCCTCACAGACATGTGTTCTATGGCTCAGCCATAGCCTCGATACCCTGTTTTGTCTTGGGGAGGAGGGGGAGCAGTGAACACCTGAAAGTGCTCAAAGGTCAGCTCTCTTTGGGGTTTTCTCCTACTGAAGGTTCATTTAAGCTGTACCCCATCACTGAATCAGCTTTTCCACCCTCACACCCTAGAGCCTCTTCCCAAACCCAAACCACTGTGTTGTCCTGCTAGCACTTTAACCCAAAGTAGCCATGTTCAGTTTATTCAAAAGGAACATGCATAAATATGTACAGATCTTCCAGATAAAATATGAAAAAATACATTTTGGCCTCAAAAAATACACTTTGGTTTAAAAACCTGGAATGTTGGTGCTGGAGAGATGAAAGGCAATTTCCTGTTGACTTAAAAAATTTTTTATTATGTTTTTGATGTGGAAGGTGGAGCAGAGGAAGGAAATGGAATAAGAAAGTTGAATTATTTCAGTAGTTTTCCAGGAAGTTCAATTGTAATCAACTCCAAAATTCAAGAAGAAAATCAAGTTTTGTTAAAATTTCTCTATCCACCTTTCATGGGAGGTATGGGGGAGCAGATAATCCAGTATAAAGCCATTAAAATGAGGACTGGGGAAAGGGTTCAGACTCCACTGAACTAACCTGAATCTTCCATCACTATAGGTGACAAAAGTGCTAAACTTCTTCTGGGCTTGGTTTCAGAAATATAAACATCTCATCCCCACTGAGCAAACTGCATGTTTTCTCCAATAAAAGAAGGATAGCCAACCCCAGGGAGATGGCTCTCAGGGCCAGTGGGTCCCACCTTGCCTGCAGATGGTTTCCTTTGGTACTGCAGGGAACCCTAAGCACCCCAGGCAGTGACCTCTGAGCACTGTATCAGGAGTGGCCCCACAATTCGAGGAACCACAGAGGCAGAGGTACCTGGATTCTGTGTCCCAACCCCTGTCTCGAGCACAGGGAAACTGAGACACACTCAGTATATATATATATATATATATATATATATGTATATATATATATATATTTTTTTTTTCAGTTTATCTGAGCAAAAATCAATCCACCTGGGGCAGAATGAAACCAAAAATGGTTGGGGCCAGAGCAATAGGACAGTGGGTAGGGCATCTGCCTTGCACAAGGCCAACCCTGGTTCAATTCCTGGCATTCCATATAGTCCCTGAGTGCTGCCAGAAGTAACCCCTGAGCAAAGCTGGGTATGACCCAAAAGACAAAACCAAAACCAAACTCTGAAGTGGTTAAGAGTGCTCAGCTAAAGGAAGGTGGGGGACTCTGTGTGTGTGTGTGTGTGTGTGTGTGTGTGTGTGTGTGTGTGTGTATGTGTGTGTGTGTATGTGTTAAAGTCTAGTTGGTTAGGACTGGTTTTGTTACCTGTGTGTGTGTGTGTGTGTGTGTGTTAAAGTCTACTTGGGTAGGACTGGTTTTGTTACCCCCAGACCTCTGCACTTTCGTTTTCATTTGCTTATGCCTGTTACCAAGGATGGTATTCAAGTCACCTCAACATAATGTTTTTTCCTATTCTTTTATTTATTTATATATTTGTTTGGGGGGGGGGGTCACACCCAGCAGTGCTCGGGGCTTAGCTTACTTCTGGTGGGTTCCAGCGGCCATAAGGCTTGCTGGGGATTGCAACCAGGTCAGCTGTGTACTAAGCAAGCCCTATCCACTCACTCTGGCTCCTTTCCTGTTGTTCTGGCTGACTTCCTTGGGTTTGCTCCAATACCAGAGGTGCTCGCTAAGGTACAACTGTATATATTTGCTGGGGCACAAATTCCTCCTTATCCAGCCAGTAAGTAATTCTATGATCTAAAGCCAACTTAGTAAGAAAGCCCAGCAACTTTGGTTGCGTAGTTGTGTGGTTGTACCTTTGTGAGAGAGTTAAGGATAGTTGCATGAGCTCAGGAACATTATCTTCCTGTGCACTAACAGGAAGAACAATTGGTGAAAAGATGAAAGGAGTAAGAGATTCATGATGGAGATCAAAATTTAAATCCATGAATTCAGAAGAGCTGTCTGTCTCAAGATACTCTGTGTTTTGGGACTGGAAATGCCCACACAGATTTAAAGTTTACCTCTGTCTCCAGCGGGTGTACCATTCCCAGAGTCTGGAGGTGCACTTTTCATTGCAAGGTGTAACCCCAGCATTCAAGTCCCTCAAATCTGACTGCCACTTGGGTACTTAGGAGAACTTGCTATATTCTGATTCAAGAAAATTCAAGGGCGATCTTGGTTCTTGGGCAGAGAATACTGAAAATGTTTTGTTTGGGTTTTTGGTTTGGGAGCCACACCCAACTGTACTCAGGGCTTATCCCTGACTCTGTGCTCAGAAATTACTCTAGGGAACCATATGGGGTGCTGGGGATAGAACCAGGACCAGCCACATACAAGGCAAAGACTTACCCCAGTATTGTGCTTGTTGAGTACTGGTTACAGGGCTTGTACTCACACTGTTGTGCTGGGGTTGAACCCCCTACTCAGCATGCCGTGGGGTCATACCTTAAAGTGAGTTATCACTGGGCCCCCCCCAAGACTGATCTTCTGAAAGCCTTTCCAGGGTAAGAAGCCTAACTCAGGACTCACCGTCAGACTTGGGAGGATATTTCCTCTCTTCTCAAGGTATCCCATGATATCTTGAGGTTCCTGCCAGGAAATGACGATTGTTACTCACCAGATCAGGATGTTAGGAGCCCTGCAAACAGTGTGCTGGGACTTTATTGGCTCCATAAAGTCAAACTTCCTTTCCCACAACTGTCTGATGGGATCTTGTTTTAAGGCAGATTCTCAAATCCTCTACATTATAGTCAAAGTCTTGGGAGTAAAAACAGCATTTCCCATTGTGTCCTATTATAGGGACTAATTTTTATGGAGTGCATGCAAGTAACAACACTGGCATGGAAAATAAATTTCCAAAATTCTGGATGAATCAGGTAGCAGCACTGTAGCACTATCATCCTGTTGTCATCGATTTGCTCGAGCAGGCACCAGTAACGTCTCCATTGTGAGACTTGTTGTTACTGTTTTTGGCATATCGAATATACCACGGGTAGCTTGCCAGGCTCTGCTGTGCAGGGGGATACTCTTGGTAGCTCGCCAGGCTCTCCGAGAGGGACAGAGGAATCAAACCTGGGTTGGCTGCGTGCAAGGCAAACGCCCAACCCACTGTGCTATCCGCTCCAGTCCTAGGATGAATCAGGTAAAAAGAAAAAAAATAAATGTTTCAGTTACAAAGGCATACATTACCACAGTTGTATGTCAGAGACAGCTTAAGAGAAAAATCAAGGTTTCCTTAAACCTGGAAAACAAAACATTAAGGAATTAGAAATGTCTCAAGGAAAAAGAGGTAAAGAAGTTAGAATCAGCATCAGTTCATTTAATCCTACATTACCGATTCTTGTTCTGTTTGAATGCAGTCTTTTTATTAGTTCTAAATTTTTTTTTTCACTCTTTTTGGGTCACAGCCGGTGTTGCACAGGGGTTACTCCTGGCTCATGCACTCAGGAATTACTCCTACAGTGCTCGGAGGACCATATGGGATGCTGGGAATCGAACCCGGGTCAGCCGTGTGCAAGGCAAAAGCCCTACCACGTGCAAGGCAAATGCTGTGCTATTGCTTCAGTCCCCCCAAAATTCTTGCCCATTGAGGTTTATCATCTTAAAGTTAAGAAACCTGTATTCTACACAGCAGCATCAGAATCATTCCCCTGAATCTCTCTGAAGATGAACTTCTGCAAAAGCATGAGGATAAAAGAGTAACTGCAAATGTCAAAAAGAATTCAGAGCCAAGAGTATTCAATACACAAGATGATTCTCAGAGACGTGAGTCCACCATCCTCCACGCTGTGGACCTGTTGTTTAATAAAGCTCTCTCTCTCCACATCACCTTGTCTCTCTCAATACACTGGCACCAAAGAGCAACTGCAACCTGGCCTTTGTGACTGCAAACTAACCACATGTGTGCCCCGACAGGCAGAAAGCCACATTTTCTGGGCACTGAAGGAGACAAAGGTGAAATCCAAGACTTTCTCTGGGAAGCATTCACTAACTTCAGTGTCTGATAAAGTCTTCATGCAGTCACGAGGTACTAGGATCCAAGAAAACCTTAGGCAGCGCCAGAGGCATGGGAGAGCCAGGAGCTTAATTGGCCCAGGTGCATAGCACCACACCACAGCCCGCCACTCACCACACCTGGGGGATCCAGCATTTCAACACTTTATATAAAGATGCCTAGGGGAGTAACAATCACTGAAAAGCAGAGCCAACCTGGAATGCTTGGGAGACCCCCATGAAGAGATGCTCAGGAGAGAGACTGACACAGAGAAAAGTTGGGTGGGACAGCGCAAATGGGTCAGCATACTTGGCTGTCTGCGACCCCTGCAGCATTCGTTGGTTGATTTTTGGGTGCTGCCTCAGCTCAGGGCCTCCTTGTGGGGTTAATTTAAACAACCGTTACCAGAGGATTTTCCCCTTGGTTTAGTGTCAAAGCCGCCTTTGGATAAACTGTGCCTGTGAGGCGTGGTGCAGGGGAGGGCGGTCTGGGAGGGTATCCAATGACGGCCTTTCCTCCGCCCCTCAGGAAGTAAAGTCCACTGGCCAGGGCGCCCAAATTGGCTCTGACCTCGGGTTCCGACAAGGCTCACTTGTGTTCACAGCCCAGCCAACTGCCCGGGAACGCAAGGAACGGTCTCGAAAACTGCCTAATTTCTTTTTCTTGGCTTCATCTGTGGAGAAGTCCCTGGCTGAACAGCACATCTAAGGTAAGATGAAAGGGGGTTGTGTGCTGGGATGATTTTCTGGCACGACTGGAGTGATTGGCATCTCCGGAGACTCCCCCACCCCCCTCCCCCGGTGCTGCTTGCCAGCGGGCTGGTTCACACCCACTGGGTGGAGCCTCCCTGGCCGGCGCCACCCCGCCTTCCTGTGGGAAAGACAGTGGCTGTCCCCTTCCTCTCTGGGTTAACTCTCTTCTCTTTACCTGGACACAGAATTATTTCATGGAATCACTGGCGAAAAGGCAGTGGGCACAGGGACCATCCGCTCTTGAACACTTGAGCACATTACCTCCTAAGCAATAGAACGTTTTCCTGAGACTACCACCACATCCAAGAGCCACTGCTTTGTCTTACAGTCTACCTTCACACCTCCTTAGCGCTCCTGTGGCACAGGGCCCCTCAAGGCAGTCGCTGTACTATTTTGTCCCTTTGGACATTATTTCCCCTGGAGCAAGTGCTTGGGGAAGTAGTTCCCACGGGCCGAACCCCTTCGCGCTTTATTTCTCTGAAGTCTAGAGCTCCCACAGAGGGCCTCACCTAGCTTCCCCAGGCTTTTGGTTGGTGGGAGGACACCAGGGACAGTTCTTGGTGTGGCCACCCCATGAATCAGTGGCTGTGACTTTGCCACGGACTGCTCAGCAAGTCCTGCTGGAAAAGGCCAGTAAACTGACGAGCCATCTTGCAGGCGCCATTCAGGCTGCTGGCAAAGATTTTTGTGGTGACTTTGATGTTCCTCAGTTCATTCATCCTTTATTCCCAGCGTTCATCCGGTTCAGGGTTCTGCCTTGATTGTGGTCATGGAAGACAGAGCCAGAGAGTATTTGAGGCCGTCAGGCTTCCAGGCAACTAAGGACAATCGAAGTGAGCTCTCAAAACCCTGTGGCCTTGCCATGTAAAACCGGGCAACACGCCCCCAGAAAAGCCCTGTGTGAGGAGTCTCCCAAGCAATACTCCCTAAGGGGGTACTTAGGAATCCCTTCGTTTGAGGACCTCAGGGCCACATCTGGAAGTGCTCCTGAGTCTGTCACAGCTGCACCCTGCAATGTCTGGGGACCATATGTGGTGCTGGGGATTAGTCAAATGCAAGGGAAACACCTTAACCACTGTATCATCTGCCTGGCCCTCTTGCTTGAATTAAAAACAAAACTAAACTGGGGCTGGAGTGATAGCACAGCGGGTAGGGCGTTTGCCTTGCACACGGCCGACCCGGGTTCGAATCCCAGCATCCCATATGGTCCCCTGAGCACCGCCAGGGGTAATTCATGAGTGCATGAGCCAGGAATGACCCCTGTGCATTGCCGGGTGTGACCCAAAAAGCAAAAAATAAAATAAAATAAAATAAAATAAAAACTAAACTAAACTAATAGGGGCCTCCCCAGGGATTCTCAGAGGGCAGTGCAGACCAAAAAGTGCATTCCCCCACTGGCAATGAGGTGTTGCTCAGGCCAGCAGTGCTGTGGGTGGGAGGTGGTGGTGGGGAGATCCTCTCAAATGCCAGGCATTTGAGGTTTTGTCGGGGGAGGGGCATGGAACGGAGGCCCCCCCACCCCTTCCTGCTTGCGCAAGCTTTGTAGTTGAGTGTGGAGTGTCTAGAAACAACTGCAAAAACGAGAGTAAGCCATCCTCTCTTAGAGCAGGTGTCTTTGAAGAAATTACACTTCAAGTAGACTTTATGCCTTGCAGGGGGCCATACCTGGTGCTGCTCAGGAGCTACTCTTGGTGCTTTGGTCCCTGGCAGTGATCTGGGGACCACATGGTGCCAGAGATAGAATATGGGTCTCCTGTATACTCTAGTCTGTTGAGGGCGTCTGGCCCCTGATCTAAGCTTTCAAACTTTTGAAAAACATATTTTTTAATTAATTTATTTATTTTTGCTTTTTGGGTCACACCCGGCGATGCACAGGGGTTACTCCTGGCTCTGCACTAAGGAATTACTCCTGACGGTGCTCCAGGGGGCCATATGGGATGCTGGGAATCGAACCTGGGTCGACCGCCTGCAAGGCAAACGCCCTACACGCTGTGCTATTGCTCCAGCCCCAATTTTTAATTTTTATTGAATCACTGTGAGATACACAGTTACAAAGTTGTTCATGATTTGGTCCACCACCATTGTCCCCAGTTTCCCCCTTCCCCTGCCTCTATGGCAGGTCAGTCTCTCTCCTCCCTCACCCTCTCTCCCCCTTGAAAGATATTGAAATGTTATCAGATATATCCCTTTGCCTCCTCTCAACACTAAACATTCAACCTTTCTCTGTGATATGAAACTACTTGTACCAGGCCAGGCCAGTAACTAAAGGGCAGAGTACATGCTCTGCATGCGGAGGCCCAGTTTGATCTACAGCACCACGTAGTCCACCACAAGCAAGTGTAGTCCCTAAGTCACTGAAAAATTTGAAAAAACACCAATGTCCAGGTCAATATCCTGTAAACTGACACAACGATGTCTTGGGTTTGACACAGGAATCTGTAGATAAAGCATCATGCCGAAAAGGGAGAGGAAAGCCCACACCTACACACAAGTCCCAGATGGAGGCTGGGGATGGATGGTCGTGCTTCACTTCTTCCTGGTAAGAAGATAATTCCCTCCTTTTCTATGGTCTGACAGGAAGTCCCCCACCCACCCGCCCTGAGAGACCCAGAATAGCCTGATTACAAGATCATATATGAATTCCTCAGCACGTGAGTGTGGAGAGGGCAAGACCTGAACTGCCATTACCTGCTCACCCCAATGCCTACAGTGCACAGTGAAAAAATGCCCCCCAGCCCCCTAGTGGAGCAAATATCTATCTAACTCCACTCCTCCCCACCCCTTAAACCATGGTGTGCCCCCGCACCACCAGCTGCCTGGCTCTGGGTATACTGAAGTTAAAGAGTTTGGAGACAATCACACACTTAACCATCCCACCCAGACAGCTTATGCTAGAATCAGGCCTGATGTCTAGTCCTTGAATGTCGAGAGGGAATGCAGAATCTGAAACCATGTGTGTGTTCACATAAGAGGAGGGGGGCCGACGAGGCTCTATTTCTCCCGCCGCCTGCGTTCGGTAGTCTCACGCCGATTCCCCCACTCCGGGGAGGCGAAGGAAGGAACGAGTGCCAGGTTGGTCGTATCAGTTGCAGTTTATTCCAATCTCTCTCTCTCTCCCCCTCCCCAATCCCCCCAAGCCCCGCTCACTCTCACTTCTTTCGCCTTGTGCTCTGCTTTGGTATCTCCCCAGCTTCTGTGCACTCTCACTCTCACTTCTTTCGCTTTGTACTCTGCTTCGGTATCTCCCCTGCTTCCCGTGCCTCTCTGTGTTCTTCCTACTTCTGTGCCTTCTCCCGCTTCTGTCTCTTCCCCCCTTACTTCTCCTACAGTCTTAATTTACATAGCAATCACATAGGGTGGTAACACAAGGTGGGTCGGAACATTAATACATCAACAAAGAGGTAAGATCACTCCTCAAGGACAAAATCTCATCTAAGATTACTAGGAGATCTGCTCAAGGGTGGGATCCAAACAAGGGTGTGTCGCTTTCTCCTTTCCTCAGCTAGTAATCCACTTACATAGTTGTAGTATATCTACTTCTAATATTTCTAGCAATGTCATTCTGTATGAGCACAGTAAGAGATATAGACTATACATTCTAGACCACAGTCCTCAGGCCAGGTTAATCTTCCTAACCCCAGCAGGGTCCTAATCTTATCGTTACATTTGGATCATGACAGCATTGTCCATGATCATGCCCTCAACTTATAGTTGAGTATTGTGGCACTTTGGCCTGGCCCATTTCGATGCCAGGGTAGCTCACAGCATGCCCTGGGTCCATTCCGTCCCTCGTCGGGACCCTGCTTTTGGGGTGCTAGGAACTAAGGGCAACTGAGTTGAGAAAGCAGATGCCCAGGAGTAAATATTATTTGGAGTCAATCAACTCCCAAGTTACAAAGCATAATATTAACTGTCTTCCTGTGTCTATACAGAAAGGACATTGCTTTAAGGTAAACTATGCAAAAGATAGGATCTGATCTTACAAGATAACAGAATCTGATTAAAGAAAAGGTGATTAACTGGTTGGGAAGGAGGGTGCAGAGAAGAGTTTACAGATAAACAAAGGAATGGGAGTGACTCGGGAGCACTGTGATGGGTGTAACCCTATAAACCTAAGTTCCCTGCAGCAAGGCTGAAAGGACAAACCCTATGTTCTCCTACAAAACCAGAGCTGAATTTTTCCACTGCAGCTATCAGCAAGTGGAGGACATGCTCTGGATTTACTTTTGGCGGTGTGCAGTGATTCTGGCTCTGTGCTCAGGAATCACTCCCAGCAGTGCTCAGGGACTGAAGAGGGATTGGCCAGGTGCAGGCAAGTTCTCCCCACGTGCCATGTCTCTGGTCCCTCTGACTTTAAAATGAGCCCCTTACCCTCACCCCACTCTTGGGTAGGTATGTGAACAGTGGAGAGGTGAGCCACTGGCATGGATATTCTAGAATGTTGGGGAATCCTTTCATTCCTGTTCTCCAAAGACCTTATTAGCTCCACTCTGAGGTTCTGAAGGGTCCCAGAGAAGTTCTGTTCCCTTTGCGACAGGCTCACAAAAATTCTGTCTGTGGGTCTCCACATATTCTACTCTGAGGACAGAGAGTACAGGTATGAGTGCCAACAAGCAATCCTATTGCCTGCAAGCTGGGTAACTAGATCTGTAAATAGGATGGGAACACATAACACAGGACAGGGCAGAGGTCCTCAGTCAAGATTTATGTAAAACCAAACTACCAAAATGCTTAGGGATAGAGTGACAGTACAGTGAGGAAGGCATTGTTGGCCTTGCCAACCAGGGTTCCATCCTCAGCATCCCATATGGTCCCCATAGCACCGCCAGAAATGATTCCTGAATGTAGAGCCAGTAATCCCTGAGTATTGCTGGGTGTGACCCCCCCAAAAGAGCCCAAAATAAACTACCCAAATGGCCAATTTATTAAATTTGAAATTATCAAAGAATGTGTGTGTGGGAGGGGTTCTAAAATGTTACTAATAAGAAAACTAAGTGCGTTCTGACAGAGTCCGCCTTTCTTCCTTGTGGAGGGAGCCCGCCACAGGGCTTTGCACGACTAATATGAGATGCCCAGTTCCTTACCTTTCTCCCCAGGAGACACCCTCCCTTTTGCTATTTTTGTCCTAGGAGGATTAGGAAGTCATTTGACCAACTTGGTGTCTCTTAAGAAAAATGATCTATGGTCGGAAAGATGACATGGGGGTGAAGATCCTTGCTATGCACCCCAATGACCCTGGTTCAACTCCCCCACATTTGGTCCCCTGAGCACAGATCCAGGAATAGCCCCTGAACATCACAGGGTATGGCCCAAATCCTATCCTCCAAGGAAAGAAAAATGATCTAACAACTAGATTAATAATGCATATCTTTTTTTTTTTTCCCTGAGGTTTGCCTGTAAAATATACACAAAAAAATCCAGGTCCTCAAAATGTTAACAGTTAACACAGGCCAATGACCCACTGTAGTTAATGGATAATGACTTCGCCTTACTTTCCTGTGACAAGTGCTCTTTCCCATACACAGTAGCTGAATTCTGAAAACATGAGGAAAAAGTCCCAGTGTTGGTTTATTTTTTTTTGGGGGGGGGGTGTTTGGGCCACACCCAGAGTGATGCTCAGGTGCTACACTCAGGAATTACTCCTGACAGTGCTTGGGGGAACCACATGAGGTGTCAGGGATCAAACCCAGGTCAGCCAAAGGCAGGGCATGTTTTCTCCACCCAAGCCACCTTTCTGGCACCTTCCTTTCTTTCCTCCTTCTCTTAGTGGTATGATCATATTAAAGGCTCAATTAATACTTGTTACGGGAAACTGGATGGATGAATCTCATTGATGGAAATACTTAAGCATGAACAAGGAAGAAGATGGTGAGTAATGACATGGGCAGGGTCTGTATGACACAAGAACATTATCTCTATCATTAGGTAAAGAAGAACTAATCAAACAAGGATACAGGGCCATGGAAGGGGGAGTGGTTGTGGGGTGTGGCAGGGATGGCTTTGGATAGAAACAGTTGTAAAGGGCCATTCAGGTGGATAATGGGTTGGTCGGAAACAGGCCTAGGACTGCTGCAATAATCGAGGGAGAAAACATAAGACCAAAAATCAAGGGAGTAGTTATGGAGATGGAGAGAAAATAAAATAGGTGACAGGTGACAGGTGGAGGACTACAAGATTTGGAAAACAAAGAGTGTGTCAGGGGGTCCTGGGTAGCAACCCAGGGCAACTCTGGGCAGCTTGCAGAATACATATGCTGTTCACTGGAAGATGAAGGAGGGGAGACAATCGGGCTGGCTCGGTAGATGTTTTTGGACATTCTGAGGAACTTGTGACATAACCAGCAATATGTTCATCATGGTCTGTATGCCTCTGAAGCATAGGCTCTGGGTAGAAACAGTACCATTAGCACACGTGACGATCTGAGGGTATAATATGTGTGTGTGTAAATCAGTGTCATCAAGACTGAGGGTGTGTGTGCATGTACATGTGTGTAAATCAGCAGGGAGAGGGCAGAGCAAACAAGTCAGAAGCCCTGCGAACACAATGCACTCCTCCACCCCCGCCCACAGAGGACACAGGGCAGCAGAGAAGCAGTATTTAGGTGATGAGCACATAGGACTGAGGTCAATATCGAGCCTTTGTTCCTAAACAAGGAAACCTGATACTTGCTTGGGTCCTTGGAGTAGGGGCCTGAGAGGGGGTAGGCACTGGTCATTACAGAAGTTTGGGAAAGGTCAGCAAGAACAGAGCCATGTTAAGAGAGGAATCATGGAGAGGAACATGTTACTACAGACTTGCTGACCAAATCTAGTACTTTGCATTCGAACAGGACTGCTGGAGCCGATCCAATCCCCTTTACTACTGCTGAAGGGAAGTATACTTTTAAGGATAACTAAGAACTGAGTGGGCTGGGATCAGGCACAGGAGAACGTCTAAGGGCTAAGGGCTTTTAGTTTGAGGGTGAGGTGGGACACACCTGCTGACTGTGAAGGCTGCTCAAGGCAGTTCTTAGGGAACCACACAATGCCAGGAATTGCACTCAGCCCTTTGTACCATCTCTCCTGTCCTGTCCCGGGGTGGGCGCGGGGTGGGGAGGGCTTTGATTGTGGAGTACACCCATTCACAAGTCCGATAAGGTCTCTGGAGCAGACCTGAAACCTGGGAGCAAAGTGCGGGACAAAACAATGTGTAAGAAGAGATTTACTGGATCTATTTAGTTAACAAAAAAAAAAAAAATCTAGACTGGGGAAAAGTTTTTTAATATCTTCGTGTCAAAAACAAAGGAAGGTTACAACTTAAGAGGAAAGGAAGATAGAAAAGTGTGTCCTTGACCTTCCTGCCAAGACTCAATGGAAAACAAACTCCATCTGTTTTTCTGCCAGTCCAGGGATCCAACACAGGGCCTCACACATGCAAGGCAGATGCTCTACCCCGAGCTATATTCACAGCCCCAGACTCAGCTATTAAAGACAAATCCTATTTACTACTGCTATATGCAGACATCAAGAACAGAGCAGAAGGAAAGGCTCTGAATCAGGGGTGCGGTGGGGGTGGCAGCAGCTAGCCAGTCAGGTGACTGAGAACACAGAGCTCAGCATCACAAAGATGCCTGTGCAGAAGTCACAACTGCACAGGCCAGACAGTGCTACTTACAGACTGTGGCATCACTGCGGTGCTCCCCAAGGAACCAGCCACTGCTCTGTGTTCTGAACCCAGAGACAAGAGTCTGACTTGAATCAGATCTCTGTATATTTCTGGAAAGGGACCTTGTCCAATAGGATAAGACATCCTGTTTCACTACTGAATATATAGACCTGGAGCTTGTAGCAACTACTGGCTCCAAATAAGGAAAGTTTTTTATCTTCTCTCCAATCAGAATGGGAAACTGATATGAAAGGATTTGCTTCTCCCCAGCTCCAGCTTTTACCTTTTGGGAGCATCACTCTAGACAATAGTGCTATCCAAAGATCCAGAGAAGTTTTGATTACTAATAGTAGGTAAGGGCTGAAGAAAGTGGCTAAGAGCAGGCAGGGTTCTGTCTTGGTAGGTAAATAATACCAACCAAAGAAAAAAGAGGGGGGGGAAGAGAGGGGGGGAGAGAGAGAGAAAGAGAAAGAGAGAAAGAGAGGGGGAGGGAGAGGGAGGGAGGGAGGGAGGGAGGGAGGGAGGAGGGAGAGGAAGGGAAGGAGGGAGAGGAAGGGAGGGAGGGGAAGGGAGGGAGAGGGGGTGGGGGGGGAAAGGGAGAGGGAGAGGGAACAGGGGCTAAGACTGTGCCTTGCAGAAGGCTGATCCCATTTCAATCCCCTGCACTACCTGGTCCTCCCCAGCATTGCTGGCTGCAGCCCAGGGTGGTCCCGGGTGATGCCCAGCACTGCAGGGCCCAAGCAGCATCACATCCTCATAGCCTCATTTTGATAAAAAATCACTGAAAAGGGCCCCCAGGAGCCCCCAGAACACTGAGGTCCCAGCCCTAGGGCCCAATAAAAGGGAGGAAAAGAAAAGGATAAGCAGGTGTGTGGTTAAAAAAAAAAAGATTAGTTTGGGGTGGGCTGACTTAAGATAGAAATAAGACAAAAGAGTTCAAAGCTCTAGGAAAAGTAAAATTTCACGAGAACCGAGTGTTAAGTATTGCCTGGTGAAGACTTCCTCAGTCTTCACATGAATCAGGCAACATTTTTTTTAGGTCAGCTTTGCTGTCTGCTTTCGAGTTGAATACCCTTCTTTCTTCTCTTAGATGATTCAAACTGAAACATTTTCCAGGTATTAAAAAAGTGGTAATACTGCATTCACAGAAGAGGATGCAAAACTTCTGCAAAGCTGTTTGCCCAAGGTCCTTAGTCTTGCCCAAGGCTACTGGGGAGGCAGGATTCAGGCCAAGGGAGACTAACTCCAGCTCAGGACTCAGAACTCCTCCACCACAAGGAGTCGTCCACAGCCATAGCTGTGAGAGTGAGCAATTGTCCATGGAGCAAGTGTTAAGTTAGAGAGAGCAACATCCCAGGGAGAAAACCTATACCTGATCGACAAGAAAAAAGAATGTATGGAATGGAGCCGAGGGTTTTGCAGCCCTTCAGAAGTACTGCATGGCCAGGCTAAAAGCAAAAACGTAGGCTTGGGCAACCATGGGAAGGAATGGGGGCATCTCCCAGATGCCCTTGGAGAGAGTGTATAGACATGGAGCCTGGGCTAAGGGTCTGTACACTCTGCTGGGTTCCCCTTACTGTTCGCTTTCCTGGCTCCAGCTGAAGGCATTCAACTAGTAAGCAAAAAGACAGAAAGGATGAAGAATACCTCTTCATTGCCTCCCAGGCTCAACAGACTGACAAGTTAACAAAATCACTAAACGAAAGGATCAGAGTGCAACGAATAAGGTCCTTGCCTTACACACAGCCAACAGATTCCATCCTTGGCACTGCATATGATCTTTGAGCCCCCCGCAAGAGTGACCCCTGAACACCACTTGGCACAACTCAAAAACACAAAACAAAGTATTCCACAGAAAGAATATGGACTTCAAAAGCATTCTCCTAGAGGGGAGGGAGATGATGGTGTGAGAGAGGGGGCTTGGGTGGGAAGAGATGGCATGTGACTCATTCTGAGGGCCCACACTCCCTGGTTTATCCTTACTGTCCTGTCAGCAATTAGTAACTATTCCTTTGGTCTGAAAAATGTTTCAATTTGAATCATCTAAGAAAAAAGGCTATTCAACTTGAAAGCAGACAGAGCTAAGCTGACCTAAAAAAAATGGCAATACTGCATCTTTTTGGGCCAGTGTGTTCCTTTCAAGGTTAAGTGGAATTAGCTGACAGAGGCCAGTGTAACAGACTCAGACAGGGCAAACTGGCCTGGGGTTAAGTCTATTGGGGTTTAAATCTCAGCTCTGGCAGTATTTTGATCAACATTTACTCTCTACCCTTCAAGTTCCTGATCTCTAGTATAATATTAGCACACCCATCCTATAGCCTTGTAATGAAGTTATGAGGATACCCACCCTATAAAATATAAAATCTCTAACAAGAACCCACACAATCAGTAAATCCTAGTGAGCTGAGGTATCTCACCCTCTGTGGCCATAATTTTCTCTGTAATGACTCACCACCTGACTTGGACTCTGATCTGCTTTGACTTAGGTAAATGTGATTGTGATGGGGATGACCAAGACGTTTGCAATTTTCTTTGTGATTTTTCAAGAAGAGTTTGAAAGCACCTCAAAGCAAACTGGTTGGATTGGATCCATCATGTCCTCACTTCGTTTCTCTGCAGGTATAAGGCTAGCAATAAGCTTGGCATCCAAGGACCCAGGACTCAACAAGACTTACCTGGTGGTCACTCAAGGCAGGAGCATTGCTACAGCTTAGGTTCACATATTAATATGTAAAGCTGAGATAAGGATGGAGTGTTTAGCCTCCAAGTGACTTGATAAAGTTAGAAATACTTTCAGAGAAAGAAAGCACAAGAACCAACCTCTTTCTTAATTCCACAACTCAACTTTTAATCCCTTCTTTTCACAGTGCCTTAATTTTTGTTCAGTGACCCAGTCTCTCAACTGGGATGTTAGTCCATAAAGATCTAATCACCTACGTATACTTAAGCCAAAATACACAATTTCTTTTTTTTTTGGCATGGGATTGGGGTCATACCTGGCAGTGCTTGAGAACTACTCCTGGAAGTGCCTTGGGGGATCATATTCAGTTCTGAAGACCAGACCAGGGTTAGCCTCTTGTAATGCAAGTCCTGTAAAACCTTAACCACTGTACAGTCTCTTCAGCCCTCCTCTAGTTTTATCTGGAAATGTAACATGATAGAGGGAACAGATTAATGATAGTACCTTGTCCTTGTAACTGTCAATGGTAGCAACCTCTTTTGTAGTGGTTTTACAATGTATAATCGAGAAATTTCCCCTTCAATCAGCTTATTTTTAAAAAAAAACATAAAGCATGTGGAGGGAAGTTGATACTGGTGGAGGGATCGGTATTGAATTATTGTATATGAGCAACTACCAGTAACTTTGTAAATCATGGTTCTTGCAATAGTAGGTGAGTAAGGTGCTTGCCTTGCACATGACTGATCTGGGTTAGATCCCCAGTGTCCCATATGATCTCCCTAGCACCACCAGGAATAATCCTTGAGCAATGCCAGGTGTGCCACCTCCCAGCCATGCCAGATGTGCCACTTGTCCCCTGCTTCCCCCCAAACAAAGTAACAAGGCCAGAATGATAGCTCAAATTATGCTGGGGGCCTGGATTCATTCCTGGGTATCACGTGATCCACTGAGCAAAACTGGGAGAGACCTCTGAGCAATACATTGGAAGTAGCTGAGTATTGCTGGGTGTGGCCCCAAACACAAGCTAAAGTCCCCAACAAAACCCTTTCAAAAAGGAAAAATGCTGTAGAACTGGGATTAAGAAATCCAAGAAAAGTTTTTTTCTTTGTTGCTATGAGAACTGGGTGGTAGAGGGTGGGAGTGTGTGGGGGTATCTAAACACATTTGATTGCACTGCATCTGAGTTCTTGGACACTTGGCACGCAGGGACTGAATTCTTTGCCTCATGCGTGTGCTATGTAATTTTGAGGAATATATAATACTCCAAAGTAGAGTCCTCATTTCTTCAGCCCCTCATCTAAATGGTATGCTCTTAGGGGCCAGACATTTGCCTTGCACACAAATGACTTGTATTTGATCCTTGGCACCCCTGATTTGTATTTGATCCTTGGCACCCCATAGTCCCCTGAGCCCTCTAGAGTAATCTCTGAGAGCAGAGCCAGGACTAAGACCCCTGAACACTTCTGGTTATGGCTCCCCAAACTCACACATAAATTGTAAACGGAGGAGTGTCAGAGCACATTTACAGTTTCTGCCTTTCTTTCTCTTCCCAAGGCCCTCTGGCTGCCATCACTTGTGACATCACTGGAGAGAGAACTGCCTCTATTCTTGGGGCTCTCCTCTTTACTGGAGGATATCTTATCAGTAGCTGGGCTACAAGCATTTCCTTTCTCTGTGTAACTATGGGATTTTTACCTGGTAAGTCTACTGTTAAAATAAGGCTAACAAACAGAGACTGGCACACATCCAAAAGAACAAAAGTAACTGGTGTTGGCGTGGATGTGCGGAGAAAGGGACTCTCCTTCACTGCTGGTGGGAATGCTGCCTGGTTCAGCCCTTTTGGAAAGCAGTATGGACGCTTCTCAAAAAATTAGAAATTGAGCTCCCATTTGACCCAGCAATACCACTTCTGGGAATATATCCCGGAGATGCAAAAAAGTATAGCAGAAATGACATCTGTACTTGTATGTTCATTGCAGCACTATTTACAATAGCCAGAATCTGGAAAATACCCGAGTGTCCAAGAGCAGATGACTGGTTAAAGAAACTTTGGTATATCTACACAATGGAATACTATACAGCTGTAAGAAAAAATGAAGTCATGAAATTTGCATGTAGGTGGATCAATATGGAAAGTATCATGTTAAGTGAAATGAGTCAGACAGACAGACATAGAAAGATTGCCCTCATTTATGGAATATAAAGTAACAGAATGGGAGACTAACACCCAAGAATAGTAGAGATCAGTACCAGGAGGATTACTCCACAGCTTAGAAGCCAGCCTCGCATGCTGGGGGGAAAAGGCAGCTCAGATAGAGAAGGGACCACCAAGTAAAGGGTGCTAGGAGGGCCTGCTCAGGATGGGAGATGGGGCCTGAAAGTAGACTACAGACCAAACATGATGGTCACTTAATACCTCTATTGCAAATCACAATACCAAAAGGAGAGAGAGAACAAAAGGAAATGCCCTGCCAGAGGTGGGATGGGGTGGAAGGGACAGAGTGGGGATGGTGGGAAGGATACTAGGACCATTGGTGGTGGAAAATGGGCACTGATGGAGGGATGGGTACTCCACCATTGTATGACTGAAGCGCAAGCAAGAAAGTTTGTAAGTCTGTAACTATACCTCATGGTGATTCACTAATAAAAAATTAAAAAAAAAAAAGATGGGCCTCAGAACCTTTCCTTTTACTGTTCATGAATCCAAAAGGCCTAGTTACATGATCAAGAAGAAAAATCTTGTCTGGTACCAAGTCACTTAATGTGAAAGCAGCTGAAGCTGTGAACGTTTGTCTTTTAGGTTTGGGTTCTGCTTTCTTGTATCAAGCAGCTGCTGTTGAAATTACAAAATACTTCAAAAAACGCCTGGCTCTTTCCACAGCTATTGCTCGATCTGGGATGGGATTCACATTTCTTCTAGCACCCTTTACAAAATTCCTCGTAGATCTGTATGACTGGAAAGGTGAGTCGTTCGAAATTCCTGAATTCGAAATTCTAGCTCTGCAAAACTTCATGTTCAACTCAATTTTAACTCTGAAGGAAAACGAATACTCAAGCAAATTCTTAAAGTCAACATGTACCTTTTTCTTGGAGACTAGAGATCTTGAAGCACCTGCAGGCTTGCCAGCCACAGAAGCAACTCGACTTCACCAGAGCTCAGTGTCCTGAGGCCTGGAAGTCTCTGAGCAGCTGGGGAAACCCCTGGCATGAAAAGCAATGCACATAGGAAGGCAAGGGCTCCCCTTTCCCCCTTAGCAAGCAGCTCTAGTCCAATTTCCCCTTTAAGAAAAAAAAAATAATTATGCCAGGACTGGAACAATAGTACAGCGGAGAGGGTGCTTGCCTGGCACACAGCCAAGCTGGGTTAGATCCCCGGCATCCTGTATGTCCCCTGTGCCACCCCCAGAAATAATTCCTGAATGCAGAGCCATGAGTAACCTCTGAGTATCACCAGATGTAACCAAAAAGCAAAAAAAAGAAAGAAAAAGAAAAGCCTCCTTCATCAGATTCACTCAATAGATTGAGGTGGTGGTGGGGTCCTCAGGTAAAAAATTCAAAGGGCTATGTTTCTTCTTATTTTTTTTTTTGCTTTTTGGGTCACTCCCAGCGATGCTCAGGGGTTACTCCTGGCTTTGCACTCAGGAATTACTCCTGGCAGTGCTTGGGGGACCATACTGGATGCCGGGGATTGAACCCAGGTCGGCCGTGTGCAAGGCAAACGCCCTACCCGCTGTGCTATCGCTCCGGCCCCAAAGGGCTATGTTTTTAAAAGGTGCATCTTATGTTAAGATCAACTACACCAGTTTGAAATTAAGAAACCACACATTTCTTGTACTAGAGACAAAACTAAAACCAAGTAACTTAGAAATGCATAGTTATTTCTATCACCTATACATTTCGTTTCATCTTGAGTAGGACCAGCTGACAAAATTCCTAAGACAAGCTAGTAGATCCAGTAGATCCAATAGTCAACTCTCTTATCTAGAACCTGACACGAGTCACAGCTTTGGTCAGGACATGCTGAAACCAAACTAATGGCTTCAAAGGCAAGGCGAGCATCTGTCTCATTTCAAGGAAATAAAAAATGTCAAGGAAGAAACGCAATCTGCTCTGCTAATGCAGTTTCCAAGCAATTCGATTATCCAATCCTCCTCTTTTTTCACTACTAAAATCTATATCCTCCCTTCAGGATATTTAAAATCCCTATTTAAAAAACACTGTAATTTTCTTGATGTTGCCAGAAATCATGTACCTCAGTTACAGTGCTCGTGTAACTAATTGTGGCACTTGGGATCACACTTGGCATGTGGGGTGATGGCAGGGATCAAACTGTTGGCCTCATGCCCATAAAGCAGGTGCTTTCTACCAGTGAGCATCCCCAGTCCCCAATTTTCTAACACTGGAAATATCCCTCCCTCCCAAGCTGGTTTTATTCTTGTTGCAAAAAATAGCTCTTTCCCTTCCATGCCATCTGTTGGTGCAGTTTCTATCTCAAAAGGACGCCGTTTTCATAGATACAAATGTACACAGCAATGAAATGAACAGACTTAAAGGCTTTCGGCTAAATTCTGCAGTGCTTTCAGGACTTTTACACTACTTTTTCAGGGTCAGGTTTCTTCATTTTCAACTTGTCAATGTCTCCTCTTTAGGTGCCCTTATGTTATTTGGAGCTATCACACTGAATCTGGTGCCTTCCAGTATGCTCCTAAGACCTATCTATATCAAAAGCGAGAGCATGCCTGATGTCCAAGAGAGAGGCAGCAGTATGACTGCAAGTGCTCCAGATGCTGCATCTGAGCCAGAAACATCGCAAGTCAATGAGACACATGCATCGACCACTGGGGACACAGCGCTGCACGCGGCCATACAGCCCAGTACAAGCTTAATAGTCTCACAAAACCAAAGCAGGGAGTCTAACAGTGGGCCTAAGAGAAATGCAGGACCTCGCCTAATAACTAATGAAAGCAGCAAGAAGGTCACTTCAGGGTGCTGTAAACAAAATCTCTTTGATATGTCTGTTTTTAAGAATCCTTTCTTCTACATATATACCTGGTCCTTTCTCCTCAGTCAGCTTGCGTACTTCATCCCTACCTTTCACCTGGTTGCCAGAGCCAAAACACTGGGAATTGACATCCTGGATGCCTCCTACCTTGTTTCTACTGCTGGTAAGAAAAATCTTCCATTCCACACTCAAAAAAGAACTTGATTTTACAAAGATTTACTAGACTTAACAAGCTGAAAATATGAGAAAAAATGTTGTGGGTGACCCAGGAAAACCGAGTATGGAAGTTAGAGGAAGCAGTAGACAGTTCCCTGCCCTCACCTATCTCTGTGACTCTGTCTCCTCATCTCCCTCTCTGATACTGGACCCCAAACGAAGTCTTACTCAATTCCCATCTATCAGTGTTGGTCAGTGCTGGGCCCAGTAAACTTTATTAGTTGCGTAAATCTTGCATTCTGCATGGTGCGCAAGGGCAACAGCCACGAGGGGTAGGAGGAATATTAAGATAGCATACACAGTTCATTAGCTGAAGAGACTGGATGTAAGGCTAAACTTCTTGGATTCACTTTCTTGGTGTGTATTCTCTTATGGTTAACCTCTGGCAAATTACCTATCTTCTCTGTGCCTATACTTCTTCATCGAGACAGTAGTGCCTACCATTGTCAGGATTCAACAAGTAATGTTACAGAGTTTAAAATAGCACCTGGCCCACTGTAAGCATCAACTAATGCTCTATTAATATTTGTAAAAAAAATTTGTAGGTAGGTGTTTTACCTCTTGAACTAATAGTAAGATATAAATTATGGCTTAGGCATAGTCAGTAAATAATCAGGTAACATTTAAAATTAGATGTAATTTAATCATTTTAGTTGTATGAAAAGTCATTGAAATAATGTGTTCTGTTCAACTAAAAAAAATAAGGGATTATGATAGTGAGTTTCCTGTCGAAAACTGAATGTAATCAAAGTAAGGAAAGACTAAAGTGAAAATCATCTGCCACACAGGCAGAGGGGGAGTGGGAAGGGGTGTATGCTGGGTTTTTGGTGGTGGAGCATGTGCACTAGTGAAGGGATGGGTGTTTGAGCATAGTATGACTGAGACTCGATCCTAAAAGCCCTGTAACTGTTCTCACGGTGACTCAATTAAAAAAAATTAATTAAAAAATTAATTAATTAAAAAATAAGGGATCAGAAAAATGGAAAGATGAAAAAAATGATTTGCTCTGATCATCTAGAAATTCTCAATGGCTCAATATTCACTTTTCCATCCAATTTGAAGTCTTATTTACCAAGTCTTATATTGCACCCCATTTCTAATTGCAAAGATAACTCTGCTTCAAATAAGGCACATGTACACATGACACATTTCATTTAGATATCTGGTAGTATCAGTTTAGATCAATTAGAGAAGGTAAAATGAACATAAGCCCCTACCCCTTCTTGTTTTTACCTTCCCTGACTTCCCAGTTCAAGCACATTTCCTAGCCCAGCTCCACTACTGAAATGTCCCAGTCTCCCATGCTGCTAGGTTTACGTTGTATTTTAAAATAAAGGTGCAAGTGTTCTGAGAGGAAAAAATAGGTATTTTAAAACTTACTAAAGTTACAGACTATATCACTGTTATCCCCATTGCTCACCGATTTGCTCAAGTGGGCACCAGTAACATCTCCATTGTAAGACTTGTTGTTACTGTTTTTTGGCATATCAAATACGCTACAGGTAGCTTGCCAGGCTCTGCCGTGATACCCACAAATAAGGTTATCTTCCCCCTCCTTTTTTTTTTGTGGGTTAATTTATGTTTCAATCACAAAAATTTAAAAGTATGAGGCTATAGCTCATGTTACCCTTGGTGAAAATCTTTCAGTAGTACTATTATATTAGCATATATGATCATGGATAACATCATGCAGTAAAGTAAAAACTGTGATTCTGAAATTTGAAGTTATACTGTAGCTCTAACATTTCATCTTCCATTTCCAGACTTCCTAATTTTTTTTCAAGTTAAGCATAATAATCTTTGTGGGAGGAATTAATCATCAAAATATGTTCTAAGAGGAGGGGTCCCAATATAATTTCTTTCAGCCTGACTTTATTAATCTCAGTCCTAGCTTCCAACATGTCCCCGCCTAGTATGCTAACCGAGGGTCTCTTGGTCTTTAGAAATCTCACCTCACCTGTGCAGGACTTCTGGGAAGACCTGAGCCCACTGTTAGGGATCCCTGGTTTGGTGGCAAGAGTTTTCCAAATACAATCAGAACATACAACTGACAGGTCTCCTACCCAACTTTGTCACATTTTATGATATGTGACAGGGACAGATAAGTAAACTGACAGAGCCTAGTGATGGATGCTTCCTTATATAACCTATCCCTAGGATGAAGCCCCTGATTTAAGAAAAGATGTCCTTACACTTTCAGACTGTTTCAGAGAAAAACGAAAATTTGACCTTCAAAAGATCTTTCTGATGCTCTTTCAGGTATCATTGAGACAGTCAGTCAGATTATCTCTGGATGGATTGCTGATCAAAACTGGATCAAGAAGTACCATTACCATAAGACTTACCTTATCCTCTGTGGTATCACTAACCTGCTGGCACCCTTAGCCACCACATTTCCACTCCTTATGACCTACACCATCTTCTTTGCCATTTTCTCTGGTGGCTACATGGCACTGATACTTCCCGTACTGGTAAGTAGACAAACTTAAAAACCATTTATACAAGCAAGATCTATAGCTGAAGAGAGTACACGGTTAAAGTGCTTGCCTTGCATCCTGCTGACGCCAGTTCAAATCCCTGGCATCACATATGGCTTCTAGAGCAGAGGCAGGATCAGTCAATGAGAACCGCTGGGTATGGCACACTCCCAAAATAAATATAAAAGATTTTAAAGCAAGAATAATTTCCTCCGGGGCTGGAGTGATAGCACAGCAGGTAGGGCGTTTGCCTTGCACTCGGCCGAACTGAGTTCGATTCCCAGCATCCCATATGGTCCCCTGAGTACTGCCACGGATGATTCCTGAGTGCAGAGCCAGGAGTAACTCTTGTGCACCACCAGGTGTGACCCAAAAAGCAAAAAAAAAAAAAAAGAATAATTTCCTCCAAAGAGAACACTTAATTTATATTAACTTTATAATTTAAAAATGAATTATTCTTACGGCTGGAGAGTTCAAAGGGTTGGAGCATGCTTGGCATGCAAGAGCCGTCGGTTCAATTCCTGGCACTACATGGTGCCCTGAACACCAGTTGGAGCAGCCCCGAGTAAGGTGCCCAAACCAAAAGACAATTCTTAAGGCCTGTTGCTATATTTCTGTCCAGACAGTCTTTTAGACCTTGGAGAGTGGTGGAGATAACGAGGACTATTCACATGGAACAGAAAAAACAGGGAGATTATAAAAGGGTCGGGGGGATTCTATTTTTACCTCTTAGCACCCCAGGAGAGACTCGAGTTCAACTCCTTTTACATTTTTTAAATTGTTGTGATACTAGAGACTGAATCCCTAAGTCTTACACACGCACAGGAAGCGCCCTACAACTAAATCAAATCCCCAGCCCCAATTCTAGTTTCAGAAATGTCTTTGGTTCCTTCAAGGGCATTTTGGATGGGATGGGAATGGGTCTGGGTTTGGGTCATATCGAAGTGGTGGTGGGGGCACCATATAGTGCTGAGGATTAAACCACTGAATTCCTGCTTGCAAATCATGTTCTCCCGCCTTTTGAACTCACTCCCTGGTCCCCAGAACTCAATCTTAAAGAATACCCAAGAGAAAAGGGGGCTTCCTGACAAGTGTGGTTTCTTTCCAGGGAAGCTATTATTCCTAGCATATACATCGTGGAGGACTGGGGAGATAACTCAGAGGGCTCATGTGCATGCTTTGGCTGGGGATGCCAGGGTGCTAGCCCAGAACCACATGCTTCCACAGCACAGCACTGGACACAGCCACGACCTCTACCAGGTGTGGCCCAAAGGAGAAAAAATAAAAGGGCCATTGCTTTCTTCCCCCATTTCTCCACTTTTACCCAAAGCTAACTTAAAAAAAAAATTCTTAGAACTAAATAAAACAATATACCTATAAAATATTCCTGGAACTACTCAGAATCCTGTGGATTCGTCTCAGAACCAGATCCCCAGAGCCCCAGAATGGAATTTGAGAGGATGATAACAATATTAGCATAAGTGCTCCAAGATATGAGATTCAAGCTAAAATTCATTCCTTGAATTCACAAGTTTTAGGACACAAGCAGAGATGCTCAGGGGATACTCCTGGTGCCTGGCAGTCAATCCTGGCTGTACTCAGCATAAACCCACGCCTTCTATAAATAAGGCCTGCACACCAGCCCTGACTCCTTGAATTCTTACAAACCAATGGGTGGTTCTCTTGAACCATAGGTAGATTCAAGAAAAGTCCCACTGCCTAATAGAAATGAGCAAAGTCCAGGGAAGGAAAACAAACAAACAAACAAGCAAACAAAAAAACAAAAGCTGAAGCTGAAAATAGCACAGGGGGTTGTGCTGCATGCTTTGCATGTGTAAAAGCCATCTTCAATCCCCAGCCACCACCATCAGCAATTCCCAACACCAAGCTGGGAGCAGGTCCTGAAAATCACTAGCTGTGCCCTCCCTACCCCAAAATAGTTCAACAACCAACCAGTATTTCTTACTAATACTGAAAACATTGTTTGCTTGATAAAATTACTATTCCTGAATTGCTTCAGCTCTCTGTAATAGTGGCACAAAAGATCATCCAAATCTCCTCAGAAGTGAACTGCTCAGAGTTAAGAGGTGACACACCTATGCCCTCTTTAGGGCACAGGTCTATTAAATTTTATCTTCCATATGGCTGACACACTGAATTCTAATCCCTACAGGTTGATCTGTCTGGGATTTCTAAAGTACACAGCTTTCTGGGACTCGCAGCCTTCTTTGCTGGGATGGGTGTCCTTTCTGGACCACCTCTGGCAGGTAAGTTTAGCAACATTCTGAGCAAAGTTCAATAGCAATGGAAAACCTGTGATCTGTGCTTAATGGTAAGATGAAAACATCAGGTTAAAAGAAACTGGTGATGGCTCGAGCAACAGCACAGTGGGAAGGGTGTTTCTCTTGCACGCGGCTGACCCGGGTTCGATTCCCAGCATCCCATATGGTCCCCTGAGCACCGCCAGGAGTAATTTTTGAGCGCAGAGCCAGGAGTAACCCCTGTGCATCGCCCGGAGTGACCCAAAACAGAAAAAAAAAAAGAAAAAGAAAAAGAAAAAGAAAGAAACTGGTGATACTTCTGTTCCTCTATACCAGCAATCATCACACTAATTCATCACTGATGGATTAATTAATGCTCCACCATCACTAATGCTGGAGAAGCTGAGGACTAATGTAGTCTGTTGGGCTGGAGAGACAGTACAGCAGGCAGGGCACTTGCCTCGGATGTAGCCAATCTGAAGCCAGCACCCCACATGGTCCCCAAGCACTGCCAGAAGTGATCCCTGAACAATGCTGGGCATGAACCAAAACCAAACCAAAAAAAAAAAAGTAATGCACACTAAGCACTTTTCTCTTACAGCATTTAGAGCAAGAATTTATGTCTGCTTGTCTAGAAGACAATCTAGAGGGGCTGGAGAGATGCCTCAATAAGCTGAACACATGCAAAGCTTGCATGAGGGGAAGCCCAGTTCATCTGTGGCACTGACCTGAGAGCAACCATCGTAGCAGAGTTGGGAGTAACCCCCTGCACTTTCAGGTGTGACCCAACAACCAGAATAAAAAATGTTATCAAATCCTCATATCTAAAATGCACCAAGGAAGCAAAGGAAAAAAGAAAAGAAAGAGGAAAAGGAAGGGAAAAAAAGAAAAGGAAGGAAAGAAGAAAAGGAACCACTACCACCTGTAATTTGGCCAACAGTGTCCAGGGCAGCTCAGCATCTTTTACTTCCTAAGAGGGATGAAAATCCTCCATATTCTATCTGTTCTGGAGAAGGTAGAGGGAATGTGGCTTAAAGACCTATGTAGATGTTATTTGGATCACTGGTGAACATTAAACAGCAAGCAGAGTAATAACTGAAAGAGACTTAACACTGAATAGTTGTTTCATATTCTACTCTTCACCCAGTTAGATAATTTGAATATTTAATCCAAGATTATGAAAAGTCTAACTGGTCACACAAACATATTTCCAATGAATAAATTTAAACTGTAGTATTTTTACCACTGAAGTTCTGAATATATTTCAATGTTCCAATTACTACAGTGTTTCTAAACATTCACAGAAAAGAAATTAAGCCTAAGATTCATTGGGGCTTCCTTCAGTACTGAACTGAGACAGAAAGGGATCTGATCTTGCACCAGTATACTTTCCTAAATTCCAGTTCTATACTGGTGTTAGATTTTTACCACTATCAACCTAAGACTTAGAAACAACAAACACCAAAGCTTACAATGACAAAAATTATTACTGGAAGGGAAAACATTCATCACTATCAGTGGTTCAGTTTTGGTACCCATTATAAAAAATTTTTTTTTCAGTTATCAATACCATATGAACATATTTTGTTATGTAGCCGAACTCATCCTCGCGTTCAGACTTGCAGCACAGGGTAGAATTTTAAAGTCAAGCCCAGGGGCTGGAGTGATAGCACAGCGGGTAAGACGTTTGCCTTGCATGTGGCCGACCCAGGTTCGATTTCCAGCATCCCATATGGTCCCCTGAGCACTGCCAGGGTTGATTCCTGAGTGCAGAGCCAGGAGTAACCCCTGTGTATCGCCAGGTGTTACCCAAAAAGCATTAAATAAATAAATAAATAAATAAAATAAAGTCAAACCCAGACCAGTAACCAGTCTGGGACCAGTGAAAGGAGGCCAAACATCAAAGATGCCCACCAGAGCAACTCTATGTATGGCTAAAGCACAGATTAATGTGATACAGAAAACAAAGCTTGAATAGTTTCCTTAGGTATTTTCTCATTCTCATTTCCCATATTCACTGGCAGTTTCACTGGGAACTTTTCAAATCAAATAATTAGGCCAAAGTACGAAGGAACAGAATACCCTGTTCAAATGATAAGTAAGAAAACAGCAAGTTTAGAGATTATATGTTCCATGGTTTTGCATACAACTTAAAATACAATGTTTTAAAAGGTTGAAAAATACTAAGCAAGTATTGAAAGGTTGAAAAAGACAAAGCAAGTTCTGTGAGGACTTTTACTTGAAAAATGCTCTATGTGCAGGTCTTGAAATCTATGTCAAATTGTACTCTTTTAAAATTATTTTAGTTAAAAAAGTTACGGCAAAGTAGATTAGACAACAGTGCATCAATTTATTGTAAAACTTTTATTTCATACACAACTGTGCAATATAAATAATTAGAGTAAAACACTCCTCTCTCAGTAAGTAAAAAACAATTTACAGCTTTCTATTACTCAAAGTCCACTTATCCTAGCACTACATGTGAGGATAGAGGACAGACCCTAACCTTCTGAGGAAGTTTGTAACTCCAACCCAACCAATAAAGAAAATGATAAGGTTATTTCTAGAAAAGGATCTGCTTCATAGATTTTTTAGTTCAGATTATAATCCTGTTTCATTTCCTTCTCTATATCATGAGCTCTCGCTGACTACAACATTGTGATAAATGTCTTGCTCAGAGGATCAATTTAGGAAATAACTCTGCTCCTGTGAATCACTCCTCTGTGATACAACAAAGAACATTTCAAAAAGGCCATTAGAGTTCTTTACTTTTGACTCCTGCAGCAACCACCAAATAAAAATCAGGTATGTAGCTCAGTTCTCAATAGGAATGAGCAGCTACCTTATTCTCTTTTAATTTTGACTTACTGGTTGTAAAATATTAAATTCTCAAACCAAATTTACATCTTCAACACTCTGTGATTCTCAGTCTTTACTTACCTATGTCTAGTTTTATCAAACTTTAAGAGTTAAAATTTCTGAATAAGATTACAGCATTTAAAATTAGTAATTAGCAAATAGTAAAACTTTTCATAATAATCCTCAGTCAGAATACTATATTAAAACTAGAGATTACTGGGCTGGAGCAATAGCACAGTGGGAAGGGCATTTGCCTTGCACACGGCTGACTTGGGTTCGATTCCCAGCATCCCATATGCTCCCCTGAGCACCGCCAGGAGTAATTCCTCAGTGCAGAGCCAGGAGTAACCCCTGTGCATCGCCAGGTGTGACCCAAAAAGCAAAAAGAAAAAAAACACTAGAGATTACTTAATTTTTCCTTCTTACTTGGAAATAAGAAACATCCCACATAATATATTTTAATAATTCAAAAAAATATTTAAGATTTAAAAAACCAAAGGATCAAAATCACAACCCTTTAGGAAATCATGTAACTAAAGTTTTTATTTAAGATGTCTCTTAAAGTAATAGTGCATATGAATAAGAAAATTCTTGTATCCTTTTCAAATCTGCATAATGTAAACAGCAGCAACAGAATTCTTTATTAGATCTTTGCTGAAATAGTGTAACAGGGATAAAAGGGATTGAAACGGGTAAAGTTAAAAATTACCATCACTCATCCCCCATATCTCCACAACTCGCTGCCTTTGTCCACCCACCCCATTCCTTTATAAATCCCTTCTTTTCCTTTATAAATACTAACATTCAATTTCTTGAAAATATAAACTGCTTCAGACTAGGCCAGTTTTAAAGTTAGTCTGTTTCCTGATCTTATGGTGGTCAGCAGACCACCAGTAATCAAAATATAGACCACATATCATAGCTCACCCAAACCCAAGTACTGTTTTCTTTTGCTGGAAGTTGGCATCTAGAACAATATACTGGATCCAAGAAAGAATCTGAAGAAAAAGGTGTTGAAATCTGAAAAGATTATATTTCTACCATACTCCCTTAATAAAAAGCAATCCCATAGAAAGCAAAAAATAGTACTTTGGACAATAAGAGACAGCATGTACTATTCTACAACATATAAGCCAAACTTAAGCCGCGTATGTGAAATCCCTAAACGAAAGTCAAGGTATCTAATAAATGAGCTCAAAATGCTACAGGCTAAGTTTCACTTAAAAAAAAAAAAAAGTAAAAGTCAAATGGTTGGTCCATTCGCTGTCCCTAAAGTAAAGCCCCAACTGACTACTCCCTGTATTATGCTAGATACTTAAATTAATCACAACTGCTGACAAAACTCTTTTTAATACCACAAATATTATTACTATTATTCATTCAATGAACAGTAAGCAACTTCTCAGCAGAGCACTGATATGTTATTTGAAATGAGACCATGAGTTAACTCTCAGTACGCTTCCACAGTTTACATGATGTCTCTCTCTCTCTCCCCCTCCTCCACACCTTAAAAATCCTCCAAATAGGGGCTGGAGAGATAGCACAGCGGGTAGGGCGTTTGCCTTGCACGCGGCCGACCCGGGTTCAAATCCCAGCATCCCATATGGTCCCCTGGGCACGGCCAGGGGTAATTCCTGAGTGCAGAGCCAGGAGTAACCCCTGTGCATCGCCAGGTGTGACCCAAAAAAGCAAAAAAAAAAAAAAAAAAAAAAAAAATCCTCCAAATAAAATCTATTTATTCACAAAAAAAACTTTAGAAAAATAAAAATAAAAAAGTAAAGATTTCTGAGACACTTAAAAAGGGACAGTATGCCAAATAGATCTGGGAACCTCTAGTCCAGAGCCTCTAATACTGAAAATCAGAATTTCTAGTCTTCTGTCTCACTGATTGAAAACCAAGTCCTGCAACCCATGTGTCCATATTTCTTATATTAGAGAGTTCAATAAAGCAAGTATTTCACAGTAGTGTCCCCCCCCACAAAAAATCAAGAAAAGCCACTCTTAATCCTGATTAACTCTAAACTGATTGTATTCCAAAATAAATTCTTGCTTGTTATTGTTTACTGAGCCATTGCCATTGGGGACTAATTCCAGCTTAGTGGCTTAGTATTTGGGAATTATATAGGCTGTAGTCAGGGGCAATGTAATGGTGGGAACCACGCCTGGGGCTCCTGCAAGTAAAACATGTGCTCAGTCCACTGAATTATCCCCTAGGCCTTAACTGTTGTGTTTTCTTTTTTTTTTTTTTTTTTGCTTTTTGGGTCACACCTGGCGATGCACAGAGGTTACTCCTGGCTCATGCACTCAGGAATTACTCCTGGCGGTGCTTGGGGAACCATTTTGGATGCTGGGAATCAAACCCAGGTTGGCCGCGTGCAAGGCAAACGCCCTACCCGCTGTGCTATCTCTCCAGCCCCAACTGTTGTGTTTTCTAAGGGGAAAAAACAAACAAACAAACAAGGACTAAAATGAAAACCCATTCATTTAAGCTTAACTCTACTCAGTAACACTGTCAAGTTCATCTCAGATCACTCTTTTCTATCTCTATTTCCATTGTTATTTGAGATATATTTAATATTCTACCAGACATTATTCTATCTTTGGGCCCATCAGTTACCAATTTCTCTATAAACTGGTAATTTATTTGGAAAAACAAAAACAAAATCCATTCAAACTGCTGCCCTTCTGGAGGCTGGGGGTAAGTCAAGGATAAGTGAGAAGGCCAAGCAAAATTTCCTGTCCTCTAATCCTAAAAAAATATATTATACATGTATATTATACATATGTATTATACACATGTAAAAGGCAAAAGAAAAAAATGCAAATCATTTATTCAGTAATCATTTTGTCCATAAACAAAGTCTTGTAGTATTTAACTTTGGTTCAATACTCCTAAGATTAATGAATACCTGCAAAAATATTTTTTGCAGAAATTTCAATTTAAAAAAAAAAGTGAGGGGTCAGAGAGATAGTACAGTAAGGTGTTTATATTGCATGCAGTCAAACCAGGTTCAATCCCTGGCACTATATATATGGTTCTCAATCCTCCGTGAGGATTGTTCCCTGAACAGAGCTAGGTATAAGCCTTAAGCACAGGTAAGTATGGCCCCAAAAACCAAACAATAACAAAAAAGAATTCCAAATAACTCCCTATTTAAAAGGGAGTAGAGATGGTTCCTTCTTTTGTAAAAATAGATTCCTTTGCAAGGCCAAGGAATCAAGTTTCAAAATACTAATATAGGACATCATCCTTTCATATAAAAGCACAGAGCCAATACTAAAAGCACTCCCAGTATAATCTTACTAATAATTTCTATCATGAGATCTTTAGAAAGTTCTTGTCTTAAAATGCCCTCAGGGGCTTAAATTGCTAAACTCTGATTCATAAGACTTCCCATTGTGGCACACAGAAAATATTTGTACCGCATAGTGAAATAAAATGACTGCTAACAATCAGCCAATAGTGGCTTCAATGAGAGGTCAGAGGTCACTGTACTCTGCTTCGGCCCAGCAGCTAGAAGTGCTGGTTCAACACTGGGCACTTACAGAGCTCACAACCACTAATTTGAATATGCATTCTGGAATTAAAAGTCATCTTGGTGTACCTCAAGTTGTCTCTGTAATTTTTTTCTGAAGGGGAGGGGGTCCCTAGCAGTGCTCAAGAGGCCTGAGGCCCCCTCCTGGCTATTCTCAGCCAACCAGGCCGTGATTCAATTTGAGGGCCTGATAGATGCGGTGCTTTTTCAGGGAGGCTCTCCCAAGAAGCAGACAGGTGGCCTGGGGTCCTTCTCAGAGACATTCTCAACAATTGGATCAGCAGTTCAAGACAATGGTCCAAGTATGCAGTGTTGAGGATTACCTGGGCCACCCACTGATGTATTTGGTTGAGAATGGGACTCTAGGCAGGGCTGTATCTCATGATGCTCAGAGCACCATGTGGTGTCAGGAACTGAACCCGCATCTGAAATACGCACAACAAGTTCCTGAACCCCTGTACGATCTCTCTGATCACAATATTTCAAGTTTTAACAAGGTGAACAATAGTAAACTTACAGCAGTAAACATAATAAATAATTTATTCAATAATCAAGTTTGAGATAATAGAGATACTATTTAGACAGGGGTTAAATTAATTACTAAAAGTATACAGCTTAACCTACAAGATGATGGTATAGTTTTAAAAATGTTAACACTAGGGACACAGAAGCGATAGCACTGCAAGTAGGGCATTTGCCTTGCACGCAGTCAACCTGGGTTCAATTCCCTGCATCCCACATGGTCCCCCGAGCATCACCAGGAGTGCATGAGCCAGTAGTAACCCCAGTGCATCGCCGGGTGTGACCCAAAAAGAAAAAAAAATGTTAACACTAGGCCAGAAGTGAGAGCTTATAGAACTGAGTGCATGATTTGCAGGTGGGAAGTGTGGTTTGATATTTGGCACTGGACAGTGCCAACAATCTTCAGGAAAAGACCCCCAAGCACAGAACCAGGAGTAACTCTTGAGCACTGCTAGGAATAGCCCCCAAACACAACAAAAATAAAGGGAGAGATAGTATAGGAGATAAGGTGTTTACCTAGTATGTAGCTGGCATGGGTTCGATCCCTGGCACTACATATGAGGTTCCCCAAGCAGTCAGGGGTCAGTCCTGAGCACTGAGGCAGGAATGGTATTCTGAGCACCACTGGGAGTGGCCCAAATAACAACCCCCCCAAATAAAAGTAAATAAAAATAAATTTAAGATACTATAATCAATATCCGACTTGAAAGATAATACTACTTCCATTTTTGTTCTCTGTAAGGAAATTCTAAAACTGTTAAAGAAGCTGAGTCTTTCCTTATTGTAAGATATTCCTGTCCCAAACAAGAGTTACAGCCACAAGTGTAAAGAAATAATTTAGACAATTTTATTGTACCTAAGAATCATCTGGATTGAGGCTGGTGCAATAGTACAAGGTAGGGCATTTTGCCTTGCATATAGTTGACCAGGGTTCAATCTGACACCCCATATGGTCCCTCGAGCCTCACCAGGAGTGATCCCTAAATGCAGAGCCAGGAGTAAGCTATAAAGGACTGCTGGATATAGCCCCAAAACCGAAAGATAAAAAGAGCAAGAATCATCTGTATGCCAAGACAATTAACTGCTGATGCTTGAGGGAAGTCGATGAATCTGCACGACTAACAAGCATTTTAGGTAACCTGAATGCACCAAGTCTGGAGATACTAGAGACATGCTTACAGGAGGCTTCAGCTTAGCAAATTTTCAACAACTCCCCGGTATTCCTGATAGTATTGGCCACATACCAGGTGTGGATACTCAGAAAGACATTGTCCTGGATTGTGATCAGTGTCTAGTCATGTTTTTCTATCATGCACAATGCTTTTGCTATGAGCCCAAAGAAACTCAGTCATGTTCTCAGTTTGTATATACCTCCATCGAAAAAGGCTAAGGAACTGGAGTGATAGCTCAAGTGGTAGAGCTCATGATTAGCTTGTCTAAAGCCCTGAACTCAATCCCTGTCAATGCACGAACCCCTGAATGCTACCTGGTGTGGTTCTGGTGTTCTATACATGGCTCTACACTAAACTGTTACAGGGTTGAAAGTGCATTTGTGGTGCCAAAGCAACAGTACAGTGGGGAAGGCGATTGTCTTGCTCACAGTTCAATCCTTGGTACCATTATATGGTACTGCAAGCCCTGCCAGGAGTGATCCTTGAGCCCAGAGCTAGGAATAAGCCCTGACTGACCAAGAAAATGAAGTGTACCATTTGTGGGTATACTCCACCCCAGAGGCTGGCCATATTACAACACTGTGTCCATTATCTTTCCTTTATAACAATCTCCCACTGGAAGTTGCCTATAACCTTCTCTGGGCGTGCAACTTCTAACCTTTACTTTATAGCATATCTTAGCTCAGGGTACATATTTTCTCTTCTTTTACTTTACGAAATTCTCTCTCTCCTAATATTTCTTAAATGCCCCAAGCATTTCTGGATGTGGTCCCAAAACAAGAAAGAATGGCAAACCTAAACAACGAAAGAAAATAAAGTGCATTTGAAGAAAGAAGAAAAGAGAATAGTATATTTGATGATAGCCCTTTCATATTTTTGCAAAAAAAAAATTCAAAACTCAATACAAATAATGCTCTAAATTTAAGCTTAGTAACCACATAAATCTAGCATAATTAGATATTTTTGTAGTATCATGAGTAGCAACTATAGACAGTATCTACATTCTGTATTTCACCTCATATTTGCAAACTATAAAGAGCATCTTCATTGTGTATTATCCAGTGAATGGTAATTGGACAACATAAAAACTAGGTTAAATAAAGTAGTAGTAATTAAAACAGCATAGTGATGTGTAAAAAGTCACAAGGGTGTGCGCACAGGAGGGGGAGACGATATGATGTTCCGTTGTCCACGGGCACTCGGGGCAGCTCTCTCTCGCACATGCCGCTCGAGTTCGGTGCTCGCTCTCGAGCCGCTGTATAAGAACCAGCTCAGGACGGCTCTTCCTTGTGCTCTGCTTCTGTGTGTGCTGCTGTGCTCTCTTCTGTCTGTCTCTCTGTCTCTGTAGTTTCTCATCTGGTCTCTTCCGACCTCTCTCTGTCTCTGCTTCTGTGTCTTCTCTGTTCTTCTCCCGCGTCCTCTTGTGTGTCTCCTGTCTCTCCTGTCTTCTTCTGTCTCCCCCGTCTCCTGTCTTCTTCTGTCTCCCCTCAGTGCCCCCCAGTCTTAGTTTATATAGCAAATTACATAGGGTGGTGACACAAAGGTGGGTTTAACATTAACAAGACCATTTATCGAGGAGATTAACAAAATCTCATCTAAGGATTTTGATGAGATTACTAGGAGATCTGCTCAAGGGTGGGGTCCAAACAAGGGTGTGTCAGGGTGTGTCTCTTTCTTCCTTCCTTCCTTCCTTCCTTCCTTCCTTCCTCCCTCCCTTCCTTCCTCCCTCCCTCCCTCCCTCCCTTCCTTCCTTCCTTCCTTCCTCTCTCTCTCTCTCTCTCTCTCTCTCTCTCTCTCTCTCTCTCTCTCTCTCTTTCTTCCTATCCGCTTAAATAGTTATAGTAAATTTACTTCTAATATTTCTAGCAATGTCATTCTGTATGAGCACAGTAAGAGATATAAACTTGAAGTTTGGTTCTTCCTGAGGACATTCACTATATATTCCAGACCACAGTCCTCAGGCCAGGTTAGTCTTCCTAACCCCAGCAAGGTCCTAGTCTTGTCATTACTTTTGGATCATGACAGCATTTGTCTATGACCATGCTCTCAACTTATAGTTGAATATTGTAGCGCTTTGGCCTGGCCCATGGTAGCTCATAGCTTGCCCTGGGTCCATTCCGTCCCTCGTCGGGACCCTGCTTTGGGGGTGTTAGGAACTAAGGGCAACTGAGTTGAGAAAGCAGATGCCCGGGAGTAAATATTATTGGAGTTAATCAGTTCCCAAGTTACAAAGCATATTATTAACTGTCTTCCTGTGTCCATACAGAAAGGCCATTGCTCTAAGGTAAACTAAGTTCCCTATGGCAAGGCTAAAAGGATAAACCCCATGTTATCCTTCAGTAATGGACTAGAAACAGACCCACAGACCAAGGGTTCAATATTCTGTCACAGACTCTCAAATATATGATCACTTAATCTTTGATAAAGGAGCAAGAAATGTGAAGTGGAACAAGGAAAGCCTCTTCAGCAAGTGGTACTGGGAAAGCTATACAGCTACCTGCAAAAAAATGAACTCTGACCTCTGTCTAACACCAGGCACAAAAGTCAGATCAAAGTGGATTAAAGACCTCAATATCAGACCTAAATCAATAAGGTACATGGAGGAGAATGTAGGCAGAACCCTCCATGACACCGAAGGTAAAAGCATCTTTAAGGATAAAACACCACTGGCCAAGCAAGTAGAAACCAACACAAATGGGACTGCATTAAACTAAGAAGCCTCTGTACCTCAAAGGAAACAGTGACCAAAATATAGAAAGAACCCACAGAATGGGAAAGAATATTTACCCAATACCCATCTGATAAGGGATTAATATCCAGGATATACAAGACACTAGTAGAATTGTACAAAAAAAAAAAAAACCTTCAACCCCATCAAAAAATGGGGAGAAGAAATGAACAGAAGCTTCCTCAAAAAAGAAATACAAAGGGCCAAAAGGCACATTAGCTCTACATTGCTAATCATCAGGGAGATGCAAATCAAAACAACAATGAAATATCATCTCACACCACAGAGACTGGCACACATCAAAAAGAATAAGAACAACCAGTGCTGGCACGGATATGGGGAGAAAGGGATTCTCTTTCATTGCTGGTGGGAATGCCAGCTGGTCCAGCATTTCTGGAAAACAATATGGGCATTCCTTAAAAAACTACAAATTTGTTGGAGCAAGCACTCCTGAAATTCATATGGAACAATAAGCCCCCACGAATAGCTAAAGCAATCCTTGGGAAAAAGAAAATGGGAGGAATCAACCTCCCCAACTTCCAACTCTACTACAAAGCGGTAGTCATTAAAACAGCATGGTATTGGAACAAAGGCAGAGCTGCAGACCAATGGAATAGGGTTGAATACTCTGACATACACCCCCAAATATATGATCATCTAATCTTTGATAAGGGAGCAAGAAATGTGAAGTGGAGCAAGGAAAGCATGTTTAACAAATTGTGCTGGCAAAACTGGACAGCTACATGCAAAAAAATGGGCTTAGACCTCCATCTATCACCATGTACAAAAATCAGATCAAAATGGATTAAAGACCTCAACATCAGACCAGAATCCCTAAGGTACACTGAAGATAAGGTCGGCAAAACCCTCCACGACATTGAAGCCAAAGGTATCTTCAAAGCTGACACGCCACTGGCCAAGCAAGTGAAAACAAAGATAAATAAATGGGACTATCTCAAACTAAGAAGCTTCTGCAACTCAAAAGAAACAGTGACCAAAATACAAAGACAATCTACAGAATGAGAAAGGATATTTATGCAGTACCCATCCGATAAAGGGTTGATAATAAGGGTATACAATGCACTGGTTGAACTCCACAAGAAGAAAACTGCCAATCCAATCAAAAAATGGGGTGATGAAATGAACAGAAACTTTTCCAAAGAAGAAATCCGAATGGCTGAGAGGCACATGAGAAAATGTTCAACATCACTAATCATCAGGGAGATGCAGATCAAAGCAACAATGAGATATCATCTCACACCACAGAGACTGGCCCACATCCCAAAAAACAAAAGCAACTGGTGTTGGCGTGGATGTGGGGAGAAAGGGACTCTCCTTCACTGCTGGTGGGAATGCCGACTGGTTCAGCCCTTTTGGAAAACAATATGGACGATTCTCAAAAAGTTAGAAATTGAGCTCCCATTTGACCCAGCAATACCACTCCTGGGAATATATCCCAGAGAGGCAAAAAAGGTATAGTAGAGATAACATCTGCATTTCCATGTTCATTGCCGCTCTGTTTACAATAGCCACAATATGGAAAAAACCAGAGTACCCGAAAACAGATGATTGGCTAAAGAAACTCTGGTATATTTACACAATGGAATACTACGTAGCTGTCAGAAAACATGAAGTCATGAAATTTGCATATAAGTGGATCAACATGGAAAGTATCATGCTGAGTGAAATGAGTCAGAAAGAAAGAGACAGACATAGAAAGATCGCACTCATATGTGGAATATAAAGTAGCTGAGAGGTACAAGCTTACAATGTTGCGATTCCTGGCAGACATTTCTCTGGACTTAGTTACTAAAATACTAAAATACAGAAATCCAAAACTATACTGCTGCTGGTGCGGCCTCCTGACCTCATATCTCTTCATTCTCAGCAATGGAAAACAAATTACCAAATGCTTTCTTTTCAGCACATCAACTTTAGGGGGGAGAAACTCCAAATCAATAATAGTGAATTTTTTTTTGTTTAAATATTGAATGCAATCAAAGTAAAGTGAAAGTAAAGTGAAATTTACCAGTTACACATGTGGGGTGGGGGGCTGGGGAGGTGGGGGGGAAGGGGGAGGTTTATCGTGATTCTTGGTGGTGGAATATGTGCACTGGTGAAGGGATGGGTGTTTGAGCATTGTATAACTGAGACTTTAACCTGAACGCTTTGTAACTTTCCACATGGTGAATTAATAAAAGAATTAAAAAAATAAATAAATAAATTTAAAAAAAAAATTACAAATTTGAGGGGCCGGGGTAATAGTATAGTGGATAGGGCATTTGCCTTGCACGTGGCTGACCTGGGTTCAATCCCTGGATCCCATATTGTCCCCCAAGCACCCCCAGGAGTAATTCCTGAGTGCAGAGCCAGGAGTAACGCCTGAGAATTGCTGGGTGTGAACCAAAAAGCAAAAAAAAAAAAAAAAAAAAAAGAAAGAAATTGTTCTTCCATATGACCCAGCAATACCACTTCTGGGAATATATCCCGAAGGTGCAAAAGAGCACAGTAGTAGTCTAAACTTCCATTTTGTTCCTGCTTAACTTCAAGAAACAAGTGAGGCTACACATATGATGAGGAGTCAATAAGCATAAAAGCAACTTAAAGTTGCCGACTTTTAAGAGGTTATATTGTTTTCTATTAACTCATTACATTAAGACCAGAAAACATAACAAAAAATTTGAAATCAGTATCAGAGCCATAAAGAGAATAAGTAAATTAGAAGACAAATACATAAATAATCAGATCAATTAGAATCACGTTCTGATGTATATATAAAAAAAACCTAACACGAGCTCATAACATTTTCATCTATTTTGTTATGGGTGTACCCACCAGACTACAGACATATAGCATTTACATTTTCTGAGTAAATGATCACAATTACAGTTAGAATTTCTAAAGTATTTCTAAGATGCTAAATATTAAAGTTTTAAGGCACAAGGGGGATAGTTCAAAGGACTAATGCATAGATGCCTTGCATGATTCAGACCCTGAGTTCAATCCCCACATAGATCCCCAAGCATCACGTAGCTGCCCAAGCACCAATGGGTACACCTCTACTGGCTCCCAACAACTGTCGGGGTGTGGCTCTGGCAGTCCTCAGCATCACCAGACCTAAGCAACCAAGTGTACAATTAGCAGGCTCTCAGAGTCAACCACTGAAAATCACTAGAGTGGCCCCAAGGCACTGCTGGAAAGCATTCTCCATATCCACGACCCCCATCCCCCCCTAAAAAAAGAAAAACCCTAAAAATACTAAGATGTCTTTTTTCACAGGGTTGACTTTTACAACAATTGATTAAAACATCAGTATCTTGGGGTCAAAGTGATAGTACATGGAGTAGGGTGCTTACCTTCCAAGGAACCAGTGCAGGATTGATTCCAGGCACCACATATGGTCACCTGAGCACTGCCAGGAGTGATCCTGAGCAGAGTAGAGTAAGTCCTGAGAACCATTGTGTGTGCCAAAAAAAAAAAAAACACAGAAAAAAGAGGGAGGGTAGGGCAAGAGAGATAGTATATTGAATAGTGTTAGCCCTAACAGAGTTTGATCCCCAGCACCCCATATGGTACCCCAACCCCATCAGAAGTGATTCCTGAGCACAGGGCAAAGAGTAAGCCCTGAGCATTACTGGCTGTGGCAAAAAGAAGGGGGGGGGGTGATTGAAGTGACAGTACAGTGGATAGGGCATTTGCCTTGCACGCAGCAGACCCAGGTTTGATCCCCAGCATCCCATATGGTCCCCCAGCACCTTGCCTTGTACCTGGCTGGCCTGGGTTCAATCCCTGGCAACCCATATGGTTCCTCTAGTCCAAGAGGAGTGATGATCCCTGAGCTTAGAGCCAGGAGTAAGCACTGAGCACCAGGTGTGGCCCAAAAACAAAATAAAATGTTGGGAGGGGAGAGGAGGGAGTCAATAGCTTGCACAAATACAAATACTCTTTGCCTCCCACCCGGTGGGGGGGGAAATGTTTTTAAGTCCTAGTATCATTAGAGCTTAAGTTCTAGTGTCAAAATCTCTAATGAGTTTGAGAACTCTTCTTTCTTGTTTTTAAAAAAACACTGACTTCAAGGGGATTACAGGTCATCATTTAACCTACTTTAAGAAGCAGCCTATTCCTGCAAATGCTCTTAGCCTCCCCTGATCTGTCACTTCTTAGTAATTTTCACATATGTAATTCATACGATGAGCACCTCCCTCTCCACTAAAATTGTGAGGTCTGGAACCATGTTTGCCTTGGTTCTTCTTTTTTTTTTTTTAAGTTTTGGGTCCACACCCCAAGATGCTCAGGGGTTACTCCTGGCTCTGCACTCAGGAATTACTCCTGGTAATGTTGGGGTACCATATGGGATGTCAATGATTGAACCCAGGTCAGCCACGTGCAAGACAAGCACCCTACCCCTGTACCATCTCTCCTTCCCCTATCTTGGCTCATCACTGTATCCTCAACACCTAGCACATTACTGAGAACATAAAGTACTCTGCTCAATGAAGAAAAACAGAATCAGCACTTTTAGAAGAGGAGAGAAAGGGGAAGGGGGAGAAAGGGAGAGGAAGGATGGAGGAGGTACGGAGAAGAGGGTGTTTGTGTGTGCCTTTCCATAAAAGGGCATCTTATCTGGTTTCAAAAACAAAGAAATGAATAGATGGTTTAATCTTAAGAAGTTTGTCATGTTTTTGTATATACCAAAAATATATTGTAGAACTTGAACCTTTTTTATATCAATTAGCCTACATTGAAGTATGTTTTGTTATTAAGTTGCAAAAGTTAGTTCTTGGAACTAACTCTACATAGCAATTCATAATTATTTTCCTCATAACACTGGCCCTTGCAGGCAAGGGAGATAGCTCCAGAAGCACACGCTTGGCATGCAGTTTGCCCTAGGTTCAAGCCCTGCCACATGACTCCCAAGCACCACTGTTAGAATAAGTCCCAAGCACTAGTAGCAGAGTCCTTGAACGAAAATGACAGTGGGTTTCTAATATGTTAATTATGAACTGTCCTATGTTCCAAATTTTCTCCAATCTCCACTGTAAGAAGTTACAAATTCCGCTATAAGAGTTCTGGGCCCACAGTGAATTTTTCTCCACAGATTTAATTCTCTACTCTGGTTAAACTGGTTAAATTTTATCAACCGAAAATAAAGAAGAGAAGGCAGCTTATCTAACTTTGCAATGGGCTACAAAACAGATATCTATCAGTACTGAAGAGCAGTTCAGGACTGACACTTACTAATGGAAAGGTCTGCTTCATTAACAGAAATCGTTCCTTCCTTCTAGGTTGGCTATATGATTATACCCAGACATATACTGGCTCCTTCTACTTCTCTGGCATCTGCTATGTCCTTTCTTCAGTTTCCTTTTTCTTTGTACCATTGGCTGAGAGATGGAAAAACAGAGTCTGATCAGAAAGGAAGAAGACTGCAACCAAATGAGCTTTAAAAATGGAAATTCAAGTCACTGGAGACAAAAGCTTAAAAGAAAATGTCCTCACTTGCAAGATAACAATGTGAACTGATGGGTGGCTTTTTAGGTTCTTTTTTTTTTTCAGCATTCTGAGGAAAGGCTACATCACAGTAAGAAAAAACAGTAAGAAAAGGTAATAGCAATTAAGCTACTTGTTAGTATTTAATCAACTGATATTAATATTTTATACTTATAAATCAGTTGAAGCAGCTATTTTACATATTAAATGAAAATTATATGTGGTTAATAAATTAGGGTCAGGGAGGTATCTCAAAGGGCTCAAGCACATGCTTTCCAAGAACTCCTGGGTTTGATCCCTGGCACCACAGGACCCCATGGGCACAGGAGTGACTCCTGATGTAGCCCCCAGAGCACCAACAGGCATGCCCTCCAAACCAAAATAAATGAGTAACAAAATCAAACTTGCTATTGTGTCATGGTTATTCAGCCACTAAAACATTTGATGGAAAACTTTTTCTTAAAAGAAAGTATTAAATAGGGGGCTGGAGTGATAGCACAGCAGGTAGGGCGTTTGCCTTGCACATGGCCAACCTGGGGTCGATTCCCAGCACCCCATATGGTCCCCCGAGCACCGCCAGGAGTGATTCCTGAATGCATGAGCCAGGAGTAACGCCTGTGCATCGCCGGGTGTGACCCAAAAAGAAAAAAAAAAAAAAAAGAAAGTATTAAATATAGCATGTGGATAACTAGAACTTTGGAATGTGAATGACTATTAAAACTTTAAGGGGCTGGAGCAATAGCACAGCGGGTAGGGCGTTTGCCTTGCATGAGGCTGACTCGGGTTCGATTATCAGCATCCCACATGGTCCCCCTGAGCACTGCCAGGAGTAATTTCTGAGTGCAGAGCCAGAACCAACCCCTGTGCATTGCCGGGTGTGACCCAAAAAACAAACAAACAACAAAAAATTAATAATGACTGATATGGCAAATATATCCCTCTCCAAAATCAATCTTTGCTTACTGATTTGGGGTAATACTTATTTTCATTATTTTATTAAAAATTCTACCAATATTGGGGCTAGAGTGATAGCATAGCGGGTAGGGCGTTTGCCTTGCATGTGGCCGACCCGGGTTCGATTCCCAGCATCCCATATGGTCCCCCAGCATGGCCAGGAAAAATTCTTCAGTGCAGAGCCAGGAGTAACCCCTGAGCATCTCTGAGTGTGACCCAAAAAGCAAAACAAACAAACAACAACAAAAAAAAATTCTACCAATATGAAACTTCAATAACTCACATTCCTCTCCAAAATTTATCTCTGCTTATTATTTCCTTTTTAATATTTTGTTTCTTAAGAATCCTAGTATTGGTTCAGAGAAGTAGTACAGTAGTAGGCAAGGCATTTGCCTTGGCCTTGCACGCTGCCAACTAGGTTCAATCCCCAGCACCCCATACAGTCCACCAAGCCTCCCAGGAGTAATTTCTGACTGCAGAGCCAGGAGTAACCCCTGAGCATTGCCAGGTTTGGCCCCAAAACCAAAAAAATAAAACACCCCAAAACCAAAAACCCTAAAATAAATGTATTATTCATTTAAAAATAAATAAGAAATGGGGTTAGAGAGATAGTAGAGCTTGTAGAACTTGCTTTGCACGTGGTTAAACCAGTTTAATCCCTAGCACCTTATTCAGTTCCCTGAGTCCACCAGGAGTAATCCCTGAATGCAGAGCAGTAATAAGCCCTGAGCACAGCTGGGTATGGCCTACCCCCGCCCCCATTTTTTTTAAAGAATTGTCTTACGGAAATCTTTATTTCAAAATCTGAATAGTATTTCAGTCTATCTCACTTTTCCACTATACCTAGTTATCTAAAATATTCAAGATAAGTATGTGATGAAAACTATACATCTTGGCCGCCGAGATGTGATCCCGGGGATGGCACGCGTGCGGCCCCTCCACAGCTGCACGAGCATGAGTCCAGAGGCCAGTTAAACTACTTTTGGTATGGGCAGCTCCTTGCAGAATGTCTCCAGACTGAGAACTAAGTCTCGGCCCCATGCCTGCACAGGAGGGGAAAGGTATTTCTCTCTCTTGCCTCTTCCTTGCCGGGGGTGAAGGGCATGGCAACCGCCATATTATGATGACCACAGATGAGAGTTACAAGCCTGCAATGATCTAATATCTGGAAGAAATCTCCCTGGACTTAGTTGCTAAAGTACAGAAATCCAAAACCACGCAGCCTCATATCTCTTCACAACAGGTCTGACTCTAATGGGGTACTCCTAACAATAATAGTGAGGCTTTTGTTGAAATATTGAATGTAACCAAAGTAAAGAGAAAGTAAAGTGAAATTTATCAGTTATGGGGGAGGGGAGTCGGCGGGGGGGGGGGGAGGTATACTGGGGTTAGTTTGTTCTTTTTTTTTTTCTGGTGGTGGAATATGGGTACTGGTGAAGGGATGGTTGTTTCACCATTGTCTAACTAATTGAGACTTAAGCCTGAAAGCATTGTAATTCTCCACATGGTGATTCAATAAAATAAAATTTTTATTAAAAAAAAAAAAAAGAAAACTATACATCTTATATGAAGCCAAACAAGTATGTTTAGGGTTTGTTTCAGTTTGTTGTTTGGGGGCCACACCCTACAGTGTTCAGGAACTACTCCCAGAACATCTTGAGTGCTGCTCCAAATGGTATTCAGGTGACCACATGGTTGTGGTACCAGGAACTGAACCCAGCATTCCACAAGCAAAGCAAGTGCTCTAATTCTTTGGAGTTAGGGCTATGGTCTGACTAGGTGGTTTTTAATGGGAGGAATATTGTAAATTAAAAGATGTTGAAAATATTGAATAATTATGTTAACTATAATGCTTAGAATAAACAATTACATGTGAACAGAAAGCCCTCCATTATTTAAGTGATTTTAAACAGGAAAAAACCTTCTTTAGAATATCCTTCAGAACATTCCATAAAATGATCACTCTTATATTCTTACATTTCTCGCTGCCTAAAAATTTTACTCCCCGCAGAGAAAAATCCTAAACTAAAAGTCTGGTTTGGGCTCCAAAATACCATTTGTTCCCTTATGTCTATGTGAATTCTACCACCAGCTACAATCTCAAAGGTCTGTCTTTCTCTACCAAAAATATTCGCTCAGTGTTCAAGATCCACTCACTCAAAGGCCACCTCTTCCGGAAAACGGTCCCCAGCATTGCCATTCTCTCATTGAAATCTCATGTAACCTTAATAGTCCTCCACACACTTACATGTCAATATTTTCATCTGCAAAATCAACAAAACGCATTCTTATCTTTGATACCCCTAAGTATAGCAAAAAAAAAAAAAAATTACGTTGGGTTCAAATACTGGGTATCTTAAAAACAGTACTTAGCCCTGTTTTAAGTGTATGAGTTTCACACTTAAACGTAAATCTAGTATTTTGTATTTCACATTTTAGACATAATTAAAAACAAACAAACAAACATCACCTCCTTCACATGCAAATAGCCAAACAGTTAAAGCCAAATCCTACCTCTATTGCTTGTGACCTTATAGGTGGCTCTATTAGTTACTCAACCTGAGTTCCAATTTCCTCCTCTATGAAATGAGGATAATGCCAACAACCTATCACAAATATGTATTGTGAAAAATGAATGAAAACATACTAGTACCACACAAAATGCCCCTTCATATAGAGGCATTTGCTAATGACCTTTCTTCTGCTTTCTATGACTTCATATAAAATTCATAGTTCTCATAACATACTTAGATTTAATATTTTAGATAAGTAGATATAGTGAAAAAGTTGAGATTTTCCGGGGCTGGAGCAATAGCACAGCGGGTAGGGCGTTTGCCTTGCACAAGGCAGACCCGGGTTCTAATCCCAGCATCCCTTATGGTCCCCTGAGCATGGCCAGGGGTAATTCCTGAGTGAAGAGCCAGGAGTAACCCCTGTGCATCGCCGGGTGTGACCCAAAAACCAAAAAAAAAAAAAAAGTTGAGATTTTCCACTGGAATATTATTCAGATCTTGAAATAAGGATAAAGATATAATAATTAACAGAAGATAAAGTAATAATTTACTAGGAACCACTCCTCCATCTTCCCTTTCCTTCTGAGCAGTAACTGTTCTCTCAACCGAGACTTTTCCCAGGACAACTAGATCCATTTCCCTAATGAAAGCAAAGTAGGCCTAACTGAAGTTGTCCAACTGATTTGATTTACACAGGCATTACGAATCTTATTCAACAGCAGTTTTTTATCCTCCTCTCTATTATAATAGGTCCTCTAATAAACCTGTAGGGTAAGTTAATAATGTTATAATCTCTATAACAGGAAGCTAAAGACTTCTATTAACTAACATATTGTGTCAACAATTAGTATTTTTAAAGGAAAGCATTAAAAAATGCCAACACATTTCAAGAATCCGTAACCTAGAAATACTATCCAATACATTGTAGGTTTTTAAAAAAGTGAAATGATTTTTTTTTAAAAAAAGTGAAATAATTACTTTCTCCTCTGCGATCTCTGTGGTGGGGCTGAGTACACGCAGCTGACCCATTCAATCTCCAGCATCCCATGTAATCCTCCAAGCCTACCAGGAGTGATCCCTGGGATAACCAGAACCAGGAATAACCCCTGAACTGGGTGTGCCCAAAAAGCAAAGAAAAATCTCTATGGAACAAAAAAATAACAAATTAACAGACTAAGGGTACACAATGCACCTGTATTTGAAGTCTAAGCATTGGGCAGTTTCTTTATTTCTTATTTATTTTTGGGCCATACCTGGTAGTGCTTGGGAGCCAGGATCAAACCTGGGATGATCACAGGCAAGGCAAGCACCTTACCTGTTTTATTATGTATTATTTCTCTGACCCCATAGATCCTTTATATTGTTATTCTTGGACAACATCTGGCAGTGCTCAGGGCTTACCCCAGGCTGTGCTCAGGAATCACACCCCTGAAAGGACTGGGGAGCAAACCAGGGTGAGCAGCATGCAAGGCAAGTGTCTTAATCTCTGTGCTACAAGAGTAACTTTATTTCAACAACTAACAATATTTATAACTAGTCTCTGAGGTAGGCATATCTCACTAAAGTAAAAAAAAAAATTTAACAAAAAACAATAAGAAGAGTTACAATTCAAACACAGACTGAGGGGCTGGAGCGATAGTACAGCAGGTAGGGCATTTGCCTTGCATGCGGCCGACCCAGGTTTGATTCCCAGCATCCCATATGGTCCCCTGAGCACCGCCAGGGGTAATTTCTGAGTGCAGAGCCAGGAGCAACCCCTGTGCATCGCCGGGTGTGACACAAAGAGAAAAAAAAAAAAAGGAAGCTCAAACACAGACTGAGACAAAACCTACTTTCCTCCAGCTAGATCAGCATTTCTCAACTAGGGGACCATACAGCCCTTTGTGGATACCGAGGATATTCCAAGAGGGTCACAGGTGAAAATATCGTCAGTAGGGGGAGATCTTGGGACAAGACCTGTGAGGCAAGGAGCAACAGGAAAGGATAGGAAGGTGTCACAAAAATTTTTAAAAAGTCAATTGGGGGCCAGAGTTGGAAAACAGTTGACAAAAACTGCCCCTGACCGCAATGGTTTCTTGAGATAATTGAGATAATTATAGCACTGTAGCACTGTTTTCCTGTTATTCACTGATTTGCTTGAGCAGGCACCAGTAATATTTCCATTGTAAGACTTGTTGTTACTGTGTTTGGCATATCAAATAAGCCACAGGTAGCTTGCCAGGCTCTGCCTTGCAGGCAGGATACTCTCAGTAGCTTGCCAGGCTCTCCAAGAGGGATGAAGAAATCTAACCCAGGTCGGCCGTGTGCAAGGCAAACGCCCTAGCAAACAACTAAAAGGAATTAGAATGAATCTGTCCAATACAGACTGGAACAAAATTTTAGGATCTAGATCAAAATGTAGAGTCAACTACAAAGTACCTAAGAACCAAAGCAAATTGAAGTAACAGAACCAATCTACAAAACAACAGAAATGTAGCTAGTTTTAGGTCTTCCAATAGAAATCAAACCTGATCCAAGAAGGTAATACCAAGAAAAGCCCCTTATGTAATTCCTTAATACTAAATAGGTCGTATTGTTTATAAATATTGAGTCTTGAATATATATTTTTTGTTTTATTTGGGGGCCACACCCAGAAATGTTCCGGACTCACTCCTGGCAGTGCTCAGGGATGCTGCAGATTGACTCTGGATCAGTCTCACACAAGGCAAGCACCTTACCTGCTGTACTACTGCTCTGGCCTTTGGAGTATATATATTGCTGGGTGTGACCCAAAAAGCAAAAAGCAAAAAATAAAAAAAAATAAAATAAAATACATGTCATTCATACTGGTTATCTTTAACATTGTTAAGATACCATTTTTGTCCCTATTACTTTGAGGAAATGTCATCAACATCAATAAAGTGTTTCTGGGGATGCAGAGATAGTACAGTGTGTAAAGCACTTGCCTTAAACACAGCTTAGTTTCTGTTCCCAACATTGCATATCGTTTCCAAAATTCTGCCAGGAGTGATCCCTGAGCACAGAACCAGGAGTAAACCCTAATCCCTCCTGGGTGTGGACCCAAACAAAAAGAAAACAAAGGGAATTTTCTATAAATGTATGCTGAAGTTCTTTATCACCTACTAAGTCGTTATCTTCATGTCAACCATGTGAGGAAGTTGGACAGGTATTATTATTCTTATTACATACATAAGGAACCAAAAACAAATAAAGTCAGATTTGCCTAAAGCTACAAAGATAGTCCTTACTAGAGCCAAGTCTGAAACCTACCAGTGTGAATTATATCATGGACCCTGGCTTTTCTTCTTTAATGAGTCACCAGTTTAAAATTTATTTTAAATTTTAACAATCACACTTAAGTAAACTGAAATATTTCAAATAATTTAATCATATTGTTATGTACTATTTGTAAAATCTAGCACATTTGTAAATAAAATTGCCTAATTGCTTTTAAAAACTTTTTTTTTGTTTTTGGGCCACACCCAGAGATGTTCAGAGGTTACTCCTGACTATGAATTTTCAGGATTATTCCTGGTGGTGCCTTGGGGAACCGATTCCTAGGATGTTAGGAATTGAACATGGGTCTGCTGTGTGTAAGGCAAATGACCTACCTGCTGTATTATTGCTCCAGCCCCTTAAAAAAACTTCTGAGTGTTTCTTTTAAGTCAACCAACCTAGACGAGACTGGTTTTATACACTTATTTGTGACATTTGGCTCTTCATTTGCCACAAGTATTTATGTAAAAATACCTCACATTTACCCTCATGATCCTTACATATTACACACAAAAGAAAAGCAGTTGTTGAAATCAACTTTTTGTTTGTTTCTGGTCCACACTTGGTACACAAACAAGAGAACAAAAATCAGTTTTGGAGTGATAATACAGCAAGTAGAACATTTGCCTGGCACCCAGCCAATGAGGGTTTGATCCTCAGTATTCCATACGGTCCCTAAAACCACCAGGAGAAATTTCAGAGTGCAGAGTCAGAAGTAAACCCTGAGCATTGCAGGTATGGCCTAGCAACCCCATTCCCAAATATTATCCCAAATAATAATAAATAAGGGTCAGAGAAACAGTATAGGGTGATTATACGATTTCAAGCCTAAATAGTCCAGCTGTGCAGCATAATTCTCTCAAGCCAGACCAGTAAGATGACTCACCAACTGACAGGTGGCTTAGGTTTATCAACAATGGATGTCTGTCTGATGAAAACAAATGTTTCTGCCCAATGGACAACCTCATCCTACTTGGTCAAGAGGAGAGAGGCTAAAAATCTGGTCAATAGTACAGAATTTTATCTTTTTAACAGAAAGAATCAGACTTTGTGCAAAGAAGAGACTTAGGATTCATGCAACTCTAAAAAATGTCCTCTGTGCATATTCTATATTCCAATGGTCACTTAGCAGAAAAGTAAACTAGAGTAAGATCTCAGAGGATAAAAATCAATTTTATGGTCCCTAAGTTAGAAATAATTGGTGAGAAATAGCATATTGAGTTGGTCACTTTAAGAAATGTGAAGTCAGAGTCATGAGAAAAATAAATCCATATTTAAACCCTCCTATTATTTTTAATGACTTGATATCAGTTTCCACACAAGAGGAAATTAGTAGTTCATATCTGAGTTCTGGTTCACTGATAAATATATATTCTTATGTGAAAACTGACATCTTGCCACAGTTAATAAGATATGGGTTTATAAATATGGAATTAAAAGAAACTTACCCTTTCCCTTTGTGCAGCTCTGACTTCCAACCCAGTTTCTATAGAAACAGGAGGACAAGTGCCAGTGCCAGAAGTCTGCCAATTAGAACTCATCTTTTAGGTGCTGAATAATAAAGTCATATCCCAAAGTCGGCTATAGGTTTTTGATTGTCAGTAGCTCCTACAAAGAAACCCAGGAGGAAAAAAAGTTGTTTAACCAATCACTGTATTTAGAAATGCTCCCTCCTTATTAAAAAAAGAAAAAAAAATAGAGAGGGAGGGAAGAGGGGGAGCTTGTGGGGGTAGATGCAATACATGTCACAAGTTGTTTTTTTTTTTTTTTTAAGTCAGGGCTTCAGAGATCTCTAAAATTAAGATACAATAAGTAGAAGGTGTTATAGAACATTCAAAACTCAAAACTGTATATTAAAAAATTTCATATCATGTACCATAGAAATAGGAATGTTCAAAAAGGGAATACCCTGCCATAGTGGCAGTGTGGGGTGGGGGGAGACAGGACTGGGGAGCGGGGGAGGGATGTTGGGTTTACTGGTGGTGGAGAATGGGCACTGGTGAAGGGATGGGTTATCAAACTTTGTAAGGGAGAAACATGAGCACAAAAATGTATAAATCTGTAACTGTACCCTCACGTTGACTCACTAATTAAAAATAAACTATTAAATTAAAAAAAAAAATAGGAATGTTCAGTCACCAACCACCTGAAAGTCCAGATGAATTTCATGGAATGAATTTTCAATAATATCTATAATACCACAGAGTTGGTAAGCCTCACCAATAAAATTTATCAAGATAAATAAATGATGATATAGTTAAATCTTCATCAAACAGAAACTCTGATTTCTCAGAAGTCTACAAATCATGTATCAGCCCTGGTAGCAAAGTTTTCCAGAAAGTGCTATTTCTAATAAAAATTCTCTCTAAAATACGAGTCAATTTAACTTGGATATAAGAATAATTTGACTGCAACTGCCCATGTGCCATTGACATGACTCCTTAATATAGTTTAGAATCTTTTAGTAGAAAAACATGGAAAATACTCCATTTCCTTTAATACATGGCTCAGTATTGTTTATATTATTTGCAACTGTGAACTTTCGGTAGAAGATTGTTTTAACATCAGTTTATGAAGTTACTATCATATTGCAATTAAAAGACAAAGGTGATTAGGAACCACACCTTAATCCTGTCCATGGCTATCCCTGCATAGAGAACTCTACACCGGTGTTTCCCAAAGGAGAAGACATCTCCAAACCCCCACTGGCACAATCCTTGGGCAGTAATAAATGGGGATCACTTTCTGTTTGTCACTAAATAAGGTAGATTACTACAGCGTGCTGATTTCCCCCCCCCCCCCCACCCACACACACACACCTCCTCCTGAAAATGGAGTGGAAAGCCAAGTTTGGAAACCTCTGCTCTAAATCTATCTTTAACAGATCTAAATAATTTCACAATGCAGCACCTATCAGCAAAATCGCAAATACTCTTGTAGAAAAATGTGTCCTGGGGCTGGAGTGATAGCACAGCAGGTACGGTGTTTGCCTTGCACGCGGCCAACCTGGGTTTGATTCCCAGCATCCAAAATGGTTCCCCAAGCACCGCCAGGAGTAATTCCTGAGTGCATGAGCCAGGAGTAACCCCTGTGCACCGCTGAGTGTGACCCAAAAAGCAAAAAAAAAAAAAAAAAAAAAAAAAAAGTGTCCTATCTCACTAAGAAAAAAAGCGTACAAGAGAATGGAGAGGACAAACTAGGGCAGGCAATATAAGTTAGTTCATCCTGTCTTGGAGGCAGAGACCTCTGCTTTCTAGTCATCTGAAACTCACTAAACACTCTTGTTCCCATTTTTCTTCCCAAAAATATTTTATTTATTTCTGATTTGGGGGCTACCCCTCGCCGTGCTTGAGGGTCCCTATGGGTTGCCAGGGACCAAACCCAGAGACGTCAGCTGGGTGCAAGGCAAGCACTCTACTGCTATACAATTATTGCTTTGCTCCCCACTTCCAAGAATATTTTAAAGTCTTTATTCATTGTCTGGAAGTCACACCTGGTGGTGCTCCAGGGTCACTCCTGGTGGTGCTTGGGGATTAAACCAGGGTCAGCCATGCACAAGCCACATGCAAAGCCTTCTGTACCATCTCTCAGGTCCAAAGTACTTTAAAGTAAATGTCACTGACTAATCACAAATATAAAAATATTACACTGAAGCAGTAAAATTCTAATCATACATTTTATTACACAGAATATTTCTGTATCTTAAACAATGCTCCTCAACAAATCAACTAGGGATCTTGTTCCAATTCATGAGTCTAGAGGGATGCCTTGCAATTCTAACAAGGTAGGTGATGCTAACGTGCTGGTCTGGAAACTGCAAATAAAGTACATGCTGTACTGAATTTAAACTGTATTCTTGAAAGCCTGGTTTTAATGTTTAAACAATTCTTACAACATTACTTCTCTATGGGTATATTTTATAAGATTTATCTGTAAGAACAGCAGTCCTCAGCACTCACTTTACTTCTTCACTGTAGCACTGTCGTCCTGTTGAGTTCATCGATTTGCTCGAGCGGGCACCAGTAACGTCTCCATCGTGAGACTTGTTACTGTTTTTGGCATATCGAATACGCCATGGGTAGCTTGCCAGGCTCTCCGAGGGGGACGGAGGAATCGAACCCTGGTGGCCGTGTGCAAGGCAAACGCCCTACCTGCTGTGCTATCGCTCCAGTCCCACTATGTATTAGAAGCATCCAAATCACTTAGAACAAATGTGTTATCTAGGTCTTGGCAGAGATTCAGCCTACATCAATTTAAATGAATTTCAAAAAGTTCTACCTATTTATACTAAGAAGCTCTTTAGATGATTCTAATGTATTGTCAAAGTGTGAGATCTCTACTAGAGAATGCAGAGAAATTCTAAGTTTACTTATACATAAGGAATACATAGGGCACAGCGGGCCAGGGATTTGCCTTCTGTGTGGTCGACCTGTGTTTAATCTCCGGCATCCTACATGATCCACCAAGCACTGCCAGGAATGAATTCCTGAGTACAGAGCCAGGAGTTACCCCTGGAGCATGGCTGTATGTGACCCAAAAAGCAAAAAAAATAATAATAGCAATATACATAAATTCTGTATGTGTTTATCTTGGGAGCAAAGTAAAACTATTGACAGTCAAAACTTATTATCAATTTCTATATGTCAATTTATAATTATATATAAAATTTTAAGTCAATTTATATTTTAAAATTAAAACTTTGTGAAATATAAAATTTTCCAATATTCCTAAAATATTCTATAACCCTTTTATTAATAAAAATATGTAATAAAATATTTATGTACATAGCATCTTGAAAAGTTTTGCCCATAATGACAATTCCATTCTGGATATATATTTATACAAAAGTTTTTTAGTGTAAAAAAAAAAATCTGTAAATGGGAGAAGATAGTTTAAAGGGCTAGAAATGGGCCAGAGCAAAGGCTCACAGGGCTGGAGCAGGTTTTACATGCAGGAGGTTTTTAAAATTGATGCCCTGAACCACAGGGTCCCTCAAGCACCACCAGGAATCATCCCATAACACCCAGTAAGTAACAGCCCGATGCCCAAATAAAACGACATACAAGAGCACAGTGCTTGCTCAGCATCCACCCCTGGTCCAGCTTCCATTCCTGGTATTACTTGGTCCCCTAAACACTTGGGAGTAAACCCTGAGCACCCAGCCAACAGAAGCTCCCAAACACCACCAAATGTGGCCACAAAACAGCATCTCCCCTAACCCCCACCCACCAAATGTTGGTTATCTGAAGGTCAAATAATAATGCAATATATAAAATTGCACATATTTATATCTAGTTTGCACGGATAACCATTTTACAAAGGTGTTCTAAACTTTTTTAGCCTGAAATTGTTTCTGGTAGTTTTATGCCACCATAAAAATTCAAGTTATGGCACAGAAATGGCCAATAAGCCATGTATCAATAACTAAGACTTTAGTTTCCTATAACTAAGAGGAAACTGTCACAACAGTATTCTGAAAGCAAAGAGAACAGACATGTTGAGAAAACAAGGATATGAAAGAAGGAAGACTGCTCTGAAATCTCATGGGCAACAATGACAAGCCCAAAAACCAAAATTTTTATTATCGTATTTAAATAAAAGAATACTGCCGGGGCTGGAGTGATAGCACAGCTGGTAGGGCATTTGCCTTGCACGCGGCCGACCCGGGTTCAAATCCCAGCATCCCATATGGTACCCTGAGCACTGCCAGGAGTAATTCCTGAGTGCAGAGCCAGGAGTAACCCCTGTGCATTGCTGGGTGTGACCCAAAAAGAAAAGAAAAAAAAAAGAATACTGCCAATCTCTGAATAGGAACTGATGAACTGATACTCAGTCTTAGAAGCTGAAACGCTAATTCATCTTTGAAGGAAGTTATCTTTGACTTGTAAATAGCTGAAAGATTTCCCATTTTGAATTACTTATGCTGCATTTTTCTATGATAAGTGTAGATGTTAATGCTTCTTCAAATATCTGGGTACCTATTACATATTAGGCATTATTCTAGATCTTGGGAGTAACTGAAAGAAATTTGTGTTAATTTATTGATCAAAATCATGATCAAATCACATCATTGCTTAAAAATTTCTAACGGCTTTCCACTGCACTCAGCATTGCACCATACAAACCATTTGTCGTTGGCAACAAGGCCCTAACTTACAGTTAATATTTTACTTTTCCATTAGAATGTAACCTTAAGAAAAGAGAAATTTGGGGCTGGAGAGATAGTACAGCAGGGACCTGGGTTCAATCCCCACCATCCCATATGATCCACATCCTCCTAACCCACCAGTAGTGATTCCTGATTGCAGAGTCAGGAGTAGTTCATGAGCACCACTGGTCTGCAGACTCCCAAAATAAAAAAGATGAACATAATTCTAACATTTATAATACTTAACATATGAGAGATTCCTAAATATCTGAAGAATTTACTAACAGAAGACACTAATATTTACACTAACTGAAGAAAAACCCAGCCCAGAAAACATATACTTATAAGTCAAAGATACATTCTGCTTTCCCTACTGACTTTGTTTCAATCCTATAATCTAGGAAGTAGGTAGTAGAAATAAGTGATGGAAATGGAAAACAACTCACATATATACAGACACACAATCCTACCATTTTTATTTTATTTTTTTGCTTCTTGGGTCACACCCGGCCATGCACAGCGGTTACTCCTGGCTTTGCACTCAGGAATTACTCCTGGCGGTGCTCAGGGGACCATATGGGATGCTGGGAATCGAACCCAGGTCAGCCGAGTGCAAGGCAAACGCCCTACCTGCTGTACTATCGCTCCAGTCCCACCATTTTTAATTTTAAGACAGACTCTAGTTTTGTTACTTTTAGATTAACATCTAAAAACTCAATAGATTGCTCAGTATGGTTCTTGCAAGTCACAAAAATTTTTGGTACTCCTCGCTGGCTCATCAACTTAATAGTAGCCATTTTCTCACAGAGGATTAGGTAGAGTTAATCTGAATACCCCTAGAATTATACAGATTAGAAAACTGTTACTTAATGAAATGAATTTAAGCAATAATTCCAAGGCCCTTCTTATTTCCTTCTGCTTATCTTTATTAACAGCTTTGAACTGGTCATTTGGAAGCTCTTCCTCAGCTTCAGAGACAGAACACTACTGACTCTTCAAATCAACTTTTCTAATGCAATAGTCCCTTATTCCTCGACTATGATTTTCCTAGGCCAGCAAGTGTTACTCAGTATGTGGATACTGACCACATGTGTATATATCAACATTAGCTTTTGTGGGGGGGAGGGGGAGAAAAGTGTGTGTGTGTGTGTGTGGTGGTGGTGGTGGTGGTGGTGGTGGTGGCGGGAGTACTTAAAACCTCAGAAAATCCTAAGACATGATGGCCCTAACAAAAACCAAGGTGTCTGGGGTTAGAGTCAGGGATCTATATACTTCCCAAGATGAAGTAGTGATGATACAGGAAAGGGAACTTGACTTGCATATGGCCAACCTGGGTTCAAACCCTGGCATCTCATATGGTCCCGAGCCCTCCAGGAGTGATTCCTGAGTGCAGAACCAGGAGTAACCCGAGCACTTCCGGGGACACCTCATCCACACCCTCCCCCCCAAAAAATACCCATAAACCTTAATACACTATAGTTTGAAATCCACTATCCTGACTTTTTTTTTCCTCAAAACTGCAGCTTTAACCCATCCACTACTTCTAGAAAATGGTGATATATGACACTACAGTGACCAAAAGACTTAGCACAGATAAACTCTTAATTAGAACCCTGGTTTTATCTCTAGCTGTTAAGATGATAGTCTACAGTATGTGTACAGGATTTGACAGAAATCTTAACTGTGAGTATTCAATAAACCATTATTCTATTACTCTAATTATTGTAGCATTATATTATATTTCAAGTGATTATTCTTCCTCACACTCTACTCTTACTCTTCCCTAACATCTTGTTAGGGTTTCCTATTTTATTGACCCAACCATCTTAGTAGTTTCCCAAACTTCATCTTTTCCACTTACCAACAAGATTCTACATTTTAATTTGTGCATATTTGCATGCCATGCCAAACCTTCCAGCACTCTAAGTTCTTCTCCATCAAATTATTTTATAAAGCATCTGCTTACCATCTCAATTTAAAGCAGTTCATTTATATAAAGATTTACAAGCCCATATACCCTGTAAAAAATGCAATGGCAATTATTCAAATATTGACCCATAACGACCCTACGATTGTTATCCTAAAACTTGTACTATTTTAACTGTTTCTCTCTAGTTTCTGATTTAGAGTTTAAGTTGCTGATAGGGAAAAAAAATGAATTGATAATTTTACTCTGCATGTTCAGTATCTTAATTCACAATATTCAGATAGTATTCAAATAATTATACAGAAATGTTACCTGTAGAGATCACTCTTACAGTTACATTAATTTTCCCTCAAAGTCAAAACTTTTGACTAAGAATTATCTTACCCAAGTTTAATGAATTTTATTCATTAAGTTTCTGTGATAAAATTGTCATGCTGCATATCTTTTCATTTCTGAATATGGTTTAACATACACATAAAAACCAAATGTTTGCAACATTTTTTCTTATTCTTGAGGTATGAGTTCTGAGTTCTTAGACAATAAAAAAGTAGAAATATGTAGTATCTGATATATTCTTCCTCACATTGTTTTAAAACATTTGCTTACAAATCAAAAAAATACTAATGTGTTTTTAGTGTGAACTAGCCAGAGATAAAAAACAGTGGAAACTTTATTCCCAACAAGTATTAAAGGTTTAAAGATGTGAGAGAATAGTCTAGCAACACATTAGATGGCAGACAAGCCATAAAGAAAAAGTTAATGTTTAAAATGACATTCTAATGGGGCTGGAGAGATAGCACAGCGGGTAGGGCGTTTGCCTTGCACGCACCCGACCCGGGTTCAAATCCCAGCATCCCATATGGTCCCCTGAGCACAGCCAGGGGTAATTCCTGAGTGCAGAGCCAGGAGTAACCCCTGTGCATCGCCAGGTGTGACCCAAAAAGCAAAAAAAAATAAAAATAAAAAATAAAATGACATTCTAAGAACCTAAGAAAACACAATGAATTTCACTTTTCCACTTTTACTGTAATAAAATATAGGTAATAAGTTGTCAAGCTAAACAATCCCAAGGAGTTCAATCAAACTTATAGAAAATGTAGACTGGGCTGAAGATATAGTCAAGAGTGTAACGCGCTTAACCTGGATGCAGCTGACCCTGATTCAATCCCCCTCATTCCATATGGTCACCTGAGCTCCGCCAAGTGCAGCTCCAAAACAAAAAATATATTAAATAAAAAAGTAGACAGTACAAGATTAGCTACTCTAGTTATAACAGTTCTTCTGGAACAAAAATGTATTGAAGAAAAATTCTACTAAAAAATTTTTTTATCCCATGTGCTCAAGTAAGGTACCCCAAACTGTACCATACATTAAAAAGGTGACTACAGATGCCAATGCCTCACATATGATTAATGAACGACTGGAAGGGTTCTGGACGTAGAACTAAACAGAACTAAATGAAAATGGGAGATGAAAGTCAAACTTTGCTCAATACTTTCCGCTCTCTTCCCTCAAACCTTTTTTCATAGTTAATCTGAGAGGGAAAAAACTAATCAATTTGGCCAACTTATCATAACTATCTTATAGCAATTTTAAATTTTTTTGCTATGAATTAGAGTATTTTTAACTTAGAGGTTTAGAAATCAGCTTTATTTTTTCTGTCGTGGGGGGCCATATACAGTGGTACTGGGGCCTGGTAGGGTCACACCCAAGAGTGCTTCAGAGGATGTGTGATGTCGTGGACCAAATTCGGCATACTTAAGCCATCCCCAAGTAATTAGTGCTTATAGAGAACATTTTCATAGCAGACAGTTCTAGCATTATTAAATCACAACTAAGATTGAAAGTCACCCTTTATGGACATCAAAATTTTAAAGGGCTTCAAGGCAGTGGGACCCAATTCCTTAAACAGAATTTTAAAACTTTGTTCCCCATAATTAAAGAACTGTACCAATATTAAAATAAATTAAAAAAAAAAAACTTCAAGTATAATTAAAAATACTGTCCTGGAACTTCGCAAACATGACACTTTGATGAGAGCAGAAAGCTACTAATAGCAGAATGCTCAAAAAGATGTTTTCATTGAGAAAAACATGCCCCAAACATTAAAAGCCCTCTATTAACCATAACGAATTTTTTACTTCTAAAAACCCTCTTACCTGGTTACAAGAGTTTATACAGCTGTTTGCCACTGGAACACCACCTTGCAGCGTATAACCATGGCATCCTTTGTTGATAATCACCTGTTGCCTAAGTAATCATCATCCCGCATGGAGACAGACAGCACTAGGGCTCTTCCATCCGAGGTTAAAATTCAAAACAAGCCCAACAAGCCTGCATTTCAAGGTGGTCTTCGTCTGCAACTAGTTAAGTTTAAAACTGGCAAACAACAATGGTGTCTGAAGCCAAATGGTGCAGCATTGCTGGCTTCCTCTTGAACTCCAGCGTTGTCACTGTGCACCGAAGTCTCCTGCTGCCAACAGGGAGAGTTGTTCTCCTGTACTGGGAACAGCTTCCAAAGCTCAGGAGCCCCTGTACAGGATAATGCTGGAACTAAAGGCAAACACTTTTTTCCTCTTTAAGGATGCCTCCATTTTTTTCCTCACAATCTGTACTACCAACCGAAGTGCCTGGGCCTGAGTGTGCGTTCGTACCTATGAAACCGTCACGGTGCATGCACATCCAAGGCATGTGGAACCACAGGTGAAATAAGGCACAGAAACCATGTAACGGTTCTAATTACAAACGCTAGCTCTCAGGAACTCTTCATCCATTCAGAACTAAACCCATCACTGCATAACTCTGGTAAGAAGCCCCTGGAGATGGAGGAGCTCCTCAAATGTGTCAGGAAAGGCTTTATTAACATCATCATTAACATTTTAAAAGCAAACGGAGCATTTCTCCTTCTTTTGGCAATTTGGTGCAAATGTTAAGTGCAAGATAAAGCAATTTCAAACTTCTCTTCAAATTAAAAATGAAACTAAGGCCAAACGTGATGGGTGAACAAAATAAATCAAAACTTAAATTTCAGCAACTCCGGCTCTTCAAACCAGCAAAGCCCCAGACTCGTGCATTGTGGTGAGGCTTACGGTGCTTGCCCCGGCTTCTTGTGCGCCAGCCAACAGCACCATTTCCTCATCAAGTTGAGGACTCAGAAGCAAATGATCCCCTTCACTGCAAACAAAGGGGGTCACAGTAACGCTAGTGATCCTTCAGAATTGACACACCGCGATAGTCAGAATGATGGTCTCCCTGCTTCTTGCTCAAGACTTACAGGATCTGTCTGAGCAGCAGCAAGTACCCCCTCAGCTGCAAACAAAGGGGTCAAAGGTTTGCCGTCAATTCACTTCCAGGCAGAAAAACATTTTCCTCAAAAGAAACAATTTATTTAGAATAAAACAAAAGCAGCTCAACTGTGAGCGCACGTTTGAGTGACAGCTACTTTTAAGCTGTGTGAGCCATAAAAAGGGTTTTTCTTTACTTTTCCAGAAATCTTGTGTACACAGCACAAAAGCAAAGAGGTCATTTTTTTTTCCACTTAAAACACCGGCATTGGCATCACAATAGCAGATACACAACTTTAAGCTGCCATTTTAGTAAAATGCACAAATACTAAACAGATTAGCTTTCTTCCATCAAGAGGCCCATGTAAACTCCACATGAGCCATAACTTCTCTTCAAAAAGGTCCATTAGAGCTTTGAATTCCATGTCTTCATCTGCTGTTCACCAGTTTTGCTTGCAGGGGGGGAAAAAAAGGTTATTCAGTACAAATGTTTACAATATTAAAAATATATATATATTTATATTTCCCCTATGCCATTATAGATGAACATAACATTAACAAGACCTTCCTGGATAGTCTACCTTGACTTCAAAAAGCACCAATAATATCCACTGGCACAAACCTTGAAATGAATTTACTGTGTGAATAGACAACAAGTAGAATAGGGTGTTTTTTTTTTTTTTAAAGACTGCAATTAAGTGAGGACTACAGATCTCAAAATACCCTTTGTACTCATGTAACTGAGTAAAACATGTCAAGAATTTCAGAAAAAGAAAGTCTACAATCAGTATCTGGCTAAAACTTGAAAAATGAAATGAATAAAAGGGTGGAGTTTTGTTAAAGTTTTACCCCGTCTACTTTCATTATATAATTTTTATGAACCAACAGGGAATTACTTGTTACTGTAGAAAAGGGTCAAAATACAATGCCATTCAAAGTCCCACCTTGTGTGAGTTACCAAAGACAGCAGTTGCCATTTTAAGAAAACATTCAAACTATTAAGCAATAAAAGAACACTATAGGGCTTCTCCTTTTTAACTGTTTAAATCATAGGTATGTCCCCATTGAGTTTAACAGTTCACTGTGGTTACCTAAAGTTATTTTTATCCCTTTAAGGGCATCACTATAACCAGAATGTAACACGGTCAACTCTATTTCTTTCCTTCTCATTTCTTTCTCCTTTCTCAAAGCCAAACACTGTGGCAAAGACCAAAAGAAAAAAAAAATTCTATCCCTTTTCCCCTCCCTCACATACAAGGTCATTATTAAGGCCCTCTTTTTAAGAGGATTTCCCAATTCTGTTACCAGAGTTTTTGGTGAATGGTTCCTATATGGACCCAACTACAGTTTAAGTTGTACCTGCAAGAGCAATTTCAAAGTCTTAAAAAAAAAATACAAAAAATATGAATGAACTTAAAACCAAAATCAAACAAAAAAAACCATCGCCAGTGAAAACCTGCTCAGAAATGTTTTTAAATTAAACAGTGTTTGACTCTGAAAGCAATAAAAACATATACCTTATTTTTTTACTACTATACTAATGTGACCTTAATCAAGCCAAGAATATAGTCAAGATACGACAAAAATCATTAACACTAGTCAGAGGATGGACATTTAAAGATGTAATCCTTAAAGGTATCCCAGTTATACCAATTATAAACAAGAATTTTAAAAAATTAGCCACGACCTGATAATTGCTTAATTTTCCATAAAACTTAGAGTTGTGATCTAAATCTTAATGTGTTCCACCAATAATACTAATTAAGTCGTTAAAGCCTATACTGAAGATTTTCTTTCCATTTGAGTTCCAAAAAAGAAAAAAAATCAAAGTAGCAATTTTTTTAAAAGTAAAAGAAAATGAACTGATTGTTCAAAGAACATCCAATGTTGAGATTATGAAACTCTGGCTAATGAGAATTAAAACCAGAGAGTTTTAGACTTTTGCTTTCATTCTACTTTTAAGCAATTTACAAATACTAAAAATCTGCACAACAGAATGGGCAACACAAATAAGAGAATCATCTGAAATGATGGCACTCTGTAGGTAAGCATCAAACTAAACATAATCCGCTTTTTATAAAATATACATTTAGAAATAGTATCAAGCCACTGTTTAAAAAATACTGACGCACAATATTGCCAAGACCTAATAAAAGTTGCAATGTTGGATAGCCTTAAACATGGAGCAAAAAACACTATACTCCTTGACAGCTGTCAATCAACTTTCAAAATGGGAAAAATAAAAAGGGAAAAAAAAACCCACACATTTTGTATTATAGTAAAATTAGGTGCTCATTCTTTAATAGAGCAAAATCTTTTGTCCAAGCCATCTTATCAAATGATATTCATAGTTAATGTTTAGTGTGATTATTTAAACTGGAAAAATGCATTTAGCCACAAATTGTACTTTGATCCCAGTATGCACACACTGCAAAGTTACATTAGTTTCTGAACAGGTGTCTACATTTAGCATGTCAACGACAGCTTTTTATAAAGCACTAATTGTAAAATAACTGACTGTAGTTATTTTCCAAACAGGCACACCAAAGAACCTCTATGATCATAGCCCATAGCCTCTTACTCTCGAAATGGCTAATTTTTCCAGTTTAAAAACAAAAACAAAAAACATCCCCACAATAACCGACAAGCATTAAAAAAAAAAATGAAGTATAAATGAACAGTGAAACCCAAAAGGATGACACAGCACTGATGAGGCTTTCATGCTGACATGCATTTAGACACCTGTCATAACGGAAAATAATAAATAACATGACATTTTCCTGGGTTATTATTGGTGCTATTTCAAAACTAACAGCTTTGGTAATAGAAAGAAAACAGTTAAGTTCTGCCAGGCATTGAATAAGTCACTTTCACAGAACAGAAACATGACCATGATCCAAAAGGTCCTAAAGTTTCTAATCATAATGACCTAAAAAATTCTAAAGTTTCGAATTATAAGTTAGCATTAAAAACCTTAGCTTATGTCCTCAGCATTTAAATCAAGGCAAGGGAAACATACCTGAGAAACTAGGGGTGGGAGGGAGGCATAAAACAAGACTTTTTTAAATAAAAAGACCCAAAAAGAAAAAAACCCCAAAACCAACCATTAGTATTAAGCAGCAAAAGTCCTTGTTAAGAGCCAGACATCTGTATCATCTTCAGCTCTGAAAAAAGAACTCTGAGTAGGTTAATTCTTTTTTTAATTAAATTCCATGTGTCTGGGAAAATAAAACAATTTTTAAAAAGGGCTTCCCTACTCTGACATTTTACTTCTCTGTGGCTAGACATCAAATAAAAATACTAAACTAAAATTTCAAAGATATTTAAACTATTTTCCAGCAATTTAATTTTTCACTACTGCTTAAATATGAAAATATAAGAAAAATTTAAAAGGAGTATGTCAAAGGCATTTCATGAAAACGAGAAAATCTTACAACCCAAAAAAGGGACGATTAATGCCAGCTAAAATTTAAGGGGAAAAAAAAAAATGTGACTTATAAGCCCGCAGACAACTCTTCTTTCTATTATTGAAGTCAGAAATTTGAATGGATACAAAAATGCAAAACTACAATTGTACCTGCTACACTTCTCTGAAAAAGTTAAAAAATAAAAACCAAGACCAAAAAAAAAAAAAAACACCCAACAAATAACCCCCCCAAAAAAACACAAAAAAATAAAAATAAAATAACCCACCACACCGGTAACTGATCCAAGAAAATCTGATGTTAAAAGCACCTACTCACTTCTTGCATACTAGTGTAAGCTTAAGACATATGGTTTGTAACACTCTTCAATTTTTACTGAAGTTACAGTTACAAACCAAAAGTGCAAATATGGGATACAGAACTCAGAACTAATGACAAAACGTCTTATGTTAAAGCAAACTCTCTGGGAACAGATCATGTATTTTAAGAGAAATATTCAAATACCTGATTAAAATACATTGCCATACCATTTACCAGCTAATACTGTTGAGATTCTTGATCAAATTTCTGCCACACCAATAACATTTCTGGTACAGAATTTACCATATACCAGTCAAGCCATTTTAGGTGTACATTACCATTTTTCTAGTCAGTGGGCTTTTTCTTCCAAATTCTGACTTTTCCAAAATTTGACTTTGTAACTTTGAGGAATTTTTTTTAAAGCTCAAGGTTAAAAAAGAAAAACCTGAAATGCAGGAAAATATTACTCATAAGAATGGGAACTCCTAATTAAAGCAAATCTATTTACCTGCTACCCTCAGGGCATCCCTTTCACTTAAGAGGTAAACTGTCCTGACTTCTATTTCAAAGAGGTTTATAAAAATATATATAAAAAATTTTTAAAAAGAAAGCTACAACTAAACAACTAAACAAAAATTTTCATCTGATGCTGTATCCCATAACACATCACAAAACAGGAACCATGTCAAATAGTAAATACAAGTTACACATGGACTTTAGGACGCACCACGGACAATGATCATGACCAGGTAATCTTCTTCAGATTTGGCCAGTGCCTTGGCAGGGGAATCCAGGAACTGCTGGGAGAACTCACAGGGTGGGAAGGCATGAAGAACCCCGGTGTTTTCTTTGTCTTTGTTGCCCCCCACAGGAAGGCTGATCACCCCAGCTGCCTGCTTTTGCTTTAAATAGGACACAAGGTTCCTAAGTGGCCTCTGAGTAGAGGTGGCAGTGTCTGATGTGGCTGATGAAGAGGAGCGGCTGTCAGAACTTCCAGGCACAGCAAGAAGAATGGCATAACCATTGGGCCCTGCCACTTTGATGCGACGAGTTACTTCATCCAACTTGGGCTGGTCCAAACGAAGACGCTGAGTGATCTTGAGCTGGGCCACTTTGCCGCCAGTGGTGCCCTCCACAAGAAGACTACTAGCCACTTGGAGGTCACCCTGCAACAGATGCATGTTGGACGGGAAGTTGCTGTTCTTCAACAGAAGCATGCCTTGCCAGGCCAAACAGAGTTTTGGCGAGGCGGAAGCGGTGGAGGCCGACCCGCTGTCCTGTTTCTGGGTAGGAGACTTGAGCTTTGATGAAGCCGTGCTGGTGCTGGGTGCGCTGCCATCAGACCGGTCTTCCTTTTTCAGAGGGCTTTTCCCCTCAGTAGGAGCAGCTGTCCGGTGCTTCCTATCCCGTTCAGCTGATGCAGAGTTTTTACGGTCCCGCTTGTCACCCTGGCTCTTCTCCAAACTACCCCTTCTGTCTCTGATAGGAGAGGGCCTTTCCAAGAGGAGGAGGCGGGAAGAGCGATCGTTGTCACTGTTGTAGCGATCCCGGCTGCTGCTTAGTTCTGGGCTGCGGTCAGGTGAAGGCGCACAGTGGCGTTTCCGGGGCCGGTCACTCTCAGGAGACCGATCCAAATGCCTTCCCCCACTCTCCTCCGCCAGCCTCCTCTTCCTGGGCTGGTCTCTGCTGCTGGGCAAATCTCGGTCACCTCGGTCCCGGTCCAAGGACCAGCCATCCCGTCTGCGATCCAGGCTATCCAGAGGCTCATATGCAGGCACAGCAGCAGCTGTAGTCCGCGTGCTGCGCTCACGGACTGGGGGTGGGGGTGGGGCCCAATCAGAGTCAGGATAAAGGTCCCTATCACGATCTCTGTACAGTAAGGGTGGTGTTCGATCCCGAGCACCCCTCAAAGGGTCGGGTGCCCGATGTCCAAAAGCATCTGTCACCAGGTCATAATGAGTTAAGGGCAAAGGCTGCAGATACTGCTGCTGGTAACGATGTTCTGTGTCAGCAAAGTCTACTCTAAGGCGACGATCAGGGCCCCCCAGGGGGAAGCCCCGCATATGGGTCCAGGCAGCATGAGCTGCATCCAGGCTCTCGTACTGGATATACGCCCAACTATCACCTTTGCGGTAGTCGATGGTGCGGATGGTACCAAAGCGGTCAAACTCACGAGCCAGAGCCGCCAGGGGCACCCAAGGTCCAAGGCCACCTACCCAAAGGCGGGTGGTGGGCGTAGCTTTGCCATAACCAATTTTGATAGGATTGCGAATGATAATTTTGCCCGACATGGCCAATTTGGCCCGGTGCGACATGTCTAGGTTCTCAAATTTGAGAAAGCCATAGGTGCTCGTCTGGCCCCGCGAAGGTCGCTTGATGTCTACCTCAGTGATGACGCCAAAGCGGTCAAAAGCCCGCCGTAAGTCACTCTCGGTCACAGTGATATCGAGGTTACCCAGGAAAAGCGTCCGGTTAGCTCGCTGGTCGTCCTCCGGCAAGATCTCATCCACCTCACGGAAAGGTGCCGCGCCGCCTCCGGCGCCCACCCGGGGCTCCAGGCTGTAAGTGGGGCGCACTCGATCGTAGAACTGGTAGTCGCGCTCCCTCTCCAGCTCTCGGGGCAATGGGGGCGGCGGGGGCGGAGGCAGGCGGCCAAGTGCCAACTGCTGCAGCCTGTAGTCCCGGTAGCCCAGAGCCGCGCCCCCCGGGGAAAGGGACCGCTGGCCGCCGCCACCGCCCGGGGCATGCCGGTGGCTGCTCACCGACATCCCCGCTAGGCTGGACGACAGCCCATAGGCGTCTTTGTCTAGCGGCGAGCGGCTGCGACGCCGGCTCACATACACCGCCTCTATCTTCAGCGGCCGGTCATAGAGCACCAGGCGGCCTCTGGCATGCTTGGCCGCCCGCGCGTCCTCTGCCCGCCGGAAGTTCACAAAAGCAACGCGCTCGTCGCCGCCCGAACCCGAGAGGTGGCTGATTTTGACGCTGACATCGCCGAAGCGTTTAAACTCGTGGAACAGTCCGTCCTCCACCGCCTCGTCACTCAACTGGGACCCCAACTCGCTGATCTTGAGGGTTTTGTACTCCCCGCCGTCAGGCGCTGAGGAGGCGGCCCCGGAGGAACGTGACTCCCCGCCTCCACCCCGGGAGCTGCTGCGCGACTCGCCCCCGCCCGAGGAATTTTTGGTGCTCGGGGAGCTGTAACTATGCAAGCGGCTACTGGAGCTGCCCCCGCCAGTGTCATATTCACGGCTGCCTCCTCGGCTGCTGGACTTGTCCAGATGAAGGCTGCGCCGCGACCCGCCGCCGCTATCGGTCTTCCCACTGCTGCTCCCATTGCTGCCGCCAGAACCCCCTAACTTCTTGCTCCGCTCCCCACGCGAAGTCGACTCCTCACCACCACGGGAGCGTTTGGGCTTCACCGGCGAGCGCTCTTTTCCCTTCATTGTTGTGGGTCGCCGGAGGTCGTCTCCGCGGAGCTGATTAACCCGCCGCCCCGCGCTCGTTTCACACAGCGGAACCGCACGCCGCCATTTTGGACTCCGCCGCGGCAAAGGATCCCGCCCCGCACTCCTCATTGGTCTATCAGCTCCTCTCGTCTACAGTCTCATTGGGAAAACTATTTGTCTGTCTTTACATCTCCCCGCGCTCCGGGAAGGCGCCCGCCCAACCACTGTTATTGGTCGCCAAACGCCAAGTCAGGGCACCTCATTGGTCATATTTGTTGTCCATCTTAACGGTTCCTCGCGCCAGGCTGTAGCTCCACCCCTCTCCACTCTATGGTCATCTGACCCAAAGTCTGGCGGCGTTGATTGGACAAAAAGTCTGCCCTGTAACGGTACTTCTTGCGCGCTGAAACCAGTGAGCCCACCTCCTCATGCCTTTCATTGGCTCGTGACTCTGTCCTTTTACATCCTATTTGGGAAGTCGGACCATCTGCTCTGGAATGGTTTTTTTTTTTTTTTCCTTCGAGAAGCCGACTCACAGCGATCTCGCGAGAGAAAAAGCACACCTCTTGCGATAACCTCCTCCGAACTCCTCCTCAGGCCGCTGAAAGAAGTTCAAATCTGATTGGATACTAACAAAGACGTCGATAGGCTGAAATAATTGTCCGTCACGCTCTTAAAGGGGCAGGCCCGTATACGACGAAGACTGGGTGAAGGTGAAAGAGCAGAACACGCGCCGGCTGTGCGACCTCATTTGGTCGCTGCGAGGAGACGGAGAGTCAGCCTCGCGCTTTCGGCGTTCTTCCCTTAAACATTTGTTAAAAGTTCCGTAGCATACTGAGCCAGGCTTCGGTCGTCGGATGTGGAAACTCGGGGGTCCCGGCTTCCTACCTGTGCAGGGCGAGGGCTGGAGCGGCCGTCTGGTGGTGGAGGCCCACGAGTTCCTCAGGAAGCGCCCCGGGGCGCCTAGCAGGACACCATCTTCCTCAGGCCGCTGCCCGCACTGCCTGCGACCGCCCCACCCCCGAGCGCGAGAAAGCGCCGCCCGCCGAGCCGGAGTGCCGCGGGGCGGGAGCGGGTCACAGTTCACGGGGCTGCGGGTCACACGGACTCCCGGGGCGGGCGCGGGCGCCCGTCTTCCTCGGGTCGCCGGGGAGGGGGCCTCAGCTCCGGGCCGCGCGCTTTCGGGCCGCTCTGAGCGTTGTCGCGCGTCTGGGGGATCTTGAGGCCGGGTGTGATCGCGGGCGGTTTTCTGCGTCTACTCTACCTTCCCTGTTCAATGGTTTTTTCGGCTTGCCGCGTTCACTGCGGCCCAAATATGCTTTCTGTTTAGTGATTTAGTGGCCCCGGCACTGGCACCCGTAGCTCTTGGGTATTTGTTCAGTCACTTCGTGGAGTCTGCGGGAGTGCAAGTGATTCCTGTGATCACACGGCGGAGGTGCGTTCGTTGAGCAGAGGAGACTTAACTTTTCAGTGTTTTTTGAATTATTCAGTGCTTTATTCAAACCGTTTTGCCGTGTACTTTGATTTATTTTGGTTTTGGGCGGGCCATACCTGGAAGTGCTCCTGGAAGGCTTATTCCTGGCCCTGAGCTTAAGGGTCACACCTGGTGCCTTCGGGGAGCCATATGGGGGTACCAGAGATTGACTCCCGGTCAGCCCCGTGCAAGGCAAGTACCCTATATTGCTGTACTATCACTCTACCCTCAGATTTTTTTAAAAAGAAAAATCTCAAGTCCTTTTAACTTTACAGTAGTTTATGGAACAACTTTTTTTTTTTTTTTTAATGCACCAAAGGAGAGTATGTTCAAGAACTTCCAACTGTTGTAAAGCCTGGTCACCACAATAAAAAAATTATTTTTAAAAAAGCACATTCCAATTCAATCAGCTTAATCGATGGCTGAATAAATAGCAACGCTCCTACATTTAAAAAAAAAATGCACGTCCCTGAGCTAGAGCCATAGTAAAGTGGGTAGGGTGTTTGCCTTGCACAAGGCAGACCCCCCCAGCACAAGGCCTGGTGTGACAAAAAAGCAAATAAATAAATAAAACACATTCCTGTAGGGACACTGCTTGAAACACTGGTAATACCATAGCAGATCACATTGCCTAACTGAAAAATAATACAGCTTCATGCACACCCAATTGCAACAATTCTCAAACCATGAATTTCACCTTATCAATGTCATTTCACCTATACTGTCTTAGTGCTATTATTTTGTTCCAGACATCTTTGGTAGTGTCCTTGCCCCAGTCATGGAGTCAGCTCTGTCTCCAAGGAGTTCTGGCTTCTTTATTGGGGAATGATGTTTAAAGATAAAGATCTGGTTGCTAAGGGACTGGGGGGAGGCCAGGAACTGCATATTATTTGTAAAAGCACAAAAACTCAGGAAGAGCTTTGGAGATTTTAATCTGTTTGACAGTTATGTTAATAGAATACAAAATTGAATTTAGTCAATAAATATGTTTATTTAATGTAATAGTCCAAATAAATCATGCTCCAATAACTATTTTGGTCTAAATTGACTTAGTAGGTGACTCAGATAAAAGGAGAAGATTTTGTTTGTTTTTATAAAAGTCAGAATAATTTGTCCAGTCTCATGATAGACATTGAAGAAGCAGAGTCAAGGGAGAGAATTGAGAGAGTTGGTATATGTGATAGTGACTGAGACATTACTGGACTTAGCAGTTTGTCATTTGAAATACCAGGGAGCATGACAGAAGTGACTGCCCATGGCTGGCTGCAGCAGAGCTATTGCCTAAAGAGACTGACAAACCGTGAAGGAAATCTAATGGTAGAAAAGGTATGGATACCATTATCTGAACTAGCCAACTAAGAAGGTGTTTTGTGTGTGTTTGTATGTGTGTGTGTCCAGAATAGCCAACAGAGGTGTGTGTGTGTGTGTGTGTGTGTGTGTCTAGAATAGCCAACAAAGAGGGTATGTGTGCATGTATAATAGCTAGCAGAAGGTATATATATATATATATATAATAACCAACACGGGGTGGGGGGGTGTATATGTAAGAACCAGCATAGAAAGACTATGTGTGTGTTTAATAGCCAAGGGGGGGGTGTTTGTAAAATAGCCAACATAGATGATGTGTGTGTGTAAGAGCCAGTATAGAAAGATAGTATGTGTACATATGTATGTAATAGCCAACACAGGGGTGTGTGTGTGTGTTCAAAACAACTGAATAATGATATAATAGGTTGAGGCAGACTGGGTAAGTGATTGCTTTTTATTTTATTCTGTTTTCTTTATGAAGCTGCTCAGGTCATATCAGTGTTTTTTATTTTGTTTTTATACATGGGCTTTACAGAGGCCTGAAAGGATAAGAGTGACTGATGGTTTTCAGATGCTCAAGATTAGGAGGGGAGATGGAGCTCAAAGTGCTGAACGTGTGCACTGCATGCTGGAAGTCTGCCTTCAGTCCCCAGCATTACTAGAGAGAGTACAAGGTTCAGGAGTACTTTGTGTACCCCTACTCCCCAAAATAAAAAGACGAGTGTGCTCAGGATTTGCCCTTAGCGGTGCTCAGGGAACCATGTAGTTCGTATGTTTGGCCTCATACAAGGTAGGGGGCCAAACAATCTCTCCAACTCCAAACAGTTTTATATTTAAAAAGAAAAATGCAAAATAAAAGTTATATTCATGGAAGAGGGGCTGGAGAAATAGTACAACAGCTAAGGTATTTGCCTTGCATAAGTCTGACCCAGATTTGATCCCTGGCATCCCATATGGCCCCTGAACACAGCCACGAGTAATTCCTGAGTGTAGAACTGGGATTAACCCCTGAGCATTGCTGGATGTGCTTCCTGTCCCCCAAAACATCGGAAGAGAACAGAACAATGAAAAGGTAGCAGCATGTTTTTCAGTCTTTCTACCCTCTTCCTATGTTTTACTGTTTATCCTTAAAACATACACAGACAATGGTGATTGCAATATGAAATTTATCTTGGGACTTGAGAGCCATTATTTGATTTCCTGGCAAGTATAAAAAAAAAAAAGGCTGAAGCTGGGAATTGAAAAATTTTTTTTCCATCCCCCAGTAATGAATTAAAGTTTTCTATTTCATCTCCATTTATAAACTGCATGGTCTCCTGACTGTGAGGTTTGTTTTGTTTGGTCTTCAGGGAAAAGGTTTGTATTTTATCCATAAGCATATATTAAATCCCTGCAATAGCAAACAGGATCCAGTTTGCATTTGAAAGTTACTTATTTGTGGTTTGGAGGGTGGGAATGAATTAGTGGTGATGGTTTTGATTTGGGGGCTACACTGGCAGTGCTTGGAGACTTGCTTCCAGCCACATTATTGGGAGGAGTCACTCCTGGCACTGTTTGAGGGCCATGTAATACCTGAGATCAAACCTGGAACATTTAGTATGAGGGATCGAACCCAGGCCTCCTCAAAATATGCACTCAGTTCATTGAGCTATCTGTCCCGCCAGGTTTTCAGCCTGCTTAAAATAGTTTTTTTAGGATATAATTTATATGCCATAAAGTTTGCCCACTTAAACTAGACAATTCAGTGGGTTTTTTAATATATACTTTGGGGCTGGAACAATAGCACAGCGGGTAGGGCGTTTGCCTTGCATGAGGCCGACCCGGGTTCGATTCCTAGCATCCCATATGGTCCCCTGAGCACCGCCAGGGATAATTTCTGAGTGCAAAGCCAGGAGTAGCTCCTGTGCATCGCTAGGCGTGACCCGAAAAGCAAAAATAAAATAAATAAAAATATACTTACAGAGGTGGGCATATGGTTATCATAGTTCTAAAAAACATTCTTGCTATAACTTCCATGTGGCAAAGCCTTAACGTAATTATATATCATTTATTTAGCTATCTAACAGAAAGGTTGTTAAAGGCATGAGCTCTAGAACCAACCAACCTGCTTGAGGGCCTTAGAAGAGTTAGTATTAATTTGTCTGAGCTTTGGTTCTCTCACCTATAAAGTGGGAATAATGGCAGAATCTCTTTAATGGAAAAGTTAAAACTTTGATATGCGGTAATCACTTTTAAATACTTGTTATTACCAATATACTTTCTCTTTGAAGTATTTTTGTTTGAAACTTTAAAACACCGAATTGAATTAATCATAATTCTCAGTTTAGGACACAAATCATCAGTGGCTTATCCATTTAAGCCACTGATAAATTTTAAATTTATCATTTAAGTTTTTTTATTTACAGAGACAAAGAGGTTGGTTGATAGGCTGAGTACATATTTTGCACTCAGCCTCAGGAGGTCCAGGTTGAATCTGTGGCATTGCATGGTCCCCTAAGCACTGCCCAGTGTGGTCCCCAAAACAAACAAAAAAAAAAACCCTAAGGTTTTCATTTGTTTATGGCTGGAGCCATAGCACAGCAGGTAGGGTATTTGCCTTGCACGTGGCCGACCCGGGTTTGATTCCTCCATCCCTCTCAGAGAGCCCAGCAAGCTACCAAGAGTATCCCACCCACACGGCAGAGCCTGGCAAGCTATCCATGGCGTATTCGATATGCCAAAAACGGAGATGTTACTGGCTCCCACTTGAGCAAATCGATGAACAATGGGAGGACAGTACTACAGTGTTAGTGTCCATAAGCCCATCACTCAATTTAAGAGATAGAAAGTTTCCTTTAACTTAGTTATTTAAATACCCTTCCCTTATCCATTTGACAAGTAGCTTTCACTGTGTTTGGCTTTGTTTTGTTTTGAGGACTCACCTGGTAGTGCTCAGGGATAACTCCTGACTGCACTCAAGAATTACTCCTGGCAGGGCTGGAAAGATAGTACATTAGGTACAGTGCTTGCCTTACGTGCAGCCCACCCAGTTTCGATCCCTGGCATCCTATATGGTCCCCTGAGCACTACCAAGAGTAATTCCTGGTAGTGTTAGTACCAAACCAGGATACTAGTACAGAACGAGAAGTAACTCCTAAGCATTGATAAGTATGGCCCTCCCAAAACAACAGCAACAAACAATTACTTCAGAAGGTGTTCAGAGAACCATATGGGATGCTGGGAATTGAACCCGAGTTAGCCATATGCAAGGCAAGCGCCCTACCATATGTTCTGTTGCTCCGGCTCAGTAGCTACTGTCCTGAGTCTGGTATTCAGCAATGCTTTTTACTTAAGGAACCCTAATGTTTTCAGAGAATGTAAAGAATTCATATATGTATGTGTATGCATGTATGAATGCTCATGCACACACATGCTCCTTTTTTTTTCTTTTTTTTCTTTTTTGGGTCACACCTGGCGATGCTCAGGAGTTACTCCTGGCTCTGCACTCAGGAATTACCTCTGGCGGTGCTCAGGGGACCATATGGAATGCTGGGAATCGAACCCGGGTCGGCCGTGTGCAAGGCAAACGCCCTACCCGCTGTGCTATTATTGCTCCAGCCCCACACATGCTCCTTAAAAATATTTATTTGAGAAATTGTACAAAGGCACTTGCTTAGCTTGTGCTTTATGCGTCTGCAGCTGCTGCCATAACCCTGATTTGAATCCTGGCACTACATACGGTCTTCTGAGCACCACCACATATGGCCCAAAGTCAGGTTTGAACCCTCAACACTGCTGGGTGTGACCTCCCCCCCAAAAAGCACCCAGCTGGGAATAGTTCCTGTGTACCAGCAGGTGTGAGCATTAAAGTTCTCTCGCCCTGATTTAAAGCATGCCATTTCATGATTTCACTTGCACTATCTGTAGGTATACATAAAAATCATGTGCATTAGGAAAATATGATTATTTTACTTGCAGATAGGTCTCAGATTGACCAACAATAGGTTGTTGTGGGTGATGTGGTAGCTTTCACCTGTGTTTTTTTTTTATTAGTGATTCACAGTGAAGTACAGTTACAGACTTACAAACTTCTGTGCTTAGATTTCAGTCATATAATGGTCAAGTACCAATCCTTCCACCAGTGCCCATTTTCTACCATTGGTCCCAGCATCCCTCCTACCATCCCCACCCCGTTCTCCCTTCCCCCACCCTGCCTCTGTGGCAGAGCATTCCCTTTTACTCTGTCTCTTTCTCGCTCTCTCGCTCTCTCTCCTTTTGGGTGTTGTGGTTTGCAATAGAGGTATTAATTGGCCATCATATTCGGTCTATAGTCTGCTTTCAGGGTGAGTCTCCCATCCCGAGCGGATCTTCCTAGCACTTGGTGATCCCTTCTCTAACTGAACTGCCTTTCCCCCCCAGTATGTGAGGCCAGCTTCTAAGCTATAGAGTAATCCTTCCAGTATTTATCTTTAATAATCTTGGGTGTTAGTCTCCCATTCTGTTACTTTATATTCCACAAATGAGTACAATTTTTCTATGTTGGTCCCTCTCTTTCTGACTCAATTCGCTTAACATGATACTTTCCATGTTGATCCATCTATATGTGAATTTCATGACTTCATCTTTTCTAACAGCTGCATAGCATTCCATTGTGTAGATGTGCCAGGGTTTCTTTAGCCAGTCATCTGTTCTCGGGCATTCGGGTTTTTTTCCAGATTCTGGCTATTGTAAACAGTACTGCAATGAACATACAAGTGCAGATGTCATTTCTACTATACTTTTTTGCATCTCTGGGATATATTCCCAGAAGTAATATTGCTGGGTCAAATGGGAGCTCAATTTCTAATCTTTTGAGAATCGTCCATATTGTTTTCCAAAATGGCTGAATCAGTCGGCATTCCCACCAGCAGTGAAGGAGAGTCCCTTTCTCCCCACAGCCACACCAACACTGGTTTCTTTTGTTTTTTTGGATGTGGAACCTATTTTGTTTTAAAGAAGGAGGCAGTAGAAGCAAAGGGCAAGGAGCAATGTGATAGTTCTTGAGTCCAAGTGTCTCCAGGCAGACTCTGCCTTGCTGCTCTTACCAGTTTGCTGCTAGCTTATAATTAATTCTAAATTCTGAGATGTTCTCAGTTTGATCCATTGTTCTGTAAGGTGTTGGATAGGATGCAGGTTCACTGATTGCCACTGTGGGACATGTTTCACTCTAACCCCTATAAACCAATTCATAGGCAGTGACATGACTATAGAAGTTGCCTCCTCTTCATATGAATAGAAAGAGGAACACATAAATCATAGCACATAATCCATTCAGTAGCAAATAGAAATTAAAACCGGCCTTTATTGAATTCAAACTATACTTTAGGCACTCTGTTAAGTACTCAACTTATCTTCATCTTTTTAATAACCCCAGGAGATAGGCAAATAATCCTTTAACTCCCTTTTCAAAAAGGATAACTGAAACCTTGTGACATATTTTATAAATAATCAAGAACAATACATATGTTCTAAGAGAGTTTGGTGTTTTCCAGTCCATGAAAAGCATTTGATTTTATGTCATCTTTGCAAAGTGTAGGTGATTCAGCTTATTGTCCAACCAATATCTGCTCTCCCATTCTTTCTTAGGAGAAAATATGGACTTTATAACAATATAGGTAATTCCACTGGTGACTTACAAGAAAATATATTCTTTTATGTTAGTATCTGCTTACCTTCTGAAAGGTACTCTAACCTGGCAGTTTAGCAATTCGTAGCTTCATTTGACTATAGGCAAGTTAGAGGCAAATTTTTTTTTCTCTTGCAAAGGAAATGAAGATTCAGGTATTGGACAAATCTAAAGGCCAGGGCAGCAAGAGCTGATTTGCTACTCCTTGTCAGTAAGTGAAACCCTCTTGCTACTTTGCTCTGTGAAATGGTAATACCAACTTAAAGAGCTTTTGATAACATAAACTTCACCATAGCCCTCTTCTCATATGTCAAATAGATGAGCACCTGTAAAAATTAGTGTGGCTACAAGCCTAATAGAATATGAGTCCCTGTTTCAGTTGGACAAACAGTTTTAGATTCTGAGCTGGAGGTATAGAACATGAAGTGGCCACTTTACCTATCTCTGGCACAGCATATAGTCTCCTGAGTGCCAGCAGTGGTCACTTATGAACACTGAGCACCCAGGGGTGGCCAAACCATCCCACCCAATAAAAATGTTACAGAGGGCCGGAGCAATAGCACAGCGGGTAGGGCGTTTGCCTTGCACGAGGCCAACCCGGGTTCGATCCCTGGCATCCCATATGGTCCCCCAAGCACCGCCAGGAGTAATTCCTGAGTGCAAAGCCAGGAGTAACCCCTGAGCATTGCTGGGTGTGACCCAAAAAGCAAAAAAAACAAAAAAAGTTACAGATGTTTACTGGCATCCTGACTACATAATATTCACTTAAATATATAGTCAACCTGAGCTTTTACATTAATCTCTCTGCTTTTAGCTAGAAGAGAAACCTCATCCCTCAACATAGCTGTAAATCAGGCAGCAGGAAAATGAACCCCAAATGTTTGTGTGCATGAAGCATGACTAAAACTAAAACAGTATTTCCATTACAATTTAAAAATGTTGAGCTCCTTTAACTAATCAATCAATATTAATAATTTTTATGTTTTATGTGTGAGGGCAGTGAAAATACAAGGAGAAACTGTATGATTTGATCCCTATCCAGAAAATTATTGAATGAGGACAAAATTCAAGTACACTTAAAATTACTAAAATGAATTTTTTAATTATAAAAAAAATGTTCAGTATTGGGGGCTGGAGCAATAGCACAGCGGGTAGGGCGTTTGCCTTGCACACAGCCGACCCGCGTTCAATTCTCAGCATCCCATATGGTCCCCTGAGCACCGCCAGGAGTGGTTCCTGAGTGCAAAGCCAGGAGTAGCACCTGTGCATCGCCAGGTGTGACCCAAAAAGCAAAAAAAAAAACAAAAAATGTTCAGTATGAAAGTTTAGTGATAGAAATTCTTGTGCAGACTGGAGTATTTGGGGTTGAAGGCTTATATGTTGGGGAGGGTGGTAAAACTTAGTACAGATTGAACTGTATAGGCCCAAGAAAAAAAATTAATTTTTAGGAGGGGGTTGGGACTGCATCTGGCTGTTCTCAGGGCTTAACTGTTCTCAGGGCTTCACTGAGAATCTGGTCTCAGGGGTTACCTAGCAAGGATTGGGAACTCATATACAGTGGCAGGTATTGAATTGAACTGGGTATTGCTTTGTGCAAGGCAAGTACCTTACCCCCTGTTCTATCTCTTCAGCCTAGAAAACAATGTTTTGTAGAAGATGCTAATCCTGAATTTTCTTATTGTGTAATTTTGGACATGTATGTAAATTGAATATGTTGCTGTTTATTGTTAAATAAATAAATTATTGTTTAATTGGTGGTGCTCAGGGCTTACTCCTAGCTCTGCTTTTTGGGGTCACTCCTGATAGACTGAGGGGACCATATGGGGTTCTGAGGATCAAAACTTGAGTTGGCTGTATGCAAAATAAGCACTCTACCTGCTATACTATCTCTCTGGCCCCTAATGGGAGAATTCTATAATTTAATTATTTTTTATTAAATCACCACAAGTTATAAAGTTGTCCATGATTGGGTGGTTTCAGCCATACAATGTTCCAACACCCATCCCTTTACCAGTGTACATTTCCCAACACCAATGTCCCAAATTTCCTCTCTCTCTCTCCCTCTCTCTTTCTCTATCTCTCCCTTTTGGTCATTATGGTTTCTCTCTCTCTCTCTCTTTCTCTCTCTCTCTCTCACACACACACACACCCCTTTTGGTCATTATGGTTTCTGGTACAGGTAAGGTTATCATGTAAATCCATTTACCAACTTTTAGCATACAACTCTTGTCTAGAGTAATAATTTCCAACTGTCATTGTCATAGTCGTCCCTTCTCTATCCTAACTGCCCTCCTCACTTTCCTCCACTTGTGAAAAACTTCCAATGTCCAAGTGTGGGCCAGTTCTCCTGGCCCTCATTTCTATTGTCCATGGGTAATAATCTCATACTGTGTTTTTTTTTAATATCCCACAAATGAGGGCAACCATTCTTTGTCCTTCTCCTTCTGATTTATTTCACTCACCATAATACTCTCCATGTCCATCCATTTATAAGCAAATTTCATGACTACATTTTTCCTAACAGCTGTGTACTATTCCATCGTGTAGATGTATAGTTTCTTTATCCAGTTGTCTGTTCTCGGGCACTCAGGTTGTTTCCAGATTCTGGCCATTGTGAATAGTGCTGCAATGAACATAAAAGTACAGATGGCATTTCTGCTGTGTACTTTTGGGTCCCCAGGGTATATTCCAGCAAGTGGTATTTCTGGGTCTTATGGAAGTTCAATTTTTAGTTTTTTGAGGAATTTTCATAAAGGCTGGACCAGTCGGCATATCCACCAATAATGAACGAGAATTTCTTTCTCCCCGCATCTCCACCAGCACTGGTGGTTCTTGTTTTTGATTTATACCAGTCTCTGTGGTGTGAGATGATATCTCATTTTGATTTGCATCTAATGTAAGAATTATTATGTGTGAATTGTGGGTAGCTTTAAGGACCCCAGAGGCTTGGAAACAGGCTGTTTCTGGTATCCTAATAGTATAATTGAAGATAGAATGAATAAAATCTTTAAAAACAAATTTAAGGGTTTTAGTGCCACACCTGACTGTGCTCAGGCTTACTCCTGGCTCTATGGACAGGGATCATTCCCAGTGGTGCATGGGGTACCATATGTGGTGGCAGGGATGGAATAAGGTTAGTTGTATATAAGGTAAGTGCCTTAAACCTTACTCTACCTCTCTGTTTCCAGTGAATTAACTTTGGTTTGGGGTTTTGCAGAAGTAATTCTTTTTTTTTAACTTTTTATTAAATCACCATGTGGAAAGTTACAAAGTTCTCAGGTTTATGTCTCAGTTATACAATATTCAAACACCCATCCCTTCACCAGTGCCCATATTCCACCACCAAAAACCCCAGTATACCCCCCGCCCCCACCCCCCACTCCCTACTATAAATGAATTTCACTTCATTTCCTCTTTACCTTGATTACATCCCATATTTCAACACAAAACTCACTATTGTTGTTGGAGTTTCCACCCAAGAAAGACAGCCCTACTACCAAGGAAGCATTTGATAGTTAGTTTTCCATTGCTGGGAATGAAGAGATATGTAGCCCCACTGCTCCAAGTACATAACTTTTTTTTTCCTTTTTCCTTTTCCTTTTCTTTTCCCCACTCATCCCCCTTCCCGTGCCTCATAGTATGGTGTATGCTCTTCAATATCAGCAATAGAAAACAGGGGCTGGAGCAATAGCACAGCGGGTAGGGCATTTGCCTTGCACGAGGCCCACTGAGGTTCAAATCCCAGCATCCCATATGGTCCCCTGAGCACCACCAGGAGTGGTTCCTGAGTGCAGAGCCAGGAGTAACCCCTGTGCATCGCCAGGTGTGACCCAAAAAGGGAAAAAAAAAGATGGAAATGAGGGAGGGAGAAAGTGTAAGATGATAACATTTCAGCTAGTGGCCCCATCTAAGAATAACTGTGTGGTCACAGTTAAAATTGAAGTGTGGGGACCCTCTGCTCCTAAAGACTTTGATTCCAGAGATCTTCTAACCCATTTTGGCACCCAGAGTGGCTTCTTACAGCAATGCATTGGGACTGTGAGCTGGGCTACAACTTCGAGCTGCCCAGGGATGGATTTTTCCTCTCCACCCTGTTTTTCTGCACGGAAAATGGCGGCGGCAGCAATATCTATGTGGTGAGAGCCACCTTCTAAGACTCCTAACCCAGAGGTACGTTTTTTGCAGTTTTGTGGCTCATAGGCAATCATGGGAAGAGGGGATTACCGGCACGCCCTCGGCCCAGATAAGATCTGGAGCTGCTGAGCGAGAAACGGACCCTCTGCTCCTAAAGACTTTGATTTCAGAGGTCTTCTAACCCATTTTGGCACCCAGAGTGGCTTCTTACAGCAATGCATTGGGACTGTGAACTGAGCTAAAATATCAAAAATCCAAAACTACGCGGCCGGAGTTTATAAGAGTCTTCATTCTCAGCAATGAAAAGAAATTATTAAATGATGCCTTTTCAGCAGGCCTGATTGTTGGGGGAAATTCCAAACAATAATAGTGAGTTATCTATTAAAATATTGAATGTATTCAAAATATAGAGAGAATAAAGTGAATATCATCAAAAAAAAATTGAAGTGTGGGAGGAAGAGTGTTTAAACCTTGGTAGCTAATATATGGGCCTTGGAAATAGATGGTAAAGACTAGCATAATAAACCAGAGGGTTCACAGGACCTTACCCAGTAAATGGATTTATTATTATTGCTAGTAGTAGTAACAGCAGCAGCAGTAGTAATAAGTACTAGTAGTATGCTGTTATTGGATTGGAGCAATAGCACAGCAGGTAGGGTGTTTGCCTTCCACATGGCCGACCCCGGGTTCAATTCCTCCATCCCTCTCGGAGAGCCCAGTAAGCTACCGAGAGTATCCCACCCGCATGGCACAGCCTGACAAGCTACCCATGGCATATTCAATATGCCAAAAACAGTAACAACGAGTCTCATAATGGAGACGTTACTGGTGCCTGCTTGAGCAAATCAATGAACAATGGGACGACAGTGCTACAGTGCTACAGTATGCTGCTATTATTGTTGTTGTTTTTTTTTGGGGGGGAGGCCATTCCCCTCAATGCGCAAGAGCTACTCCTGTCTATGTGCATGGGGATGACTCCCAGAGTTGCTTGGGTGACTCCAAACCTGGCTCCCTGCATGCTTAGTCTGTTGAGCTATCTCTCAAGCCTTCCCTCAAAGTGGACTTAAAGAGGTACCACTAGCACTCTGGCAGATAAAATATATATATGTGTGTGTATATATACATATACATATATATATATATATACACACACACTAAGCTCCTCTTAGTGTTGTGGTTTGTTTTTGTTTTTTGCTTTTTTGGGTCATATCCGGTGATGCACAGGGGTTACTCCTGGCTTTGCACTCAGGAATTACTCCTGGCAGGGCTCAGGGGACCATATGGGATGCTGGGAATCAAACCCGGGTGAGCTGCATGCAAGGCAAACGCCCTACCCTCTGTGCTATCGATGCTCCAGCCCCCTCTTAGTGTTGTGATAAACATTTTGTCAATTGTTCTGTATTCTAGGATTTGACAGGAGCTTCCTTTTGGTCAGACCTGATGATTTATCATCTCATGTTTCTCTGCTTTTTGACAGTGTTTACCAGCCCATCCTTCTCAAAAGTCTTTCTTCCCTCATTTCTGCGACCTGCCCTTTTGATTCAGTTGCATTTCAACCAGAATTTATTGATCATCTGTGATATGCCAGACACCAGGCTATCATCATTCATTCATTACCTCATTCATCAGCATTAATTGAGTTCCTCCTAGATCTGAGGCATTGTGCCAGTGATCAGTCAAAGATGAACAAGATACACCCCTGACCTGAGAAGCAGTGCAGTTGAGCGAAGGGGTTAACTAACTCCTGTGGAATGCTGAGGCTATGGGTAAAGGACAAACTCAGGAACTGACGCTGGCAGAGAATGAATCCATTACTTTTCTCTGGGAGAGGGTGAAGACTCAGTTGTTTAGCACAGTGCTTGGCACATGCTAGATTACTTTTTCCTTTGGGGACTCACACCTGGCAGTGCTCAGGGATTACACCTGGTTCTGCACTCAGGGATCACTCCAGGCAGTATTCAGGAGTCATATGGAGTGTCAGGGATAATTCTGGGTAGACTGTGTGTGGATCAAGTGCCCTACCCACTGTACTATCACTCCAGCAGATTTTTTCTTTAGATATTTTTTGGACAATACCCAGTACTGCTTTGGCTGACTTCTGGCTTGAGCTCAGGGGTTACTCCTAGTGGGGCTCAGGGAACCATGGCAAGTACCTTATCTGCTGTGCTATTTCTCCAGCCCATGCCAGATCTTAATAAATAATTGTCAAAGAACCAAGAACAAGCAGAAAAGGCAGATATACTAATATATATAGGGAATCTTCAGGGAGTCATTGGAAAAAGTAGTTGTCATTCACACACACACGTATATATAAATATATATGTATATATATACACATATATATGTTTGTGTATGTGCATGCATGCACATGTATATATATTACATATATAATATTGGATTTGGGGGGTCATACCTGGTGATACTCAGGGGTTACTCCAGGCTCTACATCACTTCTGGTAGTGCTCAGGAGACCATATGGGATGCCGGGGATCAAACCTAGGTTGGCTGCGTGCAAGGTAAGAGCCTTACCTGATTTACTATCACTCAAGCCTCTATTTATATTTTCTTTAATTTTTTTTTTTGTTTTGGGCCACACCCAATGGTGCTAAAGGCTTACTCCTGGTTCTGCGCTCGGGGACTACCTCTGGCAGGGAAACATTTAAGGTGCAGGTGCTGCGTCAACTGCAGAACAAGTGCCTTACTTGCTGTACTATCTTTTGGCCTTGAAAATACTGGTTTTCAATTCAGTGGGGGTTAATATCATATTCTTTGAAGACATAGAAAGGGGGTGATAGGGATAACATTTTTTTTTTAATTTTATTGAGTCACCATGTGGAGGGTTACATAGTTCTCAGGTTATGTCGGTTATACAATTCTCAAACACCCTTCCCTTCACCAGTGCCCATCTTCCATCACCAACCCCCCAGTATACCTGCCGCCCCCTCCCACCTCCCCAGTCCCCACCCTTGTACATGATAAGTTTCACTTTGTTTATGCCTTATCTCGATTACATTCCATGTTTCAGCACACAACTCACTACCGTTGTTGGGGTTTCCCCCAAAAAAGAAAAGCAGTCCTATTGCCAAGGAGGCATTTGATAGTTCTCCACTGCTAAGAATATAGAGATATTAAGTCCCGCTGTTTGTTACATAACTTTTCTTTTTCCCCCTTGCCCCGCGCCACCGAGTTCACGCCTGTTTAGTAATCGCCACGCTGCCTGACAAGGGAAAAAAAAACCGAAAAGGATGGTTATTTCCCGTCATCAGCAGACGTGGGGCTCTGGCTTAGTTGATAGACTAGTAGAGTGTCTGCAAGCAGTTTCTGGAACCGAAGGTCTTGCGCTGGTATCGGCTCCGGCTCGAGATTCCACCAGCGTCCCACTGTTCCATGTATATAATTCTTCCCCTTATATCCCATTCCCACGCCACCAGGTCTGTTTGCTTAATGGACATCACACTGTAGTTGACGACACGCCGCGTTTCTTCCCGAGGAAGAAGAAAATTTCTTCTCAGCCGGTGTGGGGATATAGCTTAGTTCAGTCTAGAGAGATGGCTACCACTTTGATTGCCTTCAATATTTCAGCAACAGACTTACTATTCTTGTTAGGATCTCCCACAAAAGTCCGACCCATTAAAAGCGAACCATTACATATTGCTGATGCTAAGATGACATAAGGTCGCGCGGCCGCAGCAGCGGCCGCGCGGTTTTGGGTTTCTGTATAAAGTCCAGGGAAAGTACAACCAGAAATAACATCACTACAAACTTTTACCCTTTTATGGTGCTCATAAGATGGAGAAGTCCTGCGCTGTGCTCAGGAGGGAGGAGTTGAGAGAGAGAGAGAGGTTAAAAGAATTGGGGGATGCCCGGGTCCCACTGTTTCAGCGCACCGTGGGGTCTCTGGTCCCATGCCGGAATTAGTTCAGTGGGCTGCCTGGAGTCCAAGGGCGCTCCCTTGGGCTCTTCCATCATGCTCGCTCCGCAGCCAGATCCAAAGGCGATAGGGATAACATTTATCTGAAAATTTTCCCTATGTGACTATTTCACTTATAACTTTCATGCACATGCTTATAAAACCACATTGCATAAATTATTAATGTACATACTCAGTTTTATACATTTGTGCATCAAGAATTGGAGTAAAATTGTTTTCATAATGCAAGCTATAGAAACTAAATCTGAAACCAAGAAAGCTAGACAAATATTGACGATCCCCCAGGTTCTACAGCAAAGAGCATTCACTGGGGGATTGGTGAGTAGAGACGCTTCTGTTGCACTGAAGCAGGAGCGAGACTATGGCTCAGTGGGAAAGTACATGGTTTGTTTGTGTGAGGCCTTGGGTGGAGTCCCTGTCCCTGCAAAGCACCATCTCTTTCACCACCACTGCGATGATAATTAAGGGGAAAGGTGAATATAAGGCTGTAAAGGATTGTATTTTACAGGTTGGGATTTGTCAGTGTAGCAATGAAAATCACCCACAGATCCTATTTTTAAACAGTAAATCTCTGGTACTGGAGGGATAGTAAAGGAGATAAGGCACTTGCCTTGCACATGGCAGATCCTGGTTCAATTCCTGGTACCCCATATGGTTCTCTGAGTATGACTGGGAGTAATCCCTGAGCACAGAGCTGAGTAAGCCCTAGTGACATCGTTCTAATAACACCAAACATTAGCCAAGTGGCACGAATGCTGGCCAACTTCGACCGTGAGTGTGGAAAGGTTGGACTGCAGCTGAATCTCATCAAGACAATGTTCATGAGAAATGGACTAAGTCGTTCCTAATATTCCATTTGCTCTCAATGGAACAAACATCTCCAAATGCAGCAGCTATGTGTACCTAAGTCAAGAACTCAACATGACAAACTCAACATGATGCCAGGTGTGCCATCCACACCTTTACCCCCACACACACACACACACTTGTATCACTTGTATCACTTGTCGTCCCATTGCTCATCGATTTGCTCAATCAGGCGCCAGTAATGTCTCCATTAGTCCATTAGTCCCTGACGCGTGCTAGTGCAGCCCAAAGGTGATTGTTCATTCCAGGAACATGAGAGCATCAAACCATTCATTCAAGGTCTTGATGAAGAAGTCAGACCATCTCGTAGGTAGGCAGCCAGACATTCTTTTGATGTCCTATGGAATCTAGTCGGTAACAGCTCTGGTCCAGCAGTCATCTCCAAATCGCATTATGTATCTGGCCCATCTGATTTTTGACACCTTGGCAAACGAGGCAGCATCCCTGATTCTCGATCGTTGAAGGTTGGAACTCCGGATTCCTTCTTTCACTTGAGTGAAATGTGATACTCCTGGGGTTGGAGCAATAGCACATCAGGTAGGGCATTTGCCTTGCACAGGGCTGACCCAGGTTCGATTCCCAGCATCTCATATGGTCCCCTGAGCACCGCCGGGAGTAATTCCTCAGTGCAGAGCCAGGAGTAACCCCTGTGTGTCGCCAGGTGTGACCCAAAAAGCGGAAAAAAAATAAAGAAATGTGATACTCCAAGCATAGCTCTTTCTATTCCTCTTTGGGAGACCTGAATAGCGTTCTCATCCTGTTTTCATAGGGCCCAGGTCTATGAGACGTATGTTAGTTCAGGAAGAATGGTGGAGTCAAAAAGATGTGCCTAGAGCTGGAGGTTCTTCGTCCTCTTAACAAATTCTTCGACACTCTTGAAGACATTCCACACTGCTCTCTTCCTCCGGCGCAGTTCTGGTGCCAAGTCATCCGTCATGTTGAGTTCTCAACCTAGGTACACATAGCTGCTGCATTCGGAGATGTTTGTTCCATTGAGAGCAAATGGAACATTAGGAACTAATACATTTCTCATGAACATTGTCTTCGTGAGATTCAGCTGCAGTCCAACCTTTCCACACTCACAGTCAAAGTCGGCCAGCATTCTTGCCACTCAGCTAAAGTTTGGTGTTATTAGAATGATGTCATCAGTGAAACGGAGGTGGTGTAGTTGCTGACCATCTATCTTCACTCTCATTCCTTCCCATTCCAGTCATCACATGACGTTCTCGAGGGTGGCACTGAAGAGTTTTAGTGAAATGGTATCACCCTGCTGAAACCCTCTCTTTACATCGTTGATCACTTCCTTGAAGAATGGTGAGATCTTGGTGGTGAATCCATAATATAGCTCACGGAGGATCCCAATGTACTGAGTTTGAACGCCCTGTTTGGCTAGGGCTTCCATGACTGCTTCAGTCTCTACAGAATCAAAGGCCTTCTTTAAATCGATGAACATTAGAGCAGCATCTTGAACTCTCACAAAACCTCAATGAGCTTGGTCACCGTGTGGATATGATCTATCATGCTGAATCCTTTTTTGGAACCCAGCTTGCTCACCTCGTTTTTCTTCGTCTAGTGTTCTGCCAATCCTATTCAGAATGACTTGAGTGAACAACTTGTAGATGACAGACAACGGGCAGATTGGGCAATATTTGCTCATGTCATGGATATCTCCCTTCTTGTACAACAGAACGGTCCTGCTGGTTTTCCATTGGGACGGAAACTTGCATTCAGACAGGTAGCATGTGAAGAGCCGAGCCAGTGTATTGATGAGTACTGGCAGCAGATTCTTCAGGTGTTCAGGTCTGACCTTGTCTGGACCAGGTGCTGTACACTTCTTTACCGATGAAATGGCATGTTAAATTTCAGAAGGGAGAACGCTGGGAATGACATCCATCCTGTGGAATTTGGTATGTGGGCAGGTGGATGTGGCTATCAAAGAAATCCGAGTAGAAGTCATGGATAACCTTTGTCATTGCCCTTCTGGAAGATGTGATAGATCCATCAGGACATTGGAGGGTAGTCATCTTGGTTTTATAGTTGGCAAAGGACAGGTGGGCATTGCGAATACTTTTCCCGGCTTCTGCTGCATAGGCCAACACTGCTGCTCTTCTGTCTTTGAAGTCTTCCTTTATTGCTTCTCTGCACAGCTTTGCGAGCTCAGACATTAGCTTGTGATTGCCTGAGGCTTGTACCAAACCATGTTGGGGAATGAGCTTGATAGTTTCTGAAGACAGGAATCTCTTTGTGGCTTTCTCACTCTCAGCATTCCTCACACAGTCATTGTTCACCTCGATAGTTCACTGCCTCATCATGGCGAGGGGGTAGCAACCAGCAAAACGTGAACCAACAGGTGCTACCAGAGACGCAGGCAGGTGCAGGGCTGGACTCTTGGTATTGACTGTATCAATCTGGCCAGTACTTTCTGTATGTGAGCAGGACATGCATGCACAAGGTGTGTGGCGTGTTTGTCAGCATGCAGATTGTTACAACATGCCAGTCCACTAAAAGCTTGCATTTGGTAGACTGGGAGCACCTGTAAGGCCGCCTCAAAGACCTCTGTCCCTCTTGGAGAGCCCTGCAAGCTACCAAGAGTATCCCACCCACACGGCAGTCTGGCAAGCAACCTGTGGCATATTCAATATGCCAAAAACAGTAACAATAATCGGTCTCATTCATCTGACCCTGGAAGAGCCCCCAATACGGCAGCGTTGAGAAGGACAAGCAAGGAGAGGCTGCTAAAATCTCAGGGCCGAACTTGGCTGCCAAAATGAAGAATGACTTTCTGCACTTTTGTTTTGTTTTGTTTTTGGGTCACACCTGGTGATGCACAGGGGTTACTCCTGGCTCTTCACTCAGGAATTACCCCTGGCGGTGCTCAGGGGACTATATGGGATGCTGGGATTAGAACCCGGGTCGGCCACGTGCAAGGCAAATGCCCTACCCGCTGTGCTATCGCTCCAGCCCCACTTTCTGCACTTTTAACACACGCACGCTGGCATCGGAAGCATCCATTGAGGACCTAATAGTACAAGTGCAGAAGATCCAGCACACCATCATTGGATTTACTGAGATGAGAAGGCATTGATTACATCACGCAGTTTTCGACACTGGAGAACTTTCCTCGGAACATGCAACAGCAGAGGCATTGGTGGTGTCAGTGTCCTCGTCAATACAAACTTGGCCATGAGCATCGATTCATTTGAATGCCTAACAACCTGAATTGGATGCTTATGTTTGAATAGATGTGGCTCATTGCCGGCAGTTTCTATCTTCTTCGTCTATGCACTAACATCCGACTACTACAAAGAAGAAATTGTGAAGTCCTACATAGGGCTAGAGAAGTTCTATAAAGAAGACCACACCTTCTACAGGGTCATTGTCGGTGATTTTAACACCAAGATAGGACCAAGAAGATCACCCAAAGAACTTTACATCGGGACCCTTGGCCTAGAATGGAACAAACAGGCTGAGAGACTGAGTTCATCATGTCGACCATGCCCATCCATGGTAACTCGCAGTTCCAGAAGGCCAAATCTAAATATTGGACATGGGAATCTCCCGGTGGACAGTTCCACAACAAAATTGACCACATCATATTCAATTGACAGTTTTGCCTGACCAATGTTGCTTTGTCCCAAAATTCCAAACAGGGCCAAATCGTCTCCTTCATGCAAAATTCTGCTTCACAGGAGCAGGGAGATAGGACTGCAAAGTTTAAGAACAGAACTCCCAGAATGACCACCAACTGGGAGCTCTTTTGCACTCTTGTGGCAATATGGGAAGATGCCATCGTTGACAACATTGACGAGAAATAAAATTGACTGGTTCAGCACCTCCATGACTGTGTGAGGAACCCCCCCACAAAAAAGAAAAAGAATTGGTCCAGGATATGGAAGCCTTGGGTTGATCATGACCAAAAAAAAAAAAAAAAGCAAATGATTGGAGGTAGTGGGACTGGATGAGAACACATATGTAACTCAAGTGTCAGAGCACATATTTAGGAAGTGTGAGGTCCTGAGTTAAACCCCAATACATCATGTCCCACCTTCAAGCACCGCCAAGAGTAGCCCCTATATAGTAAATAAGCTGCATGTGGGAGCCACAGGGTCAATCCATGGCACATCATGATTCCCTGAACACTGTGCTGAGAGCTGAACCTGGCACCACCAGCTAGAATCCACCCCTCAAAAAGAAGCAAAGTTCTGGACTCCACCCAAGTAGGCCCCTGCAGAGGAGCAGAACAAATAGAACATATAAGTATTCTATAGGATATATGAATACGTTTGCATATGTGTAAATGCATATATTTTGAAGTCTAAACAGAACTTATTAAAACAATCCTCTAATCCAACAATCTTAATACTTCGGTAATAGGATACTTTTTTTTTCTTTTTTTTTAATTTATTGAATCACCATGAGAACAGTTACAAAGCTTTCAGGATTAAGTCTCAGTCATACAAAGATCAAACACCCATCCCTTCACCAGTGCACATGTTCCACCACCAAGAACCCCAGTATACCCCCCTCCCACTCCCCACCCTGCCTGTATGGCAGATGATTTTCACTTTACTCTCTCTTTACTTTGATTACATTCAATTTTCGACAAAAAAAAAAACACTATTATTATTTGGAGTTTTCCCCCCAACAATCAGACCTATCGAAAAGGCATCATTAGATCATTTGTTTTATATTGCTGATAACAAAGAGCATATGATGTTGTATGGCCACAAAAGTGGCCGTACAATTTTGGAATTCTGATATTTTAGTAATTAAGTCCAGAGTAATTAAGCCGCTGCATTCCTAGATTGATTTGTGTGCCTCTGGGATCATGGCTGTTCAGGAGCAGAGGAGTTGTTCGTGGGCAGCCGCTCAGGGTCTTATTTGGGTGGGGAGCAGGGCTGGTTCTGCACCCCACCCCCCCGCCCATCGCGAGATTCCCCAAGTGCCCCATCACTGCAAGCTCCTACCTCTCTCTCTGTCCAATTGGCTCTGAAAGGTGTCAGTTGCCATGCTGCTGCAAAGGAGAAAAGGCCAAGGGACAAAGACCCTCCCCCTTCCAGGGCTGCATGGGACCGTAGTTTAGTTCACTTTCCAGGAGTATATCTGCCAGTAGCCACTGCATTCTGAGATTGGTTTGTGTGCCTCTGGGATCATGGCTGCTCAGGTGTGGGGGAGCCGTTCCTGAGTGGCTTTTTGTATATCAGGAAAGATCTGGGGTCTGGAGCATTCTCTGGCTTGCAGTGCCTGCGGGCCAGGATTCTTCACTGCTGAGTGCGACAAGATGGCGCCAGGGGTGGGTTGAAGGCGTGACTTCCGGGGGCAGGGGCGGGCTGGAAGCTGGGATGAAACTTCCCAGTTCCAGTGCCCCCAATGCGGTTTGGAGAAATAGTTCCAGTCCCCACATACTGGAGCCATGTTAGTAGAAGCTCAGTGTCGCCAGGATTCCATTTGTTGAAGGCAGGAGACTGCATCTTCTCCTTCTGGGACACCCTGGTGTTGTCGGCCCTGTTTGGGGTCCGGAACATACTCTAGAGGGCTTGCGGTATCCACCGGCCAGGATTCTTCACTGCTCAGTGTGGCAAGATGGCGCCGGGGGTGGGTTGAAGGCGTGACTTCCGGGGTCAGGGGCGGGTAGGATAATAATTTTTAAATGTAGATGAATCCTTTTTTGGGGGAAGGGGGTGTCCTCTCAAGCAGTGCCCAGGAGTCTGGGGTTGTTTAGCCGGGCTATGTGGGCCCATGTGTGCCCTCAATTATCAGGCACAGTGATAAACCGTGGCTTGGACCCAGTGCTGAGGACCCCCAGGTCTAGTTCATCCATGCTCGGGGGCCACGTGGTCCTGAGAGAGGACTCCTGGCCTTGTGTATGTAAAGCATGTGCCTCTGGCCCCTTCCTTATTTCCTTGGCACCTGGACTAAAGATTTTCCCTTGAACCCACCTTTTCCTAAAAATAAGCTGCTAGCATAAGACTGGTCTTTTTCTCTCTCCTTTTGGTTCAGGGATTGTCTCTGGACCCTTCCCTCACCCTGGGCCCACTCCTTCTCACCCCAACCATAGTGTCCATCTTGTCCTCTCTGTCCTCTCTCTTGCCCATCTACATTGCCTGGCTTGGCCGGTCATCGCCAAATCTCATACCCACTTTCTTTCCTCTTCAGCCTTCTGCTGTGGCCCTAAGGCATCCCCTGTTATCTCTTTCTGAGGATGACTTCACACAGGGGAGCTGGCTGTTTCTGAAGGGTTGCAGTGAGGTGGATCCCCATAGGAAGGAAGAGGGAGCTTTGGGGAAAAAATGGGGGGTGCAGTGCAGACCCTACAACTTCTTTTGGGGACGCCACACCCAGCGATGCTCAGGGGTTACTCCTGCTCCAGGCTCTGCACTCAAGAATCACCCCTGTCAGTGCTTGGGGGACCATATAAGATGCTGCAGATCAAACCCGTGTTGGCCACATGCATGACAAGTGCCTACTCACTGTCCTACTACTCTGGCCCATAATAGCCTCTTGGCTGAGCCTGGAGAACTCAGGGAGCAGGGTGGGGTGGGTAGACTCTGCCCCTGGTCCCTGGATTCCAAAGTGATTTCAAGCCAGTAGAGTTAGCAGGCCTCTGGACTTCTGCCAGGGTCACTGTCACATGGAAAGGAGAGTGGTTTTTACCTTGGACAGAGCAACTGTTCCCAAAGGGCCAGAGCTATAGCTTGTCCCTTGTCATGCTTGGAGCAATTCCACGGCAGCCATGCCCGAGACCCCCCATCCAGTTGCAGGAGGTCCAACTGGGGTGCTGTTTGGATAAGTCCATGCCACCATGGCAATCCTCCTCCCCATGGCTCCTGGATGGAACTTCAGGCTCTCTCCTTGACCTTCAGCTCACTGCACTCCGTGGCCCCCACTTCCACCCCTGCTGGTCTCCTACCTGCTGTTCCAACTCACCACTCTGCAGCTGCCAGGGGAAGGAGCAGGGGCCGGCCTAAAGCCCAGGATGTGCAGCTCGGTGAGGAGGCTGCAGGGTACAGCCAGTGCTCCACACACACGGGGCAGTAGACCAGACACTCTGGCTCATGTCCAGATCATTCAGAGCTCACTGTGGCAGAACGGAAGGTCTGAAAGAACCAAAGGGTCAGGGAACCACCACTTCAGTGTCTTTCTGGTGGAGAAGAAAAGCCAGAGCAGGCCACAGCAGGCATTACCCAGACCCAAGCTGGAGTTCCTGCCCCCAGTGCAGAGCCAAGGGGTGATGGACTCAGGGGCTGTGAATATTTAACTCATCAATGGCAGTAACGTGTTGCCCATATCCTGGCACAATTAGGGCTAATAATTATTATTGCCAGGAGAGGCAGTGTTCTGACCATGGCTGACAGAGGAGAGATGCAAATGTCCCCTTTGAAAGCCTATGGGAGCTACTGCAATTTTCTGCCCCTCCAAGGATCAGGAACCTGCATTCTGATCCTTTCTCATATTAGCTTCCTCACATCTAGGGTGCACCAACGCCGGACTCCTGCTCAGTCACGCTTGGTTTGCTTTGTGGATTTCCCTACCTGCTGTTGGGAGAGGGAAAGGCCAGAAAGCTCCACCCAGGTTGCTCCTGGGCACTGGGGAGAGAGCTCAGAGGACCAAAGCATATCCTGAGCATGCAGAAGACTCTGAGTTCAACCCCCCCAGCAATGCATCTTAGCAGGTGGCAGTTGGGTGGTCTGAGCACTGCTTGGGAGGAATAAGAAAGGTAGAATGAAAGAAAGGAAAGAGACATGAAAAACAAAGTCACTCCTCCTTCCTCTGACCTCAGAGAAGTTGTGGGCATAATTTATGTAGAAGGTTCTCCTGCCACCCCAGAGTTTGAAATTGAAGAATGGCATCTACAATAAAATCCTGTGGGACTGGGGCTGTGTCCGTGGAAGAACACTCACTCTGCATGTGGGATACCCTGGATTCAATACCACAAAAAAATAAAATAGAGTAAAATCCTATTAAGGTGCTTTCTGGCTGGCAGCTTGCTCTGGACAGCAGAGAAGGCTCTTCCCAGGGACTGGAAGCTTCTCGGGGATGCTTTCCCGAGTCACCCTCCCAGTGTCTCCCAAGACTGTATCGAGATCTCTTTGGGTAAAATGTAAGTCCCGCCCATTAGAAGATCAGGACAAAAGATGTTCTTTCATCTGAAAACCTTTTACACACCCAGGAGTGATGTCTTATTCCCTTCTACCAAGTGCCCTGGCCTCAGTCTAGGCCAGTCCTGGCCCATCACTTGCTGGAAGAAACATTGCAAACTTTTCCTTCCAACCCTATACAGCACTGTGTAAGGTAACGTGTTGGCATAACTGCCAGATATCTTTGCTTTAACAGACTGCAAGCCCCAAGGGACAGCACTGGCATCTGGGTCACTTTGTGCTGCATGCCTCCGATATAGCCCATGCCAGGCCTAGGGGAGACCCCCTCAACCCTTCAGAGGAAGAAAAAGGGCTCTCAGAATCCTCTCAGAGCTGAGTAGCCCATTCCTCTGAAGTGTTTGGAGAGTGAGCGGCCCAGGACATGGGGCAGACGGAAAAGGAAACAAGGGCCAAGCCGGTTGATTGATCAGTTACCTTTTATTCCATTCTCTCCACGCACCTGTTCCAGTCTCTCTGAGCTCCCCATTCTAGTCTCACACTGCCCCTCATTCTCGTCTCCTCCTGTCTCTTCCGCTGATCTCTCCACTTCATTTCGCAGCCTGGGCTCTCTCTCTCCTCTCTGGATTCTGACTCTGACTGCTTCTCTCGCAACAACTCTCTTTCTACTCTCTTATCTCTCTCTCCCAGCACTCTTCCTTCCTAGTTCCTCATTCCTCCATCCCAGCTCTTTGGATTCTGTTTTTCTTCATTAGTATCTCTACCCTTACTTGTATCTCTGGGCCCAAGCTATACCCAGCAAAATCAACATAAGAAAGACCTTCCTAAGGGCCCACCAGGTTCAAAGGAAACACCACCTAGAGGTATTCCAAAGCCCTTCCTGACTGCCCACAGGCAAAATATCTCTAAAGGTGTTTTTCTCCTTTCCTCAGTCCAAAACCTCAATCAGCATCTTAATACTAGTTATTTTTGTATGGACACAGTAAAAGATACATTGAGGCTTGTAGGGCAGCTCTCGTGGGAACATCTTGCCACAGACTCAGACTACAGAGCTCAGGTCAGATTAATCATTCCTAGCCCTATGTGTAATTCACTTAAAAGCATATTTTAGGGGCTGGAGCAATAGCACAGCGGGTAGGGCGTTTGCCTTGCACGTGGCCGACCCGGGTTCAATTCCCAGCATCCCATATGGTCCCCCGAGCACCGCCAGGAGTAATTCCTGAGATGCAGAACCAGGTGTACCCCTGAACATCACCGGGTGTGACCCAAAAAAGCAAAAAAAAAAAATTATATTTTAGTGTTTAAAAAAACTCCGGAACCCAGCCACAGCCATGCTCAAGGCCCCTCTACACACGTTCATACAAGCCTCACGCGTGAAGAAACCAGCAGAGGAACCCAGGTGTGTGGGACCTAGGGCTGAGTTCTCCAAGCTTGCTCAGATCAGGACTGTGCCTCTTCCGCCCAGATCCCCCATTTTCCAGTAGCTAGGCTGTCACACCCAGAAATTCCTCCCCCCGCCCCGGTGCCGTGAAATCCCATAAATGGCCAACATCCAGAGACTATAAAACCAAGCTTTGCGCCACTCGACATCTTATAGCCTAGTTCTCCCTCTCGAAGAATCTGGCAAGCTACTGAGAGTTTCCTGCCCACATGAGAGAGCCTGGCAAAGTCCCTGTGGTGTATTCATATGCCAAAACCAGTAACAATGATGGGCCTCATTCCCCTGACCCTGAAAGAGCCTCCAATGCGGCACCATTGGGAAGGACAAATAAAGAGAGGCTTCTAAAATCTCAGGGCTAAAACAAATGGAGATGTTACTGAGACCATTAGAGAAAATTGAAAACCAACGTGATGATAATGATGATGATGATGAACCCTAGCAGGGTCCGAATCTAGTTATTACTTTTTGGATCATGACAGCATTTGTCCACGACCAAGTTCTTAACTTATAGTTAAGCATTAGGCACTTTGGTCAGCCCCATCTCGATGCCAGAGTAGCACATAGCTCACCTCTTGCCCTGGGTCCATCCCGTCCTTCTTCGGGACCCTGCCTTTGGGGGTGCTAGGAAGTGAGGGCAGCTGAGGCTTAGGTTGTGAGAACAGATGTCCAGGAGGAAAATGTGTAGAGTCAAGTGATTCCCAGGTTACAAAAGCATAGCATTTGCTACAGTCTTCCTGTGTCCATACAAAAAGGACATAGCTCTGAATAAACTATGCAAAGGACTCAAGGAGAAGAGAAAAGCAATATTTACAAGTCAACAGAGCACAAAGAAAGAAGTTACAAATAAACACAGAGGAAAGGGAGCACTGTGATGGGAACAACCCAATAAACCTAAGCTACCTAAGGCTATGTTATCCTACAGGGAATGATGGGTATTGTCCTTCCTGCCCTCCTTCTGGCACCTGCTGGGCACTGTATGGGGGATGGCAAAAGCAGAGATCTGTGGAGCAAGGCATTGAGAGGGGACCACTGGGCAGTGGGGAGGGGGAGAGAGAGATAAAAAGAGAGAGGGGGAGAGGGAGAGAGAAAGCAGAGATGGCGACCACTCTGGAGGCTGTGGTGGATGATGTGTCAGGGAAGCAGAGCGATGGGAGGAGTGGCCCTGGGCCTGCTGTGAAGGGAGGGACAAAGGTTATGGGGCAAGCCGAAGGGGTCCCAAGCTCACTTCTACCCAATTCACAGCTTGGCAAAAGGCAGTCCCTGTCGCTTTAGGCCCTAGAAACTGAAACGATGCATAATCCACTCCTTCAGCGAATTCAGTAAACATTTGCAGCCTACAAAGTCGCCCCCACCCCAAATTCCTGCCCTGCCCCCACCTCCTGCACTCGGTGGGAGCCCCTGCGTGAGCACCAGGCGCATCGAGGCAGGAGGCCAGCAGGGGGCAGGAGAGACACACGCAGGCCCAGGCCCGCAGCCCGCTCGCAATGCTTCCCTGCGGGGAAAACTGGGTCACTTGGTCCTGCCTCGCTGCAAGACCTGAGAGTGGTGGGCCCTGGGGTGGCCCAGTGAGGCCATTCGCACCCTTGGGCTTCTGCAGTGGCAGAAAGCAGTCCCTGCTTGAGGACAGGAGGAAGGAGAGGTTCCCAGGAAGGGGTGGTGGAAGAGTTGGGGAGAAGGTTTGGGATGGGTCTTGACCCAGCAGCCGGGCACTGGGGGCAGCCTCTTGGAGGAGAGCAGGAAGGAGGCAGAGGGAAGGCACTGCTTCTGAGAAAACCTGTGACCTCTCTGAGGACTAGCAGATGCCCTTGGGGGCAGGGGTGAGACCTCCAGTTGAGGTTTGGGAGGAGCACTAACTGACCGAGTCAGTGGCAGACCAGATAGCCCAGTGGGTAGGAGGCAGGCTTGGGGTCCCATGTGGCCCGGTATTGCCACCTGTACATTAACTGCTCAGAACCATTTCAGATCTGTTTTCTTTCCACACTCTACAGTTCCCTGAGGGGACGGGCGTAGTAAGGTAGCTCATGTCTAGAGCACATGCCAGGCTCCTGTGGGTCCCATCCCACTGCAATTTAAAAGAAGATGGAGTAGGGGCTAGAGTGATAGCACAGCAGGTAGGGCGTTTGCCTTGCATACAGCCGACCCGGGTTCGATTCCCAGCATCCCATATGATCCCCCAAGCACCGCCAGGAATAATTCCTGAGTGCATGAACCAGGAGTAACCTCTGTGCATCGCCAGATGTGACCCAAAAAGCAAAAAAAAAAAAAAAGATGGAGTGGAGTAATAATGGGTATTGCGCTTCCTGCCCTGCTCCTGACACCCGCTGGGCACTGTCTGTGGGTGGCGAGAGCAGAGGCCTGTGGAGCAGGGCGCTGGTGGGTTCACCAGGCTGCCAGTCTGGGCAGGGGAAGTGTTGTCTTGGGAGCTTGCAGGGCCCCTCTCCCCCTCTCCCTCTCCACCCCCATAGGAGATGCGAGTGTCCGAGGACGCACCTTCTCTCCCACCCTAAGCTGTGGCCTCTTGTGATCTCCAAAGATGGAGAAATCTGGATGGTGGAAGAGGATGAGAGTGAGGGGTGCCCAGGGTGTTATACAGATTCTGGCTCCTCCATGGGACTGTGTGATGGCTCAAGGGCTCTGGAACCTGCAGTCAAGGCCCTTTTATGCTCGGGTCCAGACTGTCAGGAGTGACTCCTGTGCTGGGTACACCCTGAGCACCACCAGATGTGTCCCCAACCCTCCACCCCCCAAAAAAGAGTAACTGGATTCCTAGAGTGAGTGGCCCATAGCTAAGGGCTATTCCCTTTGGCCTCATCTTCCTTGCTTCTCCTCAGCCCACTGTTTTCCCTTATCGAAACCAGGTCTGAGACACACTGAGTCCTCCCAACCCCCACCTGGTCACTGGGCTCCAAGGAGCTGCCAGGGCTGGTGAAAGTGAAAGGGATTGGCATCATAGTGTCTTAATGCTGCTGCTTGGCACCTCATGCCAGCACTGCCATGTATTGACTGTGGTGGGCAAGAGACATAAGTTTTCTTACATCTCGGCAAGCCTCAGTTTTCTTCTCTGTAAAATGGGAGGCCATGATAACATTTTTCTTAGAGATACTGTTGTTGTTGTTATTGCTATTATTATTATTATTATTATTTGGGGGCCACATCCTGTGGTGCTGGGGAGCAACTCCTGACTCTGCTCAGAGATCATTCCCAAGACCGCTCAGGAGACCATGCAGTGTTGGGGGCTGAACCTGGGCCTCTTGCATGCAAAGTATACCCACTAGCTATCTCTTTGGTCCCTAGAGATATTATTCTTTCCAGTCCCTCTTCATCTGGAACTGGAAGCAAGGATAACTTGAATAGCAGCTCCCTCTGCTTCTTGGGAGAACCAAACTGCAGCCCCCAAAGGAGCTGGACAGCAAGCAGACTCCATATTCTTCCAGGCCAGAGACAGAAACTGTGGCCCGGGTAGGGTGGGCACAGTAGCCCAGGACTAGGAACAGGCTGTGGCCAGTACATTTCTGCCCAGGAACTTAGTCCCTGCCTTCTCTTGCTGCCCTCCGCACCGCCTCCGCGCCCCCCCCTCCCCCGTCCTCCGGCTCCACCCCGAGCCTCAGCCTCAGAGCTGGGGTTCATTCTCTGGGAGGCAGCCCAGGTCTCAGACAGCCACAGAAGCTAAAGAGGCTGGATAGCTTTGGGCTGACCCTCTGCCCAGGCAGATCTCACTGGCTCCCCAGCCCCACCCTTCCTGGAAGCTGCAGTTTTCTGGTTTAAAGCCTGTGGAGGGCCAGGCGGCTGGAACCTTGGCTCAGGGCTTAGGCTCCCTTCCCATGGCCTCGCTTTGGATTCCAAGCCTGAGCCACCTGGAAATGATGCAGACCTGACAGGGCCCAGGGCCCAGGGGAGGTGTCCTGGCTGGAAAGATGGGTAAGGACTGGATTCCAAGGAAGATAAAAATTACTGGAAAGAGGAGGTCCTGGGGAGACAAACGAGTCAGGCCAGAGCCAGACCCCAGGGCTCCTTCGTCACTAAACAGTGACTCAGCGTGTCCTTGGTGTGGGGGCCTGGGTGGCAGCTGTGGGGGTGCCATCAGAGATGTGCGATGGGGCTGGCTTGGAGGCCTTTATGATTCATGAAAAATGTTTGTGATCTGGACCACAAGCATAGGGGTGGGTGGGAAGCGGGACTCAGCCCCAAGGGCTCCCAGGAGGTGGTCCTGAGTTAGAGGCTGTCCACTCTCAGGCATGAGTAGGGGGCTTCCCCTCAGCCTTTGGGTGATGCCCTGAGCACTAACCCCACCCTGACCTGCAGTGTGGCCACTGCTGGGATCCCTGGAGTATGTGTGTGTGTGTGTGTGTGTGTGTGTGTGTGTGTTTGGGGTGGTAGTCAGATTCCTCCCCACCCTCCTGTCTGCAAACAAGTAAGTGCAGGATCTTTTTTAAGTGCTCACCCAGCTTCTAAGGCTTACAGGACCTGGCTTCAATTTTTGGTCACACCCCCTTCAAATCAGGTGCCTGACCCATAGGGTGTCAGTTCCCACTACCCTCCTACCCCCTCCCCATGCAGTCTGATTTTGCTATAAATGTGGATATTTCTAGAAAAAACAGGAAAGGCTGACTGCTTTGATCACCTCTCCCTGTCACAAGGAAAAGGCTTGGTACTTGCAAGGTCCCCAGGAGAAAGGGCCACTTTAGGGAGATGCCACGTCCCCTGTGTCTTCCTGCCTCTTGATGTTGCCACTTCCGTTCAGTGACTCCACTCCAGGACTTCTTGGTGACTCATGCAGAAGAAAAAGCGTGGCCTGACCCAGCCTGCAGAGTCCACTGAGGAGTCTGGGTGAAGGCCTGCAGTAACCAGATGACCTTGAGGCATCTCAGAGCCTCTGAGCCCCATTAGAACGGTGACAAGCAGCCCTGCCAGGCAGAAAGGCAGAGCTTCGCTCAGAGTTGTGAGGGAGAAAACCCTTGTGAAGCATCAAAGTCTAAGAAGATACTCAGCCAGTACTGTTCTTGTGGGGGTGGGAGTCAGGAACTTATGGCAAGAAGAAAGGCTGGGGGGATGAGAATCAGTGAACACTTGCCACGAGCCATGCTCCATCCTTAATCGGAATTATGTCACCTAGGTCCTCCAGCGTGCCTCTAAAGAAGGTAGTGTGTGTTCCCATTTTACAGACAGTGACTGAGGTTTCAAGGTCAGGTCACTCATCAAGGTCAAGGATGAGGAATCTGGCCCGGAGACTCAGTGCTGAGACCCAAAAGTGCCTGGCAAAGTCTCCCTGCTGGCTCCTGGATCCTTCCCTGAAATGAAATCTATCTCTAAGATTTTCATTTCCTGTTAGCAAGAACGTCCTGAGGGAGGCTTCACATCCCTCCTGCTAATACTTCTCCTCCTAAGTGCTCAGAACACTGTAGTTATGTTGATCCCTTATACTTTCCATGGCTTATTGGTATTTGCTCAAGCTCCAGCACTAAGAGGTCACTCTTTGAGGGTGTGGGCAGTCTGCTTTTCTCTGCTTTTCCTCTCCACAGGACCATTACACACAGTGCTTTGTAGGAGGTGGGCTTTTGAGAAATGTCCACCTGAGGCCTATTTGGTCCAATGGGCAGGAAGCCTGGCAGAATTCCTGTTCCCACTGGCTTTGCAGCCCTGGGTAAGTCTCTCCACACACTCAACAGGCCCTGCCCTTCTTTAAAATGCAATGATGGGCTCACCAGTCATGGGGTGTTGTAAGGATGAAACAAAGGCAAAGAAAAATGCAGGCAAAGAACTGAGCCAGTGCCCGGCATCTATCCAACACTCAGTGAATGGTGTGCTCTACGATAGCCGAGGTGGTGGTGGGGGGTGGCTAGGGGAATGGGTTAGGCCCAGGCTGACGGTGAGGAAAGAAGTAGACACCCCCGACATGTAGAATCATGATGGCAGCTGAATAGCAGAGCGGCTTACTTCTCAGGGAATGGAGAGAGATAAAAAGGAGATATTTTAAGGCAAGCGCATTGAAATGGAAAGGGGCCAGCCCAGTGAGCGCAAGGCTGCTGGGACGAGCGGGGTTGGGGGGAGACATGGGGGAGAAGTGAGGTGTCTGTGGCAGGGAGCCAGGGACTTCATCCAAGGGACCGAAGGGACCCAGAGTGGCGCCTGCCTAAGTGGGATAAGGAAAAGGAGGGGAGAGTGTGTGGCTGTTGGAGGTGGCTCGAGGGTGACATGACAAACTAAGGTGGCTGTGGAAGGAGCAGTTTCTGTCTGGAACCCAAAGGAGGCTCCGAAAGCCAAAAAGAGTGAATAATCCCGGCATCGGGCTCAAGGTGGGAGGCAGCTGCTCACTTACGCCTGACGAGCACTAGACTGAGGCTCTGCCATGAGTTTCAGGAACTCTTCTGACTGGGTCTGGGCCTGTGCGCGGTAAGCGGGTACACCTGCCTGGCCCCAGGGCCCACTCAGAGGGAGAGAGCAGAGAGCGAAGCCAGCCCCAGGCCCCCAGACCACTGCTGCCCCTTTTGGCTATGAGGTGGAGTGGCAGGGAGCTGGGGAGGCTGGAAGGAAGGGAGGAAGGCTACCTGGGCAGTGAGCTGGCCTTTTTGTCAGAGCCAGGAGGGCCCGAGATTCTGATGACGTGTGTGTGTGTGTGTGTGTGTGTGTGTGTGTGTGTGAGAGAGAGAGAGAGAGAGAGAGAATGTGTGTGAATGTGCGAGTGTGTGAGTGTGTGTGTGTGAGAGAGTACGTGTGTGAATGTGTGAGTGTATAAATGTGTGAGTGTGTGAGTGTATGTGGGAGTGTGGGAGTGTGTGAGCGTGTGTATGTGAGTGAATGTGTATGTGTGTGTGAGTGTGTGTGAATGTATGTGTGAGTGTGAGTATGTGTGAGCATGTGAGTGTGTGTGAGTGAATGTGTGTATGTGTGTGTGAGTGTGTGTGTGTGCATGTGAGTGTGCTGTTTTCTCCCTCTCGTCTCTGCAAAAAAAGCAAAAGATGGAGACACGAGGGGAGGATGGCTGGTGGAGGCCAGAGACTCCTTTCCTGATGTGGAAACAGGGCGGCTCTCCCCTGGCCCTCACTCAGCTCCTCCCCCACAGCAGGGAAGATGCCTTCAGGAGGCAGCACCCAATCCTGAAGCAGCCTGCAAGGGTAGCAACCAAGACCTTTCTGGCCTCAGAACCTGAGTGAGACTGTCCAGAATAATGTACAGAGTGCCCTGAAAGGTGGCAGGGGCAGGGCAGTGGCGGGGGGGAGCTGAGGTTCCTTTGCCTGCTGGGCCACACTCCCCTGGCTGTTGGGTGTAGATAGGAAGGCCACCATGTAAGTGAGCAGGACAGATGTGTGCCTGACAGACATGAGAGTGAGGACAGATGTGTGCCCGTGCCCACGTCCCTCCCTCTCCAGCGCAGGCCCAGGGGGTGGTAGGGGTGGAGTTCCATTCTCCTCAGTGCTCCAGGTAGCCCCAGTTTTTCCGTCTTTCTGCTTGATTTCTGGGTCATACTTGGGGTGCCAGGACTGAGTCCTGGGCCTCCGCGAGCCGAGCATGCTGTGCTGTGTTCCAGCCTCCACCAGGTGGGGCGAGAACACAGGCCACACCTGAGCCATCTTCATCTGGGCGGTCAGGCCTGGGGAGAGATAGGTGTCACCTCGTGTGCCACTGCCCAAAACTCGTGCCCAAGGACACAGTGGAGCTGCCAGGGAGCTGGGAAAGGAAGCCAAGGAGTGTGTCCAGGAGGGCTGGACTCGCAGCCTCAGCAGTCTCTGCCATGCAGGGAGATGGGAAACTGAGAAATGAACAGTTTGACGAGACCAGGCCAGGAGTTGGGGGGTATGCAGGACAACAGTCTGCCTTCGGGTGGAGGTCTTAATAGAGTCCCTTCCGTCACCTTCAGCTGGGGCTGATGGGGCGACTTTGGTAGGGGCTGTGTTGCTCTGGCCTAGGTCAAGGGCTGCTCACTCAGCGTGGACTGGGCCCCTTGAGGCTGGTGCTGGGAGCAGGTAACTGCAGGGCCCCAGACACGGACACTCCTCCCTGTGGCTGAGGGAGGGGAATGGGAGAAGGCCATCAGGAGGAGAGCCGCGGTTCTGAAGGGCAGGCCAGAATGTGGGGGCAGGAAGCTTGGAGACTCAGGTGGGGGCCAGTGCAGCAGGCGCCACCACCCAACAGGAAAGCAGAGCCATGGACACCCGCTTAGTCCTGGTAGAAGAGGTGTGACTATTTTCATGCTGCCACGGGTACTGGGAGATACAGAGGTGGAAGGTGCCAGGTATCACACCCTGGCACAGACAAGACAAGTGCCCGACCCCCTCTATTCTCTCTCAGGCCCCACCTATGGACATCTGTGTGTGTGCTAACCAGAATGGTCACCCCTAGCCCAAGTGACTCTGGAGCACTTGAGGTTTGGCTAGTGACTCTGAGGAGCTAAACTTTATTTATCCATTTATACAGCACTGCAGGGGTGCTCATTGGACCCTCAGCGCGATACCTTGCAGTGCTCGGGAGGCCATGAGAGAGGGGTCCTGGGCAGGCCAGGCCTGTGCTCCAGCCCTTTTAGCTGTCTCCCTGGCCCTGAAGAACTCAAATTTAAGCAGTATCCAAATTTAATTAAGTTGAATTTTAAACAGCCTGTGTGGCCAGCAACTATAGTACTGGCCAGCATGGGCAGAGCTGGGGCCGAGAGGGAGCAGGCTGTGGGCTGCCAGTCACTGCAACCGGACCCCCTTCCCTTGGGGAACGGCGACACCTGGGCCCCTGCTTGCTCCTGACTTCACCCTGCAGATGAGCCTCAGTGCAGTGGGTAGAGGTACATCGGGAAAATTCTATCCTTCGACTGGGGGCTCAGAAATCCAACTTGAGGTGACCAGCAGGACAGGGGGAGGAAGCACAGAGAAGGCAGCCAGGAAGTGTGGCTCAATCTGGGGGCACCTAGTTCTGGACCTGCAGAAGCATCTTGGGTCCCGCTTGCTCAGCCCTTGGTCAATCAAGTGTTGGGTGTTGGCCAGAAGGAGTGTCTGGTCCCCTCTCATCCTCCACCCCAGGCTTGCCCTGGGGAGTGAGGCAGCTCAGAGCGGGGAGAAGCTGCTGCGTGCGCCACTCGCCTGCTCCATACCCAGACTGTGGAAAGGGGAAGTACTCTGATGCCAGCTCTCACTCCTCGGCCCCCAGCTCTGTTTGGAACCATCAGCATTTTATTCCTTTCTAGCACATCCCTCTCCCAGCTCCCAGACCAGTGGAACCAGCTGTGCTTGGAAGCCTATTGTCACCGCCATCCTCTTGTCACTTCCAAATGTCGAAGGACAGCTGTGTGAATAGACACAGCAGTGTGTCACTGTCCCTGAGTGACACCTAGCCCTGGACTCCCCTTCAGTGCTCGAGCAATACTCAAATCCCCAGAGTCTGCTCTGTCTCTGGCCCTCTGCTCACCTTCTGGCCCAGCTGTCAAGGTGGAGGGAAGGGAGCCCCATCAATTCACTCCCAACCCCCACTCACAACACAGAATGGGCCCAATGGGGAAGTAAGGCAGACTTACGGGGGATCTAGTCTGCTTCCTGGACCTCATAGTGGAGTCACCTTGGCTTCAGGCTGGTCTCATGGTCTTCATGGTGTTCAGGCTGGTCTCCCTCCCAGGCTTTCTTAGAAGAGATGCCAGAGGGCCTGAGAGACAGAACAAGGGTTAATGCTACCTGGCTTGCTGCCCACCCCAGTTTAATCCTTGGCAACACCTGTGGTTCTGAGTACAGCCAGCAGTGGCCTCTGAGTATAGAGATAAGAGCACTGCCAGGTGTTGTCCCAAAAATAAACATCCCTTCCCCTCCAAAAGAAACAAAACAAACAAAAAGAACTAGTGCCAGAAATCTCTTCCCATAGGTCTGGTGTGTCCTGCCGGGTGTGATGTCCTCCAGTGGACCCATGGGAGCTCCCCTTCAAACTCCTGGCAGGACTTAGATGCGTCCTAACTCTCCTCTGCTCCAGCGCGCCCCCTCTCACCAGGCAGGGTGCTCCCCTCCACGACCCTCCTGGTCCAAGGTGCCAAGTGATGTTGCGGGGCAGCCCCATTCCTCTGGGTTTAAGCCAAGACTATCCCCAGCTTCTGTGAGCTGGGCTAAGTCTGTTCATCTCTTCCGCTCATAAAATGCCCTCGTCCCGCGCCACCTCTCATGCCCATTCATGCCAGCCCTGTGGCAAGTCCTAGCCTTCCTCACACCAGGCAGCTAGTTTACTCCTCCCAAAGTTCAGCAAAGAACCTCTTTCAGGTTTTATAGCTTGACTCCTCATCTTTCCCTGCATTGTACCCCAGCCCCAACACCTCTCTTTGGGCCTACTCATGTAAGGGGGTGGAAAGAGATGAATCCCACCCTGCCGTTCACCTGCCCACCCATCTTTGGAGTTTTCTCTCTGCCAGTCAAAGTCAGATTGCTGGGCCAAGCTGGGAGCTGACAGCCCAGAGTGCGAACACGGGCCCTGCAGTTGATATCATTTATCAAGTGCTCTTCACGCACTGTCTGCTCTTGAAAGCGCCTGTTTGCCATGCATGGTCTCTAGCCCTGGCTCGCTCCTCTCATGAAGGATAGAGACCCAGGTGGGGCTAGAAGAGCCTCTTTCACAGAGCAGATGCTCCATAAATATTTATTGGATGATTAACTCCCAGGGCTCAGCTCTCGGGATGAAGCTGAGCTCAGATTCCGTTTTGTTGTTGTTGTTTTTTTATTCTTGGTTGTTGTCTGTTCTACAGGGTAGTAGTGCAGGGACAGCCTTGGGGACACTAATATCAACTGCTCCTCCTGGCCCCTGGTCCCCGGCCCCTTTGATGAATCTCGAGTCAGATATTGCAAAGCGGAGGCAAGCCAGCTCTCCCCCACCTTTGGGCGATCCCCCCAGCCCCCATCTCTGGGCTGCTCTCTTGGGACCAGCTTCCCACGGCCTCCCCCGTTGCCGTGAGCAGCCAAGGCTTCTTATTTGCGGCGGCTCCTTCTGTGCGGGCCTTCAGCAGTGGCTGTTCTTTCACTCTGCTGCTTGCTCAGCCCAGCCCTGCCAACTTGCCTCCTCCACACCTCATGGCATACCTGGCCAGGTTCTCAGCCCTACTGGGAATGGCTCGCTTCAGTTCCAAACCAGGCGGCCTTTCTGCTTCTTGGGACCAGCACTGAACCGTCACCTGATTCCTAGCCACTCCCTCAGGTCCCCTCCCTCAGTTCTCCTTCCACTGTCTCTGACCCTGCACCACTCGTGGCCACCCTGGACCTCTGTGGCATGGCGTGGCTTGCCCACCTCTGGTGCTCCACCGTCAGTGCTCCTCCTTCCACGGATTCCTTGAGAGCAGGCTCTTGGGCTTAATAAAGCTCGGCGGCCTCCCACACACTCTGCATTCTGCCATTGGGCCTGGCACGTACTGAGCTTTAATGCCTCTTTATTGATTAGGTTTAAGTGGAAGCTCATTAAGGGGTTAGAGGAAGCTGGGTCCTCGCCCATCAAGCTCCGGGATGCGGGAGAGACGCGGGAGACCTTCCATTGGCACTGCTTCCCAAGATGTGCCTGTGAGCTGTAGGGTATTAATAGGTGCTGTATGATAACAAGATCCAGTTCATATAAAACACATTTCCTATAGCCCTTAGAAGACTAATGTGGTGTGATCTAAGAAGATATGGTTGCCTTGAGACCCCCAGAGATTTGGTGCAGAAGACCCCAAATTTTACTGGCCTCTTGGGGGGATGGGGGAAATCACTCAGTGCCTCCTAGGAAATCTACCTTTTTGAAGTAAATAGAAAGCGCACCCCCTACCCTACCCCCACCCCCATTCCAGCACCCTCAGCGTATGGGCAGCATCACTCACCTTGGAAAAACACTAGGTTAGGGCCTGCCTGTGGGCACCTTCAGAGTCCTGAGATGGGTGACCGGGATAGCAGAGGACACTGCCTTTTCCGGTCAGGAGAGAAGGGGCCCACAGTAGGTGAAGAGCTGGGTAAGAGCAGCAGGAAGGCAGCAGGAGAGCCCCCACAGAGATTCTTGGGGGCTCTCAGGCTCACAAGACGGGGATTTTTATGAGATGAGGAGAATAGGAGTCATCTCTCCCTATTCTCAGTAGAGGCTGACGGGGCTGGTGTCAATAGTTTAACCCACAAACCTTTGACTTCAATCACCACAGACCGAGATCCAACAGTTACATTCTGGTTACAGACTTCTTCAGCTCCAGACAGATCTAGAAATTTCCTAAGCTGGGACTTCTGAATGAGACAGGAAGCTTTCTCTGAGGCGGGACTAGATGAAGTCAACTACCATGTCCACTTGGGAAGCAGCTCATGTTATCAACGTGTCTAGAAACGCACCTTGGTCAAGGGTCCCACCTGCCCTTTTTATGGTTCCTCCCCATGGGTGCTTTGTGGATTTTTTGTTCAGAAAGCACTCCAGGCCTCTGTCTTTGCATGGACATCTCTCAGCCTGCCTCTGGATGGTGAGACTAATGTAACTGCCACTGTTGTCACTGTGCAGGTGACAGAAGGCAGAGGGGACTCAGGGGTGGAGAGAAGCATGCCTCGCACTGACATTCTGTTTCCCCACTTCCTCTTCCTTGGGTCTGATCAATTTCACAGGGTTCCTGAAACCAAAAGTCTGTTGGAAGATCATACAGAGTCCATCACTCCAGAGACACACGTGGGACTGTGCTATGTGACTCTCCATAAAAAGAGCTACCAATCCCTAGGAGCCAGTCCAGGGCCAGCTGGGAGCTCTGGTGCTTCCCGGATGCTATTTCATATAATAATTGTGGAGTTGAGCATTGTATTCAGGGAAGGTAGGGTGATACTTGTGGGGTGCCACAACCTGCAGCACTCAGGGTCCATTCCCAACTCTGTGCTCAGAAGTGATGCCTAGTGGAGCACAGGGGACCATGCTGTGAGGTTCTGGAGGTCAAACTGGGTTGGCTTCATGCAAAGCCAATTGTCTTACCTGTGTACTCTCTCTCTGGTCCTAGGGCTGGTCATTCTGACCTCCACTTTATCCATAAGAAACTGGGTTTAGAGATTTGATATTTGTCCAAGTTTATACACCTATAGAGCAACTCAGGAAATTGGCACTCAAAGCCAAATCTGAAGGCCACATGCTATATTAGGAGTCAAAATGAAGATCTTAGTGACAAAAAAAGAATTTTTTAATAGATACAAAAATAAGCATGCAAAAATAAGCCTACAAAAATAAATGAAAAACCTACTAGTTCTAAGCTATGCTGTATGTGGTTCTAATTAATAAGGTTGAATAGTATTAATGCTCATGTCTAAATTAAAAGCAGCAAAGTGGTGTTAAAAGACATGTGTTCACAACTCAGTTTCATGAGTTACTGGTGTGGCAACTCTCTTTTCCTCTTCATCTTGGAATTTTCCCACTCCGGAAAACCGAGGAAATTGCCACTATTTCTCAAGGCTGTTGCAAGAAGTAAATTGACCTAGAATATGCGAAAGCAGCTACAATAGTGTCTGACTCTTGGCAGGCACTCAATCCATTATAGCTAAATGAGGTTCTTTGTAGCTTATAATGTAGCTATGACACACCAACATGGTGCAGATACACTGATTTTTAACACTGAGCATAATGCCGGTGACGCCATCCACGCTCTTTTTCATAATAGTGCTTTGGTAATCAGGTGGGAAGCAGGAAGACAGAGCTGATGCAGGCAGAATAGCCTCACGGTCGAGACACCCCCACGCCCACCCCCACCCACAGCCTCATCGGATCCACATCCCAGTTTTGGGCCCTTGGATGTCGCTCAGCCTCTCCACACACATCCCTCGCCTGAGAGATGGCAGGTGGAATGAGGATTCAAAGATCTAGTATAGGGAAAAAAGCTCACAGAATACTGAGTGGCACCGGGTAAGGGTGATGTCACCCCTCTCCACCCCAACCCTGGCCGCTGCCCTCCCTCTTCTGCACGCTAGTCAGACTCAGGCATGTCAAGGGCAGATTTGGGTAGTTTGTGTGCTTTGGATGAGGGGCTGGTTTGGTTTTGTTTCAAGAGTGACCTATGGCGGTACTCAACGTACCAGATGCGGTGCTGGGGATTGAATCCTGGCTTGGCCACATGCAAAGCAAGTGCCTTACCCTCTGTACTCTCTCTCCAGCTCTGTTTTTTCTTTTTTTTTTTTTTTGCTTTCTTTTATATATAATTGCTTCATCACTCCTCCTATATGAGACCAGTTTGAGGAGAGGAAGCAGTTTGATTAGGAATCAAGACTCAAAGAGAGCCAAAGTCATACCTACAGCCCCGCAGTTAACAAGTAGAGACATGGGATTTGAATCAGTCGACTCCAGGACAGCCCTGCCCCCTACCCTAACCCCAGGAGCCCCAAACCTTGTTAGGTACCTTAAATAATTTTGTTGTTATTGTTGTTGTTTCTTTTTGTTTTATTTTGTTTTTTAGCCACACCAAGAGGTGCTCAGGACTTACTCCTTGGCTCTGGGCTCAGGGGACCACATGGGGTGCTGAGGATCGAACCCAGGGTGGCTGTGTGCAAGGCAAGCTCCTTACCCACTGTGCTATTGCTCTGCCCTCCATACTTTAAATAATTTTGTTCTTTTTCTTTTATGAGAAAAATTTGGGCTATTCCTGGCTCTATGCTCAAGACTTACTCCTGGGGGTATTTGGGGAACCATATGGGGTTCTGAGGATAAAACCTGGTTAACTGCATGCAAGGCAAGAGCCTTTCCTCCTGTACTGTGTTTCTAGCCCCACATGCAAAGTTTATCCTCTCCATATCCCTGGACCCTTGGTCTCTCCAGCAGAGATTGGGAGAGTGTTCTCTGATGTCAGGAAGTACCTTGTACCAAGTACCAAGTACTCGCTAAGTACCTTGTCTACATAAAGTACCTTGTTTATTCCTCACAAGCACTCCACTAAGTCTGGTGACACTGGCCACAAGGCAAAAAATCAGGTTCAGACGAATGCAGTAACTTGCCCACCATCGCAGCGTAAGATGAAGAATGCGAGAGTGGATGGGAGCATCCCAGCCCTCCTCCCAGCACTCCCTTTGCTCCTGGTGATGTTGCTTTCTCCCACCCCCAACCTCTTCTCTGCCCCTTCTCTGCATTCAGGAACCTCTGGGCTCCCTCGTCCCCTGCTTGCCACTGTGTGTCTGTGAACAGAAAGCCATGGCAGCAGATCAAGGCAAGGAGAAAGGTCAGGATGTTTGGCTGCTTCCTCCTGCCCAGGCTGCTCGGGATCTGTTGGGAGAGCTTCTCTGGGCACCCCTTTGCAAAGCTCCCACTGCAGCTGGCGGTGAGAACACAGCTGATCTGGCATCCCCTCTGGCCTGGGGTGGAGGACATGAGAATGTGTGTAGGTGCTTCTTTTTCTCTGTCTCTCTCTCTCTACCTCCCTCCCTCCCTCTCTCTCTTTCTCTCTCTCTGTCTCTCTCCTTCTCTCTCTCTCTCTTCGTCTCTGTGTCTCTCTGTCTCTGTCTCTCTCCCTCCCTCCTGATTGAACCTAGAGCCTCACATGTGCTAAGCATGTGCTCTGACACTGAGTCACCTCCCCAGCTCTTTTTCCATCCTCTTCACCCTGTCCCATCCTTGCCACGGGTTCCTTTTCTCAGCCATCATAAGGACACCAGTGAAGTGTCCCATCTCCTGCTGGGTCCCACGCAAGCCTCCTAAGTGCCCCTGAAACTGCTTCTCTTGGGGGCCTTTGCACAGAGACCAAGGCTCAGTGCCTAGTGGGGGAGCTCCAGGCTTCCCCAGCCAGAGGCAAGACTGATAGCCAGTGCTCAGGGCCTCTACTGCTTCCAACAGCAGTTTGGGGGCATCACAGCTCCCTCAGCTTTCATATGTGGGATTCCATGAGCGCTTCTCTCAACTCCCTCCCTGATACCCAGAGCCGGCAGGTGAAAGGCTTGCTGGCCAGCAGTATAAGGACTCTATTCTGAGGCTGGGTCTCTGCTTCCCTCCACTGTGTTTCCTTCACAGCTCAAGATGTTTCCTCAGCTGACTCAGGCCTCGCTCTCCTAGGTCCACCAGCTCTGTCATGGCTCTTGGACATAGCCTGCTGCTCTCTCTCCTCAGGTGCCCTTGCTCTTGCTCACTGCAGTCCTTTCTTACAGGAAAGCCACATGGTCAGATAGGCACTGGGTCCCTCCCCACATGGGGCTTTAGAGAAAAGGTGGTGGTGGGGCTGGGGGGCGGAGGAGGCCTCAAAGTCCAAGACTCAGTGGGAAAGGAGAGCGGGCTGGACATGAGTGTGCAGAGATGCGTCAGGGGCTGGACCTCTGACACTTTGGGGGAGCAAACAGATAATATATAAAGGATAATGAGAATTATCCTTCTACTACTACCCTAAGGGATATAAAGAAGCCTTTCTCCTCTAATGGACATGTTAATAGGACAGTGGTCCGTGTTTCTATGTCTATCCCAACATTCTCTACCACCACATGTCCCACAGAAAGTGTGCAGGGACTCAAGAGTAGGTGTCAGCCTCTGGTCCCAGCACCCTGAGTGGAAGGAAATGTCACTTCCTTATTATAAGCCAGTTTGTGTGACAAAACCAATACTCGTCTTCATGGCAGGCGGAACCAGAAAGGTGGGGGAGCTGCCTGTGCCTGAGCTCCTGGGAAGAAGGGATGGCAGCTGTCCCAGGAGGAGAGGGGAGAGGAGATCCCTCAGGCACCAGGCTGGGAAGGAGGAAGCTAAGCTTGGCTGGGAGGTGAAGGCAGGCTGGCCAGAGCCACGGAAGCTGGAGGAGGCTGCCAGCAGAGGGCACAAGGGGCGAGGCAAGGAGTAGGGGAGCAGAGAGATAGGTGAAGGAGAAGGAGCCACCATTTCTCCATTTCCTTTCTGCCTTTTGCTGCTGAATTGAGTAATTCCTGGCTCCAGGGCAGCTCAGTCTTTCTGGCACATACTGCAGATGTCAAGCTCAGAGCCAGCTTGGGGTTTTTCCTTCTGAATTTCCTCAAATGGCCCAGATTGCCCCAGACTGCCACGTTTTGGTGTGCTTTGTTTGCTTATAAGCTAGAAATTGATTTTCTCAAAAATTTACTTATTTATTTATTTATTTGCTTTTTGGGTCACACCTGGCGATGCACAGGGATTACTCTGGCTCTGCACTCAAGAATTACTCCTGGCTGTGCTCAGGGGACCATATGGGATGCTGGGGATCGAACCCGGGTCGGCCGCATGCAAGGCAAATGCCCTACCCGCTGTACTATGACTCCAGCCCCTCAAAAAAATTTTTTTGAAAAAAAATTTTTTCTGAAAGTCCCAGAGGGCTTCCTGTAGGTGGGCTGTGGAGAGCCTGCCCACATGGCCCCCTAAACCCTCAGGCAGTGTCTGATATGCCCCCAGATGGACAGAGCTCATGGTAGTTCCTTGGAAGAAAATGCTGTGGATATAGGACGGTGGTTAGGGTACTTACTTAGCATAGAATGGACCTGGGTTTGGTTCCTGGCATACATGGTCCTCTGAACATCACCCAGGTGGAAGGAATCCCAGCTCTGCAGGGCTAGACCAGCACCTCATTCTCAGGCTTTTGCATTGAGCCACTGGCCTGGTTGGCTGAGAATTGCCCATGGGGTCCACAGATCTCCTCAGTATGGCTGAGGAGAACCTGAAAAAGAAAAAAGAAAGTGTTGTCTCCTCTTTAGGCCTTGGGTTAAAAATATAAACCCAGGTCAGGCTGTGGCTCAATGGTCAAGCACATTGTGTGAGGCCCTGAGTTTGATTCCCAACACTAAAACTAAAGAACCAAATAAAAATGGAATACAATACAGACTCAGAGGGGTTTGGGGCACCTTGCCAGTTCAGGGAGCGTTTTCATCCTCTCAGAGTAACTGTCCGGCCAGGCCTGTCCTCAGCTCCCCCCTGAAACCTGGGGCTCACACTGGCTGCTCTGACCACAAGTCTCCCATCTTTTCAGTTTATCCCCCCACCCTCCAGGCTCGTCACTCTTCCTGAAGACAGTCAGCCCTGGGCATCCTGCCTCTCTCAGCCCTTCCCCACCTCACTCTTTTCTCTCTAGGTCTCTTCTGCGGCTAACCCTTGACCCAATTCTCACCCACAATTTGAGCCTTGTCGTGCCACTTCCCAGGGATGACAAAATGACAAAATTCTACTAGCTTGGGGGCACAGCAATGGGACACTTGTCACCTGATAGTTCTGGAAGCTGGAAGTCCCAAGCAAGGCACTGGGACCATGAGATGCTTTCTTCTCTCCTCCTGCTGTGCCTTGACTAGTGACAAATCTCACCAGTCTCTGCCTCTGTGTCCTCCGTTCCTTTCCCTGTGGGTCTCCTTTCCATCTCTTATAATGACAGTCATTGGATTTGAGGTTACCCCTGACCCAACAGGATACCCTCTCAAATTGACCAGCAGTATTCAAAAAAACCTTGGAATGTTCCCTGCTGAGAGCTGAAACAACAGAGGCAACTTTTGTAACATTAAAGAGTAGCCAGCAGGATAACAATGTGTGTGATTCAAGGGTTGGAATTTCAGTCCCAACCTGACCTGCCACCTTCCCCTCACTTCCTGGAAGCGAAGTTGGTCTGGAGGTTAATCAGTCACCCATAGCTCCAGCCATGGTGGTGTAAGGAAGCCTCCACATAAAACCAAAAGTTTAAGGGCTGTCAGGTGGGTGAACACTTGAGATCCTAGGGGAAGGTGTGGCCCTGGTGAGGCATGGAAGCTCCACATCCATACCACATCCACACCCATACCACACCCATACCCCCTCCTTTTCCCAGGCATCCTTTCCATCTGACTGTCTGCTAGTCAGCCAGTGAGCCAGTATGCGAAATATTTACAAGTTCTGTGAGCAAGTTCGGCCAACCCAAATTGGAAACTCCAATCATAGCTTTGTTGAGTGACACAGTTGACAAGCTGGACTTTTCAGTGATGTCTGAAGTTCGGCAGGGGGGTGAAATTTTGCAGGAATGAGCCCTTAGCTTTGGTGTCCTCAGAGATAGAAGATCAGAATTGAGTTAAACTGCTGGACAGCAGTAACAAGAGATTGGCTTGATGTTTCAGGGAGAATGCCCTGGTGAGAAACCATCTGATCATTCTTCACGCCACCCACCCCGCCCCTGCCCCGGATTTTCCCTGAGAAAACCTATGGAGCCGATGGACTGGCAGAGAGCGACACGGCTAGCAAGTGGCCTCAAATGGAGACCCACGTGTGCACCCCAAAACAGCACTGGAGGGGCTGGAGCGATAGCATAGCGGGTAGGGCATTTGCCTTGCATGCGGCTGACCGGAGTTGGGTTCCCAGCATCCCATTTGGTCCCCCGAGCACCGCCAGGAGTAATTCCTGAGTGCATGAGCCCTGTGCATTGCCAGGTGTGACCCAAAAAGAAAGAAAAAAAATCAAAACAGTACTGGAATTCTGCTGAGATCAGGTGGCCTGATCAGGTGGTTCATAACAGGGCTCTGGGCCTAGGCAGTCACTGAACAATAGTCTCAGAACTTAGAGCTCGAATCATGTTTCAAGAAGGCAAAACAGCTAAAAATTACCCCAAAATAGATCCAGTTAGCCATTTATAGAAAATATCTGAATGCTGCTTTGTAAATGCGTGATGAAGAGGTTGGGAAATACCCAAATCCAAAACAAGGTGACCAGGACTAAATGCAGCGAAAGACACTGCAGCCCAATCAATAGCTCTTGAGTGAATGGCAGAGGTCTGTGGGCGGCCTGATGCTCGGAGAGAGGGCGGTGGGAGGAGACAGCAGCCAGGCTGTCCTCAGCCCACCTGCAGGAGCCTCCCGACTCTGAAGGATGCTACTGAGGGCAGGCAGAGATCACTGTTTCCTGCCACCTTGACCAGCTGTCCCTTTACTCTCTACACACTCTTCCTCCTGACTGTTCATTTTCTGGATTAGCTCAAACCACAAAGCAACACCTGGCAGGAATTGTCACCCTGATTTACAGTTGTCTTAATTTCCTCAGTTGAGTGATTGTGAGGGAGCTTCTGGAAGCTTTGCTGCACAGGTCCACGACTCAGCCCTAAATACTGTGCATGCCAGAAATGAACCTTCAGTTGAAAAATCAGACGAGCATCGTAGGCCACACAGAGCCACACAGTACAAGCACTTAGCACCTATTTTTACATGTTGGTGTCAATTAGCTAATAAACTGCACATGCTAAACCTGTTAATAAAAAAGTTTTTTATTTCTCAAAAAAAAAAGGTATTGACCTTTTGATTAGGACCCCAAATTTAGTACTGACCTCAGGAACATTTTTAGCATCTTGTGAATTTAGTAATTGCAAGTCACTATCTTTGGGCCTAAACAACATCAACTTCTCACCTCTGGGGCTTGAGGCAAGCTCAGTGGATTAATGCACCTGCCCTACAAGCTTGAGGCTATAGGTTCAATCCCCAGTGCCCCCAGTATTGCCCATATGTGCTGAGTGTGGTCCTAGTGGTACCAGAGCCACGTGTGTGAGAGCACCATCACCAACACAGGTTACCCCGGCTGTGTGGAGAAGCACTTTACTAGGTGTAGGCACCTCCTCGTTATCTCAGAGAGGACAGCCACAAAGGGAAAGGAAAGGTCGAAACCCATACATGCAAACAAAACTCCAATGTCTGAAGTAGCAAAGCAGAGTAAGGGCCACCCCAGGGTCCACAGGTGACACCTGAGGTTCTTTGTCCTGGGAGATTGCTCCTGCCCCAGCAGACACACAGGGACATCTTTATCCTTCAGCTGCCACCACTTGCCTGCAGAGTCAGTGATGTTCACTGTTCCAGGGCCCGGACTCCCTCAGCAGAACTGAAAATGAGGCAGGTAGGAGCTGGAAGGAAATGGCTGGGGGAAGAGACAGCGTCCAGGCTGTCAGGTCCCCAAAAGGAAAAACAAAACAAGCTCTTCTTCCCTCATGCTTAGCTCCCCTAATGAGAAGAGAGGAGCAACCAGGAGGTACCCAGAGTCAGGACACACGGGGATCTGTAAACATTGGGTTCATTCACCACTTGATGGGGCCCTCCAGCGCCACTCAAGAAATGACAGTTTCCGGCCCCTGGGGATTCGGGCTGTGATTGAGATAATTTACTGTTTAATGTGGGCAGATGGCTTAATTAAGCTAAACCGGAGGCATTCAGAGTGGCTTTGAGTATGTGAAGGGCTCGGGGGCGGGGTCTGCCAGATGTGTCCTCTATCTTGGGTGGACCAACTGGCAGGGTCCCTGGGTGCTCATGGGTGCTGGCCAGCTCTTGGAGAATTCAGGATCCTGACTCGGCAGGCAGATTCCTCCGGGGATCTGTGCCATGGCAGCTTGGTAATCCTTACTCCCACATGGAAAAAGACCCCAAGTTTGGTGGCTGTTCTCCAGCTCTAGACTCAAACCCCTGGCACCCAGAAGCTTCTGTGAGGGCTTTGTAAATCTGACTTTGGTGGTGCCACAGGCTGGATGAGAAGTGGATCTGAGTCACCCACTAGCTGTACATTTGGGCATGGAATCAGGCCCCTTGAGCTTGGCTTCTGAGGAAGGGCAAGGAGTGGTTAAAAAAAAAACAACACTAAAATTGTCATCTTAGTGGGTTCATGCTGATTAACACATTTTTATAGGAGCCACGCTGATTGTGGTGGGGGCCTGGGACCACTCCTGGAAGAGCTAACCCACAACCAATGGGGCTCAACATAGAAACACACAGGGATTTCCAGAGTTGTGCATGGTGGTGCAGGGCTGGGGAGAGCTCGGGGGGTGTGAAGGGGGAGGGTGGGGGGATGGCAGATGAAGCAGAGCCAGGACTCAGACTCAGGGATTTGCACACACCTAGCCCTTGAGCCATCTCCCTGGCACTCCCTGGCACATGCACTACAGCAGAGACTGACATTGCTGGACCTTCCCTAAGGCTGACTGGTTTCAGGGAATTTAGGGGTCATCTAGGGCTTGAAACCAAGCCCATCCCTATCTCAGGGACTTCAAAGCTGGGTAAGAACATTCAACTCCTGAACCTTTATCAGTCTAGTCATCCTACCTCTTGCGGAAGAGAAGACTGGGGATTCAGCCTCTGGGCTCTGGGCTCTGTGCACATGGCATGGGTGTGCAAGTACTCACGTATGCAAGTGCATGGCCATGTGCTTGCAAACACGTGCGCGCGCGCGCGCGCGCACGCATGTGTGTGTGTGTGTGTGTGTGTGTGTGTGTGTGTGTGTGCGCGCACGCGCGTGCGAGCGCCTCTGGGGTAGGGCACACAGCATCTCAGCTCCTCTCATCCTCTTGCTTCTCCCCATACCTGGCCTGTCTCCTTTCATATGAAACCCTGCTAGATCGCCAGCCGGGTCCTTTCCCATCTCTGTAGTTATGTGAGAAGAGGTGGGTGGGAGGCCTCGCCAGACTGCGTGCTTCCAGGAGCCACCCATTCCCAGTGCCAAAACTTTGCAACCTTCCAGCCTCAGAGAACAACCCCCAGGGGGAAAGGTGGTCCCGCTTCATTTCCTGGGTGGATTCTATTTCCAGTTCATTAACTTGTCCTGTCTGCAGTTGGCAAGTCTCCAGGGAGGAACCAACAACTAACCACCCTCCTTTCAATCCCCTCCCCACCCTCTAAACACCTTAAAATGATTGTTTTGGCCCAGAGCCAGGGAAGTGATGAAGTTTTCCAAACCCAGAAGACAACATTTCTTGGCTCATTAGCTTCATGCCTTTGCCAGCCTGAAGCCCCCTCATCAACTGATCCCTCCAGGGGGCCTACCATTCAGTCTCTAATGCCCCCAAAGAAGCTGAGTGACTTGGGTGTGGATGCTTAAAGTGCCTCTATTTGCTCCAAGAAGGGCTCCAGAAACTGGATCCCTGGGGTCCCTGGAGACAGGAAACAGGACACAGGAATTCAGGGACCTTGGGGGGGCTCCAAGATATCATTGTGGAAAGTGGGTGAGGAGCAGGGCATGGTAGAACAATAGAATGAGGGACAGTGGGCAGCAAGCAGGAAATGGTGGGTGAACTGCTACGAAAGCACATGAATCTGAATTTCCAATCAACAGAGAATGTCTGAGAATCAGCAGGTTCTAAATATTCCATGGGACCTACTTGTCCTAAAATATTGTTTGTTGCAAAGCAAAAAAAATTATTTACTGGATTTGGGGGTGTTCAAGGTGGGTGAGACCACTGGGAGGTGGTGGGACTGTGGGCCAGATAAGACAGAAGAGAAGACAGAGGGTGTTGGGAAAGTAACCAGGGGATCAAGGGACATTCAAGCAGAAATAAGCTGCCCCTTTGGACTGAAGTCACTCCCTCTACCCACAAAGGCTTTCCCCGAGTTGAGTTCTGTCTCCTAAGCAGGCCAACTCCAAGGGCTTCCTTCTGCCTCCCCTAATGACTCAGGTGCTCTTCTGTCTCCAGTCATTCTCTCTTTTTTTTTTTTCCTTTTTGGGTCACACCCGGCAATGCACAGGGGTCATTCCTGGCTCATGCACTCAGGAATCACCCCTGGCAGTGCTCAGGGGACCATATGGGATGCTGGGATTCGAACTCGGGTCGGCCGTGTGCAAGGCAAACGCCCTACCCGCTGTGCTATCACTCCAGCCCCTCCAGTCATTCTCTTCCTTCTCTCCCCAAACTCAGGGGAGAGGAGGAGTGAGTCTCTCCAATAAGTATAAGCACCCAGATTCTGTCCTGATGGGTTTGTGAATTCCAGCTTGGGAGGGGTCCAGGCCTGTGGGGGAGGCAAAGTGCAGACACCCATTAGCGGTGCATCTGGGCATGTAATTAGGCCTCTGAGCTTCTGGAAATGAGGGGTAAAGGAAAGTCAGTTTATTGGCATCCTCTAAGTGGGTTAATGTGTAGAAAGCTGTTAAAATATAGCACCCCATAAATGATCATTTAAGATGCCCTAAATTTTCTAATTGTGACAGAGAATTAGGAAGGGGAAAATAGAAATGAATAAACATGGGAAGTCACACAAATTATAGATTCTTTCAAAGCTGTCTCTCATGCATGGTATGACCCTTCTCTTAGAAATAATGGAAATGGTTTTCTACCTCAGAGCCAAGTTCACTGAATCACTTTCTCCCCTTCAGAGCCTTCCTCCCTGGAACGACTCTAGCCAACATTAGCTCAGAAGATCAACTGGATTAGCGTCTGTTCACCTGCGGGCACCAGCAGCAGCATGTGTCTTAGAGAAGTCTCAGTTAGGAGTTTCTTCACTCATTACCAAATTTGGAAGGAACCTCCCTAAATATATTGCAGATGTACTAAGGAAGAATGCAAACCCCATCCTTGTCCTCATGGACTTACCATCTCTTTGGGGGTCTTATCTCATTGCTCTTCCAACTGCTGCTACATTTACTAGAATGGTTCCAAGATGGGAGGGCCAAGTGGTTCAGATTAGAATGCAGCTCTGGTCAGTGGGAGTTGACTAGGCTGTCTGTGACCATGCTCCAGTTCCAAGGGCCACATGTCTGTGGTAATTAGTGCTGCTATTGGCCATAAGAGCAGGAGGGAGTAGTGATCCCACAGGTGTCATTGATAATGCAGTTTGACTGTCTCCTTGCATTCTAAATCTTGGGATAAATGCTCACAACATTTCTTCCATGTCTTCTTTGAGGAAGTGTCTATTCACCTCTTCTCTTCATTTTTTGATGGGGTTGCCTATTGTGGTTGTTAAGTTTGATAAGTGTTAAATATATCTTTGGGATGGTAAGAAAGTGCAGCAGGTAAGGTGCTTGCCTTGCATGCTGCTGAACTGGGTTCAATCTCTGGAAACCCATACAGCCCCCTGAGCACTGTCAAGAGTGATCTCTAAGCACTCTATGTTTAGAAGTTTTCTCTCTATGTTTCCCTCAATACATCAAGTCTGAGACCAGTAATTCATTTTTAAATTTTTTTTAATTGACTATTGTATAAGACGTAGGATAAGATTCTTTTTTTTTTGTCATGCCCAGTGATGCTCAATGGTTACTCCTGGCTCTGCTGCTATACTATTGCTCTGGCTCCTTTTTTTTTTTTTTTTTGCTGTTTCTTTTTATTTATTTATTTATTACATATGGTTGACCAGTTTCCCCAACATCATTTGTAGAAGAGGATTTTTTGTCCCAGCTCCTTTGCTGAAGATTAGCTAACCATATACCTAAAAGTCTGTCTCTGGGCTTTTGATTCTATTCCATTAGTCTAAAAGTCTGTCTTTATTCCAGTATCATATGCTGGATATATAAGGAAATATAGTAAGAAGATAAGGAATGGCCAAAGGCACAGAGCCTGAAAACTGATCTATAGAAATGAGCTTACCAGTGGCGGGCGGGGGGTGGGCAGTGGTGGATAGAAGATAAGAGGGGACACGCAAACAAAGGTGGAGGAGAGGACTCTCTGGTGGAGGGTGTAGTGCTGGAACCTGTACTCGTGAAACTCTCTCATTAACAGTGATGTCAGATGTGGTGCTTCAATAAAAATGGGGAAAAATTAAGGTTGACGGCTTGAATCTCTTCAATTCTAAAGGGCCCTCTTTAGGACTGCCAGCCCAAATCTCCAGGGGGAATAAAAGGACTGGAATATAGTTCAAGGGAAGAAGAGTGTTCAGAGCTGGCAGATATAAGACCCAGAAGAAGAAGAAAATGGACAAGAGACAGAGACAGTGCAATGAGATTGCGGCCGTGGGCCTTGATGGCCTTGACACACAAAAACAGCACACAGGTTGACGAGAGAAAGCGGGCACTGAGAGAAGTCCCAGGACAAGTGATAACCCAGCCAGCCGATGGGTTGATGCCATCAGAGGCGCCACCCCCTCAAACCTCTTGAGCTGGTAATGCCTTCCTGGATAGTAAACGTTTGCTGATGCTAAGGCGATGACAGAGAAGACGGCAGCAGGTGGCCTTGGGTCTTGGCTTCGAAGATGAGCTTCAGGAGACAGGGACAAAAGTAGAACACCCTCCTCCTATCCAGGACAGGTGTCTTGGGCCTTGACACCAAACCTCACTGTATGTGTCCAGGTGGGGTTTAAATATTCATGTGAAAGAACAAATATTCTTATAAACTGAGGGGAACTTGAAAATCATGTACTCCAGGGTTTCTCAACCCTGTCATCATTGTCATTATAAAACAACAACAAAAAAGACTCCCAGCAATGCTCAGGAGATGCTCCTGGCTCCAAATTCAGGAATCACTTTTTGCAAGTTACTTACATGCTTTACTATCCCTCCGGCACTCAAACCAAATAATTTTTGGGGTGTGGGAGGCACCCAGGATCGAACCCAGGGTTTTGCATGCATGAGTCATGCCCTCTGCGCTTGAGCTCCATCCTCAGCTCTAAATAGCTTTGTTGGTGAGTGCTGTTCTCTGCATTCTTAGGCAGTCAGCAGCATCTGTTGATGCCGGGAGGACTGCGCACTCCCCCATATTACTACAACCCCAAATACCTCCAGATGCTGCCAAAAGGCCCTGAGGGGGCAAAGTCCTCCCCCAGCCCCCGGTTGAAGTAACTAACTTAAAACATCTCAAGTTGTGGATAAAGAAACCACGGTCTAGAAAGATGGGGCACCTAAGGCTCTCCCTGGAGAACGCTTCTCTGACCCTCTGACCCTCCCCCCACTCTCCCACTAAGTCCCTTGTAACTAGGCACCTAATGTCACTTAGGGAACAACTACAGGAAACTGTTGAGATAGCCCACACTTATGCAGAAGTGGGCTCTGCTCCTGGTCTCTCTCCTGGGGGTACAATATTGCTTCCCACTCAGCCTTTCCTGGAATCTAGTTTAGAACAAAATGTTCCAGGCTTTCGTTGTCATTCTCCTCTCCTAAGCAGTCCGGCCAACTTGAATGTCAGGCTTTACAGGTCTGGGTAATGAAGCTCCAAGCACCCAGGGACCTAGGTTTCATCAGGATGGAAAGAGGGTCGAGGTGAGCAGCAGACAGGGATTGCAGGGCAAAAAGGACTGAATAAGAAATGCAGTGAGCTATTGATTTCATCCATTTGTCTTATTTTTATTTCTTAAAGGAAAGAGCATCCCACTGTGAACCTGTGTTGTCCAAAGTTGCCCACGGCATTAAACGTGGCGCAGAGGCTAGCCTTGCTTTTTCTATTATCTTCCTAATGCAGGCATCAAGACTGTGCCCACTAGGCTGGTTCAGGTTTTCAGCTAGAAAGCAAAAAGCAATTTTCAAAGACATTTTGTTGGCCCTGAACATTTTAATGATGTGTGTTCTTTCTTGACTTCACTTGCAATATCACCCCGATAAGTGAGTCTGAACCTCTGTGATTTCTGAAATGGCAAAAGCAGGTGGCTAAATTTAGATTTTTACCCAGTTGAGAGATGGTAGGCAATGCTGAGAGCAGAAGATGGAGAAGAAAAGGACACTACAGGCCCTTTGTTTGTTTGTTGTTGTGTTGTTCGTTTTGTGTTCAGGGATAATTGTGCACAAATATGACCTTGGCCCCAGTCTGAGTGCTGACAGTATAGTAAGGAGAACAAAAGTCTTACTACTTGTTGCTTGGTGCTAACTCTAAACCTTTAGAATGGTAACTCTTCTATGAGAGTTATTTGCCTTTGACAATAAGTGCTCAGGGTTTTTTCCTGCTCAAGGATCACTCTTGGGGGTGGGGTAGAGGTCAGGTGAACCAAACCCACTTGGGACACATGGAAGCAAACACTGTACCCATGCCACTATCTCTCTGGGAGGAGATGGAGCCTCTAATTCAAAATATGCAAGCTCTGCTGAAAAAGGCATAGGAGCTAAATTTCACTGGTGAGAAGTTATGGGGGAATTTCCCTGATATACACTCACTATTAGCAGCTGCACCCCTCACCCCACCCCTACCTGCCAATGACTGTTTGGTTTGGTGACTCAAGGCACTGTTTCTGCATAAGCTATGAAGCTGCCAGGCTGCTTGTTTCTATGCTGTATTGAATGTGGAATGTCCTGCTCACTCTGCCTAAAGATTATGCTCTTTCACGAGATGTACTAAAGGACTCACCCATGCCAACAAACCTCCTGAGAACTTGATGCTAAGGCAGAATTGTCTTGAGAAATATCACATCCAAATAGCCTGTTACCTGGGCATTGTGTGGATGACACTGAGGAAGAATGCAGGGCAGGGGAGACAGTTAATGTATGCTTTTGTTGGTCAACATAGTGTACCAGCAGAACCAACAATCTACATGTTTTCCCCAAAAGAATTCATGTCAAGGAGTCTAGGGACCCACGGGAGCCTGTCAAGTCTCCCTTGCCTTCTGCCAACACCAGACACAATATTCACTGGCTCTTATTTACCTGGATTTCAAAAAAACTATCCATTTCTATTAACTCATTTTTCCTGTATCCAGATTATAAACCCGTGTGTACTTCTTAGTGCCATTTTAATCCTGGAAGTGGATATTTTGGATCCATTTTATAACCAGCTTGACTCCCAGATGAGTGACTTTGTAAGTCCAATTTATGGCACCACTCAGGGGCATGTGCTTTAGGTTCTTTCTGCAGCGAGGATAGGAGAGGACTCCCTCACAATCCTCATCCGTCCCCAATCTCCTTTTGTGACACAGGGGCACAATATGCTCAAGTTGGCCATTCAGATACAGGGTCACCTTTGTGGATCTAGGGGAGCACCACAATTCAAATCCATGGTCCAGACCCGCAGCCAATTCTCTCATCTCTTCCAGAGTGCCAGATGCACACCAGTCTGAGTGGGAGGAGGCAAGATGGTAACCTGGGGCCCCTGTTGTTCTGGGATTTTCATCTCATAGAGGAGATGGATGCAGGTAAATAACTCACAGAAGGCACACCAACCAACAAGAATAAAACTTTGTGTTTCTTATTGAACTGTCAGCACCCAGACTGGGGCCAAGGTCGTATTTATGCACAATAAATGCTTATGGAATGAACCGGGGAACCGCTTGAGGAAAGACAGCACTTCCCCTCTAGGGAGCAAGCCAAGTCCATGAAAGACATGTTTTTGCTCTAACGAGATGCCCTCTTTCAGCTCCAGGGCTCATTTTCTCTAGGAAACTTGCTCTGCAGTCACTGAAGTGGAGCTTCCTGCCTTTCTCTCTTCACTCTGCTTCTTAATGGTCTTTTGTTCTGCCAAGGCAATCATCACGGGAACCAGGGAAACTCAGACAGACACACCACCAACTCCAGGGCTGTTCCTTGGAGATTTGGGAGTGATCATTTTTATAATACATGAAATTAGATTACTTGAAGAAAAAGCCATTTTAGAATGGATTTATTAGATAGAAGGGACAGAAAAGCAATCCTGCAAAACCAGATAAAGGAGATAACTATTGTAAGGTTATAGGGCAGCTGATGGAAATAAAGTAGAGTCCAGTCTATTGAAATCTGAGAAATTGGAACTCATGAGGTTAGAAGTAAACACTATTGATTGTAGAATCTCCTTGATTCTCTTTCTCTGGCATCTTCAAGTCTCCATATATTTACATGTGTGTGACTTTCCCTCTTCCAACTTGCTTAAGAAGCTTCTATCCTTGCTGTCAACCTTGATCTATTCACAGCTTTGGTGGTGGGTGAAGTCCCAAGTCTCCATCATCTTGAATTCTTATTGTGCCTTGATTCTGTTGTCAACTAACAATTCTCAATTGGGTGAATCTAACTGGGTATTGACCATCTAAGAAACTGTAGTGATATTGAGATCAGACCTGCTTTTAGTCCAATTGGGTAAAACTGGAGGATCTTATGAAATAAATATGACAGTTTGACCGTTTAGTAGGGTTTATAGACCAAAATTGGCGAGGGAGGGAGACATCTTGGAACTTCAGAACAAAATGACCGTATTCAATAGTTTTGAGGTCATCAGAATCCATAACATTAGGGCACACCGTGAACATAGGAAGAGGGGATCTGAATGGTCATGGTGTTGATAATTTAGGGAAAATGTGGGCAATTATGGGAGATTGTGTGGCGTAAGCTCCAGGTCACTCTTAGCCTTTTTATTTGCGCTGAACCTCCCCCTCCACCCCAGCTGCCTCCCTGAGTCACTGTACAACTGTCAGCAGGAGGGAAGATTCTCAAAGCATGTGGTGGGGACAGTGTCCTCCCCCAGCCCAGGGCCCACCCCCCTTCTGCCATACCCTAAACTAGAAACAACCACACATGGTTGTCTGCTTTCTGGCAAAACCAGGCCTAAATGTTTCCAGGAGCAGTGAGCCCACTTACTGTTGGTCCTCTGAAGGCAGAGAAAGCGTCTGCTTGTGCCACATTCTTTTTTTTTTTTTTTTTTTTTTTGCTTTTTGGGTCACACCTGGCGATGCACACGGGTCATTCCTGGTTCTGCACTCAGGAATGACCCCTGGCGGTGCTCAGGGGACCATATGGGATGCTGGGAATCGAACTCGGGTCGGCCGCAGTGCAAGGCAAATGCCCTACCCGCTGTGCTATTGCTCCAGCCCCTTGTGCCACATTCTTAAGCTTAAACCCCAGTAGCTGCAGGCCACAGCATGCAGGTGTTTTGGAGAGGAACCTTTGAGTTTTGTGCTCCAGAGAGTCTTGTTTCCCATTTTTAGCTCTTTTTCTCTTTAAGAAGACTTTTCTAGACTTCCCTTATGAGTCACCAGGAGTCTGTATCAAGCCTGCCCTTGAGCAAGGCCTGGGTTCTGCTATTCCTCCAGCCCCGTGACCATCCCCCAGGCTCCTTGTCCCGACTGTAGGCAGAGGGAACTCGGAGTCGATGATCTCTCGGCTATCCCATTCAGACTCTCCTGAGGCTGTGCGTCAGTGCTCTGCCCTCTTCCTGTTGTGGGAAGACCCCCTAAAAGAGCCCCTAGCTAAAGGTTTACCCTCTCTTTTCTCTTTGCTCAGTTTCCCTGGGCTCTGGGCTACTTCTGACCCATGAAGGTCTGAGTGGGAAGAGAATGTCTTTTTCCCGGGCTTTGTTTTCTTTTTCTGTCTATTCTCTCTGGTCCTCAGTCTGCCTTCATTTGCCCCCTCAATCCTCTGAAAATATCCTTCAGGAAACCTTCACTTGGCTTCCTTCCCCCGTCTAACTCTGACCAAGGGCTCAACTTCCACATCCACAGACTCCTCCACTGTCCCAGGATGTGTCTGTCTGATCCCAGGACACTGCGGCCTGGCGAGGGAAGGCCAGGCTTCCTCAGACCTCAGGGTCCCTCAGGCTTCCTCAGGCTCTGAAAGACTCCCTTAGGCTCCCCCAGGCCCTCAGGCTGTGATTGGCTACTGGTCTCTGAGGAGCCAGCCAGCTCTGCCAGGCAAACCCTCCCCATTTCACATTGTCCACACCCCTCCCCCCCGCACTGTCTTCTTCCTCTCAAAGTTTATTTGCGCATCCAGTGGTTTTTTGTTCCCATCTCAAAAGCAGTTTGGCAGCCTGGGCACCACACTGTGGGGACAGTTCATGGGGTTCAGGGTGACTGTGTGTTCCGGGTCATAGGCCATCAGGCTGCTTTTCTCTGGATCCCCCCTGAGGTATCAGTAGAGCCTCACTCGCTTTAGGTCAAGGGTGGGGTGGGGGGCACACAGGTGAAAATAAAATAAATGGGGGTGGGGTGATGTGAAAGTAGAACTACTGGTAGGACAGAGGCCATGGGAAAGAAACAAAGCCTGAGGGAAACACAGCTGAAGGAAATTCTGAGAAGTGCAGAGCCATAGTGCAAAGGCCTGTGGGGATTTGCTTCCTCAGAGTGTGGCCCTGGCCTGGGGGTGCGGACAGGGTCTTCCCATGTGTATGAGAAATTGGTAAGAAGTATTCAAAATGATGAATGAGCACCTGAGATATCACTCAGTGCACTGGGGTGCACATTTTGCAAGTAGGAAACCCAGGTTTGGTCCCTAAGTACTATGAGGAGAGACAGTCCTCCCACCCTTCAGCACCGGGCATTGTCGGGTGGCCCCAAACACACACACACACACACACACACACACACACACACACACACACACACACACAAGTAAATGAAAATAAAATCAAAGTGTGAGTGGGTTTTAGAAGGCCGCATGCCCTGGGAAAGGGAAAAGAAGAAGGCAGTGGCTGAGGGTTGGAGCTAATCCTGAGAGACGCTGAAATGATGTTTCACTGTCCGGCCAAGGCAGCTGGGCCAGATTCTAAATAGCTTTACGAGTGTGTTTATTGGGGGGGGGGGGGGGCGCTAGGGTGGGGGAGGGGAGTGGGGTCCTTGGGAACACGGAGGTTCATAGGAAAGCAAGAGCCAGTGGCAGGAAAGGCAGGTCTTGTCCCTACTGGGCTGGTGTGTGTGAGCCGAGCTCTGAGCCACAAATGTACTTACGTGCCTCAGAGCTTACCAGTCTGCTCCAAAGAAAACCCCCAGACAGCAACTGCTGTATAAATAGCAAACGAGCAAACACCAGGTTCTTCAGTTAGAACAGAACAGCCTGAGGCTTGGTGTGGGGTCCAGCAGCAGGTCCACAGGGCCCCAACCCCTTGCACTTGTCTTTTCAGTTCCTAGAAAGCTGGTGCCCTTCACCCCCGCCCCCCTCCAACAGGCCCACCCAGCGTGGGCCTGGGCCACAGGCAGCAAACAAGTGAGGACCCAAAGCCCTTCCCCCAAGGCCCCACCCCCACCCCTGAGGCTCTGGGGCTGCTAAATGGAAGCCAGAGAGTCCTCTGGGGCTGCTGCAGTTTGTTTTGCTGCAGGGCCCTTGGCAGAAGCTGTTTGCCAGCCTGCCCAGCAGGCTGAAGAGAGGTAGAGAAGGACGCCCCAGGAGAATGCACCAGCGGGTGGTAAGGGGGCTTTAAGAGGAAGGAAGGCCTCCATGTCTGGAGTCTTCAGGGGTCCTGGGAACCTACCGTCTCAGATATTCCCCGGTACTAGGTTCTTTGGGATACAAATGCTGAGTTTCTGGGAGAAAATGAGGGACATCACCAAGAGTCCATTTTAGCAAATGGGCCTGACTCAGGGCCAGCAACAGCAGCAGCTGTGGCGGTCCATTAGCAAAGACCAGACCTGGAGCTAGTCCATTGGGTGTTAAGTCCCAACTCTACCACTGATGGGTTTCTGTAGCCCTGGGCAACTTGTTTTGTAAATATTCTGAGTCTTTATTTCCTCACCTGCAAAATGGGCAGAATCAGTTCTCCTACTCAGCCTGAAATCTCAGGAGCCAATGTAAAGGGAGAAGCATGTTTATTTAGAATCAAAGAATCACAGTTCACAATGTACAGATTCAGGCAAGAAACCAAAATGAACCCCTAGAAAGGACAGACTTAGGGGTTTTCATGAGAAAAGTGGGAGGAGAGAGGAGGAAGATAAAGTCACTGGTTAAAGAAAAAAAGTTGATTACTTCTTCCAGGGACAGTGTCTAGGTGCATTCAGAATGGCCCAGCAATTGACATTTCATTATAGGCTCTCCTGCCACACAGTCTCTAACAAAATAAATAAATAAATAAATAAATAAAACAGGCTCTGCTGAACACCCAGTGAAAGAGTTACTTATCTTTCTTCCAACATGTTTGGGAAAACACCAAAATTATGCACGCTATGTGCCAGGACAACTCTCACGAGTTTGCACTTCTCAGGGGGGTTGTCTCAGCTGATAAAGGTCTAAGATGAGAGGTCTAAGATGAGAAGGTCTCGGCAGGGCCGTGATGGTTCCATGGGTGCTAAGACAGTCCATGATAGGAACACATTGTCTTTCTTTCCTAGAGCACAAAAATGTTGCAAAAACATTGAAGGCACAAACCCAACCAGGAAGCAAAAATTTAAAATGAAACTTCTTTGGATTAAAAAGAAAAATAACTAAAGGGTTCATTAGTTTTAATAAGCTTAAACTATGCTTGGTTCTACATAATTGATTACCGATGCTCTAGAAGGAGTGAAAAGGAAATCTGACTGATTCTATCCTTCAGTTGGGAATCTGTAATTATCAGTTCTAGCCAGATGCCTTCTCAAACAATTGTTGGCTTGATAGTTTCTTAAAACAATTTGTTTGGGCTCAGTCTAAAGGTCTTTGGCTTAGTTTAAAGATTTAGGTTATGCAATTTCTCTGCAATGGCTCCTTGGCGCCATTTTGAAAATGGCTTGACATTTTTTTCATACTACTTTGCAGAGTATTCTGGGAGACAAATTATATAGCCCATGTAAAGTGCTCAACAAGGCTTAATAAAGGTCATTAACAATAATGATTGTCTTATTTTGGAGAATCTCCAAGTACCTTCTGGGACTTATTGTGGAACCTGGTTAGTTGTCATCTTCTCTCCCCTCTCCTCACTCAGCCTTGTAGCTGCAAACCCCTCCAGGTCAGCTCCATTCAGTTCAGCAAGAACAATGGCCCTGTAGCAGCGTGGGGTGTGTGGAACAGGCCTGCATTTACACCACTGAGCAGCCACTTCACTTACTTCCTTGCTTATTACCTGTCACCTGATTCCACAGGGCTAACAGGGAGATTGAGAAAATTGCACTTGGCCCAGAGTGCCTGCCTCTAGTTGGTGCCCAGTGATGTGCCCTTGGTCCTCCCGTGAAGCTCAGGCACCGGCTTCCATTCTATCCAGCTAAAACCTTGCATCACCAGCCGCCTGAGACTTTGGAGTTGTCTGGAGGGGGTTAGTTACGAGCAGGGCCAAATCTGTCCTATCCTGTGCTTCTAGGGGTGCGTTCCTTACTCTGGGTTCTTTGAGGCCCAGAACAAACTAGACTCCTAGTACTGAATGCAGTGTGGTGCATTGGGCTTTCTGCCCAAACCACTGACAGACAACGTTTGGACAGTTTGTTGTAATCCAAGGAACTCAAGCAGCCAAGAAATAGGGGGGTCGATGTTTGGAAGGCAAGAGACTTAAGCCATGTTCTATGTCTCCAGCACTTCTCTCTCTCTCTCTTTTTCTAAATGTTAAGTACAGCTTATTATTACAACTTGCCTCAGGTATGTTAAGGGCAACCTATGCAAGATTCCTCCCCCATCCCAATCCATTTTTGGGGGGTCTGTGTTTGGGCCACACCCATCAGTGCCCAGGGCTTATTCCTAGCTCTGAGCTCAGGAGTCATTCCTGGAAGGGCTCAGGGGACCATATTGGGTGCTGGGGATTGAACCTGGGTCAGCCACAGGCAAAGCAAGTGTCTCACCTGCTGTACTATCACCTGGGCCCTCCCCCAATGTATTTGACCCCAGGAAAGTGAGTGATGTTTAAAGCAGAAACCAAAAGAAGCTTGTGAATCTGCCTTTCTCCTACACAGTCCCCATCATCCTCTCCACATCCAGAGCTCAGGAGAGCGGGGCTTTATTTTTGGGAAAAAAACCTGCTGCACTCAGGCCTTCATCAGTTTTAGGTTCTCTCCTGTCACCTTTCCACTGGCGCTGCTCTTTCTCAAACCCCGGGTCTTAGGGTGTCCACATGAAGGGTCCTGCCTCAACCTGGACTCCTTGATAACAGGACCACTTTGAAGCCCAGGAACAACTGTGGGTCAGATGATGATCCTGTCCAGAGAGGTCCCCATATTTCTGGGCGTCTGTCTGTCTGTGTGGCCAGACATAATCCTACTTACTCTTGGTAATCCTCTCTGGACCCAGGGTGCCAAAGTAAATATCAGTCATTCTATCTCCAGCAGCAATCTTAGATGGCCAAGGAAATGTCAGTCTTAGAAAATAAACAGCCCTAATATTAGCCGAGACGTGTGGCCCTATTTCCACACCCAGCAGGTGTGGAAACCAACCTTACATTCTCATGTATTTTTAAAGCCTGCCTCATGCTCCCAAATCTCTCAGCATGTCTCAAAATGCGTTTTGGCCAAGAGCAGCAGTTATTACTGTAACTCTTTACCCAGGGGTGAGCCAACCACACCAGGCCCTCAGTTCTCTGAACTCAGACTATCCCCAGAACTCACTGACCCCAAGTGTCCCTTCTGCATCTGTCCCCAGGACACCAGGCTCAGGTCCCAGGAGAGGGTCACTCTCTACCATAGAAAAAATGTTCACACAACAGATGCAGGTGGATGCCAGCATAGACCCCAGCTGGCTTCACACGCACTCACTGTGTGTGGGCCCCAAGGTGGACAGGCAGCAGGCTCCATTGTTCTCAGGCTTTGCTCTGAGTGCTGGGCTCTCAAATGGGAGGTTTGACACACCAGCCTCATCATAAATTCTGGTAGACACTGGAGAGATAGGACAGTGGGTAAAGCACTTGCCTTACATATGGTCAACTCCTATTTGACTCAGAGCACTGCATATGGTCCCCAGGAGGTACTCTTGAGCACAGAGCCAGAAATAGCGCATGAGTACTGCAGAGTGTGGCCTCAAACACACCACCCTAAAGCAATAGAACAGAATAAATACAACACAGCACAGCAAAATGCAATAATAAATTTTGATCCACCTAGTGAGGCTGTGAAGTGCCATAGAAAAGTCTCCGGGGAGACGAAGACCAGGGCCAAAGAGGAGCAGGAAGGAAATAGGATCAGAGCAGGATTTGGGCTCAAAGAAGGAAGAAGACAGCAGTTGGGGAGGAATCAGAAGGGCAGGTTGGCCATGGTTGAGAGAAACCAGGTGAGACAGAGACACAGTGCAGAGAATTGAGAGTTAGCCCAGCTGCATTCAGGAAACTCGGGGAGGATCAGGAAACAGGCCTGGAATACCAGGTACAAGGCTCAGGAAGTCACGCTGGCTTGCCGGTTCCCTTTACATTATACATGTGGCTTGTGCAATACCTGAAAGTGGGGGTTGGTGGAGAGGAGCAATGAGTGAATCGGGGAAGAAGAGAGAAAGGGAAAAAAAAAAAGGAGAAACAGTCACCAAACTTCCAGCTGGGTTGGAGACAAAGTGTGCATCCCAGGGATAAGAAAACAAACAGTACAGGACAGCCAACACAAGGCATCATACGCTTTAATGGCCATTTTCTATTATACAGCTGCTGCATTTTTATAATTTTAATAAAATAGAATCTAAACATATGGTGACTCCTGTACAAAATTTTAACACAAGTTATGAAATTATATTTACAATTTTTTTTTCTTTTTGGGTCACACCCCGAGATGCACAGGGGTTATTCCTGGCTCATGCACTCAGGAATTACTCCTGGAGGTGCTGGGGGGGGCGCATATGGGATGCTGGGAATCGAACCCGAGTTGGCTGTATGCAAGGCAAATGCCCTACCCGCTGTGCTATCGCTCCAGCCCTACAATTCTTTTTTAAAGTGCATACAGAGAGGAGAGATTGAAAGACATTAGAAGTGCTTTTGGGGGAAATTCTATGCCCTGGGAATGTCCAAAAATTTGTTACTGAAGGCTCTTTCCTTGACATGAGTTTATGTTTTTGAGAGATGATACAGCATCATCTTTCTCTTGAAGGGAAAAATCAAGAGTGCTTATTAAAAAATCTGAAAGCCATTTGTTATCCAGAGAAGGGCAATAGAAAGGTAACGATAGAGGCCAGAGGCCATTTACGTTGCATGTGGGCAACCTGGGTTTGATCCCTGGTACCCCATATGGTTCCCTGAGCACTGTCAGGAATAATTCCTAAGTGCAAAGCCAGGAGTAACCCTCACTGGCTATAGCCCCCAAACAAATAAACAAACCAAAAACCAAACAAGGAAGATATGATAAGGGCTGGAGAGATAGTGCAGGGGACAAGTCACTTGCCTTGCACATCTCAACCAGTATCTCCAGGAATGATCCCTGAGCAAAGAGCCAAGAGTAAGCTGGGATGCTGGGTGTGGCCCAACACCTCACCCCAAAAAAGAACTGTTTATTTTTATAAGAACAACATGTGATTCCTTTTTATATTTTGGTCACCTTTTACTTGCCTGTGAAAAATTGGGAATGCCTATGTCAGTGATACAAAAGATTTTCCTATTCATCTCATATCACATCAAAGTGTTAAAAAGACCATGCTATAGTCAAGGCCTTCATCCTCTAAGATTCACACCCATGATCGCACACTGCTGGGCGCACATGTGCCTTTAACATGCTTGCTGGTGAGTGATCAAATATCAGAAGTTGCTCTGACTTTGTTACCTCAACCCAGGCTTCTCACTTTATTCCAATCAGTAATTTTTTTGAAAAGCATTTTTATTAAGGAAGCCATTTACTCTTCTCTAACACATTCTTCCTTTAGTGGTTAAAAAAGAAATAGTAAATGAAATGTTAGAAATCTTGATATTATTCATGAAGCAAATAGAAAACTAAGATACATTTTGCCCTAATATTAATTTTTTTCAAATTTTCAGCAGTATTTTCTATCCATCTGTATTTGCTGACAAGAGCTGCATTTTTTGTTACCATATTAATGTTTGTATATTGTTTCAGGCACGTTTCATGCCAGAGAAAGCAAGTTTTTCCCTAGAGGCATTAACTTTTTGTGTTTGCAATTACCAAGAAACTCCAAAAGTCTTGTATAATTTATTATATTTAATAAAATTCTGTTAAATACTGGGGTAAATATTCTAATGGCTTTAAAAATCAATGAAATAATTAAGGAAGTTTATGTTTACAATCTGGATGTTTTTAAAATACCTTATTAATATAGAAGTTTTCTGCAATAATTATCTAATATCTCAATACAAAGGTCCTCTTTGGCCAGTAGCCTTCATTAATGATAATAAATGTAAACTGTGGTCTAGGGAACGATCTTTTTTTTTTCTTTTTTTTTTCACTTTTTTTTTCTTTTTTGGGTCACACCTGGTGATGCATAGGGGTTACTCCTGGCTCTGCACTCAGGAATTACCCCTGGCCATGCTCAGGGGACCATATGGGATGCTGGGATTTGAACCCGGGTCGGCTGCGTGCAAGGCAAACGCCCTACCCGCTGTGTTATCTCTCCAGCCCCATAGGGAACGATCTTAAAAAATGTTGAATTTGGGGGCCAACATTTTCCACATCTAATTAGATTGTTATTCCTTTTGTCTTATAGTATGGCTAATAAAAAATTTATTTAGAAAAAGAAGCATCAGTTTTGATATCTTATTATTATTTCTTAGGCTTGTATTATTGATACTATTTCTAATCCAATTTTCTTTGCAGCAATCTATGAAAACATTTGCTCACTGTGTAGAGATTATGTAAACATATACCAGGTTCACCAAAAGGTGTTGGTTAGGGCCAATGAGATAGCACAGGGGTTAAGATGCTTGTCTTATTTCTTTCTTACCTAGGTTTGAATCACTGGTACCAAATATGGTCCTCTGAGCACTGCCAAAGGGCACTTCTGAGCACAGAGCCAGGAATAGCCACCAAGCACTGCCAGGTGTGGCCCAGTCCCTCATTCCACATTTCTCAACCCCCACCAAAAAAAAAAGAGAGAGAGAGAGAAAATGAAAGATATTAGTTAAGAAAAATCTAATGTATGACATTGCCATAATTTCCACCTTAATATCTTCCAGATCTGAACATTCCGAGAACCATGGAATATCACTGGGGAGCAGTCTTACGCCCTCCGTGGTTTGAAAGGGGAAGATTCTATTCCTGGGTTTGGGAGCATCAAGTGTTTAATTCTCAAGGACTTTTCAAGAAACATTTTTTGTGTATGCCACGTTTTCTCTTGAGAGGAATAAAAGCAATCTGTGGGACTTAATTCTTCAATTCCCCCAGAGTGAGCGATTCAGATGAATAATCAGAGAAGAGCACAGCCCTGTCTGCAGTGTATGCCCAGGTCTTCCGGGAGTGCTGCTGGGAGAATTCTGCCATGGCTTCTTCCCTGGCTAAATGGGGTGGTCTGATGGGACCCTGGGCTGGTTCGAAACCAAGAAGAAGAGACCCTGGGGATAGAACCATGGCAGGAGGGGCATGTTGGTTGTCAAGACTGGGATCACACAAGAACCAGCTTTTAGCAGTCTTTCAGCTCCAGCTAGGACTGCATGGGGTTTCTGGAATAGGACACCAGGGCTAGCTTCCCCACATGGGTCTCTTTTTTGGTCCTAGAGCTAGAGATCAGGGGGTCTGGAGAATAGTGGTAATGTGTCTGCCTTACAAGCTTGAGGTTGGATCCCTGATGCCGTTCACATGTGCTAAGCCTTATACCGACAATGCTGCCATGTGGGGGGGGGGGGCTCTCCAGCTATGTGCCACAGCGGTGTGGCAACCTCAAGGAACATGTATGAGCAAATACTTAAACTCAACATCGGGTGACCCACCAGTGAGCATCTCGGCTAAATATGTATGAGGTTCACCACTTAGAATGCAGCTCTGGTCCAGCACTGGCCTGAGGACACCCAACAACTCCAGGGAAGCAAGTGCATGAGCAACAGCCTGATGTGGAATCTCCAGGAACACGGTACCTGACACATGAGCACCACAACTACATATGTGTGTAATGCCCAGTGACTGTAGCAACAACCACTACAAAAGGAAAGGAAATAAATGTGGTGGTCGAATTATGTACACATAAAACAATCATTATCATTATTGTAAACTAAAGCAACTCAAAAAATGCTTGATAAAAGAATGATGTAGTTGGGGCTGAGTGATAGCACAGAGGGTAGGGCGTTTGCCTTGTATGCGGCCAACCCGAGTTCAATTCCCAGCATCCCATATGGTCCCCTGAGCACTGCCAGAAGTAATTCCTGAGTGCAGAGCCAGGAGTAACCTCTGAGCATCGCTGGGTGTGGCCAAAAAAAAGCACACACACAAAAAGAATAGTGTACAAATTATAATAAATTATTTAAAAATTTTAATGGGGGTAAGTTGAAAGAACCCCTCCCCAACAAAGTTGAAAAGATTGCCCCAAAGTCCCCAAGGGTCCTCAGCTCCTGTTCAGTCTCAGCAGAAAGTTCTCCATGTCAGGGGAGCCAGTGGCTTCATTACTGCAGGCAGGTTGTGTGGCCAAAACACTGACTTCTCCTTTTGGGTCTTTCGCATTTTGATTGGGGGAAGTAATAGTCTTTCCGGAGATGTTTATATTTGATCATCCAGTCCTCTAAGATCCAGTCCATAAGATCAGATTTTTCTACTGAGAAGTTCCCATCCCCAAATTGAATTGGTGTTGGCTCAAGAAAGCTAAAACCCCATGAAGTATGTGGGGATTCAGTTCAGTGGAAAACCGTCCAGATTTCAGTCTCATCCCGCCTTTGACAGCACAGTAATTTAAACAATTGTCTGGAAGCGCTACATTAAGGAGCTTCTGCAGGTTTCCTGTGTGCTAGCCGTGCAGTGGTGCTGGCTGGTCACTCCAAATGCAGGTCTACAAGGGCAGTTGGCTCAGGTTTCCAGGTTGAGAGGAGTAGATTTCTGGGTTTGGGGGCTTCCGGGCTAAGTGGGAAGGCTTCCAGGTCGGAGGGCAGGCTTCAGGTTGGAGAGTAGATTTCTGCCTCTGGCGCCATTCTACTTTGTCTATGACATGTCTCATGGGCCCGTGAGGAGGACAGCTCCAATTCTAGAGACTGCCTTACCAAGACTGTCACTCTGCAGTGGCCCCACTGTATCTGCCCCTGGTCTTCATTAATCCCGGGGGCACAGAGCCCCCAGCCCGGTTCTGCAGCGACTGTTAGAGGTGCTCCCCCAGACTTGCTGAGCTGGGGGCTGGCGGCGGAGGAGCTGGTTTTTGCAGGAAGCTAGGGTTTTCTCCAGCTCCTTCATATTTGCAACTCAAGCCTCTTCCAAGCATGGTTCTGTCAGATCTGTAGATTTTGTACAAACAGAATTGAATCATTATGGAGTGTGTTTTAATCTTGTTTTGGAGATGTATGTATTACTCTCATAAAAGTAGCATAACAGGAGGCTGGGCAGGACTAATCATCACCCAGGTGTAGGATTAGTAGGAAGACGAATGGGTAGATTGGCAGATTGGTAATGGGTAGATTTTTCTCCCCTTGTTCAATAAATATGTACATATTATAGAAAATTTCTATAGTACCTAAAGATTTTATAAATCAGGAAACAAAGTCCTTCCTAAGTCTTAGGAATGATTATACACATACACAGGTATATAGTCTATATTTCTAATTAGTGAGTGGTGGTAGGTCATAAGTGCATATTAGACTATTTTGTTTGGGTCCTCAGAGGATACTCCTGGTTCAGGAATTGCTCCTGTTGGTACTCAGGGGACCGTATGAAATGCCAAGGATAGAACTGGGGTTGGCTGCATGCAACACAAGCCGAGCACCCTATCTGCTGTACTATCTCTTCAGTACATTACCATCTTTAAGAAGACTCAAAGATGAGAGGGGGCAGACGGGCAGATATACACATCCTTTTAATTTTTTTTCCACTGCCTGAAGATAGCCCCTGGAATGTGGATGTGGTGGCTAGCTATCTTGGGTGCTGCAGGATTGAGTCTGTGTGCTAACAACAGTGGCACAGAAAACTAGAAAGAATTTGCACCCTAGTGACTTGGTTCAGCTGTTGTACAGTCCTGGAGTATCGACCTCTGGTACCCTTTTATAAGAGACAATAAAAACTATAACTGAGTGATCATGTTTTTATTAGCAGCAACTGAATATCCTTAGATGACCCAATGACACAGAGTCAGTGAAAGTGTCCAGTAAAAGTGTGTGGTGTGGTGGGCTGGAGCAATAGCACAGCGGTAGGGCATTTGCCTTGCATGTGGCCGACCTGGGTTCGATTACTCCGCCCCTCTCAGATAGCACGGCAAGCTACCGAGAGTATCTCGCATGCACAGCAGAGCCTGGCAAGCTACACATGGCGTATTCGATATGCCAAAAACAATAACAACAAGTCTCATAATGAAGACGTTATTGGTGCCCACTTGAGCAAATCGATGAACAATGGGATGACAGTGACAATGACAGTGACAGTGATGTGGTGGAGGCGAGGCAAATATATATATATATCCTGGCCCTGCTCTCCCACCAGCTCCCCAGTCACATTCTCTGGGCCTCTGTTTCTTTTCTGTGAAGTGGGAGGGTCAAGCTGAATGTCCTCTAAAAACTGTGACTCTTTGGACTCTTCTCCCTATGAACCTAAGCACTGGCCAGAGCCCATCTCTCTGGCCCCACCTCTTACTAACTTGGGGACAGTAGGCAGCCACTTAGCCTCCTAGCACTTGGCACTGTTCATCGCAGTCCTCACCCAGTGGTTTGTGACCTATTTGTACTTGTGAACTGGCACTTGCAAGTGAACTGTGGTTGAAAACCACTGACCCGGTCTATCAGTACACAGGATGTGTCTACTGAATGACCAAGGAAGGGGCAAGCTAAGATGCCACCTGTCTTGGCTGCCTCCGTGGAAGAGAGAAGGGGTTAAAATTTTAAAAAATCCTGGGCAGCAGCCTGCAGGAGAGTGGGCTTTAGGACTGGGTTGCTGGCCGCCCTCACTCCCCAGCTGCACGTGTGGTGTTGGTGTCACTACACAATGGCCAGCCCTCCTTGCTATTTTGGGGGGGCACACCCAGCAATGCCCAAGGTTTACTACTGCCTGTGGCCTCAAGAATTACTCCTGGCAGTGCCTGGGGACCATATGGGATGCCAGAGACCAAACCCTGTCCAGCGCGTGCAAGGCAGATGCCCTACTCACTGTACCACCTCTCCAGCCCCCGCAGCTTTTCTTGAATGGCCAAAGCCGTTGGGCAAATGAACAGAGGCAGAGCAAATCCATCCCAGGGCAGGTGTGAGGGGGTAGTGGGCTTGCTCTCCCTGAGAGAGTTCCAGAGACATGTCCTTCTGCTCCTGGTTGTCCCCTTCCCAGGAGCTAGGGGGCTCCTGCCATGACTGCCTTCAGGAGAGGAGGCCACAGCCCTCAACTCCCACTGGCCCAGAGCTCTACCTGTGCCACTATTTCCTGACAGGAAGTTTGGTTGCCCAGGCACTCAATCTCCATGGCAACCCTTGCTTTTGAGACTCTGAATGGAAACTGCTGGTGTGGGGAGGCCTGTAGCCGAATACTGATTTGTCTGGGTGTCTGTAACAACCGCTGCATCTCAATACCTTTCCAGATACCCAAAGTGCTAAAAATACCTCCTGCTCTGTCTCAGCTCTCCATTCAGGCCCAGCCTCTGCAAGGCATCTGCGCTGCCTCTGACCTGCTAATGCTCGTTATCCTGAGCCACTGGGGCTGGGGACACCAAGTGGGGCTCTGAATGCAAAGCTACAGGGAATGAGCCCTGGAGAGTTTGCTGGAGAGAAGGAGGTGGAGAAGTGAGGGTCTCCTAAAAGGGTTCTGGAGGGCACCCCCAGAAGAGAGATGCTTTTATGTTTGGGTTTGGTTTTGGTTTGGGGGCCATAACCCAGTGATGCTCAGGGGTTGCTCTTGGCTCTGCACTCAGAAATTATTCCTGGCGGTGCTCAGGGGACCATATGAAGTGCTAGGGATCAAACCTAGGTGGGCTGTGTGCAAGGCCAAGTATCCTACCAGCTGTACTATCTCTCCGGCCCCCAGGCATGCTGAGTCCTAACTCCCCACCAGTGCCCCAGTGACCTCTCTGATCCAGTTCAAATGCTCTGGGCATTGGTTCTGTTGTTGGATCAACAAACGTCAGTTGAGTGGGACTCTGTTTGGACTCCGTACCGAGGCTGGGTTGCAGGTGTGTTGTAGAGAACCCATGTTCTCTGCTGTGCCCCGAGTGTGTATACCTAAATGTCTTCTCTGCTGTGGTGGCAGCTTCTTCCACTTAAAGATTGCTTGTAACTGTGACAACCTCTCGGACATGTAGTAGGGGATGAGCTAAAGGTGACGGAATGTAAAGAGATGGAATTGGGAGCTCTGATCCGCAGCTGCTCCCTCCAGCCCAGTTCTGCTAAGTGCATGCTTGGGCCGTGAGGTACTTTATTAGGGCTAGATGAGGTGACCGCCCCCACCCCCACACCTGCTAAGGGAGCTCAGTAGAAAGTGACAGGTCGAATTAATTCTTAGTTTCCTTGGCAGAATCTACAGACAGTCCTGCCCCGACCCCATTACTTCTTCCCGTAATCACCGCACATGTCATTCAATTAATTCTGCATTTCCCAGAGCAGGAAGCTGTGCTGCGTTTAGAGCGAGCAGACGGTGCCAGGGAGGCTCTCAAAAAGCAGGTGTCCCACACTCAGCCCAGTCCCCATGCCTCCCTGATCTCATCCAGAAGGAAGATAAGCTGCAAGGTGGGGGGATGGAAAGTGGCCACAACTCAGTCGTTAGATGCATGGTGGCTGCTAGGCAGACACTTGGGGGCTCCACAAACAATGCATAGATCCAAGGTGGGTGCTGGCCTGACCCTGCACTCCCTCTGGGCCTCGTTGGGGATGGGGATGCAGGCTAGGCATGGAATGGGAATCAGATCTGTGGCTGCTTACTGGTTTGGAGCAGAGAAAAGGGCATTAGAGCCTGAGGGAGCCGAGTCTGGCTGAGCATAACAGTTCTGTGCAAACCCATTTCTCCTTATAGCTCTGGTCACACCTCACGTGGGCATCCACTCCCGGGGGGTGGGTGGGGAAGGAATGTCTCCACTTCTGTGGGTCTAGGCCTCCTGCTGTGCTGGTTTTCTCAGTGCTCAGGCCCTGGGGGGCTGGGAGTCAGCAGGGCCACATTTGGCTGTGCTTGGGAGTCCGTCCTTGTGCGAAGGCCTCATTCTGTGCCCACACCCAGTGCCATGTGCTCCTTCCGGAGGCTGTGGCTGCAGGTTTTTCTTCCCCTTCTGCTGCACAGGGATTCTGGCTGGTTTCTGGGCCCTCCTGGTAGCTACTGCAGGCTCCTGACACCACCTCTCTTTTTCTGCTCTTCTCTGGCTCTCTCTTTCTCTGGGCTCTCTCCCTCCCTTCCCTTTCCATCTCTCTCTTTCCACCCTCTCTTTCTCCCTCTCATAATGCACCAGGTCCCTCCCGGGCTGGCAAGGGGAGGAAGGGCTGGAGGTGAGTGCTGCCTCTCTCCCCTGTGACTGAGCAGCATTTCTTCTTGCTGCTATTGTGCATGTTTGTTTGGTTTGTTTTTCCCTTTCTAAGAGCCGCATCCATCTGTGCTGGGGCATGCATGGCTGGAGATAAAACTCCGAGATTTTTTTCACCTCTTGAGCTCTCTCCTTTGTTTATTTTGGTGGTGGTGGTGGTGGCTGCTCGGGACCACGCCTGAGTACCTGAGGGGCAGGTGGCAAATGGTGGTGGTGGCGGGGTAGAACCAGGGGCCTCACACATCAGGCAAGTGCTCTACCACTTGAGCCACAGCCTTGGCCTGGGTTAGGGGGCCCATTTCTGAATACCCCATGCACCTCTCTCTATCCCCCTCTCCTCACCGCGGCTTGAAGCAATGAGTTAGCCACCCTGGCAGACAAACTTCATGCCCTACTCCCAGCTGGCCAGTGGGACAGCTGTGGCCAATGCAGGGAAGGAATGCAAAGCCAGCTCTCCTCTGGGGGTGCAGCGAGAAGCTCATTGGTTTTGTTGTGGTGGACAAAAAGGAAGTCATTTCAATGGATTTCTGAGGGCACACTGAGTCACAGAACCTGAATATACCCACCTCACACACACACCTACACCCCTCCTCCCTGCACCTATGTCATCCAAATCTTTCTAGCAGCTCCAGCAGAGGCCTGAGCAGGTGAATGCCCTGAGCTGCCAGGGTGATCCTGGGTATCCGGGTGGGAGTGGTGGAGGGGATGACTCAGTGCCCCCACCCTCTGTTCCTTCCTATCTTCAGTCCTCAGAAGAGCTGCCAGGCAGAGAAAACAGTTCCCTCTCGCAGGCTTGGGCCCCTAACGTGGAACACCTGCCTTGGACATAGGCCGGCAGAGAGTGGCCTGGAGTGAGCAAAGCTTGGCACTGAGGGTGGGCCTGTGGCAGGACTGGGGCTGCTTTCCTGGTGAACTGAGTGGCTTCAAGGTCCAGGGCATGACCTTTCCCAGCCTGTTTTCTTTGCCTTCACAGTGGGACTGTGCCCTGCTCTGTTCACTCAAAGCCCCTGAGGCTAACATGGTCTCCTAATTCCCTACAGGTAACTAGGAATGAAGAGTTTGCTTTGAGGCAAACTCTTGTCCTCCAAATCCTCTCTTCTCCAAATCCTGTCCTCTCCCCCTCTCTCTGCTGAACTTTCTCTACTCTTCTCCCCACCTCTCCCGGCAATTCCACTGTGCACTTTGGGGTATAAACCTAGGGGAAGTGAAAGCAGGACCCTGCAGATATTGGGACGCATGGTTCCACCATGTTCTGTTGCACATTTAACTTGGGGCGCTTGGAGCCCCTCAGCAAGTCCCCTATGCCAGAGCTCCTGAAGCTTTTTTATTTGTGACCCTGCTTCACCGAAGAAATGCAACACAGGAAACACTGGGTTCATCAAACTATTGATTTTAAACTAATTTTCGGTTGTGTATGCATAAACCTTTGATTTGTTGTTGTTGTTGTTGCATCCCTACCTCCACATCCTGTGACATGACACCAGAACGGGTCAGAACCCACAAGAATTTGGGTTCAGAGCAGGAGGGAAGTGCGCACCTCTGCATCCTCCACCCCCTCCCCTCCAGCAATACCACGGAGGGCAACTGTGGTTTCTCCTGCTCCTCTGCTCATCTGTCCACCCTCCCTGCTGAATGTTCTCACCTACCGGCCCTGACTTCCGATGTCAAAGCCTAACTGGGCTGCAGGAGAAGCCAGCGCCCGCAGAGATTGGGCCCTGCAGGGGAACCAGTCCTGCTTTCTGCCCTGGCTGGGCTCAGCTTCTTCTCCCGGAGCTGCAGCCTCCCCTCTCTTCCGAGCACTGGGTCTGCAGGAGAGGGCCTCACGTGCCCTCTCAGGATTAGATGTCAGGTGAGGCGAGGATCTTACTTGCCTGCTGAGAGCAAGTGGTCGGTGTTTGTGTAAAGGAAGGAGGAGGAGCTGTGCCTCGGGAGGCACAAATAATCCCTCCCCTGGGGGTTAGTTTTGCTCAGGACATGCAATCTCTACCAATACTGAAAGTGTCTCCTCCTCTTCACTGGGGCCACCACGTGGGCATATTTCTACAAGAGGCTAATTCCATCACTTTTCCTGGGAGTTTCCAGCCCCCAAACGGCTCAGGCTTGCGCAGTGGTGCCAAATGTGGCACGTAAATTATTCTGAGTAACTCACAGCCTGGCCCTACACAAATAGGGAAGGAGAGGAAGATAATTCTGGTTTTCTTTCTTTGTTTCTGTCTTCCCTGCTGTCACTGATCGAGTGATTCATCTTGGATGCATTCATTCATTCAAGCCCTCCCTGAGCACCGGGTCATCCAGAAGAACAATGTGAATGATGGTTTGCCCTGTCTGGAGGGAGTGCCACGCGCAGGCCTGACCTGAAGAGCCAGGAGGAGGCTCCCTGGGAAAATGGTCAAGAAGATATCAGGATGCAGATGAGCCTTCAGGGCAGTCTTGTGGCCTAGACCAGGATGTTGGGGGAGGCAGGGTGGGATGCCAGGGGGAAGGAGCTGTGTCTGGGAACCATCTGAAAGCCAGTGTTTCATCTGACTGGAGAAAGGGGGAGTGGTTACCCATCTGGCTGTCAGCAACTGATTCTGACCAAGGTGTTAGTGTTAATTAAGAAACGTGTGAGCTGCTAACAGTTTTAAGGTGTGCGCCCTCCTTTGGAGGACAGCATTCCTTTGCCTCTCCTGTTGTCCTGGGAACAGTGACTTTGGAGTCAAGTCCTCTAGCACCCTATGTAGAAGTCATTGCCTTCTGTTTTTGGGTACTTTGCGGGGTGGGCGCATGTTGTGGGGACTGGGTCAAGGTTTACTTCTGGTTCTGTGCTCAGGGATCGCTCCTGGCAGAGCTGGGGGGGAGGGGCGGGTGCATATGTGGTGCCAGGGATCAAACTGGTGTCGGCGGTGTGCAAGGTAAATGCCTGACCCTCTGCACTCTTTCTGCCCTGTCATTTCACTCTGAAAATGGCACTTGCTGTGTAGTGGAGAGAAAATCCACCCACCTGGTGAATCCAGCCACCAGGCTTGTGTGGATTCAACGTGGTGGCCTCTGCCAAGGGCCTCACCAGAGCCAGCACAACATAGGTGCTCAGAAAGGTGGCTTTTACCGTAAAAGATGAAACACAGAATTACCATCTGATCCAGCAATTCTGGCACACACCCAGAACTAAAAGTAGGTTCTCCAAGAGATATATGAAAGCTCGTGCTCGGAACAGCCTTGTTCACCGTAGCTGAAAGGTAACAACCACCTAAATGCTTTGGGGTGACAAAAGGATATAAACGAGACATGGGGAGACATGAAACAATACCTTTCAGGTCACGAGATGGAAGAAAATGTGACACAAGCTACAACGTGGAGGAAGCCAGGGCAGTGTGCTCAGTCAGGCAAACATTCACTGAGCCTCCTTTGCTGAGGGACTGAGAATCATAAAAGAGGCACGGAGGAGAATAGGAGTGTCGGGCAGGGGAGGGGAGGGGGGGTTTCATGAGATATTGTGGACGTGGGTGGTGCGGATGGTAGTACTGCAACATGGAGGTGCCCAATATCACCAACCCTCCAGTGAGAAAGTGGCAGAAATGGTCAGGTTTTGTTAGGAATATTTTACACTGCCCCTCTCCATGGACACACACTCTCACACACATGCATGCACACACACAGCCTCCACACAACCCATTAACATACACACACAATACTCACCCCTAACATATACACACCCACACCCAACGTCCACACACACTCGCAGAAAGTTTGCTTTTCTGGATAGCACAGAAGTTAAGGCACTTGCCTTGCTTGCACCTGACCTGGGTTTGATCCTAAACATTCTATATGGCACCCCAAGCACCACTAGGAGTGATTCTTGAGTGTAGAGTGAGTGTAGTCCAAGAACAAAAAGACAAATGAAAATTTGCTTTTATCTCTTTCTTCAGAGGTAAATCCTCCATCAACTTCTCATTTCTTTGTAAGGAAAGTGGACGTGACAGATATCTGTGACTCCCTGAGCTAATTACCTGCTGATGGGCATGCCCTGCCCAGTTCCAGGGCACAGGAGGCATTGAGCAGTATTCTATGGGCCAGTCCTATCTTCTAAACCCTTTGGAAGGTTGCTGGCTGTGGGTTGGCACCAGCAGGAGGCGGATTAGCATTCACCCAGTGTCCACTGTGCACTGGGCAAAGTGCTTAGCAGGTGCCAGACATACAAATGAAAGGCTGCCCTCAAGGAATTCACAATCACCTCCTCCCTTACCTGCCAGCTGGCTTTGCCCAGGATGCAGACAGTGAACAGGGTGAAAATGAAGAGACACTTTCACAATCATCGGTCTGGATTGGGATCCAGAACTCATCCCTGGGGGTCCCAGAAAACCTGAGACCAGCACTGCTGTGGAGTCCCAACAGACCACCTGCCTCTAGGTCCAGACCTTGAGGAGCAGTGAGAGTTTCTGGTGGGATGGTCATGATGTAGAAGCTGCCATGTCAGCAAGGGAAGGAACCCCATCTGGGACCCCTACTTGTTGCAGCATCTGTTGAGGGGCTGGAAATATTTTCCCTGGGGTAACTGAAAGAACTTTACTTGCCTCTTTGGGATTGAAAAGCCCTAGAGTTGGGGAATCTTAATGGCCAACCCCAACAAATTTAGGGTCCTTTAAAGAGGGTCTTATCTTTTTTTTTTTTTTGCTTTTTTGGGTCACACCTGGCAATGCACAGGGGTTACTCCTGGCTCTGCAGTCAGGAATCAGCCCTGGCAGTGCTCAGGGGACCATATAGGATGTTGTGAATTGAACCCAGGTCAGCCAAGGCAAACGTTTGCAAGGCAAACGCCCTAAAAGAGGGTCTTATCTTGCCTGCATTCTTCCGCCACCCCCAGGAATATGGCAGATATGCAAACCCACTGCAAAGGGGAGTTTAACACTCAATCCCAATTCCAAGGAAGTGCTTCCAAGTCACTCAACAGACATTCACTGAGTGCCTCCTTAATACCAGGCACATTAATAATCCAGTCTCTACTCTTAAGCCGGACAGGAGAGAGAGAGAGAGAGAGAGAGAGAGAGAGAGAGAGAGAGAGAGAGAGAGAGAGAGAGAGAGAGAGAGAGCGAGAGAGCTGTGTATCATTTCTGAAAAGTTAAAAAGCATGAGTCTTATACAGATGCAGAGAGAACATATGTCAAGGACTTCACTGAACTCATTCATTAACGAGGCAATCAGACCTGGCCAAGGAGCATTTTAAGAAGCAGGGGTTTCAAGGGAAGGCATCCAGAAATAAGTTTTGTCTCAATTGCCAGACAGGTCTATAAAAGTGCTCCAAGGCAGCTAAACTGGGATCCTCACTGCTACTGGACAGAAATCATTTGAATCTCTCTCTGACAAGAGTCAACACATGCACAAGTAATCTCAGTCAGAGCCCTTCGTGCCTAACCACAAGGGACAAAGTCAAACTATAAAACTAAGTTAGAGCGGTTCATTCTAAACGTTCATAGGAGGAGCCAGGTGAGGAATTGAAATGTCCTACGGTCACCGAGAAAGACAAAATCAAACAAGTGAAATCAACTTTAATAACATATTGTATTTACCCAACATGTTCAAAATATTGTCATTTTGGCATGTGGCTTTAGCCACATTTCAAGTCCTCACTAACCAGATGTTGGTCCCTCAGTTCTAGAGCATTAAATCGTCTTTATGTAGGTCTGTTCCACAACGCTAGAAGGAAAAATTAGAGCGTCTTCTTGGTCTTTTCTAGATTTCTGATCCCTTTCCCAGCTGTATCTGTATAGGTCCTTGCGTACCAGTTGGCAGGGTACAGGGAAGCTGAGTCCCAGCCACAGTCCAGAGAGGAGTGCATGGAGGACTGTCAGGTACATGTCAGAGTCAGTGAAGGCTCGAGTCAAAGGTGAACCAAAGACTCCTGGAATGGCACAGCATTCCCCTGGTGACATGAAATGGAGCAGAAAAACTTCACCGGGGCCAGAGAGATAATAGCACTGTAGCACTGTCATCCTGTTGCTCATCAATTTGCTCAAGCGGACAGCAGTAATGTCTCCATTGTGAGACTTGTTACTGTTTTTGGCATATCAAATATGCCACAGTTAGCTTGCCAGGCTCTGCCGTGCGGGCGAGATACTCTTGGTAGCTTGCTGAGCTCTCCGAGAGGGGCGGAGGTATCGAACCCAGGTCAGCCGTGTGCAAGGCAAATACCCTACCGCTGTGCTCTCGCTCCAGCCTCAGAGAGATAATAGAGAAGGCAATTCAGAGAGATAATAGAGCAACTTTGTCTTGCACATGGCCAACCCAGGTTCAATCCCTAACACCCCGTATGGTCCCCTGAGCCTCCCAGCAGTAGTCCCTGAGCACAGAACCAGGAGTGAGCCCTGAGCATCGCTGGATGTGTCCCCCTAATGAAAAAAAAAAAAAACAGAAAAAACTTCACCAATGATGAGTAGTTTTCCTGAGGTGAAGAAAGTGGGAGACACTCAAAACAAAAGGAAGATTGTGACCCCAAACAGGACAGTGCCAAAGCTCAAAGAACACCCTGACATGGTATGTGGGGAGGAGGGATGGAGACCTGAAAATTGGGCCAGTCAGCCCAAGGTCTCGGGGAAACTGCCTGGAGAGCCTCCCCTTTACCCAGAGGGAGCTTGAGGTTCCCACTCAAGACTTACCATCTGGGGTGATGCCTCAGGGCACTGCTAGCCCTGTGGCCCTGGAAATGGCCTCCAAGTCCTTACCCTCCCACCACCCCCACTGCAAATGGGGCTGAAGTCTGCGTCATGGTTCTCAGCTAAAAATACTTCCGGGGCATCATGTTACAGATGTGACAGTCAAGTCCAGAGTGAAAAACATATTAGTAACGAGGGACCAGGTGGCTTGTGAGGTCAGGACAGGGTAAAGACCCCTTCTGGGTGCAAGGTGACTCTTACCCATTGGAGGCTTAGTAGCTGACGTCTGTCAGCTTTGTGGTCCCTTGAGTACAAAGGAAGAGAAACTTCTGCCTGCCATTAACTCAGTCACTGGCCAAGTGAGGGGAAAAAGGGCGCGAGAATGGATGATTATCCCCATCATCTGGGTGGAGAGGAGAGCTCATTCGTCTTCTCCTGCTCTTTAGATCTGAGAAGCTGAGTGCTTCAGGGGCATTCCCTAAGAGGCCTCCCGCAAGATGCAGGCAAAAACAGGGCAGGGCAAGCAGGGCCAGCACAGGCCAAAAGGAGAACCAGAGGCCGCCTGCACTGCCTGAAATTCCACCTAAGTCATTTCCACCCCAGATCCCCCATGTCAGTTTCTTTACTTGCTTCTAGTTTCATTGTTGTGGTTTGACTGGGGGGTGGAACTCAGGGATGGGTTAGGGTCCCACCCAGAAGTGATCAGGGCTAACTTCTGGTTCTGTGCTCTGGGATCACTCTTGGCAGGGCTCTAAGGACGACATGCAGTGCTGGGGACCAAACGTAAGTCAGCTATGAGTAAGACAAGTGCACTAACCCCTGTATTGGCTTTCTAACCCTTCACTTCTGGTTTTACTGGAAGGCCAGAGTAAGTACTTTAGGCCAAACCCTGTGGTTCTCGGGAAAGCTGGCGGAGTGTGGGAAGGAGAGATAGCAGGCTCTGTAATCAAGCATCTGTTGATGGTGTGTGCATGCATCCAGGGGGGCAGGCCTGAGGGGGTCCTGCATCAGCTTTCTTCTGATGATTCCTAAGAGGCTGTCTGGGGAAGGCAGCCCACTTTGGGGTTACATAATCACATGGGTAGGCTTAACCACCCAGCTGAAACAGAACTCTGTCTAATCTCCTTGGAGATAAGACTTCCCCATGCTCTTTGGCCAAGAACTGATCACAGCTGGGTTTCATGTAAATGTCTTCTGATGAAACCTACAGCCCAGAGCAGCAGAGGGAACTAAGGTGGAACTCAGGAAACGACCAGTTCTGCCATCCTCCAGTCTCATGGTTAGAAATGAGCTCAGTGACATGTCATATTTGGGAAGAGACAAAACCCAGTGTGATGGCAAGTTGTGCCCAAATCCTTGGCACAGGCTGGGCTGCTTCTCTGCTGTGGTGAGACTGCTTGGTTAGAGGTCCCTGCTTCCTCCCCGCCCAGGATTTGCTCCCATGCAGAGATTGTGGAAGGACCCATACTCTTCCCACCTCTATGTTTTCAGGGATTTCTGCAAAGTCCTTCAGGGAAGTCTACCAACTCGACTCAGGAAGGGCCTTATTGCAAGGAACAGAGGAAATGAAGCTCTATGAAGTGTCAGTAATCCAGCCTAGCAGAATGGCCAGGATCAAATTGGAACCTTGTTAGAACCTGCTAAGGCAGTGGTTTGGAGAGGTGGGGGACTGCCCCCATCTTACAGTCAGGGAACTGTGGATTGGTGAGTTAATCAAATAAGTTGCCGAAGATTGCATGGCCAGTGGTAGATGTGGAGCTAGAGCTCCAGCCCTCTAATTCCTGTCCACTTCAATCCCAAGCAGTGCTGATCTGAACTGAGAAATCCATGATGGAGTGAAAGCCCCAAGCTGTCCTTGGCCCAAGTGAAAACTCAGCTGTCAGGGACCACCTGGTGTCAGTTGCTTCCCCACCTACAGTGGTCCAACCTCCAGCTTCTAGAACAATTATTTTTCATTTGTACACAGGTGATAGCACAGCGGGTAGGGCATTTGCCTTGCATGCAGCTGACCCGGGTTCAATTCCTCTGTCCCCCTCAGAGAGTCCGGCAAGCTACCGAGAGTATCCCGCCTGCATGGCAGAGCCTGGCAAGCTCCCCATGGCGTATTCGATATGCCAAAAACAGTAACAAGTCTCACAATGGAGACTGGTGCCTGCTTGAGAGCAAATCGATAAACAACGGGACTACAGTGCAGGGGTGGGAACAACCCCTTGGCCCCCCCAACTCCCACCCCAGAGAATCTGACGAAAGTTTGGATTCCCCCAAATAGACATTTATCTATGTAGATACTTTTGGGTGTAATTTTATGCAGGCTTTGGGCTCCAAGAGTCCAGCAAATTCTCTGCAACCCAGGAGTGATCATGGGAGGTGAATGGGCTTGCAATAGGGGAGGTTATAAACTTTTCTTGGCAGGGACAAGGGGGGAAAATGAGGGGTCCCACTGCGGGGTATGGAAGGAACCAGGTATGACAGCCTCAGATGACCTGGGTACCTCCCAGGCTGAGGTTTGCTGGCATCCAGGGAGCACTAGTGGGTGCTGAGAGACACACTGCACAACCCCTCCCCCTCCCATGCCCCCGGGCCAGTCCAGACCCATCCTAGAATCCGGTTTGGTTCTACTGAAGGAGAGGTATCCCATTACACAGCACAGATTCCTAAGTCTCGATTTGGAAAGTAGACTAAGATCCTTTCCCCTGAGGTCAGTGGCGTCTGCAGTTAGAACAAAACCCCAGAGTGGTCCTGGTCTTGGGTAAAGCCGACCCTTCCACCTGTCAAGGTCGTGGTGGCGTCAGGCAGAGGCGGCCTCCCCACCATCCTGTTAAAAATACTGGTTACGTCAAGAAAACATCCTCAGAAAAAAAGAACTCTGACGAATCTGCACTGGGTTAGAATCAACGCCCCCTGTTCTGACCTCCCCTGAGGTGAAAGGATCTATTTCTTCCTTGAATGGCTCCCCCAGTGCAGCATCACGTGCTTGCTCAGCAGACACCCAAATAGAGCGTTTGGGTTTGCCCAGCTGTTCTATTTCCAGCCTGGTCAGTTCATGTTAGGGCCTGGGCAGGCTCTGTCTGCAGAATGGCCTCCTCCTTCCCCTCCTGCTGCTTTCCTCCCATTCTTCCTGTCACTGACCCCATCTTCCACTGTACCCCACCCTTCCTGCCCTCTGAGGAGCTGTCTATCCCTGTGGCCTCCTTTTCCCTCGCTGCCCCCTTGGTTCCTACCCTCAGAGGCCCCCAGGTGTGTGTGGAGATACAAGAGGCAACTTCTCAATCCCCGCCCTCAGAAAAAGAGGAGGAACAGGAGGAGGGGGTGCCCCCAAGCACATCTGGTCGCCTTTGCAGCTTGGGTTCTCTCGGTAGGGAAGCAAGCACACAGGTTCACTGCTTCCAGGTCACTGGGGGAATGGCTATGCCAGCGGGTCATCTTCTGAGCATTCATATCTCAAGACCCAGGGTCAAGCGAGACGTTAGCTCCATACAGGCACTGAGCAGCAAGAGAAACCTAGCAAGGAGCTTCTGGGGCCTCCTGTCTTCAGGTTCACAGATGCCCACTCCCCCGACTCTTTCTCGAAATGCCAGCAAGAAGCACTGCACTGAGTGTCATTTGCCAAAATCTAGCTGGCGTGTGAGAGTATTCCACCTCCATTTACTCCATTTACAAGCTGCACAGCATGTATGATTCTCCCCATTTCTCTGGTGAAGACTGTGCTCAAAGAGGCTGAGTCACTCGCCCAAGAGTTCACAGCTCATAAATGGCAAAGCCATGACTGCCAGACTGAACATTCTGAGTGGGGCAGTGGATGAGAGCGAAGGTGGTGCTGGTGTGTCGGGGGCTGGGGGCTGGGTGATGGTTAAACTCCTCTCCCTGAGTGCCAGGAACACAGGGACCAGAGCCAGGCTGATTGGGGTGGGGTCAGACTCAGGCAGTGAAATCTACCATCCATGAGATTTCTGTGAGATTTCTGTCAAGTTCATCTCTGCCTTGGTTTCTTCTATAAAATGAGAGTTATTCGGTGGGGGGTGGGGGGGAGAACGGGGAGAGAGAGAGAGAGAGAGAGAGAGAGAGAGAGAGAGAGAGAGAGAGAGAGAGAGAGAGAGAGAGAGAGAGAGAGAGAGAGAGAGTGAGAGTACAGCAGGCAAGGCGTTTGCATTACAAACCATTCCCATCTCACAGTCTTGGTCCCTGAGTGCCGAGCTGTCCAGGGGTCCCAGTACTCATGAAGCGACCCTCTCCCGACTCCCTTTTCTGGCTCATTCATGTAGGGCAACCAAGAGCACAGGTTTAAAGTTCACTTTGGAACTTGGGGTTTGGCAAGATGATGAGGCTCATCAAAGAGAGCTGAGAAAGATGGAGAAGGAGCATGAGCCCGTCTGGGACGTGGGCCCCTGGCTGTTCTGGGCGGGGTTCAGTGCCAGTCAGACACATTTGCTCCTGGCGGGCTGGCACCTGGCGAGTGCAGGACCATGGGTAGGGATGGCTGTGGACAGGGCAATGGTGGCAGGTGTGTGCATCTTGCAGGGAGACGGGTGACTCACGGTGGCGGGGAGAGGGAGAGGCCCAGCATGGTGGAGAATTGTTCTGAACTGATTTTTTTTTTTGGGTCACACCTGGCATTGCTCAGGACTTACTCCTGGCTCTACACTCAGGAATTATTCCTGGCAGTGTTCAGGGGACCATATGGGATATTGAGGATCAAACCCGGGTCAGCTGTGTGCAAGCAAACACCCTACCCACTGTACTATTGCTACAGCCCCTGTTCTGGACAGATTCTGAGACCCAAAGTTGGCCTCAATGACAAAGGGAACAACAGAAGTGAGCAGGGATCAGTTGTTCCATTCACTGTGTGCTCACGCATTCCTTCCTTCATCCCACTGAAAGGTTTCTCAGAGGAGACCATTTCCCAGGTCTTGAGGAATGAGGGAGAGTTGGCAGGCAGAAGATTCCACACTACAGAAGGGGGAGAGTCTCCTATGACAGAGGTAGGTCATACTGCCCATCTCACATAATCGCCCTTTTGTGCTCAATTTTCTGTTAACCAGAGTCACGCCCAGTGGAACCCTGCAGCACCCTGGCCTCTGATTTGACACACAGGATGTCCTGGGAGAGATTCAGGAGTCCAACGCCCTGGTAAAAATATTAGTCATGGTACTGACACTAGATCGTGCATGGCTGATACAAGATGCTCTGCAGGGGACAGAACATGAAAGGGGGGAGAGGGCTGGAGGAGATGTGTGTAAGTGTGAGTGCTGTGTGAGTGCATATGAGTGCATGTGCCAGTGAGTGGAGTGTGTTAGTGTGTGTGTGTGTGGGCATATGAGTGCATGTGCCAGTGAGTGGAGTGTGTTAGTGTGTGTGTGTGTGTGTGCATATGAGTGCATGTGCCAGTGAGTGGAGTGTGTTAGTGCGTGTGTGTGCATATGAGTGCATGTTTCAGTGAGTGGAGTGTGTTAGTGTGTGTGTGTGCATATGAGTGCATGTGTCAGTGAGTGGAGTGTTACTGCATGTGTGTGCATATGTGTGCGTGTGCCAGATAGTGGATTGTGACTGCTGTGTGTGTATGCAAATAAGCATGTGTGTCAGTGAGTGGGGTGTGTGAATGCACTCACACTATACTCATACGAGCATGTGTGTGAGTATAGTGTTAGTGCGAGTGCTGGGTGAGTGTGCTTATGAGTGTGTGTGTCAGTGAGAGGAGTTTGAGTGAGTGCCATAAGGAAATAGTGCGGGGTATGCCTTGGATGCCCTTCCTTCATTCCACTGCTGCTGAGCCCCTGAGCACTGTGCAGGGGCTAGAAATAAAGGCATTAATAAATGACACCTCCATCTATGAGCATCAGTGCTAGGGACTCTAATGAAGGGATTCTTAGGTGCCGTGAGGGCAGAGGAAAGCTCCAGAAAGCTCCTGGAAAGAGCAATCCCAGCAAGAGCGATGGAACCTCTTGCCTGTCCTTCCTGGGGAACCCGGCTGTCACAGCCAGCACTGAGACCCAGGGGCACGGCGGTGACGCTGGCATCTTCTTAGTCCCAACCTTCACCCCTTCGAAGCGGGCTCCTGCCTCTGGCTGGGGTCCTGAGAGAGATGGGGTCCCTGTTCTACTTGCCAGGAGAACAACAGACGTGTCCCCTGAGGGAAGAGGCTGGTTCTGCTGCTCCTGGTGCTGGGCTGCAGAGCACAGACAGGCGGGCCGGGTGGCTGTGTAGACAAGTCCCAGTGGTCACGGGAGGGGTGTGACTCCTGCTGCCACCCGGCGTGGTGACGGCTCATGGCAGCGCAGCTCCCCGTGGCAACCCAAGAGCCGCCACCCTGGGGAGGGCCGCCATAGCAACTGCGAGTCTGGGAGCAACTCTTTTGGGGCCCTGGGCTGGTCCCAGTCGTCCCGCGGGGGCCGGGCTTGGGCCATGGGGTGGGGGCAGACTCCATCTCACTGAACCCCTGGGGCCCAGGGCTAAGGGTGTGCAGGAACATCTGTTTACGCTGGCTTGTGTGGGACCTTCGATCACTGACACTGAAGTTGAGGGACAATTCTTGGGCAAGGGGCTGGAGTGTGAAGGAGGGGGTCAGGGACAAGGGACAGTTTCTAAGGGACTCAGGGAGGGACTTGTGCTTTGGAATCCGGGGCTCAGTCCCTGCAGAGGGCCCCCCAAGGGTAGGCAGGCCTCAGTGGCTGGGCTGGGGGCTGGGGGCACAGGAGGCCTCCTGAGGATTCCACTGTCCCACCTGAGGCCTGAGCAGGACCAGGAGACATCAGGGTTCAGGGTCTGAAGGTCAGGGGGTGGGGGGTGGCAAGCAGGGGGAGGTGCCCCCAGGGCTAGGCAACTCCTGGATTAGGTTTGCCTTCTCTCTTTCCACACCCCAACTTGCCTGACCTCTCTTCTTCTCTTTCATCTCTTCATCCCCTCTTCATCCCTCTCCCTTATTTTTTCTTCACTCAGCCTCTTCCTGACTTTCTTTATCCATAAGCACTTCCCTGAGCACCCAGTATGGGGCCGGACTCTGAGTACCCACCTGGTTCTCCAACGGGACAGAGAGGGCTCTGACAGGGTTCTGAAGCCCTTGGTGGGGAGGGGGAGTGCCACCAAGAAGAGGAAGGAAGCATGTCTAGCCCTCTGCCTTCCCTGCTCTGCCCGCCTCACTGTCCTGACAGTTTCTAGGCGAGGATGCAGAACGCCGAAGAGCAGCGCTCTCACCTCCTTCTGCATGGGCTCCCGGGAGTGGCTGAGAGTGAGGTGCCAAAAGGCAGCCGGGACGGGGATGGAGCTCGGGAAGGAGCTGAGAGGAAGCCTCTCACTCCACCTGGGAGGGGGGGGGGGGTGTGGAGCAACAGCCTCGTAAGCCTGGGACATGTGGTTACAATTAATCATGGTCCGTCAATTAAAATTTTTGATTGAAAGGGGGGGGAAGCATGAATTTCGGCAGGTCCTGAGTCAGGGCCATCTCTGCCCACTCATTCATAAAATCTCGATAGAGGCCTGGGTGCTATGCTAGGTCTCTCACAGGGAGATAGTTATGAGGAGAGAAAAGAACCAGGAGGAAAACAAACCGGCTGCAGTGATAGATAACAACACAGAGATGGAGCTCACAGAGGAAGTGGCATTCAAGGCCAGGCTCCAGGTCTGGTGAGCATGATATGGCGCTCAGACTGCCTGGCCTGGGTTTGAGCCTCAGCACCACACAGCCTCCAGAGCATTGCTAGATGGAGCCCTGGAAGCCCTGAGGATAGCCAGGGGTGGCCCTGGAGCCTTTCCCAGGATGCCCTGAGTAAGCCCTGGCACTGCAGAGCCTGAGCATCAAACTGCCAGACTGTTTCAGTCAAGTATGCCTGGGAGGGTCCCTGGATGCCCTCAGCAACGCTTTCTTGGGAAGCCCTCCCTCCTCCCCCAACAAATAAATAAGTCAGTAAATAAAGTCAGACCCAAGAGATGAGGACTCACCCATTAAGGACTCAGGGCACTGTGGCCCCGGGAGGGAACAGAGGGTGTAAAGACACTAAAGACAGGAGGGACAAGCATATGGAAGATCCCTGGGGTTCTCCTTGGCACCTCCTCCTGAGTCCTCTGACTCGGCCCAATGGCCCAGGACCAAGTCAGTCTCCATGATGACATCTTCAGTCAATGAACATTTGACTGAAGGAAGGGGAGACACCAAAGGGGAGCGAGGCGTGCCTGAAAGTCAGAACTCATCAGCAGAGGGCTTCATGGCAAGGCCTGGTTTCCTGGCTAAGAAGCTCTTTAGCTGCTGGAGGGAGACTGCGGGAGGGACCCAGGGGGCCAGGGCAGAGATGGTGAAGTCCAGCTGTAAGGCTGAGGTCAAGAAGAGCAGGGGATGGAGAAGATGGGGTCCAGCTTTCAGAGCAAGGGGTGAGGGAACTGGTCGGTAGGTTGCAATGTGCCTGCTGCAGAAAGATTTGAATCCACAGGCCTCTCAGCCTGTGTTCCCCACTGGAATGTAAAGGCAGGGGTCCTAGACGATTTGTTCACTATTGGTTCCCTAGAACTCAGTAAAGATATAACGCACAAGGATTGAACTAAGGAGAAATTGATGATGCCGCAGTTTCTCATTCAGTCCTGGGAGAATGATGGTAGCAGAGGGAGGGAGCAAAACTAGGAGGGAGGCCGTCCTAATTTTGGAGGTAGATGTACCCCCAAAGGGGTTAGGCAGTGTCTGGGTCACTGCCCTACACCCCACAGGCTAGGCAGAGCCAGGAAGAGAGAAGGGCTGTCTGTGCACAGGGAGGGATGGAGGTGGATGGATGGATAGAATTAAGGGGGTTCTGGGCTGCCCCCATAATGTGGCTGTCTCCAGCACCAGGAACGGCGGGAGGCTGTGAAGGTGTGTGGGGTCCCTAAGGGAGTAGTGCTTGGAAAGACAAAGTGACTCCCCAAACCCCACCTGGTCTCGGAAGCCCGGGTCCCCGCTCAGCTAAAAGGCTGAGCCCTGCAATTCCCGGAGGCCCTTGTGGAGGAGCCTGAGAAGCAGAGGGTAAGCAGGGCGGCTGGCTGTGCGGGAGGAGTGGTTGCCAGCATCACGGCCAGGCTTGGCCCTGAGGCCAGAGCCCCAGGCCACCTCCTGGCTTCCTCTCCTCAAGTGGAACAGCTGCAACCAGGCCCTGGAGAGAGCAGGTCCAGTGTCCCTACCAGGACTTGAAAACTGGGCAGTCAGACCAGTGGCATGGGCGCCACAGCCTCAGATGCCATCTGCAGGGGGCCCTGGAGCGGGCAATGAGGGCAGGTGCTCACTGTGGGGAGGCTTCCAGCCCCAGCCAGCGCCCTCTGAAGCCCACCCCCACACCTCCAGCCTGGCTTCTAACCCCTGGCGGGTGTGAGGGAAGGTGCCGGGAAGCCCAGGCCAGAGGAAGGCCAGGAGATCAGGATGGGAAAGGGGCTGAGGGACCTGAGTTCCATTCCAGGAATCAGGGGTCAGGACCTGTCTTCCCCTGGCTTGGGGTGCCTCCGGAGTCAGAACTTCTTCATTGGAAGTTGTCTTCAAATCCAAGCATGGGACCCCAAGTCTGCGGCCCCCAAGGCACCATCGTCTCCAGTCCGAGGAGCTGTCTTCTGCGGTCTGGAAGTGTACTGAGGAAGTTCTAGAGGCCTCAGCTCCAGCTGCTCATGGTGCTACCTGGGCTAGGGTGGAGGAGGAGGGCGGGCACTGAGGGGGCGATGAGGTTGCCCTCTTGATTGGGGCCGGGGGCTTTCAGGATCAAGTCCAGGAGAAGTCACAGGCGAGGGTCTTTATTGGAACCTGCTCAGCCTCCCGGATGCCTCCTGCTTCCAGGAGGAGAGAAGAGTTTAAACCCACTTCCTCTCTGATGCTCTTTGTCACCTGAAAGTAGGGGGTCGTTTGCATTTCTTCTTCAAGCTAAGGGGCACTTTACGTGATTCAGTTTCCAGGTCAGACCCTCTCCTAGCCACCTGCTTCTGATGTCAGAAAATAGAACCCCAGGGGCTAGAGAGATAGTAGAGGATAGGGTGCTTGCCCTGCATGCAGTAGACTCAGGTTCGATTCCAGGTACCCACATAGCCCCCTGAGCCCCACGAGAAGTAATTCCTGAACGCAGAGCCTGCAGTAACCCTTGTGATTCAGTGGGTGTGACCCAGAACCACCCCCACCAAAAGAAAATAAGAGCCCAGTGAGTTGCACATGGAAGACCCCAATCCCTCCTTGAGGTGGGCATCAGCTCCTGATAATTAAGTATTGGGGCTTAAGGATTCCTAAGGAGGAAGAGGAGGTGGTGGGGGAAGGAGGGGAGAGAGAAGGATGGGAGGAGTGGGCTGGGCAGAATCACTCACTTCTGCAAACCTTGCTTTGCTTATACTGAAGTTCCCAAAACCAAAACAACACACACACACACACACACACACACACACACACACACACACCCCAAACCAAAAAAACACCTTTGCTGTGTGAATGAGCTGAGGAGGAAATGGAATCATTGAAATTATGATTAAAATCACAAAGCCCATGTATAGGTTAAAGTGCTTGCTTTGCATGGTCCTGGTGCAACTTCACAGAGCCAGGAGTAATGCCCCCGGCAGCATCCAGTGTGGAGTGCCCTCAACCCCAACCCCAGATCACATAGCCCTGGTCCAAAGACTAGACCTGATGCCTGTTTCCTTTAGGTATCAGCAAAGCACTGGCCTCGCGCATCTGGGAGCTGCTAGGGTTCCAGTCTCAGCTATGCCACTTACTGTCTCTGTGACCTTAGAGAAATGAGCTGACATTGCTGTGCTTTCTCCAGAAGATGGAGAAACATCCACAAAGGATGTGTTTGCAGAAGTGCTGCATGCACTGCTAAGCACTGACTCATTCCTGACAGTTTGGAATCCCCCCACCACACACACACACACACACACACACACACACACACACACACACACACATATACACACATGCTCACCCCTTCCCAAGAGATGCAGCTAATCATAGCACCTGTTGGAAAGGAGTGGCCATCCAACTAAATGGTTGTCACTGGGCTGATTCTTTCCACGACGCTCCTCTGCAGTATCGCCCTGCTTGTCACAAGGACCATGTGCTAAGTGCCGAGGGCAGGTCTGTAGCAGCCTCACTGACTTCTCCTCTTCCTCTTCTATTCCAGTGGAGCAAACTCTCCCAGGCTCTAAACATCCGTAGAGACAGCACGCAAACGTGCGTGTCTCCCAACATCAGCTTTTTGTTTGTTTTGAAGCCATACCTGATGGTGCTCAGGGTTTACTTTTGCCTCTGGCTTCGTTCAGGTGATGCTCCTCCTGGTGATGCTCAGGGAACCATATTTGACGTCAGGGATCAAACCTGGGCAGCTGCACGCAAGGCAAATGCCCTAATCCCTGTGTCATCTCTCTGTCCACCAGTGTCAGTTTTGATCTGCATGGCTTCCCATTCTTGTAGTTGATTTTGGATTTCATTGGATGGTGCTCAGGGGTTACTCCTGCCTCAGTGCTCAGTGGCTGCTTCTGGTGGTGCTCAGGGGACCATGTGGGACTCCTGTGCCCCTGCCCACTGAGCCATCTTCTCCGGCTCCCATGTCCTCTCCTTCTAAACGGATCCTCACTGGGGATCAACTCTAGCAGGGGCCCACAGGAAGCCAGAGCCCGTCTTCCTGGAGCCTGCAGTTTGGGGGTGTAGGGAGTCTGGGCCTTCCTCTCTGAACTGCAGCCTCCTGCACACCACCCCTCTCCCCTCGGGGGTCTCAAGATGTCCCAGTGAGCCAGGGCCGCATCTTGGTCCCCACAAGAAGTCCCCCAACACATCCCAGCATCTGGTTCTGTTGGGCTCAGGCTTCTTAGTTCCTGATCAGAAAATGGCTCCACATCCATCTATAAACAACAATAAACCCACCCTGGCATCGGTCGCTCTGGATGCGGCCCTGGTGTGTAATATCATTACGGAGCCAGCAGCACATCCCATTATCTCTCGGCGAGCTTCTCCCAGGCCGGCCTGGCTGCAAATGGCTCTTCTTGGGGGGAGTGTGTTCAGGCCGCTCCCGCCCTCAGTGCGGGAGATTTTATCCTTAATTGACAACTGGCTGCCTGCCACACCTTGCCTCCCCTCCCTTTCCCTCCCCTCCAGCGAGCAGGCTGCCAGTCCGGATTCTCAGATGCTTTGCCTCTCCCCTCTCCGGGGTCCTACCATCTCACCCCAGCATCCCTGGGTGCCCCTCTTTCCACTGTGTGACTCAACATAGACAGCTCAGAAGCCCATGGGGACAACGGGACGGCGGGCAACAGTTCCTGGGGTGGGGGGGTCACTCCCGTGTGTGCACAAGATGCGGGGTGGGTCTTTCTAGTCCTTGTCTCTGAAGCAGGGATGCAGTCATCCACGTTCCTGACAGAGAATGTGGGTGGGGGGGCCTGACTCCAGGCCCCTCTAAAGTTTAGAGCTGAGAGGAAAGGGAGTAGGGGCAAAACCACACCCAGCCCAGCGTGGGGGTGGGGGGAGCGGGCCAGATGGGGAGGGGTCAGGGCTTCTTCAGTGACAACTGAGCACTCAGCCAAGGGTAGAGACCCTTCTGAGCACCCCAGAGACCCTCCAACCAACTCATGTATTGTAAGCAGTGACAGGAAGGGCCAGGACTAACCCACACACACCCGTCTGCACCCAGGAGACCCTCTGTCCGCACCCTGCAGTGGTCCTCAGGGGTTACCCTTCTCAGGCCATGGGCTGGTCACACAGCCTTGACATGCCCGGGTGGATCTGAAAGGAGGGGAGGGCGTGCAGCCAAGCTCCTCCGCAGAGTGCTCAGAGCACTGCTGGGATTTGGGGTTGCGGGAGGTCCCCTGAGCAGGCCCCAGGGCCTGAGTCGAGAGGGGAAATGGAGGCAGGCAACACACAGCGGTGAGGCTCCGGATGTCTTTATTGGGCTTGAGCAAGAGCGTGGCGGTCGAAGGCATGCGGACAGGGCGGCAGGGCCCGGCCAGGCGTGCCTCATACACACAGGGGATGGCATCAGACTAGGGGAGCTAGGCGGGCAGAGGCCACGGCTGAAGGGGCGGCCGGGCCTCTGCTATTGCACGTATCCTCTGGCCAGCGGCCAGGGTGTACAGTATTGCAGCTGGCCTCCCCGAAGCGCCCCTGCTCAGACCCCCGGGCCAGGAGGGCAGACAGACCCCTTCCCTGCCTGTCGGCCCAGCAGCATTGAGAACAAACAGACGAAGGAGACATAAATAACAAAATGAAAAAAAAATGAAAAAGAACAAGATCCCCCCTCAGTCCAGGCCCCAGGGCAGGTAGAGGAGCGGGCGGGGGGTGGGGGTAGGAGTGGGTTGGCTGCAGAGGAGCCCCTCGAAGTTCCCCCTTAACTGGGGCATGGGGTGGGAGGTAGAACCCCAGTCTGGGGTGGGGTGGGGCTGGTAGGCCAGTAAGCCAGTATATGTGAGTCCACCTGGACCTCCCACCCCCACCCCAGAAGGACTGGCAATCCCCAGGTGCTCTTTCCTTGGGACATTCCACACACATGTTCACCAGAAAAAGAAAACCAAAAACCAAAAACCAAAACAGGGCAGAGGGAAGGAGAAGCGAAGGGGCAGCGGGGGTGGGGAGTGGGGCATGGGCTGGGGCGGGGGAGGCGTGGGGAGATGCAGCCTAACAAAGACGGACCACCAGGAGCAGAACACTACACACGAGAGTACAGTATGTATGAATATAGATACTATGTGCGCATACAGAGATCTCTGCAATGTACAACAGAACACAGCAGTCCCACCCCGGCCCTGCCCGCCCGAGGGGCACGCGGGAGCTCTTCCACCAGTCCTGTGCCAGCAAGGATATCTGAGTCCTTCCCGGGGCAGGTTCTTGCCTGGGTTCCAGAGTTCTCCCTAAGCCTCTGGCTCTGTCTGTCTGCCCGTCTCTCGCGCGCTGGTGCCGCTTTAAGAGAGGGTGAGGACTTCGGCTTGGGCATAGTTGGACGAGAGGGCGTCTTGGCAGGTCTCTGTTTAAAGAGCACAGGTGTGAGACACTGGGACGCACGCTTTCGGCTCAACCGTGCCTTCTGGGGGGAGTGCAGCAAGAGAGAGGGAGAGACAAAGAGTGAGAAGTTAGCGGGAAGCGGCAGCCAGCCCCCTGGGCTTCGGGCTGAGGCAGAGGCAGAGGTGCGGGGACCTGGGGGACCCAGCACAAAGATCTGGACAGCAGTGGCGGCCAGGAAGAGGCGGTAGCCCCTCTGGTGCTCCCCCGCCCCGCCCCGGCCCCTTAGCTCCGGCCCAAGGAGACTCAGTGGGGATGGCAGGGCTCCAGAGAGCACCAAAGCCACGAGGTCCAAGGCACTGAGGAGAGGGATCCCAGCTCTGCCATCGGGCACAGAGGGAGCAGGGAAGGTGACTGTCTGAGCCCCGTCCCCAGGGCCTCGTGCATGCCCTGGACCTGCCATAGTCCTGAGGAGCTGGTGAAGGCGCTGGTCCAGGCCGGCCAGCAGAGTGCCACCAGCTGAGGCAGCAGGTGCTGGTCTCAGAAGTGGGAGCCAGTGAGCCCTTGGAGGGTCTCCTCAGCTGGGACAGTAGTGCCCTTGGGGGGGACAGCAAATTCTCTCTCTGGTAAGGGCACAGGAATTCTTTCAAAGGTGCTCCCAGCCCTGGCTCCAGGCAGGTAAGGACAGTCCCCAACCCCAACCCGTGTGGCCCGGGCTGTCAGAATGACCAGCTACCGCCTGTCCTGCCCGCACTACCCTGGGTGCTGGGAAGGGGTCCTGGAGGGGAAGATGAACAGCTGCTGTCAGGGCAGCCCAGCCCTGTGGGGAAGCTTCTAGAAGTCAAGGGGGACCCAGGGTAAACTGAGGCTCAGGCAGACTCCTCCCCCCTTGCACATAGTGGGGCTCTCTGCGCTTCCAGGGGTGCTGGGCAAGTCGGAGGAAGGGTCAGAAAGGAAGTGGACCCACAGCCCCCACTTCAGGGGTCCCGATAAGGAGGCCCCAACTCTCCCTCACTGGAGCCTGGGTGCCCAGGGGCTGTGGGGAGCTGTCTCCCCAGCATCGGGGGCTCCAGCCTGGCTCTCCTGCCTCCTGTCGCTGGGACATCTGTGCCCAGCGGAGGGGTGCCGTGAGCAGGCCCGTCCCTGTGGGAGGAAGCGAAGGAAGGAGGCGGTGGGTGCCGTGGAAACTTGGGCTCTTGACAACTTGAGGGTTGCCACAGAAATAGCCGCCTCGGCTCCCTGCACCAGAAAGGCAAGGAAAAGGGGGCTCAGGCGCATGGTCCTGGTGCTGTCAGGGCCTGTCCTGGGCTGGCCTGCCCGTGAACAGGGAGGGGGAGAAGAGTCTGGCCTGTGTGCCTGCCCCAGTGCCTCAGAAGGAACTAAACTAGACACCCTGTGTCTCAATGCTCTGGGGGGTGGGGGACTTGGCTTTGAGGGCAAATGGGAGGCGGGCCCACAGACAAAACAGGTCTGGGGTGGTCCCAGAGACCCCTTGAGGAGATTCTGCAGGCCAGGGCACTCCCAAGTCTGGGCACAGAAGTGGGGGTGCTTCTGACATGGCCTTTCACCACCCCCACCCCAGTGACAAAATCTATCTCCCTGGTCACCTTTAGAGGTTGTCCCCATCCCCCAAGTCCCCAGCCTCCTGCTGAGTTCCCCGGGCTGTCAAGCCCTTTTTCTTCCCCAACCCTGGAAAGACCAGGGAGGCTGGAACCTTCCCGAGTCACTGGTGAGACCAAGTTGCATAACCTGACGCTCACACTGGCCTGGCCGCAGCTGGGCTCGCTGTCAGGTCTAATTCCCATCAGGTGAAACAGGAAGTGTCTTGTCTAAGGTGTTCCCGGGTTGGGGGGGCAGGGGGACAGAAGCCTCACTCCAGCACTGCCTGCAGCTCGGCACTCCCCAGGTGGGGCAGGGCACCTGCAAGGGAGCAGGTGGGGTGGGGGGCAGGACGGTTGTGTCCCCACTTCCCCTGCTCGGCCCCTGCTTGGGGTGTACCCCGGCTGGCGGGCTCGTTAGGTAAATGAATACACTTAATTATAGAAATGAGCCGAGTCTCCGGTTCTGGCAGGAAGACAGAGTGCGGGGCTGGCAGGGAGTGGCAGGTGACTCAGAACGCAGGGCTGCGGGGCGGAGGCAGAGGGAGAACGCAGCAGCCAACGGTCCAGGGAAGCCAAGGAAGCAGAGATGCCATGGCTCGGGGTGCAGCTGGGAGGCAGGGCACCACCTGGGGTGTCACCCCAGAACCTGGGCCCAAGCTCCCCAGAGAGAAGGGGTCCCTGAGCCAGGCAGCCAGTCCGGGAGCTGACTCCAGACCCCCTACCGGAGCTGGGGACCAGCAGGTCTCGTCCCCCCAGAAGCCCAGAAGCGGCCCTAATGCCCTAGACAGTAGCAGGAAGACCCCACAGGGCAACCTGACTCTCGCTGGTGTGGGTGAGGGATGGACAGACAGACAGACATAATCAATGATTGTGAGTGGGAGGCCACGTGGGAAGTGCAAAGTGTATCTGCCCTGATTAAGATGTGGCCCCGAGAGGGGCAGCTCTGCCCTCTTTGCTCAGGCTGGAGGTGGTGGGGGTCACCCTGATCATCCTAGTTGCCCCAGATCCCAGATTCTGGAGTCCAGCATCTTGGGGGCCTGAATCCCCAGCCTCCTGCCCAGCGCCCCAGAACACAGCAGGAGGAAGCAGGCTGGACTCGGGCTATGTCCCCAGTGCAGCTAAGGGGCCGAGTGTCTGGGTGGGGGGCTGGCGGGGCGGTGCAGGGTGGGGGGAAGCAGGAGTTTCCTTGCAGGGTGGGGCGAGCTGAACCGTGATGCCAGTGGAGACAGCCCCAGACTGCTTCCTGCGGCTCCCGTTATGTTGGTTAGACTCCAGGACTTTTCACGGCCTTGGTGAAGAAAAGGCACAGGGGTCAGAGGGCACGGCAGTCAGGGCAGCCTCGGGAAAGGTGCCTGGCATGCAGGGCTGCGGTGGGTGGCATGGATGCCACACCTGCTCGCCAGGCCTGTTTCCCGGCAACCCACCTGTTCCCTCTGGAAGGTCACTCTAATTGGCTGAGCTGAGCGCTGGTTGCCAAGAAGCAGTGTGGAGGCATCTTGGAAAGCGAGCAGCCGGGTCCCACGAGACACAGCTACGGGGCACAGGCACCCCGCCATCTGCCCCCTGCCCCCCCAGTTCCCACGTGCTGCCCCTTCCCAGGTGAGACCCAATCTCCGCTCCTCCAGATCCCTCAGGCCTGCTCCCTCATGGCCTCTCGCCCAAACTGCTGAGGTCTCAGCATGCCTGCTGGCTCAGGGGTACTCAGCACTCCACCCAGAGGCTGGGGACCCCCTGGCATGGCTCTGAAGAGGCCAGGCTCTGGGTCTGAAGGAGGACAGTGTGAAACCCCTTCAGTGAGAAACTGAAGAAACAAGCTCATCTCAATTCTGATGACTGTGGGCAAGGGGGTAGAGGGTTCCAGGAGAGACCCCACCTGCTGCCCTTGAGCTGGGCCTCAGGCTCGTTCTGGCTGGTGCTGGACTGCTACAGACTCTGTGCCCAACAAGGCAAACACCCCCTGTGCTGCCAAGGTCTCACAGTACCCAGGAGCCCCGTGGGTCAGAGCTGAGCGGGCCAGGGAAGGGGCCCCAGGCGGGGCACGGGCTGGGTAGGCCAGACCAGGCCACATCCTCAGGGGCTAAGCGAGGAGACAGCTTCACGGTCACCCCCGCAGCAGCCTCTGTCCCTGACTTCCTCAACCCTGCCTGGGTCTGGGGGACAATGGGGAGGGTGGGGGTGGGGGCTCAGGGTACAGAGGGCTGGTGAGATGGTACCAAACCCATGGAAAAGCTTTGTCCCAGGTGAATTGAGGCTGGTACCTCGGGAGCTCAGGTGGGGACCCCATCGAGAAGGAACCAGGTGGTCGAGTGAGTCCTGCCTCCTCCCGTCCCCGCTGGCTCCTGGTGGCTCCTGCTGCCATTTAGGCTGTAATCACTTGTCCCAGCACTGCCTATGGCCCTGTTGCAGGCTTGGGGCCTGCGGAAGCATCCGGCCCCACTTCACAGGATGCCAGGGCTGCTCCCAGGGGCTCTCCGGAACCCCCACTGCACCTCAGAGGAGATGCTGTCTCCTCGGGTTCCTCTAGCTCTTCCTGAAGGGCAGAGCTAATTCCAGCGTGGGGAATGGGGGGTGACTCAAAGGCAGGGACCTGACACAGGCGGACAGTTCTCTGGAGACCTCTCGAGCACTTACCCCTGACTCCTGAGAGTCCTGGGGGAGCCCCAGAGAGGAGGGGTCAGGCTGAGACTGGGGGTGGGGCAGGGCCCATTCTAGCGCACCAGGGTGGGGGCAGGGCGGGGGCCATTCTAGGGCCTTCCTACCCGGCCACCCCTCCTATACGCGGGGGCGTGTCCAGGGCAGAGGAGATGGTGGCCACGGCTTCCGAGGTGGAGGGGAGCGCAGGGCGTGCGGGGAGCTCTGGGGGGCCTCGAGCCCAGCCTGGGGCGCCGTACCTTTCCGCACGCTCCCGTCGGCACAGGCGTAGTCCCCCGCGCTGAGCAGGAAGCAGGCGGCCGCCTTCTTGTTCCTGTCTCGGGTGCCTGCGCGCCGCAGGGCCTGGCGCTCCTCGGGGGCCGGGCCTGAGGCCAGGGGCTGCGTGAGGCCGGCCCCCTCCTCATCCGACAGCACCGTGCTGGCGTCTCCGTTCTGCTTGGAGTCTAGAGGGGCAGATAGGAGAGGCAGGGTGAGGGCCACCAGGGTCTCTCGGGTCCCACACCTGAGGGCCACTGTCCCATCCATCTGAGGATGGGACTGTTAGGCACCAGGGCCAGGAGGTGGCCCAGAGCCTTGAAGAGGGTGCCCCTGGGTGCCAGGATGCTGCCTGGAGCTGGATACCCTGCAACAGGGCCTCCCCATCTGCCACCTGGCTAAGTCTGCTTCCCTCCAACAAGGCAGGGTTGGGGGGCATCGTCTCTCGCTGATCCAACATTGGGGCTCTCACCGCCAGCAGCCTCTGCAGACCCTGATTATTAGGCACCAGCAGCCCAGCCCTCTGCTCTTGGGTTCACCTGTCTGGGGAGGCCTCTGGGGATGCCAATCTGCTCCCGGGGGTCCTTCCAGCACCCCCTTGCTCTTCAGGGAACAGTGAGGGTGTAGCTGAACCTTAGTCTGAAGGGGAGAACCCCTAAGTTTGGCCCTGGCCTGAGCCGGGATGGCCTCACCATGGCAGGGGCCTGCGGCGTGGGGGCTCCTGTGAAGTCTGAATAGGTCTAAGGGCGAGTTGCCCTGAGGACTGGCTGGGAGAGCAGAGTGGGGACCCGGAAGGGGTTCCACCTGGTGGGGGAGAGTGGGAGCTGGAGGAAGACTATTCCCCCAAGGTCCCTCCCCAGAAGGACCCAGAAGGACCCCAGGATGATGGTGGGTGTGAGAAGCTTGTCCTACGGGCACCCACCCCCATAGGTTGGCATTTGGGGCCACATTCCTGGGCCCAGCCAGGAGACCATGAGACTCCAGGCCCAGGCCCAGGCTCCCAAGGGCCTGGCCTCCAGCAGCTTCCACACTCACCAGGTGGACCCCACACCCCTCCTCCAAACTAACCCTCTGTGCTGTGGGTAAAACCGCCTCTCCTCCTGTGTCCTGGCTCAGAGAAGCTAACTTCCCCCCACCCACCCCACCTCACCATGCCCCAGCCCAGGGCAGGTCTGCAACCCTCAGTGCCCCACCCAAATCCAGGTCACTCTCTCCCTTCCGTCTCCCCACACCATCTGGGCCACTCCCTCCGGCTCTCTTCCCTCCTATGTGAAGCCCCAGCTCAGGCGAACAGAAGGCCGCCTCCCACTGCTGTTACGTTAGCACATTTATTAGGCCAAGAGACAGCAGACGCGAGCGCTTGGGAAGAAGTGATTCATGTGTCGGTGCACCTTGGGGGAACAGCTGCCCTGCGCGCCAATTAAGGGTGGCAGCCCCCATCTCCGCAAAGGGCCGCCCCCTGCTCAGAGCACTGCCATGCTGGCACACCCAGGCGCCACATCCATACCTGGGGGTAAGGATGCGAGTACTGTAACCCAGTTTCCAGGGAAGGAATCTAGGCTTAGGAAGGGGGAAAGTTGGGGCTCAGGACACACTCACCCAGGCAGGGTGGCCAAGATGGACTCAGAGTGCCATGCTGGACTTCTGCGGGACAGTCCCCATGCAGCCTGGCTCGAGAGGGATACTCAGGGGCTGGCACGAGCAGGGAGCAATGAGGTTACACGGAAGACCCTTGCCCCTGTCTCCGCCTCTGAGGCACCAAGGCATCTGAAACACAGCCCCAAATTCCAAGTCCCTGGGGTACACCCCTGGCCTCCGGGACACGGGGCTATTCCTTCCCAGCCCCCCGATCTTACCTGCCCGTTTTCTCTCCACCAACCCCTCTTCAGGGGCAGGAGGGCTGGCGTCGCTGTAGGTGCTATCCCGAGGAGAGGTGCCCTCAGACTTGCAGTAAATGGGCGACTCTAGCTGGGGCGGCCGGGGCACGTGCTTCTTCCGTTTCTTGGGCAGCTTCTGCTTGGCCATGGCCAGCGAGTAGTACATGCCGAAGTTGTTGACAATGACGGGCACGGGCATGGCAATGGTGAGCACGCCCGCCAGCGCGCAAAGCGCCCCCACCAGCATGCCTGACCAGGTTTTGGGGTACATGTCCCCGTAGCCCAGCGTCGTCATGGTGACCACAGCCCACCAGAAGCCGATGGGGATGTTCTTGAAGTCGGTGTGATCATTGCCCCGTGGGTCGGAGGGCCTGGCGCCGATGCGCTCAGCGTAGTAGATCATGGTGGCGAAGATGAGCACCCCCAGGGCCAGGAAGATGATGAGCAGCAAGAACTCGTTGGTGCTGGCCCGCAGGGTGTGGCCCAGCACCCGCAACCCCACGAAGTGGCGCGTGAGCTTGAAGATGCGCAGGATGCGGACGAAGCGGACGACACGCAGGAAGCCCAGCACGTCCCGGGCAGCCTTGGAGGACAGGCCGCTCAGCCCCACCTCCAGGTAGAAGGGCAGGATGGCCACAAAGTCGATGATGTTGAGCAGGTTCTTCACAAAGTCCAGCGTGTCGGGGCAGCACACAATGCGGACCAGGAACTCAAGGGTGAACCAGAGCACGCACACGCCCTCTATGTAGGTGAGGATGGGCTCCGTCTCCACCTCCCGCCGGAAGCGCACACTGGTGACGTTCCCCACACGGTGGATCTCCGTCACGTTTCGGTCGATATTGAAGGCCTCATGTGTCTCGAGGCAGAAGGTGGTGATGGAGACCAGGATGAAGAAGAGAGAGGTGAAGGCCACCACCTGCGGGCAGAGCACAGCGGGGACAGTGGTCAGCAGGGAGGCATGGCCAGCACCACGTGGATGCTGGCTGAGGAAGGGCAGGGTTTGCAGGTCACAGAGCCAATTCTCAGAGCGAGGGAGATGGGATCCAATGGCCCAGTCTGGAGCAACAGAGCAAGGATCCTGGCCCTGCCAGGTCTGCCCATATCTCACCAGTCCCGCCCTGCAAATTCAACAACTCAAAGGGACAGAGACAGTACCAAGGAAATCATGTTAAAAGGCAGTTCTGGGCTGGAGTGATTGCACAATGGGTAGGGCGTTTGCCTTGCAAGCGGCTGACCCGGGTTCGAATCCCAGCATCCCATATGGTCCCTAGAGCACTGTCAGGAGTAATTCCTGAGTGCAGAGCCAGGAGTAACCCCTGTGCATCGCCGAGTGTGACACAGAAGCAAAAAAAAAAAAGGTAGTTCAGTTCAGATGCTGGGAGTAGCCTGTGACTCTGCATTTCTAACCAGCTCTCGGTCTGATGCAGGCTCAGACCCTACTTGGGGTCAGGAGGCTTTAAGTAGTGGCATGTTAGCTGGGACCAGAGGTGTGAATTCTCCCTCCCCACTCCCTTCCCCCACCCCGATGCATGGGATGAGAAATACTAGGGGAGGCAGGTTTGGACACTGTCTGAACAAACCTGCCAGTGATTCTGAATAGTGGGCAACACTGGGGTCCAGGGCACGGGGCCATCCCCACAGAGGGCAGGAGAGCCACTGGGCCTGGTCCGAGTGGAGTGCAGGTGGAGATGGAGCTCCTGCTGTGCCCCATCTCCTCGGCATGGGCTCCATTTCCTCCAGCCCTAGTCTCCCATTCTCTTTCCCCTCCCCTTAGCAGAGCCCAACCACAAGAAGTCCCCAAAGGACGCTGGGCACTCCCCAGGGCAAGGAAGGGGCGGTCTGCCTGGAGAAACCCCCCTTCCAGAGGACTGCATTTCAGGGGACACTGGGCTAGAGAGTCAGCGCCGATGCACACAGCTGCTGAGAGCTTGGCGGGCATGACAGCGGCGCGGCAGCGGAGCGGCTGGGTTTAAGTGTCCGATCATTATGAATGGAGATGAAATGCATGTGTAATAACACCAATCCCAGGGCCTTCATCTGTTATTCATGCACTGCCATTCACCACTCTCAGGCTCCTGTGCCGGGCTCCACAGCCCCAGCGTCGCCCTCAGTGAGGGCGGGGGGAGCGACTGACCAGAGCACTGAGAGTCAGCAGATGGAGAACAGCTATGGCCCCACCCCACTCCCACTTGGTAAGCCCCTTGACACCCCCATTGCACCTCTCACAGGGAGGCTGCACTGAGAGGTGGGGGCACACCTTGTTCACAACCACAGAGCTCTGGGAAGGAGGAAGGTGCTTTGCCCTCTATACCACCCCAGGACTCCAGACTGGAGGGGAGCAGTCTTATGGGGGGGGGGGGCAATTTGGGAACTGGCATGCAGCAACTATGACACAGTCAGGCACTGTGTGTCTGTGACTGTGTATGTGAATCGTGTATGGATGTGTGGGCATGAGTGTGTGTGACTGTGTATGTGAATGTATGTGTGTGACTGTGTGTATGTGTGTGAATGTGACTGTGCATGTGAATGTTTGTGCATGAGAGTGTGCATGACTGTGATTGTGTATATGAATGTCTGTATGAATGAATGAATGTCTGTGAGAGTGAATGTCTGTGAGAGTATGTGACAGTGCGTGTGTGACTGTGTGTGAATGTGACTGTATGTATGTGTGGGTGACTGTGAGTGTGTGAGCGACTATGTATGTATGTGCATGAGAATGCATGGCTGTGTGTGACTATATGTATGTGAATATGTGCATGTATATGGGTGCATGAGTGTGCATGGCTGTGTGTGTTTACCTTCTCGCCTCCAGTCCTCTAAGAGGCCTGAGCATCTCATTCCAACAGGATCAGGAAGGTTGTATACTGGCCTCAGGTCGCACAGCCCAGAAGCAGGGGTGAGCATACTTGGTTTAACTTCAAAGACTCCCCAATCTCTGCAGACCACGTCTCACCCTCCTCAAGCCCCCTCTGAGGGAAGGACCCCTTGGGCAAGGGAGAAGGGGCTCCCCTAGAACATTTCCCCTTCCACAGCACGCACATGCAAATGGGCTGACCCCGAACCAGGAGACTGAGGGGAGCAGGCACAGACCTGATCCCAACTGGTCCCCACACTGTTCCCCAGCACTCAGGGTAGAGATCAAATTCCTTGCTTGGGGGCTGATCTTGCTGCTAAGGGTGCAAGTTAAGGTAATATAAGCAGCCTGAGGCCAAGGGCTCATCTAGGGCTAGTGGTGGTGACTACCCACTGCAGGGTGGTGTGGGGACAGCGTAGCCTCTCCTCTAGGAAGCACAGGAAGCAGGAACTTGCACTCTCTGAGGAAGAGTTAGCCAGGAGGAGTTATGCCTCTCTGGGGAGCTGGGGTGTGGGGTTAATTAGTGATGATGTGGAAAAACAAGTTCAGGAAGAGCTGTCAAGGGGCTGAAGAGGGCACAGAGAAAGGGTAGGAGGTGTGAAAAGGGGCTAAAGGGCACAGAGAGGGTCAGAGGGTGTGGAGAGGAGGCCCAGCTGCCCGAGCATCTGGGCATGGCCCCTGTGGGGACGTGCCATGCCTCCTCCTGTTTCAGGGACCAGCCTGCAGAATCCAGCATGCTCACTCACTCGAGCTTGTTTTAATGTCTCAGTACAGGTACTGCTGCTAGTGGCCTCCTCTCCACCCTCTCAGAGATGGCGTGGGGGCATGTGCCCATTTCTCAGAGACCCAAGAGAACCAACAGAGGGACAGGATTCGGAGCCAGGTGTCCTGACCCTGGGTTCCCATTCCTGATGCCTCCCTGGCGGGGCCCAGCCACTCCTGTAGCATCTCCAGGGCTGCCCTCAGAAGCCGGCCCTCTCTGGGAAGATGGAGATGTGGGGCCCGGGTGACAGGATCCAAATGACTCCCTTCTCCCGAAACCAAAAGATTTCTCTCAGTGCAGGCCCTGCTGCCTAACTCCCTTCTGTGGGCTGCCACAGGCCTCCAGGGACAGAGGCCCAGGGCAGAGGTGAGGCATGTGCACCCACAGCCCCTAACGAGAAGTCCAGGCCAGGCCCTGGGTGCCCTGCTCAGAACGCTGTGCTGAGAGCCGCCTTCCTGGGGAAGAAGCACGGAGCGCCAGCCCTCACCAGGACGAGCCCTGTGACTGCGCCCTGGACTCAGTGCAGTCAGCACAGCATGAGTGCCATGGCAGGGCAGGGGAGAGCAACCAGGAGCCCCTGCAGGCAGCTACTGAATGAAGGTGAGGAGGACCTGTTGCCCCACGAATCACAGAAGCTTCGAGTTCAACGCCCTTCCTGCTGAGGTCTTCATGGCCCACTGCAGTGCAGATCAGGGGCTGGAACCCCGGACCTAGCACAAGCATCCTGGCAGAACCCCGTCCCTGCTGTCTGGGTGGAGGCTGGTCCCCAGGGCTGAAGCTTCTGGTTTTCTTCAGGGGGGACTTGGAATCTGCTAGAGGGTCAGGGTGCCCACAGGGGAGAGGACTCGTGAGCAGGGGTCCAGCAGCTCAGCTCCTGCTCCTGGGAAGCCGTAAGAGCATCATCCTGCTGGCTCCCCCCACCGGAGGCCCCCTTGCTGGCAGAGCCTGTCCTACTATGAACTTGTTTGTTTCCAGGCACCAGGGGGCTGCAGGTGGCAGCCAGCCCTGTGACCAGTGTCACCCTGGACTGTCCTTGGTAGGTCTGTGAAGTCACACACTTCTGAGCCCCGTGCGGGACTCTGCTGCCTGCTGGGGGACCTCCCGCCCATTTCTGAACCTCTCTGACTCTCAAATCCTTTGCTCACAGACCAGAAAGCAGCACCAACAGTGTCCAGGCACTGGCAATAGCAGGAAACAGCCACACTCTGCCTGCCCCCAACACCTCACTTTCCAGCAGCCTTAGGGGCAAGGATGAGAGAAAAGGGGGGTTAGAGGGTGAGGGTAGGGGATCGTGTCAGACAGAGTGCACAGCAAGGCCTCCAGGTCACAGTGATGGCTCCACAGGCCAAGGAGTGACAAAGATTTGGGCTTTGAGGGACCCACACACATCGTGCAAAGGCCCTTAGGTGGTCAGAGTATCCTCAGGTGTGTGGAAGAGGTAAGAAGGGGCCAACCTACCTCAGGGCTGTTGAGGTATTTTGTAAAGCTCAGCTTGGAGCCTACAGTGCCCCAGGGATCTGGCACAGGCTGGGGGTGGGGGCTGAGTACACAGACGGACAGATAAACAGAAGACATGTGGCCAACAGCCTATGTTAAGGATGAAGTGAAATTTGACAACACAGTCAACAACACAGCAGAGGCCTGCGGAGGGGAGAAAGGGCTGAGCCTTCTGGGCAAGCAAAGCCCAGTGGCCAGGAGTTCCAGAAAGAGACTGGGCAGCCCTGAGGGCTCGGACTTGGCAAGAGGGAATCTGCCAGGGAGGCAGCTCTGGGTGGTCCTGGATCCAGCAAGGGCGGGAGCGGTTGTTATGGTGAAAGGTCTGCCCTGGGACAGGATGCCCAAGTCCCAATCAAAGGATCCCCGCCCTCATTTCCTGTCCTCTATTGACTCCTCCAAGACTCTGACCATGGCCTGTTTCCACCACCAGTCAAATCCAGATCCAGCCTCTGTGTGTTCCCACCAAGCCAACACTTGGGGCCTCTTCGGGCTGCCCAGAGCCAGCAAGACCAGGTCCCAGGAGGATTTGGTCCAATCCGATGCCTGACCCGGATCCAATCATCCAACATCTGCCCTTTTCCATGACTGCCCACCTGGGTCACCTGTGCTGTCCAGCCTCTGCTTCTGTTGCTCCCCGGGCCAGTAAATCCCCTCGTCCCTAACTGCTCTACCTATGGGGAAGGTTTCTCCCCTTATGTACTTATGTATAACCTGCTGCCTTCTAAAACTCACTCAGGGAAGCTAAATTAGCCAGGGGGCCAACCCTCCCCACTCGGAGGCTCTCACATCAGCTTCCCTGCACACACACTCCCCTGAACACCACATCAGAGACAGGTGGAGTTTAGCACTGCCTCTCCTTATCTCCAACTGCACTTTATTATCTAAAGCACCTTTCACCTTCTTTATCTATCCTTTAGTGAGGGGTCACACTGTCCATTGGCACTTGGGGCTACAATTGTCTCTGAGGATACTCCAAGTGGTGCTCAGGGGACCATGTGGTGCCAGGGATGGAACCCGGGATGTCTACATGCAAAGTCTGTTGCGCTCTCTCCAGTCCCGCCTCTATATTCTTAATAGGGGCTATAACCAGTGGGGCTGGAGGTGAAGGGGGCTTGCGGGGGGCTGGGACATGTGGTGCTGGGGACAGAACTCAGGGCTCACACATGCTAGGCCAGTGCTCTCCACCACCTGAGCTCACTCCCTGACCCCTCTATCTTGTACTGTTTGCAGCATTTCTTGTTACCTGTCGCCCTGCACCCCGTCCACCTGGCCTGGCTCTCCAAAAGGAACCACCTCAGACTCAGCTTCACATTTACCAAGGCCCAACTCATTGTGTGATACGCAGGAAGTCCCCAGGAAACGTTTTCTCCATGACAGGCTCCAAGGTGGCTGTTTTCCCCCAGTCACGGGGAGACCACCAAAGTCGGGCTGGTCAGCAACCCTAAGGGGGACAGAGGGAGCTGCGGGTGCTGCAACTCTCCAAGTCACCATCACGCCATCTGAAAGATACCAGCCAGGGTAGAAGCACCCGGGGCACAGCAGGCCAGGGTTGAGGGGCAAGGCTGGCACAGGGCTGGTGAGAGGCAGAGCCAAGGAGCCTGGGCACCCTGTTCCCAGGCCCAGCTGCCTGACATGACGCTCCTCCTGCCTGTTCCTAACTCTCCAAAATAACCCAAGTTTATTTACCGCCCCCCTGACTTTACACCCCACCACAGACGGTAACAAGCAAAAACACCTCATCAGCCAGAGGCAAGATGTTCAGAGGCAAATGCTGGTCTGTTCAGAGGTGGAAGAAAACAGGCCCAAAAAGAGGCTGTGAGGTGGTCTCAGGGCAAGCCCGTGGTCTAGGGCCCTCTCCACTCCTCCTGCTGTCTGGGGGAGCCAGGGCACCCAGCCCCTGCCCCACATTCTGGTTTTCCTCAGCTCAGAGCCTGCCCAGCCTACCATCCAGCTCCATCCGGGCGACAGGCGGCCGGGGACATTCAGGGCCTCCTGAAGGGGTGCCCAGGAAGCCTGATTTCACCCTCTGTCTGAGGACGGGGAACCAAGACGTCCAGTTTCCCTTCTTTCTCTATGTCCTGGGAGAGCCCCCAGCTCCAAAGTAAGCGATTCGAGGGAGGAAGAAATGGAGGTTCAGGGTCCCCTCGGCACTGTTGGCTCGGGTGCCCAGGATTCTGGTTGAGCAGCCCACAAGGCTTAAATCTTGGCCTGGCCTGAGCTCATGAGATGCTAGAAACAACGCCTGACTCAGTTCCAGCTGGCTCCTGGGGGCCTTGGGGATCCTTTGGGTCACCCCCTCTTCCCAGACAAGGAAAAACAATCTAGGGGCTGATTGAGCCAAACAAGATTTCACATCCTTAACACGGCTGATAACGGAGAGAGAGTCCAGTCCTGGAAACCTCATTGTAAGACTGGAGGTGTGGAAGGGGTGTCCTGGGCCATTAAAAACCATCCTGTTTGCCTGATTCTCCAGTTCTGGTCCCTTTCACACTGGGATGCCAGCCTGGCCATGGCTGAGCCCTTGCCGAGCCTGCAGTGCGGGCAGCAGGTCCTCAGCTGAGCCAGCAACCACCCGTCCTTTGGGCCCGCTCCTCTGGGCCCAGTCATGGGGGAAGTTGGGCAGCACTGGGCTGAAATCATCTGAGAGGAAAGGACCCAAGGGCCAGGCCAGTCACTAGGCCACAGGCTCCCTGGCCCTCTCTGTTCGCTTTCCCTGTAAACCTGGCACAAGGTGCAGCTCAACCAGCTAGGCAGACACCTGGGGCTGACCCCACTACTCTCCCACAGGGCACCCCATACAGCACCCCATGCCTGGGGGAGGCGCAGGTCCCCAAGGAAGGGCTGCACACAGACCACAGGGCAGGGGAGGAGGGCAGAGGCATGGGTCTGGGGTAGGAAGGGGGAGACAGGGAGACAGGGGCAACAGGGAAATGGTCCCTTCAGTGCCCCCCATCTTCCCTGGGCTTTGAGATTTCATCCCCAGGAACCCAAGAACGTTCCCAGTTGTCTCTCCAGTCTGCCATCAGCGTGCTTGGGGAGCTGCACGAGCAATCGTGGGGTCTGCGTCCCAGGCCCCCTCCACAGAGCTACGTGATCTCGGACAGGCGACGGGCCCTCTGAGAGCCTCAGTGTATAAGTGGGGCTTATGCCAGCTGCCAGTTCATGCGGAGCAAAGCGTCTAGGGAATGCTCTCTAAAGAGAGGCTGCCTGTCTTATCTGACCTCCTTATCTGATTTCATCTTATCTTCTCCTTTCCCACCTCACCCTGTCTTACATTATTTTACTGATGCAGGGAAAGAATGAATGGAACCCAGGCCCCCCACTTGCGAGATAATGTATTCTTCCCACCGAGTCTGGCCCAAGAGTGGAAGGACTGTGGGGTACGAAGGCTCGGGACTATGAGGACTGGAGACCAGGGATGGTTGGCAGGCTCAGCTCTTAAGCATCAGAGGAGACTCCTCATGCTTGGATCACCCCTGAATCCTGCCTTCTTCGTTATTCCCAGAGAAGACAAGACCCTACCTGCACCCCAAGAGACCCCTCAATTGTTCCCCCCTGAGGGTCAGTCACCCTGAGCTCTTGGAGCACCCTACTAGGCTGGTAAGCTCAACACACAGAGCCCCAGACTGGCTGCAGGGGAGAAAGTCAATTCAGTGCCCACTGGAGCAGCCCCGCAGGATCCAAGAGGGAAGAACTTGAATGGGTAAGATGCCCCAGAAATCCCAGGGAGCTTAGAAGTAGGGCCAAGGTTCCCGAACCCCTTCATCTCATTCCTGCCTCGCTAGTTTGCCCCCTACCCCCTCTTCATCAGGCTAGATGGGCCTCCTCCCATCCCCAACTCTGGAAGTGCCTGGACCTGTGTGCCCAGGGCCCTCAGCCCTGAGCTGGTCTCTGCTGCAGGGAAAGAAACAAAAGCCAATGACTTCGACTTCAAAAAGGTCTCACCTCCCAGTGACTGCCAGGACAGCCCCGCCCTCTGCTCTGCCCCCTTCCAAGAGGAGCCACAGCTGCCCTGGAATTTGTGCCCATCTGGCCCCTTCCCACCACCCCAGTCCCCTGTCTCCTGCCCTCTCCGGGTGGAACTCTTCCTTCTGAGACTGAGTGCAGGACAGCGGGGGCGGGGGTGGGGGTGTAGGAGGGCTCTGAGACTCATTAACATCGTGTGGCAGGAGGCCTGGCAGCAGGAAGCAGTCCCCAGACCCCTAGCACTGTCTGTTCTTTCCTGACACCCAGGAAGACCCCTGGCCCAGGAGATCAGACGCCAGCCCCTGGGCTCTGGGTCCTCTCCAGCCCCGATTCAAGGTGTTTTTTCAGCACATCTTACCCCCACACCCTTCCTGCTGAGGAGTTGGGGGGGTCCTGGCTGAAGCTGGGGCGGAAGGGCTAGACTGTTGCCTAGGTCATGTCGCCCCTCCTTCCCCACTCCCACACCTATTTGAAGTGTAACCTGACCCGGGGCTTTCTGGGAAGCCCATCTGTACTGCTGCCCGGAGGAAAGCGGCAAGAGACCTGGGGACTCTTCTGGCAGCCTTTGGCTGGCCACTGGTCTTAGGGTCCCTAGGGCCCCCAAAAGAGGCGCTTTTGGCCTGACCTAACTCATCCTGTGCCTGCAGAGGCCTCAGCACCCATGGTGTCCAGGAAGCCTTAGGAACAGCCTCTGACCTCTCCTTGGGAAAGAAAATGAAGGCCTCTCCCTAACCTGGCATCTATGCCCATCTGGCCCCTCCCTGCAGCCCCATTCCCCAATCTCACCTCCATTCGCCCCGGGTGGAGGGAGTGTCTACTCCCAGACCTGTCATATATGTATGGAAGAGGCTGAAGCCCCCAAGTCTGCCTCCAGGAAGCTCCTAGCACCCAGTCACTGGCGCTGCAGGCAGGATAGCCTGGGGTGGCACTCAAGGAAGCTGCGAATGTAAAGGCCGAGCCATGGAGCAGGTGCCAACTGTAGGTTTTTCCCCCCTACGCCCTGCCTGACCCCTGCGGAAGACCCAATTCCAGCTCACCAGCTCCAGGCTCTGGGGAGGTGTGTGGAGGAATGGATGAGAGAGAAGGAGGTGGAAAGGCGCAAGGAAGGACCCATCCCTGCCCCCTCCTCAAGAGGGGATGCTGCAGACAGCCAGCATCAAGTCCCAGTAGTTAAATCAAGTGTGTGGCATCTCCTGATGCAGAGGAGGGGGTGTGGGTGCAGAAACCAAGGACCCCCCCTAGGTAGAGAGGGTAGAGATAAGCCAAGCCAGCCTAGTCCTGCTTCCTTCTCCGACCTCCGACCCACCAGCTCCGCGCGGGCCCCCGCGGAGCCCCCGGCTTCTGCCACTCACCCTGGCCGCGCGGGAGGAGTAGGGATCCTCGAAGAGCGCCCACATGCGGGGCTGCCAGCCGCGGCAGCTCCCGCAGCCCGCGCCGGGGCCGCCGCCTCCATCGTGGGGCCCCAGGCGCTGCAGGGCCAGCTCGCGTTCCTCGTCGCCCCCCTCGTCGCCAGGCCCCGCGCCCCCGCCGCCGCCGCCGCTGCCCTCGGGGCTCTCGAAGATGTCCAGCGCCTCCTCGGCGTCGCGGTGCTGCCGGTAGGTCATCCAGCAGCAGGGCTCCACGTCGGTCTCGTCGATGCCCCAGAAGGTGAGCTCCTCCTCGAAAAGCGGCCCGCACACGTCGGCGGGGCAGTGCAGCTTGCCGGTGCGGTAGTAGTTGAGCACGTAGGAGAAGACGCCCGGGTGCCGGTCGAAAAAAAACTCGCAGCCGCCGCCGCCGCCGCCGCCGCCGCCGCCCTCGGGGTCGGGCCGGCCGCCGCCGTCGGGGTCGGCCAGCCAGGCCAGCCGGGTGCCCGGCAGCGTGCGCAGGGTGCTGCGGTAGGTCTCATGTCGCGTGCCGCCCACGTTGATGATGATCTTCTCCGACGCCTCGCCCTTGGCCATCTCCTCCTTCAGACATGTTTTGGACGGAGGCTTGTTGCCCGACTTGCGCCCGCGGTAGGAGGAGACACACACCGAGCTGATCATAAGAAGCGCTGCGGGGCTTCGGCTCGGGGCGGCCGCTGCCCTCCAAACACCCTTCCCGAGGAGGCAGCGTCAGGCGGGGGAGGGGGAGGCGGCGAGGCGGCGGCGGGCGGCGGCGGCCCCCTCTGCGGCGCTGGCCCTGCCCCTGCCGGGCCCCCGGGGCGTCGGGCGGGCGGGGCCGGGTGCCGCGGGTGCACAGGTGGTTGGGGCTGGGGCGGGCGCGGAGCGGCGCCGCGGGGGCCCGGGGCACGCCCCCCACCCCTTCCGCCCCGGCGGGGCGCGGAAGCTCACGGGCCGTGCGCGCGCTCACACTCACGCGGGCCCCGTCCGGCTCGCAGCCCGCGCCGAACCCGGGCGGCGGCGGCGGCGGCGGCGGCGGCGGCGGCAGCAACAAGTCCTGGGAGCGGCGGGCCGGGGCCGGGCCCACGCGGTCAGGGCAGCCGGAGCGCGGCGGGCCGGGGCTGCGCGCGGTCAGCACGAGGCGGCGGCGGCGGCATGTGGCCTCTTCCCCCCATTCATAAATCCGGCGGCGGGCGCGGAGGGCGGGCGGGGCCGAGCGGCGCGCGGCGTCCGGGCGGGCGGGGGCTGCGCAGGGCGCGGCGGCGGCGGCAGGAAAACAAGCGCGCCCGGCCGGCCGCCCTCCCGCCCGCCGCCGCGAGCCCGGGCTCCTGCGCCTGCGGGGGCCGTGCCGGGCGGGGGGGCCTCAGACGGGGCGTCCTGCGCCGCGCCGAGCCCGAGGGGCGGGGCTGCTCGCGGGCGCGGGGCTCGGGGCCCGGGCCAGGGAGTGTTCCCGGCGGCGGCGGCGCGGCCAAGGACACCTGCGGGCTTCCCCGGCGGCGCCGAGAGGGAGCGTCAGCGCAGCGCCCCGGCGCCGGGCTCCAGTGATCGGGCAGCGCGGGGAGCCGCGCCATGCGCGCGGCTGCTCATCTCCGGGCGGGGGCAGGGGGTGTTCAGCACCCGGACGGCTAGGGCTCCGGGGAGGCTCTCCAGCGATGGTGGCCGAGACCCCTGTCCGCGGGCCGGGATGGGCGCGGGGCTGGCCCCGGCTCGCTGCGGGGTCCCGGGGCCGAGCACTGCCTTCCTGCGCCGAGCCCCGCCGAGTGGAACCGAAGCGCGTAACCCCCTTGGCGCCAGCGCCCAGCCCCGCGCACCGCCCCTGCGCGCCTCCGCCGCGAGCCCCCTCTCGGTCTCGCTCTCCTGCTGCCAGCCCGCAGCTCCTCCCACTGCAGGCCGGGTGACCCTGGAGCGCTCGGGACCCCTCACCCTGCCCGCCACCCGCCCCTCTTGCTGCCCTCGTCGCCCCCTACCCACCCAGCGGGTGCTTGGTTGCGGTTCGCTTGCGGCGGGCAGGAGACCGCAGAAGGGAGAAGAGCGGAGAACGGCGTCAGGAGGAGGCCAGCCTCTCCTGCCCCAGACTGGGTGTTGGGGCTTCCCGACCAGCCCGCCCCACTCCGTGTACTGTAGACCCTAGACACCCGAGGCCCTAAACTTCAACATCGCAATCACAGTCACCAACACCCCCCCCCCGCCCCCCAGGGAATGGGGACCTGGCAGACAACGGCCTCATGGTCTAGGTGGAAGGGACAGGTGAAAGGGCTGGGGGTGGGTGGGTCGCCCTGAACCACCTGTACATTAAGGTTCGGGGGAGCAAAAGCACCCCTGTCCTGCCTTGTCACCCCCTCCTGGTTCTTGGTAGTGCTACTAGGACGCAGTTTGACTTTGCCGTTTCTGTGTCTCCTTTGCCCTTTCCGGCCCTCAAATCTCCAAGCGCCATTCCTTTTTGAAGCCCTCATCAAGACCACCTCTACAAAATCTGTTTGCTAAGTGATTGCAGACCTGTCACAGATATTCATCACAGTTCCATTTTATGGCCCCATCCCAAGTGCACTCTCCAGATTAATTTGCTTTGTTTCTAAGACCAGCACCTCTTCTACATCTTTGAATTAATCTCCTCCCCACATACATCATTTTTTTTTTGAAGGGGGACACACCCAGCAGTGCTCAGGTCTTACTCCTGGAGTGTTCTGGGAGCCATATGGGGTGCCAGGAATCAAACTCGGGTCTTTGGGTGCAAGACAAGTGCCTTACCCTCTATACTATTGTTCTGCCCCCCCCCATTAAAAAAATCAGGCAAGGAGCTGGGGTGATCATACAGAGGGTAGAGGCACTTCCCATGCATGCGGCTGGCCTGGGTTTGATCCCTAGCACCCCATATGGTCTCTGAGCACAATCAGGAATGATTCCTGAGCACAGACCCATCACCTGGTATGGCCCCAAACAAATGGAAAAAAAAAATTCAGGCAGCCTCCATGTCCCTCTGGATGCTCCAAGGAGGATTCTAGAGCACAGATGGCAGGTGGTGGGTATGCCTGCCCCTGTTGCCCGGCAGTTCCAAACCAGGAAATACAGTATATTGCATAACATACAGTATACTGAGAAAAGCCAGCCTCTGGGCAGTGTGTTGGGGCAGCTGCTGGCTCCATGCTCAGGAGTTAAGCCTGGCTGTGCTCAGGGGATCATGCCGTGTCAGGGTCTGCGGCATGCAAAGCGCAGGCTAAGTCTTTGAGCTATCCCTCCAGGATTCTTATAAACGAAGGTCCCATCATGAATGAGCTCCCGAAACTCACGTGTCAGTGCTCTTTGGCCATCTGTCTTACCGTGCCATCTTGGACTTCGTTTGAAGCACATATTAGCTGGTACCCCCTCTGTGTCCAGTCTTGTAACAGCTGTGTCACAGAGATCGACTGACTTTGAGTTTGCTGCAGAAAAAAAGGAAAAGAGAAAGAAAAAGCAACATTCTAGCTGTGGCAGGGAAGAGAACAGCAGGACTGGCCAGAAGCTGGAGGGTGAAGGAGCTCCCGGCAGCAGGCATGCGACAGAGCCGGCCATCACAAGCTGCTGTAGATGGGCTGGCTTCCGACAACCTTGCGTCTCTCCCACATTTTCTTTTCTTTAGATGACCCCCTTTCTTCTTTAGTGGACCCTTCAAAGGCAGGGGAGAGGTTGAGGGTGGGGCAGGAGAGGCCCAGCATGCATACCTGAGGCAAGTTTTCTTTTTGGAAGTGTTTGAGGGCCTGCTGAGCACCAGAAGCTGTTCCAGGCAGGGGATGTTGGAGAATGAAACAGACCCTCTTCCTCTCCCAGCCCTCACCCCGGAAGGTCTCTGCCCCAGCAGCGCTACCATTCCTGCTACGTTAGGGATGTGCTGAGCTTGTGAGGACATAGAGGGAGAAAGTGGTTGGGGGGAGAGGAACCCACAAAGGGGGTCAGAAAACTGCCGGTGTGGGGGGGGAGGTCCAGGAAGCTCAAAGGAAGCTAAGCACCCAGTCTGGGGAGAGGATCCCTGGCTCAGTGCTCTGACCAGAGGCCTCCGGAGAAGGCCTCACCACTAGACGGAGAGTTTATCCCAGAACTCTCAGCTACCTGCTACCTGCATGTTTCTGGGGGAGTCAGGGCATGTTCTGTCAGGCCTGTGAGAATGAGGTCATGCTGTTTCGCCAAAGCACCCCGGTGAGGCACGGGAGTCCCCGGGCCCAGCCCGCAGTGGGCAGGGCTGTGCTGCCCTCTGGTGGCACTGGGGCGCCCTAAGCCGGCTCAGCCTCCTTTTTCCTGGGAGAGCTGGAGGTGAAGTTTTCCATCCCAGAGTGTCTCTCCCAGCCTGCTCTTCCTGCCCTCTTGTGCCACCATTACCCTTCACCACTCCTCCAAGACTTGGAGGACCGACAGGTGTGGTTGTGAGCTTGCCACCATAGAACATTACCATTTGGCAAGCTGCTTTCCCTCCATCATCACTGTTTTTCCTTCTTGTTCTGGGCACCTGTGTGAGATCAGTTCCCATGGAAGGGACAGCTGGAGTGTGTGTCTCCAGGAATGTCCCCAGGAATGAAGGCATGATAAATGATCAGGAGAAGAGGGGCGTGTTTGACCCAGTGCAGTGCCGCTGTCTGCCCGGACCTCTGTGGGGAAGACCCCGTGCTTCCCGGAAACTGAGCCCAGTGGTGGGAAAAGAGAGCCTGACACTATGTGCCCTTTCCCATCCCCACTCGGGGCTCAGTGTGGGACTCCACTGTGCTAGCAGGACAGGAGACCCCAGCCTCACCTTGGACTCTCCTTGTCAGAGGGACTCCAGGCCTAGGCATGGTCTCCATGACAGCCTTGGCGGGTTCTAGCATGGACTCTCCCCTTTGGGCACTCCTGCCAGGCACCAGCCAGCTCCTTCCCAGCTTCCCCACCGGCGAGTTGAATTGCTTTGATGGCCATCATGTCTAGAGTCGGGATGGGGGGGCAAGGGGGCTTTCTACCCATTCCAGGGTTGCTGGAAAGCTCTAGAAAAGGTGCATTTAGGATTCTGGGTTGGTCTGGATTGGTCCAGCTCTTAGAAATGTCTAGAAAGATCCCATCAAAGGCCTTACCAGTTCATAAGCTCTGTAAACTATGGATCTGGAATCATAGAGCCAGAAGGGACCTGGGGGCAGTTCAGCAGTTCACAGGCATTTCTCCTGAAGACATCTGAGGTCAAAGTAGCAGCAAATATGGGAAGGAGGCATGGCCAGGGGCAGAGAGTGCTACCCTCTGCATGCAGAACAATGGACAGATGTGTACGCGCGCGCACACACACCACCCAGCTGACAAGACTCCCTGACATTCAGCTTTTCTCTATCTAGAGAAATATAGGTCCCTCCTCATGGGCGTGATTTCAGCAAAACTGGGATTCTTTCCATCAGAGTAGTTCATGTGTCCTAATGGGCTGAGCAGGACCGCAGGGGCCTGGGGAAAGGGGAAGCAGTTGTCTGTGGAGAGAAGAGGAACCTCAGTCCCTCCTGGTAGCTCAGAAAGTGCCCAGAGCTGCCCAGCTTGGCTCAGCCCTGAGAAAAGATGGAGCTGGAAGGCAGCCAGCTCTGACCAGGGTGCCACAGGGTGGATCCCCATAATCTTTACGGCAACTGGCACTCTGGCTGCTTGGGGGAATTTGTTGGTGAATGACATGCAGAATCTTCTCCCCATCACAGGTTTCTTCCCATTGATGGATTACGAGGTGGGTGCCCATCCCCAGGGGCCTGCTGTGGACAGGACATTCCCAGAAGGTCCTCTGCTTCTTCCTCCTTGTATTGTTGCTACGGCCTAAACACCGTGAACCCTCCATTCAGGCCTGGTCCAGGGGATTAACAAGGCGGTGGAATGGAGAACCCTCCCTGGCACTCCTGAGACATGGACAGGGAGAAACTGGTGTTCTGAGCTGCCGGCAGGAGCCGAGGTTTCGATCCCTCTGCAGACAGCTGGCTTCCCTCTCCCCGGGCCCCTGCTGTCCTACTTGGTCCAGTAGGGGAGGAACTAGCTTGTTTCTTCCCCTGGGGCATGTGGGAATTCTGGGAAGATATATTTTTCTTCTCTGTGGGACTCAGTTTCCCCAACTGTTCTCTTTGGATCAGATAATTGCTATGGTTCATGTTGCAGCTATTATTATCACTCTGTAGTGGGGTATAACAGCTGTTGTATGTTGCTGAAAATTTTGGACAGACTTTGGGTCACACCCAACTGTGCTCAGGGCTTACTCCTGGCTCTGTGCTCAGGAATCACTCTTGACAGTGCTCAGGGAACCCTATCTGGTACTGGCAGACTTTTTCCTTCCTGGTCAAGCCCTTGTGGCTGGGGCAGGTAGGTTGAGGTTGTATGTCTGGTTAAGGTTGTAGGTTGCAGGGAATAGCAACCATGATCCATGAGAACCACCCCCTCTGGGTCCTGACTTCCCTGGGAAAGGGACCTCCTCTCCCTCTTTTATGGACTAAAATGGTCCTTTCTGACTCAGTCTGGAAGGACAGTTCATTGCATGTGTGATGGTACCCCAGAGTGAAGCAGGTTCCCTGAACTGACTCTTGTAGCAAGAAGAAAGGACATTAATCTCTATCGAGCTTCTGTGTTGCAGAATGGAAAGAGGTCTGTATTCCAGAAAGAGTTCACCTTTTCCAGACTGGACGGCTGGAAAGATGGAAAAGCAGGTTAGACACTTGCTTAGCATGTGGTTCACCTGAGCTCAATCCCTGGCATCCCATATGGTTCAATCCTGCCAGAGTGATCCCTGAGCACAGAGCCAGAAGTAAGCCCTGAACATTGCTGGGTAAGGTCCCCAAACGAAACAAAACGGAGACTAGAGATTCAGAGGTTTAAGGGACTTTCCTGAAAGGACAGGGGCAGTGACAGGGCAATAGATCGGTGACTAAAAACTGCCCCCTGGCTGACCTGAGGCAGAAGCGACTGTGTCTCCTGACCCCTCTTGTCTTTCTCTTCCTTCCTGCTCTGCTCCCTCTTTTCAGTGCTCAGACTGCCCTTCATGTCCCCATCACAGTATTCTATCCGGGCCCCAGTCCTGTGACACCTCTTTAGGCACTGATGCCCCTTTGGGACCATCCTGCTCTGGTGTCAGATATGGAAAACTGGATTCTTGGCTGTGGCTACCCGCTGAAAGTACGGCAGAAGTGAGGCCAGGCCACATTCTGGGCTCAGGACTTTAGAAACTGGCAGCCCCTACTTCCGGTCTCAGGAGATGACCTCTCTGGGCTCTCTGAGACGTCACGGAAGCAGCTTGGCCAATCAGAGATGAGCCCAGGGATGAGACTGCTTCTGGGTACTGCTCAGGCCCATGGGCCTGCCCCAGCCCAGCCTGGCAGCTGATTGCACGGAGGCCCAGCCAGATTAGGATCAAGCAAGACTGCCTGTGACCTGCAAGGCCAACCTCTGCATCTGCAGAAGGTCACTGAGCTACCATTGCTGCCACCAGAAGAACCAGAGAAGCCCCTACTGAGTCCTCACCCACAAAACCAGGTCATAGTAGAACGGCTAATCGAAGCCTCCTGGGAGGACTCGACCCAGTCATCTGAACAATCTCATTCAGTCCTTTTACGGGGCCAGGAAAGGGGAGTCCAAAGGGAGGACAGAGCTCTTCCCACGTCCCCAGGAAGCAGGAGGCCCAGCTAGAACATCAGCCTCTAGAACTGGCATCAGGAGCCTTTGACCTACTACTTGGTGGGCTGAGGGAGCCTCTCCATCCAGGAGGTGACTGTCCACAAAAGGGCTCAATATTTGTAAAAGAAATTAGGGGGGACCCCAGAACTAGTGCATGGGGTCAGATGCTTCCCTTGCAGGCAGCCCACCCCAGTTCAATCCCTAGCACTGGGTGTGGACCCCTCCCCTCCCAATTAAAATAAATAAAATGACAGCACCGAGATATTGTCCCATTTAAGATCTCTTTGAATGATTTTGAGTTGAGGAGGAGTAGAAGAATTCCTTTTTGTAAAACTTGTGCTGAAGGTGAGGTAGAGGGTCTAGGTTTATTTATCTTTGGTGTACAAAGAGTGTGCTGAGCCTGTTTATATTGGGTGCTGAATGTTTGTTCAAGGAACAGGTGAACCCCTAAGGAGTAAGTGATGGTGCTGTGGAGGGCTGTGGAACAGGGAGAGAAAGGTTTTCCTGCCATCTGGTGTCTATTCCTGGAAACACACTTTCTTCTATGGCAGAAGCAAACTGGAAGCTTCCTGTCTGCCTTTGAGAGTGAGCTTGGTGGGAGTCTCCCCTGGGAACTCTTGCTGAGAACCTTCCAGGAGGTTTCCTAGGAACTGACCTCTCTTCTCTGAGGAGGTGAGGTAAGACGAGGTTCCCTACCGAGAGCTGTTTCAAAGAGCCATGGAGTCGGCAGGGGCCTATAAATAACACGCCTGGGTGGAAGTGTGAGAAACCAGGGAAGGTCCAATTCTGCAGGTTAACACCTTTCATCTTTGCTTTTTATTTTTTTCCTTTTTTTTTTTTTTGGTCACCCCCAGCGATACTCAGGGGTTACTCCTGGTTCTGCACTCAGGAATTACTCCTTGTGGTGCTCCGGGGACCAAATGGGATGCCGGGGATCCAGCCCAGGTCAGCTGCATGCAAGACAAGTGCCCTTTGCACTGTCCTATCACTCCAGCCTACATTTTTGCTTTTTACTGAAGTTGCAAAGGCAAGAGTTAGTGTAAAGAGGGGTGCTTTTTCCCTTAGCAGAGCCTGGGAGGGGGGCTGCATGTCCCTTGCAGAGCTCCCAGCACTGAGGTCCAGCAGGAATTTGCCCCACAAGGCAATCGGTCAGTGGGCGCCCAACGGTTCCCCCCTGACTGGAGCTTTGCCCTCCTCCCCTCAGTGTCTCTCTCAGGAGGCCTTGGAGGAACCACTGTGACTCCATACTGGAAAGCCAGACTCCAGTTTGTGCCTCAGAGTTATGAGTTTACCACCTAGTAAGAAAAACATGCCAGACCCCAAGGGCCTGGACATAAACACCCAGAGAGCTGATCACAGATAACAAGGATGATTCAAGTCAATGTACCAGGGTGTGCTAACTGCTCTGTTGCGCTTCTGTACTCTCCGCTTGCTTGCTCAAGGTCGGGAGAATGCACCTGGCAGGGGGCACCTTAGGCAGAAGGGCATCAGGCTTAAAAACCTCTCCCAGGGGCTGGAGCGACAGCACAGTGGGTAGGGCGTCTGTCTTGCACGCGGCCAACCTGGGTTTGATTTCCAGCATCCCATATGGTCCCCTGAGCACCGCCAGGGGTAATTCCTGAGCACAGAGCCAGGAGTGACCCCTGTGCATCGCCAGATGTGACCCAAAAAGCAAAAAAAAGAAAAACAACTCTCCCAGAGAGACAGGCAAGGGGTAGGGGGTGAATGGAGGGAACCTGGGAAATGTACACTAGTGGACGGATGGGTGTTGGAATACTGTATGACTGAAATCCAATCATGAACGTTTTTGTAATGCGCTAAAAATAGCACTGTTGTCCCGTTGTTCACCGATTTGCTCAAGCAGGCACCAGTAACGTCTCCAATGTGAGACTTGTTGTTACTGTTTTTTGGCATATCGAATATGCCATGGGTAGCTTGCCAGGCTCTGCAGTGCGGGTGAGATACTCTCAGTAGCTTGCCAGACTTTCTGAGAGGGATGGAAGAATCAAACCTGGGTCGGCCGCGTGCAAGGCAAACACCCTACCTGCTGTGCTATCACTCCAGTCCAGCTCTAAAAATAAATAAATAAGCATTTAAAAATAAATAAAATAAATAAAAACCTCCTGGAGGGTGATTGGGGTTCCAAGACTCTTAAGGAGATTGTAAATCCTCAGCGCTGAGTCTAGTGCTCACGGAGTTCCAAGCCCAGGGAGCTGTCCCAGCTTTCGAACCCTCAGTGCAGAGTCCCTGGTATGAGTGTGTTCTGGTGTGTGAATAAACCTTGAAAACTCCATCCTGTCTCAGGTGGAGGTTGAGCTCCGGCTTGTGGCCACGTAGGCCGGCCTGCAGGAGCAGACCGGGTGCTTGGGGAGTGGTTTCTTTCCAGTGAGGGAGATGAAGGCGGAAGCGGCTCACTTGAGCCCCTGCCGCTGTTTTGCTTGTGTTTCCACGGAAGCCACAGCGCCCAGCCCTGTGGCCCTCACTGGGCCTTTCTCAGCTCAGGGCTCCACGAGGCCTCTTGTGTGGTCAGCACTGTGGGTCAGTCCATCAGAAAACAGCTTTGTGCCTCTCCTCTACCTTTCCACGCCACTCACCCAACCCTCATATCTCCTTCCGCCTCTTCTCCAGACCAGCTGGCCACATTTTGCCCCCAAATGCCCTCAGGATGCCCATCCCCTCCACCCACCATGGCCCCCACCTCCCAGGCAGGTAGGACAGACACGTGGGCTTCGGTAAGAACAGACACTTTATTATACACCATGAGGGGAGGCAAGGGGGACAAGGAACTCTGGGGTCACTAGGTCTTGCCCCTCCCCGGGCGGAATGCTCTGGACCAGGGGCTCTGACCAGCTGAGGGGCAAATGGGCTCTATTGTTCTGAGTGGTACCTGCCAGGTGTGCTAGGGTCTGTACAAAGCAGAGCTTGGCATGAGAGGGGACCCAGACCCTTAGCCAGGTCCCCAGAGCAGAGGCAAGAGCCCCACATTTCAGGGCCTAGTAGACACTCAGTGGCAGATCTGTTCAGTCTCTTTTTTCCTTTTCCCCAGTGGGGGGCAGGGGCCACTGTGAGGAAGGGCAGCCAGCAGCTATCCCCACACAGCTCCCCACTATAATACTGTTTCCGGCCCCCCAGCCTCAGGGCCCCCTGCCAGCCAGCCTGAAAGGACTTGTCCTGCTACTCCCAAGTTTATTGCTGGAGGGACAGCCGACCTTGCAGGCATCACGTGGATGCAACACCCCCAACCTGGGCCTCGGGGGAGAGGGCAGGAGGCTCCCTGAGCAAGAAGCTGGTGATGGGGGCTGGAGAGTCGGCAGAGGCCAGGGCCTGGGGTGCTTCTGGGGCTTCTGCCTTGGAGTTTGCTGTCCCCTGTGGGCACTGAGGGATGGCACCAAAGCCAGGGGTGGGACCCTAGGCAGAGATGTAAGGACCCTCCTTGGCCACTTACTGCACATCGGGGGATCTGGGGAGGGGGTCTCTCCTCAGCAGGTGTCCCACCGGCCTCTCCCCAATTCCCGGTGCCCCAGTGGTGCGGGGGCTCGAACAGAAGTGTATGAGAACACAGGGAGGAGGCCTGCTGTCCCCTCTGAACACTGTCGGGATCACCAGAGGGCAGGCCCAGGGCAGCGGCCCTGCGAGGCCTTGGCGGCCTGGTTGAGTCTTCGATAGAAAGCCAGAGCTTCTCCAGGAGAAGAATTTTTGACGCGAGTAGGATTCGCGAGAGGTTAGCTGGAAAATAAATTGGGGGTGGGGGTTCCCCCTTACAAGGCCCCAAATTCCCTGTTTCTGGCAAGCCCAGTGTATGAAGGCAATGAGTCGCCAGCAAGAAACCGTGCCTGACCCCACCTCGGGGACTCCCCGAGGGACCTCGCCCTGAGCCTGGCCTCGAAGAGCTGAGAGGAGGCAGTGGTGGGGTGGGGACCACGGGTGCGGGCTTCGGGAAGGGGACAAACACTGGGAAGGGAAAGTCAGCACCCCACACGCACCTACACCCACAATGCACACACAGCACACACATACACTCACACACGCGCACACACCAAGCTCGGGGCCCTGTGTCTAACATGGCAGCCCGGTCAGGGCCCCGCCTACGGCAAAGGCAACCAGCACTACGGAGCCCGGAGCTCACCCGGGGGACCGAGCAGATGGCTCTGGCCCAGCCCCCGGCACAGGCTGGTGGGCTGGGGCCTGGCCCAGCCTCAAGCTACAAAATTAAAAATATATCAAATATACAATGAAAATAGATCTGTACAGCACTGAGGATGAAAATAGTCCACCAGCCACAGTATAATATTGGGTTTGTCATTTAACAGCATTTACACCCACATGTACAGATTGAATGTACAATAGAAATAGAATATATAGAAGAGTATATATAGCTGTGTCTCCTAGGGCCTTGCTTTCCTGTTGCTAACTCTGCTTGGGATTCGGCATGGGGTCAGGGAGGAGGTGTAGTCAGGTGAGGGGGGCTAAGGCGGGATGTTGTGCCCACGAAGCTCAAGTCTTTGGGGAGAGGGGGGTCCTCCTCTCCCCGCACACAGAAGGACAGGTGGGGCTGAGAAAGATACCCCCAGCACGGGGGGCTGGGCCAAGGGAATAAGGAGTGAAAGACAGAATCCTGGGCCTATCCCTCCCCGCACCAAGCACAGTCAGAAGTGCAAGCGCACCTCAGCACGTTGTTAAAGGCCTACTTCTGTGGCCTGCTTGTGCCCTGTCCAGCCAGGCACTCAAAGATGGTGGTTTGCTATTCCAGACAGTCTTCCATCAGTCTGTTCGTCCATCCATCCATTCACCCATCCATCCATCCATCCATCCATCCATCCATCCATCTTCCCACCCACCCTTCCATCCATCCACCCATGCATTCATCTATCCATCCACCCACTCACCCTCTCTATCCACCCATCATCCACCCATCACCCATCCATCCATCCATCCATCCGTCCATCCGTCCGTCCATCCACCTTCCCACCGACCCATCCATCCATCCATCCATCCATCCACCCATCCATCCATCCATCCATTTTCCCACCAACCCTTCCATCCATCCACCCATGAATTCATCTATCCATCCACCTACTCACCTTCTCCATCCACCCATCATCCACCCATCATCCATCCATTCATCCATCCATCCATCTTTCATCTGTTCATCCACCTGTCTGTCCATCCACCCTGCTTTCTTTCCTTCCATTCTTTCTTCCTTCCATTGCTTCATCCATTTCTTCCCAGACACTTTCTCTCCCTCAGGTTCTAACACTCCCATTCTGTCCACTGCGGACAGTTCCTGGGCAGTGGGAAGATCAGGGGATGCTCGGGGCTGGGCTGCAGGGCAGAAACCTAGCCTCTCCTCTTGCAGCCTCTGGTATCCCGGCCCTGACTGGGGCCTGCCTGCACCATGGCCAGGGAGGCGTGGGAGGGCTTTCAGAGTGACCGCGTACCAGGAGGCTGTGCTTGTATGAAGAAAGTAAAGGCCCCAAAGGGCAGTGACATTACGTGTTTTGCCCCAGTGTGAACCTGGGGAAAACTTCCTGGGGGTGGGTGAGCTCCTGAATTCCAGGGACCCTTTCCAGGGAAGCAGCTGCCACTATAGCTAGAAGGTCAGGCGGGCTGTGGAGAGGTGTGCTTTGCAATTTTGTGCTCCAAATCATCTGAATTGTGCTGTGAACTGTCTCCAGCGCTCTGGGACCCTCCTCGGGAGGGAAGAGACAGAGACCCCCACTCTGGGCTCTAAGATGGAGGGGGCAGGGCGGAGACTGCTAAGCCTTAATGAAGGTGGGGAGGGTCCTGGCCCTCCCCGGCAGGATTTGAGGGCACATCCCATGCACCCCAAGCAAGAACATATAGGGGGGCAGAGGAGCCCCCTACTAGCCACCGCCAGGACTCGCAAGGCCTGTGCTCAAGTCAGAACACAAACAGAAGCCCAGCCCCAGCCCAGCATCAGGCCAGGTGGCCTCTGGGTCCCCACCCCCACCCCAGAGCCTCTGCCACCACCACCTGGTGGCATAGAGGGTGTCCCCGAGACCTAAGAACTGCAGGTAGCAGGTTATGGGGAGGGAGAGCAGAGTAACCCTTCATGGGTGACTCAGGGCCTCTCCTGTGCTGGGAGTCAGGACTCAGGGGTCACCCCAGTTCTTCAACTGCGATTTGGTGAGAGGATCTCAGAGGGTTAGATGGGGTGGGCCGGGGATTAGAGGGCAGAGTTTCTCCGGTCCCCCAATCCGGTTTAGGGGGCAGAAATGGCCGGGACTGGGGTGGGGGCTGAGCCAGGGGAGACCCTCAATAGTGGGCAGAGGGCCTGGCCTTGGCTGGTTGGGTCTGGGGGCCGGGATGAGGTGGGCTGGGGGGGGGTCACAGCTCCGACTCAGGGGTGCTGGCCAGGAGGTAGCCGCTCCCGTAGCGTCCATTGGGGTTGGTGCTGTTGTCCAGGGGTGAAGCACTGCCAGGGCCCAGGTAGGAGCGGTGGGTGGGCATGGGGGAGGGCACCTCGCTGGGCACCTTGCTTAGGATGAAGCGGGTCTCGTCGTTCTCCTCCAGGTTGGACATGTCCTTCATCATGCGGCCCTTCTTGTAGGACACAGACAGCGTATTGGAGCCATCAGACAGCAGGTGGAAGTGACGCAGGACAAATACCACAGGAATGGGCAGGGTGGCCAGGACAATGAGGGCGATCAGCAGCGCCATGGCCCAGTTGGGGAAGTAGAGGTAGCGTTCAGCCGCCTGCAAGTGGACAGGGGTGAGATCTCCAGCCGCCCAGCCACCACCCCCTGGCTCAGCCCTCCAGGGCACCCCACCCACCATGCCAGACTGTAGACTGGCTCATCAGGGGTGCTACTTGGCAGAGCTTGTCACCTCGGGGTCATACCTCCCTGAGTCTCAGTGTCTGTAAGAGGGATGGGGCATTTGTGCCACTGACAGGCCTCAGTTTCCCTGTCTGTGCTCTAAGCACAGGCCCCCGTGACAATGCAGGGGGCCATACCCATCACAGCTGCAAAGTCCCTGGCAGGCCTTCGACACTCCCCGGTGACCCTATAAGGGCTTATCTCTGTCCCCTTGTCCCCCGTCATATTAACTCTGACACAGGTGCTGCAATTTGCATTAATTAAACCCCATTTAACTGTGAGCCACCAGTGGTACACACCAACAACAACATGTCTAAAGACTGGAAAGAAGGGGATGGAGGGAGACACAGTGGGGAGGGCATTTCCCTTGCATGCTGCCAACCCGGGTTCAATCCCTGGGACCCTATATGGTCTTCCAAGCCCACCAGGAGTGATCCCTAAGTGCAGAGCCAGGAGTAAATCCTGAGCACCACCGGATATGTCCCCCTCCCCTCTCAAATAAAGACTGGAAAGATGCCAGTATCCCAGGTCTGGGGCAAGGGGGCCGCCTCTCACCTCCTCCTTGATCCAGGCGCTGTAGCCGGGGGGCGTGACCCCCAGCTGGATGATGCTGGCCGTGGTGAGCACAGCCATGCACAATGGAGACACAAACTTCCACATGTAGAAATAGAAGCGGTAGGGCCGGAAGCCCAGCATCTCCGTCAGCTCCTGCATGAACCTACCGGGTGCAGCAGAGGGTCTCATCTGGAACCCCCACCCGGAAGCTCCACACTTTCCCAGCGGCCACTCCCTCCAGGAAGCCTTCTCAGACTGACCCCTCCCTCCTGAGCTCCCTTTATCCTTCCCCTTTATCCCTCTGGGGTATTATCCTGGATGATTTGGCTGTCCTTCTCTTACCTCTTCCAAGTCAGGTTGTTCTTCCCCATTGTTCCCCGCTGTCTCCCTAAACAGTCTGGGCAAGCCCATCACCCCCATCCCGCATGGCCCCCTGCACACTGGTCTGGCTCTAGACTCCCCCTGCTGGGAAAACCCTGGGAGTGCATGCACACCCCTTAAGTCAAAACACAGAAAGGTGCCTGGTTGGAGGTTTCTAATCACCCAGTTTGAATGAGAGGCAGAATTTTGGGAGACCAGCGGGCTATGTACATAAATGACAGTAGAAAAACCTGCTTAACTGAAATCTTGTATTTCTTTCTGTTTGGTAACTGAAAACAACTACAGCAACATAAACAGTACCTGGAACTGATCCCGACAAATTAAATGTCAGGCATAAGCACATTACAATGACCAGATACCTACAAACATCGTCTTTGTTCACCTTTACTTTGAAATGGCCATTGTTGTTTGGAGTGACCAACTAGACTGTGGAACTTAATGCAATAAAAATAAAGTACACAACTTAGGTGACAAATTTTAAAGAGTATTTGGGTATTATTTTCTTTTTTGTTTGGGGAGCCACACCCGGTGGTGTTCAGAGTTGACCCCTGACTCTGCACTCAGGGATCTCTCCTGATGGGCTCAAGGGTCCAGATAGGGTGCTGGGGATCAAACCTGGGCCAGCCACATGCAAGGCAAGCCCTTTACATGCTGCCATATTTCTCCGACCCCAGTATTGTTTTCAATGTAATGAATTTCCTATGCAATCCTTGGATTTTGCCTTATGAATTTAAAAATAATATTTTGAGAAGGGCTCTGGAAGCTTTTGGACTGCAAAAGAGACAGAACCTTTTGCAGCTGCATCTCAAAGCCTCTTGCTCCAGTCTCCTTCCCTACCACATCTTCTACTGGGGAGCAGGTGGCTGGGGTAGCCCTGGAGCCAGAGTCTAAGACCTGGTCCAGACAGGTGGAGCGGGGTGGGCGAGCAGGCTAGTGGGGCTGAGGGGGCCCTTGCGGAGTGAGTGGGAGGGAGCTAGTTCTGGGCATTCTTGGGAATACAGATTTGTTCTTCAGGGAGGGAGAAGGCCAGGGCTGATGCTGAGTGCATCTGTCTGCCCCATCTTATGGCTGAATTCTCTTTCACGACCTGAAGCCAAGCTCTGGGCTAATAACGTCATACTTTTCTCAGCTCTGGGCTGATGTTTTCGCCTGTGGGCTGTGCTGCTGGTGCAGGGCTCTCCGGCCGTCCACCAGGCACCTGGCCAACTTAACCGGACGCTGAGAAGCGGGGGCTATGGTCGTAGCAGTTAAAGGTGAGGAGGCATCCCTGGCTCCCGTAGTCCTTTCTCCTCTCTTGGGAGCCTCCTTTTCCCTAATGACCCCTGAGTAGCATTGGGAGCTGTGAGTTGGGGATCCCAAGCATGCTGAGAGCCCAGCCCGAGCCCACCCCCCTTACTTCTTGGTCCCATAGATCCAGGCCACGGCGATATTCTCGAGGATGACGATGACTGTGAGAGGCAGGGTGGCCGAGTAGTCATCAAACATGGTGACAAAGTAGTTCCCGGAGCGCTGGACGAACAACAGCCCCACGAAGAATGCAAAGACACAGCAGCCCACTACAGAGAGCCGGAAGGCCGGCGTGGGGGCAAAGGTGCGGGGTGGGTGGGGTCCTCCCCAAGGCCTACAGCCCACCCTCCAGCAGGCCCGGTTAGGGCCAGGAATCGGGGCCCCACTCTGCCAGCCAGACAGCTTTTGAGGCTAGGATTCACAGGATCCAAACGGGGCCCAAAGTCAACATGGACAGGGCCACCCAGTTTGGAAGCTTCTGCAGGCCCTTGGGGAGAAGGGCAGATGGACAGGGTGGAGAGCTGTGTCCCAGCTCATAGCCGGCACGCAGTACCAGCAGCCAGGGAGGGCACCAGGGTGCCAGGGTGCCAAGCTGTGGATCTGGGCTGATTCAGCCTTGGTAAAGGAGAGCCACGGCCTGGTCCTGCCCCCGAGGTAGCCCCAGGTGGGGGTATTACCTGTGAACATCTCCTTGGGCACCTTGAAGGTGTCGATGATGGGCGTGGTGATGCCCGCCATGGTCCCGATCATGCTGCCCAGGCCCAGGTTGATAAGCATCAGGAAGAACATGACGGACCAGAAGGGCGAGGCAGGGAAGTGCGTCATGGCCTCAGTGAAGGCGATGAAGGCCAGGCCAGTGCCCTGCACGGACTGAGGGGGCGCAAGGGGCCAGGACTCCATGAGCACCCAGCCCAGACCGTGTCCCCAACCCAGCCCCTGCCCTTGGGGCATTGGCTTCTTTGCTCCCTCTTTCACCCGAACTTCTACCACCACCCAAATCCTGTGTCTGAAGCTGGTGAGTCTTAAACTTGAGTGGGCTGAAGAATTGCGCCATCCCCCACTAAGACAGCAATTCAGGACTTTACCTGGGAGCACTGGGATGGACAAGACCCTTGGGGGGTTCAAAGGAAGATGCTGACACTGGGAATCATGCCCCCATAGGCCTTCCTTCTCTAAGAAGTCTGCCCTGATTGCTTCCAGCTCTGAATGCCAAACCCTACGGTCACCCAGCATTAGAGTCCTTGAAGGCACCCACACTTGGCGCTCACCCTGGGGACCAGGATCGCATTTCTTTGGGGGTGGAAGTGGGAATCAGGGTTCAAAAATTCCCTGGATGGCTCTGAGGGGTGGCCAAGGGAAAGAATTGCAAATTAAGATTGAGCTCCGTGGACCCTTTTCAAGGGGACTCCATCTGTGCCCCGAGTCTCTGAACACAGATGATCTTTTGGTTGCTAGTTCCTTGGGGCAGTGGGAGCCCCTGCGGGAGAGGGAGTGCGGGAGACACAGGCAGGTGGGTGAGGACTGTGGAAGCAACAACACAGCAGAATGTCACGGGGGCCCCAGAACTCGAATAACCCAGAAGAGCGACATCAGAGATGGTCACCTCAACCCTAAGTCCTGTTTTATCAACCTGCCCGCCTTAAAAGGCATAAAAGGGGAAAGGCTTCCTTTCTCTGGAACCCTGTACACACGCCGGACACTCCCTGGCCTTCTTGCCTCTCCTTTCCCTTCTCTTAAAACCTTTCCTGAATTTGAGGGGGGGGGAATAAAAGTTCTGTCAAGCAGCACTGTGCTATGGAGTCCAGCAACTGCATCACCGTCATCGTGTGCCAGTGTGACATTCCTGCCATGTGGTACCATCCACACTGTCATTGATGGAAAATAAGGAGAGAACTAGAAAGAGCTACAGCCTCAGGATGAGGCCACACCCATGAAAATGCCCAGGGAAGGGTGCATCTTATTTTCCATTTGCTTCTTGGAGCACAGCAAAGTGACCATGTCTGGTTGGGGGGAGTACTGGGGTTACTCTAAGTTTTACGCTCCAGGGACCAGGGAGTACTGGAGTGGAGTCCCTTGGAGCTTCTCTTCTACTCCCTGGGGAAGTGGGGGAGGCCTGGGGAAAACAGCCAGGACAGACAGGCAGGGGCCTCAGTTGGACCCTTTGCTCAGACTCCTGAGGAAGAGTGGGGTGTAGGACAGCCCCCTCTGCACAAGGACAGTGGGTGAAGCTGACTTTTCACCTGGTGGGGCATGCACCCTGGGAGTATGCCTCTCTCCTGTGCCCCGTCACCACAACAGTCACACCCAAAGGTCCCAACTGTGCAAGTGGGAACTAAGGAGAGGTGACCCCTACCAGACACCAGCAAGAAGGTCTGGGACTGACCAAGGGTCAGTCACTGCAGCTATCGTGGGAGTCAGAGCCAAAACAACTCCGGGAGTTATTCAAAACTCAGATGTTGGAACCTTGGACTCCAGGCACCCCACCACACATACACACACACATACACACACACACACAGACTGGCTGTGGCAGGTGGATCAAGTTCCCTACTCTTGGCTGACTTTCCCATGGGACAGACAATGTCACCTGTGCTCTGTGTACTGTCACCCTCACATGGAAACAGCAGCTCAGCCACATGTGGGGGTCCATGTCTGGATACTGCTTGGGGCTTCCATGGCAGGGGTCAGCCCTTCTCCTTGCAGGGACTTGGCTGACCTCTGCAGAGGCCACTGGGTCCACCCCTTCCTCCCCACACCCATAGCAGGTGCTCGCTCAGTATCCAGGCATGGAAGATGAGTGACTCCCCAGATGTCAGAGGCCCACCCCCAAGCTCCAGCCCCTGTCCTTGGGCCCCACTGCCCATGCCTGTCCCTGTACCTTGTCCAACTCATCCTCCAGCAGACAGGCGTCGAGGCCCAGGGCTGGGAATTGGTCCTCCTTCACGGTCATGATCACCCTGTACATCTCCGAGTAGTCCTTGGCAGTCAGGTGGGAGAAGTTGACATGCGGAGGGATGAGGTCCCGACTCAGGACATTGCTGTTGAGGTACCCCAGGATTTTCTCGGCATTTCTGCAGCACCAAGCAAAGAGGGTCTGGTCAGAGGAGCAGCAGGTCAGAGGTAGAGCATGTGCTTGGCATGCTGGAAGCTTGGCTCATGTCCCTGGTGAGGCCCCTGAGCACAGAGCTGGGAGCAGACCCTGAGCAGTGTTGGGTGCCCCCGCCCCCCGCCAATGAAACAGAACAAAATGCAGAGGTGACTGAGTTCCCAGAAGAACCTCCCAGACAACCATGCAGGGTCCCCCGGTGTCACCAGCAGAGATGTCTCAGAAGCTGCCCGCTGGGGCCCCAGACTCCGCAGAGCACCCGCGGGCCTGTCCCTCCACCGGGGGTGTGAGAGGTGATGCCCACTTGTGCACAGCCCACCCAGCCCTCGGGGAGAAAGAAGGAGGGGATCCAGGGGCCACCTACTCGACCACACATTTCTCGTTCATGATGTTGGCCTTGAAGCCCAGCACAGCAAAGACCACGAGGGTGGCCAGCACTGAGGTGAAGAAGTTGATGAAGGACACCAGGGCTGCGTCAAAGTGGCAGTTGTTGTCCTGCTTGTTGTAGCTGGAGAAGGCAATGACACCCCCGAAGCCCAGCCCCAGAGCAAAGAAGACCTGGGTGGCAGCCTCACGCCACACCTGGGGGTCCAGCATCTTGTCCAGCTGTTGGGGGGGGGGGGGGGGGAGGGTGGAGTGGAGAAAGAGATGTAGATGATGTTTCAGTCACCAGCCAGCAGAGGGCGCCGTGGGAAGGAGCGGCGCCCTGGGATCTGTCTGGGCGTCACACACAAAACTCTGTTGAGAGCACCAGCAAGGCCCAGGTAAGAGAAACAGATGGCACTTGTGCCCGCCCCCATCCCCCTTGCATCCTCAGCCCAGGTGAACAGAACCGCCACACAAAGGAGTGTCTCCTGATGCCTTCGGGGATGATGAGATCCCAGAGGGGCCCCAGACACGCCAGCGTGTGACGGCTGCTCCCGGTGTCACCCTGACACCAGTCACTTTGGGTGCTGCCTCCACCTCAGGCCGCCCAGGGACGGCATGGGCTCCTGCTTCCTCGGAGATTGGGGGCCCATCCACCCCACATCCAGAGCCCACAGTCACGGAGAGCCTCCACCACAGCTGCAGCATCCCTTTGGGCACAGACCCAGACTGCCTGGGGCGAGAGAGAGCCCAGCTTCTCTCCCCAGCTTCACCTGCCCTCTGTTCTCACAGCACCTGGGTGCTACGGGGAGATTTCCAAAGCGCTTTTCATACCTTTTCCCTTCGTCTGTGTCTGTCTCAGGGGGATCCCACAGCATGGACCCAGGATGGGGTCTCAGGGCCTGGCTGACCTGAGCCTAAGGCCTCCTGAAGCAGCTGAGAAGACCACCAGGGAGGAAGCTCAGGGGAAGACTCACACCTTGCAACGTTAGGCCCTGGGTTCAATCCCTTGAACCACAAATAAAGCCTCAAGATTTAGGTAAGTAGTGGAGCCCATTCTGTGAACTGCAATTTTCTCACCTGAAAGATGGGGCAATAATGGATCCTTTTCCCAGAGTGAATATGGGGGGTGGGGTGGGGAGTGGGGGAGCCAATCACAGTGACAAACCAGGCTGGGTACAGAGAAACCTTTCATCCTAGCAAAGGCCGCTGGTTTGATCGGGACCCTTTTCTTTCTGGTTTTTGCTTTGGAAAAGGGTAAGGGTTACTGAGTGCCCCCACAGGCGAAATCACTCAGAGGGGTGGGGCTGTTGGGCTAGGGATCTACTAAATCACAGATGCTCTGAAGTAGGCTCATGGCTCTGTTCTGACATTAGCTCCTGACTCAGTTTACCTGCTGGCCACACTCCTCTGGCCACCTTCCCCCTGTGTGGCCCAGAGACCTGATTGGGTCACCAGAGAGATGGGGGAGGGGTGGGGCAGGGGAATAGCGAGAGAATTTGATACCCGTGTGGCACAAGCCCTGCATGGGCCTGACGTGGCCACCCCTGGCTCTGTGCCTCTGTGGCCATGGGGGTGTCTGCCACACACGCGTGCGATGAAGAGGTGAGTATCCGCCCAGCCTTAGCAGCCCTCTGCTGCACCCCAGCACAGAGCGCCCACAGCTCCAGGGACACTAAGGAGACACCAGCAAAGATTTTCCAACTTGCCAGGAACATGCACAGGGCTGCGTCCATCCCCACCTGTGTCCTCTCTTGCAAAGCCCTGAGCTTCCTAGCTGGAGCTCATCAACGACCCTGTGTCCCCAAGGAGTTACAGGGTGCAGTCTGAGGGAAGGGCCCAGTTCCAGCTGGTAGAACTGGCTGACTAGCATCCAAGAACACAGGGTATGTCAGCATGCTTTCCAGGCAGTGTGATCTCTGTCCACTTCCAGAACTTTCCAACAAGATCTGTGTGTGTGTGTGTGTGTGTGTGTGTGTGTGTGTGTACCACACCCAGCATTGAGCAGGATTTACTCCTGGCTCTGTGCTTAGGAATCACTCCTGACGGTGCTTAGGGGACCATATGGGATGTTGGGTATCAAACCGAGGTCGGTCACATGCTACCCGCTCCAGCCATTCCAAAACCCCGCCTGGGAGACGGAGTCACCCAAGTCTGTTCCAAACAGGACCGGGATGATGTGACTCTCCTTTCTCCTCATGTCCCCAGGTCTATGGGGGCACATTGCAGGCTCCAGTTTCCTACCCACCATGAGTCCTGACAAACAAGTTGTTTATCACTTTCTGAGTATTCTTTTGGTGGCAAATGACCTGAACAGATGTGAGGCTATTTATAGTCTTTGTTGACTTACTTGGTGTGAATATTCATATTCTGCTGCAGAAATACCCATGTGTCTGATTATGGGGCATTGCCCCAGACCCCACTTGGGGCTGTTATGTTAGATCTAGCATATGCCCCAGATTACCTTTTGTAAAAAGATATTGAAAGTAAAATTAGAACAAAAGCCTGGATTCCAAAACCAGTCGTCTCCCAGAGTTTTCAGATAAGGAACTGAGGGCCGGGATTCTGTCTGTGGAGGAGGGGACAGTTCCCCCACAGCCCAGCTCCATGACCCTCCCCTCAAGCTCCCACAACCCATGGGGCCACTTTGAACAGCAACCCCTGTAAGATCATCCAAACTTTTGGCATCTTTGGGCCCCTTGACTTCCCCAGACCCCAAACTTGAAGACTATGAGATGAAGAAAGCAAATACATGCTGGCCTGAGGCTCTCAAGGATGTTAGCCAACTTCCCCCTGGGAGAATCCACCTTGTTACCTTCTTCGGCGAAGACAAACCCTTACAAATACCTCTGGATGGAGGGACCCCAGGCTTGCAGCTGGATAGACAGTGGAGTCTCCTTGACCCCTGAGTCAGTCACCTCCCTCTTCATGACACAGGGGACGCCCCTGATGGCATTTCTCAGCCATTCTCTGTGCATGCCGTGTGTGTCTGGATTTGTGCCTCAACTGCACAAGAGCACCATCTCCCCGCTTCCACTGACAAACATTGCAGAGCCCATGTGGGGTGCCGGGAATGGCGGTGTGCCCATGTGCATGCACCAGGGGAAGCATAGGTGCTTTGGGCCTTTGTTGTAAGAACACTGGTGAGGGGCCAGTACAGCTATAGCTGTACTGCTATAGCACAGCCAGTAAGGAGCTTGCCTTACACGTGGCCAACCCAGGTTCAATCCCCAGCATCCTATATTGTCCCCCAGGGTCTCTAGGAGTGATACCTGAGCACAGAACCAGAAGCAAGCCCTGAGCACTACTGAATGTGGCCCCAAAACAAAAAAAATTAAAAATTGCTTAAAACTGACAGATTAAAAGGAAAAATATCACCAATGAGAGACAGAGAGAAAGAGACACAGAAAAGAAGCCAATCTTCAAATACGCCTATTTGGGGCTGGGGAGAACATACTGGGTTTGAGGTGCAGGTCATGCATGCAGCCAATGCCAGTTTGATCTTTGGCACTGTGTGGTCCCCTGAGCACTGCTGGGTGGTCTGGGTAGTGCCTGGCATGGCAAGGCCTGAAAGCACTCTTTTTTTTTTTTTTTTTTTTTTGCTTTTTGGGTCACACCCGGCAATGCACAGGGGTCATTCCTGGCTCATGCACTCAAGAATTACCCCTGGCGGTGCTCAGGGGACCATATGGGATGCTGGGATTCGAACCCGGGTCGGCCGCGTGCAAGGCAAACGCCCTACCCGCTGTGCTATCACTCCAGCCCCCTGAAAGCACTCTTTTTGGGGCCCTTGCATTGAACCACTGGCCCACTTGGTAACACCGGAAGGACTCTCCAGTCTTCTGATAACCACTTGGAAGCCCCCCTCCAAATAAAAGAACATAATTACTTAAAAAAGTCAAAGCTTCATGTCATGAGGACCTTTCTGTCTGGGTAGCAAGAAGATGGCATTCTTTCCTGCTATAGGTTCATGTCTGCTCTTACCTGCTTCTATCTACCCGTCCACCACTCGCTTGCACCCCCTAAGCCCCAACTCAGTCCTTCTCTGTCAAGGCTCAGCAAGCCCCTTAGGAAGATGAACAGCAGATGGCCCCACCTTAAATAGCCAAAGTGCTAAAAGAGGAATCAAAATTACTACCTAGAAATTCACCTGTACCCGAGTGCCCAAGACAGATGACTGGTTAAAGAAACTTTGGTACATCTACACAATGGAATACTATGCAGCTGTTAGAAAAGATGAAGTCATGAAATTTGCATATAAGTGGATCAACATGGAAAGTATCATGTTAAGTGAAATGAGTCAGAAAGAGAGTGACAGACATAGAAAGACTGCACTCATCTGTGGAATATAAAGTAACAGAATGGGAGACTAATACCCAAGAATAGTAGAGATAAGTACCAGGAGGATTGCTCCACAGCTTGGAAGCCAGCCTCACATGCTGGGGAAAAGGCTGCTCAGATAAAGAAGGAACAACCAAGTAAAGGGTGTTTGGAGGACCGGCTCGAGATGGGAGATGCGTGCTAAAAGTAGACTATAGGCCAAACATGATAGACACTCAATACCTCTATTGCAAAACACAACACCCAAAAGGAGAGAGAGAACAAAAGGGAATGCCCTGACACAGAGGCAGGGTGGGGGGGATGGGATGGGGTGGGGGGAGGGATACTGGGAACATCGGTGGTAGAGAATGGGCACTGGTGGAGGAATGGGTACTCGAGCATTGCATGACTGAAATGTAAGCATGAAAGTTTGTAAGTCTGTAACTGTACCTCACAGTGATTCACTAATAAAAAAAAATTTTAATTAAAAAAAAGATTTAATAAAATTAAAAAAAAAAGAAATTCACCTGTATTCCTTTAACCTGAGAAGCAGATTTCGACAAGCGCTGCCCAGCTACTCATCCACGGAGCCTAAACCCAAGACCCCAGAGGGGGATGGATTCCTGGGTCCAGGCCCTGGAGCAGGGGTCCTCAGTGGGGGCAGACGCCCCAGCAACATCCCCCACTGGGCCCTGAAGGGCCCCGCAGAGCTGGCAGAGTGGGAGACTGCTAGGAGGACCAGGTAGAAATTTCTGACATGCAAACGTTCCGCTGGAAGCCAGAACTTCACTCTTCAGACGGTGTCTTCTTCCACTTCAAAAACAATGACAGGTCGGGATGTGAGACAACCCGCGGGTTCAAGCTCATGCTCTGCATCAGGAGACCCGGGTTTGAGCCCCAGTGTTGCAGGGTGCTGACCCCAGACAAGACCAAACAGAATAAGATGGGTCCTTTCTGGTAGAAGTGTAGAGCAAAGAGCGTGCTGCACTCTCGGGCACCCCCACCCACCGTGCATCTTCCTCCTCTGTCTCACCCCCCCCCAACTCCGCCCCACACACACTTAGTTAATTGTGTGTTTTGTTGGTTTGTTTGGAGAAGCATCTCCTCCTAAGTGGTGCTCAGGAGGCCTAGAAGCTTAGAAGCTTCTCCCAGTGATAATCAACTCTTCTGGGGGGCAGAGGGGATGGTGGTGGAGGTGGAAACATCCAGCAGACTACGGGCTCTGTGCTCAGGAGCGAGCCCCTGGTTGTGCTCAGGAGACCACATGCAGACCTGAAAGTCTAATCTGAGGTTAACGCCCCTTGGATTATTGTGAAGCCACTGGATGAGGCCAAGGGTGACGGGAACAATGGCATCGAGAAAGCACCTGAAGGTGCCAGAACTGAGCTGCGACGAGAAAACACCCCGTGAGTGGAGCCCCCGACATGACAGCATGGAAGCACTAGCTGAAGGAGATGGCCGCAGAGGCCTGGCGCTCATGACCGGAACACTGAGTCACCCTGAGTACTTCTGGCATTTACGGGGACATCCGAACTGCAGTGGGGGACAGGGGCACAGTCACGCGTCTGCAGAGGATGAGGCCAGAGGACAGGAAGCCCTGTGTTCCCAGGCTGTGACAGGAGAGGGGTCAGGGGCTGCCTCCCCCTCCACCCACGTCACCCCAGACTCAGCCAGAGCGTCCTGCCCTTTGCTGGGCGGCTGAGTCAGCGCCTGGCGCCAGGAACACAGAGGCCCAGCGAGCTGCTCAGCAGGAAGACAGGTTTGGGCTCGCAGCCTCCGCAAGGCTCAGCCCTGCCCGCACCTGCCGGAGCCATGCGGCAGATGGAACCTCGAGACAGCAGATGGCCCCGGAGCTCGGGGACAGCGTCACCTTCAAGGGACCAGAATAGAAGCCACTGCACACTGCACATCTGGGGGTGCCAGGGGCTGGCCCCCACGTCCTCCCGATAAGGCTGTAAGGGAGTGAGCCAGCCTCATCCCATCTTCCAACGGAAGAAACGGAGGCTTGGGGAGTCTAAGCCAATACTGAGCACAACCTGGGTCAGCACCCCAGTAGCTGCCACCAGAGCTTCCTCAGCCCCGCAGCCAGGCCCCGGCCCCAGAGCCCGCCTCAGCCCCACAGCCAGGCCCTGGCCCCAGAGCCCGCCTCAGCCCCACACATGGACCCAATCCCAGATCCCGCCTCAGCCCCGCAACAAGGCCCCATCCCCACAGCCAACCTCTACAGCCTCCGCTTCTCTGTCCATCTGGCTCGTGGGTCGTAACATCTCACGGATCCAGATCCCAGAGGCGGCAGCAGCTACTGCAGCCCCGGGGGTGCTGGGCCCAGGGCTCAGAACTCAGAGTGGACACACGGGCAGCACAGGAAAGGCTCCTGTCCTCCCCGGTCCCATGCACGCAGTTCTCTCCCCTACTGTCTGGAGTCGCCTGCCTGTGCTGTTTCATGCAGAACACCAGAAATCCACGTACAGTTGAGTCTGGGACAATGTTGGGGGGGTCAGAGGCACCCCTGCACCCCGTCAAAATGTCAAGGGGGTCAGGTGGGATCTGTGAGCGCAGAGCCCTCAGTGGAAACACTGCAGGCAAGTGGACCTGCACAGTTCAAACACTGGCCAAGGGCCAGCTATGATGTGTCCACAGGGTGGGTGTGGGAAGCGTGTGTGGTGTGCATGAATATGAGAGTATGTGTGTGTCTGTGAGCGTGTGTGTGGGGGAGTGTATGTGAGGCGGGATATATGAATGTGTGTGTATATGTATGTGTATTGGGGGTGTGTGTCTATGAGTGAAAGTATGTGTGGGTTCATGATAATGTGTGTGAGGTGTATGTGGAGGAGTATATGCGTGTGTGTAAGAGTGTGAATATACATGTACATGTTCCCCAACATATGTGTATATGTGAGTGAATGTGTGTATGTGAGGGGTATGAATGTACGTGTGAGTGTGTATACATATATCTGTTGGGAGTGTATATGTCTTTGAATGTATGCATGGGCTTATGTGAGAGTGGGTGAGTGTATGAATGTATGTGAGAGTGTGTATATACATGTATGTGTTGGGTGTATGTGTCTGTGAGTAAGTGTGTGTGGGGAGTTATGTGAGTCGGGAAGGAGTGAATGTGGGGGTATATGAATGTGTGAGAGTGTCTATATACATGTGTGTTGGGAGTGTGTGTATGTGTGAATGGATGAGTTTGTGGAGGGTCTGTATGATTTTGAGTTTGTGTGGGGGTGCAAGTATGAGTGTGTATAATGTGTGTATATGAGTGTGTGAGAGGTGTGGTGTGTGTATGTGAGTATGAGGGGGTATTATGTGAGTGTGTATGTGAGTGTGTACATGAGGCTGTGAGGGGTGTGTGAGTATATAAATGTGTGGGGTATATAAATGTGTAGGTATGAATGTGAATATGTGAATGTGAGTGTGTGGTATATGTATATGTGAGTGTGGGGTGTGTGGGTGGTATGTATATGAGTGTGTGGGGGTGTATGTGTGAGAGTAAGTGTATGTGAGTGTATGTGTCAAGGTGTGTATGGGATATGTGAGTAGATGAGTGTGGGGGATGTGTATGGTATATGTGTATGTTAGTGTGGGGTGAGGTGCATTATATGTGAGTGTGGGGGTGCATGTGTAAGTATGTGAGTGTGGGGATGTATATGTGAGGACTGTATGAGTAAGAGTATGTGGGAGGGTGAGAGGTGTGTGAGCATATGAGTATGGAGCATGTGCGTGTGAGTATATGGGGGTTATATGTGTTTGGGTATGTGAATATGTGTGTATGTGTGTGAGGGTGTGTGAATATGTGAGTGTATATGTGTGAGTGGTGAGTGAGTATATGTGTGTGAGGGTGTGTGTGAATATGTATGTGTGTGCAGGGTATGAGTATGTGAGTATCTGTGTATATGAGTGTATGTGTGAGTGTGGGGTATGTGAGTATATGAGCATGTGTATGTGTGAGTATGTGGGTGTGTATGTGAATGGATGTATGTGTGAGTATGTGTGAGTGTGGGGTGTGTGAGTATGTGGGTGTGTGAGTGGATATATGTGTGAGTATGTGGGTGTGTATGTGTATGTGAGTGTGTATGTGGGTGTGGGGTGGGTGTGAGTGAGTGTGTGTATGTGTGAGAGTGTGAGTATGTAAGTGTGTGTAAGTATGTGTGAGCATGTGGGTGTACGTGCATGTAAGTGTGTGTGAGTATGTGGGAGTATGTGGGTGTGAGTATGTGAGTGTGTGTATGTGTGAGTGTGTATGTGAGTGTGTATGTGAGTGTATTAGTATCTGGGTGTGTATGTGTATGTGAGTGTGCGTGAGTATGTGTGTATGAGTTATATGGGGTGTGTGAGTATGTGAGTGTGTGTATGTGTGAGTGTGTGTATGTGTGTGTATATGTGTGAGTATGTGAGTGTGTGTGGGGTGTATGTGTGAGTATGTGTGTGTATGTGTGAGTGTGTATATGTGTGAGTATGTGAGTGTGTGGGGGTGTGTATGTGTAAGTATGTGTGTATGTGTGTGTGGATGTGTGAGTATGTGAGTGTGTAGGTGTGTGTATGTATGAGTGTGTGAGTGTATATGTGTAAATGTGTGTGTATGTGGAAGGTGTATGTGTGAGTATGTGAGTGTATATGTGTGAGTGTGTGGGTGTGTCTGTGTATATGTGAGAGTGTGGGTGTGCGCGTGTGTGAGAGTGTATGTGTGAATGTGTGAGTATATGTGTGTGTATGTGTGAGTGTGTGTATGTGGAGGGTATATGTATAAGTATGAGTGTGTGTGTATGTGTGGGTGTGTGAGTGTGTGTGAGTATGTGTGAGTGTGTGGATATGTGAATGAGTGTGTGGGTGTGTGTGGGTGTGAGTGTATGTGTGAGTGTGTGTCTATGTGTGAGTGTGTGTATGTGGGGAGGTGTATGTGTGAGTATATGAGTGTGTTTGAGTGTATGTGTGAGTGTGTGGGTGTGTGAGTAGGTGAGTGTGTGTGTATGTGTGAGTGTGTGGGTGTGTGAGTATGTGAGTGTGTGTGAGTATGTGTGAATGTGTGGGTGTGAGTGTGTGTGAGGGAGCGCTGCACTCTCAAGGTCCCACCATTGCCCCGGCCTCACTGCACCTCCCTGGGACCCAGGGCTCTGGCCAGCCGCTCCCTCTGTCACTGCCACTCGGACCTGTGCCCACAGTCGGCCTGGGGAGCCACCTAGCCTGGCCGCTCCCTTTCTGCTCATGACCTGCTTCCGGGCCCTGGAAGAGCAACCGTGACAAGATGAGCAAAGGCCCCTCTCCGCATGCTCTGGGGACTGTCCTGCATGGCGATGGGAAAATGCTCTCCTCAGGCACCAGGCGGCTGCCCTGCCAGCTACCACCCGCCCCTCCCCCACCACCAGGGTCCCGCAGGTGACACTGCCTGACTAGTGCTGGTGAGTCATGACTGGCCTCTGTGCCGGCATTTTTGCCTTGTCCGCAAGCTCCCAAGTAGCTACACGGGCAGGGCAGGGCTGGGCCATGCCAGGCTTCCCCTGCAGCGTTCCTCCACCCCATGCCAGGTCATTTCCCTAAACCCCTCACACCGTGGGGAAGGTGGGCAGGGGCCGCTCAGCCTCTGCCGAAAGCTGTCCCGAGAGGAGGGTCACCGTGAAGGGCCCTGCGCTCCAGGGCACCCCACCTCGCTGCCTTCCTCCCTCTGGAGTCTTGGAGCTAAAGAGCCTTTCCTGGGGGCTGGAGCAATAGCACAGTGGGTAGGGCGTTTGCCTTGCACGCGGCCGACCCGGGTTCGATTCCCAGCATCCCATATGGTCCCCTGAGCACTGCCAGGAGTAATTCCTGAGTGCAGAGCCAGGAGTAATCCCTGTGCATCGCCAGGTGTGACCCAAAAAGCAAAAATAAATAAATAAATAAATAAAAATTAAAAAAATAAAGAGTCTTTCCTCACCGAGCCCTCCAGTCCCTTGAGGGCCTCCATTCTCCTACCCTTCCCCCGCATGCACCCTAACGTCCCTGCGCCCATCCTCCTGAACCGCTCTGCTTCATTCCCACTCACTTCTATGCTGTCTTCCCATTCTCATTTAGCCATTCACTCCTAAGCCCGGTGACATCCTAATCTCCATAAACTCTGGGTTTGTCCCCAAGCTGTAAGAATCCCACAAGTCACAGGGTTGCTGGACCTTTGGGACCTGAGAGTCATTCATCTGTCTCTCTGTGCACTAACTCCCGCCTCGGAAGAGGATGCAGTACCACTGCCAGGGCTCTCACACTGCTGGCTGAGTGCCCTGCCGTGTGGCTGGCCCTGCTTGGTGCTCAGTGAGCACCGTCTACTGTGAATCACGATTGGGTCGGGTACCTCACTGCTGTCAAAAGGTGGTCAAGCCTAAGGGCTGATGCCCGGTGGTAGAACACATGTGCGTGTGTGAGGCCCTGGATTCCATCCTGGCACTGCAAAAACAAAAATTAAATGAAATGAAACAAATGTGATCACCTGTCATTGGGGAAAGGTCAGTTGTCACCATGCGGTTCACGCCCAGCATGCTCCTGAGCCAGCCTCCTGTGCCTGTTCGCCACCAGCTCACACCTTCCCTACTCCCCACTCTGTTCCCTCAGCTCCCCCAGCCCAGGTTTCCTGTTTCACAGACAATGATAGCTACAGAGGAGCCCTGTAAGCTCTGCCCCACCTTAGTGTATGCCCGTGCATCCTTCCCTCCTGACCACCATGTGTGTATGCGTGTGTGTGCGCGCGCGTGTGTGTGTGTGTGTGTGAGCGCGCTCGCACGCACAAATGCCCACCCTTTTGCTTACTCAAGGCCTCGCCCCCTCTCCACTAGTACCGACTCCCCCTGCTTTACTGGATGTTCATAGGGTCCATACCAATCAATGCTTTCAGTACCTCTCAGCAGCCATTAGCACCATCGATTTTAGATTCCTCACCCTACTCTCTCCACCCCCCAGTTCCCTGCAGCCCCAGCCCTGAGCCACCACCAGGCTGCTTGCTCTCAAGATAGATTCACCTTTTCTGGACATTGGGCATAAACGGAGTCACACATTGTGGCTCCTCTGCGATCAGCCTCTCTCACCGAGCCGAAGGCCTTCAGGGTGCCTTGTGTGGTGACGTCTAGGGGGAGGTTTCCTGTTGTGGCCGGAGATCACTTCAGTATAAGCAGCCGCTACCAGGGGCCGCGAGGCAGTACAGCAGGGAGGGTGCTTGTCTTGCACGGGGCTGACTTCTCTTCAATCCCGGCATCACCAGGAGTGAGCAGGGCGTGGCTTAGCCCTCCCCTTCTCAAAGAACACACTACCCAGCTTTCTTTTCAGCAGAGGTGACATGTGCGCTGCTTCTACTCTGACGACTGGCAAAAGTGTCCATGTGAGTAGCTGCTTTCCACTCTCTTGGCTGTGGGCCAGTGAGTGGAACTGCCGGGCAACAGACTGACCATCTAAGCCTCTGAGAAACACTGTTTTCCTGGGCGGTCAGCCCCCATGTACAATTCCCCTGGCCACAGAGGATGGGTTTTGGTCACTCTTTAAATTCTGAGCTAAAAGGGCTGGAGCGATAGCACAGCAGGTAGGGCGTTTGCCTTGTACACGGCTGACCCAGGTTCAATTCCCAGCATCTCATATGGTCCCCTGAGCACTGCCAGGAGTGATTCCTGAGTGCAAAACCCAGGAGTAACCCCTGTGCATCGCTGGGTATGACCCAAGAAGAAAAAAAAAAAGAATTCTGAGCTAAAACCCAGACCTCCATCACCTCTTTCTTTGTTCCCTTTTATAGCAAAAGAGGGTAGGAGAGATGGGTCAGGGATTCCAGGGCCTACCTTGTACCCAGCACTATATATGGTTCCCTGTAACACTGTCAGGGTCACTCCTGAGCACAGAGCCAGGATCAGCCGCTAAGCACCCGCAAGCATGATCCCAAGCCCCCAAACTCCCAAAAGGAAATGCTCCCCATGACTTAGCTCCAACTCCTCATCCACTGTTTCCCCTTAATTCCTTCAGGATTCGACATTGCCACCCACCTGACAGTTGCCAAATTCGAGTTGCCAGGTGCCTCTGTCATTCCCCAACCCTCACACCTGGCACAGCTGCCTGCCCCTTTCCTAACGCGTGTCCTCTCTCCTCCCTCGCCTTCCCCACACTCCCCCCCCACCCAACCGACCACTCAGTCCTTCTCTCTCCAAGCCATCATTCAAACCCAGTCAACAGTTTTAAATTCTTCCCAGTTACCCCCAGGTGCCTCCAAGGACCTCCAGACTCATGGACTATCCAAGGGTATCTATGAAACATTTTCACCCGCCGTGTACAGAACAATCCTCTTCAATGATCACTGTCCCCCACCCCAATGGGCTCTCTGCCACCTCCCTCACCCTCCAAAAATTTCCTCTCCAGAATCATCAGCCCCCTGCTCCTTCCAGAGGCTCAGCAGAATAAGTCGGGGCCAGCCGTGACCCTCTGTTCCTCTCATGCAGGGGCAAATCCTGCTGACTCTACTTTCACGCAGATGCTCAGGCTCCCAACTCTCAGCAATCCCACTGGCATCAGTGGGCTCTGGTCACTCCCTCGTCTGTGGACATTCAGGGGCCTGGAAACAGGCCTTCCTGCTCTGTGCGTGCCCTGCAGACACTCCCTAGCAGCCCAGATGAAGTGGGCCCCAAGGATTCCTGTTTAGAATTCTGGGGGCTCCTGTTGTACCCAAAGACCATTCCTAGCCTACGAGGGTCCCTGTGACTACATATCCTGCCTCTGTGCCCTCCTCATCCAAATGCTCCATCTTGAGGTCATCCAGGATCTTCATGTTTCTAGTTCCCTCTGCTGGGATGGAATGCACTGTCTGTGTACCATGTGGCCTGCTCCTTGCCACATCAAGTCCTTACGCCAAGGTCACCATCACTGCGACCCTTCTCTGGGCATGTTCTCTCATGTCTTGGACCCTCCTTTTCAGCTTGGCTATTCTCCTTAAGCTTTCTGGACACCTTTGTCTGATACCATCTAGCTTCCTCCGCTTGAATCTATAGGAGCAGGGTAATTGTCTGCTTTGCTTCTCCAGGGCCCAGGGCCCACGGTCCCCAGAATGGAACAGACAGCAGGGAACCTTTGTCAAGTGAAGAGTGACGCTCATCTGGACTGTTTTCAATCTGTTGCTATTAACACAGAATATAAAATGTCCCAAACTGGGCACAGATTATTTGGCTTGTGGATGAATACATCTGTAAGATGATTACCTAGAAATGGAAATGTTGGACCAAAGGACATGAACAATGGTAATTTTAGAAATATTTTCTGGAAATCTGGGTAGTTAAAAAATTTATGATAAATAGTACAGTGGGAAGGTTGTTTGCCTTGCATGCAGCTGACTCAGGTTCAATGCCCAGAATCCTAGATGGTCCCCTGAGCACAGCCAGGAGTGATTCCTGAGTGCAGAGCCAGGAATAACCCATGAGCATTGCTGGGTGTGACCCAAAAATGAAAGAAAGAAAGAAAGAAAGAAAGAAAGAAAGAAAGAAAGAAAGAAAGAAAGAAAGAAAGAAAGAAAGAAAGAAAGAAAGGAAGGAAGGAAGGAAGGAAGGAAGGAAGGAAGGAAGGAAGGAAGGAAGGAAGAAAGAAAGAAAGAAAGAAAGAAAGAAAGAAAGAAAGAAAGAAAGAAAGAAAGAAAGAAAGAAAGGAAGGAAGGAAGGAAGAAAGAAAGGAAGGAAGGAAGGAAGGAAGGAAGGGGCTGGAGTGATAGCACAGCGGGTAGGTCATTTGCCTTGCATGCGGCTGATCGATTCCCAGCATCCCATATGGTCCCCTGAGCACCACCAGGAGTGATTCCTGAGTGCATGAGCCAGGAGTAATCCCTGTGCAATGCCAGGTGTGACCTAGAAACCAAAAAAGAAAGAAAGAAAGAAGAGAAAGAAAGAAAGAAAGAAAGAAAGAAAGAAAGAAAGAAAGAAAGAAAGAAAGAAAGAAAGAAAGAAAGAAGAGAGAGAGAGAGAGAGAGAGAGAGAGAGGAAGGAAGGAAGGAAGGAAGGAAGGAAGGAAGGAAGGAAGGAAGGAAGGAAGGAAGGAAGGAAGGAAGGAAGGAAGGAAGGAAGGAAGGAAGGAAGGAGGGAGGGAGGGAGGGAGGGAGGGAGGGAGGGAAGGAGGGAGGGAGGGAGGGAAGAAGGGAGGAAGAAAAGAAGAATGTTTATCTGTATTGAGTAAGTCAGGCTCTTGTCAGAGCATGGTGCTATCACTCTGGAGAGCAGGTTGGCCAAATCAAGTAAAACTGGAGTGATGCATCCCCTCTGGAATGGCAATCCCACTCCTGAAGGTTAGAGAAATGTGTGCACAGGACAGCCTGTACAATCATGTGTATTATAGCATTATTAGCTATAGTGGACATGGGAAACAAACGGTCAGCAAGTAGATGAATGGATAAATACATTTCTGCTCTTTCCTGCTGTGGAACACTACATAGCAAGGAAGATGGATGTCCGAGATAAATCTCAGAAGATAGAAGGTACATTTTATTTTTATTTTTTGCTTTTTGGGTCACACCCATCGATACTCAGGGTTATTCCTGGCTATGCACTCAGGAATCACCCCTGGCAGTGCTCAGGGGACCATATGGGATGCTGGGAATCGAACCCAGGTTGGCCGTGTGCAAGGCAAATGCCCTACCCAAGGTGCTATTGCTCCAGCCCCTAGAAGGTACATTTTAAATGATGCTGTTTCATGGAAAGTTTGCATGTGTTCACAAATGCATCAGCTGTTTATGAATGTGTATTTATTATTATTATTTAAAATACATAATTGATAGGATGAATCGCAAATTCAGGATAGTGGTTGTCTTTGGGAAGGAAAAGAAAAGGGTCGGCAGACTATAAGACACTTTCATGGCATCTGAAACATTTTATTTCTTAAGGCTTATTACACCATTCCTGGCACATTGATATATGCCTGCAGTACTTCCTATTAAACACTCCAAAGGAGTCAGAATCAAAAGGGGGACATCCCTGTGTGGAAGGGAAAGGTGGCCAGTCTCATGAATTGGCTCTGAGTTCCTGGAAGAATTCCTCAGGAATTTCTTATGGACACCAAGCCCCTTGTCAGACCTCTGAAACCCCCACACTCGGGAACTCCAGGGCATAGCCCGCCCCCCCAAAAGCACAGACAAGTGTGAGGAAAGTGCTCAGGGGGCCAGAAGCCTGACGATGTGCAGGAAGGTGAGAACCAGGGCACGCTGAATGGCCCCCACTTAGTTGCCAGGCTGGGGCCCTTCTGGGTGCTACTCTGCCCTGGAGGGTCCCCAATCCTCACTGGATGAGCTGTTGCCCAGTGGGCTGAAGGGGCAGAGGTTCTCATGTTCAGAAACTTGGGGGTCTGCCCTCAGGATGCCACCCTCGACTGGGGGTCTCACACATTCCCCTGAGTAGTAGTTGGATTAAAGCAGATGGGACATAGCTGGACTCGGTGACCCTAAGATCACTCTCCACGTGGTGAATTATTGTGAATCAAACAGGATCATCCCGCAGACTTGTACAAAAGCTGGTATTCCTCAGGGGAGCTCTCTGTCGACACAGACGCACCTCTGAACACTCCCAAACCCTGCCGCACGCGCGCGCACACACACACACACACACACACACACACACACACACACACACACACACACACACACACACCCTGATCCAGCCACACCTGACCACCACCCTTGCTTCTTGCATGTCAGCACTTTCCCACATGTGTGCCCATGTGGCTCCCTTGAACTTGAACTTGAACACTCTCCTTACGCTCACTGAGATCTCTTAAGACACCCTTTCCTCCATGCTGCTATGGCTCCTCTCTTTCTCTTTCTCAGGGCCAGCAATGGAACCCACGGCCCTTCACATGCTCAAGAAATGCTCTTCCTCTGCACTCGAGCCCATCCCCAGAGCATCAGTCTGGGCTTCTCCTTCAGGCCAGGGCCCAGGCCCAGGCACACAGCAGCTCCTCGCCATGAGCCAGACGGCATGATACCGACCGTGCTGCCCCACCAGGCCCAGGAGTCCTGGGCCCTTACCTTGGGAGTGAACATGTGCAGGATGCCATCCACCGCCCCTCGCAGCAGCAGCCCACGGACCAGGAAGCAGGCGAGGACCACGTAGGGGAAGAGGGAGCTGAAGTACATCACCTGCAGGGGCAGGACACGGGTGGTGAGCAGCCCAGCCCCTCCTGCCACGGGCACCCCCCCACAGCCCCCATCACAGCTGGGGCACATGAGCTTCCTCTGATGGCAGCAGAAAGCAGAGCCCTGGGCGCTGGGCCAAACCCACCGCACTGCTGGCGCGGGGCCAGGCAGAAGCAGGCGTGCAGACAAGCCGGAGTCAGTCTGGCTGCGCCCTGGGGCCGCCTGGCCCCTTCCAAGAGCTGACATCCCACCCCCCAGGCTGGCTCTCCCGGCCTCATTTCTCATGTCTCAGGGAGGCTTCACTGCCCCTGACTCCAGTGGCCCCCCTGAGGCTGCCCATCCTTGGAGCTCTGACACACATCGGGAGGTTTGCAAATCCCCTCCCAGGCAGAAACAGAAGGTCCTGGCTGCCTGTCCAGCGCTCCCTGCCCACTGCCACCCCGGTGCCCAGCACAGAGGGTCACACAGATACTCACACAGAGCTCGATACACCCACAAACCAGAGGACCTGGCCAGATGCATCAGGGTAAAGGCGAAGAGTGTGTGAGTGTGTGGGTGTGTGAGTGCTTGTGTGAGTGTGTATGTGTGTGTCTGAGTGCTTATGTGAGTGTGTTTTTCTGTGAGTATATGATACGTGTGTGTGACTGTATGAGTACATATGTGTATGAGTATGTGTGTGAATGTATGAGGGCATGTGTGTGTCTGTGTGACTATATGAATATGTGTATATGTGTATGTATGAGTGCATGTGTGTGACATGTGAGTACATGTGTGAATGCATGTATGAGTGTGTACATGTGTGTATCAGTGCATATGTGAGTGTTTGTGTGTATGAGTATGTGTGTAAATGTGCATGTGAGTGTATGAGTACATGAGTGCATGTGAGTGTATGATGAGTACATGTGTATGAGTGTGAGTATATGACTGTGAATATGTGTGAATGTATGAGTATGTGTGTCTGTGTGTGACTGTATGAGTGCATGTGTGTATGAGTGTATAAGTGCATGTGTGTGTATGAATGTGTATGTATGTGTATGTATGTGTATGTGTATGTATGTGTGTGTATAGTTAGACCACTAGACCACATGGACTCAAGCTCTACCACTTAGCAATTACTAGACTTTAGGCTATTTTACTGAATGTTGGCATGCCTTCATGTCCTCATCTGTAAGATGGGTGCATGATCCTAGCTCATCAGGTGTTAAGGACCAAATGCCTTCATTCATGGGCCTGCATGAAATAAACCTGAAATGAACTGTCAGCTACAATTTTAGCCTTTAAAAAGGGTCCTTCTTTGCTTTCTTCCTTTAAATTAAAATAGTTCTTTTTCAATTTATGTATTTTGAGAAAAGAGGTTTCTGCAGATGGGAAATGAGCTGAGGGTGCCCCATAAAGGAAAGAAAGGAATCACACGTCTGAGCTGAGAGGCAGGTGACCCCAGAATGAGAATGTGCTACTGACCTTCTTCGATAGGGGTCTGGACTGCTGAGAACAGGCATGGGGGCATGTCTGATCTGCACCCTGGAGATCCCTTGGAGACCCCTCACTCCCAGCCCCACCGGGGCAGAGACAGCCACTGGCTTTCAGCAGCGACAGCTCAGAGAAGACTCCCAGGACAAGCCTTTGCAGTGGGTCTGAGTGTGCAGGTGTAGATGAACTTCCTGCGCCTGTCCTGCTGTCCCTTCTCCTTAAAGGCCCAGAGCAGGCCTGTGCCCCCGTGCATGGAAACAACCAGGATCCAAGAAATGACCGGTCCGGCCCAGGGCTGTGGGCGGAGGACATTCCCATCAGCCCTCTGGGGGCTTGTGTGTCTCTCAAACTATCCCGACACTGAACCCACCCAAGGGACCCTGCCTGGCACCCCAGAGTGCCCAGCCCCCTGCCTGGCTTCCCCTTCTACTGTTCACGCTCACCTTCCCCGAAGACTGGATGCCCTTGACCACGGCCATGCCCACGATGGCCCAGGCCACAAGGAGGCACAGCGTCATCTTCCAGTTGAGGCCGCCACTCTCAGAGATGGAGTTGGAGATGTCCAGGGCCTCTCGGTACCAGAAGTAGGTCGTGGCCGAGCTCTTCTCGCACTCAGCCTCCACCACTGAGATAGCAGGTGGGACATGGGGCAGTGGGGGCGGGGCAGGGGGCACTATTCTCCCTTATTTGGGGTTACTCTGAGCCCCCGTGCCTGGGAAGCTATTGTGGAGTTAGGTTGGTTCTTGGGAAAGGCCCTGAGTTGAGGGCTAGAGACCCCGATTCTCATCCCAGACCCTCGATCAAATCAATGCAGTGACTAGGTGAAAGTGACTAAGTGAAAGTAACTTGGGCCTCAGTTGACCCATCTGTGAGGTGGGTTCCATCAGCTAGCCATTTACAGGATCAGAAGCAAACCAAAAGTTGTTTCCAAATAATAGTTAGTTAGAATAATGGGGTAGTTGGTAATGACCAAGCACAGGTCACAATTTCCAGGGCTACTCACACTGTTTCCTACAACCCCCAAGAAACCCCAGTGGTATAAGAGGTGGTCGGAGATCATCATAAGGGGAAACAGGGACCAGATTGTGGAGGTGGCTCAGCCATGGACACACAGCAAGTCCTGGGCCCAGGCCTCTAAGGTCCCTTGGGGTTTTGTGGGTGACCCCTACTTGCCTGCTGTGGTCCCGTTCCGGACCACAGGACATTCACTCCAGGGCAGTGGGTACTGGAAGGATTTGAAGAAATAGAAGATGCTCCAGCCGATGATGACATTGTAGTAGAGTCCAACAAAGAGGCAGACCTGAGTCGGGGTACACAGGAGGGTGGGGGGCAGGCACCTCGACCCCACCATAGTGTCCGGCAACAGGGTGCACAGCAGGGTGGGGGCAGACACCCCCCAAACCCACCAAGCACAGTGCTCTCTCTCAGCCTGCACTCTCAGGAACAGGAGCGCTGCCTGCACCTCCTTTGCTATTTAGGAATCCACAAAGGAAGATTCTAGAGACTCAGGCTCTCACCTTTTAGCAATAGACCCTTCCAAGTTTCAGCCTTTTGGGTCTGAAATTCTAAGAGGCTTGAAGCACGTCCCCTTCCTCCCCCAGATTCATGATTACGATGCAGAGCTACCCTAAAACTCAGGGCCAGGCACAGAAAACAGCCACCCTGCCGCCCCCCCACCCCAGCCCTCCTCTCTCTCCTCTCTCAGCACTGGCTTCAGAGAAGCCACTCCTCATCCTCGGCACAAGACCAGACCTCAGTGCACACGTATTTAAAGCAGGAGGCCTGGATTCTGGGGTCCTGGGGGTCTCTCTGCGCTCTCACGAGGCAGGGTTTGCCATCTGTTTGACATTGGGGTGCGGCTCCTTCTGCAGGCCCCAGATCTCCTCAGGCTCACCTGAGCCCAGGACACAGGGGAGAAGAGCAAGACACCCACTTCCTTGGCTTGGTGCTCTCAGCCCGAGGGGCTGCCCGCTCAGAGCCACACAGACACAGCTCAGCAGAGACAAGGCCCGCTGTGTGCATGGGCACCGCCACTCTGCCAGGCCTCTCAGGGGCTCAGGGGGCTGCCCAAGCAGAATCGGGCTTTTATCCCCTGTGTGAGGGATAATGACCTGTGAATGAGGCTGGATGTGATAGCCCAAATGCTCAAGAGATTCGGTGAGTTCCCCTCTGAATAAGCCCGGAGTATCCCCAGTGTGTCCTGTGCAGGTTGGAGTGTCCCTGGCACCCATTTTTCAAAGCCTCCCCCCACTGGGTGGACCATAGGCCCCTGTCCCCCCCACCCCCCCGCACTGCTCAGGGAACAGCAAAAATAGCAAGGAGGCCTCTGGGCGCAGGGAGCCTCTGCACTGCCACTTGCCGTAAAAATAAAAATACCCTAGAGCCAAGGAAAGAGGAAGCTTTTCCAGCAAACTCTGGTTGGGTCCCCAAGTCCCTATCACCCTCCAGGCTATCTGCTCCCACTTTCCTCCTTGCAACAATCCTGAATATCACATCCAGCCTCATTCACGGGTCATTGCGGGCCTGGGGTGCAGCTGGAATTATTCTCACATTGTCAGTTCCCTCCCCGGCCCTAACCCTGGCCCAGGATGCAGGACTGGACATACTGTGACCCCGGTGCAGCCCCCCAGCCCTCCTCCCCCGTGTCCCCCACCAGCCTCCTACTCACTATGCAGCTGGAGAAGCCGATGCCCCCCAGGCGCGGGCACACATAGTGCCACACGCCGATGCTGCCTCGGCGGATCCTCTGGCCCACAGCCAGCTCCAGGAAGAAGAGGGGGATGCCAATGATGATCAGCAGCACCAGATAGGGCACCAGGTAGGCACCTGGGGAGAGGAGGCATGTCAGGGGAGCCTGGCCACGGCCCTGGCACAGCCCACCACCCCCGCCCGTCAAGGATCTTCCTGAACCACCACTCTACTTATTTATTTATTTATTTATTGGCTGTTGGGGCCTCACCCAGCTGTGCTCAGGGCTTATTCCTGATTCTGTGTTCAGGGATCAGTCCTCATCGGGTTCAGGGAACCATACGAGTTGCCTGGGATTGAACCTGGTCGGCTGCATGCAAAGCAAAACAAGCACCCTACCCGCTATACTATCACTCCTACCCCTGACCCACCACTTCTGTAAGGGGAGCTCCTGGAGTGACCCTAGTCCCCAGCCTGCCGTCACCCTCAATCCAAGACACTGATTAGATGGACAGTCACCACTGGGGAAGTCTCTGGTCAACACTTTTTTTTTTATTCATTTTGGGGCCACACCCAGCGATGCTCAGGGGTTATGTCCTGTGCAGGAATTGCTCCTGGTGGAGACAGAGGGACCATATGGGATGCTGGAACCCAGGTCGGCAAGCAGTCCCACCCCCGTGCCCCACTGCACTCTCTCCACCCTCTCCAGTCGACCTAGAGCCAAGGAAAGAGGAAGCTTTCCCAGCAAACTCTGGTTGGGTCCCCAAGTCCCTATCACCCTCTAGGCAACCTGCTCCCACTTTCCTGTGCATGCTCACCCCAGTCCCACCTACAGAGAAGCAGCTCTCATGAGTCTCAGCTCACTCAGCCTTCCCCAACCAGGCTCACCTGGGGCGCAGCCCTCCCCAGATGGAACTTGGTGCTGACTCAGCACGCCTGCCTCTCCAGAAGGAGGGAGCTTGGACGTGCTCCAAGGAGAGAGGGGCTGGCCAGACTCGCCATCAATCTCAGGCTAATTGGGAGGAACGGGAGAGAAATTAGCAGCTCAAGGAAGCGTAGCCAGGAGGATCATAAAGGATAGAGCAGATCTCGCCAAAGATTCCAGATGATAAATTAGACACGTGGCCTCACTGCAGACACCCTCTCCATCCTCAGTGATGTGGCGTTTAGCAGGAGAATTAAAGCCATGTCCAGACACAGGCGAGTGCTCGCGCCGATGGCTCTGCCAACCCCTTCGTCCTGTTAGCACTGCTGACGGCGGCGCAGGCCAGCCCCAGTCAGCAGTGCTCTGGCAGCCCCCTCACGCCCCCAGATCGAGTCATGAGAGCTGAGAGTCTCCCAGAGACCCCCAGCCACCCCTCAAAATGTGCTCCCCTGCCTGCCTCCGCCTGAGCTGCCAAGGAAGCCAGGACCCCAGGTCCTTCCTGAGCACAGGAGCCCGCCTGGAGCGGTGGTCAGCTGTTGCGGTGGCCAGCTGTTGCTGGGGTCCGCTCCGGGCTAAGCATGCACTGTTCAGGCTCTCGGGAAGCAGAAGGCACAGAGTTCCAGGAGCACTGCCAATCCCCGAGACCAGGACTGAGGATTGTCCACGTGTCTGCGTGCACACAAGCTCACACTCATGCACACGCTCAGACTCACCAGGGCCCAACGCTCTGCGTTGTGGCGGGAGAAGGGTCAGGCTGTGAGGGGACCAGCGGGGAAAAGTTTCCACAACCCAGCAGGCCTCATGCAAAAGCACCGAGGACATGCAACACCCCCCTGTGCACGTCCCAGGTAAACAGGTGCCCCTCACTGCCCCCCTCCTCATCATGGTGCAGCAGGAGGAAGGCCCGCAAGGCCCCAGGTAAGCAGGTTTGGTCTCTCATTCTTGGATTGGAGGTCATGAAGGAGGGGAGAAGTGAGGTCAAGGACTCAGCTTCACCATGTCCCCTGGCATTTGTTCCATTTCCCTCCTGTGTGTCTTTAGTGGAGCACGGTGTGTGGGGATGTGGGTTTTCAGAAGTGGGGTGGCCCTGTGGATGTTTTTCGTCTCCTTCAAAGCACTGAGGAACTCCACAGGTGAGTACAGCCAAAGGGTCATCCCGCCAGCAAGCCCGGCCCACCCGTGGCCCTAACACTATAGTGTCAGCACTGGGGACAGCTGTCAGAGGTGCTGTCCGATCACAGCAGCAGCTGGGCGGTTCTTCTAGCAACGCATCCTCTTCCACATTAGGAAATACCTCCTGCACTTCCCCAGATGTTTCGGTGGCTTTTAGAGGCGAGTCTGAACAGCTGAGACAGTAGGAAATTCAGAAGGACAACCTGTAGGAAGTGGGGTTCTGAGGTCCCCCCATCTGAAGTTAGTATCTCATCCATCCCAGTTTTCTGGTAAACGCAGAGGTTACTTGTGGGCTTTGAACAATGACGTTAGTCTCTGCCTGGTGAGCCAGGCTCGGGTCCTGCCTTGGACAGGGACTAGCTATGCAACTTTGGGGAAATAACTTGAGTTCTCTGGGCCACTGCCTGGCCCTCTATGGAAAGAGGATAAAACTATGAGGCAAAAACTTAAGAAACTGGGGCTGGACAATAGCATAGCAGGTAAGGCATTCGCCTTGCACATGGCTGACCCGGGTTTAATTCCCAGGTCTCCTGAGCACTGCCAGGAGTAATTCCTTAGTGCATGAGCCAGGAGTAACCCCTGTGCATCGCAGCATGTGACCCAAAAAGCAAAAACAAACAAACAAAAAACCCTTAAACTGTTTTGTTTTGCCCTTTTTTCACTTACAAAAGTGGCCACTCCATATCCTTCAACTGTATATCACTGGCACGGGACCATGGCAATGACTCAAAGAGTTTCTCACCCATAATAACACTTGATGAACACGCTCCTCTTTCTCATGCAACAAACCTGGGTGGTCATGGGGACGCAGAGGACAGAGACGGCCCTGATGTGCCAGAGCTAAGCCAGGCTGTAGAGCTTCCCTCACTAGCCCCTAAAGTCCACTGGAGTGCCTACAGCTCAAACCAAAGCTGTCTCCCCAGCCCCAACATCATGACAGGAAATCCAGGCAAGCTAGAGGCTGAGAGGGAAAGGGATCAGAGGGGCCAGGCGTGGCTCTAGACTTCCCTCCTGCCACTGCACTGTGCCCTGAGCACTGAGCCAGGAGGAGCCTCTAAGCATGGTTTGGTGTGTTCCCAAAACAAAAATAAAAGTTTGGGGGTGGAATCAGAGAATGGAAAAATGAAGGCAAGTCATAGAACCCAGTTCGTGATCCTGAGATTGCTGAGCAGCTCTCTTTCAGGGGGTTCGAGCTACCAGGGGTCGTGCAGAGAGTGTGGCAACACTGGGGTGGGCAGATGGGCAGGAACACTGCTCAGGATTCTGGGAGAAGCTTGAAATCAGTGCATGGTACCCGACAGAACTCTTAGTGCCTGGCATCCCCTATTCTCGGGACCCCTGAGTTCTCGAGATAGCACAGAGAACTCAGTGCTATCTTAAAATGCCCTGCCTTAAAAAAAAAAAAATCTCTACTTGCACTTATCTTGAAACAGCTCAGATCTAAAATTCTGATTGGCAGTCATTTTGGATGGGTATGGGTGCACTCATGGTGGTGCTTAGGGGCCCCCAGGAGTGCTCAGGGAACCATAAGGTATGGTGGATCGAGCTCAGGGCTTCACATATGCAAGACATGTGTTCTATCACTTGAGCCACATTCCCTGCCCTCATTAGCACTTATTTGGAAATAAGGGGAAAATATGGAAATAAAGAAAGGAAAAAGTAAAGAACCTCTCAAGGCCAGGCGAGCATGCGGTGAGCAGAGTGGGTGGTGATGGCAGGAACAAAGCCTCTGGCTAACTCAGAACTGCAGGGCCAGGCGAGCATTCTCACATCATCGTGACCTTCAGTAGGGGCTGGAAAGAAGGGCAGCCCCAGACATCGCTGCCCTTAGCATTAGAGGCAGCAATGCCACAAGCCCCAGCAGGGTGCAGGGGGGTGACCCCACGGCATGGGGGCACAGAGGAACAGAAACTTGCCATGGGCTGAAGACCTCAGGGTTGCAGGATTCTCTTGCAAATATTGTTTTCAATCTGGTGGGCTTATCACTGTTTGTGTTCTGTTCATTTGCTCTGGCTTCAAAGCAAGTTACCTTTGGAACATTCCAATCTGCTTTGGAGGTCCCGATGGGTGGGTGTGGGACAACAGGAAATAGTTGGGGCTTCTACCTATGCTGAAAGTGATGTGTGGAGGGGGTGTGACAGCAGGGGCAAGGTCCTTTGGGAAGACTCTGAACTCAGTGGGCAGTCAGAGAGCCTTCCCACCTAGAAAATGGGCTGGACATGGGTGTCAGTGTGGCAGTGAGGTATCCAGGCACTGTGGTCAGAGTATCCCAGTGTGAATTCTGATTTTTATGATTCGTTGTATGACCTTAAGACAGTTCCCTGACTTCTTTGGATCTCAGACTCTAAAATGAGAATGACAATTTTAAAAAAATTGTAATCATGACATTTAATTGATCTGTATAAATGATATAATAAAATGTTTGTTTAATTTCAAAAAAAATAAAAAATAAAATGAGAATGACATTTCTTTACACAGGGTCACTGGAGGGATCTGATGGTTGAACCATACGTAACTGGTGCTTTGTTTGTTTCAAAATACTCAAATATCTGCTGTCTCATGTATTTCAATCAAATATCTTAGGATAGTGCTTGGTACCTAAGGAGTATTAAAAAATAGTGGACTCGGGGCTGGAGAGATAGCACAGCGGGTAGGGCGTTTCCTTGCACGCGGCCGACCCGGGTTCAAATCCCAGCATCCCATATGGTCCCCTGAGCATGGCCAGGGGTAATTCCTGAGTGCAGAGCCAGGAGTAACCCCTGTGCATTGCCAGGTGTGACCCAAAAAGAAAAAAAAATAGTGGACCCAGGACTGGAGAGATAGTATCGGGGTTAAGGTGCTGGCTTTGCCTTTGGCCAACTATGTTCAATCTGCAGCACCATATATGTCTCTGAGCAATATCGGGACTGATCCCTGAGCAAAGAGCCATGCATGAGTCCTGAGCATCATCAGGTGTGGATCCAAAACCAAACTAATAATAACAATAATAATAGTAATAATAATAATGGCCAGGGCTAAGAAACTAGCATGAACCCTGCCTCCACTCCAGTACTACATGGTTCCCTGAGTGTCACTGGATGTAGTCTAAAGACCCCTGACACAGCATCCCACACCCTCAAATGTTCCCACTGAACTACCAGCCTGGTTGGCTGAGAATTTCTGGAAAGGGTCCCCAGGGTACTCAAACTACAGCTCCAAAGACACTCCCTCTTCAAAAATAAATTTAAGTGGTTGTACTTCCCTGTATTCAAACTACTGCTCCAAAAACACCTCCCCATTCAAAAATAAATTTAAATGGTTATTCTTCCCTGCGTCAGAGTCCATGTAAAGCATTCCAGATGGAAAGCCTATTAAATCTCAACTCTTCTGTAATAATCATTCTCTTAGTAATAATCATTACTAAGATTATTACCATTTCACAGATGAGGAAGAGTGAGGCTGAAAGCACTTGGCAAAGGATGAGGGTTTTGAACCAGGAATTGCAGGCCCTAAGTGACTGGAGTAACTTCCTGGGGAGCCTTCTGGATCTTGAGCTTACCCTACCCAGTTCCATCTCCACTTCAGCAAAAGTGGAAGTGAGGGAGTCCATTTACACCCCTCAGCCCAACCCAGTGATGGTAGGGCACCCCTTGGGGTGAGCTGGCTGCCTCTTACCGCCTCCATTTTTCTGGCACAGGTAGGGGAACCTCCAGATGTTGCCGAGGCCCACTGAGAAGCCGATCTGGGCCAGGATGTACTGCAGTTTGCTGTTCCAGGCCGGCCGGTCCTCGGCATCCAGCTCCTCGTCCGCTGCCTTCTGCTTGCCGCCCACCTCACCCGCCATGTTCAGAACACTCTGCTTGTAGTCCACGGGCTCCTCCAGGGCCAGCAGGTCAGCCACCGACTCCGTGACATGCTCGTTGCTGTGCTCACGCTGGGTTACCTTGCTGTTCTTCGGCATTGGTGCCACCTGGGCGACAGCACCCGGCTGCCCGGCACGCAGAGAAGATGGGACTCGGCTGGGGTCAGCTCCTTCTCATCCAGGGACCTGCCAAAGGATGGGGGGCAACAGAGACTTAGTTGCCACAGCAGAGATGTCGGGGACCCCGGGGGACACAGCCCAGATCAGTGTCCATCATCACCCCCACCGCACCCCATCCCCACTGCTGCCAAGCGTTGACCTATGGCTGAAATACCGTACTGCTGTCTGCTGTAGAACAGTACTGGAATATTGGAATATTGTTCCCCAGCCCCCCGGCCTGCCCTGAGCATCACTGGGAAGGGAAACCAAATGGGACAGAAGAGACCAAATTAGACGCCAAACTCAAAGTGTTGTCTAGAGGCCTGCACCCTCATGTGGCTGCAGGGCCTAGAGCAGAGGGCCCCAAGCTCACAGGGCCTACCATTCCCTTATCAGAAGATAAACCGCCGAGTCCCCTCTAGAAGTCTTCGTTCTTTAACAAACGAACAGGAAACACCTCCAGTTGCAACTGAAGCTAACACTTTCCCCATCATTTCAGAGCCTCCCAGCGGGTAGCATCACCTACTTTAGACTGTTCTAGGATGTTCCAGATCATCGGACAGTCTTTGAAGCCTTCCCTTCCCAGGGCGGCTCAGGCTGTGGCTAACTGTTTTGTGTTCTGTTGAGTCAGAATCACCTAGGGGGACTCAGAAGAGGCCCGTGTCCACCTTCTCTAGGGTCTTTTTGTTAAAAATGCAGTTTGTGAGCCAAGGAGATAGCACCAAGATTTAGGCATCTGTCTTGCATGGGGCTAACTCTGGCTGACTCCGGTTCAATCCCAACAATACATATTCTCCTCAAGTACAAGCAGGAGTGATGCCTGGGCACAGTTGGGTGTAGCCCTCCCCTGTCACCAGCAAGACAAAAGACAATCCAAAAAAGCTGCAGTTCAAGAACCAGTGGGGATACGGCCCAGCAATAAAGCACACTCCATCATGCATGAGACCTGGGTTCCAGCCCTGGCACCAGACAAGACAAAATGCAGCTCAAGGGCCAGTAGCTTTCCAAGGAGCTGTTAGAATTTCAGTCACGTTCCAACCTACTGAGTCATTCTCAGCTCTTTTACTGGCTCCCCAGGTGAGTCAAAGGACATTCACATTTGAAGGTTGATGGGGAAAGCTTTCGATTTTCCACCACGGGGGGCCTGGACACTGGTCCCTGGGTCTCTTCACCTCCTGGATTTGAGTGGAGAACAGGCTCAGTTAAGCATTCTGGCACTGGAGCACAGGGTGTGTTTGCTTTGTGCCAACAATTCCTGGGCCATTGCTCAACACTGACATTATCTGAGGGCCACCGCAGCCAAGAGTCAGCGCTCCATCCTTCAGTGACAGTTTTACAGCAGATAATGTCTGCACAACACGGGGCGCGGGCGGCCAAAGCCTGCTGCTCCTGCCAGTGCTCATCTGTCTCTCCTGCCTTTCCTTACAGGAACCAGCCCCTGAGGAAAGCAGGCCTTTGAGGGCTCCCAACACTGCCATGATTCAACGCACCTCCTCATTAAGGGGTGGCTGGAGGATTTAAAATGAACTCCACACACCCTGCCTGTAACTGCCCGCCTCTTTCTAGGGATGTAAACTACCAGGCTCTGCAATTTTGTTCCAAAGAGAAGGTGCTGTTCTAAAAGCTGTACCCCCCTCTGCTCTTCATGCCACCTGAGCACCGGGGACATGGGATGAGCCACAGAAGCATGTGGGGACTGGTCCTTCCTGCTGCCCTGACTCTGACTCCAGTCCAGAGAAGCCTCAGAGAAGATCCATCCCACAGATGCTAAAGCTGGAAGGCTAGCAGAGTCGAGGGAGTGTCATTGTGGCAGGCGGGCAGGTGATGGCCCATGTTGACAGGTGATGCCTCCCTGCTTCCTCACCTAACGAGGGCAGTGAGTCTATAGTGATGACTCCCCATCCACCCACCTCCGGCCCCAGGAATAGGCAGATACCTGTTCAGGGCAACCAGTGCCAAGCCAGCCTGGCAGACCCAAGTATTCCCCAGGGGAAAGGAAAGTGCTTTCTGTGTGGAGCACCCCAACGTGTCTTTGGATCCTGGAGGGTTTTTCCAGGGGGCATTTTGTGCACCAGCCTCAGCTTCCCCTGGGCTGTTGCTTTGCTCATGATACCTCCAAAGTGGTGCCTCTTGAAAACATGTGTGGGGCAGCCAGTGTTCTCGTCTGGCTTCCCAGAGCAGATCTCATCCATCTGGCTCAGATGGTTCCTTCCCCCGGCAGGAAAACAGAGAAAAACTAAGCTACAGTAAAGGCTACTCTCCTGGACCCCAATACTGCCACAGCATGCAAGAGTTTTCATTAAGAACCAGAACTGGGAGGATAGGGAGGATGGGGGTTGGGGTGCCTGCCTTTCATGTGGCCAGCTCTGCTTTGATGCTCCACACATGGTCTTCTGTGTGCACCTCTCTGTGCACCACCAGGATGACCCTTTAGCATTACAGGTATGGCCCCAAACAAAAGAACCAGGGCTGGGGAGAAGGGTCGGGGGGGGGGGGTCCTCTTGGACTCACAGCCAACAGGGTGCCTTGGCACTGGCCTCTTGATCTGTGGCCAATTGAGTACTTGGCCTGCCCACAGAGCATCTGTACATTGGGGGGGGGGACTCACTATGTGTCAGGTCACAATGCAGGCCCACCCCGGGGCTTCCTGCAAGTCTGCAGGATGCATCTAGATGCTGACCCACTAGAGGCTACGCTTCCCTACTGTGGCCTGGGGTGCGGCCACTCTGTTCAGCAACGGGAGAAAGGGCCAAGAGGGAGAACAAATCGTTTCAAACTGGGAGGACTCAACAACGAAGCCAGAGGAGGATGCTTAAGCAGCAGTGTGGAAGCTACAGACGTCAGCTCAACACTAGCTGTTTCCTTCTGCCAGAGACATCCCACAGGCAGGAAGGGGCCCTGGGGCCTCCTGTGCTGCTGGGTTTGCAGGATGCAGAGTGTTGGTGCCAGCTCAGAAGCCAAGGCATTGGGCCGGGTAGCACTCATAAGTGGAACCTCTGTGCCAAGTCAATATACTCAGGTGACGACACAACCTGACACTTGGAATTACAAAGTTGAAGGGATCTGAAGCAATCTGAACTTGGGGGAACATGAGGAATCAGGCCATTTCCAGCAGTGCTTAGGGCTTCTTCCTGGTTCTGTGCTCAGAAGCAACTCTTAGTAGAGCTTGGGGAACCTTAAGCAGTTCTGGGGATTGAACTGGGTTTGGCAGTGTGCAAGGCAAGTGTCCTAACTCCTGTACAATCTCCCCAGTCCCGTCTATAAAATCTATAAATTTTATAGAGGAGGAATTTGAACCCCAGAGAAAGAAAATGAATCTCTCAAAGCCACAGGATCAGACTCAGCAGAGAGTAAGGACTTGGGGAAGTTGGGAAGGTGTGGCCTTGGGAGTACACCTGAGGGGTATATATGGAGCTTGCTAGAGGACAGCTTCTCTATGGTCAGGAAGGCAACACCTGGGGAGGAGACAAGGCAGAAGAAACACTCAGGAAAAGTATGCAGAAGGAAGGAAGGGAGGGAGGGAGGGAAGGAGGGGGGAGGGAGGGAGGGAGGGAGGGAGGAAGATAGGAAGGAAGGAAGGAAGGAAGGAAGGAAGGAAGGAAGGAAGGAAGGAAGGAAGGAAGGAAGGAAGGAAGGAAGGAAGGAAGGAAGGAAGGAAGGAAGGAAGGGAGAGAGGAAGGGAGGGAGGGAGGGAAGAGGGAGGGAGGGAGGGAGGGAGTATATAAATGAGTATATGGGTGGATAGGTAGGTAGATGGATGGGTGAGTGGGTGTATGGGTGAATGGGTAGGTGGGTCGATGGATGGATGGATGGATGGATGGATGGATGGATGGATGGATGGATGGATGGATGGCAGGGTGGGTGGGTAGGTAGGTAGATGGGTGGGAAGGAGGTTGTGGGTGAATGGGTAGGTGGGTGGATGGATGGATGGGAGAGTGAGTGGATGGATGGTTGGATGGATGGATGAGTGGGTGATGAGTAGGTGGGTGGATGGGTGTGTGGGTGGGTAGATGGATGGATGGATGGATAGATGGATGGATGGGACTATGGGTGGGTAGGTGGAAGGATGGGTGGGTGGGTGGTTGGGTAGGTGGGTGGATGAGTGGGTGGATGGATGGGTGGGGGGTGGGTAGGTGGGTAGGTGGATGGGTGGGTGGGTACACAGAAGGATGGATGGAGGATGAATGCATGGATGAGTAGATGGATGGATGGAATCATTGTGGTCAAGCCCAGGCCTCTGTGACTTCCAAGTCCACTTTCTCCAGCATCCCAGTAGACTGCAAGGCCTCTGGCTGGTGCTCTGGGTTAACTGGGCTGCTGCTTTGCTCTAATTCCATGCGCATCATTCCCCTGAGGGATAGAGAGACTCTGTCTGACAACGGTTCCCCCACTCCCAGGAAGGGCTGCCGTGAGAAGTCAATGAGCAAGCCCAGGAGCCTGGCACCAGGAAGAACCCAATGGCAGCAGCTGCTTCTTTGCAGCCTTCACAACTTCTGTTCATTCAACAATCTCCAACGTTGCTGCCTAGTCTCTGTAGTGTCCTGCTCTGCCAAGGGAAGGCACTTTGGCCGAGGGAGCGGGGTGGGAGTGGAGAGAAGCATTCAGTGGTGACATCATCTCACAAGTGTCCATGTTTGTGGCTTGGAAGCTGGCCTCACATGCTGGGGGAAAAGGCAGCTCAGATAGAGAAGGAACACCAATTAAATTGTGGTTGGAGATCACGCGTGGGAAGGGAGATGCGTGCTGAAAGTAGATTAGAGACTGAACACAATGGCCACTCAATACCCCTGTTGCAAACCACAACACCCAATTGGAGAGAGAGAACAAAAGGGAATACCCTGCCACAGAGGCAGGGTGGGGTAGGGGGAGATGGGATTGGGGAGTGGGAGGGATACTGGGTTTATTGGTAGTGGAGAATGGGCACTGGTGGAGGGATGGGTTCTCAAACATTGTATGAGGAAAATAAGAGCACGAAAATGTGTAAATCTGTAACTGTACCCTCACAGTGATTCACTAATTAAAAAATAAATAATTTTTTTAAAAAAGTGTCCATGTTTGGGGGCCGGAGCAATAGCACAGCGGGTAGGGCGTTTGCCTTGCACGCGGCCGACCCGGGTTCGATCCCCGGCATCCCATATGGTCTCCCAAGCACCGCCAGGAGTAATTCCTGAGTGCAAAGCCAGGAGTAACCCCTGAGCATCGCTGGGTGTGACCCAAAAAGCAAAAAAAAAAAAAAGTTTCCATGTTTGTTAAAGGTCACTGGCACCCTCTGTGGCTGTTAGAGCAGCAGCACAGAGTCCAGCTCCATTCACGTCAGCCCCTAGGTCAAAGCAGGCAAAGACTCTGAAGTCCCAGGTCTGTGATATTCTTATGAATGAGAGAGCTTCACGGCTACAGTGCACACTCTGCATGGTCCTCCAAGTACTGCTGGGTAGTGATCCCTGAGCACTGAGCCAAGAGTAGTCCCCAAGCACCACTGGGTAAGCGCCCCTCTCAACCAAAACAAATAGCAACAGAAAAAAGGCTTTACATTAAAGTACAGTAATATTGCTAACCACAATATAACCTGGGTTTAGTTTGAAAGCACTTAAAAGCATTTTTTGTATACAGTCCATAGACACAGTGTGGAATGGAGATGCAGCTTGGTGTGGTACGCCCAGGTTCAATACCCAACCTCACACTTACTGGTGGCTGCCCTGCCCAGCCACTTTCTCAGCCTTCCTGAGCTTCAGCTCCCCTGTCAAAGAAGCAGCTAAGCCCAACAGAGGTGCAGGGCCCCACACCCCACACCCAGAGGTGGGAGGAGGCTGAATCCAGCAGAGGGCCCCACACCTTGCCTCTTCTAGCACCCTCACAGACCCTCAGTCAGGCGTAGGAAGTGAACTGGGCACTAAGCTCCCCTCACAAAGCTGTCAGCAGCCCAGCCCCGCACTCCCGGCCTCCTCCGTGCAGGCTTTCTCGGGTTATGTTACTGGGGTTTTTGTTGTTGTCTTGGTTTTGTGCTTAAAAGCCCACACTTCACCTATGCCAGGTAAGTACTCTAGCACTGAGCTATATCCCTGGCCCTAAAGATAAGAAATTATTTCTTTTTTATGCATTTATTATTTTTTCCTTGCCTGGGATCCAGATCATGTCTGGCTTACCTTATGCATGTAGCAAAACTGGGATTGGAACTCAAGACTTGACGCTCTTAGGGCAAGTGCTTTAAGTCACAGAACCATTTCCAGAGGTGTGTGTGTGTGTGTGTGTGTGTGTGTTGTCAGCTATGGAACCCAGAACCTCATACATGTGTGGCAGGCCCCTCCCCCTCATCCACACACAATCCTGCCCTTGATATACATTTCAAAAGGGAAGGTAGCAGAGGAGGGGGAACACCCTCCCTCCCTGCACCCCTACAAACCCTGTCCCCCAGTTCCCTAAAGCCTGTGGTGCCTGTGGTGGTGAAAGGTCCTGGGAATCATGGTGTACCCAGCCTCTGAGCCAGATCTGCTCCAAGCATCAGGATCCGAGCAGGACAGGGAGGAAGGAGAGCGAGGTGCAGGGCCCCCACCTCTATCACTGCCCTTCGCAGGATGAGGAGACAGCCCTGCTGAAGGCTCCGTGTCCCAACCAGGCCCCATCAGCCCACCAGCACAGGGCATCATGGCCCTGACCGCCAGGCCTGGGTCTGGAAGCTCGCTCAGGCCCCCTTCAGCAGGGCAGAGCTCCACCCGGTCCTGCTGTGCTCCACTGACCTCCTGGGCTCTTCAGCCGCAGCAAGCCCACAGAGGTGTCTGCAGGGACAGGCTGCCGGCTGCCAGCGCCGCGCGTACTCCAGTTCTCCCCTGTAGTAGCTGGGTGGGTTGTAGCGTCTTCCTCCCAGACAGCGAATTAGAGAATGACGATCCAGGGAGCTCGCTGCAAAGAAAGCCTGGGTGGTGCCTGCCAGCAAGAGGCAGAGGGGTCGGGGTGGGGGGTGGGCGGCGAGGGAGCTGGTGCCAGATCTGTCACTTAGCAACAGACACAGCTCAGGGCTCAGTGAGAGCAGCAGGGCTGGGCGGGTGAACTGTGCAGCCTCTTAGAGAGAAAAAATAGCGCGGTCAGAGGCAGATGGTAAAAATATCTCCTGCCTGAGGGCTGCCCAGCACCGTGCCTGCCCAGGGGGCTGGGGGATGGCAGCCAACCTGCCACCAGGGCAAGCCGGGAGCCCCTCACCCCAGGACAGTTTCTAGGGGGCTTCTGGATCCCTGAAGTCAGCCCCTCTCACACCCAGCTTTGGGGCTCAGGGGCTGAACCAGGGAAGCCAAGGGAAGCACTTCTGTTCCCTGTCAGATTCCCAGGGAAGTTGAACAGGGAAAGCAGGCTGCTGGGGACCCCCAAACCTACAGTGCCCACCTCACCCACCAAACCACCTGGGAAAAGGCGATGCACTCCTCAGATCAAACCTCTAGCAAGAGGACGTCCTATAGAACCCCCAGAAGAGGAACGTGACGGACCCCTGAGCTCCCGGGAAGTGAGGACAGGCCTGACTGGGCACTGCCAGCCAAAGAGGAGGAAGCAAGGACCAGGCTCATCCCCCACAGTCCCACTCTCCACCCTTCTTCTGATGCCCTCAGAGCCTCCGAGCTGCCACCAAAGCACAGACAGGTCACACCGCTGCTACAGACGCACAGCAGCCCCTGAATTATTGTTTTGTTGAAATCCGTTAGTCACCTGGGGCTGTGGCTCCTGACAGGCCCTGCCCGGCCACAGTGCTTACTGTGCTCCTCAGGTTTCCCAGCCCAGGCACACGGGCCGGGATCCAGCACGGCCGCTGTCTCCTTCACCCCTGCCCAAAGGTCACCACATCCTGTCAGAGTGTCACATGTCCGCTTTGCCGCCATGCCACTGAGCTCAGGCCTGCCTCCGCCTCCCTCTGTTCCGATGACTTAAGTCCACCTCGTCCCATTCCCACTGAGCCCAGCCCCCCTGGAACCTTGGCCCTTCCCAGACTCGTTCAGCTCCTGCAGGGCCCCTGCGTAGCTTTTACAGAGCCCTCCCCCAGCCCGCAGGTAGAGCCGGGCTGGTCTCCTACCACTCTCCCACGATAGTGACAGTCCCCGCCTCTCCCCTTCTCCACACACGCCCAGGAGTACTGTTTCGCTCTTACCATCCAGCTTTCTGCTACAGCCAGTTGTTCCCTGGTCAAATTCCCTTTCAAATCAGGAAGATCCCTGAAGACAAGGAGCCCAGGTGAAGGCAGCCAGTGTCCACCCTCTGCTGCCCAGCCCAGCCTGTGCCGGGCACATGTCGAAGAACACGGGACACGGGACTCTCTGGTGCTTCCATCCTGCCCTCAGTCTCCTCTGGAGTTGCCCACCCCTTCCCTCCCGCATCCACCCACCATCACTGCTGCCACTTCTGAAGCCTCAAGGCCAGGCTACAAAGCTAACAGAGCTGAACAGAGACGTTTAGTCCAGCAGACATATTCATGCTCCACTGCAGCGCCTGACCACATGTAGCCCAGCCACACGTGTGGGCAGCACCAGCAGGCCGCCTCTGCTCCTTAGTCACTGTAAAGTAGGAGCAGAGGTTCCTACCAACTGTGTCTGGTGACCACATGGGCAGAAGGAGAAAGAGAAAGAAAAGCTTATCAGGAAGTTGAATACATAGGAGTAGGAGAGTAACCTTGGGCTCCACTGCCTAGACATTTCGGGTTTGTCCTTCGGTTCACTGTCTCTTCTGCAAAGAGCATCCTAGTGTCCTGCTAATCCTTGTGCTAGTAAGGGAAATAGTGCAGTAAATCAGTGAATGGATGCTCTGTGAATGCTCCACAGGTTCCAGCATCTAAGATTTTCTCCTACTTCCAAATGTAGACAGCCTGACCCCTGTGCCATAGGAGGAAGCTCAGGATCAGAGACTTCTCAGCTCCAGAAGTCACAGGATGTGCCTCATTTTCTCTCCACCCTCATCTCAGAGAAATAAATGCTGCACAAGGGTGCAAAGGGTAGAGGGGCTGCTCCTAAGGAGAAATGACGTCAAGGACCCCTGGACTCTGTGCCCCGCTCACCTTCCTGTTGCTTTTGCAGAGCACCTTCTCTGCCGCCAGCACCTTGTTTTCTGCATGAAGGAGAAGGAAGGGAAGCAGGAAAAGGGGCAGATGGCCCTGTGGGGGAGGGACTGGCACTAGAAAACGTGGGCTGGTTCAGTGCAAACAAAATCTTTTGGTTCTGTTTTACCATTTCACGCGTGACATGGTGGGGCAGAGGAACACGTGTGCATCTCGGCTCTGCCATGGGTGCCTTCTCTCCCATACTGGAACTGAGGTATTGAGGGAACTTCTGGAGCAGTGTCTGACAATGACAACCATAGCCAACAGCCAGACCCACTCCCACACCTTCACACCCTCTCCTCTAACTGCTCCAGCTGCGTGAGGGACATCCCAGAGTCCTACTTGACATGGCAAGAGGCCGAGGCTCTGGGAGATTAATAACCTGCATTCAGTCTCTCTGACGCTGGCACCTTCTCGAACTCATCAGAAAGGGTCACACAGATTTGTCCCAAGGCATTTCTCACTGCCATTCCCTAACCCTTGGGTATTTGGAACTGCTGTCAATTGTAGGTCAGGTCCAGATTTTAAGGCGTTATGATAAGGGGCACACATAGGCCTCTTGGAACCAATGCGGGGGGGTGGGGTGTGGGACAACCATGGGCACACGGGTTCAAGGTCAGAGTACAGGTCAGGCCATTGGCTTGACAGTGAAGGCCAACTCTGGCCCTGGACTCACAACCAAGACAGGACCCCAGCACCAAAAGATGGGGGGTTTCTGGAACTGGGGCGTCCTGGGGTCTTGCTGCTTCTCGCTGGCTGTGGCTTTCTGGGAAATACACGACATCATTTGTTTGCTGCATCTTGGCCTGAAGGGATGGGGCTGAAGCTCAGCCTTGAGTTTAGGTGATATGAGCGGGGGGGAGGGGGGGAGGGGGCGCGGTGCTTGGCCATAAGTCACTTGCCCTTTTGTGTGAGAACATGGGAGAGTGGGTTCAGCCTGAAAAAGGCTTGTCTACTCCCCGTTCCCCAGCCCTCACCCTAAGGGAAGGGAAGAGCATAGAACAAGTATGTAAGTGCCAGGGGGCTCAGGGGATGCTGGAGCGAGGAGAGAGGCATCTCTGCCCAGCTGAATCCCACTTTATTCCTGGGCTCTGGAGAATGGAGCCCCAGACTTCTGTAGCCTAGAGGTGCTGCCAGAATAGGGAAACTTAAAAAATCTTTCTGTTTCCCCTGACCATTCCTTTCCTTCCTTAAGCCAGTATTTACAAAGTACTTACTCCACCAGGTCCTGGGCTGGGGAGGTAAGTCCACACTTCATGTAGCCAGTGGTTCTTAGAAAAGTAACTTGTGGGGCTGGAGTGATAGCACAGCGGGTAGGGTGTTTGCCTTGCACGTGGCCGGCCGGTTTGATTCCCAGCATCCTATATGGACCCCCAAGCACCTCCAGGAGTAATTCCTGAGTGCAAAGCCAGGAGTAACCCCTGAGCATTGCCGGGTGTGACCCAAAAAGCAAAATAACAAAAAAGAAAAGAAAGAAAGAAAGAAAGAAAGAAAGAAAGAAAGAAAGAAAGAAAGAAAGAAAGAAAGAAAGAAAGAAAGAAAGAAAGAAAGAAAGAAAGAAAGAAAGAAAGAGAGAGAGAGAGAATGGAAGGAAGGAAAGTAACTCGAAGCCAAATGCCAGTTAATAGAAGCAGGTCCACACTGGATTCCAGGTTGGCCATGATTGTGTTTTTCTTATCATTGTTATCCTGATGCTGAGCAAACAGACATTCTTTAAGAACTTATTTCCATAACAGCCCATGGCCCTGCCCTGGGGCATCTGCATTCTTACACAGAGGGACAAAGCCAGAAATAAAGATAATATGGAACATACCATACCATACCATACCATACCATACCATACCATACCATACCATACCATACCATACCATAGTGCAGATAAAGATGCTGAAAAATACATGAACTGGAGCCTGAGGGAGTGGCATGTGGAGGGATGCTCTGCTAAAGACCTAGTGGAGACAGCACGTGCAAAAGAGGCCAGACCCTGTGGCAGGATGACCCATGAGAACAAGGAGCAGAAGGAAGGGGTGCAAGGGCAGCCGCCAATGCTGGGCAAGAGTGGCTCGAGTACCGCACAGGTAGGACTCATGGGCCACAGAAGGTGGTTTGGATTTCCCTTTGAGGCTGACAGGAAGTGGTCAACTGTGTCTGAACAGGAAGTGATGGGACCCAGCCGGGTTAGAGGGATTATGGAGGCCGGGGAGGGTGACTGAGAGACAATAGAGAGTGCAGAAAGGGGGGTCAGGGAGGGACTCAGAGCAGAGCACATGCCAAGGGCACTGCCCACTCGCCCCCAGCACCAAATCAAGCATGGTCCTGGAGCCCCCTGAGCACTGTGGGGGGTGGCACTATGCAGACAAATAAATAGACCTTTAGAAATAATGAGAGAGGGACACAGTGGGCACAGAGCACCGGAGGGCATACCAGGCTCCAGACTGATTAAAAAACAAACAACCACAAGATAGGCCAATTTGAATAAAGAAAACAATATGAAATCAGACAAGAAAATCAAAAGCCCAGGGCTGACTGACAAGTGAGGGCCTCACTCCCATCTTCCTGTATTTGCAGGCACCCTCAGGAGGGACACCTAGGGACACCCCCTAGCACCCAGGCCTCTCACCTGTGCTGATTAAAGCCACTATTTTCTCTGAGACAGAGGGAACCGGAGGTGTCCAATTATGGCAGTTCCCAGCAGACTGCTTTGAGCTCTGGAAGGAACAGGGTCAGAAACCCTGGGAGCAATCCCAACATGATGGCTTTGTCCTGGGCCAGAGAAGCAGGTGTGGCTTCCCTGGCCAGTCCCAGCTGATGGAATGTGCCCCACTCAAGGAGCCCCACCAAGGGAGCAAGTGTGTCCCACATCAATTGCACCTCCTACCACCAACTGGGGTGTCATCGCACCTCCTCCCACCAACCAGGGTGACCTGGTGTATCTTTGCCACAACCGGCTGGAGAAAGAAAGCTCCCTCTTCAAGGTCAGGAAGTCAGGCGGCCTTGGGGTAGGGAAGCGTCCTGTGCCCCAGAGACAGGAGCCCTGTTCTGCCGTGTAGACCCACACTTTCCAATCTTCTCTGTTAAGACCCCCAAGAAGAGAATGTGAGACAAGCCTGCTGTCCCCACCCAAGCCCCACTCCAGGTTACTCTACAAAACAGAGGTACTATTATTTGGGGGCCACATACTGCCCATCCCCAACCCTGGTTAGGACGTTCTTTGCCTTTGCAGAGTGACAGGCTTCAATCTCACCAAATCAGCACTGGGTCAGTCCAGCGCTACCATTCCCCCTTGGGGTCAAGGGTTGCCCCACTTGTTCAGTCCTTCTCCAGAGCTAAGGACAATACCTGACCTAGGACGACTCATCATGGAGATTCCTCCAGGCCACTTCGATGGAACCCCCAACTTCTACGCAGCAGACTGGCTCCATGGTGTCCAGGACCATGGACAGCACCCACCCGGCCATTCAGGCATTCAGTGTGTTTGTGGTGGTGGGAGGGGGAGGTGGGGTGCCCAGCTCAGGAACCCCACTCTCCTTCTTTCAGACCCCTGCAGGAGGGGAGGTTCATACCCACAGAGGTCACAACTCACACCTGCCGGAGACACCCCCCAGATGGCCATTTGCATGTCTGAAACGGAGCTTCATTCTACGAAGCTCTTAACCTGGAGTGGGCCTGGAGACCACAGGAGCCAGGGGTGTGGTAATTACACACAAAATGAAACCAGCAGGAATCTGGGGTGAGGAACAATAAATTTTATTTGGAAGTGAAAGAAGAGGTGGCAAATTACTGGTGCTCAGAACCCAGCAGAAATTCTAATTACACCAGCAATTAGGACTGATGGAGGATGGTGAGAGGTGACTTGTTACCTTCGCATGAACTGAGCATGAGGCTCTGGAAGTGGCGGCTCAGGGGACAAATGAAGTGGATCTAGTCTGGGCCTCAGCGCAGAGCCTCGCTTCTGTGATGTCTTGGGTTCCCTTCCCAGCACCACAAAGAACTTTTAAAGATTAGGAGCCAATGAACAGACCCCAGGGCCCAGAGCTAAGGCATCATTCCCTCTTGCCTGTACCAGCCCTCACAATCACCCATCAGAGGCGCTCAGTGAACTAACAGGACTTGAGTCTTAACTCCCAATGGGCAGCCTGGCACTCACCTGACCCAGAATTGTTCTTTAAGCAAATATGCCAGGTTCTGAACATGAGAACAACGCAGTGCGGTAGCTGTCTTGCATGGAGATGAGCTTTCTATACATAGTGAATAGTTGTTTTTCTAGTAGCTGGGTTTGTTCATACATTGTTAATGTTTTAATTGGGGGGACACCCAGCAGTGCTCACGGAACCACACAATGCTGGATCTTGAACTTGGGGCTCCTATGTGCTAGCATGTGCTCCATCCTCTGAACCCTCTCCTTGCCCCTGTTTTAATTGTTTGCTATGCATGCAGCACTTCAAAAGGACAAAATCATGCAATTTGCTGTACATGGATGGAGCTGGAGGATAGGCTGAGTGGATTCAGTCAGAAGGAAAGGGTTAGATACAGAATGATCTCTCTCATATGTGAGACTTCAAGATACACAGGAGGCACCGGAGAGATAGCACCAGGGTTCGATCTCCAGCATCCCATATGGTCCCCTGAGCCCACCAGGGGTGATTCCTATATGTAGAGCCAGGAGTTACCTTTGAGCATCACTTGGTGTGGCACTACCCCCTTGCCTCCTCCAATATATGCAGCAAAGTGGCAACAAAGGGCCAAAGACAGCACAATGGGAGAAAAGAGCCACACAAGTGAGTCTGGCAAGGAGTGTTTGAGAGTGGTGTTGGGTTCTGGAGGGAGGAAGGTAGATACACTGGTGATGGATGTTCTGTTGGAATTACGTACTCAAGAAAACATCACCAACAGTATTGTAAATCACAGTACCTCAAGCAATGAAAAGAGATTTTTAAAAACATAAAATAAATTACTCATGGGAAGAGGCAGGCAAAGAAGCATTTATCGGCCCCATGCCACAAAATGGTTGCCAACAAGGCAAAGGTTTCTGGGAAAATTTGTGTCCTCGGGTTGGGGACACTGGTGTTTCACCCACAGGAAGACCCCCCAGAGACTCAGGGTGGCAGGGAGGTGGTGGGTAGGCCAGGACAGGCCAGGAGCATCCTCCAGGGATGGTGACTTCTCAGAAGTGGAAAAGCAAGAGGAATCAGATGCCAAACTTCCCAGAACAGCCAAGGACAGTGTCTCGAGGCAGGGACAGTGGCCTCTCTGGGCAGCCCTGCCCACCACAGCTGCTGTAAATAACCCTGAGTGGGAGCATTTTCCTGGGGTCTGAGGCCTCCTTAGGAAGCTGCGAGTCCCAGGCACACTGGCCCTGCAGCCAGAAACCTGAGCCAACCGCTGCCCCAGGCTCCATCCATCCTGGGCCTTGCTGACATAGGCCTCGGGGTCACTGCCCATCTGCTCTGACTGTTCCCTCTCTGCCTCCAGCACCAACCTGGGGCTGGACCAATCGCTGAGGGCACCAAGTCAGGGGTGGCAGTGGCAAGGAAGAAAAAGACAGACCACAGAGATGGAGTCTAGCTCTTGGGGGGAGGGGCTGGCATTTGGGTCACACCTGGCAGTGCTCAGGGCTTACTCATAGTTCTGTGCTCAGGGGTCACTGCTGGTGGTACCTGGTGGTATCTACAGTACAGGAGTTTGAACGAGGCTCAGCCACATGCAAGCGCCTTACCCACTATACTATCTCTCTGTCCCAAAAACTCTTTCTCTAGACCTTCAGACCAAAGTTCCTGAGTGTTGGATGTTTATGCTTATTGATTCTCTCCCAGTTCCCACTAGTGAAAGCACATTTCCCCCTTTCTTGGGACATTAGCATAAGGAACAGGACCTACAGGAGTAGACAACTTCATTTGGGCAAATGCACAGGCTGTTAGCAACCTACTATGGGGACCCAGGGGATAGCTAAAGGGGCTGCAGCTGCACCTTGCATGTGGGAGGCCTTGAGCTGGCCCCTGGTGCCAATGGTTCCCCACCACAGCACCCTGGGCATGGTCAGGGAAGCCATGGGGTCTTGTCAAACTCGTTGTGAGGACATATAACATAGTGGTGGGGCCGGAGCCATAGCACAGCAGGGAGGGCGTTTGCCTTGCACGCGGCCGACCCGGCATCCCATATGGTCCCCCAAGCACCGCCAGGAGTAATTCCTGAGTGCAAAGCCAGGAGTAACCCCTGAGCATCGCTGGGTGTGACCCAAAAAGCAAAAAAAAACATAGTGGTGAAGGGCATCAAGTTTAGCACCCAACAAACCTGTGTGCGCATGCTCAGGCTGCCCCGCCTCACTCTGAGTGACCTTGAACAAACTATTGAACATGTCTGAAGCTCAGTTCCCATAGCTCTCAGGCGGCAATCTCTGTCTCCCGGGACTGCGGAGAAGGCTAAACGAGATGACGGCGGCGGAACGAAGCCCTCAGCCCCGGCCAGAGGGCACCGCCAAAGCCTGGATGGCAGCACTGCCTACTTCCCACAAGAGCTGCTGGCACGCACTCACTGCTCCTCCGAAAAGCCTGCGGGTCGGCTACTCCCTGTCCACCATGCCAGGCCCACCAAAGCTGGGGACAGTGCATCAGAGCTGCCCAGGGTCCCTGCTTCACACTGCAGGAGAATGTGAAAAGCTTCGTGAGCATTTTTCACATCCATCCTGCTGCTCCACATGTCCCACTGGTCAGACTTTTGCAGCTCCACCTGGGAGCCAGTGATAACTCAGACCTGATTTTCGGAGCAAAGCCCCACCCTCCCTCTAAGTGGTCCTGCTGCTCCTCTGAGCTGCTTTCCAGGGAGAGAGAATGCATCCTCCAGCTATGGCTACAGCAGGCCTGACAGGAAAGGTGAGGCACAGAGGGAAGAACACAGGCAGATGAACCTGCCTCTCAGGGGGCCGCTCCTCTCTGTCTCTGCAATCCTCAGAAGCGGCTCCAGATCCAGTGGGGCTCCAGAGTGCAGCCCCCCACATAGACACACACTCAGAGTTTAGAGTCTCTGGGTCCACAGGGCCTGCTGTGCTGGGGTACCTCTTGCTGCCTTCACTTTGCAGGCACCTCCATTTGCATGGCTGAAGTTTCTGCACACAGTACTGACAAGGGACAAAGCACAGAGTTCAGGAGCCCTGGTGAGGGTCGAGGGCATCAGACACATTCTTCACTTTCCTCTCCAGGAGAAAGGAGACTAACCGCTTCCAGCTGGCAGCGTGCAGCTTCAGTCTAGCTGGGACAGCTTGTAGGAGGATGGCAAGGCGGCTCCAAGGACAGAGAGCCCTGCAGGCCACACAGCAGCCTCTGGGGCCAGGCCACAGTCAACCTGGAGCAACCCCAGAGTCAACACAATCCACTCACCCTACCCAACTCCACAGCCCCCAGTACCCCGCTCTGATTCAGGCTTCCCAACCAGCATGGAACTAGGTGCCTTTGCAATCTGCCCTGAGTCCTTTTAACTCCACAGGAAGCCCTGTGGCCCTCCTTGTCTCCACACCCTGTTCACAGCGAGGACCAAGGAAGGACAGCAGGACGGGATAAGAAGTGTCCCCTTCTGGGGAAAAAGAAAAGTTATCTAACAAACAGCAGGACTTAATATCTCTATATGCTTAGTAATGGAGAATTATCAAATGCCTCATTGGCAATAGGACTGTCTTTTTCTTTTTGGGGGGAAACCCCAGCAACGGTAGTGAGTTGTGTGTTGAAACATGGAATGTAATCGAGATAAGCGCAAATGAAGTGAAACTTATCACGTATAAGGGTGGGGACTAGGGAGGTGGGAGGGGGCGGCAGATATACTGGGGGGGTTGGGGATGGAAGATGGGCACTGGTGAAGGGAGGGGTGTTTGAATATTGTATAACTGACATAATCCTGAGAACTTTGTAACCCTCCACTTGGTGATTCAATAAAAAAAAAAAATAATAAGTGTCCCCTTCTAAGGCCCTTCAGGAAAAGGGGACGCACAGTTAGTGGGCCAGCACCCGGATCCTGCAGCATGTAGGGAAAGTGCCGCCAGGGTATCCCAACTCTGGAGGCTGCAGAGCTGAAGGAACTTGTCCAAGGTCAGCTGGCAGGCACATGGCAGAGCACTGGGCCCAGTTCTGACCATTGTCACAAGGCCTGGCCCTCGCCTTGCCACCGTGACCCCCAAGCTGACCCCGCACACTTCTCCCCCTGGGTCAGAACTCAAGAACCCCCACCTGCAGTCAGGGCTCAGCTCTGAGCTCATCTCTGCAAAGTCAGGGGTCCCCCACCCACCCAAACCCTCCGAGATCAGGCTCGTGAAAAACTCCATTCAGCTCCCAATCCGCTGGCACATGACTCTGTGTGTGACTCAGGCCCAGGAAACTCACTCCAGTCAGAGCTGGTGGGCACCATCCACCTCCCACACTGACTCACCCAGGCTGCTGCAGGGAGCCTGGGCTGCCACCTACTTAGTTCCAGATGCTGGGGGAAGAGGGGGATGCACCAGGAGGGTCACACCAAGAACAACCAGGTGTGACCTCAAAACCCTTCTTGGTCCGGGAGGTGGGGCATGGGGCCACCAGCCCTGAGGCCACCCTGAGGACGGGATAAAGGTCCTGAGCACCCCGGGGTGAGGCACACGGTGACCTTGCCACCTTCTGCCCTTCTCCAGACACCCTGGGGTACCATCAGCACGGCCTCTCGCAAAGCTCTAAAGTTGTGTTGGGGGAAAGAAATTTTTTTTAACTAAAGCCAGTATAGGATTTTCTTAGCACCTGGTGGTCCTGTAACAAGGCCAGAAGAACCTTCCTTCTCTTCCCACACCAACCCCCACTTCCCCAACCCCATGCACCCCATCTTCACACAAAATTGCCCCTTATGGTAGATCTGGTTAGAAATGTCCTGAACCCCAAGAGCTGGTGGAAATATTTCTTAAGAAAGGATAGCGGGCTGGGATCAAATTATGTTGTTTTTGCCACTGTTTTTCCCCGCCTGGAGCTCTTTGCTAGTAAGGTCCGTGGCCCAGGGATTTCTGCACGCCCGGAGCTCCGGCGAGGCTGTCTGGGATTTCAAAGGAAACAAGCTTTCCTTCCAGGGCGGCCGCGCCCCAGGGGAAGCAGCGAGCATCGCCGGAGAACACGCCGAGCACAGGTATCAGTGAGGCGAGGGCCTCTCTCCAGGGACGGCGCCCCGCCTGCCGCACGGTCCCCCTCCCCGCCTTTCCCTTCACGCCCGCTCAGCCCTGGGAGGAGGGCGGGGACCGGGCGAGCTCCCCATCCTTTCGGCGAGGAGCAGCCCCTCAAGACATGGTCGGGGTGGGGGGGGGGGGCTCCGATCCGTGCTGCGCGTGAGCGATCTGCCTCTCCCAACCGTGTTATCGTCAAGGTCACAGGCCCGGAGCGGGGCGGCTGTGGCGGGGGGTTCTGGGGCCGCGCCCGCCTCCCCGCGGGATTGCGCCCCGAGCGCGCCTCGCCACGCCGGCCTCCGCCCCGCTCCTGCTCCGCGGGCGCACGCTCCCGTTACCCCCCGGAGTTCTGGGAGCCCCGAAATCTGGAGCGGGGTGCCCAGCCCGTGCACGCCGCGCGGGGCGCCCCGGAGACGCGCTGGCCTCGGGGCTCGGTCGCCAGGCAACGAACGGTGGCGGGAGCTGCAGGAGGAGCCCGCGGGCGGCTCGGGGCCAGGCGGATTCCCCCCCGGCGCCACCTCGAACCTCGATCCCGAGGCCTCCAGGCTGGGGCGGGGCCCTCGGAAGTTGCGGGGCTGGCCTGGCGGCGACTCACCTGTCCAGTGCGGACCGTCGCTGGGACTGGACCCTGGCCCTCGGCCGAGAGGCTGCAGCCCCCGACGGCGGCGCGCGCACGGTCCGTCCCGCGGGCAGCCCGGGATTGTGCGGGTGGGCCCCGGGCCGGGCGCGAGGGGACCCGCAGCTGTGAGCCCGCGTCTCTGCGCCTTCCGAGCGGCGGGCGCCGGCCCAGCTCCTGCCCGCGGGGCGCTCAGACCTCGGGGGAGCGGCCCGGAGAGCCGGGGGGATGCGGGGCAGAGGCCGAGTGCCGCCCTCCCTGCGCCCTGGCCGCGCCGGCTCTGCGGAGCGGAACGAGCTGGGCGGAGCGCGGCGCGCGGTCCCCTCGCTTGCCGAAAGGCCACCCTGGCGGCGGGGCGCCGTGACGCAGGCTTGACTCACGCGCGGGCCCGCGTCAGTGCCAGGCGCTGGGGCCGCGGGCGAAGCTCTGAAGACCGACGCAGGAGGAGGGGGGTGGGCAGGGACATGCCGAGGGGCGCTTAACCGAGCACGCGCCCACGGCCACGGGAGCCAGCATCTGGCTCCGCATCACTGGTCCGGAGAAGAAGGCAGCCACAGTGATCAAGGCCTGCCCAGTCCTGGGCCCCTCTTCCCCTGATCCATCTCCTCCCCGACCCCCTCCTTCAAGCACTCACTCAGTCCCACCCAAGGCTCTCCCCCTGCCCGACTGCTTCCACCTGCTGCCTCTGCCAGTTCCCGCTTGACCGACTTCAGCACTTCCAAGTCCCCCTCAGCCCCTGATTTCCTGCTGTAAGGGGGGTTCAGGGCATGAGAGGGTCACAGGACTGAGAGCAGAGTGGGCCATCCCAGGGCAGAACTCAGGGAGACACATACCCTGGGGAACAGTGAGGGAAGGACTCTGGGCCTCCAGGACTTAGCCAGGAGGATAATGAAGACAGCACTTCCCCAGGTAGAAGGGGGCAGGATGACGTGGGTGGGGAGGGCAGGGGCAGGAACTGGAGTGGTGGGGTGGGGGCGCTGAGTGCAGCAGGCATGAGGGGAAGAGGTGGAGTTAAAGAGAGCTGGCACGTGTCCCCTAGGGCTGTTTGCAGAGCTCAGAATGAATCCTTGCCAGTCTAGAGGACTCCAGGGACCCCTGGGATTAGAAACTGTTATGGAGGGTGGGGGTGGGTCCAGACAAACGTCAGGATTGGCTCCTCTGACATTCCTCCCCAGGGGACCCTACAGGTTGAAGAGCTCTGAGTTTAGGAAACCCATCTGTTATCATGGACACGAGGGAACTACCAGGAAGACATTATCTTAGACCATAAATAAATATCAAAAGAGATCAAAAGCCGCAGTTAAACCTGGACCTGCGCATGGTTGAGCAGACCAGGGAAAATGGGAGGGGGGCGGTTGGCCTGTGCCCGTCTGAGCAGAGCTCCTGTCAGCCACTTGCTTCCACAGTAAAAATCAACGCCCTATCTCCAGACTGATTCCACTGTCTCAGGATGGACCTCACCAAGATACAATCTGCTGAAAATTCTGGTATGCCGGTTTTGTGACTAAAACCTTCAGGCTTTCTGGGGGTCGGGATGGGCTACCTCCCCCCACCTCCCTATACTTCCGGAAGCCTCCGCAGTCACATCCACACCCCAAAGCTGCCACCCAATTGAAAAGCTACTCTCCAGCCTTACCATGTCGATAAAAATAACAAATACTCTGATCAAACACTATTACCTCTTAGCACCTGTATTGCAAACTATAATGCACAAAAGGAAAAGGAGAGAGAGCAAGAAGGAAAGTGCCTACCATAGAGGGAGACTGGGGGTGGGGGGTGGAGGGCTGGGGGATCGTGGTGGAGAAACGGGGGACACTGATGGTGGGAAATGTACACTGGTGGAGGATGTGTACATGGTGGAGGGTGCTGGATCATTGTATAACTGAAACCCAATTATGAACAGCTTTGTAATGGTCTATCTCACGGATATCCAATTAAAAATTTTTTAAAGTAATTTGAAGTTCATGCCCAATTCAATCAACTTAATCAATGGCTGAAAATTACTCCTACATTTAAAACAACAAAAAAAGAAAGAGCTCAAGGGCCAGAGCGATAGTACAGCAGATAGGGTATTTGCCATGCACACGGTCAACTCAGGTTTGATCCCTCATCATCCCATATGGTCCCCTAAGCACCACCAGGAGTAATTCCTGAGCACAGAGCCAGGAATAACCTCTGATTATCGCCATATGTGGCCCCCACCAAAAGCAACAACAACAGAAAAACAGGAAGGGAGAGTTCAGAGGGGAGAAGACAATGTAGATGGACTGCAAGAAGAATTTCAAGTGGAAAAGGCCAGAAATCTGCTGAGAAGTTGAAGAGGCTGATGCTGGAGGGAAGCCTTCATTTTCAAGGAGGCTGCCAGGACGCCAAGCTGAAGGCGTTGAGTGGGACTGGGAGGAACGTCTTCCTGAACTCCGCCAGGGCTCAGCTCCTCTGAACCTCTAGAGAGCAGCGGTGACCATCCCTTACCGAGGCAGGAATTAGATCAGAGAATTTCAGCACCCCCACTTACGCCTGGGGAAACTGAGGCATCAGACAGAGAGAATCTGTCCCAGTCACACAGGAGTGAACTGCCTCCTGGCCACAAGCCCTTGTTCTTGCTCCCTCTCAGTGTCTGACCTCCAGAGGTGAGCACTTTTCTCTTCAGTTGCAGTGCTTCTGGGGAGCCATATGGTCCCCTGGGTACTGCCAGGTGTGCCCTCCCCCATATACAAAAAGGCCTCCAGGGTTCAGCGGACAGGAACCCTGGATTCCATCCCTGGCAGTGTCCCCAAGCACAACTGCGTGTGAATCTCCCCAACAATGTATGGGGAGAAGGACCACCCAGAGGTATTGCCAAAAACCAGAACCAAGACTATGGAGTCAATGTGCCGTGGCTCCGACTCACCCACAGGGCTGGCTTGTGATCCCCAGGCCAGAGGACTGTCACCCGTGGATGGGTGACAGTGCATCTCTGGGCCAGCAGGTGTCCGCAGTGGCATTTGCCCAGATGACACCCAGAACAGCTGTGTGACACACATCGAGGGCTCCAGACCTGTAAACAGCTGCTGCTGTGTGTGAGCAGGAGGAGGAGGAAGATGCTGTAGGTACAGAAGAAGAGGATAAGGTGGAGGCCAGGAGTGGGCAGTATCAAGCCAGAGTGATGTGTCCTGGCTTCTTATCACTGGAACAGAACTTCTGCATCCCAGGAGGCCTCTGTGGGGTAAAGCTGATGGTCAGAAGTCATCTGTTGGGCCTTGTGCCAGGTGCTCAGGAGGGAGCAGGGTGAGAAGCTGAACTGGCAATAGGCCTCCAGTGCCATGTCAGGACACCGGCGTGAGGGCCCTTTTTCATTTGGTGAGCCAAATGCTAACCAGGGGGGCGAGGCAGTTGTCCTGCTTGCCAAGTTCACTTGCTCCTGCCTCAGTGCGGGGTCTGATGGGAAGGCCAGTTTGAGCACTGAAGGGTCCCACTGTCATCCAAGAGCACTCCAGAGCAAACCCACCATTCTTGGTGCAGTCCAGAGCCTGACAGGAGCCCTGAATGGTGAAAGACAGAGATGAGATTCATCCAGAGATCAGGAAAGCAAATGTTCCCTAAGGCAGAAAGAAGGGGCTGTGTGGCAACACCTTCTGTTCAGTCTTTCTCTGGAGAAAACAACATATTACTTTTCCCCCAGCTTGTTGATATGAAAGCTATCTAGAGTTTTGCTTTAGTTCAAGTTATAAAAATGGGTGTGCTGTCCAGCCTGTCTTCTCCCTTGAGCACATATCTCATTTGTCTCTACATAACTTTGCTAGCTTTTTCCTGCCTCAGGAGAAGCCCGTGTGCTCTCTTGATCGTGTACTTCCTCTTTCTCTCCACTCATGTCTTTCTAAGTTTCATTCAAAAACACTATCTTGTTTTACTTAAAAAAATAAATAAATAAAAGGAAAGGAAATGAAGCTGCATCGTGAGCTGCTTGCTAACACCACTCACTGACGTGACTTGAACTCTCAGAACTGCAGTCTCAGCTCGAGGCGAGGAGGAAAGGGCCCGCTAGCTTCTTCTGTGGAGCTGGGCAGTGCTTCCCCAAGTGGGTGGTACTGCTCCCCGAGAAACCACTGAAGCTCGAAGGGGAGAGGGTGTATAGTAGACTTGGGTGCAATTGTAGTGTACTTTTTGTGTGTCTGCATAGACAAGGTAGATTTCTAAGGGAGGCCGGAGGTCGAGTTTTTTGTTGTTTTTTTTTAATTCCTTAAAAGGGGTGGTAGGCCAGGGGCCGGAGCGATAGCACAGCGGGTAGGGTGTTTACCTTGCACACGGCCGACCCGGATTTGATCCCCGGCATCCCATATGGTCCCCCAAGCACCACCAGGAGTAATTCCTAAGTGCAAAGCCAGGAGTAACCCCTGAGCATCACTAGGTGTGACCCAAATAGCAAAAAAAAAAAAAAGGGAGGGGGGTGGTAGGCCAAATAAGTTTGGGATCTCTGAGCTAAAGAACTGCTGTAAACAGAGCATAGGCAGGGAAGAATTGGTGAAGGAATTGTCTGTGTCCTCAATCACATGGATCTGGGTCTGCATCCAAGTGGACCATAAGAAAGAATGCTGAGCTTCTGTGTTTATATTCTCTTGTACAAGGACTTAATGGCTCCATGATGAGTTACAACAATCTTCACTAACTTTCTTCCAAGAAAACATTTATCTGATCATTCTGTTAGCACACTTTTTATAACAATAAATATAAAATAAATTATTGTGGGCCTGCTATGGGGGCAGGCTTAAAGGGTGGCTGAGAAATTGGAGACAATGGTGAGGGAATGTGTAATGGTGGTGGGATTGGTGTTGGACTATTGAATGCCTGTAAAAAATCATTGTGAACAAGTTTGTAAACCACAATGTTTTTATAAAGTGTAAAGGGAAAATAAAAAATTTTTAAATAAATATTTAAAAAAATTTAAACGTGCCCCCCAAAAATGCTGGGCTGAAGAGACAGTACAGGGCGTAGAAGACTTGCCTTACATGTGGTCCACCTGCTACATGTACTACCACATATGGTTCCTGGAGCACCACCAGGAGTGATCTCTGAGCACAACACCTGAGTAAGCCCTAAACATAGCCTAGTGTGGAAAGAAAAAATAGAATGGGAGAAAGAAAGAATGGAAGAGAGAAAGAAAGAAAGAAAGAAAGAAAGAAAGAAAGAAAGAAAGAAAGAAAGAAAGAAAGAAAGAAAGAAAGAAAGAAAGAAAGAAAGAAAGAAAGAAAGAAAGAGAAAAGCAAAAGCAGAGGGAGAGAGGGAGAAAGAATGAAAAAGAAAGAGAAAGAGAAATGGAGGATGGAAGGAAGAAAGAAAAGCAAAAGAAAGACGGGGAAAGAAAAAGAAAAATAAATGGATGAATGAAAAAGGAAGGAGGGAAGGGCGGGAGGAAGGAAGGAAGGAAGGAAGGAAGGAAGGAAGGAAGGAAGGAAGGAAGGAAGGAAGGAAGGAAGGAAGGAAGGAAGGAAGGAAGGAAGGAAGGAAGGAAAGGAAAGAAGGAAGGGAGGGAGGGGAGGAAGGTTGGTTGTGCTTGGTCTGGGAGCTGGTACTCAGGTTTGTGTGCATGCCTACCACCTCCCATGGGTTTAATTCCCAGTACCATATGGCCCCCTAAGCATCAAAGACTCAGCCACCACTGGGGTATCCCGCATAATCCTTGCCAATGCAGGACCTGAGCAGCACAGCATCTGGCATTGAACTGGGTGCCCAGTTGACTGAGAATCACAGGTTGGGGCCCCTGAACCCACTTAGCACTACTTAGGAGGCCCCTCTTCCCAAATAATTGTCTGCTGAGTCAACAGATGGGGCAGCAAATTGGATTCTCAAATGTGGAGGACATGTCAGGCTGGAAATTTTCCGCTTACGCTGGAAGGTAACAGGGTAAGTTGGAGAACATGAAAGTGACTTCTGTCTGTTTCAGTGGGCAGTGGCAACCTCAGAGCCCTTTAGAAGCCGCTCTCTCCCTGAGAAGAGATCCTGGTCTCTATCCCCAGGCTGCCCTGACAGCTGCACCTCTTCATCTCTGACCTTGATTCCCCAGTCTGTAAATGGAACCTCCCCTCAGGGCCCAGAGAAACTTCCTGGTGAGGGGATTGGGGAGAATGGAGAGAAATAGAGAAGGTAGGGTAAGGGGGAGGGAGGGCGGGAATCAGAGGTCAGAGGTCCTGGATGTCCCAGATCTCATTCCTTCACCTGCCACTTTACCTTTCTCAGAAGCCGTCGGTCTGGCACCCTGGCTTCCTCCTCCGTCTCCCACTATAGTGCACGGTGGCCAGGCTGGTGATGGTGGGAAGGAGACACTCTGAAGTGTCCTCCCTGGGGCCTCACCATGGAATTGCCATTCAGGCCCAGCCCAGGGCCCCTTGCAAGGGCATTCCCAATCTTGTGCATCTTGGGGCTGGAGTGATAGCACAGCGGGTTCGATTCCCAGCATCCCATATGGTCCCCTGAGCACCTCCAGGAGTGATTCCTGAGTGCAAAGCCAGGAGTAACCCCTGAGCATCGCCGGGTGTGACCCAAAAAGAAAAAAAAAATCTTGTGCATCTGGAACTCAGAGGCCTGGAATGCAGACCGGAGAAGCTGCCATTGGGAGGGGCAAGGCAGAAGCTAATGCACCCCATCACCCTTCCTCGTCCCCGCCAGGATTTATACCACCTTGGGATGGGCATCTCTTGGGCCACTTCACTTTCTTAAGGGTCACCTGGTTCTCTTCTTCTGAGATGGTACCAGGCGTTTATGGGTCAGATGCACCACCCTGAGGGGGATCTTTGATAACCACTTAACATCTCTGACCTTCAGATCTTTATCTAGAAAATGGAAATAATGATCCATTCTCTAATCTCCAGGGGTCACTGAGAGGATTAAATGTGTTGAAATCCGGTGTAAATGCACAGCCACTATTAGCCCTGGCTCAGAAGATGTGCCCAGCCCCACTCCAAGCATCTTACACTTATTAACTCGTTGAATCATTAAATGGCCATTTATTCTGGAGGCTTTAAAATATAATGCACATTCTCTTTGCAAGGCTGAAAGCTTCATTTAGGAAAAATCATTTACTAGTTAAAAACTTAAACAAAAATGTAATTCAGTACAACGGTTGGATGCAAAAGGTACCAGAAGGTACCAGAAGGTACTTGCAAAAACATCGTGACCTTCATAGCTACAAGAACCAGTTAGAAGAATTAAGAAATGCTTCATTTACGATAGTAATAAAGGAAATAGAAAAAATAGGGCAAAATTTGAAAAGATGTGTGGAAAATCTACAGGAAAAATTTCCAAATGCTACTGAGAGATTTTTTAAAAAATAGTTTAAACAAAGAAATGACATGCCCTGGGGCCAGAGAGACAGCTCAATGGGCTTTACATGCAGGAGGCCTGGGTTTAATCTCTAGCACCACATGGTCTACTGAGCACCTCCTGGAGCAATCTCCCTTCCTTGCCATCAGAACCCTGCAGGAGTAGCCCTGAGCATTGCCTAGTATGGTGCCCAAACAACAAAAGAAACAAAAGGGGCCGGACCATAGCACAGGGGTAGAACATTTGCCTTGCACAGGCTGACCTGGGTTCTATCCCTGGAATCCCATTTAGTCCCCTGAGTGCCGGAAGCGATTCCTAAGTGCAGAGCCAAGAGTAACCCCTGAACATTGCAGAGTGTGACCCAGAAACAAAAAAGGAAAACAAACAAAAAAATGAAAAAAACCCGGGGCTGGAGCGATAGCACAGCGGGTAGGGCGTTTGCCTTGCACACGACCGACCCGGGTTTGATTCCCAGCATCCCATATGGTTCCCTGAGCACCGCCAGGGATAATTCCTGAGTGCAGAGCCAGGAGTAACCCCTGTGTGTTTGGGTCACACCCAGGTGTGACCCAAAAAGAAAAAAAAAAAAAAAGAAGTAACATTTCCTTAGATTGGAAGATAAAGCATAATAAACATATTAATTCTTCCTCTATTCATCTATAGTATTAAAATGATCTCAGTGAAAAGAATGACAAGATTTTCTTTTCTTTTTGTCCTCTTCCTTTCCCTTTTTGCTGCTGTTGTTATATGTACAGGCATACAGTCGGTTGTGATACTTGTGTGCATGTGTATGTGGGGATCACACACTTTGATTGCAGTGGTTGGTCACATGCTTGCTGGATCAGCACATCTTCAGTTTGGGGGCTCACTCAACTGGCAATACGCCAGAGATCACGCATACTGTTGTGCAGTGGGGGTCCCAGACAGCAGAGCGGCTGAGACTCATTCAGTGCATGGGGGGCCCTGGGGATCAAACTCAGGGTCTCACACCTCCAAGGCAGATGCTCTCTGGAGACAGCTCCTGGCCCTCTCTTTCCTTTTCTTTTCTTTTTTTCTAAATAACTCTTTGTTCTTCTTTCATTCCTTTCCATTCCCTTTGTTGTTACCATAATAACCAAAGTTGCATACTTGGTTACAGCGCAATGGAGATGAAACACTTTCATTATAACATTGAGGAATCACTTGGCAAGGTGGGCAATGTCGGGATCCAACTGGTGGCCTCATGCCTGCAAGACAGGGACCCTATGCATGATCAGGTACCACATAAGGTCCCCTGAGCTCCACCAGGAGTGCTCACTGAGCACTGAGTCAGGAGTGAGCCCTGAGAACCACTGAATGTGGCCCAAAAACTGAAAAATATATTACAGGGATCCTTCCACGTGAGTCATATCCCTGGGCCCTTATTTTTCTTTTCAACCATCTGGTTCTAAGGTTTATATGGAAAAAGAAATCAGCAAAATTAGTTCAGGGAAAATCTGGGACAGAAATGGATACGGGTAGGAAATTTACCATTGGTAAAGCATATTATCAGGTTATAAGTTCAAATTAGCCTGGTTTTAGTCATGAGAAATACTAGAGGCACAAATAAACCCAGATTCTGCCATTTAGAATATGATAAAGATAATATGTTAAATGAGTTAGAAAAGATGGATTTTTTTGTTTGTTTTTAGACCATACCCAACAATGCATGGAGGATAGTCCCAAGTCTCTGATTGTTGGGGTTGGGGGTGTCTCTTCTGATGGTGCTTGGGGCCCATGCCCTGAGGAAGGAACACAGGATGGTCTACCACATGAGGGCATGCACTCAACCCATTGAGTTCTCTCTCTCCAGACCTGGATTTTTAATAGATGAAATTAGTTTGGCCAATTGAAAAGGAGTAAATTTTTGGGCCAGAAAAATAGTGCAGAATTAAGGTATCTGCCTTGCACGTGGTCTACCCCAGTTCCATCCCTAATATCACATCCCTGCGCCCTACCAGGAGTGATGCATGAGTGCACCTGAGAACTTCTGGGTGTGGCCCGAACTTTTTAAATTAAAACTAGAAGAAGAAATTTTAATTTCTTCCTCGCTCCTTACATCAATATAATGTAGCTATAACAAGTTTAATGTATAAAATGCTATAGGAATATATGAAAGACAGTACTTGGAGGATATTTATACCTTGAAATAGATACATGAGTAAGGAAGAAAGGCTGAAAGGCAATGGCCCAAGAAACCATCTTAAGAACTTACGAAAACAACTATAAATGAGTTCCCCCTCCAAAAAGATCCAGAAAATGATGAAGACAATACAGACATTAACAGCATAGAAAAACAAACATAAAATGAAGGTTCAGCAAACTCAGAAGTTTGGTCTAATCAAAGTCTAAATTTTAAAAGTCAAAAAGAAAGCTACTGAAAGAAATCACAGAAAAAGTTGCCATAAAGAAAAGTAAGAAAGACTTTTCTAAATATGATGTCATCACTCTCTCCTTCTCACCTTCCAACTTACTGTTCTTTAACCCACTTGTCCCCTTGTGGCATTTGCTTTACTTTCCTATTGATCTGTGTGCTGCCTGCTGTGAACAGTCTGCAGTAAAGTAGCCAATCAGAGGTAACTGTTGGGGGACTATTAAAAAGGTGGTATTTAGGGAAATGCAAATCAGCACCTCAAGGCTCTGTCTCCTCCACCTGTTATCTCAAGAAACAAGTGTTCACTGGAGAGCTATCACAGAGGTAAGGTTCTTGCCTTGGGTGGAACTAACCCCGTTAGATCTTGACATCACATGGTCCCCCCAAGCACAGCTGGCTGCAGCTCCCAAGCATAGAGCTAAGTATGATCCAAAATCTCTTCCAAAAAAGAGGAGAGGAGGAGAGAGAAGAGAAGGGCAGTGGGAGGAGAGGGGAGGGGAGGGAAGGGGAGGAGGGAAAAAAAGGAGCGTTGGCCAAGATGCCTTGATAACCGAATCTAGCCCACAGTTAGAGGGAGTGTAAATTAGTGCAGTCATTATGGAAAACAGTAGGAAGGTTCCTCAAAAAGATTAAGATGAGAACTACTATCAGATTTTGTTTCTGGGCATCTATCTGAAGAATATGAAAACATTTATTCAAAGAGATATCTGAATCCCTATGGTAGTCACAGTATTGCTCAATAGTAGCTGGAAACAACCTAAGTGCCCACCAACCAGCGACAGATAATGAAGATGTGCTATGAAGAGACAATGGAAGATTAAAAAGATGAAATCCTCCATTTAACAATACGGATGGGCCTTGAAAGACTGGCACCACAGGATTTCAGGATTTCTCTCGTGTGTGGTAGATCAAGAAACAAAGCAAATGAACAAATGTGGTCCCGAGGAGGGAAGTGGGGGAGGGTGGCTTAATCAGGTAAAGGATTTAACTGTACGATGTAGATAATGAATCGAATAGGCTTTGGCTGGCAGCATAACCGAGGTGCAGATGCCGAGTTATACTACACACTTGGAACCTATATTGTTTTAAATCAATGTTCCTGTTTTTGGTATTTTTGGTTTTGCTTGTGTGTTTTTAGGCCATGTCTGCTGATGCTCAAAGGTTACTCCTGGCTCTGCACTCACGAATTATACCTGGTGGTGTTCAGGGGACTATATGGGATGCTGGGGATTGAATCTGGATCTGCCATGTGCAAGGCACGCGCACCATGCCCGCTGTACTATCTCACAGTCCCTGTTGTTTTAATATTTTTAAAGGCTACAGTTTTTTAATTTAAATTTTAATTGAATCACCATGAGATACACAGTTACAAAGTTGTTCATGATTGGGTTTTAGTCATACATTGTTCCAACACCCATCCCATCATCAGTGTATGTTTCCCACCCCCAACGTGCCCAATTCTTTTATCTTTTTGCGTGTGTGTGTGCGTGTGTGTGTGTGTGTGTGTGTGTGTGTGTGTGTGTGTGTGTGTGTGTTTCAGGTCAGACCCAGCAGTGCTCACTGGCTCATCCCAGCTCTGTGCTCAAGGGTCACTCCCAGTGGTGTTCAGGGAACCATACAATGCCAGGGATTGAACCAGGTCTTCCATGTGTGAAGTGTAAACTCCAGCCCTTTGAATTATATCTCCGGTCCCATTTTCTTTTTCTTTTTAATCTTTGGTTTTTGGGCCACCCCTGGCAATGCTCAGGGATTACTCCTGGCTCTTCATTCAGGAATTACACTTTGCAATGCATGGGGAACTATATGGAATGCTGGGGATCAAACCTGGGTATGCCAGGTGCAAGGCAAGTGCCCTATCCACTGTACTACCCTACCTTCTGGCTCCATATTTCTTTAAGATATAAACAATCCCTAAAAATCAGTAAGAAAGAGAATTTTAGGAATAGAAAGTTCATAGAAAATAGAATTCAAAGTTGTTATGACACTTATGAAATATGTTCAGTTTCATTGTGATAGAAATATAAATTGAAAAACAACAAAACACTGTTTTTTATTGTGTCAGCAAATAATTTTTAAGTGAATGGGTAACACATGCTGCTGATAGGGAAAGAGTTAACTTGTTCAACCTCTGTGGAAGATAATTGGATCATATTTATCACAATTACAAAGGCAACAGTTATTGCCCATCAGGCCACCTCTTTAAACATTAGGAGGGCACAGAATCATTTTGCACATGTATTTGTTTAAAAACATCCATTTAAAAACAGTCCTTGCAGCCCTGTAGTAATAAATAAAGGAATAAAATGATACATTTAGATACCTAACAACAAGGAACCATTTCCATAACGGATGGCACTTTGATGCAACGAGGATCTCTGCAGCCTTTAAAAAAAAAAAAAAAAAGTCCGCTCTACATGTTTTGATTTGGAAACAGCTCTGAAACGTGCTGTTCGGTGAAAAAAAACTGAAGAGGCAGATGCACATATCTGAAGAAACATAAAACATTTCTGGGCTGAAACACAAGCAGCTCAGAATAGTGCATGCGCCTAGCGAGGAACGTCCTGGCGAGAGCAGGCTGAGGAGCAAGATCTACTTGGCATCCACATGTCTGCCCAGGCGGTCCACAGAGCCATAGGTCTTAGGCACGCACGGAGGCAGCCAACCCTCCCCAGAGGGACAGGCTGTGCTGGGGATGTGGGGACGGCACTTGGTGCTGGATTGACTTTAGCTTTATTTTAGTCTTTCTTTGGCCATGTGCATGTGGCTACAGCACATTAAAATAACAAGATGTATATCCTCTTGCTCCTGCAGACACTCCCCTCCCCTGTCCTGGGTCACTTCCCCCTTCCTGTCCCCTCTAAGGCAGGTTAGCTCCGCTCCCTAAAGTGCCACGGTGGGACAGGACAGCAGGATTCTCCTGTCTCCTGTCTCCACAGTCTCTTTGTGCTCTATAAAATGTGGAGACCGGCAGTGTCAGTACTGGTGGGCCTGCAAGGATAAGAGGAGAGAGCAGGCTCAGCATCACTGTTCCTGTCAACTGCTGTCCCGGCCCTCGTGGGGAGCTTGCAGCTTGCCAGGCACCTTTCTTCTTCCTCGATTGAGCAGGTCCTCCGGACTTCATTTGCGTTGTTTTGTTTGTTTGTTGGGGGTGGGGGGCAGGGAGGCATATCTAGGGGTGCACAGGGCTAACTCCAGGCTCTGTGCTCAGGGATCACTACTGGAGGGACTTAGGGTACCTTTTTGGGCGAAGGGGATCCAAATGGTTACCTCCCTGCAAGGCAAGCGCCTCCTCCCTGCTGTCCTCTCTCTCCAGCCTTGACCCTCGAGACTGGGCAGGAACAAAGAAGTGGCCAAGACGTGGAGCGCTTCACCTCCCAATAATGACACAGCTGCAGGGACCCTCCTTTTGTCGCGTTTTGGTGGGCAGGGAAGGAAGGTGTCCCATACTGCCCACAAGTCCAGTTTAGCGGCCCCGCTTCCCAGCCAGGGCGAATTCCTTTGAAGTAAACAGAAAGGGGTCCCTCAAGGTGGAGCAGCCGTCTAGGAGGGAGTGCGGAGGAGCTTGCAACAGAAAGGGAGGGACTCTGGGCGCCCCCACCGGCAAGATGGGGAGGGAGACTCTGAATCAAAACCTGCCTCGCCCCAGGGCCGGGTGGAGGGTTCAGAACCAGAGTCAAATATAGATCCATTTCCATAAAAGCGCCAGGCTGCTTCTATAAATACCTCAGCCGGTTTTCCGGGACTCTCATGTGACTTTGATGCCTACCTCGGCTGCGGGGATCTGTCGCCATGGAGACCGTGTCACGTGACCGGCCTCCCTTCATTCATGGCAGGTTGCCGCGTCCTGGACTGGGGGGCAGGGTGGTGAAGGGGGTCTGGAGGGAGGGAGAAGGAGCAGTACCAGGGGATTGAGCCATGGATCCAGTGTCCTGTCTTGGCGCGGGGGTGGGGATGTTGGGGGGAAAAGGGGGAGGGGGCGGGGCTGAAGCCCCTGCAGAGCTGAGCGTTTTTGTGCCAGGATGCTTGGATGGGATGATTGATGTCTCCAGGCTGATGGTCAGGGAAAGGACTTTTTAAAATTGAATTCTAGAAGCCAGAGTCATTCTTGCTTTGGAGTCCCGGAAGCAAATGTTCAGGACTAGATGGTCGCTCCGGCAATGGTCTTATTGATGAAGGAAAGGAGGGCCGAAGGCCAAGTTCCTTCTGGTCCAAGGTCACCCAAAAGAACAGCCGCCTGCCAGATGGGGCCAAGGCCTTGAAGCTTCACCGTTTAGGAGCCCAACTGGGGGTTGGGGGCTGTTGGGTCAGAGATAGAAATGGACTCTGGGGAGAAGGACACAGGTCCCTTTGACCCCACGCCTATCCCACCTGTCAGCAGCCATGGCTGACTGAATCTGGTCCAAGGCTAGCCCTAGGCCCTGGCTTCTTGTGTGAGAGGAAGCTATAAATTAGGAGGAGTCCTGAAGGGCAGAGGATAGCCGAGTCCCATCCCCAGCATTGATGGAGACTTTTTGAGCAGAACGTCCCACATCTGCCCCCTTTAGTATAGTACCATCCCTTAAGCATCACCAAGGCTCCCTTCCTGCCTTGCTGGGGGTAAAAGGCAAACACAGAACAAGAATGCTTCCAGCAAGCACTGCCAACAGAGGAGAATCTTGTTCACGAACAAGTTGGGGTGAAGTGATAAGAGAGGGAGAGTTACAGTGTTCTGGTCTAGAAGTACGATGGCCACTGGAGTCAGAGAAGGCTTCTGGGAGGAAGTGGTCAGAGAAGAGTAGAGCTGGGTGCAGAGAGGAGGCACATGCTCGGGGACACTGGGTACTTGGAGAGGACAGGCATGTGCAGTGGCAGAGTGTAGCTGAGGCAAGCCCAGGAGGTGAGCGAGGGGCGCAGACCCAGAGCACGGTCCCAGATCCGACTTCTGCCAGAGACAATCCCAGAGGAGGTGGGTTCAGAGAAGTCCTGCTCTGGCACTTGAACAAGGGGACTTCATCCTGGAACTGTATCTGCCCTGGGCTCTGCCACTGCTGGGCCTCAGGACAGATGTCCAGCTGGCTCCCTGGAACTTAAAGTCCACCATATTGGGCTGGAGCTGTAGGACAGCAAATGGCTCTCACCTTGCACACGACCAAGTTCATACCACTGTCTCCTGAGCACAGAGCTGGGAGGAAGCCTGAACATAAAACAAAACTCTGGCAGCCCAGTCAGGGCAAGGTGCATCTGCCTAACCTCCACCTATAGCCAGTGTTTTCCCAAAGTGATGGTGTGCGAAGATCCAGTGGGCTCTGAGTAGCCTTGGGTGCTAGTGGGGGGATCTTTTGTGGGGAAGTTGGGCTACATCCCCTCATGCTCAGGGTCTATTCCCAGCTCTGTGCTCAGCAGTGGCCCTGGGCAGTGCTTGGGGAAACATAAGAACAGAGCTGGGGTTAGCAGCATGCAAGGCCTTAACTCACCCTGTGCTGTGCCTCTGGCCCCTCAGGGGTGCTTTTGGGGTGCCCAAAGATTTCCAGGGAGTACTGAGTAGTTCTTTTTCTCAAGGGGGATGTAGGTCCAATAATTTTGGGTGCCTCGGGCCTACACAGTGTCTGTGGGACTGAGGGCTGATCACCCCACGGCCCATCGGGCAGAACTGTCTGTGCCAGGCTCAAGGTGAGACACGTTTCTGCCAGGGAAGCCTTGCCACGGGCCCTGCCCCACTTCTCTGCTTTCCTGGGAGCAATACCTGCAGGCAGTCTGTGCATCCCAAGACCACCCGCTGCTGCCATGCTCGGAGACAATGGCCAACCTATTTCTAGAAACCCTTCCTGGGGCACCAAGCGGAGGCGTTGGACGGAAGAGGGCCGATTCATTCACTGCTGGCGGAGCCCCAGCGTGGGGGAGCAGCGGAGCCTGGTGGAGACAGAGCTGAATGTGAGTCTGGGCTCTGGCACCCCGCCTGTGGCCCCCCAGAGCTTATTTTGACTTGGAGCTTCCTCTGCCTCCCTGGGAAAGGGGATGTTACCACCGCCACCAAGATGAGTTGTGAAGATTAGAGCTATTAGTGACAACGTGTCTGGCGCATAGAACATGGTGTTGAAAGGCAGCAGCCGCCTCTCTGCCAGTGAGCTCCCAGTTTCTTTACTTGCTGGCCCCAGAGTCCTCCTAAGGTTTCCTACCACCATCCTGGGTTCCTTCTCTTCTGCCTAAAAGTTCCTTCTCTTCTGCCTACCACCATCCTGGGTTCCTTCTCTTCTGCCTAAAAGTTCCTTCTCTTCTGCCTACCACCATCCTGGGTTCCTTCTCTTCTGCCTAAAAATTCCTTCTCTTCTGCCTACCACCATCCTGGGTTCCTTCTCTTCTGCCTGGGCTCCCTCATGACAAGTCTTTCAGTCCTTTAAAGTCCTGCTTTAGTGTCACTCTTAGCTGTCTGACCCACCCCCTCCAGTCCACTTGGTACTTCTCACAGACCCGGCCTTCCCTGCCTCAGACCACAGGAGCCACAAATACGGTGGTCATGGGGCACCAACCTGGCATGCATGAGACAAAGAGGGTAAGAAACTTACCTGTGGTCACACAACCTGAAGGGGGCAATGGTGGGCGGTAACCCCACTGGTTCCACAGTGCCCTCACAGCTTCTGGTCCTCATGTGAGTTCTGTACTTCCTTGACCTTCACACTGTTCACCTTTCTTACCAGTCAGGGCAGGGCTGGGGACAGAAAATCACAGATCCTGGACCCATTAGAAACAGAGACGAAACTTGCCATTGCCACTGGTGGGTCAAGTAGCCTGGTCTGTGTCCACTTAAACCCACCCCCTCAGCTAGAGTGGTTGAGGGGCTCCACGAAAGCAGGCCTTCTTTTCTGCCTTTTTGCCCAAGAAATGTTTACACGACTACGGGGTTGATCTGTCTATAAATAGACAAATTAAACATTTGGTAATGTTAGGTCATCAAGAACTTGATTTGATGGAACCAGAGAAATAATACAGTGAGTAGGGTGCTTGCCTTTTACATGACTGACCAGGATTCAATGCCTGGCACCCGCTATGGTCCCCCATGCCATGGCAGGTGTGACCCCTGAGTGCAGAGTCAGGAGTAAGCCCTGTGCGCCACAGGATATGGAGAAAGGAAGGAAGGAAGGAAAAGGAAAGAAAAAAGAAAGAAAGAAAATTTATTTTAAAACAAATGTTTGAAACTTTTCACCACCCTGCCCATACTCAGTTACAGGACCTCAGGCCCAGTTGGGACCCGCCTTTAAGAATCGAGTCTAGATGATCTGATCTATAGCAATGACCAGCATGCCACCCCACCACCCACACTTACTGTCTTCCCCCTGTGGCTGAAGTAAGGAAGGTGCTGGCAAGAACTCGAGTGGGTCATTATCTGCCCAGGCACCATTCTAAAAGCAACTCAAGGAACCTTTCCCTGGACTCGTGACAACACTGTGAAGCAGACACTCTTGGTGTCTGCATTTTACAGAGGCATTGCCAAGCCCAGCTCTTCATTCAGGCTCCGATCCGGGGCTCCTGTCCTCCCCTCTGCAAGTCAGGTGAAGGACAAGTTCATTGCCATTTGGAAACTATTCAAGCCAGGATCACAAATCCAGTTTCCCAAAATGGAGAGTAAAAAAATCCCCAAGGTACGAAGAGACTTGTCCCAAGTCACAGGAAGTTGGTGGCAGATGCAGCACCAGAACATGGGGCCCCTGAACCCTGAACTCAAGAGTTCAAGTCTCCCTCACCTCCTGCTGCCTGGGGCACAAATTCTTCATCTGGGGACACCAGGCTCTGGGACTCTGGCCAGAAAGTTGGCCACGGGCTTCAACCTGGGCCCAGGAAGCCTTCAACCGTGGAAGAATTTGCTTTGAAAACAAAAGATGGTTCCTGGCAAGGAGAGTCATTCCTATTTCTGTTCCAGACAAATGGAAAACTGCTGCAGATTCCATGATAAATCTTTTTGCTAAAGATGATGCATCATTTTGGGTTGCCTCTATGCACAGAGGCATTGGACAGTATACAAGTCAATTACCGAAACCAGATTCTCAGCACTGAGCAGAGATATTTTCATCGAGTGGCTGTGAGGGAACCAGAGCTTCCCAGACGTACAGCCGGAAGCTGGTCCCCTTGGAGTTTGATGCCATGGGGGACTACAGAGTAGGGAGACCTGGCCCAGAAGCCCCCAGGGAAATGGGTATCCCACAACCCTGGTGAAACCTCTTCTCTGTTCACCCCTGAGGTCACCACAGTCTACATCATCCATCAGGCTTAGTAACCCCATTTTAGGACTCCCAGACTAACATGGCCTCACTCTCAGTTGCCTGCAGTTGAACACATGAGTTTCCATTCTAGGTCAAACCCAAATACAGATTTGCAAATTGAGCTTTGCCTCACCATCTCAGCTTCCTGTCCAACCCAAGGACCTCCTTCATTGAGTCCCAAACTTCCAAGTCTTCTCTCTGGACCCCACAGCTTGCTGAGAAACTTCTCAAGACCAGTGGATTTCGACTTTTCTCATCCTCTTCCCTCCCTTCAGACCCTAAGAGAATCATACAGCTGTTCCTCCCAGGGCTAGGAATTTCATGTGCTATAAGCATAATTATTATTATTTTGTTTGGGGAGATCATATCCAGTGGTGCTATTCCTGGCTCTGTGCTCAGGAGTTACCTCAGCCTTGCTCAGAGGACCATATCCACTGATTTGAACCAGGGTTGGGTGAGATGCAAGGAAAGCTAAAAAACCTTAACCTCTACACTAGCTCTCTGGTCCATAAGTCAGAGATTTAAACTGAGTATGTGTGTTTCTTCCAGCAGGTCTTGCTCTGCTCTGACAGTGTTCCAGAATCAAGGTTTGAATCCCGGCAGTAACCTTGGCCTGAGACATGGTGGTTTTGCCTCCTGACTGTGTGACTTGGGTCAGGTCCTTAACCTCTCTGGACTCCAAAGGTGGCCAATGGTTCTTCTTAGTTCTAGAATGCTAAGATTCACTCTCTGGGACTCCCAGAGGGCAGCTGGTGCTGGCTGGCAACAAGAGGAGGAGGCTGGGTATGGCTCAAAGTAAGGACAGGAGAGATGAAGTGGAGAGGGCAGAGGATTGAGAGCTTGAATGTCACATGGAAAAAAAAATAAAAGCTTGATATTTTATTCTGAAGGCAATGGAGAATCAGGGGAAATGTCAAGCATGGGAATAGAGTTGCCAGGTTTAGCAAAGAGAATATCAAACATCTAGGTAGCGCTGAGCTGCACAGGCACCCTGTATTTGGCCTGGCAGTCTGATGTGGGAGTGACAGAGGAAGTCCTTAAACCTCTGAGGAGAGCATGTATTGGAAGGGGCGGGGCTGGAAGCTCAGACACCCCTTAGGAGGCCAATCCAGACAATGATGGTAAACGTTTATATCTATGAAACACTGACTCCTCTCCAGCCACTGTTTAAGCAGGCTGCATGTATAATTCATTTAATTCTCATAGCAAAGTGTAATATCTGGCACTGTGTCCCCTAGACAGACACAGAGACAAGAGCACAGGGAGAGGAAGGCACCTGCCCGGGCCTCACAGCTCAGGAATGCAACCCCCTGACCAGTATCCATGTATACCTGTGTGGACCCCACCTTATAGGCCAGTACCAGGGGGCTCAAGGCTGGGGTGGGAGCTGGAGGCCGGGAGGCGCTGTGGGGCAGAGGAGGAAGGAGGGAGGCTCAGGATTGGTCTGGCAGTTGGGGACACTCATCTTTCCCACCACTTGACCGTCCAGGCAGGGGGAGGGTCCGGAAGAGAAAGCAGCACTTGGTCAGCCTCCACCAGACACCAGGAAGGCCCTCAGCTGAGCGGAAGGCACTAGGGGGGGCGGGGGTTGCGGGGACAGAACTTGGGGGCATGGGGGGAGGATAAGGGCATACTTGGGGGTGCCTGACACACACTCACTGGAGCACTGGGGATGACGGAGCATGGAAGGTGCCAAGGGGCGGGGCGGGGGGGGGGGCTGGAAAGCGGAGGTGATCAGACCAGGACATGCTGAGCAAACTAAGGCCCCGAGAAGTCAACAGACCCTCCTGGATGTTGTTGTCAGGGCAGGTCGGTGTCAGGGCAGAAACCAGGTCTGGAATCTCCTGCCTGGCTCAGAGGACCACTCTGAGCCCAAAGATGGGGTGAAGGTGAAGAACCACCCCCCCCCCCCCCCGCAAGCACCCATCACAGTCGGTTCTGGAGGGCAGGCGAGCCTCTGCATCAGCTCTGAGAGCAGATTTTCCCTTCCCACTCGGTGAGGGCAGGGCTGAACAGTCTGAAGTCCCGCACACGAGAGCTGTTTTTCTCCCTCTGTGCAGAAAGAACAATCCCTGCAAAGATGTTCTGGGAATTACTAGAGGTCAATAAATGGCGCAGATGTGATGTGCGGCTTTTATTCCCCTCAGCCTCCCCACCCCCTCCCTGCCCTCCGGGCTCCCCCACCGGCCCTCCCCTCTCCTCAGGTTCCAGGGAGTGTCTGCAGAGACACAGCGGGAGACAAACACACAACCTCAGTCTCCCGCCTCCCGCTCCCCCCTCCCCTCCCATTCTTCCTTCCCGGAACCCCCCCCCAAACACACACACCTTCCTGGGCATTCCCGCACCCCACTGGGGTGGGGTCCACTGCCGGGGGTGGTCTCCTAGGGAAGGTCCACCCCAACTCTGCCCCCTGCCTGCCAGAGCAGCCAGAAGTGGCCGTAGGGACAGTGGAGACAGCGACCCGAGGGATGGGAAGGTACAGCCCTGACAGCCTGGAAATGTACAAAGCTGATCCCCAGGGACCCGGCAAGCTCCTGACGTCAAACCCAGCCTGAAAATATAGTCGAGAAAGTCACGAGGCACCGTGAAAAATGAGCCGCCTGCAGCCCCAGCCGCAGGAGACACAGGTCCGGGTCCGGACTGCAGAGAGTTCACACAGGGCCTGGCCAGGGTCCCTCTAGGCTGCCTGTCCCCATAGCCCCATTTCAGGGGCTGGCCAGGACCCTGCCCGCACCCCTCCCCCACCCCACTGCAGAACAGGAGGGTCAGCAAGCAGGGCGATTCACACCCCCTTCTCCCAGCCCTGCCCAGGCTGAGCCCCTCCCCCACCCCCTGGGAACGTGGGACCTCCCCTCAGGGCACCTGTCCCCTGCCCCTCCAGGCTGTGCTGATGAGCTGCCTTCTCATCTCCATCTCCCACATTCCTGCACCCCCCACAAGCACAAGCACAAGTGTCAGTTGCCTCCTTTGTGTTTTGGGTTTTGAGGCCACACCTGGACTGAATCTGCCTGTACTAACCCTTTGCCCAACTTGCCTCCTTAACGAAGGAGAAATGAGGTCCAAAAATGTCAGGGGCCCTTGTTGGTCCCTGTCAGAGAGAAGTCCGGGATCCGAGGGGGCACACGCCTCTCACAGACCAGGTGGCCTTCCCTCTCAGACCAAGCCCCACCCTTGGTCTGGGCAGGTATGGAGAGAGCAGATGAACCCCAGGCAGGCCAGGGGTCTTCAGGGACCACTCGTACAGCCCTGGGACCAGCCACATAAATGTAGAACATACCTATACACAGATGTGTGCATGTATATATATGTATACATATATATACATGCACACACATATGCGTGCTCACACGTGCATACAATACACGCATAGGTACACATATACACATACACACAATACACATCCTCATGATCCCATACCTTTTCCCTGCTTTCTTTCTCTCGTGACTTACCACTAACTGACACCCAGCTATTTTATTCTTTCTCTGTTATTTTTCTCCCCCACAAGGATGTGTCTTGTCAGACTAGACGCTTTCATCTGTCTCATGCTTTCCTCTCCTGGTTGGCTCACACTTCCCCCATTAATATCCTATAGCTTTGATTCTGAAACAAGAAGTTAACTCAGATAAAGACGTCTTGAGCGAGATCAGAAAGAGAGCAAGGGAAAGAAAGCAGACTGGCTCGCTTAGTGAAAATGACAATATAAGCATCCACCTAAGGAAATGTTGAATCCTACCATAGCTGTACAGCCTTTACCCTCTTCTTCCCAATCCCCACGGCCCGCTTTGCCCTCGGCCAGCACTGCCACTGCTGCAGGTTCCTGGCAGGACGGGGGTGTGCGGGGCAGTATATAGCAGGTCTTCAAACAAGGCAGAGACTGGCGACACATCTTAGAACCAAACCTTGGCTTTATATTAATAGTCAGGACTGACATGAGGAAAGCCTTACTGCACCACAATGAGGCAATCTACCAGCCGGATCAGAGACTATTCTGTTAGTTTCCATCCCCCGAGCTGCTTTGCCCCATGCAGAGCCGTCCCTCTGGCTGGTGTGGAAATCTACCTGCCTCAGTTTCCCCACATCGGAAGCAGGTGGGTGTGTAGTGCTGGCTTCAGCGCAGGCTCCACAGAGGAAGGCGAAAGGCAGAGGCTGCTCCCTGGTGTCCCTAGTTCCTCCTTCCGCAGTGCCTCCCCCGAGGCGGCATTTTCCAGTGTCCTTACCAGGGCCTCTAACAAGGCTCAGGGGGCCTCGAGGTTGCCACCGGGATTCCTGCAGGTGTCCTCAGAGTGCTGCTCTCTTCCACTCCACAGCTGCTTCCTCTACCAGCTGCAAGCAGAGCAGTCGGCCCAACTTCAGCTTCCTGCCACCTGGAGCCCTGCCCCAGCCACACACCCCGAGGTGCACCTGCCCTGGGGAGGCTAGGGGAGAGACGTGCCGTGTGTCAGCCCCGCCTACCCAGCCCTGGGAGACACTTGACTCAGGGCTGCTGAAGGGGTGGATGGGGGCCCCGAGGCAGTGACCCAAACAGCCAGTGTAGCCACGGGTGCTACAGGACACCGGGGGTCACCTCTCACACCAGTCACTCTCGGTTGAGTGAGCTCAGACGAGTCGCTTAAGTTCTCAGGATTGCCCGCTCTGTAGTCTGGGGCTGGGCTGGCCGTGCCCATGTCTCCTGCTGACATGAGCCTGTGTTTGCTATGGTGCCACCAACAAGAGCAGACAGAGGCTCAACTGGCCCCACCGCACAGGCAGGCCCTCAGGACCTGCTGCAGGACCTCCCGGGGCCCCTTCCCCCAAACACAGCTCCTGCCCTGCTCACTCCTGCCCCCCGCCAAGGCCACACAGTGGCAGCACCAGCAGGAGATGGAGAAGGGTTGATCTCAAGGCATCGGCCTTCCTGCCAGCAGCAGGGAAGGGCAGGGGCAGCGCCAAGGCACAGGCATGAGCCAGGCCACTCTCTGTCCCTCCAGAGACATCTAAAACTTCTCTTCCAGGATGCAGTTCTCTTCTAAGACTTCTCTTTCAGGACTTCTGATGCACTGAGGATCCCCGGAATCCCTGGGATCCCCGGGATTATGTTCGTAATTTATAGCTGACAAGTTAGAGATTTACTTTACTTTATTTCTTGGGTTTGAGGCCACACCCAAGTGCTCCGGGGACTGTGCAGTACTGGGAACCAAATCAAACCTGACCAGGTCAGGACATACAAAGCAAATGACCTAGCCTAGTGAAGGGCTGGCAGTGCCCTTCACTAGGGTTTTAACTGCATCTGCATATTCCCTGACAGCTGTGGGGCCTCCGTGGCTGCTTCCCATGATACTTGGGGAGACATGCAGTCCCATGAATCAAATTGAGGTAATGCTCATGCTTCGCACATACCTAACTGCTGTACTATCTACCGGCCCCAAATTAAATGCAATCTGCTCCAGGCCTCCACTGTAGCAGCCCAGAGGACAATCCTGTGTCTGCCTTCCCAGGTGAGCTGAGCAAAGACCCTGGGTTTCCCCATCATCCACACTCAGGGGCCAGCCTGATTCTTAGGGTTCCCAAAGAGGGGTGGGAGTCCTGGTTCTGAACCAATCTAACCAGACCATAAGCAAACCTTCTCAGGATCCTCGTACTCAAGGCCTTGGCACCTCCATGGAGTCCCTCAGGGGAGCGTGGAGTCAGTCCCAACCTGGGGAGCCCCAACCTTGGACCCTCTTCTGCCTGTCCTCCTGTATTCTTCCTTGTGTCTGCCCCTATCCGACACCGCACCCTCAGGAGGAGCCAGAGAGATGTTGCAGGGGGTAAGGTTTGTCAGCTGGGTCACACAACCAGCTGACCCCAGTTCAATCCCAAGCATTATATATGATCCCAGTTCCTGCCAGGAGCCAGGCAGGAGTGGGCCCTGAGCACCACCTAAAAACCAAAATCCCCTAAACAAAAAACTAAAAAACCATTACTCTCAGTGAACCTAGAAGTTTTCAAACCAGACTCCCACGAAAGGCAGAGAGGCCTTCTGGGTGCCTAAGAGCTTCGGCATTGGGCCTCCTTCCCCCACTGACCCACTTGACATCAAAGCCAAGCATCAAAGATGAATGAGAATGGCTGTATTCTAAGCCGCGTCCGTAGATCATTTCATCCCTCTCATAGATCTCTAAAGCAGGTGCTTGAGCCTCTGAGGAAACAGACCAAAGGACCATGCCCCGGGCCAGCCCAGCTCCCAGGGGGCTCCCAGCATTCTGAATCTGGGGCAATGCTCCCACGGCCGCTCTGTGCTGTCATTCACCAGAAGCTGGTATAGATAGGGCCAGTCATCTTGGGCTGAGGCAGGATAATGAGCAGGATAATGAGCTACAGAAGCAAAACCAAGTCAAGTAGAAATGGGAAGGCATTCGCACCTGGCTGTGTCAAGGTTCTGCTCCAGAACAGCTCTGCGACTTGGGCGGCTCAACCCTCTTCGAGTGACGGGCATGGAGGTGAACATCTGCTCCTGGATGCTGAGCTGGTGTCCTCACCCCAGGCAGGAAACAGTGAAAGTCTATTCAGGGTCAAGCTTAGGTCGCTGGAAAATGGGGATCGAAGTGAGAAACTTGCTTTCCTGTGCCAGAGGCTAGAAAGCACACAACTACATTTCCCCGAGTTCTGGGGGATCTCCATGTGATCAAGTTCCAATAAGAAGGGTTCTGGGAGACCTGGGCATGGTGGAGAGGAGCTGGAGGCAGTGCTGGACCAAGAGAAATGACCTCTCTGGAGAGGCTCTGGGAGGTTTCTAGTGCCTCCTGCCGGATGCCGGACTACAGGACAGGCTGTTTCAGCAGGTCAGTTCTGGGGGCATGAGCAGTTCTCTTGGCCCTCTCCCAGGGTGTAAAAACAACCTCATATCCTTCTCATTCATTCCTTTCTGCTTACATCAGTCAGGGTAGACTCTGGGGTCCAAGATGGGTATCAGAAGAGATTCTCAGCAAGAAAGCCTCAAGGCAATGAGAACCTGGGGCTGCTTTTCTGGATGAGTGACGCTTCCAGAGAGCTGGCTAGCTGCCCAAGACAGACTGGACCATGGGCGGTGAATGGGATGCGGGGAGGAAGTTTACGGGGATGATGCAACTACTGCTCTCCCCAGGGCATCTCCACAGAAGGCATCTGTAGGAGAAAAATCTTCTGTCTCTGAACAGCACCACAGAAAATTTTAAAATAAGCCTCTGGAATGAAACACTTCAAACTCAAACACAGAATAAGACCAATGAGCTCCCCACCATCATTCTATCTGATCTAATTTACCGAATTATTTCACAAACCATTTCATCTGAAGTGAGAGAGAAGCTCTGCAAGGAGCCTTTAAAAGAGTATTAACTCCCGTTGAAAAATGTGTTAATTTCTTAATACTGTCACATATCTAGTCAATGCTTAAATTTCCCCAATTATCTTTTCTTGGGGTATGGGGAACAGGTTGGGGTCATACCCAGAACCCAAAGGGGCTCTGAGGAGACCCCCTCCCTGCTCCACAGAACTCCTCATGAGCCATTTCTCCAGCCCTTAAAAAAAAAAAGAAAAAACAGTTGATTCAAATTAAGATCCATAGAATTCCATACATTTCAGTTAGCTGATGCGTCTCACATTTCCTCTCTTTATCTCTCCTTTTCCTTTCTCTAGGAGGAATCAGGCCAATCGTTATAGACTTTCCCACAGGCCAACCCCTTCAGGAAAGTTAGTACCTGCATTCCTGGACAATTTTCTGCACACCGCCCAGCCCCACCCCAGCATCCCAGCAGAAGCCCCCACACGCCAGTGAGCGTGGAGTGGGCAGGGCAGAGTGTGAGTCCAGGGGTGTCCCTGGGGACAGCAGGACTGGTGCTCAGGACTCTCACTCCTGGGAACCACAGCAGGTGGGGGCAAGTGAATGTGCCTCCTGGTCTTGGGGCTCCTGGCACAGTATCCAAGCCTGGCACCTTGGTCTCCCTGAGGTCCTGGGGCCCAGCCCCTCCCCATGGGAAGTCTTTAGGTGGGAACCGGCCAATGAGTTTCCTGAGCTGCCAGAGAGCCCTGTGTGGGTGCATTTGGGCGTGGGGGCGTGGGTTGTGGACACTAGCAGTACTTCTGCACAGCACTTCAGGGCTTAAAATCTATTCCTACAGTATAGCCGTGAGTGCTCTTAGCCTCCCGCAAGGAGGGGCTTGTCTGTCTCGAAGCAGCCCGGAGGAGCGTGTTTGTGTTTTAGGAGTGCAATGGTGCCACACCACATCTGCCCCCAAAGTGCCCCTATCCCTCCACCACTGTCCATTAGTGGTTTCCACTAATCCCCCCTGCATCCTCCCCACCCGGGCCAGAACCTCAGCCCTGTCTTCAGAGTCTCAAAGTTTTTTTTCACAGGCACATCCTACGGGGTGCTCAGAATCATGGTGGACCCAGCCAGGCCATCCTGCAGCCCCTGAGCATCCAGACCCAGCCCTGGGGGACAGGGTGCTGCCCTGCCCAGCTCCCCCACACCCCATCTGCCCATCCACACTGCAAGTTCGTCCTTCGGGGAACAAAGCCTGTCGCAGTGAGAAATGGGGTGGTAGGTACAACTTCCCTGGGGCAGGATACCCGTGGCAGCGGCTTCTGTCAAAGTCCGAGGGTGGCGCCTTGCTGAGGGCCTCTTCTCCGTGGGCCTCTCACTGTGGGGACGGAATAGGCCTCGGCAGGGAAGCCAGGCACAGGAGCAGAGCGACTCCTGCCTCTCCCAACTGGGGACCAAGGTCCTCCTCCCTGTGGTCTTGGGGACAGGGCGAGGCCCTGGCTGCATCTGTCCCCTCTCCGCCAGCCCTGACATTCCTGCTTCCAGAGCAAAGACAAGGACTCCCCCATTCTTCATGCCAGCTCCTTGCAGCAAAAGAAATAAAACGGCCCACTTAGTTTTATTGTCCACAGATTTCCTGGGAAATGGGCTATTAGTTCCCCTAATGTGAAGATAATAGGGCTCGTCCCCCTGGCAAGCGGCACAGCCTCAGCAAGAGTGTCTGTGAGCCAATGGGAGGCCTCGCCACACAGCGGGGCCAAGACAAGATCCCCCAGGAAGCCTGGAGCAGGCCCTGGGGTGGGTGCCGTGTCCTCAGAGGCCCCTGCTCTCTCTCCTTTCTGCTGGGGTAAGAGGGCTGGGGCTGGGAAAGGAGGTGCTCATGAGTGGCGTGGGGTGACCCTCCCTCAGGCACACAGCAGAGACTCGGCCTCCAGGGCTGCCTCCATCACTGCGCCACCTCCCCTCTGAGCTGTCCTCACCCGGTGGGCATCCCTGGTCTTCACAGACACCAGCAGGTCAGCAGGTGCCATTGGACTTGCTGCACATGGTAGGAAGTCAGCAAAGCAAGGGCATGGCCACGCAGAAGGTGAAGGCCCAGCTAAGGGTGGAAGCCAGGCCAGGCCACATGGGTGACAGACACACTGTCCTCCCAGGAAGGCCTGTTTGTTCCCGCACTTCCCTCCTTCCTTCCCTTCTTCCTTCTCTCCCTCCTTCCTTCCCTCACTCCTCTCCCTTCTTCCTTCCTTCCCTCCCTCCTTCCTTCCCTCCTTCCTTCCCTCCTTCCCTCCTTCCTTCCCCCCTCCTTCCCTCCTTCTCTCCCTCCTTCCTTCCCTCCTTCCTTCTTTCCCTCCTTCCTTCCCTCCTTCCTTCTCTCCCTTCCTCCTCCTTTCTTCCCTTCTTCCTTCCTTCTGCTTCCCTCCCTCCCTCCTGTCTTCCTTTCCTCCCTCTCTCCCTTCCTTCCTTCCTTCCTTCCTTCCTTCCTTCCTTCCTTCCTTCCTTCCTTCCTTCCTTCCTTCCTTCCTTCCTTCCTTCCCTCCCTTTCCTTCCTTTTCTCTATTCCTCCTTCCTATCTTCCCTCCTTCTCTCCCTCCTTCCTTCTTTCCTTCCCTCCCTCCCTCCTTCCTTCCTTCCTCCTGGCATGCATTCACTCAGGCCACATGTGGGGGTCAGTCAAGGCTTTACTTGTCATGTTTGTGCTGTGAGGCCCCAGGGAGCCCAGCAGGTACCATTTGGGCCCCTGGGAACCCAGTAATATCTGTTGACAGATGTGAGTGGGGCAGGGTGGGACGTGGCAATGCTCCCAGAGTGACTGCAAATGGTCTGCAGTCACATTCTGCTCCTGCTTGGCTGCTTCGCGTCACAGGCAACGGGGACTGTCTCCTCTGGTCTGCCCTTTCGCCTAAGAGCCAGGCCAGCAGGATGGCACCCCAGGTGATGCGTCCTCTCTTGTCCTAGGGAGTCTGGAAGTGAGGGAGCATCTGTCGAAGGCCATGGAGGCGGGGGGCTGACGGGGGGTGAGGGGGTTCGTGGGGGGTGCCCGCCCAGGAGAGGGAGGCAACCCCTGGTGTGTTGCCCACAGGGCGATGAGAATGCCATCAGGATGGCAACAGAGATGGGATCACTGTGAATTTCAGAAGTGAGCACAGTCCGAGGTTCTCAGACGTTTCATGGTGGAGTAGCACACGTCTCAGTGGGTGGGAGCCCGTGGTGAACTCGCGAGACACAGGCTATGCGATGGACTGAGCGTGTGCGTGAGCAGGGGTGCCTTTACTCATCAGCATCTTCCTCCTCCTCCTCGTAAACCTCCTCCTCCTCGTAAACCTCCTCCTCCACGTGGACCTCCTCCTCCACGTGGACCTCCTCCTCCTCCTCCTCCACCACTACTTCCTCCTCCTCCTCCTCCTCCTCCTCCTCCTCCTTTGCCTCCTTCTCTTGCACTTTCTCCTCGTCCGGGAGCTCGGAGGTGGTGGCCTGGGGTTCTGTCTCTGCTGGGGTTGTCTCCTCCTGAGCCAGGAGGTAGGTCACCAGCTGCTCCAGGGCCTCGAGGCTGATCTTCTGCAGACGCTCCTCGTGCTCCTGCCTCACCAGCTGCAGCACGGCCTTGGCATCTTCCGGCTCAAAGTGCTGGGCCAGGATGCCGCCCACACAGGGCCACAGGGGCGGGGAGGACACTGGCTTCTCCAGGGGCCGCACGATGACGTTGATGGAGGCATGGGGCCCGATGCTGTAGTCCGACAGGTACTTGTCATCTGCCAGGAGCTGTCCGCGGAAAAGCAGGTGCTGCTGCTCCTCGGGCACCTGCAGCCGCTTGGACACCAGCCTCTTCAGCGCGGCCACGCTCTCCTGCCCCGTCACCTTCAGGCTGCATCTTCGGCCCAGGAGCAGCTTGACTGTGAGGAACATGGGGCTGAGAGGGGACTCAGGAGGGACCCATGCTCTGGCAGCTGCCTGGCAGAGAGAAGGTGCTGCAGGGGAAGGTGGCGGCTCCCTAGCAATTCAGGGAGGCAGTGGCCATTGGCTGATGCCCGGTGATGTCACAATGCTAGAGGTGGGGCCCTTTGGGGGGGCTTGAAGGCACTGGAGACCCAGAGAAGGGAAAAGTGGACCAGAGGAGAGGGCCAGGAAGGGAGAATGAACAGGAGACTGGGAGGGCACGCAGGGAAAGTGGGCAGGGCATCGGCTGGCAAAGGATAGCGGGAGCCAAGGAACGAATTTATCCTAAGTCATTTCACCCAGGTGCCTTCTCTGCCAGCACCAGCCCTGTGGAGAGACGGGTCACCGGGATGCTTCCCACTTCCATTAAGTTTCCAGCTCCTGTCTATCAGCCTGCTCTGGGACCTGGTAGGGACATGAGGCCTTTCTCCGGAGGAAAGAGACAGGTGGGAGGGAAACCATCTGCACTCGGCCACACAGCAGGCCCTGGAGCTGCACTGAGCATGCCAGTCACCCCACTGTGGGGAGGGGGGGCAGGTGCATCTGCCCAGCTGCCGCCTGTGATTATTGATTGGGCCCCTCCTGGCCACCACGTACAGACTGATGGAGGAGGCTCCACACAGTGCCACGGAGGAGGCTCTCCTGAGCAGAGAAAACACTTAGCAGAAATTTGCAGGTCCTGGCAATGTGAGGCCATGGGAGTTTTTGAGCATTTGATCACATGCTCATAGTTAAATCCTCACAACCTTAGGCAGGTAAGGCAGGTCCTCAAAAAAACACCTTTTTTTAAAATTATTGCTGCCATAAAGGCAGGCAGGAGGTGGTAGGGGAAGAGGGTGGGAGGGAAAGAAGGGACATTGGTATAGAAAAGTGGACTCCGAGATTGGTATTAAAATAAGCCTGTAACTCAGTCATGAATTGAGTAATTCTGTAATTCACAGTGATTTAATTAATTTTTTTAAAGAATTAGTACTTTTAAGGATAAAATAGCACCATAGTACTATTGTCCCATTGTTCATTGATTTGCTCGAGCATTGTGAGACTTGTTACTGTGTTTGGCATATCGAATACACCACAGGTAGTTTGCCAGGCTCTGCCGTGCAGGCAGGATACTCTCGGTAGCTTGCCAGGCCCTCCGAGAGGGACAGAGGAATCGAACCTGGGTCAGCCGAGTCCAAGGCAAACGCCCTACCTGCTGTGCTACCGCTCCAAGGATAAAATAAAGTAAAAGAAAAGAACCCACCTTCAACAAACCGGGAACAGGGGCCCTCCGCCTGTATCCCCCTGTTCTGGCAACTCAGCAGTCACACCCATAAGCCACCTCTGGCTGGTGTCAGATAATCTCACCATTAGCCACCGTCCAGAGTCACTTCCTTTTCTCCTGGAAGAGATCATAACATAACACTCACTATAGCCATGCCACCAGACACCGTGACAGGCTGTTTCATTCAGGGCACCCCGGAGAGGGGTGGGTGAGACTCCTCCCCACCCCAAGGGATGCAGCCCCAGCAGCTGAAAACCTCCAGACCTCAACCACCACCATGCGCATAGCTGCTCTCCCACACACTTGGGCCGAGCCTCATCCATGAGTGGACCTATTCCTGGACTGCGTGGCCACATTTGCAGCTGCGCGATTCTTCATACCACACACCTTACCCATACTCCAAGAGTACCGCACCATATTTGATGGGGTTCAAAGTAGGAGGCAACCAATCTAAGAGGGAAATATATTTTTTACATACACACACATGGCTCAACCTTTAACATGTTAGTGTTCTCTTATAGAAGGACTTAATGATCTCTGGGTTAAATACAACAATCTTCACACTCTAAGGAACCTTTTTTTGTAGCATTTTCAGTGGTTTTTCATAACAAACAATACAAAATATATTATTTCAGTTCTGCTTTGGGGCAGGGTTGGGGTTCAGGATGGAGACATATGGCGATGGGAAGGTGTAATGGTGGTGGGATTGGTGTTTGAATATTAAATGTGTTTAAATTGGTGTTTAAATATTAAACAATTGAATATTGTGAAATACTTCATAAAATAAAATAAAAGTTTTTAAAAAAGAAAGAAAAATAAAATAACCCACCAATTTGGGGGTTTGGGCTTTGGAGCCCAGCAGTGCTCAGGGTTACTCCTGGCTGCTTGGCGCTCTGGGATTGCTCAGTGGAGCTCTGCGTGAGAGCGTGAGTTTACCCACTGCTGGCTCCTGGGCCAGGTTCCACGATGGTGTGACCTGGGTGAGGCAGCAAATCCCAGCAAGGTTTCACTCAAGGGCTGTTTCGAGAGTCTCTGAAGAAACTCGTGTGAGGTAGGAGACACCTCCCGGGCTTGCCAGAGTCAATGCTGGGCTCAACCCCTCACGTGGCTGCTAGCCGCAGGGCCACTGCTCTCTTCTCTGCGCCGAAACATCTGCGGGGTGCTGGTGTATGGCAGGCACTACGCAGCCTGGGGCCTCTTGGGGAATGCAGAGCACTGGAGAAGGGGCCTGAACCGTGTCAGCACTTTCTGCTCCCGGGCAGGGTCCAGCCCAACGTGGCCACGCGCTCCCTAAGCGCGTGGAGCCCGTGAGGAAGATATCCTGTGAGCTATGAGCAAGCATGGAGAAGGGCAGCTGGCACTGCATGGCTAGAGGGGCGGGGGGGGGCTCTTCTCATCAGGGATCCCCTCAACTCTCTGCACTCCTCAGCCCTCCTCTCCCTCCCTCACACCAGCCTCATTCCCCTTCCCCCAGCCTCAAGGCAAGACTTCCACATACTCCCAGCCCTAATCCCCTTCCCAGGCTGACCATCCCCTCCACACACCCTCCTGGAGAGGGCCCGGGTACTATCAAAAGAGCAACCAAGTGTGTCTTCACCTAGTGGCCAGGCTTCACCATCCACCTTCTTCGAATCCCCATCATCTCAGTCACTTCATGCTCCTTCTTTCCTCTTCCTTAGTGCAAGTTCTCCCTCCAGCACATTCTGGTGGGGTTTTAAAAATTTTTTTATTGGATCACTGTGAGATAGACCCTTACAAAGCTGTTCTTGACTGGATTTCTGTCATACAGTATTCTAACACCCATCTCCACCAGTGTACATTTCCCAGCACCAGTGTCCCCAGGTTCCCTCTCATTACTCCCACCGAGGCACTTCTCTCTCTCTCTCTCTCTCTCTCTCTCTCTCTCTCTCTCTCTCTCTCTCTCTCTCTCTCTCTCTCTCTCTCTCTCTCTCTCTCTCTTTCTCTCCCCATTTGGGCATTGTGGCTTGCAATATTGATTTTGAAAGGTTTGTAAGCATATCCCTCTACCTACTTTTAGCATTCAGTTCTTGTTCAGCATGATCATTCCCAGCTATTATTCTCATACTGGTCTCTATCTTACCTACCATCAGCCACCCACACACTTGTGGTTAGATCCAACCATTGACCAGCCCTCCTAATCCCTGTTTTACTTGGCCATGGATACTAGCCTTCTACTATATATACTTTTTAGATACCACAAATGAATGCAGTCATTTTACATTTGTACCTCTCTTTCTGATTCATTTCACTCAGCATGATACTCTCCATGTACATCCTTTTATAGGCAAATTTCATGACTCCACTTTTCCTGACAGTTGCATTGTATTCCATTTTCTAGATGTGCCATAATTTCTTTATCCATTCCTCTTGTCTCAGACACTTAGGTTGTTTCCAGATTCTGGCTATGGTGACTAGTGCTGCAATGAACATAGTGCAGATGGTATTTCTGCTGTGTGTTTTTGGGGCCCCAGCATGCATTCCCAGAAGTGGTATTACGGGGTCATATGGAAGCTCAATTTCTAGTTTTTTGAGAAATGTCCATATTGTTTTCCAAAAGGGCTGGATCAGTCAGCATTCCCACCAATAGTGAAGGAGTGTCCCTTTCTCCCCACATCCATGCCAACACTAGTTACTTTTTTTTTTTGGAGTGTGCCAGTCTCTGTGGTGTGAGATGATATCTCGTTGTTTTGATCTCCCTAATGATTAGTGACGAACAGCATTTTTTTCATGTATTTGGCCCATTCTTATTCCAGCCGATTTAGGCCAATGTAAATCAAAGCAAGGCCAGGTCACACCTCTGAGCAAATGACCCAGTTTATTTAGTCCCCTTTACTTTGGGGATAAACACCAGGGGTCCCCACCTGATCCCTAATGTGGCATCACACAAGCTGCTTCTGCCCAGACTTCTTCCATTTCCAGCCTTTACTCTAACCACAGCACCTGCACCTTCCTCTGTGCGCTTGTTCCATTTGAAGGAGTCCAACACATTCTTCAAAACACTGGAAAAAAGATGCCTCCTCCATGGAGCCTTCCCTGCATTCCGCAGTCCTGGGTAGAGGTCGTTCCACTGGATACTGAGCAAGCATCCATCACTCTCCTTCCTGCCTGCCCGGACCTGATGGAGGCACAAAACAAGGTCTGAGTCTCTGTTTCTAACTCAGAAGACGCACAGAGCGATTCTAACCTGGCTTCCTGCTTCCTACTGCCCACTCAGAGGCCAGCACATGTGGGGCTTCAGACATGTCTGTTGAATGAAGACAGTGGAAGGGAGGCACGCAGGAGGCTGCGGAGTCCAGGAAGGCAGGCTGTGGAGAGAGATAAGGTTATCTCTCGCCCTCTGCCACCCCCTCCTTCCATCACGTCCCCGAGAGAACTGAGAAATCTAAACTTACATAAAAACTCAATCGGAAAGTGATTCCAGTCTTTACCAAAGGATATTTCATCGTTGATATTCTGTAAATATCAACTCCCTTGGTGCATATGAGATCAGATGAGATTTGCAAATGCACAGTGTGTGTGTGTGTGTGTGTGTGTGTGTGTTTGCGCGTGCATGTCCACACACACATGGAGGGGGGCATGGATTACATGCTGGCAGGGCGCCTATACAGAGAAAGCAGAGGCCAAATCAAGGGATGCACCGGGGCAGAGTTCCTGGCAGGAGGCTTTTGGGAAGACTCAGGTTTTGAGGTGTCTTTCCTGGTGTCTTTGAGGTGTATAAAAATAAAAATAAAAAGCGCGGGCGAGGAAAGGGATGCCTCACCGCACCAAGCCAGGCACAGGGCCTAGGGCAGCAGCTGTCTCTCCCGCCACCCGAGTTCGGTAGCCTCCAGCCGCTTCCCCCACCCCGGGGAGGTTGATGGCGAAGATGTGGCAGGCGAAGGAAGGAACGGAGCCAAGATGGTTGGTCTCACTTGCAGTTTATTCCAATCTTCCCTCTATACACTCTCCTCTGGAACTCCCCTTGCCCCCTCATACAGCTACCTTAAATCTCCCCGTCCCCCAGCAGCCTGGGGCTTATCTAAAGGTGTGGTTACAATCCATAGGGGGTATAGTTCTATCTCTTAGGGGAATGCCTTCACTAGGACAGAATCTCTCTTTCAGCAGGAAGACCCACCCAAGGGCAGAGTCCCATGAATGTGTTTCTCTTCTCCTCAGCCAGCAAACATATAAGAATTCATAATATTAATCATTTTGTATGGACACAATAAGAGATGCATTAAAGCTTATAGAATTGCTCTCCTGCGGCCATCTCAATCTCAGACTACAGTGCTCAGGCCAGATCAGTCTTTCCTATCCCTAGCAGGGTCCCAGTCTCATAATTACTATTGGATCATGACAGCATTTGTCTATGATCAAGCTCTTAACTTATAGTTAAGAATTAGGCACTTTGGCCAGGCCCATCTCGATGCCAGGGTAGCACATAACTCACCGCTTGCCCTGGATCCTTCCCGTCCCACGTCGGGGACCCTACTTTGGGGTGCTAGGAACTGAGGGCAACTGAGGCTTAAGTGGAGAAAGCAGATGCCCAGGAGGGAATATCGAGGCCAATTAAGTCTTAAGTTATAAAAACATAATATTGTCTTCTTGTGTCTATACAAAAAAGACATAGCTTTAAAGTAAATTATTCAAAAGGCATAAAGAGGAGAGAAAGGCAATGTTATAATATTCAGTGTCCTAGGAAGTTCTGACCTTACCAATTAACAGAGTTTGATTAAGGGAAGAGCAGATAAACTGGTAGAATTGGTTACAGATAAACAAAAGAATGGGAGTGACTCGGGAGCACTTTGATGGGTGTGACTGATAAACCTAAGCTCCTTGGGCAAGGGGAGCAAGGACGAACCAAAGTCAGGCCTAACATATTTAGAGCTATATTCCAACATTGAGATATCTTCAAAAGGAGGGACAGAGGGGCCAGAGCGATAGCACAGCGGGTAGGGCGTTTGCCTTGCACGCGGCCGACCCGGGTTCGATCCCCGGCATCCCATATGGTCCCCCAAGCACTGCCAGGAGTAATTCCTGAGTGCAAAGCCAGGAGTAACCCCTGAGCATCGCTGGGTGTGACCCAAAAAGCAAAAAAAAAAAAAGGAGGGACAGAGCAATAGTATAGGGGATGGGGCATGTGCCTTGCACGTGGCCAACCCAGCCTAGATCCCCAGCAGAGTCCTCCAGCTTAGTCCCCCAAGTACTGCAAAGTAGTGATTCCTGCGCACTGAGTCAGGAGTAAACCCTGAGCATTGTGAGGTATGGCCCCCAAACAAACAAAAAATTCAAAAGGGGGAGAGAGCAGCCTTTCCCGGCAATGGACCTCAGGAGGGAAGGCAGGGCTCCTCATTCCCAAGGAGCCGCACCCTAGACTGGCCTCTCCTAGCCAACTCTCCTGCCCCCCCCACCCCCCCACCCCCCACGCACGAGCTGGAGAGAAGGAGCTGGGGGAATCAAAAAGGGTAGAAACAGCCCTGCTCTACCCTCCTGGGGCGACCCCAGGGACGCCTCCCTTTAGAGGCTACTCCTGGCTGCTCTGTGCCCATGGGGGGACACCCCGAACAGGGCGGCCAGCCATTAGGGTCACTCCCCACCCCCAATCCCACCCCACCACAGGCACTGTGGTGGTCACTACTAGTAGGAGGTCAGTAGGTAAATCGCACCCCGCATCTGGCAGCTGCCACTGACTGGGCAACTTCACTGAGGACTCCCTTTCCTAGTGCAGCAGGGCCAAAGGGACTGGTGTAGGAGGGCAGGAGATGGCCCGGCCCTCCGGCCCTAGTCGATTGTGGGGCGGAGCCCTGGAAGAGGCGGCGCTGACTGGCAGCTCTGAGGCCCCGCCCAGTCTCCGGCACTCAGGACCTTCTGGAAAAGCTCGTGCGGCTACGGCCAGCTATGACCACTAGATGGCGCTGGTCGCCGCCGAGAGCCCGGGCGCGAGGCAGCTGCAGACCCTGCCAGGCTGAGACTTCCTCGGGCAGTGGGCAGCCCCCGCACACAGGGGTCTTGAGCCTCGAGTAGGTGAGCGCCTTCCTCCCACTAGTTGCCAGCCCTGCTGCGGGCAGTGATGCCGCAGGTACAGGCGCAGTGCCGGCTGAGCAGGAGCAGGACAGGTGGGCATGCAGAAGCCCTCCACTGGGCTAGGTGTGAGCTGAATAGTCAGGGGAGGAACCCGGAGGGCCCAGATCAGAGGCTTCGCTTGATCCGGGACTTGGGAAAGGTGGAGGGGATAGGGAGGGAGTAAAGCAGAAGTGCGGGGGCGCAGGGAGGGGGCTTGGAGAGGTGTGGCGGATGGGGGGGGGGGACTGTTGCAGAGTTGCGCAGTTGGGGGCACCCACCTGCATAAGGGTGCTCTGTATGCCTGAAAATTTGCCGTGTACCAGGAAAATCAGCCAAGTCTATAGCTCGGATACACACACACATGCTTATGCACATACGCACACAACACAGATGAACACACACGCATACATATATACATACCTGTGCTCCCACCCGCTGCCCACCGGCCAAGGGAGTTTCTTTCTCACCTGCCTCTGAGCTCTAAGGGGATGTGGACAGGCGGGGAGCTGCCCTGTAAGCCTCCTCCCTCAGGCCTCTGGTGGGCGCTGGAGGAGGCGCTGTCCAGCGCCTGGAAAGGGGGCCTTCACCCAGGATCCATACCCATCCCGGCCCACTTGATTTCCGCTGGAAAATAAACTCTGCTTCAGCCTGTAGCTGGAGGTCCTGGGAACACGCCCTGAGCTGTAGAGCAGAGGTTTCCTAGCCCTGGGGGCCAGCCTCCCTCAGAACAGCTCTCCAGAGAAGAGACCCTGAGTGATGAGCTTGGGGGCGGTTAGGGGGGGGTTCCTGCTTGCATTCCACAATCCTGGGGCTCAGCTTACAGGAAACACCCTCCAGGCAAACAGGGCCCATCTGGGGGTGAGGGGAAAAAAAAATCTCTACCCTGCAGGGGGTCTGGGGCTGGGCCTGGACTCAGTCTTAGTAGGTGGGGTTTGGCGGTGGAGGGTGGACAGAGGACGGACAGACAGAAGTTCTGAAGGGAAGCTCTGCACAGTGTGAGCAGAGCCCAGTGTCCTGCTCAGGAAAACCCCTTGAGGGATGCAGGGACACGCTCAGGGGCCTGGGCCTTCCTGGTGTGCAATAGGAACAGCCTTCCCTGCCGGGGGCCGAGGGAATTGGGGTGCAGCGTCCTGGGCCCCACTCTGCTTCCCTCCCTGTGGAGTTCTGTCTCTCCTCTCATGTCCCCTAGTTCCTGGGCTGGAGCCCCCTGCTTTTCTTTATTCTTTCCAGTGCTTCCTGAAAAGCTAGCATCTTGTCTGGGTTGTAACCGTAAGGAAAATGATTTGTTCACAACTCGGCCCTGTGGAGTGGAGAAGCAAAGCAACCCTGGGCCCGCGGGCAGAGGGCAGCAGGGGGAGGCAGCAGACGACCAGGGGCTGCTGGGGGCCTGGCGATGGTGCAGCTCCCTGAAGGAGCTTTGAAGAAAGCGCTCATCCCAGAGCAGAGCCTGTTCCTTTGAAGATCTGTGTCGTCAGCCAGGGCAGCAGGAACCCTCCGCCAGGCAGCAGATCAAACATGTGCAAAGCAAGCACAGAGGTTACCCCGGCTGGGGAGGCTGGGCCCCCAGGGGTAAAGCAGACCCGAGGAGACAAACTTTAAGTTATAAAGTAAATAAGTGGTGGGCGCAGAGAGGCAGCCCAATGGGTAGGGTTCTTGCTTTGCGTGCAGCTGATGTCATTCCCAGCACCTGGGGGCCCCCCCAAACACCCAGGGAAAAGCCCTTGAACACAGAGCTAGGAGTTGCCCCAAAGCACCATGGGTATAACCCAAATACACCCCCAGGCGTGTCACTTACAGCCTGGAGAGACCACTGTTAACAAGAGTGTTGCCAGGGCCGTTCATAGTACAGGGTAAGGTGACTGCCTTGCACTGCCTTGCTGTGCTTGGGTTGCTCCCCGACACTACACAGGGTCTCCTGAACCCCGCCAGGAGACATCCCTGAGCTCAGAGCCAGGAGAAGGTCCTGAGTACCTACCAAACTGAAATTAATGTGTACAACACTGGATTGCCTATTTGAAAGTTGCCGAGAAAATTAATTTTCAAAGTGCATATACAAGAGAAAAGTATGTGAGTCTGCATGGGGAGGGCTGTTGCTCAGATTTGCTGGTGGCAAAGATTTGAGTTTAAAATAATAAACTCGGTGGTATGCTTGGAACTAGCATTTGTACATCTTATTATGAAAAGTGTGTGCCAGTGAGAAAGGGTTTATAGTGAGTATTGGTCCCAAGGTGGTGCCATAATGGCTCTCAAGGGGCTTGAGCTTTTGGCATTGCTGAGCTCATGCGTTAAATGACCAATACAGAAGTAAGTAGAGCAGCTTGTCCCTGTCCCCCTAGAAAGAAGGAGGAAACCCCAGCTGCTCCAGGGCTCTCAAAGAAGTGGATGAGGACAAGTTCAAGGCTGTCCTGAAGTACCAGGCCCCTCTCAAGCCCCACTTTTCCCTCCTGCACTACTTCCTGCTTGGAATTGCCGGGAGCGGTGAAAGGATCTGAGATAACGTTAGGGAGAAAGGTCTACCATAAGGCTGTCAGGAGGGGTTCCTACTAACTAGTAGGGAAAGGAAAGAAAGAGAAAAGAAAGAAAGCAAGAAAGCAAGAAAGAAAGAGAAAGAGAGAAAGAAAGAGAGAAAGAAAGAAAGAAAGAAAGAAAGAAAGAAAGAAAGAAAGAAAGAAAGAAAGAAAGAAAGAAAGAAAGAAAGAAAGAAAGAAAGAAAGAAAGAAAGAAAGAGGAGGAAGAATGGATGGGAAGGAGGGGGAGGGAGGGAGGGAGGGAGGGAGGGAGGGAGGGAAAGAAAGGAGGGAGAGAGGGAGGGGAGGAGAGGGGAGAGGAGGGGAAGAGAGGGGAGGGAAAGGGGAGGGGAGTAGGAGGGGAGTGGGGAGAGGAAACACTACGGTTTCACTGGACTAGGGAGATTCAGAGTTAGCCAGAAGCCAATGGCAAGATCATTGACTGATCATTGACCTTGTCAACTCAATGATCTTGATAACCCTCCCCACAGAAACAGTGGCCACACACTGCCACATAACCATCACGTCCTGCTGAGCAGAAGCCATCAGGGCCTGCTGCAGCCTGGACTGGGCCCTTCGGAAATGGGACCGGATTGTGGGAGGGAAAAGAAAGCTGACAGAGCAAGTCCTGCCACACCCCCCATCAAGAAATGGGGGTCCAGGAGACCCAAGAGACAGTACAGACAGGGGTGAGGCACAGTTCTATCCCTGACACTGTGCAGCTCTGGGGGTGCTACTGTGCCTGAGTGGTACCATGCTTCTCAGGCCTTCACCCTGGAAACACAAGCCCAGTTGGCTGAGAATCACCAGGAACATCCCTGTTCAAAACAAAAATCAGAAAGAGATGGCCGGAGTGATAGTATAGGGGGAGGGCTCTTGCCTTGCATGCAGCTGACCCAGATTTGATCCTCAACACTACATATGGTTCCCTGAGCCCTGCCAAGAGTGAGCACTGAGCACAGAGCCAGGAGTCGGCCCTGAGCACCACCAGGTGTGGCCCAAAAAACAAACATACAAACACCCCTATAGAAATGGAGTCCAGAGAAGAAATGTGCTAACTCTGGGCCCATTTCTTCAGGGGTTTCCAGGCCCGTGGACCCCTGGGGGAATGCCTTCCAGAAGGGGAACTGGCACCACGCCCAAGGAAATGAGGGCTGCAGCCGCGGGGAGCCAGGGTGGGGAGTGGTCCCCAAGGCCCCAGCCAAGCTTCTGGGCCCCAGATGAAGAGTGAATCATGGTTGCCCCTGGAGGGGAGTAGTCAGTCACCCCGTAAAAGTTTATTTTTATACATGTCTGATCTATTTCACATCCGCTCAGACATTTTGACACATATTCAGGAAATGTAGCCCCCCCCCATATGGCCTCGCTCGGCCGCCAGAGAGGGGAAACTCAATAGGGTCCCCCAGGCGCCGAGGGAACTGCCCCGTCAGAAGAAGGCCAGAGGGCCTCGGGGGCACTGGGGCCAGATGGGGGCGGGGCATGGGAAGGTCAAGGGCACAGAGCCCCCGGGGCACATGCCCAGGACATCCAGCGAGCGCTCAGGAGGCTGCTCCCCAGGAGAATGGACTGAGGGGAGCAGGTCCAACAGAGGAGTGAGGGGCTCCCGGGGGCCGGCCCTGCTGGAGAGACCCACGCCCAGGGGTCCCAGCAAGCAGGGAGTTGGGGTCCCAGAGACAGTGCAGCACGTAGGGCCCTGAGAACAGGTTTTCTCCCTCAAAACCGAGGGGGAAGAGGGAGAGAGAGAGTACAGGGGCTAAGGCTCTTTCGCCTTGGATGTGGCCCAACCTGACTTCAAATCCTGGTCCTGCATATGGTCACCTGAGTACCTCAAGGAGAGAGTCCTGAGCACAGAGCTGGGAGTGAACCCTGAGCTCAGAGCCGGGAGTGAGCCCTGAGCCTTTGAACCCCGGTTCTCTCCTTTCACCCGTCCAACAGTCCCAGGCTCACTGTGTTAAGAGAGACCCACTAACTCCCCCAGTGATGCCAACAGGCCCTGACAGGGACACAGGCATAAGACAAGCTACAACAAATGTTCCCAAAGGGGGACCTGCCCCTCCCTGCCTCCCTCCATTCCGCCGCTCTCTCAAGCTGAAATTCAGGCACTGCTCTCCCCACTGATGCACAGAGCGTCTGGAACAATCTCGTCATCGGGTGGAAGCACCACACCGTGGGCTGGTGTGCAAGCTTGGCGTGGGGGGCCTGGGAGCAATGCTGGCATCGCAGGATTTCTGGAGCACTGCTGGGGGGCACCTCCCTCCAGCAGCAACCAGGAAGTCGTCCCCAGAGCACCACTGGGTATAGTCCCAGCACCTCTCCCAAAGAAAAATAATGTAAAAGCCCCAAGGGTGTGCACTGCCCTCTGCTGGCAGAGCGTGGCATCCACTGCCTGGAGGGGCTGGTTCAAGAGCTCAGAGGAGCAAGCAATGCCCGGGCCGGGCCACCTGGTACCTGACTGTGGCAGCCTGGAGCCACAGCTCCCCGCCTCCTTCAGCCCCCCAAAGCCTGACGGTGTCATTTGGTGGAGAATGCACTTGGCCTTACCTTACCCCGGCCCTGGGCCCTGTAACTCCCGAGGACACAACAGGAAGGCCTTTAACTAGCCCATAAAAGTGCTCGGGCCTTCAAAGGCCCCGCTCTGCGTTTATGGGGAGCCTGGGACTTTTATGGGCTCGTGTGAGTCCCCTCCAGTGACCTGGAGGCATCTTGGATTCTCAGGGGAGAGTGGGGGGAGTTATGGGCAATCTGCTCACACACCCCACCCCCACACTTCACGACTCGCCTGTCCCAAGGACCCCCAGACATATGCAGGAGCCACGGTGCTAGGGCTCACCCTGAGAGCACCCACTGGAGGAACGGGGGTCCCGTCCTGGGAAGCAGGTACCGGGGGCCTTTGGTGGGGGCGGGCTGGTGAGCTGTCTCGGAGAGGGCTCTAACAATGAGGCTTTAGTATTTCTTGTTTTGTTTAGTTTGGGGGCCTACACACCACGGTGCTCAGGGTTTTTCCCTGCCTCTGGGCTCAGGGCTCAGGGCTCACTCCTGGAGGGGATTGGGGGATCATATGTGGTGCCGGAGATGGAACCCAGCTCGGCTGCGTGCAAGGCGAGTGTCCAACCTGCTGGTTATCTCTCCTGCCCCAATGGTGCATCTTTAAACTCCTGTGGGCTCTGCCAGATTGAGCCTGGACTGGGAGGAGGAAATACAGAACTTTTCTCCAGGCGAAACCTAGGATCCCCAACCTGAGCTCTGCGGAGGGCCTGGGGCACTTTGTCCAACCTGCTCCCCAAAAGGTGCTCGGCCAGAAACCCAAAAGGTGTGGCTGGAATGGGAGAGAGCTGGAACCCAGTGCCCTGGCTTCCTCTTACTTCACAGACCCTCCAGACCCCCTCTTTCTGGACCAGTCCTTCCCAATTACTCCATTCTCTCTTCATCTTACTCCTTACCTGGCACTTTTCTTTTTCCAGCATTTTCCCTCTTCCCATATGAACTTTCCATGGTTGGCTCTTTACTATCTGCTTTTGTCGTGTGGGGCGCTGAGGGGCACGCTCAGAGGAGTCGGGGGTGGGGAACCCAGGGCCCAGAGCCCCGGCAGCCCCTGTGTCCTCATTCACACTGACATCCCCTAGCCTCTCCCCTTTCTGTCTTTCCATTTGCTGGAACCATCCTCTCTGCTCTGCCCTTAACCACCAGAGTCTCTGCGAGTTGTCTCTCATGAACACAAGCGAGGTGCAGTGCAGGCACTTTAGAGTTGTAAGCTTATACTGTGCCCTCACAGTTTTTCTGAGATTTACATTGTTCCTGTTTAATTTTTTACTTTTTTGAGTGAGGGTGACACATCCAGTGGATAGCAGGGGCAGTCCTGGGTCTGTGCTCAGGAGGGCCCCCTGGTGGTGCTTGGGGGGGACCATATTTGCAGACGGGGATTCAAACTGGGGTGGGCTGCATACAAGGCAGGTTTGTTCCCCTTTTATAGATGTGAAACAGGCACAGAGAGGAGGCAGAGGGCATGGAGCCCCACACATCTGCTAGATGACAGTGTAGGGTCGGCTCTGACTCATCAATAACAAAACCACTAGTGTAGAAGGCACATGGCACAGGGGACTGGAGCGTGACCCTGTGTATGCCATGGAGAACATTCTGATTCCTGCACCGCACTCAGCCAGGTAACCCATGGCTCTCGCACGCTCTCCCTCCCCCTCCCTCCCCCTCTCTCTTTCTCTTTCTCTCCCTCCCACCCCTCTCTCCTTCCCTCTCTCTCCCTCCCATCCCCCTCTCTCCCCTCTCTCATCCCCTCTCACTCCCTCTCACTTCATCTCCCTCTTCCTCTCTCCCTCCCCCTCTTCCCCTCCCTCCCCCTCCCTCTCCCTCTCTCTTTCTCTTTCTCTCCCTCCCACCCCTCTCTCCTTCCCTCTCTCCCTCCCATCCCCCTCTCTCCCCTCTCTCATCCCCTCTCACTCCCTCTCACTTCATCTCCCTCTTCCTCTCTCCCTCCCCCTCTTCCCCTCCCTCCCCCTCCCTCTCCCTCTCTCTTTCTCTTTCTCTCCCTCCCACCCCTCTCTCCTTCCCTCTCTCCCTCCCATCCCCCTCTCTCCCCTCTCTCATCCCCTCTCACTCCCTCTCACTTCATCTCCCTCTTCCTCTCTCCCTCCCCCTCTTCCTCTCTCTCTACTTCTCCCTCACTCTCTTTCATTCTCTCTCACTCCCTCTGCCCCTCCCTCCCTCCTCTCCCTTTCCCCTCTCTTTCTCCCTTCCCCTCTCTCTCTTTCTCCTCTCTTCCTCTCTCTCTCCCTCCCCGTCTGTCTGTCTGTCTCTCTCTCTCTCTCACACACACACATGCGCGCACGCACACACGCACGCACACACATGTACAAATCTTTGTTTCGTTATCTTTCTCTCTTCCCTCTGCTGATGCTGTGATGCCGGGTCACCTGCACACCGTAGTGGTGCCTGCTGAGGGGCACACGTGCGCTGTGTTTGGTTGCCTGCTGGCTGGCGCCACTCTTGGGTGACAGGGCTGGGGGAGCAGAGGGGTGCTCATGCAGCTCCTTGCTGGGGGGTGGGGGGCCTCCTGCCTCAGTGCTTGCACTTCCTACAGCCTAGCGCTCACAGGATCACACCCTTTCCTGGCCTGCTGCTCCAGGGGCCCCAGACGCAGAGCCAGCACCAAGCTCAGTGGGTGCAGATGGCACTCAGGCTGGAACCTTTGGTCCCACGCTTACAAAGTAGACACTTTGGCTGCTAAATGATCCCCTAGGGCCCCAAACACTGTTTTTTACAGCATCTATTTGTTTTTTCTTTGCTTTTTGTGTCACACCTGGCGATGCACAGGGGTTATTCCTGGCTCATGCACTCAGGAATTACTCCTGGAGGTGCTCAGGGGACCATATGGGATGCTGGGAATCGAACCCGGGTTGGCCGCGTGCAAGGCAAATGCCCTACCCACTGTGCTATTGCTCCAGCCCCTAGCATCTATTTTTTTAAAACACTTTGTGTGGGGGCCACACCCAGCAGGGCTCAGGGTAGGGGGACTGTGAATGGATCCCAGGGCTGGCACCTACACCTCCTACCGAATGCTCTCAGCATGCACACATCACTGCAGCCCTGTGAGGTGGGGCCATCGCTCCCCCATCTTCCAGCTGAGGAGCTGGGAGGTGAAGGGCTGGTGGTCAGTGGCCCTCAGCCAGCTGCAGAGGCAGGGCTTGTCCAGAGCAGGGAGCCGCGGGGGGTGCTTTGAGAAGCAGGGGCCATCTCTGGGCAGAGTGGGCCCCACCCTTGCCCAAGGTGAGCCTGGAGTGCGTCCCTGAGGGACTCCAGGGCTGAGGCACAGGGTGGGCGGGAGTGGGGCAGGGAGAGGACCCTGACTTGCTCTCAGGCTGCAGAGAATTAAGGCCCTACTGGGAGTCTGTCCCAGCCGGCGGCCCTCAGAGGGTCTCTGGAAGGTCTGGGGTGCCCATTCTCCCTCGGAGCCCACCCCGGGCACAGCCACAGGCTGCTCAGCGCAGGTCCAGCCACTGCTGCCAGGTGGCACCCCCTGGACCACCAGCGTCCCCCACCACCGGGTGGCCATTGGCGGATACCTGGTCCACCTCAGCCCGTGGCACAGCAAGGAATTCCGTCATCTTATCCTCCCTCCCCGACCCTCACCCAGGGCGGAATTGGATTAAGAACAAAAATACGAGCTGTGTTTGTTTTAATCAGCTTCAAGACATGGGGGCTTTTCAAGGGGAGGCGAGGGGCCGGAGCCGGCCCCGGGGCAGGCGGGCTGGGCGGCAATGCCATCCCGGGGTCAGGAGCACGCGGAGCCCTGAGTGCATCTGCGGGTCAGATCCTGGGGCAGATAATGGGGAGAGGAGGAGACCTGGGGGGCCGGAGGCCAAGGCGGGGGGCTGTTGGTCGCTGAGGAAGGATGAAAGGGTGGAGAGGAGGAAAGCAGAGCCCCTGGTGTCCCCTCCAGAGCAGAGGCGCTGGGCTGCCCACACCCGGGTCTGCAGTGAGAGGGCAGGAGGGACAAGGCCTGGAGCCTACGGGGGCCCGAGGGGAGTCACTGGCTTTCTCTGGGCCTGAAGAACAAAGGATGCTGGGAAGGAGGGGAGAGGCGTGGGGTCCCCCTTGCAGGAAGCATCCCTGCCAGGGCACACCACAGACCCTAAGCGTAGGGTCTGGATGGATAGGTGCCCCGTGATGGCCACTGCCAGTGGGAAGGGAGGTTTAAGCCAGGCTGAGGGAAGGAGGAGAGACTGGTGAGGGCCTGGGAAAAGCTGTGGGCATGGGGGGCGGCACCGAGGCATAGTTCTGGGCACAGGGTTCTCCTGCACAGGAAGCCCCATGGCCATTCAACAAGACGCTTGCTACTAAGTGACTGTGCACCAGTATCCCTGTGAGCCCAGGAAAGGGCCCAGAGAGGGGCAGGGAGCGCCCCAAGGTCACACGGCCCAGGAGTTCTGGGCTCCCACAGCTGGGGCCAGGGTGCCACGTCTCTGCTCAGAGGACCTGGCAGGAAGCCTGGCGCCGGGCAGTGGAGGGCACTGCTCTCAGCGCACTTTGCCACCAATCTCCCAGCAGCCTGGAGCGGAGTGCGGGGAGGGAGGTCCCACCTGGTCCAGACCCCTTGTCCCCAGGGTGGGACAGAGCTGGGTTTCTAACTCAGGCCTGCAGTGGATTCTGCTCCAAAGGATGTTTTTTATCAACCTCCAGGAAGAAGAAAAATTGAAAGAACATACTGGAGAGATAGTACAGAGGGATCCTGTGTGCCAGCCCCCTGCTACTTGGGCACTGCGGCGAGTCTCTCCTGAGTTTATTTGGCCCTGCCCCACCAAAAAAGATCAGGAGAAAATTATCTGTCTGTCTGTCTGTCTCTCTCCCTCTCTCTCTTTCTCTGTCTTGGGGGCATACCTGACAGTGCTCAGGACTTACTCCTTACTCAGCACTAGCTCTGAGCTCAGAGATCACTTCTGGCAGTGCTCAGGGGAACCTAGGGAATGCCAGGATTCGAGCTGGGGTTCTGCTGCAAGTAAAACAAGAAATTTACCCATTGCGCTATCTCTCCAGCCCTGGGAAGGAACAGCTTTGGGTTGATCTATAATGCCTGCACGTTTGGGAACAGCCATCTTATGCTAACTGGGGTGACTCTTCCCCGGCCTGAGGCATGCTCCAGAGCTCTGAGTGGCACCCAGAGCTGAACAGACCATCTGCAGGGATGTCAGATGGGGATCCAGGGGCTACAACCTCTGTATCTGGGCAGGCCTGAGCAAAGCCCCACCAGCGCCGACCTTGCGTCCTCTTCTGTAAAGACAAAGACCCAGGACTCTTGGGAGCCTGTGAAGTGAGACCCTATGGTGACAACTGGAGCTCCTGAAAACAGGGTCCCACTCGAGCACCCCTGCCCTGTGCTGCAGGGGGAGCCGGGGACCATGCTGGTTCACCGGGGCATCGGGAACTGTTCTTGTGAGGACAACAACAGAGGGTGCCCAGTGCCGTGCTGCCCGGGACCTCAGCAGGGTGTAGGCCCAGCCCCACGGCACCTTCCTCCTGTTAAGTAGCCAGAGATCTTGGTGGAACCGCCACAAGCCTGAGCTCAGCTGCCAACTGAGACACACAGAGACAGGAAAGATATGTCAAGGCTTATTCACACACCAAAACACACTCATAGCAGGGACCTGGCGCTGACGTTTCACAGCCTAAGAGACTTGGAACTTGAGCACTAGACTCAGCGCAGAGTGTTCGCAAGCCCTTTTGGAGACTTGGAGGGGCTGGAGCGATATACAGCAGGTAGGGCATTTGCCTCCCACGCAGCCAACCCAGGTTCGATTCCCAGCATCCCATATGTATGGTCCCCTGAGCACTGCCAGGAGTAATCCCTGAGTGCAAAGCCAGGAGTAACCCCTGAGCATCAGCAGGTGTGACCCAAAAAGCAAAAAAAAAAAAAAAAAAAAAAGACTGAGAGACCTGGAGTCCCATTCACCCTCCGGGCCATTCACCCTCCGGGAGAGATCTTTAAACCCGATGCCTTCCTGCCTATGAGCTTGGGTACATGCCCGAGTGCCTGCCCGCGTGCCTGAGTGCCCCCTGCCAGGTGCATTCTCCCGACCTTGAGCAAGCAAGCGGAGAGTACAGAAGCGCAACAGAGCAGTTAGCACACCCTGGTACATTGACTTGAATCATCCTTGTTATCTGTGGTCAGCTCTCTGGGTGTTTATGTCCAGGCCCTTGGGGTCTGGCATGTTTTTCTTACTAGGTGGTAAACTCATAACTCTGAGGCACAAACTGGAGTCCAGAATGGAGTTGCTGTGGTCTGTTTCTCTTGCCCCTGCCTGTGCACCTGTGCCTCTCGTCTCTCTCTGAGCAGCACCATCTTCCACCCGAGATCTCACCTGCAGTCTGGCCAGATCCCATGAAATGTGACAGGGCTGCTCCTGGAAGAAGTGGGAACCCACATTCTCCAAAAAGCAGGGTTGACACCAGCGCCCGAGGAAAGAATTGACCTACAGTCGGGTGATATAGAGTCAACTAGAATATGGTCAGTCATGCTGGATCCAGTACAGCCAGACTCATACTCAAGGAAGAAGACAGAGCAGACCCAGTCCTGGCATTCTGGAGGGTAGGGGGTGTGGGGCAACCACATTGAAACCATAGGCAGAGACGGGCAGCTGCCACCATCGGTAACAGGGAAGAAGTTTCTCTGAATGCTGGCCGGTGACCGGGCAGGACGTCCCCTGCCACTGACTGCAGGGGCAAGTGCTGTCTGCCCGCTCTGGGCGCTGTCACAGTCTCCAGGGCATGGGGACTTGTGCCAACCTTATTCTAGTGGAGAAAGCGAAGGCGTTTTCTCCAGGGCCCTTGGGTAATACGATGATTCCAAGGCAAGTGGAGAGGATGGGGGGCCTGGGAGTGGGGGGAAGTCCCCTCCCTGCCCTGGCAGCTCAGCTCTGCACAGTGTCAGCCCCATTCCCCAGACGATGAGGGACACCCGCCGCTGACCCATGGCGTTGGGTTTCCAAGCTTGGCTCAGGGTACTATCACCCGGCCTGGCAGGAAATTGTGGCTGACACTCGGGAAGGGCTCGGGGAGTGGTGAGGCTGGAATGGAGAAGTTGGGGGTTCTGAGCAGGCACTAGACAGGGCTGGGGCTCGAGAGATACCGGGGGCCTGGCGGGCATCTGGCCATTCCCCCCCTGACTCTGGCGCCTTCCCAGCATCCCCACGCGGTGAGGAGCACTGGCTAGGAGTGAGTGGAGGGTGAGCAGTCTCCAGGGGAGAGCCTCACTGCCCGCCGGCGTTTGGCTTATGCCTGTGACCCTGACAGCTCCCACACAAGTGCTCGCCTGAAAAGGAACCGGCCTCCCCAGCGCAGGCACTGGCCGCTCGGTCCTGAGCAGATTTACGGAGTACTCCAGGTGCCCAGGGCAATGCTCACAAGAGCCCAGCCATTTGCAAAGAAATCAGATTTGTCTCAGCTCTGTGCTCTCCCCTCAAAGGAAAGCCTGGGTGTTTCTGTAGACACTGACGTTCCTTCTGAGGCCCTCCCAGGCTGGGCAATGCCCAGGGAAGGCAGGTCCGGTGAGCGTGGAAGGGTGGGCCAGCCGGGAGAGATCCCGGGAACAGGCCCCCTCCACAGGGTGGGTTGTGACAATGGTGACGGGGCGGTGGGGAGTAGCCTCAGGGAAGCCACAGGGGCCCCACAGGGCCTCATGGTCACTTGAGCTCACTGTAGGCAGCTTGACACCCCGCCGGTGACACCCCCCCCCGCCTCCTCAAAAACTGCCCCAAGGTATTTCAGCAGTTCAACGCTCCCCCTACTCCCAACTCCCACAGGTGTTTAATGCGTGCCACAAGCCTGACAGTGATCAATAGGCAAAGGGGCCCTCAATGGGACAGGCTCCCCGCTTACAGGGTTCAGGAAAGATCTGCAGCACCGGGCTTGGGCACGGTGGAGGAGGGCTCCAGCCTGTCATTCCCAGGTATGGTACAAAGTCTGAAATTACACCAGAACATTCTGGCTTTTCAGTTACTCAGATACGGGCTTTAGAGAAAGGATTTTAACTGTTTTTAAGAAGAAAGTGGTTGACGTGAAAGGCAGCCCTTTCCAAGTGCAAACAGCAGGCGCAGAGTTACTTCAGGAGGAAGTGGGGCGTGGAAGGTCGGGGGGCTGGGGTTCAGCAATAGTTCCAGGGCTGGGAGGCAGCTGCTCAGGTGTGATGGCCAGAGAATCTGCACACCTGTGCCCTTGGGCTGACTGCTGGGATCACAAAGGGACACTGGAGAAGTCACACGTAGGTCCAGGGAAGTTCGTAGACCTGCAGGTCAGGCTTGCTTTGTGGGTTCAAATTCTAGCTCTACATTTGGGTATTCAAGTGACTCTAAACAAATGACTACACCTCTCTGTGCCTCAATTCCTTCATCTCTAAAATGAGGGTAATAATTTAATTATCCTCAACAAGTTACTGCAAAGATTCAATGAGTTAGGAACACAGGTGAGGGGGTTGGAGAGACAGTACAGCGGGGAAGGCACTGGCCTTATACATGGATGACCCAGGTTTGATCTCTGACACCATATACAGCCCCTAAACCCTGCCGCCAGGTGTGCCCAGGACAGCTGGGTGTGGCCCCCAAAGAAAAACATGAGGAGTAGGAGGTGAGTTCAATTGATAGCAGAGAATGCTGAGGTGTGAGGACCTTTGTTTGATTCTGGCCTCACATCAAACGCACCCCACCCCAGAACTGCTGGATAGAGTCTCTATAAAATACAAAAGGGGGTGAGAGGCCACAGAGAGCTTAAAGGGCTGAGCACGTGCCTTGCATTCAGGAGACCCAAGTTCAATCCCCGGTACGGCCTGGTTTCCCAGAGCACTGCTGGGAGGGAGCCTTGAGCAGCATACAAGAAGTAGTGCCTGAGATCCACCAGGTGTGGCCCCAAAACAGACAAATAAAAATAAACTTTGGGTTTAAATGAAATTTTAAAAGTAAACAAAGAAATAATATGTGTGAAGCCTACTGGTGTTTGCCACCTAGAGATTACTCCGTAAGTGTTGTCCGTCGCTATGCACCGCATTCCGGAGAGTGTGACTGCTGACTTTACACTGAAAAATAAAAGGAGATCAAACATGGGCTGGGGAAGTGGCTTAGTGGAAGAGGCCCTGCCTTCACGCTGGTGCCACGCAGCTGCCCTGAGCACTGCTGGAAAGGCCCCCTGGAAACAGAGCTGGGAGAAGCCAGCCCCCAAGTACCCAAAGACAGAAACAGAAAAGAAAGGAAAATTGGGCTAAACAATGTCAAATAAATTTAAAAAAAAAAACAAAATTATTTTTTTGTTATTTTTTTTTTGTTTTAGTGTATTATGTCTTACTGAGGTGTCCCCAACAGGGCTCAGGGGTCTGTCCTGGCAGCTCTTGTTGACTGGACCAGTGATTCAGTGCTCAGTTCTGAGGATGTGGTACTGCTGGGACCATCAGCACCACCCCAGCAGTGCTCAGGACCCCCAGGGCTCTATCTGGCGGTGCTCAGGGGGTTGAGGGGTGCCAGGGACCAACCCTGGGCCAGCACATGTGTCCTGACCCCTGACCATCTCCCTGGCCACTTGGCTTTGATTGTAAGAGCCATGAGTAGCCAAGGCAGAATTTGAGACTAAGGAGAAAACAATCCAATTTCCCTCTTCCCAAAAGCCTCTCCAGTGTTGGTGTGTAGGATGGCGAGGAGCAGAGCCATTGGCACGACATCATCTGCCAGGAGATGAGGGGCACAGACAGGCCGGGGAGGATGGGGCGGCGGCTTTAAAGGGGAGGTGACGTCAATAGGATGATCGGGACGTGGACTGGGAAAAATGAGGGGCCAAGAGATCTGGGGGCCCCAAGAGCCGGAGAGCAGCAAAGCCGTTAGCGGAACCTCGAGGACATGCAGGAATGGGGTGTGGTATCAAGGGGTCTGCTCTGTGAACTTGGGGAACACTCTGGAAAGGACAGCTAGACAGCCGGACGTGTAAGTCTGGAGCCCAGGCAGGCGGGCAGGGCGGAAACTTTCACCGCAGCAGGAAGCAGAGCACCGGGGCCATGCTTGCACTCATGCTTCATGTTTTCTCATAACCATGATGGAAAATTCCCTGTAGCTCTGCTAAGGAAAGTGGAAACAGTCTTTCTGGGCTGTCTCATTAAGGGTGGAATATTCTGGGCAACATCAGAGCAGGCAGCAGCCCTGGTCTCTACTCCTCTGTCCCTCCTTGCCGTTGCAGAGCCCAGCAGAGCTCTGGGAAACGTGGGGTCTGGAAGTCGCCCACAGGGACGCGCTCAGCTGGAGCAGGGAGAATCCCCTGGGCAGCCCAAGGGAACCCCTCTGAGAGTGAGAGCCAGTCCATGCCAGTCCCCTCACCGCTTTGACTACACGCTGCCCTGACAGGCCACGGGTCTGCTCCCGAAAAATGCAGCTCGTGTCGCTGACACAGCCCTCTGACACGCGCAAAGAGCCTGTGGGCAGGGAAGCAGCCCTCAGAGCACGAGCCTCCCAGCCACGCACACTGCCGTGCGATCGCATTGCTACGGTTTCGTTTTATTTATTTTTATGACTATCCTCTGTTTGACAAGTGCTACTGGGGTTCCCTTTATGGAAAGGATGTGAATTTCTGCTTAAGAAAATACTCCAGTGTGCGCGGGTGCACCACATCTGTGAATGGTGGCAGAGTTTAAAGGAAAGTGTTGCCTGGGCCAGTGGCACTCAGATGTGGCCAGAATCAGGAAGGTGGAGCTCCCGGGAAGAGAGGCTAGAAACATCTTAGAAATGAAAGCAGGGCCCTGAGCAGCCTCAGGCAGACACCGCCTTAGTCTGTCGGTAGCTGGCTCTCCTTCTCTCTTCCCGCTGCTCGGGTCTGGGCCACAACAGGAGGTTCCGAGAACCTTTTCCGAATCTAAGAAGCTCCTTTGCTCACCGCTGCAGAATGGAGGCAGTGACCCACAGGGCGCCCCCCTCCACACACACCCCAACACTGCTCACTGAGGAAATGCCTCTTTTTTTTTTTTTTTTTTTTTTGCTTTTTGGGTCACACCTGGCGATGCACAAGGGTCACTCCTGGCTCTGCACTCAGGAATTACCCCTGGCGGTGCTCAGGGGACCATATGGGATGCTGGGAATCGAACCCGGGTCGGCCGCGTGCAAGGCAAACGCCCTACCCGCTGTGCTATCACTCCAGCCCCCTCTTTTTTTTTTTTTTTAGGTCAAGGATTTTTTCCTTTCTTTTTTCAATTAAATCACAGTAATATACACATTTACAAAGTTGTTTATGATTGAATATCATCATATAATGTTCCAACACCCATTGGTCAAGGATTTTTAATTTAAGTGCTATCTTTTAAGGAAAGGCCTCTTGAACTGGCAAAGATGATGTGTCCTTTCAACACTAGCTGCCTCTGCCTCCAACTCAGGAGAGAAGTTCCCAGAATGTCCCCACACAGGGGCCTCCTGAAAAAAGAGAAGTGGGGGAGCAGGCGGAGTGCAGACTCTGTCTCTCACATTAGGTGACCCGAGTGCCGCTCTGCACAGGGATGAGAGCGACCATCTGGGCGTCTCTGGCCCAAACAGAGACCAGGGAGACAGTACAGCAGACAGGGCCCTCGCCTCGCATGGAGCTGACCCCGAGCACTGCCAGGAGTGAGCCCTGAGCACCACTGGGTGTGGCCCCCGAATATTAATAAGCTATTCCGATGTGAATCCTGCTGACCCTCCTGGGACCCCCCCTAGGAGCCCTTTGGGCCCCTCGATGTTATCCCAATCGGAAGCCGGGTCCTGGGACCGCGGCACCTCCAGCTGCAGCAGGGCTGTGCCGGCACAGCTGGGCCGCCCGAGGCTGTGTCTCCTGTGAAGCAGAAACATCCGGCCAACTCTCCGCAGGATGTCAGTCAGAGCCAGGGAGGCCTCCTGCGCCCCGGCCAGGACAGGGCCAGGCCCCTCCTTACAAGGTAGCCTTGGCAGACTTCTCATTCCCGACAATGCCTGTCCCACCAAAAGCCCCGAGAGTGTGGGCTGCAGCCTGGGGGAAGCCAGGGACTCGCAGGATGTGACCCAGGATGTGGGGACCCGCGGCTCTGCACAGAGATATGCGGAGGTGAAAGGGCAAAGCTGTTTTCAGTCTCCTTATCAGGAGCGGCTGAGGGAAGGGGAAGTGGGCAGCCCTGGAGGTCAGACCAGGGGGGTCATGGCTAGGGCAAAGCTAGGCCCAGGGGAGCCAAAAGGGATGGGGAGAAGGGAGAGGGGGCCCCGCAGGAGGCCGGGGAGGAGCTGACCAGGGCCCTCTCTGGGGCCAGCGGCTGGGGACAACCACCCAGGCCTGCTGCAGAATTCCTGATGGCTGGTGCCAGAGCAGCGGCTCTGGCTGGGGGATCCGGTGCCTGGTTTCAATGGCAAATACCTCGTCCTCCCTTAGTCACCCCAAACATGGCGTCAAAAGCCGCCTCAGAAGCAGCCTGTGTGGGCGTGAGGAGGAGCCTGAGCGCGCAGAACGTTTTTCAGGGTCAGAGGATGCCCCCACCCCCACCACTGCCTGCCCAGCTGCCCAGGACCTCAGAGGTCTGTTGGAAGGGTATTTTTTGGGGGGAGGGGGATTTGGGAAGGCGGCACCCTGACCCAGGCTCACACTGTGTCTCACTCGCAGTTCCTCCTGAGCCCGTCAGAGGCTGCATGGCCTGGTGGTGCCAGACCTTTGTCTCTGGGTTGATGGGGTAGGTAGCAGGGACATTTTAGCAGCCTGCAGCCCCTCCCACACACTGCCCCCCAAATGCACATGTACACCCGGGTACACGCACACATGAGCATACATGCCCTCAGGCACATGCCTACACATGCCCACATACTCAAACATGCACACACGCAGGGGCCCACCTAATCTCGGAGGGCCGTTCTTCCCAGTGAGGTGGAGCTGGCCTGCGCCCTCAAAGGCACCCACCCTCTTGGTGGGCCGTGGGGAACCATGCGTGGCAGGTCTACAGGCACTCTAGCTAGAGGGGTGAGGATGGTCTCCCAAGGGCAAATGAGAGGACTAGAGCTAAGTCTCCCCCGCACAGGGGTCTTAGCCTCAGCATATGGTTCCCACAGGCGGGGGGGTGTCCCCTGCACAATGGCCGACGTACCCCATGTTGGAGTGGGGAGAGGAGTAGCCGAGCCCTGGCTCCCTTGGTCCTCACGTCTGCGGCTGGAGAAGTGGGGTGGGGGCTCTGCTGGAGGGCTCTGCTGGAGGGCTCTGCTGGAGGGCTCTGAGCTAGAATACAGCAGGAATGGACCAGGGGACAGGACAGTGGGACAGGAAGCGGCAGGGTTTCCGGTTACAAATTCAACAGACTGCATGTTCAGGTGAGAGTGGGGGGAACTCCATTCCTGAAGTCTCCATGGACAGACACGTCCTGCGGGTACTCGTCTGAGTCCAGCCCACCGGGTTCAGTAACTGACCTCTGCCTCCGGCAAGCCTGGTTCTTGGAGGGAGAGTAGCAGTCCACGTTTCTGCCCTGCCCCCTGGTGGCCTTTTATCATATTGCAGCTGACAGGATGGAACAAAAAGCAGAGGGCTTGGGTTCCTTGACTGGCTGAGCCCTGTCCGCTGCGGAGGCCCCTGCAGCCCAACCTTTGGGGCTGGTTTGGGGGTTCCATTAGGATAGAGGTCTCTGAGTGGCCTGGGGACAGCTGGAACTCAGTTCCTTCTGTCCCTGCAAACAGCTTTGGGGAGGTGGGGAAGCGCAGAATGTAGGAACACGGCAGAGAAAAGCAGCTGGGCCCAAGACAGACGGCGCAGGCAGGCGTGAAGGAACCAGCAGGCCTTTTCAAACTGAAGCGCGAGCATCCCCAGTTCCACTACAGCTTCATCCCAGTTTTAGGGCCCTCATGTATATACTCTTGCTTCCATTTAATTTTTTACTTAGCTGTTTTCCAAAACAGTCCCTGAGCCCCTTTGAGCCAGGAGTGCCCCTTTCTGTTCTTACAAAGAAGCTGACTCCCCATCTTCTTCTAAAGGAAATCCCAGGTGTAACCCCAACACATGAGGAGTGAAGCTTCGTGTGCATCAGAAACGGCCTGCTGCCACCTCTCCGGTCTCCCCGATTCCTCCCTGGCAGCTGGAGGACGCCTGTTGGGGTGCTTTGTACCAGTGCTTCTTAAACTTTTTTCACTCAATGGGACCAGAGTGATAGTAGAGCAGGTAGGGCACTTGTCTTGCATGCAGCTAATCCAGGTTCAATCCCCAGCATCCCATACAGTCCTGAGCCAGATAGGAGTGATCACGTTATCTCTGAATACAGAACCAGGAGTAATCCCTGAGCACAGCCTGGTGTGCCCCTCTCTCCCAAAAAAGAAAGAAAGAAAGCTGTACATGATCCAGATATATAGGCATAAACAATCAGTATTACAAAGCAAACAATTACTGGTTAATAAATCATAATAAATTTATCTGAAAATAAAATGTTAGGGGTTGGATTAATAGTACAGCAGGTAGGGCATTTGCCTTGCACGCGGCCGACCCAGGTTGAATCCCTGGCATCCCATACAGTCCCCCAAGCAATACCGAGAGAGATTCCTGAGTGCAGAGCCAGGAGTAACCCCTGAGCATTGCTGGGTATGTCCTCAAAAGCAAAAAATAATAAATAAATAAATAAATAAAATTTTAAAATCTTTCGCCATGACTGCATGAGTACATACAGTTTAAGAAGCTACAGAGGGCTAGAGCAATAGTACAGCAGGTAGGGTGTTTGCCTTGCACATGGCCAACCTGGGTTCAATTCCCAGCATCCCGTATGGTCCCCCGAGCACTGCCAGGAGTAATTCCTGAGTGCAGAGCCAGGAGTAAACCCCGTGTATTGCCGGGTGTGACACAAAAAGCAAAAGTGAAAATAAATAGAAGAAGCTACAGAAATGAAAATGCCAGTGAAGGAGAGAGATGGAAGAGGAGTAGGGGAGGAGGTTCTGCAGAAAAATGCCTAAACATAGACGCAAGGGGCAGCTCGGCCCCTCTGTGGGAAAGGGAAGCTTCTGTGTAGATCCAAAGTACTTGGCCCAGCACTATAACAATCAGATCCAAACCACAACAATTTAACTTACAAATGTATCTGTTGCGTCAGGACAGGGTGGAGGTGGAAGGGACCCTGGCATCAGTGGGGGAAAGATGGGGCCCTCTGTGGTGGTTTGAAACTGGGGAACATGCCCTGAAAACCTGTTGTCAATAACTATGGGAATCCCAGTGTCGAAAGAAGGAGCTGTTTTTGCCCCAGGGCGTGGGGGGGGGCAGAAACCCAACTTCCCTATTCCGTTCCTCCCAGGGGTCTCGGCACACAAAATTTGGTGGCATCCAGTTGTAACAAATATTGAGTGAAACGGAATGAGAGAAACTTGCTGCCACTGCCCAGGTCTGATTTGGGGAGAGGCAAAATGCCTTTGCCTCCTGGGTCAGCCTGCCATAGTTCCTACTGTTCCCCAGTACCCCTCAGTTTGCCCCTGCATGTTCTGCAAGACCTAGGGCAGCTGCCACCTCTTCCAGGAAGCTTTCCCAAATGTCACCCACCAGTCAGTGTCATTTTGCCACTTCTGGAGTTCAGCCCCTTTATCACCCTTTTCCTGCTCTCTCCCACATTCTTCACACCCTCTAGGCCTCCAGCCCCAGTGGTGACTCCTAAACACATCCCCAGGGCTGGGTGGACACATTGCATCCCTCTTGGCGCCTTCACACACTAATATTCAATAAATAATCTGAGGAAGGAAGGAAGGTCCCTGATGTGCCTAAGGATACTATGTCTCCAGAGGGGCCTGTTAAAATTTTCCTGGAAAGGCACCTGGAATCAATTTTACCTCCTAAGACATTGTTGTTGAGTCCATGAACTGTCACCGAGCAGAGAATAAAGAAGGGGATCCAGGATGGGGAAACTCAGAGAGACGTGTGCGGCCCCAGGGGTGCTGCACAGATGCCACCCTGGGTCCTGGCTCCAAGCACTGGGGAAGGGCAGAGCGGGAAGGAGGAGCAGGAGCCAGGGACAGCAAGAGGGGCTGCAGGTCTCCGGTGCCTGGCAGGCTTGGACAGCGGAGGCTGGTTCCTTTTCCTTCCCCAGAACATCTGGGACTGCATCAAACATAGCGATCTGGTAAAGAAAATTGTTATGAAAATATGTAACCGGGAGACGTTATCAAAGGGGTCTTTAAAGTCCCTTTTCAACTCCCAGCTGGGTGAGGGGATTGGAAATTGGAAAACTGGGAACCGATTACAGGACCATCAAAGTGGCCGAAATTCAATCCAATGTACAGGTTTAAGGATGGCTAGCAGACCCCTGGCCCAGCCCAGAAGGCTGCAAACCCACTGTTTAAAAACCAAATCAAGGGCATCATCAGATCCGGGTCTGGAGCAAACGAATGGCGCCCACAAAGGCATCTCTGGGTTTCCCTTGCATTGGGGAAATCTGAGCTGCAGGGCCCTGGGGAGGCGCCTGGCTCTAGGACTGTTCCCGGCTTCCACCCATCTCTCCCCCACCCGCCCTGCTGCCCTGGATGCCTTTGTCTCTCCATCCCTCTGCAGGGCTTTCTCCTCTGTCTGTGCCTACCCTTCCTCCCTCCAGTCTGTCTGTCTCTTCTTCTGTTGCATGTTTATTTTTTTTAACATAATTTCCCCCTTTTCCTCTCTATTGTTTTTCTGTTCAGAATCTCCTCTTGTGACATTATGCCTTTCTTTTTCCATTACTCTTTTGTTAATTTCTATCCTTTTATATATCTTCCAGCATTGCATGTTTCTTTTCCTTTCTCCCTTTTTCTTCTTTTCTTTTTTCCTTTCTTTTCTTCCTTTCTCTCTTTCCTTCCTTTATTTTTCCTTTTCTTTCCTTTCTTTTTCTTCCTTTCCTCTATTTTCTTTTTCTTTGCAACAAACTCTTTTCCTTGCCCTCCCTTCCATTTTCCTGCCTTTTTCTCTGCTTGTAAATTTCCTGTAATTTCAGACTATGTGTGTAGTGAATTTTTAGCTAGTTTATTTATCAGTGTGAGTCCCAGATGTCCAAACACAAATAACTCCCAATTCAAGTCCACCCAGCAGCCCTCCTCCTAAGCTGTCGCCATAAGGCACTTTTAGTGCGCAGTCCACAGTCACACAGAGTAGACATGTGGTTCTACCTATGAGTAGGCTCTTGCAGACATGGAAATTTATGTCCTGAGGGGTGGAATGCTACAGCACATAAAACTGATACATGCAGAGAACGTCCTTAATTTACAATTCTTTTTTATGTGGAGTGAGAGAAAAAGACTATAATTTTGCTACTAATAAAGTTCTCCATATTTATCTCTCAAGATGTGAGGCTTTGTCTTCATGCACATTTCTCAGAGAGGTCTCAAAATTGAGGGCCCGTTAGATTGCAGGTTTGTAACTAAAACAGAATCCACTTTGCTCTGCCCGGTACACACAGGGAAGTTTCATCTATATGTCTTGCAAATTTGGTCAGTAAAAAACAAAACGGGGGAAGCTGCATTTTGCATCACTCACCTTAGAAGAATCCTTAAGGGAGCTCAAAGGAAAACACGCATGTGTGTGACAGAATGGGATGGCATTGAGAACTGGCCGGAGAAAACGAAAGCAGACGCGAGGCCCGAGCCGAAAGCGCCCCAGGAAGGCGCGCACGGGGCCGGCGCGCGGCTCGGCGGGTCTCCACCGGCTGCCCTGGGTCTGCTGGACCGTGGCCGGAGGACCCGAGCAGCGACTGCCGGGACGGCACCGATGGGTTCTGAGCGGCCGGTACCCTCCCGTCTGTCCGGCCGCACTGGGACCGTCGGTCCGGCCAGGTCCCTGGCGCCCCGTGCGCCCCATGCGCCCCGCGCTCCCGGCTCGCGCGTTTGCTCGCCCGCCGTCTCCCTCTTCACTCGGGCTGTACACCCCGCGGGCAACTGTCCAGGAATGACCGGGCCCCGCGTCCACGGGCACTGAGCCGTCTGGCCCGCGCCGACCCCGACTCGGCCCGCACCCGGAGCGGCGCGGCTGCAGCGTTCCGCCCCGGCTGGCGAGAGGACCCCGCGGGCTCGATTCCCAGGGCGCCCCGAGCCCCGAGCCCACAGCCGCTCCAGCGAGGAGACAAGTGCCGGCTGCCTTTGATCTGCTTTCACAGAGCCTCGGTGTTGACGTTAAACTCCGAGGGCTTTTATCTGTTTCAATCTCTCTCCCCTTCCCTTTGGGGAGGGGACTGCGGGGCCGGCGAGGGCGCCTGCTCGGGACGCGCCGGCTCTGTGCTCACTCAGCCCGCCCGACGCACCCGCGTCCCCGCACTCCCCTCGCGCTCACCCCGAGCGACCCTCCCGCCCGCTCCGGAGCAAGGGCCCTGGGCCCCGAGAGGCGCGCAGAGCTGGACAAGAACCTGGACCCGAAGCCCCGCATCCGGAACCCACGCACAGCGACTCAGTTACTTTTCAGGCGTGGCCCTCTTCGTGCACTAACTCTCCAGGCCGAAGCAAACTTTCGGGGACGACACTCAAAACAGCAGATGGATGTTACAGTCAATAAAGACGGGCTTCCCTGAAAGCCCACTAAGGTTCGGGGTTTTGGGGCGGGGAGGGCTGGAGTCTCGATTAATCTGAGTCTCTATCAGAATGGTCCCATCATTTTTGGAGTCTGGCTAACCCTGCAGACTTTCTCTGTCTCCTTTCGGCTCTCTGGTCTGTCACTGTCTGTCCCAGTTGCAGCTGAACTGAATGAACCGTTTCTGGTGACCCAGTGGAAGCAAAAAAACCCTTCTGTGTGTCTCTCTCTCCCTCACCTCTTTCTCTCCTTCTCCTCTGCCCCCCATCACCCATTGCTCAACATCCCCTGCATCTGAGATTTCCAAACCTGATTTTGCAACACTCCAGGGAAATGCCAATTATCTTTAGGGTTTCATGAAATGCTCAAAATGAAATTAACTTTAATTCACTTTAATGATTTAAGTGCAGGTTATGAAGCCCTGGTCGGGTAAGAGAGGCACAGACGGAAGTGAATCCAACCAACCATTCCTGGGTGTCACAGTTCCCCTGAAGGGGAGGAATGCCCATTTCAAAAATGTCAAGACTTGGGAAACAACCTCTCACAAGTTCAGGAAAAGAAAAGCATTTTGCCAGAGATGGCTGGGAGCAGCTTGGACTCAGGCTTTGCATGTGGGAGGCCTGGGGCACCATCCCCAACACCTCATGGTCCCCTAAGCACAAAGCAGGGGGTGACCCTTGAGTGGAGTCAAGAGTAGCCATTGACCACTACTGGGTGTGGCCAAAAAAAAAAAAGAAGAAAAGAAAAGGAAAGCAATTTCGAAGGAGGGCAAGGGCTTACCTTGTTTAGGTTGTGGGGCCAGGAAGTGTGTCTTGCCCTGGTGTGCAGGGAGCCCCGTCAATCTTCACCTGGAGTCTAGATTCCAGACTTCAGCAAAAGGAAGTGGGCCTGTCCCTTCCTTCTCCGTCAGTTTCCCTTTGAACGTTCCCCCAGGCAAAGTCCAGTTTATACTGGACCAAGCAAACTCACTCCTTCCTTGCTTACAGAAAATCCAACCCACTGCAGGATTTTTTGGGTATGAATCTTGCAGGAATTTAGACTGATGGCAAGCATGTTATTTCTCATCCTCGCTGTTCACTTAGAAAAGTTACTCACTCGAAGTGTCGGGGAGGAGGCCCCCTCTCTTCTTCTCATACCACCACCGAGTGTAGGAAATAGCCCTTGACCTAAGATCCGGGGTAGCAGCCCCACGAGGGAACCAGATGCCCGAGGTGCAGGGCAACCGCTCCCACAGTGCCTGACAGGGGCCCACATGTTTCCCGTCGAGAGAACAGATCTACCCCATTAAAGCATTACTTTGTAGGGGCAAACACTGCTGCAATCTTAGAAACATTCTAGGCCCACCGGGAGAGCCGGAAGGAGAGCTGGCAGTGAAGGCCAGTGGGTGAAACTAATCCTGCACGGCCGCACTACCTCAACCAGACCAAAGAAGGGAGGGATTATGAACCCAAACATCTATGCACGCAGTGAGCCCAGCCAAGAGCACTGGCGAGAGTGTTTCAGACAGAGCAAGAGAGCCCGGGGCAGCCTGGGGAGAGGGGCAGGTGATCTGTCCTGGTGCGGCTCAGAGAACTCTGCGAGGCTGCCTCACCTGGTGGCTGGAGTGGAAAGCCAGTGCTCGTCCGAGAGCCTGAACTTTCTAGAACTCACTCCTCCAGGGTGTGGGCACTGTTGATCTAATTAGCTTATAAACAAGTGGAAAATACATAAACACATAGCAATGGCCTCAAAGAAAAAAATTTATTAAAAGTCCCTCCGTGTTGTTTGCAAAATAAATAGCAGAGACCAGATGGGTGAGGGGGAAAGTGGCTGTTTGCTAATTAGCTGTGGGCACTTGGTGAAAGTCTCCCGCCTTAGACCCTCCGTTGCCCCATTTCTAAATGAAGGCAACAGCCTAGTGTGGTGCTTCATGCTTCACGCTGCTCGGGGACAGAAGTGGTTCAAAGACACGGGCTCCACCCCTAAGTCTTTCTTACTAGTAGGTTTTAGGCAGGGCCTGATAATCTGCCTTTCTAGCAAGTTCCTAGATGCTACTGGCCTGAGGCCCTTCCAACTAGATCAGCAGGTTTCAACCTTCTTTTACCAGTTAACCGGTGGAAACTGGGGAATTATTTTGCAGAAATCATTCTAAGACAAAATAAATTCCATTGTTCGTAATAGTATTGTATGTGTTCATTATAAAATGAAAACCATGTGTCAAGTGGCGGTAACTTTGTCGTGGGCTGGCAGGACATTTCTGTAGACTGGCACCGGTGTGTGGACCAGCGGTTAAAAACCACTGGACTAGAGAATGTTTTGGCTGCCCCACAGCCCAACACTGCATCCATCTCACGGCCCTGCATTTCTTCCAGATGCCCTGCAGGGCAGAGCCGATGAGGAAAGGGCTGTTACACTGAATAAAGCTCTGTTGGCCGGCAGGGGGTGGTGCCTTGCCCACCAAAAGATCCCTGACCTCTTCTATTCTCCTCTGAATCACCCCCAGCTGGCTGTGGGCCTGAGTGCCCAGCATGGGATGACTTCCTCTCTACCCAGCGGGGCTGTCACCAATGCCAGAGAAATCCCAAGTAGTCTTATTGTGGAGAGAGGTGACTTCCGGGGTATGGGCAAGAGTCTGGGTTCCATCTTCAGTGGGACCTAGTGTGTGCCAAACACTTGCCCCCCCTACACACACACACACACACACACACACACACACACACACACACACACACAGAGCACGGCTGGTCATCGGGAGAACCATTTTACTTTGATGTAGCTCTCTGCACATTTGTTTCAGCTTCTCTCCTACAGGCCGGCCTTATTTATCTTCTTGGCGTGGGTTCTTAGGGTACTTCCATCCAAGCAGCAGCAGAATCACTTCGCTTCACTGTTTTACGAAGTTTATCGAACAGCAAAATATCCGGTCCCTTCGACCAAGGATCTGGTGTGAACGTGCCTACAGATCTGCTTTTTTCCAGACGTCCTGGGGTCTGTGAGTGGTTACAGGCATCCTGCCCTGTGACAACCCCACAAAACCCAGGGTCTGCCTGTGCTCCTAGGGCTCCCCAACACAGATGCATGGCCGAGGAATCTTCTAAGCGGGGCTAGGAGAACTCGCCCCCCCCCCACCTCATACGCACGCACTCCTCATACCCACAATGGAACTGCAGATCAACTCCTCCCTCCCTCCCCTGCCCTGCATGGCATAGTGCCCTGCCCTTCTCTGAGAGGCAGCAGCTGCTGCTAAAACATCGCTGTCATACTCCCAAAGTTCAGGAACTTGTCAGGAGAGACATCTCCCCTGCAGCTGAGGCTGAGGCCCTACCACCCCAATGAAGGGGTCGAGCATTTTCCAATCTCCACAGCCTCAGACCTAATCACCACAGCTTTTCCCCTGACAGCAACCTGCTGTCTTCCCAGGGGTCATGCAAGCCCCGTGCTTGGGCTCTTTATCTCCAACCCCAGCTGAGGCCTCTCCATCACAGTTATGGGGTTCTCCCCATTCTCCAATGGTAGGTGAGCCCTCCAGTCAGACCCACTCTTACCCAGTATGCTCACCAGGGTGGCACCCATCTTAGGCTGCCAGAGCCTAAGTGCATGTGGCACCCTCCTTTCTCAAGGAGACCCCCACCCCGCTACACACACAGACACACACAGACACAGACACACACACACACACACACACACACACACACACACACACACACCAACAAAGTCCAGAGGGTAGTCTAGAGCTTTGCACATGACCTGATTTGGGAGTTGACCCATCTGCTGAGTGAAGGGCCCATTCCATGATGGAAATCCTGGCTCAAGGCTTAAAAACTCCATGGCAGAAACACCTGCTTTGCAAACACCCAGATATGAGTCTGACCCCTGGGGCTACCACATGCACAGAGGCCGATCCTAGAAGCTCCGCCTTTGCTGGCACTGCAGCTGGGTCAGGATGAGCACTACCACAAGAGATGGCAAGTCTCACAAGCACTGGTGCAGCCACCACCACCAAAGGCCATGAACCCCCAGGTGACCACTGTGACCAGACAGGCACAAGCCCAGGTCATTGCAGCAATAGTGGGAAGGGCAGAGGAATGTTGGCAGAGGCCACACGTTCTCTTCTGCAGCCCCCATTCTCGGGGCGCCTCAATATCTGCACCCCCACACCCCTCACCTGGCAATACGTCTCAGCATTTGCTCCCACTGAATGCCTCTCCCCTCCAGCCACCCCTTCACTCAGCCACACCCCAGCTCAAGGCTTAAGTCACCACAAAGCTGGACTCTCTCTTGCCTGCTGGTTGAGTCGCCTGCACCGAGCACCCCTGGCTTACCTTGGGCAAGTTACTCACTGTCTCTGTCCCCTCCTTTTTCTACAAAGGTTACGCTCCCTCGCCCCCTGGTAAGGAGGTTTAGGACAGGATGCTGTACTTAAATGGTGCACACAAATATTAGGGTCATCATGCTCTTTATTCTGCTCCCGGTTGAATAGCACCTTCCCAAAGCAGAGTCTCCATTCGCCTACACATCAGTGCCAATAACACCACCCAGAACAGCTGCTCCTGATGTTTCACAGGCTCCCCAGTGGCACCCTCCCTTAGTGAGAGAGAGGGAGAGAGCAGGTTGAGCAGGGAGAGCAGCTCTGCTTTCCTGCACGGTTCTGGTTCTGCCCAGCCTGACTGTAGTGCTCCGCTGCCTGTCCACCAAAGCCTGTGCTGCAGGCACCTCTTTCCCCAAACCCCACGTGCCCTGTGGCCTTGATTCAGTGTCACCCACTCCCCTCCTCTCCGTCTGCCCCAATTGTGGGTCCTCCCCACCTCCTGGGGTCGAGCGCATGCTCCCCAAGGAGCCACCCTCGGGACCCCTGACTCAGCATGCTGCTGCCAGCGGGGAGCCCGCACAGGGCCTTCTGCTCAGGGACACCAGCACTTCTGGATCCAGCAGAAGTGGCCTTGGAAGACACGGGCCTGTCCTTATCCTGCCCACGCCCGTGCCTACTGAGGCCAGCGTCAGTCCCATCTCTAAACATTCTCTCCTCCTGGGCTCAGGGTCTGTGTCTTTGCTCCTCGGGAGAAAGCCGAAAGCTGAGTAAGAAAATGTTGTCCAGGGCCAGAACAGCCAACCTGGGTTTGATCCTCGGCACCCCATATGGTCCCCTCGAGCCCCACCAGGAGTGTTTCCTGAGTACAGAGCCAGGAGAAAGCCCTGAGCAGCTCTGGGTGTGGCCCAGAAACCAAACATAAGAAAAGGTCCCGGGGCTGGAGTGATAGCACAGCGGGTAGGGCATTTGCCTTGCATGTGGCCTATCCGGGTTCGGATTCCCAGCATCCCATATGGACCCCCGAGCACTGCCAGGAGTACATGAGCCTGGAGTAACCCCAGTGCATTGCCAGGTGTGACCCATAAAGCAAAGAAAGAAGGAAGGAAAGAAAGAAAGAAAGAAAGAAAGAAAGAAAGAAAGAAAGAAAGAAAGAAAGAAAGAAAGAAAGAAAGGAAGGAAGGAAGGAAGGAAGGAAGGAAGGAAGGAAGGAAGGAAGGAAGGAAGGAAGGAAGGAAGGAAGGAAAAAAGAGAAAAGGTCCCCCTGACTGTGATGTGTGGTTGTGCAGGACGACCCCCTGCTCTGCCAAACTCAGTCTGGGCCCTGGAAAGTGCTCAGATCAAGGAAGAGTTAGAGGGAGAGCCCGAACTGGCTCTGAGAGGGCACGTGGCCTGTGGGCATGAATGCCTGGGCCCAGCTTACTGCTGGCTCTGTGCTCAGGGATCACTTGTGATAGCACCTGGGATCGAACGCAGGTCAGCCACAAGCAAGGCAAGCATCCTACCTGCTTTCTATGTCTCTGGGCCTTCTCAGACCCAGCTCTTCGCAGGCTTCCCTGCTGCCAGCCTTCCCCACCACTCAGCTGTAGTTCCAAGGCGTACACTCGCTCTGGTATCACAGGACAAAGGCTGGAGCTCCTTCCTTCCAAAGCTTGCTTCTTTCCTCCCCTCCCAGAATGAAGAGCCCCAACAGGGCTTTGAGCTCTGCCCCTGGGAGTGGGCTCTCGGGCAGCTGGACACTTTGGGTGCAGAGGACCCAGGGCCCACTTCAACCTGTGCTGCACCCTTTCCCCAATGCTTGGCTACTTGCCAGCCTGGCTCCCTCCTGCCCTGTGCTCAGCGGTGGCACATGTGTGTCGCATCTGTGGTGGAACCCCAACAGTGGCTGGGGAAGACCAGTACACAGGGCCCGGGATGGTAGCCCACCTCCGCAGTGACCCCAGGAAGCAGCATGTGTACCTTGATGGACACTCACTCGAGGCAGAACATGACAGAGGCACCCACAGGTGAGTGAAACAAGGACATGGTTTCCGGGGTCTCTCTGGGCGCGCCCCGAGGGGGATGGCAGCTGCCACTCCAGCAGCCACGGGAGGGTCAGCCCCTGCCACGCCATGCTTACGTGTCAGATGGGATGCCCACAGTGACCATGACATGAACCTGGAAAGTGAGACGGCATCCCCTGGTATAGGCAGGTGCTCTGGGTACCGCTGCTGTCCCTGCGCCATTCCTCTCTGGCCATGGAGACTCCAGGTGGAGCTGGCCAGAGGCCTCACCACCTTCTCTGCATGCTTCTCCCCTGGTCTCACCCAAGTTTAACCTCGTCCTCACTCTCTCCTTCCTGCAGGGACAGGGTGGGCACAGGGGGCACTCATCTCAGCAATTGGGGGGATGGGTCCCACGCACGTGTTCAAGGTTATTGGGTGTGTGTGTCAGGGGTTGGGGGGCATTTGCATGTCCTTAGGAGGGCCTCAAATGTGATAATTACATACTTATTAGCCCTATAAAATAACAAATCTGGAATCTGCACTCTGGAACCAATGGATTTCCTGCTGAAATGAGTTCAAGGGGTCCCTGGCCAGCACTCGCAGCGAGAAAAGTCAAAGTCCTGCCACAAAGGCCCTGGAAGGTGCCCCGCTGCCCACACCTGCTGCCTCCCACCGAGCGCACACAGCACCAGCCTGCTGTCTCCACCACCTCTATGTGCCCGCCTGTTGGCTGGGCAAGGGGCCCTGGGCTTCTCCAGAAAGGCGGGGGACTGCCCAGGGCTGGGGCTTCCTCCTGCCACTGCTGAGTCTCCGGCTTCAGCCTAGCTTGGCAGACCTGAGGCCTCAGAGACAATCCTGTCCCCCCACACCTCACTCCCAAGCTCCCCCAGATTCCTGGGGACCCCTCGGTATCTTGTCCTGCCCAGATCCCAGAAATATTCAGCATACTCAAGCTCACCAGACAGGGCTTCCTGTTTGACCTCTCTACTGTGGTCTCTGGCATGACCTCTGAACCCTGCAAAGGTCCCAACTGTCTATCACCAGTCAACCTGGAAGTGCTGCGTGAGGGGTGCAGCCTGTCCTGAGGTGGGAGGGTGCCCATCACACAGGCCAGGAGAGTGTGCCTGTCCTGGGCTTCTCCTGCTGGCTGGAGAAGGCCTCGGAGTGAGGGAGTCTGACTCTGTCTCTGGGCGCTGCCCGTGGCACACACGGGCATCAGTAAATCCTGACGAGAGACACAGGAAACAAAACATCCCGGGGTATTGATGCCAAGAAGCCTAAGCTAAGAGAGGGCATTCCTCTGCTTCTCACCATGAGTGCATCACAGCCCCCTCCACAATGCCTTCTCGGTGGTCTCTGTCAGCACCAGCCACCAGAACCTGTTTACCCTCACGCGCAGAGAGAAAGGCAGTAGGGCAGTAGGAGGAGGACAACAGAGAGAGAGAGAGAGAGAGAGAGAGAGAGAGAGAGAGAGAGATGGGGAGATATGGGGAAATATAGGGAGATATGGGGAGAGAGAGATGAAGGAGGAAACAGAGAGAGACAGAGGGATAGGGAGGGAGAGAGAGAGGGAAGGAGAGACAGAGAGAGAGAGAAGACAAGTGCCTACTGTAGAGACTGACTTGGCAGGAAGGAAACTGGGGACACTGGTGGTGGGAAATGTACACTGGCGAAGGGATGGGTATTGGAACATTGTATGGCCCAAATCAAGTCATGAACAACTTTGTAACTGTGCATCTCATGGTGATCTAATAAATAATAATAATTATAAATAAGAATGAGGAGGGCAAGACAGACCTCAAGACACTGCCATTTCCCAGACTCTGCCTCTTGGCCCTGCCCCAGCTGAAATCACTCCTAGGGAGGGGGCAGGGGAATGCCCAGAGTGAGCTCACACCCTGATGAACAACACAGTGGCTTATAGAGCACCTGCCTGGCAACTGTAGGGTCACAAGTTCAAATCTCTGATGTACTAAACAAGATGCTGGAAGCTTTACTGTTGTCGTCTGACACCTCTACTCTGTGCAATTCCTGGTACAGCAAACAATTTTTGGTGCACCCTAGCCAGGTGTACGAGCACCACAGAAAAGTGTGTGACCCCCCCCCCACACACACACACATACTCCAGCAAGCACAACTGAAAAATGTGCCAGCCTCATTGCCAAGAGAGTTGTACAGTGGGAGGGTACTTCCTTGCCTGTGGCCAACCCAGTTTGATCCCCAGTACCCCACAACTCCTTCAGCACTGCCAGGATTGATACCTAAGTGCAGAGCCAGAACTAAGCCCTGAGCTTTAATGGGGTACAAAAACAAACAAAATTATTTTAAAGAAGTGTGACCTCTGGGGAGCACATGTATGAATGCCACAGCAGCCCGCAGCAGGCCCCATGACTTGTGGGTCTCCACTAAGAGGGACCCAGTCAAGCAATTATGCAAGCACCTCTGCCAAAGGAGCAAGACCCTCGGTGGCATACAACTCCCAGCCAGCACCACAACTAACAGTGGGAAGCCCCGGGTCATCAAGCCACCAATGGAGAGAAAGGGAGAGGGTGCAGAGAACAAAAACTAAAAGAAAAGTTGGGGCTGGAGCAATAGTACAGAGGATAGGGTGTTTGCCTCCATGCCACTGACCTGAGTTTGATTCCCGATACCCGATATGGTCCCCTGAGCAATGCCAGAAGTAATTCCTGAGTGCAGGAGTAACCCCTGAGCATCGAAGGGTGTGACCCAAAAAGAAAAAGAAAAGGAAAAAGAAACATCTGTATAAACACCGTTTCCTTCATTCTACCAAATCACTCCTCTCAGTTTCCAGGGAGAGAAAAGGAGGTAGAGGGAGATTAAGTGGCTCTCCCAGTGACACAGCAAAAACAACTGGGGGGTTGGGGGGAAAATTGTTGCTAAGCAGCCTAGAAAGGTCTCCCCAAAGCACAGACCTCAGATGCATGGTCAGAAGCACAGCCGAGAAGTCTCGGGACCCACACAGCACAGTCCCGTCTTTCTTCCTTCTCAATGGCACGGGTGAGGAGCAAGCACCGGATCTGGAGGTTTATTTACCATTCCTCAGCCTGACCTTCCAGGAAGAATGTCACTAATGAGAAACAATCTACTTGGACTCCCAAACCCAGCATTTTCATTGGGATCAATTAGGATTTCAGAGTCTGAGCAGCACAAAGGTAATGCTGACTGTCTTCCCTTCAAAGAAAAAAAATTTTAAAAGCCCCTGAGTTTTTCCTGCCTGGCAGGAAGTCTGGACATGTCACACAAGTGTCAAAGCTGGGGTTGCGTGGCTCCCGTTGTTCAGTCCACTTTGGAGGGCCACGGAGAAAACAAAGGGGAGCGTCCACCTTCATGTGGTGAGGGCTGGGGGCTGTCGGAAATGAAAAGCAGGGCTGGGGAAGTGGCTCAAAGGGCTGGGGAGCATGCAAGGCATGGAGGAGCCCTGGGTTTTGTCCTTGGCACTGCCTGGTTCTCTGAGCACCAAGCCAGGAGGAGCAACCAAGTATCCCCTTCCAAAAAAAGAAGAAGAAGAAAAAAGAAAGAAACTGAAAAGCAAAGTGGTCATGGGGACTGAAGTTTTGGAAGCCCCAAAAGCAAAACCAAACAAAAAGAATTAAGAAAGAAACTGGGGCTGGAGTATTAGCACAGCAGGGAGGGCATTTGTCTTTCACGAGACCAACCTGGGTTCAATCTCAGCATCCCATATGTCCCCCCACCCTGCTCCCCGGCACCGCCAGGAGTGATTCCTGAGTGCAAAGCCAGGAGTAACCCCTGAGCATGTGAGCCGAGAGTGACCCCCTTCCAAAATAGAAGAAGAAAAAAAGAAAGAAACCAAAAGCAAAGTAGTCACGGGGACTAAAGTTTTCCCAACTCAAGAACTGACTTACAGTTGGAAGGCAGGAGCTCTGCCTGCAGACTGGGCTCCATTCTAACTCACTTCCCGATATCAAGTTTTCTCATTGTGGAGCAGTGACGTCCATTCTAGCCACGGGAGCCTCCAGAAGGCAGGACCCACACCCCTGCCAAGTCCCAGGGCCAGGAAACGCCCATCACAGGGCAGGTTCTCCTATTGAAAGGATGAATTAAATGATGGCTGTAAAACAGTTGCAGAGAAGCAACCAGTATTGTTTTAAGGCAGTTTTTCTCTGCAGAAGGAGTGGTTCTGTTTTGTTTGGCTTTAGTTTTGATGGGGACACTCCTTGCCGAGTTCAGAGCTTATTCCTGGCTCTGTGCTCAGGGATCACTCCTGGCTGAGACCATACGTATGTGGTTCCATGGATTAAACCCGGCTCAGCTGTTGCAAAGCAAGCACCTTTCCATTGTACTGTCTCTCCAGTCCTGAGAGATGTTTTTAAAAAGTGTTTCCAGGGCTGGAGCGACAGTACAGCGGGTAGGGCATTTGCCTTGCATGCGGCTGACCCGGGTTCGATTCCCAGCATCCCATATGGTCCCCTGAACACCACCAGGAGTAATTCCTGAGTGCAAAGCCAGGAACAACCCCTGTGTATTGCCAGGTGTGACCCAAAAAGCAAAATAAATAAATAAATAAATAAATAAATAAATAATGTTTTCGTCCTAGCATCAAAAAGTATCTGCCTCATTCTGTCAGCCTCCTCCTCCTATATTCCATGGACAATAAATCAGTGACAATCACTCTAATTCAACTGGAGATGACACAACATGAATGGCAAAGTCACACATTCTTTTGAGACCTTACCCCACACGTGCCTGTGCGCAGGCTCATAAAACCCGTGTGCTTCATCTGGTCTGGGCTTAGCAGGAGTGGCCATCCTGCTGTCCTGGCCACCTCTGAAGGCGTGTGTCTATCTCAACTCCACCTGGAGATTGTGGAGGAAACCTGTAGCTCCCTCTGGGGACTAGCTCTGTCCCCAGCCTCAATTTCCCTTACAGGAAGAAGCTCTGACTTGCCTTTGAGAAAAGGGGATGTGCCTTGACTCACCACATGAGCAGAAGGACTCAGGGATGGTTGGGGTCATATGGGAAACCATCCTTCCCAGTTCCGCCACTAAGAGGCTATGTCCACTCTGGGTAAAGGGCTCCTTTTGATGTCCTCAGCATCTTTCTCAGCACAGTGAGGATCATAATTGTGCCTCTGTCTCAGTATTGCGAGATTAAAACCAAAGTCTAGGCTATACCAGCCTGATGTACTGTAAGTTCTCCGTGTTGGCTATTGTTTTTATCTACAAAACAAGGGTCCTGTGACCCATCAAATCTCCTGCAAAGGGCAATTTAAGAACTTTGAGGTGGGGAACAGAGAGATAGTACAGGTCTTAAGGTGTCTGCCTGGTATGTAGCCAACCCCAGATCAACCCCTATAATAAGGTCCTTATGTGCAAGCATATAATGTCCCCCAAGCACCCCCAGGAGTGATCTCTGAGCACAGAGCCAGGAGTAGAGGCTGAGCACCACTGGGTGTGGCCTCACAATAAAGAGAAGAAGAAGAAGAGGAAGAAGAGGAAGAAGAAGAAGAAGAAGAAGAAGAAGAAGAAGAAGAAGAAGAAGAAGAAGAAGAAGAAGAAGAAGAAGAAGAAGAAGAAGAAGAAGAAGAAGAAGAAGAAGAAGAAGAAGAAGAAGAAGAAGAAGAGGAGGAGGAGGAGGAGGAGGAGGAGGAGGAGGAGGAGGAGGAGGAGGAGGAGGAGGAGGAGGAGGGAGGGGCTGGAACAATAGCACAGCGGGTAGGGCGTTTGCCTTGCACGCAGGCGACCCGGGGTTCGATTCCCAGCATCCCATATGGTCCCCTGAGCACCACCAGGGGTGATTCCTGAGTTCAGAGCCAGGAGTAACCCCTGTGCATAGCCAGGTGTGACCCAAAAAGCAAAAAAAAAAAAAAAGAAGAAGAGGAGGAGGAGGAGGAGGAGGAGGAGGAGGAGGAGAAGGAGGAGAAGGAAGAGAAGGAGGAGAAGAAGAACTCTAAGACCATCTCCGTGTGTCCCACACATATACACAGTCATCCCAGACTGTAATGAGTTTGAAACTTGTGGGAGGTGGGGGCCAGGCCAGCCTCCTCTGAGTCCCCTATATTGCATGTCCTGGAAGACACCCAACTGATGCAAAAACCAGAATGTGATCTGAGCTTCCCTCAGCCTCAGCCCAGTCTGCAACCGCATGGCATTTTAGACACTGGCTCTGCTCCGAAGGAAGGGAGAAAGGCAAGAGGAGCTTCAGGGCTTGAGTGGGGGTGGGGGTGTCTGGGGCTCTCTGCTAAGGTCCACCCGTCATGTTTGGGGCTAGAAACACTCCACCAAATTAGTACTAAAACCCAGAAATCTGGAATGCTGTTTCTGGGGATCCCAATCACTCATGGCTCTTTAGCAAAGCACGTCCCTCAAAATGTAAGTGATGCATTTTTCAGGATGAGAAAACAAAGACAGGGCAAACAGATGCATTTAAGTCAGGCTGCCCTGTTCAAACCGTTGGTAGCAGCTTCTTTAGGGCATGCTTTTTTGTTGGTGTTTTGTTTGGGGCGATCTGTTTGTTTTGTTTTGGTGTGGTGGTGCTTGGGGCTTATTCCCAGCTCTTTGCTCAGGGATCACTCATGATGGATTCAGCAGATGAGGAAGTGCCCGAGGATCAAGCATGGGTTGGGAGTGTGCAAAGCAAGCACCTTACTTGCTGTGCTTCCACACTTCCTTTCTTTTCTCCTCTTGTCTTTTTGTTTTGTTTTGGGGCCACACCTGACAGTGCACATGCCTGGTTCTGAGCTCAGGGATCACTGCAGGATGGGCTCACGAACTATTTGAGGTGTAGGGGATCATACTAGGATCAGCTCCAAGCAAGGGAAGCACACTACTTGCAGTATTGTCTCTCTGGCCCCTTCTGCTGTATTTCCATCAGCTACAAAGCTTGATAACTTCCTGAATGGAATTGGTCTCCTGAACTGATACTGATAATTCTCCTAAAAGGTCAACAACACCCACAACCGTGTTCCAATGAAAGAAAAGGTTTCTACAGAAAACCCAAGGGTAAGAAAAGGATCTAAATAAGTCCATTGCCCTGAGCTTAGATCAACTAGATCCTGGGAAATGGGTCTCCCTGGTGAGGCCAGAGAGGAAGCTTAATTCTGAGCGGAGCCTCCGTCTTGGCTGGAAATATCAAGCCCAGGTGTTCCCTCTTGGCCATCTGCAGTCTGTGATTAGGGGCCCTAATGGCCATAATGCCTCCAGTGTGGTGTTTAAACCAATAATGCTTCAGAGAAGTGACGGTACGTTTAATAATGGCTTAATGACTGCTTGTGAGATGCAAGGCTTCTGGTTCCTGTTTGCCCTTGATTTACAGCCTAGCCTGGGCTGAGGACAGCCAAGAAACCCCCTTTAAGCCCCCAGCGGAAGAGGGAGGTGTTCACACCAGACCTCTCAGATTCCTTTAAAAATTGAGAATTCAAATGAAATACAAATGATGTCCACCTCCCAGCTCTTCTCACTCGCTTCTGGAGCACTGAGAATCAAACAATGGTTCGCTGCCAACTTAGAAACCCCATGGCCACAGAAGCAGCGGCACCTTGGCTATTTCCCCCACGGCTTAAGTAGATATTGGCTGCTTCTCTTTTGGGGAATTCTTTTATCCATCTACTTATTTATTTTTGGTTTAGAGGCCATACCAATGGTGCTCAGGGCTCACTCCTGGCTCTGTACTTGGGGTGTCACTCGCTTGGTGATTGAAGACCATGTGGTGCTGGAAATTGGTCCTGGGGCTCCAGCATACAAAGCATGTGTTCAGTCTCTTGAGTCATTTCTGCAGCTGCATTTTTGTTTGTTTGTTTGGGGGCACACCCCACAGTGAACAGGGAGGTGCTCAGGGGACCATACAGGGTGCCAGGATGGAACCAGGATTGATCATGTGCAAGGCAAGCAGGTACCTTGACCCCTGTATGCTCTGAACTATACTGGCAGAAAAATCAAGCTGCCCCCTGATTCTCCACTTCCTTTGGCTCAGGAGCCCCATGCTCTCCTCTCTCTGAAATGGCAGCAGGTGGCAGCAGTCCTGAGGTCTGAAACTAGACGGTGCGTCTGCAGGGGTTCCAGGTCCCCAGACAGCAACAGGACATTTGCCCCCTTCCTGTCTTGTTGAAAGGCAAAAGCCCTCTACGTTTTTTGTTTCAGTCCACCTGCTCCGAAGGCAGTCCCTGCAGGACTGTGCAGGGCCCTCCCACGTGGAGCTTCCAGTCTTCCAATCTGCTCTGGACCCCCGAAAAGGACTCAGTCCATCAGAGGACCACGGGAAGAAGTGCAAGGACCTACAGCTGATTCGCCTGGGCCCAGCGCTGCCCTGTCCAGACTGGAACCCTGAGCTGTCCCAAGCCCAGGGCCCTCTCCCTGAGAGAAGCAGACATTTCCCAGCTGTCTAAGGGCCAACGTCCTCTGCCTGCCCACAGCAGGGTGAAGGCAAGTCCCAGACTAGTCTGACCACCCTGTCCGGCAATCCAGGATGATGTCTGGAGACCAAGCCTATGTATTTTGAGGTGTACTGAAGGGGGACTCTTGATGAGTCCCCCTCCTCCAATGGTCTCTCCCCATTTAGGCGCAAGAGCCTGTAGGCTGGATGTCAGGCGGCTGCTCCGAACAAGGGGTTCTCCAAGACGGGCAGACAAAAGGGACCCTGATCTGTAAAGGCATGGGATAAGGGAAGGGGGTGATTCAGGGGGCTCCCGGGCTCCGAGGGGTTAACCGGCGCGGGGCACACGTGACGTGGATGGTTCCAGCATTAAGTCAGAGGCAAGGCCCCCTCCCCTGTCCCCCGCCCCCCGCGGCGCGCGCCGCTCCCGGGGGCTCCGCGCCCCCGCGCCCAGGTCCCTCCCCCTTGGCGGGCGCTCACAGGCCGCGCGGGCAACGCGAGCCCCGGAGCCCCGGCGGCCTGTGCGCCCCGAGTCGGCATGGACCCCGAGCGCTGCGCGCCCTTCGCGGTGGGGCCCGGGCCCAGCCCCTACACAGCCGCGGGGGAAGAGTCTCCAGGCGCCCCAGGGACCCCCACTGCCGTGCCTCACCTGCACCCTGCACCTCCCCGTGGTCCGCGGCTGACCCGCTTTCCGGCCTGCGGGCCCCTGGAGCCCTACCTCCCGGAGCCGGCTAAGCCGCCCGCCAAGTACCTGCAGGTCCTCGGGGCCGGCCCGGCGCTCAACGGCGGCCAATTCTACGAAGGACCCGCGGAAGGTAACTCGGGGCGCGGGGCGCGGGGCTCAGGGCGCAGCCGGGACCCGCTCGCCGGCGTTCCCCGGGCCCGCCCGGGCCTCCACTCCCGTCTCGCCCTCGAGGCCCTCGAGGCGGCTCCTTCGAGCCCGGCCGTAGCCGGTTCAGGCCGCTGGACCAGGGGCCGAGCCGGGCGGCCGTACCTCGCGGCGGGCAGGGGCCGAGGGCGGCGGGCCCTGGGAAGGAGAGATCGCGCGGGGCGGGAGCGGAGGTGGGATGACCACCGAGCCGGTCTGGCCGGGCCTATCGCGCCACACTGAGCCCCTGGCCCCGCGTCCCACGGCTGACGGGCGGCTTTTGTGTGTGGCGCCCGCGGGGGTGGCCACGCCGGGCTGCGCCGAGGGCTGCGGCCTGGCCGCCGCGGGCCCCCACTCCCCAGGCCCGGGCTCGGCGGACAGGGCGTTGCCTGCGTGCAAGGCGCGGGGCAGGTCAATGCCGGGTAACTGTTCTCTTATTTCTCAGACTAACCTGGCCTCCCCGTCGGTATGCGCGGCGACGGCCGCCTTTCTCCACGGCCGGGTTTCCCGGTTGTTACGTCCCCGCGGGTCCACCAGGAGCTGCTCTCCCGGACCTAAAGCCCGGGGTGCCCGCGACTCCCGGAACGCAGCCCCACCGCCAGCCGCTGCACTGGCGTAGCTGCGGGAAGTCGGCGCCCGCGCCCTCCCCGAAGGGGGCCGCTCCCTCCCGCAGCTCGGCGCTCGGGCACGGGCCCCCGAGCCGCCTCCGCCCCGCCGGCGCCTCGCGGGCCCCGGCAGAGCCGCCCCGCAGCCCCGGCCTTCGCCCAGCCGGGCGGTGGGAATGTGGAGGGGAGGGCGGGAGGTGTGTGGGGGTCAGCGGAGGAAATGAGCGAGTCCGCGGAGCTGCGTGTCTGAGCCCTTTAAAAGAGGCTCTTCTGATAAAAACCACAGTTGAGACTTAATGAGAAGCAGTTGGCCTGGCTCCTCTGATCCCCGCCAGACGGCGGCGGCCGCACAGCGCCCTGAGCACCGCCGGGCACAGGTACCTGGGACGGCTCCGAGAGCCGCCGCGTCGGGCAGGCCCAGCCCCGGCAGGCGCGCAGGGTCCAGCACGCGGCGCGCACTGACTCCCAGCGTCGGAGCTCGCCCTGTGGCCGTAAGCGACCTGAAGGCGCTGAACGAGGATCGATCGTCGAGAACGAAAAGTACAGGAAGAAATGCAAAGAGCGCAAACGGCCACCAAACGGAGGGAGGACACTGGATCGAAAACAAGGGCGCTGAGAGGCGAGAGACAAAAAGGGCATGTTGGCGAGCTGGGCAGAGCCGATAGTGTCTAGCCAATGAACGAACGAAAGAATTAAGAAGTGAGCAGAGGATCGGACGAAGCGGGTAAATGGAGAAAGCGGTAAAGAACTTGGAGAGAAAGGGCGGACAAAACGAAAGGGGAAACGGGGACTTCCTAAAAAAGGAGGAAAATGCAAAATGAGAACCAGCAATAGAAATAAATGAACGATTATACTTGAGGGCAGGAGAGATAGTACTGGGGCCTTGCACACAACCGACCCCAGTTCTATTCCTGGCACCACATATGATTCCCCCCCAACCCCAGCATCTCCAGGAGTGATCCATAGCGCAACCAGAAGTAAACCCCGAGCACCTCCGTTTATGAGCAAAGACCCCACGCAAAAGGCGCTCAGTGGCTCGTCTCTGTGCGGAGGGCAGAGTCCCCGCAGCCTCGTCTGTGGCTGCGCAGCGGGCGGGAGGTCACCCCTGGGGAGGGCCTCGGTGCTGTGCGCCGCAAAGCGAGCAAAGTGGGGAACCCGCCTTATTTCTCTTTTAAAAGAACGGACCCGGGGCGGTTCCAGTTCAGACCAGTGAGCACGCAGCTGCGCCCCAGCTGCAGCACGCTCTTTGCTCAAGCCCCCCCTCACCAAGACCCGCGCGCCTCCAGAGCGCCGCACTCAGCCCGGGAGTCCCGCTGCGTGCAGACGGCGCGGACCATCAGCCTGCGGTCCGCGCGGGGGCTGCGCTACGGGCCGCGAAAGCCCGCGAAAGTGCCTTCGAGCTCTACCGGTCGCCGCCGCCTGGACGCGGGCGCAGCTCCCTGACCGCCGAAAGGGGTCTGAAGGACTCCTGGAAAGGCCGCGCAAATGCGCGCACGGGAACCGTGGCCCTTTGAGGAACTGACCAAGGTCTACCGGGGCCTCGAGACCCGGCGCCGCTGCAACCGACACGCGGCGTCTCTGTGCATGCCAGTTTGCGGGAGCCCAGAGACCCGCGCGCTCAGTGGGGTCTGTCGGGTCGGTCGGGACCGAGCCCCGGCTGCAGGCGTTCGGGCTCGGCAGCCTTCCCGGGATAGGGAAGTGCGGTAGGGCGTGTGAACCATGTCAAGTAGAGCCGCGCGGCCGCCTCCGAGGTCCGAGGTCTGAGCTGAGCTCATGACTTTCAGGCACCGCGGTTGTGCAGGCCACCGGCAAGAGCCCTGGCCATAAGCCTACCCCTTAGCCACCCCCGGACCCCACCAGGTGCGCGGGTCTTCCACCCCAGTACCACCCCATGAGCATCTTGGAGCAAAATCTCCAAATTCGGTTCTGTAGCCAGCCAGTCCCTCCTGAGGCTGCCTGGGGTGCCCGACATTTGTCTCATCTCCCTCTCTCGGCAATTGCTGGGCATTCTTAGAGGTACACCTCTGTCCCCCAAAAAGGGACGTGCCGCCTCCCCTCAAGTTCTCCAGGCAGATGAAGGAGGTGGAGGCAATGACCCGGAGGAGCCTTTGTCTGCTCCCAGGCAGCTGGAGCCAAAGGTTTGGACCTCTGGGGAGGTTGAGGGTGGGCAGCTGTACTCAGAAGTCCCCCGCTGCTTCAGTTCCTCCAGTCGGTTTATGAGGAGGTTTCAGATGAGGAATGAAAGTCTGGAGTCTCAGCCCCAGACCCCACTTCCTCTGGACAGACCCTACTGGGATCCACGGTCTGATTTTGGGGGAATTGTCTGACGTGATCTGGGCGTTCCGTGGGACCCCACCCCGGACTCATTCTAACCTCTTTTCTGCCTTAGAGTCCCACGGGACTTCTCTCAGGCCCTGGAGCCCAACCCCGAAGCCTCCCAGGCTTGCAGGGTATGGGAACATTCCAGAGTCCCGGGAGGTCTCAGTTCTCAGTTCCATTTCCATGAGCCCTTTGTCCTAAGCTCCCACTACATGAAAGTACCTCTAGAACCAAAATGTGTCAAGGGAGAATGGAAGTCAGGGACTGGATGCCTCCTGGTGACCCCCTGCTGCCCCCAGGGCTCCCAGGCTCCCCCAGATCCGACTGAGGACCTTAGTACAGAGCCTGGATTTTCCTGGGAGGTTACTGATCCCCCTCAGATAAGGGCCCCTTTGCCCTCTTGCCCTCCACAGCACAGACATGTGGGGGACCCGGCTCCCCACTGGCCTGTGGGTCCCTCCTGGATCCTAACACCACAAGCATCCACAAGTGCCAACCCGAGCATCCTGAGGGCCAGGCCCCCACTGAGGGGAAGCGGAGTCTTCCTGGCGTCCTTGCTGCTGCCCCAGCTAACTGTCAAGAGCAGATTTCATGCTGACGCTGCTGGGGGTGCTCCCAGAGGGATTGGGTGGGGAGCATTCAGGGTGACCTACTTTCACCACTGCCTCCCCTCACCCCCATGCCTGCCTGTGGCAGAGTTCCACCCCCTTCTGAGAGAAAACTCCTCGGGTGGGCTGGTGGGCTGCTGCGTGCGAGTCCCCATCCCTAGAATGGGGGAGCCAGGGATCTGTCAGAAACTCCCTGAGTAGGCGGGGGTTGTGAAGCTGTGAGGAAGGAAGGGCTTCCCCTCCACACCCAGCCACTCTTCCACAGTATTGGGGAGTACCGGATCACTGCTATCAGAAGCTACTTTGCCCCATCCTGCCTCATACCTCATGCCTTAGGGCCGGGGGAGGGGATTTGCCCTGGCCTGAGACTCAGGGTTCAGAGAGTGAGGCCCAACAGGACCAACCAGAGGGGCCCTGCTCAGGCCTGGGCCTGGACACACACATGTGGTTGCAGGAACGTGGGAACCAACCGAGGCCGCAGAGCGGGGACAGGCGGGCACATCCTGGCAGGGGCGGGTGTGGGCAGCCACTGCCTTCCATCCCCACCCCCATCTCTGAACTTGGCCCTGCCTGGTGGCGCCAATCCCGGCACCTCCACACCCTGGGGGATGCTCCACCACAGAGCAAGCGCTTCCCCGAAATGAACCCCCTCTGGCCTGGCCCTGAGGATCCGCCCAGACCACAGAGCACGGGGCTCCCCAGGGCCCCCTCCCCGGCTGGAGGCGCAGCAGCAGGCAAGCTCCTATGCGGGGTGACTGTGTGTGGAGGGGTGGGGCAGAGGCGGCAACCTCTCCCCTCCCTCCATTCCACCCACAAAAACCCCTGGTTCCGCTCCCATCCTTTCTATGTTTTCCATTGCAGCCGAGGAGAAGGCCACCAAAGTGGCCAGCTTCCCCCAGCTGCCCTTGGACTGCCGGGGGGGCCCAAGGGACGGGCCCTCGAACTTGCAGGGCTCCCCGGGCCCTTGCCTGGCCAGCTTGCGTGTCCCTTTGTCACCGGGGCTCCCCGACTCCATGGAGCTGGCCAAGAACAAGAGCAAGAAGCGCCGGAACCGCACAACCTTCAGCACGTTCCAGCTGGAGGAACTGGAGAAAGTTTTCCAGAAAACCCACTACCCTGATGTGTACGCCCGGGAGCAGCTGGCTCTGCGCACAGATCTAACCGAGGCCCGCGTCCAGGTGAGGGCACCCCGGCCGGGCCCTCCCGCTCCTCCACCACCCAGATACTGGGCCCTGGTGCTGAGCAGAGTGACCTGCCCAGTACCCACCCCAGCTCCCTGCCCACAGCCGCAGGCAGGCCTGACGGTGCCCCGGGCCTGGCGCCACACTCCACTCGCTGGCTGTGAAGAGGGTTTGCAGCTAGAGCAGGAAGGGAAGGCGCTGATGCAGGTTGGAATCCAGGAAGCGTGGGGCAAGCTAGAGTCTGGGGGAGAGTGGGAGGGAGCATCTTGGCACAGGCCTGCTCCGGAGTGCAAGCAGCAGGCATGGCAGAGGGCTTGACCTGGGCTTCTGAGGTGACCTGGAGGCAGAAGAGTTTCTCCATGCCTGCCGCCGAGCTCACGCCTGCGCCATGGGTGCCTCTGGGAGCTCTGTGGGAAGGCCACGGCGCTGGCTGGACTCACTGGCTCGACTCAGCAGTCACACAGTCATTCCACAGAGCTGGCCACAGCTGAGCTCAGCATGGACCCAGGGGCTGGGGCTCTTCCCCCTTCTCTGTGGGGTCCTGCTGTGCCGTGTTCAGGTAGCAGCCTGAGCTGACTGTTGCCAGCATGTCCTGCTGTTTTGGGGCCCATCAGGGTGGGCCCCAGCATTCAAGACCCCCCATTACATAAGGTGCAGGCTGGAGTTGGTGACCCACGACACTACTGGGGTGAGGGGCAGCCAGACAGCTGTGCCTAGGGGAGCGCATCCCCCCATTTCCTAGGCCTTCAGACTCTGGTGGGGTGGGGGCACCACCACAATGTCCCAGGTTCAGAAGCTGGCCTGGAGTCAGGATGTTCCTCTGAGAGGCTAAGACAGGCCCACATGGGAAGGTGCAGGGCCCGGGGCTCTGAGCGGGCGGCGGGTAGCTGGCGAGTGTTTGGCGTGACTGGTCCCAGGCTGACAGGGGGGAGAGCAGAGAAGACGGGCCAGGCAGTGGGATAAGTGGCAGTGCTCTTCCTCCCTGCGCTGGGCGGCCTGCTCCAGGTGGCCTGGGGAGCGGCAGGCCCCACTCTACGTCAGGTCCCTGCTTCCTGCCTGGGGACAGCCAGGGGGGCATTTGTGTGTGTGTGTGTGTGTGTGTTCATGTACACATGTCCTATTGCCCCAGCTCCCCAATACATCCCTGGGAAGCAGGTGCGTTGTCTGGCTTGGTTTAGTTTGGACCTTCTGGAGCCTAACGTATTTGCTCACTCATTCATTTAAATTTTGTTTTAGGCATAGTGATTTATAATATTGATCATAGCAGGTTTCATACATAGAGCATTTCTGCACCATACCCCCATCAGAGTACCCGCTTCCCTCTACTACCGTCCCAAGTCCCCCATTCTACTCCCCCAGCCCCTTGTAGATAGGCTTCCTCCTAAAGACCAGACACTGAGTTATTAACAGACCATTTATTAAATGATGAAATCACAAACTGCATGCAGCAACACGCACGGATGTCATAGGCATTGAGCTTACACCAAGCCCGACAGGTACACGGTGCAGCACAGACAGCCGAGTGCTTGCACACTAACGGCAGAGACCCCAGAATCAGACAGCGTGTGAGAGGTGGGGAGAGTACATAGCTGTGCCTGTGGGGCTGGGCTGGGGGTGCAGGCAGGGTCCCAGGAGAAAGCAGGGGGCAATATGGCAGCGGGGTGTGCCATGGGCAAGCTGGGGAACAGTGAAGAGGAAGGAGAAGGTGCTATGGACTGGCGATGAGGCAGGACTGTCTGGGGACCCCAGTGGTCCTGCAGGAAGATTGGAGCAGACCCACTCAGCCCTTCGATGCCATGAGGTGGGTGGACAGGGAAAGGGGACACTGGGGTTCTCCTTCTCCCCAGGAGTCAGTCGCCAGGATCCCCGAAGTTTCAAGACCCCAACAGGGCCCGGCTGGCTGGAAAGCCAGAGGGCGTGACTCAGCCTGGGGAGGTGGGGAGAAGCAGCGGGAGGTGCCATGGGACCCATGAACCCTCTTGGCCCCTCCTAAGCTCTCTGAAAATAGGTTTTTAAGTTCCTGTGACTCAAGATCCTCCAGTGCAGTGGTGGGTAAGCGAAGGAGCTGGGGTACTTGCCTTGGGCTTAAGGATATGCCACCCAACCCGGGTTCCATTCCCCGCCCCGCCCCCCCCCCGGGGTCACCCCTGAGCTCAGGGCTAGGAAGAGTCAAAGACCTTCCACCAGTACCCAGTATCCCCCTCAGGGATGCTTTGACCTCTCTCTGCGGGCAGGTGTGGTTCCAGAACCGCAGAGCCAAGTGGCGAAAGCGCGAGCGTTACGGTAAGGTCCAGGAGGGGCGGAATCCCTTCACATCGGCCTACGACATCCCTGTGCTGCCCCGCACTGACAGCCACCCCCAGGTGAGAGACACTCCTTCCCCCCTTCCCCCCCAGCAGACTGCACCAGCTGCGTCAGATTCTGCTGCCTCAAGCAGCACCACTTCCACTCCTGGTGGCTAATGAAGGTGCTCACAGGAGCAGGGACAGGGGCTTCCTGACATGCCACTGTCGTGGGTAAAGGAAGGGGGGAGCTTCAGACCTAGGCATGGGGAGGCTTCTGGGGAAGTTTCTGGAGTCCAGGGCAGAAGTCCCCAGGGGCACTCATGGGCTTCCCTCTCTCTCTTGGCAGCTGCAGAACTCCCTGTGGGCCGGGCCTGGCTCTGGGAGCCCTGGGGGGCCTTGTCTTGTGTCTCCAGAGGGCATCCCCTCCCCGTGCATGTCTCCGTACTCTCACTCTCACAGCAACGTGGCTGGCTTCATGGGGGTGCCAGCGTCCCCCCGAGCCCATCCCGGCGTCTACTCCCTCCACGGCTTTTCCCCTGCCCTGAGCGGCCACAGCTTTGAGCCCTCCCCGGACAGCGACTATAAGTCCCCCAGCCTCGTCTCCCTCAGGGTGAAGCCCAAGGAGCCGCCCAGCCTGCTGAACTGGACCACGTGAGCAGCGGGGTGGGCTCCTGGACCAAGCTCCTTACTTCCCCACCCTGCCCCCCGCTGCTCCCGCCGCACCCCTGCCTGGATGCCAGAGAGCATCTGAACACACCTCTGCCTCCCAGCCCAGATGGTTCCCGGAGGCCTGGGCGGAACAGCAGGGACCCTCCGCCTCCCACCGGCAACCAGCCGCAGAGAAAGGCGGGGCTGCCTAGCAGCAAGGGGGCTTCAAAGCATTCCTACTGCACACTGGTCCTCTCACCCAACTCTGGGCTGGGGGAAGGCCCCGCCGCCGCCTTCCTCCAGGCTTTTCGTCCAGGCTTAACTGACACAGCTGAATGGGCCCCTCGAGGAGGGAACTCAGGAAAATGAGAGGACACTTGAACCAGCCCGAGTGCCCATGTCTTAAGCTCACGGACTGCCTAAGCTCACACTTCTCCTGGTTGCCGCCAGGAGGCATGCATCCGGTGGGCTGGGAGCAGCGTGGGTTTGAACGGTGGTGGCCCTGTCCTCTGCTTTAGCCACCCTCCTGCCCTGTGGTCCCACCCTGAGCGTGCTATGGAGTCATCTGCCCCATCCAAGGGGCGGAGATTCCACCAGAAACCATCACCTATTTCTATTCTTTTCCATGGGATCAGGCCAGAGCTATGTCATTCAAACTATAGGCCTCCTCCGTTAATCCAACGGAAGTTGGTAAGAATAAAAGAGTTCCACAGACAGAGTCCCTGAGATCTTGAACCCATTTTTATAAAGACCAACCAAAAACCAAACGAATTAAAAAGAAAGATTAACGGCTGCCCAACAAAATAAAGGTGGCACTATTTTTCAGACTGGTGAAGAGTGTCAGGCTGTGTGCACAGGTCCCCCGCCAGGCCAGCAGGGGCCCTGGAGGTTAGAAAGGTGCCCCCTTCAAGGTCTGGTGCAGTCTGGTGCAGGGCGGCTGGGACAACAGAGCTTGGGGAAGGGAAAGTTGGAGATGGAGGAGAGTGGGCAAGTGGAGATGGAGACTGAGCAGACTGTTGGGGGAAGGTGGGGCTCTGCGTGAGAGCCTTCTGCACTGGACCCCAGAATGGAGGGGGTGGGGCAGCTGCTCCCCCAGACAACCCCCCAAGTCTGTGGGGCAGAGACAAAAGCCAGGACTCTCCTTTCTTGTGGTTTCAGAGTACATGCTAGCCTGCACCCCCTCTTTCTGCCTTATCTCTGCAGCCAGGAAGTCAGAAAAATCAGGCCTGTCCCTCCCAGCCTCCCCATAAACACAACCACATTTGCAGTTCAGCTGCCCCACCCAACCTCCTCTTCCAGGCTGAGGAGCCGGCCTGCAACCAAGCCCTTGCTGCTGCCCCGTGACCAGCAGCAGGCTCCTTGCTGCCCTTCCCATCAGTCAGTTCCTTCTCCGGCCCCACCAGGCTCCAGCGCGAGCCTTTGCTGTGTGGCGGGATGGGAAGTGCCCAGGTGAAGGCCCTCCCAGGTTGTCAAGACTGAGTGTGGGCACCGGGAGATGGTGCCAAGACCTGGGACACATGCATGGCATGCAGGGGGCTTGGGTTCCAGCTCCTGTACTGCATATTCCCCCAGACACCGCCGGGAATGACCCCTGAGCATGGAGCTGCCCCCAAACCCTAAACAATAAAAACTCATGAGGGCCAGAGCTAGAACAAGGACTAAGGCCTGGGCCTTACACATATGTGATTCGATCCCTGGTTCCCCATATGGTCCTGCAAGCCTCACCAGGAGTGATCCCAGAGTGCCGAGCCAGGAGTAACCCCTGAAGACTGCTGGGTGTGACCTAAAAACAAAACCAAATGACCAGGAAGCCAACCCTGGCTTCTAATTCCAGGTTCACTGCACCCAGGAGTTCTTTGCCTGGGGCCTGGACAACAAAATGTTGGATCTACTATCCCGGCACTTGGGGTGGGGGTGCATTAGTCCTTGAGCTGTCAAGTCTGGTGCAGAGGGAGAGCCCTGCTGGAGGGTCTGTGGAGGCCCGAGCAAAGGAAGCATGAGGGGGTGCAGAGAGGAGGGTTGAACCAGTGGGAGAGGCGGCCCAAGGGGGGTGGGGTGGGGAGGGCATAGGGAGGCCAGAGCCCAGCTACTGGCTCCCATCCAGGGCATCTGCCCACAGCTCATATTTTTCTGTCCAGTGACAGCTAAATGAAGAGAAAGCGAACTTTACAACCACCCGCTTCACACATAATGAATATGGATGGGCACCCCGGAGCCTGCTCCCGGATTATCTGTGAGCTGACGGCTTCTCCCACTGTCCCCTGGCTGGAGGAGGGCAGCCTTCCACCTGCTTTCTATTAGCCCCCTCCCTCCCCCAGCCTCTTCTCCCCCACACCCTAGGCCTCTCGCCCCAGGTCTCCAGGTGCCGCTGCTCCCAGGCTTGCTCCGGATGTGACCTCAGACCTTATGTTGAGGTTGTGTTTCTACACGGCTGGCCGGGCCTCTGGTCACCCTTTCTGGAAAAGGAAAGGGGGTGTCCTCCCTGCCACAAATGAAAGGGAGCTTCTAGGCTCCCCGCTGCCCTAGGGAACTCAGCAGGGCCCATTCCAGAGCCCTAAATCTTGGATCTTGCAGGACAGCGTTAGAACTGGTGGTCGCCCTTCGGTCCACACTTGCCGCCTCAGTCTAGTACTGGGAAATGCTTCTCATTAGAGGCACTCAATCTCCCCTAGTGCCTCAAACCTAATGTGGGTTTGAGCATTAATGTGAATTACAGCCCTTAAGAGCTGACCTCTGCAGTCTGGGAGAACAGAGCTGGGCATGGCCCCTGGCGGGCTACTCCCTGCATCTAGCAGGGGGTGCACCTGCCTCCTGCCCCAGCTCCCCCAGTTCCCCCAGCAGCTCAGCAGGCTCAAGGAGCAACCCTCTCTCTCCAGCTGCCGCCCAAGCCCCATCTCCCCACTACGGGGCCAAGGTCTCTCTCAGGGTACCCTCCGTCCCCTCGGGCGCTCACTCCTTCCACAGTGAGGGTGCATCCTGTTCACCTGCACGTCCAGGGCACGAGGAGAGAGCCCAGCCTAGGGTAGGCTTTCAAGGTCCACCAGGAGCAAGGCTACGGCTAGCAGCTGACATATGAGAGCAGCATACTGGGGATGGAGAGCGCATGGAAAGACAGGGTTTGAAGGTCTGAAAGGTCTGATTTTCAGTGATCAATTCATGGTGCATCAGAGGTACAGGGACCATTAATTCCAAGAGGTACTGCCTGCAGTTGTGATCAGTGGGTGGGACTTCCTCTTTGGGCCACCAATTTCAGTAACACCTGATTCATTTGGGTCACCCAGGAAATGGGTGTTAGAATCCAGACTGAGTCAGAGCTGCCTCACCCGGTTCACCCTCAGTGGGTCCCCGTAGGCACAGCCTTGGGCAGACATGAAACTAAGCTCAGGCTGCAGGATGAAGTGCCACGGCACCTTGAGTCGACATGTGGACATAGCGAGGGCTTGGCCAAGGTCAAGTTGAGTGGTCAGTTAGGCCCCTGAAGTTAGAGGTCTGTCAAGAATCTTCCTGAGCACACATGAGCAAACACCAGATCCTGCCAAAAGTTAATCAAGGAGCAAGGAAACTGGCCTGACCCAGAGAAGCCCAGGCTTCCAGCTCTGATGACCCCCGCACTAGGGCCAGACTCTTGTCTCCAGGCCAGAGGGACTCAGCCAGGTGGAAGTGAGCACATGGGTAAGCACCAGTCACCCCCCTCAGGGGACAAAGAGGGCAGCCTGGCAGGGACAAGTGGGTGTCCCATTCATGATGGGAAGAAAACCTCCAGGAGCAAGAGGCAGTATGGGGGCAGTACGGAGACAGCACCTGCCTTGCTTCCCACCAACCATGGTCCGATCCCCAGCTCCCAAGCACTGACAGAGCCAGGAACAGCCCCTGTGCACTGCTGGGCGTGCACTGCCCCCCCCCCCGCCCCGAAGGAAAAACCCCCTTTGCAGAGCTGATGGAGACACTCAGGGCCACACTTCCTGTAGCCAGGGCAACATGGATCGGTTTTGCTTCCTTTTAATGTAAACAGAATACACAAACACATTAAAACCCTAACAGGACACAGGAGAATACAGATTTATATATTTACAGACCCTTGCAAACCCCGAGGACAAATGGCACCTCTGGTTGAGGAACTTTCTGTCCTAGTCCCAGGCACTCCCAACCAAAGGAAACAGAGCCAGGAACTGGGGTGACACCCAAACCCATCAAAAACAACCAAGATGCTGACTCCCTGGTCTGGGCCCAGGCTGCTCCCTGGCTGGTCGGCCACCTCAGGAAGTCAGCAGGACCCTGTGGCCAGAGGCAGCAGGTCCCAGCCTAGCCCAGCCTTGGGGGAAAAGGAAGACAAGAAACCAGCTGTAAACCATGGGATCCAAGAGAGGGAGAGGAGAGACTCCCAGGCTGAGATAGCCATCCGGAAGACTGGGCTCTCAGGCACAAGCCTTGGGCCAGTGCTGGATGGCGGTGTGGGGCCATGCTGCCACCTGCAGGGCGGCGAGGGCACTGCAGCAGTGACCCACCACGGCACCTGGCACCAGAGAACAGGCCTTGCTTTCCTTTCCAGTTCCCGGCACAGCAGCTCACTGCAGCAGCTCCTCCCAGGAGATGGGCTTGGAGAACACCTCCCTTTCCAACCAGAGGTCGTAGTTCATCTGGAAGTCCTCGGGCAGGTCCACCCGCTGCCCCAGGACGCTCTGCAGGCAGTTGTCCACAGGGAGGAAGTCGGGGTTGCTATGTGCTCGGTCATAGCGCCGGGCATTGAAGCGCTCGATGTTGGCACGAAGGGCACACTCCTCTGCCTGGAAGTCCCAAGGCCGGGCATCCAGGTCTGGGACAAAACGGGGAGCTGCTGTTAGGGGTAAGCTTTGGGCAGTTCCCCCGAGTCCACTGTAGCTCAAGAGGCAGTAGCACCCTTCCCGGCCCAGGTGGCCTGGCCGGAGGAACAATAAAGCCAGAACCTTGGAGAGAGACACTCGGAGAGAGACTAGATCTCCAGGGCCAGGGAAAGCCCAGGCTTAGCCCTCCTCTGAAGTGTAACCACCAACCCCTGCAACCCCCCGCTCCTGAGGCACCAGCAGGCCCCTCATTTGCTCATTCTCTCAATTCCCTGACTAGGATCAGTGTACCCAGGTTCGGCACACACGCAGAGGGTCATCTAGCCATGGTCTGGGTGCCAGGAAGTGTGACAATGTGGCAGCCTGTTCTGCCCAGGAGGCCGAGGGGGATACCTGACAGGGAAGAAGAGTCAGGGGCACTGGGAGGAAGAGAATGAACACCAGCTCATAGATCTGGCACCCGTCCAGAGTGAGGGCACCGCAAATGAGGGTATTACTTGAAGAAGGGGGCTGAGGGGGATAGGACTAGAAAGGACACGGGGCCAGGCATGGGGCCCTGCTGGCAGAATCTGGCTGGCTGAAGCAGGGAGAGAAAGAAGGGGTCAGAGTCTCCCGGGGCTTCCCGGGAAGGGCTGGCCAGGAGAAAGCAGCAGGCTGTGGGGTGGGGAAAGGATTCTGTGCAGAGCCAGACAGATGGGCCCACCCCCAGCTGTGCCCAGCCTTACCATTGCCGTAGGCCCAGTCGTCATTGAGCCGATGTCGCACCTTCTGGTAGATGGCCGACATGGTCTTCATGTTGCTCTTCCGCCACTGGCGGCCAAGGTACTTGGTCTGCACCTTGAGCAGCTTCAGCACATATAGTTGCATCATGGCCTGCTTCACCTTCAGGGCCCGCTTCAGAATGGGGGCTGACTTGAACACCACCAGCATCTAGGCAGGCCACCAGAGTGGCAGAAATAAAGGCCTCTGGCAACGCTGCCTTTGAGGTTCTGGCCAGGCTCACCAGAACCCCTCTATTCCTTGACTATGAGTCTCCTGGGACAAGGCACTGCCAGTGGCCAACATGGTAGCACCTCATAAGGCTAGAGAGAGAGAGTACAGTGGGTGGGGCATTTGCCTTACACGCAGCTGACCCAGATTTGATCCCAGCACCCTATATGGTGCACTGAGCCCTCCAGGACTGATCCCTGGCACTGCCAGATGTGGCCCAGAAACAAAATCCCAGAAGCTCTGAAGAGCCAACAGGAATTGTCAGCTGCCCCACCCTTGGCCCAACTTCAGAAGCATCACAGCCTCCCAAGACCTGGGCTGGTGCTAATGCAGAGTTGGAGGCTGAGGAAACCTCTCCGCATGGGGGCTCTGCTCAGTGCGAGGCTGAACCTCCTGTCCAGTCGCCCTGGGCACTCGACGAGGGGATCCCCCGCGTCCTCTGGTGGAGGGCTTCAAGGCCTGGCACTATCTCTGCTGACTCACCATCGTCCTGGAGTGCTTCCACTTCGTCAGCTTGTTCAAGATCCGAAGCAGATTGATACAGGAAAAGAGGTTCCTCCAGCAAAACTGGTTATTGTCCCCTGCTTCCTACAGGAAAGTTGGGGGCCTTGTCACCATCCTGTGGAGAGGCCCAGCCTGGTCCACAGGCCTCCCACACCCTCTCAGAACTGCTGGGCCCCTCTGCAGCAGCCAGGGGTCTCTATGCTTACGCCTCTGGTGGCAGGATCAAGCCCAGGTAACATACACAGAAGGCACATGACCTGCCGCTGCGCTACCTCCAGCCCCCAACAACTTTCCTGCAGGAAACCCCCAGCCCCCAACAACTTTCCTGCAGGAAACGTGTAACACTAGGGTCTCCTTCCAGGGAACCCCAGGAGCTAGGCTCTTTCTACAGGGCGAGGGAAGCAACCCCACCAGTCGAGGCTCCAAAGGTCATACTCCCAAGAGTCACCCCTACACCCCATTCTGCGCACTGCAAGCCTTTCGTGGGCGGCTGTGGGAAGGAACAGGCTAGGGGGTAAGAAGGGGTAACCAGGCCACGCACCAGACTCTCAGCAGTCAGCTCGGGCAACTCGTGCACCACGCAGTGCGGGTAATCCAGGACAGAAATGCTGCGGGGAGAGGCCAGGAAGTGAGGGGACAGGGCAGGCCCTGTCTGCCCCACCCTGATTCCTGCAGCTGAGGCAGGAAACACCTGCAACAGGGCAATGTGGAAGGTCGTGCTAGGGTGAGACCTGTGGTGGGGGGAGGGGAAGACCCTGCCTCCTCCCTAACGTCTCCCTGCCGCACCAACCGGGGACGCACTCTCTTCTCCAGACAGATGGCACAGGCCCTCTCTGTCCTGCTCCCCAGGACGCTCTCTCTTCTACATAACTGACAGCGCAGGTCCGCTCTGTTCTGCAGGGGAAAGGCCTGGCCGTGGCCGTGTCACCTGCCCGCCCATCTAGCTCAGAGCGTGGGACCCTGCAGGACTGGGTCCCGAGTCTAGCTGAGATCGTCTGGTGAGGGAGGAGGCAAGGACTGACGATAATGGAATGTCACGGGACTCAAACCACCACAGGCATCCTCGAAAGGGGGGTTCTGGGCTGGGCTGGGGAAGGGGGGTTCTGGGCTGGGTGGTGATGGGCTGGGGAATGGAATTCTCCAGGCAATGAGTCTGCGCTAAGCCCTGCAGCTGCTGGTGCCCGCATGCCCTGCAGGGCACATCTGAGGGGCGGGCACTGCAATCTGGAGGGGAAGGTTACCGTGCAAGTAGGGCAGAGGCTGGCAGGACTGGGCATCCACCCATGCCTGTTCAGGCTGAGGCCCTATCACCAGCCCAACCACTCTCGAATGTGCCATGAGCCCAGGCTCAATCATCTTTGTGGCCCAAAGCCTGACACAGTCCAGTAGCAGGTACTGACTGGGCTGGATGTTGGAGAGAGGAGCAGGAAGGAGGGCAGGGGAGCCCCATGTGCAGCCACACCCCTCCCTCCCTGTTCCCTGGTCCTCATCACCTGTTCTTGGCAGTGATGTACGACATGATGTTCTGATTGAAGAACTTCAGGATCAAAGGGATGCAGTTGGCAAACACCAGATGCTGGGCCATGTACTCGAACTGAAACCAACAGGGGAAAGTAAGCGAGCCCGGGCCGGAGGATGGTGCGGAGCCCGCGGTGCAGAGGAGCAGCAGTGTCCGCGGGCAGGAAGGCGGGCTCTGCAGTACCTGGTAGACGTGGTTCAGCTTAAAGTGCTTGAGCAGCAGCAGCAGGACGGCAGAGATGGCCTTGACGATGACCTCCTTGTGGCGGTTCACGTCCACCCCTAGCTTCATGCTCTGCAGCACCGTGGTGCTGGAATCACAGGAAGGAGAAGGCTGCGCCACGCACACAGCACCCTCCCTTCTCGGCAGAGGCTCCGCTGTCCTCCATGCGCCTGTGACATCACGAGGCGCTGGGGTTCCTCCAACCCACCTTCCCAGCAATCTTGCTCAACTTCCTGCTCTCCCGTGAAATCCCACGGGCATCACTTCCCTCCAAAACTAAACCTGAAGATCTCCCAGAAACTTCGGAGACTCCCTGAGCTCCCAACCCAGGACCCTGGGTGTCCGTGGACTATCAGCATGCTGAGATTGTCTATATGAGAGAAAAGGAGTCTGGAAAGTGGATAAAATCAGGGAGTCTCAAAGTCTGTTTCTCACTCAAAAGACTTCCCGCTGTGAATCTTTTGGGGGCTTCTCTGGGATGCTGGAGGCCAGAGGGCTACACTGGCAGCTCTGGAGCCATGTGGGGCTGAGGGTGGAGGCAGAGCCCTCTGCATGCCAGGTACCTGCTCTGGCCCTCTGAAATCTCTCCTGAGCCCCTCACCATGCATCCTCAATAGAGGATGTGGCATTTAACTATGAACCCCCCTTTCGAGGACGCCTGTGATGGTTTGAGTCCCGTGATATTCCATTATCGTCAATCCTTGCCTCCTCCCTCACGAGACGATCGCAGCTAGACTCGGGACCCAGTCCTGCAGGGTCCCACGCTCTGAGCTAGATGGGCGGGCAGGTGACACGGCCATGGCCCCGTGGAACAGAGCGGGTCTGCACTATCAGTTATGTAGAAGAGAGAGTGTTCTGGGGAGCAAGACAGAGAGGGCCTGTGCCATCCCGGGTTGGAGCCCTGCAGTGTCCGCATTCACCAGCCTGCATTCACCAACACGCAGGATCCGACACGCAGGATCCGAGACAGGATAGGCCCCCACGTCCTGCTCAGGCACAGGCCACCTCTAGGCAAGTGTCTGGAAGGTAAATAAACCGACCCGTTCCAGAGGCCCAGCAACAAAGCTCTCCAGGGACAGTGCTGGAAAATGCAGCCCTGGTGCAAGTTCCTTTACAGAGGAAACGGCTTTCTCTATTCACTCCACAGCAAAGTGAGTCCACACTAGATGCAGGAAACTAGACTAAGCCATCTCTGCAACTGGCACAGCCAAGCCTTCAGCCCTGTCTCTTTTATTTCTGCTCTATAACTAACCTAAACTTCAGCCTAGAAGGCTCAAAAGAAGGTGGTCCAGAAGAAGAGAAACGAACCTAGTGAACAGTGGGACACAAGCAAACTGGCCCTTCCCCTCCACTGTGGCCACAACTTGCTCCAGGGCACTCACGGCATCTCCTCGGGAAGGACGTCGGCCAGGATGTTGATGGAGTCTGTTTTGGCTTTGGAGGTTGGAGCTGCGGCCAGCAGAATCTTCAGCAGCGCTATCTGGGGAAGGGAGGGTGGCTCAGTTTGTCTGAGGGGCAGGCATGGAGGAGGTGGGAGATGGGGTAGAGAGTGACTGGTGGGGGTAGGTGGTAGGGCCAGACCACAGCAGGGACCCTGACGAACTGGGGAGCCCGAGACACAGGCCACTCACCATGTACTGAGGCAGGCTGGGGAGCAAGCCTTGGTAGAGGGTTTCCGAAGGCACTTGCTCCACTTCCTCTTCTCCCTTGTAACACAATGGGCACAATCACACGCCCTGAGCCAATGACTCAGCCAGGGGTTAGATACAGGTGGACAGTGCGAGCAAACTGAGTGACACACTGCTGGAGCCACCCAGTTATGACTTGTTAATCCCTACTGCACACAACACTATGAAGAAGCCTGTGTCATTCCCACCTCTTGGATGAGGACACGAAAGCAGAAAGAGCCACTCTGGGAGGAAGTGGGAGGCGGGGCAGGGTTCCATGGCAGGCAAAGTCCATGCTCTTTGTTCTCGGCCATACCAGGCCGCGCTGGAGTGGGGTGGCAGACATGTGGTCCCAGGGATCAAACCCAGGCCTCCCGCTTGTGCTCAGGCCTCTGAGCTCTCTGTGGCCAGGCAGGCAGTCCCTACCCCAGGGTGAGACACAGGACACCCCACAGAGCTCAACCTGGGGCTTGGTGAGCTCAGGACTGTGGGAGCCCAGCAGCATGACCCACCCTAGCACCGGGGAAGAGGCTGCAACTCACGCCCGAGAGAGGAGAGCGAAGGTACTCCTCCTCCATCTGCACCTGGACCTCTGCGATGGATGTGTATTTGTGCTAGGAGAGAAGGCAATGGCGCTGGGAAAGCAGCAGCTGTCTTACCCACCCCCAGCAGGCAGACACCCCCCAGACCTGCCCGACACATTCTTCTCCCACTAAGGCCCCTACATAAGATCCCAAGCCTAGCCTAAAATATTTTTCTGAGTGGGCCTCTCTCACTGACAACAAGTATAAAATGCACATAATAGAGTAGGAAAAAAAAAAGAAGGTACAAGAAGAAAAAGGAACTTCCCAAAAGCTACAAAGAAAAATGACTAAAAGCGGAATTAAGGACTCAAAGACTTTTGTACTCTATTTGTAATATGAGTACTTTGAAATACAAATTAAAAAAATATTTTTTCCTTTTTCTTGGGGGTGGGAGGTGTGCAGTGACTGGGCCAAACTCGGTGCTCAGGGGACCAGATGCAGTGCGGCAGTGCCAGGGTTCAAACTGGGGCTGTGCAAGGCAAGCGCCTGACCCCCTGTACTATTTTTTGTGTTCAACTTCAAAGATCTGTTCAAAAACATAGAGAGGGACACTCCAGATACATCCAGCAGCTGCCTCCGACAGGAAGGATAAGCATGTTCAAATCCCGTCTGCCACACCCGCCCCTGACCTCACTAAATGTGGGGGAGAAACAAAGCACTCATTAAAAGAAAGTCAGTCTCTCTTCTCCTCTCAGGGCTTAGAGGTAGAGGAACCTAACTCAAGTCGGAGATGAGGGCAGACTATTACATGTGTGCTAAGCCTCGCTCTCTAGCTGTTTTCTCAGCAGCAAAGCTGGCATTTTGAGCTCTCTCTGCTCACATCTCGATCTCAGCTACAGAACCTGAGCAAAGAAAGGGACACGCGACCCATCAGATACGGCCCCCTCCAACTGTTAGGTAACTCATCTTGAATCACCCAGTCAGTGCCCAGCAAAAGCTCGGGGATCTAAGAAGAACTGTCTCAGGGCAGGAAGACAGTATAGCAGGGAGGGCATTTGCCTTGCAAGCGGCCAACCTAGGTTCAATCCCTGGTACCCCATAGGATCCCCTGAGTCCACCAGGAGTGATCCCAGAATAGAGCCAGGAGTAAGCCCTGAACACCGCTGAGTCTGGCTCAAAAAAACAAACAAAAAAGGAAGAACTGTATCCATGCTGGGTCTCTGCAGGCAGACAATAGTGTCCAAAGGCTTCTCCCAAAGGACCCATCTCACTTTACTCACTCAGAATCAAATGGGGCCACCTACCTGCTTTAGTGTCTTGATGCTTTCGTGGATTGGCCTGGGCAGCCCCACCACTGTGTTTGTGTCACTGGAGAATAAAGAAGGCCTGTGTTAACCCTGGACACCAAGCGGCCTGGCGCTCCCCACCCCAGAGGCTGGGAGAGCAGCCTCCCACGACCTTTCTTCAAAAGGAGCTGGATCACGCTCACCTGCCCAGGGTGTAGCCAATGAACTTGCTGCGGCTGGACTCGAGGAACATCTCAATGTCTTTCTCTCTGCCGAGGAAGCGAGCAAAGTAGTAAATATTATTTCAGGTGTCTACTGAGCAACACACACTACATGTATAGAAGCTGAGAAATCAGAAGAAAATGTCTTCCACAATTGGTTTATTTAAAATAAAAGAACCGGGGCTGGAGCGATAGCACAGCAGGTAGGGCGTTTGCTTTGCAAGTAAGCGGCCGATCCAGGTTCAATTCCCAGCATCCCATATGGTCCCCCGAGCACTGCCAGGGGTAATTCCTGAGTGCAGAGCCAGAAGTAACCCCTGTGCATCGCTGGGTGTGACCCAAAAATAAATAAATAAATAAAAATAATAATAAAATAAGTTTTATTATTGGTTGGTTGCATAAAATAGCAAACCCTGAAATTTGTTATTTTAATGTTTTTAAATTAAACTGAAAAGATAGTGTGTGGAACTGGTTTGTTCACAAAATTAAGTTGATTTAGCAAGACATTTTTGGTTTTTGTTTTGGGCCACACCCGGCAGTGGTGGAAGTTGCTCCCAGAGCTGAGGACCAAAACTGTGTTGGCTACATGTAAAGAAAGCACCTATTTTTTTTTTTTTTTTTTTTTTTGCTTTTTGGGTCACACCCAGTGATGCACAGGGGTTACTCCTGGCTTTGCACTCAGGAAATACTCCTGGCAGTGCTCAGGGGACCCTATGGAATGCTGGGAATCAAACCTGGGTTGGCCTCATGCAAGGTAAACGCTCTACCTGCTGTACTATCACTCCAGTCCTGGAAAGTACCTTTTTGGGGTCTATTCTGTTTTGGGGCCACAGCAGCAATGCTTGGGGCTGACTCTTGGTTCTGTTCTCAAGGATCTCTCCCAGCAGCGCTGGGGGACCAACTACATCTGGTGTTGGGAATGAACTTGTCAGGGATGAACAAGTTGTCTGCATGCAAAGTAAGTACCTTCACCCCTGCAGTTCTCTCCAGCCCCACACGAGCACTGACCCACTCCCTCTCTAGCCTCGCTATGTCAGTGACAGCATGATTTATCTCACCACTTATGAAAAGTCTGTCAACCGAAATTTCTCAAGCATTTACAAGTTGTACTCTTACTGGGGTGTACATTTTCCTTTCTCAAACAACCAGAAAAATGTGTTTTCTGATTGACTGTTTCTGTATTTAATCACAAATCACCTTTATCTTGACCAGGAAAATTATTTTTAGTTATTTTTATTTTTTGGTTTTATTTACTTTTATTTTTTTGGGTCTGGGGTCATATTCAGCAATGCTCAAGAGTTACTACTGGCTCTGCACTCAGCAATTACTCCTGAAGTGCTGAGGGAAAATATGGAATGCAAAGAAAGGCTCAGTATGAATGAACCCAGCTTGACCGCATGCAAGTCAAATGTCCTACCCATTGTACTATCGCTCCAGCCCCAGAAAGCAACTTTTTTTTTTTTGCTTTTTGGGTCACACCCAGCGATGCACAGGGCTCTGCACTCAGGAATTACCCCTGGCGGTACTCAGGGGACCATATGGGATGCTGGGAATCGAACCCAGGTCGGCCGAGTGCAAGGCAAGTGCCCTACCCGCTGTGCTATCACTCCAGCCCCAGCAGAAAGCAACTTTTATACCCTCTACCTGTTCATATTTTTCAAGCTGGTGTCTTTTTAATGCAGTTTATTCATTTGTTTATTTCTTGTTATTTTGGGGCACATCTGGCAGGGCCTGAGGTTTACTCTTTTCTCCTGGTGGGGCTGAGAGAGCCATATAGGGTGCCAGTGATTGAATCTGGGTCAGCTGCATGCAAAGAAGTGCCCTACCCACTGTACTATCACTCCAGCCCTCAGATACTACTTGTATATATCCAGGTATTTCCCACACATTGATTCACCAATATTAATCTCAAACATCTCAATAATGGCCCTAAATGAAACTTCCCTTGATCCAGAAGTTTTGTTAAAAATGCAATACAATCCCAGGATGCATGGAGATGTGTTTGTTGGGAGGTCTGTTACTTTTTCCTATTCTGCTTCATTGTCATCAGGTCTAAGTTGAGAGGCCAGAGTTGAAAAACAAAACCAAAACATAAGAAGTGTTCCAGAGGCCTGAGACTCACCTGACTTTGGGAGCCCACGGGAGCCCCTTTGGACAGGTAAGCCTGTCAGTCTGGGGGTGCTGCAGTGGCGGAGGCATCACCTCATCCCGTTCCAGAGGGAAGGCCTCCCCTTCCAGGCTGTTGTCATCATCGTTCTCCTCCTCCTCCTCCCGAGCGTCGTCCGTCTTGTAGGGATCCCGCTCATTGAAGGCATCCAAGTTGTCCTGTTTTATCAAGGCCTGAAAGTAGAGGGGAGGGAGTGGAGACCGTAAGAGCCCACTGATGACACAAAACACAGATGCAAGGAGGATAGAGCAGCGATCAGAGAGAAGAGGTCTCCCCACAGAGTGGGAGTCTGGAGAGCAGTCGGGGAGGAGCTTAATCGCCACTTCATGCCCCTTCCCTACCAAGTGCTGCACCCTGAGGACCATTTGCAGCCAGGCTCATCCGGGAACCAGGCAGAGGGGTTCTCTGTGGTTCTTACCTTCAGCTCTCGACGACCCCGTTTCTGCTGCTGCTCGATCAGGTCGGAAGCCGATGCGGGGGGTGAGGCGGCCCTCATGCTGCGGATCACCTGGATGCTGTCCTCCGGCAGTGGGGGAAGGCCCAGCATGGCGCGCTTCTCAGCCTTCATGCTCTGCAGCTCCTCAAAGCCGCCCAGCGTGCACTGCATCACAGTTGGTGAGAGACAGCCCGAAAGTGGGTCCCGGGGAACCTGTACCCGCCAGCCCCCTCACCAGCCCAGCTCAGAGTCCTGGACTCAATCTATCCACCATACTATCAGAGTGAGAAAAAGGGAGCAAGGGAAGGAGCAGTCTGAGTGAGACGGTTCAGACTGCCTCACTCTGGGTGTAAGCCACACTCTTCAAGCAGAGCAAAAGGAGGCAGAAAAACCCAAGCCTTCCAGCTCCTAGACAGTCAATGTAGCTCCCGGCTCCTGGAAAGCTGGGCGTGCCAGTCTTTCAGAGTCAAACTGGGAATACGCTGTTGGATGCTCAAACTTCTGCTCAAAGGCTTCATCTAGAGCTCTCCCCTCCCCCCGCCCCCAACCCCGTAGCACGCAGCCAGGGTCACTGCTCAGTTTCACTGTTTCTGAATTCTGCTCTCTCCTCTGGCTTCAGTGAGGTTTCCTGAGGAACCAACAGGATGTCTGGCCAAGATAAAATGCGCAGAGCACTTGGAAGAGGCCGAATGCCCTGAGCTGGGGAGCCTGGTGCTGGCTCACTCTAAAAGAAGGGGAAGCAAGCCCCAAGGAGCAGCTCCACCTGCTCTTCTGGGGCTCCTGAGAGAGGCTCCCCAGCCAGAGAGTTGGGGTTGGTTCACACCACGATGAAAATGGAGACTTCCTCTTGCCTCCTTCAAGAGACATCTGACCAAGGGGCCCCAATGACAGCAGCATGGATTGTGCCTTGGTAACTTGGCATATGCCAAGAGCAGCGATCAGCTTCAGGAATCGGGGCCCAAGGTCTGGTCTGACCCCAGGGTCAGCACCTCTTCGGCCACAAAGAAAGAAAATGTGGCACTACAGGGTCAATTCCTTTCAGGAAGCTTCTTTCAGAATCCTGTTTTCTGGGATTGGAGTGACAGTACAGCAGATAGAGCACTTGCCTTGCAGATAGCCTACCCGGGTTCAATCCCCAGCATCTCATAAAATTCCCCCGAGCACTGTCAAGAGCAATTCCTGAGTGCAGAGCCAAAAGTAAACCCTGAGTATTTCTGGGTGTGGCTCCCCAAACAAAACAAAATCCAAACCCCAGAATCCTGTTTCCCAAGCAGAAAGGCTATCTTGGAAGCCTCCCCCGAGGTGGCGCTCACCAGCACTGTCTTCCAGAGCAGCAGGAGCACCTTCTTCATGGGGAAGTGGGGCGCATGGCCACTGCAGAATTTGGTCACCATCCCAAATAACATGATGGCAAATGGCTCATTGTTGTACAGCGGAGAACCTGGAGGCAACAAGAAAGGATCAAGGCCTAGAGGGTCGGGACCCTTCACCTCAGTGACCAGGAAGGGCCTGAGATAGGACCCCCAGAGTCCTACCCAGCTCGGCCCTGAAGGTCTGTCGCATTGTCCTCCACTCGGCCTTATCGCTCTCACACTCCTGGTGAACTGTCTCCACCATCAGGTACATAATGTTGAGCAGGACCCTGGGGATGAGACATAAACGCAAGGACGGGAAGGTATGTGTGAGGGAAGGCAAGTGGGGGGCGAGGGGAGGACACCTCTGCCTTCCTCCCACCCCAGCAAATAAGGAAAAGGCCTGTGCACAGGTGGAAAGGGCAAACTGTAACCTAGACTGTAGCTTCCTGGGCCTTCTGTCATGACCCCTGCTGCTACAGGTGGGCTGAGATTTGATCCTGGTTTGTATTTCCAGTGCCCAGCAAAGTGCAGGTGCTGGTGACAGTTGTTGGATAAAGGACATGGATCAAGGGTGGTCACAAGTTCACAGCTGCTTGGGGTGAAAGGCAAGGTGAGGTAGCAGTTAGCTGAGGGGGTGGGTGTGGGATGGAGAAAGCAGAGCAGGCTGTGTGGAACAGGACAGTGTTTGCCAGGCCAGTGGGGACCTCAGTGGCAATGAGGGATCCTAGCTACAGTGGGTAGCCCCACAAACACCTGTCAGACATGGATAGGTGCGGACCCAAAAGGAAGGTCCTCTTCCTGTTTAGCAGCAGCTAATGCCTTTGTAGCCACAGAACCTGGTGAACCCCCAGGACTGTCTATTGATGGGGTTAGGCCATGAGAGCCCAAGGACGCACTTGTGAGCGCCATGGCACGGGGCAATGGCGTGGGCAGGACACCACACTTCACTGAGGCATGGCCGCATCTGGGGAGAGGCCTGGGAGTCTCATCCTGGGGTGGCTACACAGGGAAGAAACCCGAAAGACCCCCCCATGACCCACGCCCTGACTGGGGCTCGCCCGGGGTCAAAGCTCAGAGAGCCTGGCTGCCCTGCCTCACCTCAGGTCTGTGCTGTCGGCCAGGGAGATGGCGGGCTTCCTCACGGCACTGCTGCAGGCAGCACTGTTGCTGCGGAAGAGGAGAGGGTTGGAGTCTCTTGGGGAGGAGGAAAGGGGCACCCTACGGAGGAGCATGAAGACCCAAGACTGCACGAGGCTCACAGTCAAGAACTCAGGCTCCAAACCAGGCCACGGTTGAAGCCAGGCTTCGATACTAATGAGCTCTGGCCTTGGGCAAGGTGCTTCACTAGTCTGCTTTTGGTTTGGTTTGGTGGGGGGCTTGGGGGAGGGCAGTGGAAGGGAGGGCCATACTCCTGGGGGAAGGGGGAACCACACGGGGTGCCTGGATAGAACCCGGGCTGACCATGCTCCCTACTCTTGTACTATTTCTCTGGCCCTGCTGAACTTCTCCATGCCTGTTTCTTTCTCTGCAACATGCAATAGCATCTGTGTCACTAATATGACTGTCCTAGGCCTTAAGACAGTGCCTGGACTATAGAAGCATTTGAAGCGTGTTCTTAACTCTGGTTACTGATGAATGATACCATCCTCGGATGAACAGCAGTGACCTGTCCACTGGACAGAGGACCCGTGTTGCCACAGGCCAGGGCAGTCTTTGGCTTGACCCAGGTACCAGTTCTGTGTTTGGCCTGGGGGAGTGAGGGGAGAGGGGAAAGTGGCACCAACAGTGAACTCAGGTTCCAAGGAACTGAGAAGCTCCCTCAGAAATGGCAGGCCAGGGAAGGCCCTGACTGTCCAGGGGTTGGAGATTCGTCTCCAAGATCTGAACAAGCAGCTTCTGTTATTCAGCCTGGTTGTTTAGAACCCTCAGCTGCAAAGGGCCAATGCTGGAAGCCCTCTCTCAGCCTGTTAGTTTTTCAAGTTCTACCCGCGCCCCCCCTTCTCCCCAAGTCCCTTAGAAGAACTCACTCAATCTCCATGTTCAGAAGTTCCACCAAAGCATTGAACGTGCCCACCTCGAGGAGCAGGAATATGTTGTAGCGCATCCAGGTCTGGACCTCTGCCTCTGAGCTACACTCTCCAAAGGTGCCTGCGACACAGGGTGGGTGACAACAGCATTCCCCACAGCTGAGGGGTGGCAGGCAGGGATGCAGGGGTGGGGCGTGCTCTCTGTACCTTGAGCAACATAGAGAATTGCTCGAGCCACTTTGAGTCTTTTCTCCCTGGCAGTGACTTCCAGACCGTCAAGGAGCCTCATGGCATGGGTGCGGTGCTGGTTAGTGTCCAACTCAGTCCACTTCTTGTCTGTCACTGCAGGGCAAGAAGTTAGTTACACTTGGGCCCAGAGAGGAGTCCTGCCATGGAAGGAACAGCACATGAAGCCACCAAACTCAGGAGCCACAGAACACAGATGTCGGGAAATGACAGTTCCCTCTAATAAGGGAGACAGTCATGGCTGCTCTAAATGAATGGATTTTTCAGGCTACTTTGGGTGCAATTTTAAGCCTAGAAGCCCCCCAACCCCCTGCCACATTCTCACATTCAGAAGAGCCACCACTACAGTCCCTACAACCCCAAGGCTAATGTCGCCCCGGGCCTCAGACAACTGTGGCTGGGCAGGTTTCCACTCTGGGAGGACTAACCTACCGGCTGACTGAAATACCCCTAGCACTCTCAGGCAACGAGAGAAAAGAAACTGAGAAGGGATTGGAATAACCTTACCGTGAATCCGGAAGTCCTCTTCAAAGCATTTCCGATTCATGAGAAATTCTGGCCCTTCTGTGTAGCTGTAAAGTTCTGTGAAGAACAAAGTCTCATGAGCATCAGTGACACTTCACGCGGCCTCCTGGCAGCAGAGAAGGCAGACATCTGCTTCCAAGCCCAACACTGGCCGTGGATCACAGCGACTTCTGGCTTCTCTGACGTGCGCATTATGGAAAACGCAAGCTTGCCTTGCAGCTGATAACTAGGGTGCCAGTTAGGCAAAAACCCAAGGCCACCACGTCATGCACATATGTCCCTTAAAGGCAGCTACTCTCTGAAATGACCTTTTGTCATGGATGCCTAAGCTGCAGTTCAGGCTAACCACACAGAACATGTGAACAGGGACTGGAGAGATAGCACAGCGGGGAGGGCGTTTGCCTTGCACTCGGCCGACCCGGGTTCGAATCCCAGCATCCCATATGGTCCCCCGAGCACCGCCAGGAGTAATTCCTGAGTGCAGAGCCAGGAGTAACCCCTGTGCATCGCCGGGTGTGACCCAAAAAGAAAAAAAAAAAAAAAAAAAAAAAAGAACATGTGAACAGCAGTGGCAGTGACAGATGTACACAGATGCAGGGACATCTGTAGGCATTCCTCATGATTCCCTGCCCAGGAGCAACCACTGCCGGGGGTGAGTGTCTGGTGAAAGAGCATCACTGGCCTCAGAGTTAGAACAAAGCCAGCTGAGCTGACCACACACAGACACTTCAAAAACTCAAGGCCAGGACCCAGAGATATAATACAGTGAGCAGGGTAGCTTGCCTTGCATACAGGCTACCTGGGTTCTATCCTTGGCACTCCAAATGGTCCCTCAAGCCACAACTGATCCCTGAGCATAGAGCCAGGAGTAAGCCCTAAGCATCACCAGGTGTGGCCCCCGAAACAAAATGAAACAAACAAAAAAATCAAGGCATGCCAAAGTTATAACATATACATTAATGTATATTAATGCATAATAAATGCATGCCTGCAAACACACAATGCACGCACATATACTTTTATACACACAGGACAAACTTGGAGGGGGGGTAAATAAACTCCAAAATAATATTCGCAGGGTCAGCGATAGTACAGGGGGTAAGGCATTAACCTTGCATGTGGCCAAACCTGTTCAATCCCCAGCACCACAAATGGTCCCCCTGAATACAGAGCCATGAACAGCTCCTATGCACAGCAGAGTGCGGCTCACCCCACCTCCAGGCTGCTCCCCACTCCCCATAAATATAAAAAGACATTTACTCTTAATTTTTCTTCAAGTATAGTAAGGAAAACAACTAAATCAGTAATGTGAAGTCCTGCTTTACCGGAGAGCTCTGCAGCCCACTTGTCAGTATCAGCATATTCAAACTCGAGGTCCGGTGACTCGGAGAAGCCCTGCAGAGACAGAGGAACACACAGGATCACGGCCAGGGTTTGCCAAGGGAGAAACATGCCTCCAGCGACACTTCAGGTGCTGCTGTGTCCCATGACACAGGTTCCAGCAGAACGCTCTACTTCCTGCAGGAGCCTGGGTCTCCCTCGCAGACCCTCATAGAGCCCCTCACACTCTCCTCCCTCATACAGCCTCTCACACTCCTCCTTCTGAGCATCCAGACACATGCACACTCATGCTTAATGTGCAAAGATCATCCACCAAGCCCCGAGTAGCACTTCTAGGAGACGACAAGAGAACAGGGTCTTTATTAAATCCAAGATGGCCAGCACAATACTTTACGTGAATGAGTGAATGATGTTCTCTCAACTAAACATCATCTATGTTTTCTGCACAGTAAGTGGCCATTGTACCGAGAGTTGGGAAGCCTCAGTTGGACTGGCTGGTGGGCAGTCAAGAGCGCAGGACAAAACGAGCACAGACACCCTCAGCTGAGTATTGACAGACAGGGTAGGCACCAGCTAACAGAATGCTTCCCTCCCACACATAGCAAAGAACATAACAGAGAGACAGTTTCAACAAATGCTTAGGACAGGTGATCTTTACAGCTTCCTAAGAGAGAAACGAAAAATATAGGCAATATCCTAAGGCTCAGTAATAGTTTCTCTGGAAGGCAATGATCAACCACAAAACATTAAGAACATATACCTAAAAGCTGCAGCATGAAGAACACCTTACCCAGGAGCGACAGAATGTACTGACATAAACCTCCACAAATGCTGAGACCAAAAAATGGCGAACCTTGCCAACACTAATCAATTCAACACCACAGACTATGGGCATTCATCAGCGGTTAGCTTCCCTGTCCTCCAAGCCCTGAGCAAGCTCCCAGACCCAGAGTTGATCCCACAGCCCCAGCTGGTCTAGGAAAACCTATTCAAGAAGTTTCTGGAATCAGATGTGTTCAGTTCATCCACTCACCTTCCCTGTGTGGTGTCCACGTGCAAATTAAAAGGCAGAGATTTTAAAAGCATCAAATGAGTGCTTATTCAATCACTCACAGCTACTTTAGGAACTCTTACACCTTGAGTTACAAAGTTATTCATGTTTGGTTTTCAGGCATACAATGTTCCAGCACCTATCCCTTCACCAGTGTCCAATTCCCTCCACTAATGTTCCCAAGTCCCCTCCCACCCCAGCCTGCCTCTATGACTGGCATGTTCATTATAGATTTTTAATTACACCTTTTAAAAAAACTATAACTTCCTCTCATGGGTGGGTTCACTTACCACTGAAAAACCTTTGCCCCACACATCACCCCAAAGACCAGTTTCATTGCTTTTCCAAAGTAATTCACTTTGATCTCAAAGTCTGTCTACTTCCAAACGAACACACGCGAACGAAAACACACACACACACACACACACACACACACACACTCACACACACTTTTTAATCAGATGTTCCACCAAAGGTTCGCACTTGCTGACAACACCCCTCCCCAAAAAGGGAGCCAGCCAGAAGAGCTTGACTAGCATGAATGACTGAACACAAGAGCACACGCGCACACACACACACACACACACACATACACACACACACACACACACACACTTTTTAATCAGATGTTCTACCAACATCTTGCTGACACTTGCTGAAAACACCCCCCAAAAAGGGAGCCAGCCAGAAGAGCTTGACTAGCATGAATGACTGAACACAAGAGCACAAACACACACACACACACACACACACACACACACACACACTTTTTAATCAGATGTTCTACCAACATCTTGCTGACACTTGCTGAAAACACCCCCCAAAAAGGGAGCCAGCCAGAAGAGCTTGACTAGCATGAATGACTGAACACAAGAGCACACACACACACACACACACACACACACACACACACACACACACACACACACACACACACACTTTTTAATCAGATGTTCTACCAACATCTTGCTGACACTTGCTGAAAACACCCCCCAAAAAGGGAGCCAGCCAGAAGAGCTTGACTAGCGTGAATGAACACGAACACACACACGCGAACGCACACACCCACACCCACACCTCCACTCTCTTTTACTTTTACTCGGACGTTCTAGCAAAGGACGGCACTTGCTGACACCCGCAGAGGGAGCGGGCCAGGAGCGCGGGGCGTCCCCGCGGGGTGAGAGTCTCCCCCACGCCGGGGCTCGCGGCGCGCGCGTCTGCTCCATTCATGAGTCGCACCGTGGCGCGGGGAGGATCTCCTGGCGCCCCCGGGCAGGAGCCCCTCCGCTGGCCGTGTGTGCGGCCCGGCAGGCGGCACCGTCGGGGCTCGCTGGCCTCGGCCGCCGTCCCCTCTCGGCGACCCCGGCCAGCGCCGCCGCCCGGCCCCCCGGAGGCTGTCCCGGGCGGCGGGGCCAGGGCGCCCCGGAAAGCCAGCCCTGCCCCAGGGTCCCGTCGCTCGGCCGCGCCCTCCGGGAAGCCCGGCCCGGCCCCCGGCGCCCCGCGCCAGCCTCGCCCCCCCGAGCCTCCGGACCTCCGAGTCTTTGCGCTGGTTGCGATTGAACTCTCGAGCTTTGCCGCCCGGCAGGAGGCCGCCGCCAGCCCGCGGGGCCCCGGGGAGAGGCTGCGCCACGGCCGGCGGCGGCGGCGGCGGCGGCTGCGGCTGCTTGTTGTTCATGATCAGCGGCCCGGGGCCGCCGGCTGCCGGCTCCATCTTGGCTGCTCCACACCCCCGGCTCGATTCGCGGACCCGAGCCTGCATGCAAATCTCGCGCGACCTTCTCCACGGACCTCTCGCTACGTCGCCATGTTAAGTGTGGCGGCAAGCGCGGACGCCATCTTGGCTGCGGAACACCTCGCTCTCAATTTCCTCAGCCGGGAATTGTGACTGGGTTCCGCAGCGCTCGCAGTTCGGGTTGGGTCAGGGGAAGTCTCCCTGAGCTCGTTTAGTCAGTTTAGCACCCATCCCTCGCCACGCCCACATCGCTCTGGGCTTGTCACAGCCATATACCTCTTCAAAGCTTAAGAGAGACGGTAAGGGCTGGAGCAATAGTACAGCAGGTGGGGCGTTTACCTTGCACGCGGCCGACTCGCGTTCGATCCCCAGCATCCCAGATGGTCTCCCAAGAACCGCCAGGAGTAATTCCTGAGTGCAGAGCCAGGCAAGTGCTCTACTGTCCCACCCCTATAAATGAGTTCTGAAAGAGAGAGCGAGCATTATACAAAGATCCATGGAAGCAGCCCCAGCAGAATGAACTGCAGCGTGGTGGGAACTTAAGGAGGAAGGGTTGTGATCAGACCAGATAATAGAGCCTTAAATATCGTGGGAAGGACTTGGGGTTTTATTTTATATTTTGGCTCTTGGGTCACACCCGGCAGTGCTCAGGGCTTACTCCAGGCTCTGCATTCAGGGCATATTGCTGGCTGGCTCCAGGAGTCCATCCAGGGTGCCGATTATCGAACCTGAGTCGGATGTGTGCAAGGCAAGAGCCCTACCTACCCACTGTAATCTTTCCGGCCCCATCTTTGAATTTGGTTCTAAATTAAAAGGGAAACTAGGAGCCGGAGAAATAGTATAGCAGGTTCGGCAGTTGCCTCGCACATGGCCAACGGGTTTCAATTCCAGGTATTCCATATGGTCCCTCGAGGCTGCAGGGAGTAATCCCTGGTGCACAGCTAGGAGTAACTCCTGGGCATGGCTGGTGTGGCCCCAAAACAAAAACAAACAAAAAACCAAAAAACAAAAAACAAAAAAAAAAAGGAAAAAATTAAAAACAACAATAAAAGGAAAACCACTAAAGGGTATTAGCTAGGGACATGCCATATCTAAAAGACCAATCTGGCTTCTTTTCCATAATCGAGTGGTGAGTTGTAAGCACAGATGAAGCCAAGCAGGTTAGGAAACTGCATGTACTGAATGGATGGTAACCTGCCCCAGGGAGGAGCACTGAAGGACACATTTCCATGTTGTGCAGGTAAATTTGTCTGGATCTGATGAAGGGCTTGAATCCTAGCAGTAAGATAGAAAGAAATCCAGAAAGATAGAAAGAAAATCTAGAATTCCTAGCTTTTTTTTTTTAAGTAAACATTTTATTTAGAGGCTTTTGAGGATAGGAGGAAGGGATAAGAAAGGGAGAGAGAGGTAAGAATAATGAACTCAAGAGAGAACGCGGGACTCTCCAAGGGTGGAGGAAGCCCCTACACATAACCGAGCTTTAGACACAAAAGTATGAAAGCATGAAAGTACACATCTCAAGAGGGGAGATGCAGGGGGCTGGAGTGATAGCATAACGGGTAGGGCGTTTGCCTTGCTCGTGGCCGACCCAGGTTCGATTCCCAGCATCCCATATGGTCCCCCAGCACTGCCAGGAGTTATTCCTGAGTGCAGAGCCAGGAGTAACCCCTGTGCACTGCTGGGTGTGACCCAAAAAGAAAAAAAAAAGAGGGGAGATGCGGGCGACACGTGCTCGGCCACGTGAGCACAAGCAGCACATGGGCTCAGGCAGCATATGCGCCTAGAATTCCTAGCTTTTTAACTTAACAACTGAATGGGTGATTGTGTTGTTTATTGAAATAGGGGAGTCTGGGAGAAAGAAAAACAGGTTTGGGGGAAGATCAAGGTCTCTGGATTTGGGGCTGGAGCAATAGTACAGTGGGGAGGACATTTGCCTTGCATGTGGTGCACCAGGGTTTGATCCCTGGCATCCCATGTGGTCCCCTGAGCAATGCCAGAAGTGATTACTGAGTGCGGAACCAGGACTAAACACTGAGCATTGCCAGGTGTGACCCAGAAAGCCAAAAAACACGCCCCCTCCCAAAAGAAATGGAAATGGTAATCTTCCATTTCCATACTCATTAGAGATCTTAGAGGTGTCGTACAATAACAACCTGTTATTGTGTGTAAAATCTGTAAAGGCGTTCTGTCCATCTTTGTTTCCCCAGAGATACATTGCAGCAGCTCCACATCCTCAGCTTGGTTCCAGAAAGTCTCTCTGATGCATCTTTTGGAGCCTATCTGTGATTTCCATCAGGGGTCCTCAAAGTGGTGATTTAAGCCTTTGTTGTAAAATAATGAATAAAGTAATATATGCCATATTGCTGCTTCATCTTAACTTCTGCCTCCTTTGCCCCTGAACCTTCTCATATCCAGAAATAAACTTTGTAAGTTAGTCTTTTACCCAATCTGGGCTCAGTTAAACTAATAGGAAAAATGAAAGAATTTCAGGCAAAGGACCAGTGCTGAGAATCTTTCGATTAAGTCAGCAAATCCCACAGAACCAGCACACAACCAATATCTAGTTTTAATAACCACAGATCAGTCACATTCTAAGATAGACTTTACCATGAGCTCTGTCCTTCTGGGGTGAAGAGGGGGCATACACCTTTAAACATCCTATGTTATTACAGCTACATTCAGAATAAGGCACATTTTGATTTAATTATTCCATTTGTAGTAAGAATTCTTTCCTCATCTGGGATAGTCTAAACCCGGAAGTGAGAATCTGACTCAAGCCAGTGCTGATAGCCACATGCGAGCTGAGATGAGGTGAGATGAGGTGCTCTCGCTCTCTCCTCTCATGAGAGTAAAACCTTCATTTCCAAGCATACAGACAGCTCAGAGACCCTTAGCTACGTTTTATCTTATTGCATTTCACCTTTCATTCATCTCCTTATGTACTTTATATTTTCCACAAATTTTCATGGCATTTACTACCATACTGAACATTTATGAAATTGTGCAGGTTTTTTTTGTTTTTTATTTTTGTTTGTTTTTTTATTCTGACTACTAATGTAAGACAGCAGACAATCATGTGAAACTTTATTATTATCTCATCTGGCAAACTCTTCATTTTATCCTGCCCTGCAGTAAATTCCCAAATCTTATTTAGAAGATTGACAATACTTACTCTGCGTGTATCTTCCATTGTTGACACAGCTCTCTCCTCTTTGGTAGATCTATGTAAAAGGTTGGCAGCCTTTAAGGCAAAATACTGACATACCCAAATAGTTCCCAGGGATGTCTACTTCCACTGTTAGTAACTAACAGTTGTAATAATAAACATGGGTTGAGTTTCAGTTTGCTAGCTTTTCATCTTAAGTACTATTTTTCAAAGTATAATGTATGCTGGGACTCCGCACCAAGGGTGCCCCAGAGGGGGGCGGGTGAGAGCCCTCCCAGTCCCAAGCGACCCAGCCCTGGTAGCCGACCTCCACTACCCAACCGCGGCCACACTCCGGGCCGCTTTCCACATGCTGGGGCCGAGCCTCACACATGAGTGAACATATTCCTGGACACATCATCATAAAGGGAAATATATATATGTGTGTGTGTGTATATATATACATACACACACATATATATGTACACACACACACACACACACACACACACACACACATATATATATATATATATATATATATATATATATACCTCTTGGAGAGCCTGGCAAGCTACCGAGAGTATCCATCCCACACAGAAGAGTCTGGCAAGCTCCCTATGGCGTATTTGATATGCCAAAAAAAGTAAAAATAACAGGTCTCATTCCCCTGACCATGAAAAGAGCCTCCAATCATTGGGGAAAACGAGTAAGGAGAGGCTGCTAAAATCTCAGGATGGGATGAATGGAGACGTTACTGGTGCCTGCTCAAGTAAATCGATGAACAATGAGATGACAATGATACAGGGATTTACAGTAATAGAACCTAAGGGAATAATCAAAGATTTAAACAAAGTCATTATGATGTTCCAGGAAGTGCTATTATCAATAATGTAAGCTGGTAATTATTTCTCAACCTAATTTGAGAAATTAATGGGCATGCATAATATTGAATATAGGAAAGCAATTACTATTGTTCTTGATATTAGAAAGAATTTCTAGCAATGGGGGAATATGCTTATAATATAATAGAATGTATTGTGGAATTTCAATGTGATTGTATATAGAAAAGAGCCTAGGAGGAAATACACCAAAATCTTAGTAAACTTTATTCCTGGGTGATAGAAAAACAGGCTATTTTAATTTTCTTATACTTTTCAAATTCTTTTTTTTAAGGGTGATTATTTTTTCTTTTTGGGTCACACCCGGCACTGCACAGGGGTTACTCCTGGCTCTGCACTCACTCAGGAATCACCCCGGCACTGCTCAGGGGACCATATGGGATGCTGGGAATCGAACCCCAGTCGGCCGGGCCACGTGCAAGGCAAACACCCTACCCGCTGTGCTATTGCTCCAGCCCCACACTTTTCAAATTCTTATAATCAATATGCTATGATTATTGAGGTACAACCCATATACAATAAACTCAATAAACTAGACACATACAAAGCATAATACTAGAAATACTTTGATATATTTAAATATAATAAACTTTTTTTTGCTTTTTTAGGTCACATCCGGTGATACACAGGGGTTACTTCTGGCTCTGCACTCAGGAATTACTCCGGTGCTCGGGGGACCATATGGGATGCTGGAAATTGAACCTGGGTTGGCTGCGTGCAAGGCAAATGTCCTACCTGCTATAGTATCATTCCAGCCCCTAAATATAATAGAATTTTATCCATAATTAATACCCTGGGCATGCTTTTTATTTCCTAAAGTTCCTTATACCCCTTGGTCATTGGTCATTTGCTCATAGTCTCTCTGGGTACCTCCTCCATCCCCTACCAACCACTGCCAAGCTTTCTGATGCCATAGATTAATTTGCTTTTGATTTAACTTTATATAAACAGACTCACATAATAATATGTAATTGGGAAAGCCGTCACTTCCAGCAGTGCTCAAGGGCCCATGCAGTGCTGGGGATTAAATCTGGGGCGCTCTTGCATAAATCATGTACTCCAGCTCTTTGACACATTTATATACTCCTTTTTTTTTAATTCTGAATTTTTTTACTCAGCATAATTTTTTGTTTGTTTCTTGCAGTGCTAGTGAATGAACCCGGGGCCTCATACACATAGGAGAAGTGTCTTACTGCCGAGCCACATCAGTGACCCCTAACATCAGTGACCCCTAACACAGAACAATAGTCTGATCTGTGCTGAATGAAATGCAAGGTCACCAGCCTGTTTCCAGTTCAGAAATCTAAATAGGAGTTCCTGAAATTGCACTACTTTTGCTCTCTCACCCTGGAAAAATGCCTTGCACTGTACTCCATTTGGCATCTGGGAAAGAGAAAAAAAAAGAGAGTCCCAAATTAGAAGGAGCCAAAGAACAACTGGATAACTCCCTCCAGTTTCTTTTTTTTTAAAAAACTTTTTTTTTTTTTGCTTTTTGGGTCACACCCAGCGATGCTCAGGGGTTACTCCTGGCTTTTGCACTCAGAAATTACTCCTGGCAGTGCTTGGGGGACCATATAGGATGCCAGGGATCGAACCCTGGTCAGCCACGTACAAGGCAAACGCCCTACCCGCTGTGCTATTGCTCCGGCCCCCCTCCCTCCAGTTTCTAAAAAACTTTCAGGAAAGCACAGCTCAGGAGATAATAGAAGTTGCAGATAAACCTTTATGCACTTCTCTTTCTCTCCTACTCTGTAAAATGAGCACGTTCTCACTGTGTGAGGTTACTGTATCAGCTAATTTATACGAACTCATTTGAAAACCCTAAAGCTTTTTTCTCTTTTTCTGGAGGCGGGTGGTTTTGGGCTATACCCGGTGGTGCACAAAGATTGCCATCCCAGCTCTGTGTGCAGGAGTGGCTGTTGGCAGTGCTCAGGGAACCATGTGCAGTGCTGGGGATGAAACCTACGTTGGCAAAAGCAGCCCCATGCAAGTGCTTTACTCTCTGTAATATCTCTCTGGCCTCCTTTCTGGTTTTCTGTTTTTATCTGTTTTGAACCACACCTGACTCTGCTCAGGGATCACTCCTGGTGTTCAGGGGACCATGTGTGGCATTGAAAATCGAACTGGGGTCAGTTGCATGTGAGGCAAGGGACTTGTCCTGTATTATCTCTAAGGCCCTCTTTGTTTCTGGCCCAAACTCAGTACCCCAGGTCTACTCTCAGCTCAGTGCTTGGATGTGCTTCTGAAGGAGCTCAGAGGACCGTGTGGTGTCAGGGGTACAACCCCAGGCTTCGATATGCAATGCACGCACTCTGGCCCTTTGAGCCATGTCCTGAGTCCCAGCTCCACTGTTTTTATGAGTTGTGTTTCCTGTAATTTTCCCTCATAGTTTCAGTCTCCTCATCTGTAAACTTGGGACTTTAAACATAGTCCTTGACTCATGGGGTTATTTTGAAGGGCAAGTATATTAGTTTGTAACTGTCACTGTCACTGTCATCCCGTTGCTCATCGATTTGCTTGAGCGGGCACTAGTAACGTCTCTCATTGTGAAACTTAATTGTTACTGTTTTTGGCATATCGATTACACCATGGGTAGCTTGCCAGGCTCTGCCATGCGGGCGTGATACTCTCAGTAGCTTGCCGGGATCTCTGAGAGGGGTGAAGGAATCGAACACAGGTTGGCTGCATGCAAGGCGAATGCTGTGCTATCTCTCCAGCCCAAAGCATTTATAATTTAATTTTTGATAACTGGCAGCAAAACCTCATCTGAACCATTGGGAAGGTATCACTCATCCTTCTTTATCCCATATTCTATGTATATTCTTATTCTTAACTGCAGAAACATTAACATTTGATTATGGAGTATTACCCCACAACCCCCTAATAGGCTTTATACTGTGTATACATACTATGTATGCATACATAGTATACATAATACACTATATATTCAGCTACTTCCCCCACCAAAAAAAATGAAATTCTTTTGTTTTATACAGAGGGTTTTCCATCGTGGACCAATATTTATTCCTTGTTGGTCGGGAACCTGTTTGACAACTCGACAATGTGAGGAAAGCTTGCCCTCTGGTGGTGACAGTGGAGAAATATGCACAAAATGGCAGGATGTGGTGCTGAGAATTGAAATTGGGCTTCATACGCGCAAAGTGTGCAGTATATTACGTAGCTATTCGCCAGTCCTGCCTCCCAACAATTTTCTTTGGAGGACATTAAGGCATGTATCTAAGAGCAGAGAAAAAGTTGTAATTATTTATTAATTAAAATAACTCAAATTATTTAAACTTAGCATTTAGGTTTTATTATATTTGTAAATTTAGCAAATATTAATCACTTTAGGGATACTTTTTTTTCTTTTGGGGTCACACCCAGCTATTATCAGGGGTTACTCTGGCTCTGCACTCAGGAATTACTCCTGGCAGTGCTTGGGGGGACCATATGAGATGCCAGGAATTGAACCTGGGTCAGCTGTTTGCAAGGCAAATGCCCTACCCACTGTACTATCGTTCTTAGCCACAGTAGGGATACTTTGAATACCCAATTTATAAACTTAACTCCTGTAAACATTTCCAAATGCATTTATACTTTTTGGGGGAGGGGGCACACTCCTAACTCTGTACTACGGGATCACTCCTGGCAGGGCTCAGGAGACCATATGAGATGCTGAGAATCAAACCCAGGTTGGCCATGTTCAAGACAAGTGCCCTGCCTGCTGTACTATTTCTCTAGGCCCTATTCCCCAATACTTTTAAAATTACTCAGTTCTCTGATATGTTTTCACCCCACATTTGAGTATTGGTCAGGATGCTGGGAGATTTGACAGCTGATACCTGGACTAGAGTATTTGTTCAATATTTTTTCTTTTCTAATATTTCATTCTCTGAAGATTCTGCTGACCTCTTTTTACCTACAAAAATGTAAATGCCTGCCAATACACTGTTATCTTTTTACCTAACACAGCTTTTATTTCTGGAGTCAGCAAACTTTTTCTATAAGGAGCCAACTAGCAAATATTCTAAGCATTAGGGACCATTTGCTAGCAACTATTCATTTTGCCATATAGCCACATGATGTAGCCACAGCAATTGCAGAAATGAAAGCAGCTGTAATCAATCATCATTTATAGACATAAAACATTGAATTTCATATAATTTGCATGTGCCACAAAATACAAGTCATGATTTTTCTTTTTTTGTTTTTTGGTCCACACACAGTAGTGCTCAGGAATTCCTCCTGGTTCTGCACCCAGGAGTCACTCCAGGCAGGCTCAGGGATCATATCGGATGCCAGGGATTAAACATGGGTTGACTGCCCACTGTTGCATGAGCATGATCCCAGAGGCCAACTAAACTACTTTGGGCACCAGCTGCTTGCAGAAATGTCTCTAGACTGTGAACTGAGCCACTGCCCCATGCGGCGGCAGGAGGGAAGGGTTTTCCTCTCTCGGCCCTTTCTTTCTGAGCACAGCATGGCGACCACCACTTTATGAGCACAGAAAGGAGGTATGAGCTGGCAGCAACGGGACATGTGGGAGATCCTGGGATGAGGGTGGTACCGGCCTTGCCCTTGGCCGAGATTTAAGCGCAGCGGCCACACGTGTGTGGCCTTTCCACTGCTGCACGAGCATGATCCCAGAGGCCAACTAAACTACTTTGGGCACCAGCTGCTTGCAGAAATATCTCTAGACTGTGAATTGAGCCACTGCCCCATGCGGTGCCAAGAGGAAAGGGTTTTTCTCTCTCGGCTTTTCCATTTTATGAGCACCACAAAAGGGAAGTAGAAGCTTGCAGTGATGCAATTTCTGGCAGAAATTTCACTGGACTTTGTTACTAAAACACAGAAATCTAAAACCAAAATAATATCTCTTGTCAGCAATGTAAAACACTATCAAATGATTCCTTTTCAACAGGTCTGACTTGGGGGGAAAACTCCAAACAATAATAGTGAGTTTTTTGTTGAAATATTGAAGGTAATCAAAATAAAGTGAAATCTACCAGCTACACAGGCGGGGGGGGGGGGTTGTTTGGAGGGGAGGTACTGGGGCTCCTGGTGGTGAAAAATGTGCACTGGTGATGGGATAGGTGTTGAGCATTGTATAACGGAGATAAAATGATACAATAGATACAACAGATTAAGACTAAAAGCTCTGTAACTTTGCACATGGTGATTCAATTAAAAAAAAAAAAGAAAAACACGGGTTGACCACATGCAAGGCAAGCTATGCTCTCTCGCTTTGGCCCCTATAAGTCATGGTTTTATAAGCCATTTAGCAATGTGAACTGCACAATAATAGGCAGTGGGTCCATGTTTGATGCAGTGGAGGGCTGTAGTTCACTGACCCTTGCTCTAACAAGGATTTCACAAGTTAGAAGTAGCAAGCCAATTCTTATTTCACTTTGTTTTGTGTTTGGGAGGACTGGAGCGATAGCACAGTGGGTAGGGTGTTTGTCTTGCATTGCAGCCAACCTGGTTTCAATTCCTCCCAGTTTATCCCTTTCGGAGAGCCCAGCAAGCTACCGAGAATATCCTGCGCACAAGCTAGAGCCTGGCAAGCTACCCGTGGCATATTCGATATGCCAAAAACAGTATGCCAAAAAATGGAGATGTTACTGGTGCCTGCTCGAGCAAATCGATGGACAACGGGACGACAGTGTTACAGTGACAGTGTTTGTGTTTGGGCCACACCCAGCGGTGCTCAGGGGTTACTCCTGGTTCAAGGATCACTCCTGGTGGGCTCAGGGAACCATATGGGATGCCAGGGACCAAATCCAGGTCAGTTGTGTGCAAGGCAAACACCCTCCCTGCAGTTTGCTCTGGCCCTGTTGGTTTACATTTTTTAAAATTATTTTTTCTTATAGACACTGTGATTTATGTAGCTGTTTCAGGCATGCTGGTCCCACTTCTATTCCCACCAACCCATGTCCCATCCCTCCACTGCTAACTCCCAATAGCCTCCCACCCCACAGTCTGTTCCTTGACGGTTTGAGTTTGATTGCTGCCATTTGGGCCCCATGCTTACAGCAGTGTTGGATCTAGTGGCTTAGATAATTTTTGTTTGTTCTTGAATTTTGGGCTGGCTCAGGGCTAGCTAGGATGAATGGAGACGTTACTGGGCCCGCTTGAGCAAATCGATGATCAACGGGATGACAGTGATACAGTGGGCTGGGGATACTCAAGGATTACTTCTGGCTCTGCAGTCAGGGATCACTCCTGGTGGGCTCCAGGGACCACATGTGGTGCCACGGATAGACCCCGGTGGCCACGTGCAAGGCAAATGCTCTAATGGCTGGACTATGGTCCCAGCCCCTACTTGTTTAGATCTATACCAAAACTTCACATCTGCACCATAGGCTGTAGACCTCTGACTCCCTGCCCCTACATTACTTCATTCCCCCTTTCCTTCCTCATCCTTTCTTAGAGGGGAAGAGGTGGTAGCCTTGGGTGTAACTGGGGGGGGGGTCCTTTTCCAGTTACTTATAGATTTCCAGTCTTTATTTTCTCAAAAGGTGGGTGGTAGGCCCAGCAAATTTGGAAACCTGTTCTCGGCCCGTTTGTTACTAGCTGGTAAGTTCCATAAAATCTACTCAACCGCAATTTTGGAGCACGAGGAGTATGAAGTCCTTAACAGTGTGTAAACTTACCCAATTTAGATAGCACCAATTTTAGGCTTTAAGACTTACTTTTTTTTTTTAATTAAAAAAAAAATTTTTTTTTTTAATTAAAAAAAATTTTTTTTTTAATTAAAAAAAATTTTTTTTTTTTAAGACTTACTTTGATGTGAGTCAAGAAACAAATTTCAAATTTCCCCTTGTCTCACTCAAATAAAATACTTAAGTGGATTGTTTTGGTCCACACCTGTTTAGGAATCACTCCTGGCAGGGCCCAGGGGACCCAAATGCTATGCTGGGGATTAAACTGGGGTCAGCTGCATGCAAGGCAAATGCCTTATGCCCCTTTTCCTATGGCCTGAAGTGCATGCTTTTCAGGAGCAAGCCCCCCAACTATGTGGCCACAGAGGTGCCACACAGCAACCATGGGTCACTCTTGAGGCAAAAATCCACCCATCAGATATCTTTCCAATGCTACAGCAGCTAGCCGACACTGACCACACTGGACTCAGCCACCCAGCCCTCACCCTTAGCAGGGGTCCTCACTTGAACTTTTCCCTCCAGAGTCTGCGTTACTGCTTCATCATTTCCCAAAAAACACTTATGTGCTTTCTGGCTCATAGTCTACTTGTTCTGCTCTGCTGTGTAATCAATCGGCTGTATCTCCAGAATCCGGGCTTTCAGTGGGACTATAGTGCCTAAATCCAGAGACTGGAGATGTAGACTGCTAGGAGGAGGGTCTACTGCTCGGCTTGGCTTTCTCAAGTGAGGGAAGGCTTGTATGGTGCACTTCACACATGGCTGATGATGAAATTCATGGGTTCACACCAATACCTCCCACTCAAACCCAACACCTGAGTGCATTAGAGGCTTTCCACTGAGAAAGTTGACTTCCATTGTCCTTAATTGCTTATATTTCTTTGATCCAATCTATCAGTTCTACTATGCACTGCCATCCGTCGCCTGTGGAGCTGCCATCCCATTCCATTGAGGGTGACTCACCCACAAACACCCACCAAGGATCCATAGGCATGACGACTTTGTTCTACCTGAACGATGCGGCTGAATTGTGAGTAACTCTGAGAAGTCTGAGTCTTGTTTGAATTTTCCGTAAAACCCACCAGGAAGAGATCTTCTCATTGACTGTCACTGATGTTTCTCATGTATACAAAGCAGTCAGCAACCCGGAAGACCTGATATTTTGAGCAACTCTAAGGTCAACATTTGACTTCTTTATAGACAAAGACTTATATTCAACCTATTTCCCCCCCATAACAGACATCTTTTATACACCCAGAAAGTCATTAAACTCACAAGACAGTGAGAACAGTTTCAACTATAATTAGGCAATAGAGTACCTCAAATTTGAATTAAATGCAGGGATTAAGGCCTCACAATTTAAAAACATTGGTATCAACCTTGTTTGAAACCAATGCACAAGATGTACAATGTATTACTTTCTAATAATACTCATATACCATTAAGCCAGAGGGCAGTGAAATTTCAGAGGGATAGGTGTGAGAGGGGCCCTTGGAATGGAAGGTGGTTGGGTTTTGGGGCCACAGGCAGCCACAGGACAGGGGACCATAAATGATGCAAGGGATTAAACTGGGGTTGGCTGCATGCAAAGCAAGTGCCTTACCCCCTCTAAATTGTCTCTCTGGTCCTTGGGTACTTGGACTCCTTTCGTAAGGATGTGGGTTAAAATACAGTGTTAGGAGGAGACTGGAAATGTGAAGGCCTGAGGCTGACGCAGTCTGCACCTGCTTCTGGAAAGTACATTACAGTGAGTGTGCCTAATCTGAAGGCCAAGCACACAAATCCTAAGGCACTCATGAATATCTCAGAACCCCACCTGCTTCTCCAGGGACTAGGACTTAAGGGGCTTTTTAGTGTTATTGTTGTTTGGATCACTTCTGACAGTACTCACTCAGGTATCACTCTTGTCAGAGATGAGGGACCATGCAGAGTGACAGGGATCAAACCTGGGCCAGGTGTGTGCAAGGCAAACTCCCTACCCATTGTGCTATGGCTCCGGCCCCTGTTTCTGTTAGATACTGCCATTGATCTAGGAATTGTCCCACCCAGAAAACAGGTTCCAATGAAGTTCTTCTGCTCAATCAAGAATGACCCAAGATTCCAATAAGCTCTTATCATTTTAATTGACTTTAATGATTATTGCTCATCTGCAAGGATTAATATTGCATTCATTAAAAATCATTCAATACAAAATAAACTTGTTCCTCCCAAGTTGCTCTGCACACGCTCCCTCTGATGCCAGGTATCTTCCCAGTGTCCTTTGTTCCATGGTCTGACAGAGATGGAGCCCTAACCCATCACGTCTATGGACACAGTAGATATGGGAGCAGGGGGCAGACCAGAGGGCAGCAGGACCAGGGTCCCTTCCCTCCGGCAGAGCTGACCCGGTGGAGACCACTGCTGGCCAGGTTACCTCACCGACAAGTATATGGTGTTCTGATTGGCTGGTTACATGCCCTGGGAAAAGGGCTTGAACTGTTAGCATTTACAGAGAAGAAAGCATGGTCACACTGGCAAGGGTGGGTGAACAGGAAAGGGGAAAAAATATTTGGCAAGACTTGTCCCCTGCAAGGAATCTACAGGGTGAAGGCTTTCCTTTCGTGGATTTCTGCTTCTAAGATCTCTCTGCTCAGTGGTAAGAGAGAAACAAAAAGTTCTAGTACCTGGCATTAATGCCTGACTCAACGCTGAAGGGTCACAAGTTAGAACAAGTTGAGTGCTTAAATTCTGGGTGATTATGTATTCAGCGTTCATCAGACCATGCGAAAACGCTGGTGAGCAGGGTGCGTGGCACGGGAACACAGCGCGCAGGTATAAGAGCCTCTCCGGCTTCCTCCAGAACAAAGCCAGGCCACAACCAGGACTGCCTCTATGCACAAACTGCCCTTTCAGATCTAGGTCCATAAGCCTTTTTGTGAAAAACAAAAAACAAAAACAAAAAAAAAGAACTCCCCTTCCCGCCAACCCCTAAAACAGTACACTTCTCTAAGACAAATGTTAACACAGGGACTAAAGTCCCGGACAGGTTCTATGGAACTAGCGAACCTTCAGCCTGGCCCAATTTTGCCTTCTTTTCCCCATCACATCTACCTTCCTTTAAATATTTTAGGTTTGCAGAAGCATAGCTGATCAGAAACTTGCACTTAAAGGATAAATCCTAAAGATTGGGCTCAGTGCGCTTTACACCGAATAATGGCTCAAGGAATTTGACTTCAGCATAAGCTTTATGGGGCAGATCTGACTGAACTTGCTCTTACGGCCCCAGCTGATGGTTGCTATAAACTATGGGCTAGAAATGAGACTGTATCAGAGTGTGAGCCCATCATTTTTCTGGACCTTACTCGCACTCTTAAGCTCTAAAGATTCAAAAGAGAAACTGATCACAATTAACCAACTGAGTAATTCCTCAGTGTTGACAATAAAATTTGTCTTGAAAGGAATTTTTTTTTTGGTATAACAGAAATAAATGCTAAGGGTCAAAATTCAACCTTAGAGTGCAGTCTGGTTAAAAACCTGAAAAAATGAAAATGTGTGGTGGGAAGTATGGAAGGGTTGTACTATGTCCAAGTAGCCCTAACGAATCATAAGAAACACTATTACACATCTTGGAACCAGACATATCACCTCACAGAGAACGGGGTTTGGAACATCTAGGGGAAATGAACACTCACCACCTAATCTGACCTACCTAGAAGGCAGGTCCCATCCCTGCTCCTCTGAAGAAGAGGAAGAGCGCTGATGGCAGTTAAGAAACGGGCTCTTCCATGGCAAGTGTAGACACTGCAGGTCGTTCCACACAGATGCCTTTATGTTTCTGCTTAATAAGGTGCCCCTTTAAGATTGAAGTCCGCAGAAATGGGAAACAATGGATTATCTTTCTGGGCTGGGAGAGTGAAATCCTTCTTAAGGACTAGGGTAAGGAACCTCGAATCAGTTCCATCTAGAGAGTCACGGAGCAGGTTCCTGTGTGGTCTGTAGTCTTTGGACAGTGAGATGGAAAAAACAAGAATGAAATGATAGGAAAACAAATTGAGAGGAAAGGAGTAAGAAGAAAATAAAAGTTGTTTTTAAAAATATTTCTTATAGAGTTGCGTGGTTCATGTGGACTGGTCCTCGGTAATATGGTCCATTAGTATCTGCAACGAGAAAGACTACTTGGTTAGCACCTTTATCATTGAAGTCTGAAAACAAGAATCCTTAACAAAACAGGCTCTCCAGGCTGCCCCCAGCCCTAGCTGTGAAGGCTTCAGCAGTCCCTGAGGTCATTCTTCCTTGTGGTTCTATAGGTTTCTGGCAATGCCATCTCTGGTTTTGTAAGATAAACATTTTAAAACACAACAACCCTATCCAAGGCCAACTGTATCAGAATCTCTATGGAGCTGTAAGGTTAGATAACTCTTTGTCTTTAGATCACACTTGGGAATCACTCCTGGCAAGCGTGATTAAATGGGATGCTGGGAACTGAGCCTGCATTGGCTGCATGCAAGGCAGATGTCCTATCCCCCGGGGACAATCTCTCTGGCCCCCAGGTCTCTGACGCTTTTACATCTATTACTCGGCATACAATTTTTCTGCCTATATCATTAGCTTGGAGCAGAGCAGTTGTCTTCAAACACAAGTATTTAAGAAATACCTGATTCAAGATATTTTAAAAATGCTATTTAAGATAGCTGGCTAGCCTGTGTAGTTTACTATCAGGGTAAAGAGTCTTTCGTATGTGGTCCCCTGGATTACCTGTAATAATTGGGTTTGAATGGCCCATTTTTGTTGAGTCCCAGATATTTTGCTTGGTCATCTGTCAATTCTGTCAGGTGGGCATCAAATGATGGCAGGTGCAAGCTGGCAACATATTCATCTAGGAAGAAGAAAATGGCCAGGGGACAGGCTCGATTTCAAATGTGCCTCTCAGGGTATAACCTACCACTATTTTCCTTTCAAGCATAGTTAAAAAAAAGAGGACGGGAGTAGACAGAGTAACTTTGAGAGAACCCACAACTTGAAATATTTGCTTAATTTAAATTTTAAAAAAATCTCTCAAGTTGCCCTTCTGGTAGGATACTTCTCTGAATGTACTGAAAGAACCAGGTGCCAGGGCTACAAAGCCAAGCCTCTTCTAGTGATGTGTTTGCCTCACCCCAGAGGCCATGTGATATTCTGACCTTCCTGTGGAAAATCCTCAAATTAATGCTACTCAAATTATGACTCAAAGTAGACACAAACGCACACAAGAGGGTCTTGGCTTATTAACACTTATTTAGACCTACCTAGGCCTCAAATCTTATCACGAATCTTTAAAGCAGCCAGTAAAAATTTCTTAGTTTTCCACAGATAAGCTTCTTTATCTTCACTTTTATGACAATGACTACATTTGGGGGAGGGGTTCAAGCAGTGCTCAGGGGCGCTCTCGGTGATTATTCAATGCAAGGACGTGGGGATGAGTGCCGTGAGGGTACTGTACTGCCAGGGACCATGAGGGTCAACCTGCTGGTGCTGGGGGCCTCCAGGGCTTCCTGCAGAATGCTCAGGGGCCATGTGATATCAGGGGTCAACCACATCAGCATATGCAAGTCTCTGCTCTAGCCCCTGTACTATCATACTTTGGTGCCAAATATGGCTTTTTAATAAACTTCTCAGACGTAGCTCTGAGTCAGTTTGAGAAACAAGTGGTTCAGTCTTAGGAAGACAGAGTTTTTGGCTGACTGATGAAAGATGGGAAGTGGGCCCCACTTTTTTTTTTTTTTTTTTTTGCTTTTTGGGTCACACCTGGCTCTGCACAGGGTTACTCCTGGCTCTGCACTCAGGAATCACTCCTGGCGGTGCTCAGGGGACCATATGGGATGCTGGGCTTTGAACCCGGGTCGGTCGTGTGCAAGGCAAACGCCCTACCCGCTGTGCTATCGCTCCAGCCCCGGGCCCCACTGTTTGAAAGGTGAAGTAGAGACTGTGTCTCATTAGCACAGCCTGGCTTTCCTGGAGTGACGAAGGGTCATTTGCACATCTACATATGGGCGAACAAGAAAACTGTTCTTTCCTCATCTTGGTCCTGGGTTAAGTGGGATGCTCACTTCATTTGATTATTAAGAATAAACACATAAGGGGCTGGCATGATAGCACAGCAGGTAGGGCACGTGTGGCCGACCCAGGTTTGATTCCCAGAATCCCATATGGTCCCCTGAGCACCGCCAGGACTAATTCCTGCATGAGCCAGGAGTAACCCGTGTGCATCATTGCCGGGTGTGACCCAAAAAAGCAAAAAAAAAACCAAAACAACCCGAACAACCAAAAAACCCCACATGAACCCACACAGTGTGTTAAGAACTTTACTCACTAGCTATAATTCTTATTACAATACTGTAATATATGTAGCATTTTTCTCACTTTATTGATAAACTTAGACTGAAGTCATGGAATTAGAACCTGCCCTGAGGTCCAACCCTTAGTGCCAAAACAGGAATCTGAAGTACTTAGCAATGACTGTTATGATAAGTTCTCAACAGTGGGGATAGTAGCAGGGTTCGCTGGCTTTCACTCACCCATTTTCTTAGGAAGCAAGTATACATCTTGTTTGTACCGTCCCTCGGGTGCGTTATAGAGTTCTATCAGTGCCAATGCCTAAGGGAGGAAAGAAGGTCCAAAGACAAGAGACGCTTCTTAGAGTGCTCTACTCGCACGCTAGGCCAAGGCCTCGGACACACACCAGCACACAGCAAGAGGATTCCTTGGTGTTTTTGTTACTTCTAAGTGCAACTATGCTGTTATGCTGTTGTTTTTAACTGAAACAGCCAAAGGCCACATGGACTGCCTGACACCGAGGAAGCCAGAGTCCCCACAGCTTGTGGCCTCACAAAGAACAGCTTGATAAGGACACAGCAACAAACTCTCTCCCACTGGAACCCAGGTCTAGGTCAGCTGCACTAAGCCCGGCGCAGGAGAGCAGGAACTCAGTCACATACCTGTGTGGTGGCTGTGATGGACAGAACAAAGGTGGGGACCGTGGAGCAGCTCAGGTTGAGCAGCCGGCCCTGAAAAGCAGACGGCGGTGAGCTGTGTTAGACATCTGTCTCGGATCCCAGTGTCATGCACGCCCTCTCCACTCGGCAGGTAAAGGAAGAACTACAGTTTCACATTTGAACTCAGCACTGTATCTACTTTCTGCCAAGCCCATTTGGGCCTGCCAATCTCAAGAACTAGTCGTGGCCGGAAGAGAACATGTCACTTGAAAGAAAGCAGATCTTTTTCGAGGGGTTCTATCTTAGGGATCTGACCCCTCTACAAAGACAACAGCATTTCCCCTCTCTTCACCCCACCCTGCCAGGGGCTCTAACTGCTCTGCTCCTACGGCACTGCTGGCGCCTGGCTGGCCCGGTTGTATACCTCTGCCAGCAGGACGACGCGTTTGCCATCTGGCCAGATGACATGGTCCACCTGAGAACGGACTCGCTCCCAGGTCAGCTCCGGCGTGCGGAGGCTGGTCTGAAACAGAGAGAACAGAGCTGACTCTGGCCACGATGGGAAGAGGAAAAAAGCCCAGCAACCAAGGAATCTGAGAGAAGCCTTACGACATCAATCTCTGTGTTGGAGTGGCCCATATTGCACACGATACAACTGTTCTTCATGCGGTCCAAGTGCTCCCGTGTTACTACGTTTTTATTTCCTAAAATAAAAAAGGAGGCTCGCTGAGGAAAGAGATGCTAGGAAACAAAAGTACTGACTGGCCTTCAGTCAAACATGGGAGCAAGATGGCTTGCAGGTACCAAGGATATACACTGTGAGAAAAGAAGAGTGTCTGCTCTTTAGACTTTCCTATGGGAACTAGGCAGCAGAAAGAGCCATCGAGGGAAGAGAGTCTTTGGTCTAGAAAATATATTCAAGGTCTGGTTTACTCTAGCTCTGAGCTCTCTGGGCACAGGGGGAGGCCTGCCACCCTACTCCAGGATCTTGTGGGCCTGGACTCCTGTGAACCCAGGCCTCCAGCGTGCAATGCATGCAGACAAACACAGGTCTTACCGACTCAGCCAGACTACTTTCAAGAGGTGGCCTCGGAGTGAAATCTGTACACCAAAGCATTGATAATTACCTGTGCAAGTTATTACGACATCCACTTGCCGGATAACTTCATTTAGCTTTACCACCCTGAACCCATCCATGCTGGAAGAAAAGGAAGGAATACACTGAGCAAGCAAGGGGCAGTGGAAAAAAAGTTGGACATAAAATAAAACAATATAAAGCTCAGACTATGTGACATGCTGTGCTAAACGATAAGCAATGGCCTTGTCAGACTCCCCATAATTCCATCTAGGGAGGGAAAATGCCTAGAGGCTCTAGGAATGCCCCCGGGTTTCAAGGAAAGGAACAGGGCAATCCCAGACTTCCTCCTTGCCAAGATTTCTGCAGTGAAGAGTCGACACAATGAATCGCGAACGCCCAGAACCATGAAGTACCCAGCACCTAAGAGTACTCCTGTTCTACTCTTACCAGGCCTGCAGTGCACATATGGGGTCGATCTCTGTGATATAGACGATGGCTCCAAGGGCCTTGAGAGCAGCACAGCAACCCTTTCCCACCTACGGAGCACAAGAAAGAAGTCAGCTTGCTGGGCCACTTTGGCACAGGATACGGCAGGCAGATGCTGGGAGACAAGAACCCACCAACCCCATCACCTAATGAGCCCTTGCAGGGATGAGTAGAGCTGAATAAGCAGCATTTCATATTTCATAGCAAGGGCAGGGGCTTGAGACAAGAAAGCATTAATTTGGGAAAAAGTACCAAGAAAAGAGCTACTGTGACTTCTAGTTTCTTTTTCTAGAAAAACTAATAACTCTCGTGAGGTATTTCTAAGTCAATGGCAACCTAGCAACTGAGGACTTCTGTGGGTTATTGTTGATGACAATAAAATTTCCTGTCACCTATTTTTAGATAACCAATTACACGCCATATCAGCACCTTTCACTACAATGCTAAGATTTGTGGGGCTAATATTTAATAAATATGTTCCCTTGAGTTAAGACATCAAAAGTGAACTACTAAGTGCGGGGGGGAAATGATGGTTACATTGCATCCCATAAGACAAAGTAGTAAAATCTGAAAGGTCAGCCCACTCTATCTCCTAGTGTTATGAATTCAAATAAAAGACCTGCTATTATTTTGAGATCTAGTATATAAGCATATTATTATTTAAAAGCCTGCAACAGTGATTCTACACTGTCAGCACAAGTTTCCTTCACACAACACTTCCAATAAGTCCATGAAATGACAGACACCAAACTATTTACCTCACCATAGCCACACACCACCACTTGTTTCCCACCAAACATCACATCTGTGGTCCTCTTCAAGCTGTGGAAACAGACAAGGGCTCAACTCAAACATTATGAGCTCAAGACAGTTCCTCTGCCCCGAATCACAGATGTGGGATACCTCCTCACAAGCACTTTGGCTGAAGTTGGGGTGGACTCGATACTGGACCTTTTTCACAAACTGAAAGCCAAAGAAGACTAGGCGACAAGACCGTAGTGGCAGCCCTCTGACCTGAACCCGACCCAACTGGAGCCACGCGAGTTTCGAATTCGCATAGTACCCCTATCCTTCAACCTACCCATCCAAAATGGACTCTCGGCAGCAATATAGGTTATCAAACTTCTGTTTGGTAACAGAATCATTGACGTTCATGGCTGGAACACAGAGCTTCCCTGCTTTGGAGAGCTGATAGAGCCTAAATGGAAATGTCAGAAAACAAAAAACACAAACAAAAGCAAAGTTAGCTGGTGAAATATAATAATAATTAAAAAAAATCTGCCTAATTCTCTTCAAGTTACATGCTGCCCCCAATCTTAATCACTGCCAAGGCTGTGAGTAAACAGGAGTGTTTTGTTTCCTGGTCATCTCGCCTCACTTTTCGTTTCTGCCCTTCCTCCCGCTAGACCTTATTTATATTAAAAGGAAAAACCAAACCAAAGCAAAAAACCCTTCCAACTGAAGAAGTTTACTTTTCTTCCAGAAAGGGATGTAGTTCTTTAGACCAGCACTTTCTTGACCTTTAAAACCCATGTTTACTTCTGACAAAGAGTCCTAACGGTTCTGACATGGTTCCCTATGAGCGTGCATGTCTGGAGCTATCAACACCCACAATATGCTTCCAACTGTGAAGCTGTTCTCAGGTATCTTTTAGGTAGCCTGACAAGTCAAGAATATTTTGCTAACTTTTATTTTTGCAGTGTAAAATGTATATTTTTGAAAGAATTTATTCCTATTTTAATCATAAATTAAACTACAATACTGAATACAGTTTTTCCGCATTTCCCCAACTCCCACTTCACTGAGAAAGTTGAAAATCACTCAGTGGAATAAATGGGAGAGAAAAAAGCATGAAACAGAATTTGAAGTAATTTTCTTTTTTTCTTTTTTTTGGGTCACACTTGGCAATGCACAGGGGTCATTCCTGGCTCATGCACTCAGGAATTACCCCTGGCGGTGCTCAGGGGACCATATGGGATGCTGGGATTCGAACCCGAGTCGGCCGTGTGCAAGGCAAACGCCCTACCCGCTGTGTTATCACTCCAGCCCCTGAAGTAATTTTCTTTTAGGGTCTCCTTGATTTTTCAAAAGTTGTAACTCCAACGTTTTTCTCAACAAATACATTCCCATTTAGTTACTACAATCTGAATAACAGCCCTACAACCTAACAAAGGCCAGCAGAGTCTGCTGAGGCAAGGACACAAGGGCAGCTACTCCAGAATCTGTTACCTGTGAACACCAGTCACGCTCTCTTCCACAATGCCTCGGATCTTCTTAAACACGTTTGGGTACTTCTTATAAACCCAGTGGGTTAAGTCTCCCCCATCATCCAGGATCTATAGAACAGCCAGAAGACTTCTATGGGCATTCAGGCTGCTAGAGCTGGGGGGAACTTTGAACCCAGTTTTGTACTAGCAAGAGAGCCCTGTACGTTTTGGAAGAGCAATTCTTAGAGCTCTGTAGTGCAGGTTTAGACAGTGGAAACAAATTTGTTGGTGTAAAGTGGCTAAAAGGATTCCTAAATTTGAATCTGGACTACAGTGAAGAGTTTTAGGCTAATCACAGACTCACTTTAGTCTATTGTATTAAAATATACAGCCCCTTTGAACGCAAAATGAGAGCTGGGGCAGGAAGGAAAACAATCAGAACCCTATTCCAAAGAGGTACCACATCATTTTCTTCTACTTCATTTTACCACACCCTATTCAGTTAGTCTTACCCTTCCCCCACCTTGTGATTCAGCACTCAGACCCATTCTGCATGGGTATCAAGATAAACACTTTAGCACCAAGTCAGTGCATATGACAAAATGTCCAAACATATATTTAGGGAATTATGCTTTGAGGGATAAAAGGAAACAGATCCACTGTTAAAAGTATGGGCTGGATATGAATTATTACCATGTTGGCTTGCCACCCATCCATGTTCACACAGCGGTCAATACACCACCAGAAGTCATCTTCCGACTCGCCCTTCCAAGCAAACACTGCGACTCCTGTAGAAACAGAAACAAATTGGCTGACTCCTGCTGAGAGTCTGTCCTATTACAGAGAGGAGACTCTGAAATCCACGTGTAGGGGGAAAAAGGCCACAGAAACTGTATTTGGAAGGACAACATAGCACTTCGGCTCAAAAGTTGAAAATTTAAGGGATTTTAATTTTTGAAAGTATTCTGGAACTTTAGTATCATTATTTAAAAAATTTGGTCATTATAAATTTACAAAATTATTTATGATTGGGTTTCAGATATACAATGTTTCAACCAGGATCCCTTCACAGTATCCACTTTCCTGTACCAAACCTCTCCTTCCCAACCATCTCCTCCTCCAGTTCTGGAACTTTAAAACATATTCTTTCCAAGCACAAATGCTACCACCTTATACTTGGAACTCAATCCTATAGAGATAAATGAAATGGAAATCAAAACAAAATTGTTCACCAGGACATTACTTCTTTAGTGATCATCTCAAAACCACCTAAATGTTCAATATTCAGAAAATGGTGATGTAAAATCACAAGGTCATATTACTATTACAAATGATGCTGTCAGCTTTCAGTGGCATGGAAAACTATTTCTGAAATGTTTGATATTTAAGTTGAAGACTACATACATACTGAGTAAATAGAAAAAGGGAAGATGTCTACTTTTATCTAGGTACAGAGAGATTTCTTTAAAAAATCATCTACATTTCCTGTAGTAAACATCAGAAAAAAGTACATTAGAAAAAAAAGTATTACAAGGTTGTTCTCTGATGATCCTAGAAAGATGGGAAACCTTAAAGAAACTTCATGGAGATTTTACTCTAAACCTTGTTTTTTTTTTTTTGCATTTATTTTATTATTATTTGCTTTTTGGGTCACACCCGACGAGGCTCAGGGGTTATTCCTGGCTCTGCACTCAGGAATTACTCCTGGCAGTACTCAGGGGACCATATGGGATGCTGGGAATCGAACCGGATACGCTGCGTGCAAGGCAAACGCCCTCCCCGCTGTGCTATCGCTCCAGCCCCTACTCTAAACCTTTTAACTTTTAACTATCAGAAGAATTTCAGGGGGATTAGGTCAGGGAGTGCCCACACATAACCTGAGTGCCTTCCACAGCTGAGGGGTTAAGGACAGTGACACAGTCCTGAAACCAAGGGCATGCAGGGAATCTCTGAAACACAGGAAGTGGGTGCTGAGTTGCAGATTGGGCCCTAGCTGCCCCCACTCCTCCCCCCACTGAAAGGACCACTTCCCACAAATAAAACTCGGGGAGCATGGTCATTGTCTTCCAACAAATAATTTCATGATGAGCCGAATTCATGAGCTAGCCATATGTACCACTGGGTGTGTGTGTGTGTGGGGGGGGGCACTCCTGGCAGTGTTTGGGCTTACTCCTGGCTATGCCCCATGTATGTTCAGCACAATACTGTACACCATACACCACATCATCACATATATGAACAGCAATAGAAAAAGGCACTTTATCTGTTCTATCAAGAATGATGAAACGTTTCATAAAAGGAGAGAGACTGAGTTCAGTTATAGTACTTATACAGATATTCTTCATTTAGCATCAATCCTGGGCATTTCCCCAAGTAACAAGATTCTTCTCAGAAATCACTTTTAAGGACAATGTAAAAATATTCTGTTATGAATATGAGCCTTAATTTATATCAACTTTCTTCCTGCTGTTTTTATTAATCTCCCAATTTTATAGACCATAGACATATACAACACTATAATGATAACTGATACGTGCAAATTACGTTTAGGTAATAATTTTGAGACAGAGCTGGTGAGAAAGCTAAACTTACCGGCCTCAGCCAGAGCTGCAGCTACTTCATTCTGAGTGGAGTAGATGTTGCAAGCAGACCAGCGGCACTGAGCCCCCAGTGCACACAGAGTCTCGATCAACACCTATGTATGGACAGGAAACAGGGTGAGGAGGAACAGGGCCCCACACAAGTGGCAAAGAGGAGAATACCCACCAAGTCTGAGGCAGCAGGTGCCACACTAGGAAGTCAGTCACAAAAGCATATGATCCTGACAAAGACCAATGTGTTAACCTGTCTATTCAAAGGACACCTTTCCAAGCCTTAACTAACATTTTTACAAAACAATCATATTTTGCAAACCTACATCTCCCCAAATCAGAGTTAGTAAAAGCTATTATACCCATACAGAGGAAAAACCCCATTATTGTTTAATAACCAATATGCAATAGCATGTGGAGGTTGGGAAAGATGGGAAAAACAAGGCCAGTTTCTTTTGTCACCCTCAGCAAAAGTCCCTCTCTTCTCTTCCCACAGACTCACCGCTGTCTGGGCTGTGATGTGTGTGCAGCCCACTATTTTAGCACCAGCCAAGGGCTTCTCCCCTTGAGCACGTTTCCTGAGTGAAATCAGAGCAGACATGTCTGTGAAAGAACAGAGGATTTGAGCTAGGTCCGAACTAGCAGCATCACTGAGTCTGGTCTGGGGCTGCTGACACGGTGAGATGAGGTGCTAAGTCCTTGGAGAACAACTCTACAGATTTCTGTGACTATGGGCAGCTCCAACAACACAACAACAGAAGGACATTTTTCAGTCACTTGGGTTCTCACTTCCTCTTCTATGCCACACAGTGTGTAGAGGATAGAACAATCCTCAAAACTGGCGAAAATGGCCGATAAGTCTATCATTCATCTGCGAGGATAGGGATGAAGCTGGCTGACAGATTCCTACTTACAATCATCAGCCCAGGAAGGTGATATTGCCCTGTTTTTCTCTGCTGTTTCATTTTACTCTGTCAATCTGTCTGGTTTCTCTATTTCTCCCTGTAGAGAATATGTCTTCGTTACGAAAGCTACAGAGACAGTTAAAAAGACCTTGCAGGGAGTAGAGTGGGGGGGAACTTAACCAAGTTTACCCTTGTTCCAACAGAGGATGCCTAGACACAAAGAACAGGTAAGTTTCTAAGTCACACTTTCTTAGTGTCAAACCTTCTTACATTGACTGCCTCTGGGAAATCTGGGTCTCCGGATTGGCAACTATGGCAGGATCCTGCAGAGCCAACTGCTATCTCCAAGGCTTGCCGACTCTGCAAGCAGCTCTGTAAAATGGTGGGGGAGGCTAACAGAACCTGCTCTATGTGATTACCACATGCTGAATACAGGAAGCAGCGGGGAAAGAATCCTGAAACTCAAGCTCCATACAGTGAAATTTGTTTATTTTAAAGTCCAGGATACCAGATATTCCTAGCATACTTTCAAGTCTTAAGTTGTTTGTGAATCCCAATGACCCCCTAACCAGGTTGCTCTGCTCCCCTCCCTGCGCCCACCTCCACACACACACCCTTTACCTTGCTCTGCAATCTCGATCTCCCGGCGTCCAAATTCTGCCTGCTTTATGTTCTTCACACAGAAATTGCTGCTGCCCTTGGAATTAGTTTGCTGTTTCTCTCGGGGGGAAACTTCATCGTCAGAGCTATCTGTGTAGGATGCAGCTAGAGCCAGGAAAGAAAGGAGGATAGGAAAACCTCAATGGTCCCAATTCTACAGAGTGTGGTCCTCAAGGGACTCTCATTTAAGAGAACACTTCTAATTGGAACCACCTTTTACGTCATCACTGTTCTACTCCTCCAAGGGTCTAAAAGATGGAATAAAGCTTCTGGATCTTTCAGGGATGCAGCTTTTTTACAAACCATGCTGAAGAGCCATACTTTGCCACTAGTACCTGTGATAAAGAGTCCTGCAATGGTTCTAGTGAATCCGAGATAACAGGGTACTTGATCCCAACCTGTATTTGAACCAGGCCTGGCAAAAATGGAAGAATAATTTAAGGCAGATAAGAAATGCAATTTCTGTGACTGACCTGGGTTCAATCCCTAACACTGCATACGGTCCAAATTCCATCAGGAGCACAGAGTCAGGATAGGTAAGATAAGATCTGTGATCAGATAAGCCCTGATCACAGCAAGGTGTGGCCCACAAACAAAACCAAAACAAATCTCCTAAGAAATGCTCTCTGTAAGCATTGGTTCTCACTGTAAGCATCTAACTCAAAGTAATATCTAAAGCAAAGCAGTGTTTCCCCTAAGAATGATGCTGACCTCTGGGGGGGGTGGGGTGAGGGTAGCAGCTATGGCAATAATTAGGGGACATGTTTGCTAAAAGAAGGTAGATCCAGCGGGGAACCGAGTGATTAATATTTTTCTGAAAAGGGAGAAGAAGGCCAAGTAAGTTTGGGAACCTCTGATTTATTAGAATCATAAGAAAGGATTGTTGAAACACAGATGGCTGAATCCCACTGTCAGATTTTTTTCCATTTTGCAAATCTCAGGTGGGACCCAAAAATTAGAATTTAACACATTCTCAAGTGTTGCTGATGCAGATGCCCTAAGGATTTGAAAATCACTAATATGAATGACACTGTAAAAAAATCTTGGGTTTTTATACTATAGTGACCGAAAAAACTGAGAGACTAGCAGTTCTGTTTTCAACTGCCAGTCCTGAGCTCACTCAAGATGTTCAACTAAAAATCCCTTCTCGTCAAAGTCATTTGTCCATTCAGATAGCAAAACACCCCACTCCCGCTCGCTTTCTCCAAGTGCAGCAGCACTCGCCTGATCCCTACAGGTGTATTGGGCTGTTCCCAGAGTGCAGCAGGACCTTGGGCACCCCATACAGCCCATCAAGCACTACCTGGAGTGATCCCTGAGCATAGCTAGCTGTGGCCCCAAAACCAAAAATCAAAGAAACAGTGTGCTCTATAAGCCCACAGCTACTACTCAAGTCCACCCCCATGAGGAAACCGAAACCTATCAGTTTTAAAAATTTTATTATTCTTAAAATTTTGGGCTGTAACCTGGAGGTACTCAGGGATCCTCCCTAGTTGTGCTGGAGGGCTGTGGGGTGGCTTGGATGGAACCTTGGTCAACCATGTGTAAGGCAAATCCCATACTATCTCTCTGCCCACTAAGTTTTTTTTTCCTTTGCTTTTTGGGTCACACCCGGCAATGCACTGGGGTTACCGCTGGCTCATGCACTTAGGAATTACTCCTGGCGGTGCTTGGGGGACCATATGGGATGCTGGGAATCAAACCCGGGTCAGCCACGTGCAAGGCAAACGCCCTACCCATTGTGTTATCGCTCCAGCCCCATGCCCACTAAGCTTTTAAAAAATACTTCAAAAAGTTCCAGTAATACAAGGCCACCAAGATCTCTGAAAAGTTTAAATGGATTGATTGAATCCATCTTTCTTCCTCTGTAACTCACTAAAAATATTAATCCTCTTGGGCCATAGCAATAATACTATGGGTAGGACATTTGCCTTGCAACCACTCTACCCACGCTTGATCCCAGACATTCCATACGGTTCCCCGAGCCCACCAGGAGTGATCCCTCAGTGTAGAGCCAGGAGTGAGACCTGAGCACCTCCAGATATGGCCCCCATCCAAAAAAAAAAAAAAAAACCAAACCTAATCTTCCTTATTTCTTGGTTATAATTAGCTTACTTGTCATGGATACCCTTTTTGGAACTGTCATTTTAAGACAAGTTTTCATTAAGATAGCCATCCTAGGAGCTGGAGGGACAGCACAGTGGGTACGGCACTTGCCCTGCATGTGGCTGATATGGGTCTAATCCCCATAGATGGTTCCCTGGGCTCCACTAGGAGGATCCCTCAATGCAGAGCCAAGAGTAAGCCCTGACACTGCCTGGTGTGGCCCCCAAATAAAAGCAAGAAGAAATAAAAAGGCTATCATACTTAAACCTCTTATCACAATGTATATGCCCATAGCAAAGATATATATTTATTTATTTCAATACTGGTGCCCATTCAAGCAAATTAAACAACTGGATGACAGTGCTACAGTGCTATTTCAGTATTTAACTCTGATAAGTACTATTGATTTTCTTGTCTGTCTGTACCACAGGACAGAGAAAGCATTTAATTTATTTGTATTTTTTTCTTTTATTATGGTCCACACCTGGCAATGCTCAGGGGTTACTCTTGGCTCTGCACTCAGGAACCACCCCTGGCAGCAGTGCTCAGGACCCTATGGGATGCCGCATGAAGCAAGGCTGAATGCATGCAAGGCAAGCACCCTTTTCACTGTACTATCTATCTCTCCAGCCCCAGAGAAAACATTTTAAAAACTTTTGATCAGATTTTAAAAAAACATTCCTGAAATGCAAAAGCCCATTATTATTAATGCTAACAATAAAAACAATATTCTGGGGAAAGACAATGGTCTTTGGTACAAATCTATTTTGCTGACATTAATAAAAATCTCTGGCTTTGGGCAAAGCCTCAATCATTTAATAGTATTTTCTCAGTTGAACACTGGAGGGGTTGGATTAGATGCCTCTGGTTTATTCCAGGACTCAAATCCTAAAATTCCAAGTCCTTTTCCATGTTTATTTTCTAGTATCTAAAGCTGGGAAGGACACAATCCAAAGCAGAAAAGAAAATATACTCCCGCCCAGTCCCTCCTACACACACCCTCTCCTTAACAGGGCTAAGGTAAGAAAACGTGCGTGTGTACATGCGTGCGTGCGCACGCCCACACCCACACCCCCTCTCCTTAACACACACACACACACACACACACACACACACACACATCATACATATACACACTCTCTCCTTAACAGACCTTTTAAGGTAAGAAAGACACACATACATACACATACCCTCTCCTTCGCAGGGTTAAGGTAAGAAAGAACACACACACCCTCTCCTCAACAGGGCTAAGGTAAAGTAAAGGCAAGGAAGAATTAGATGGCCACAGGTGGGCGGGGGATGGGGCTCAGGGTCCAGTACACAACCTTGCATGTGCAGGGCTCTGTGTTGCTCCCGGGCACAGCAAAAATCAATTCACTTAGTTGGAACCACATTACAGGAGTGTGACTCTTTCACACTCAAGATATTAAGAGGAGAGGGAGACTTCAAACATTAGGATGTTGAATGCTTCCCAACACACCTCTTTTTCAAGGTCAGTTCAGTCAGCCAAAATACCACTGACTCTGCCTTTGCTAAAGTGAGTGGGTAGTTGCGGGAACAGGAAACTGCCCTGCTCTTTCACCAGACACTAGCTGGCACACACACAGTGCTCAGACCACACAGAGCGTCAGAGGAAGAAAGATGATGAAAGCCTCCTCAGCTACAAGCCTGGCTGGGGGTACTGCCACTGCCCAACCACTAATTACCAGCACTTAAGCACCAAGACGGGGAGTTCTGATATGAGGCATTTTCCAATTCTAGACAGGAGAAAAAAACATTAAACAAGAAATGAGCTCAGGCTCGGAAACAGCAGAGAGACCAGAGGACATACCAACCTGAACTGTAGCTGTCAGTGGAGGACTGCGAGATGGAGCGGGACAGAGACCTGCGGCCAGTCTTGGTAGGGAACTTGGTGAACTCCTGCATGTCATCGGCAAACTGGATTTGCTAGATAAGAAGATGGCAAAAAATGGAAACTGTGTAAGGATTCTATGAAATCTCCTCAGCCAAGTTTTTATTTTTATTTTTTTTTTTCTTTTTGGATCACACCTGGCGATGCACAGGGGTTCCTCCTGGCTCTGCACTCAGGAATTACTCCTGGTGGTGCTCAGGGGACCATATGGGATTCTGGGAATCGAACCCGGGTCGGCTGCGTGCAAGGCAAACACCCTACCCGCTATGCTATTGCTCCAGCCCCTCTATGAAATCTTCTATTGGTTATGGCCATACGTTGGCTTCCCCATCATCAGGTGGCTTATACCAGGCCAGCAATTCTCCCAGCAAAAATAGGGGTAGGTAGAGGCTAGCTCTCCCCAAAATACTTACTGCTGCCTCCTTAAAAGAATTCAGCAGACTTTTCTAGTGAGGGGGATAGGAAAAGTTATACTGACTTGTTTTAGCATTTATCAAATGTCACAAGCCTTTTCACATTCCAAAAATATTCTTTCTTGCCAGAGTGAATTCTTTACTCTCCTCCCATCTTTATCAAAAACCTGCACATCTCACACCTGTTTCTTATCCCCCTCCCCACAGAATATTATCTTGCAGTATATTCTTACTCTGAAGCTAGCAATGGTCTCATTTTAAAAAGAATTATGATCAGGTGCCTCAAAATGGTGACGGGAAGATAAATTTAATCATGTACTACAAAGTCAATGTGATATTCCCAGAACCTTCTCTACCCAATAAAATTATTTTATTTATTTATTTATTTATTTAGCTTTTTGGGTCACACCCGGCAATGCTCAGGGGTCATTCCTGGCTCTACACTCAGGAATGACCCCTGGCGGTGCTCAGGGGACCATATGGGACGCTGGGAATCGAACCCGGGTCGGCCGCGTGCAAGGCAAACGCCTTACCCGCTGTGCTATCGCTCCAGCCCCCCCAATAAAATTATTTGTAATACACTGAAGAAACAGAAATTGAATAGTTTCTAGAGTAATTCTAACAACCAGGAGTAATCTGAAGGAAGAAATAAAAACTTGGTCAACTTAGTTTACAATGTTACAAATATAGGCAAATTTGTAGATGTATCTCAAGTGAGGAAGACACATTCTGGTATCAAATGATTCAAATCTTCCTCCTGAATTCCTGCTAAAAAAGATAAAACTGTTTTCTTTAAAATAAACGTCAGCCTGTGGGGGGTAAGGGTGGAGCTATACTGTGATTCTTGGTGGTAGAATATGTGCACTGGTGAAGAGATGGGTGTTAGAGCATTGTATAACTGAGACTTAAACCTGAAAACTTTGTAACTTTCCACATGGTGACTCAATAAAAAAATTTAAAAAAAATAAAAGGTTATTGATTACAAAAATAAAATAAAATAAAATAAAATAAAATAAAATAAAATAAACGTCAGCCTCCTGAAAACCAGAAATGTTTGAGAATCTGATGATCTCAATTTGAGTAAATCTGAAAATGCTCCCATGGAGAATCCATTAAGTAAAGTCTTTAGTAAATGTCTGTGGAAACGTAAACCATTATAGATTAAAATCATCTCTATAATTCTAGCAACATGGTTATAGTCACTTTGAAGCCAGGAACAGTAAATTGCCTATTGGTTACAGCTGTAAAACCCCTTCTGTCCTACGAACCTTTCAGCTAAGCTAGCATTGGCCAGCAGTGAAAGAATCAGGGTTAAATGTGGAGCCCTTGGGGAGAGGGCAGTTGGGGTAGAGAAGGGACCAATATGACAATGATGGTCAGAAGGGATGGCTCTGAATGGGAGATGTGTGCTGATTGTGGGAAAAGGACCAAATATGACGGCCTCTCAGTATCTATATTACAAACCATAACACCAAAAAGGGGGAGGGGGCGAGGGGAAGGGGAGAGAGGGAGAGAGAGAGAGCGAGAGCGAGCCAAGAGAGAGCATGAGCCTGTCATAAAGGCAGGCTGGGAAGGGGGGGTGGGAATATTGTGGTGAGAAATGTACACTGTTGGAGGGATAGTATTGGAACACAGTATGACTGAAACTGAATCACAAAAGCTTTTTAACTATTTCACGGTGATCCGATTAAAAAGCAAACAGAAAACAAACCAAAAATGTGGACCCCAGGCAGCTAACAGAAACAAAAAATGGAATTAGTAGGATTCTGCAAATAATCAAGGAATACAAATCTATGTTTTCATTTGAGACTAAAAGCAGAGAACAGCTGTGCAGTAAAGTATGTTCTATACTTTTATCCAGGCAGCAGGCCTCGGAGAAAAGCCTTTAGTCTAAGTGTATTGAAAACCCTCCCATGACTCAATACTGGAGATGTTTGTTTGTTTTCCCTTCAAACTACCCTGTGAAATACAGAGAAGGCAGAGTCTATACCCTGTCTCACAAGGTTTAAGAACAGATCCTAACGGCATAAAAGGGCAAGAACTATACAGGTCCTGACATACTGTTCACCAAGGCCTTGCACACAGAAAACATTAATACTTGTTAGAATCAGTGGACCTTTCATATTTTTTCTGTAAGAGTCAACAAAATATAAAAAATAGTTAACTATTCAAATTAGACTACACATAATGCATCAGACCTTGAATAGTATGTATCTTGGTACATCAGAAGCAGCCTTTTAAAATACCAGTGCTTTATTATTGTTGTTGCTATTATTATTATTTGGCTTTTTGGATCACACCCGGTGATGCTCAGGGGTCACTCCCGGCTTTGCACTAAGGAATTACTCCTGGGAGTGCTCGGGGGCTATACGGGATGCTGAGGATTGACCTGCCTCGGCCACATGGAAGGCAAATGCCCTCCCCACTCTACTATCACTCCAGCCCTGTCATAATTATTTTTAATAGAGGTCACATACCAGAGGTGTATGGGAGGCCATGTTGTAATGGGGCTTGAACTCAGGGCCTTGCATATGCGAGGCATGGGCTCAACCACTTAAGCCATATGCCCAACCTAAAACTTATAATTTTAAATAGCTTAAGATCTTTTAAATAAGAATAAAACCATGAAGAAGTCAGAGGCCAGCATCTGCCTTTCTAGACAGGATTTGACACTACATGTTCATGTCACTTCTGCAGTCAGCAAAGCTTGTGTCCCTGCAGAGATAATGTGGGAGTTTCAACCGGTTATTCTGCAGCCAAGAGACCACCCATACCTTGTCAGTCTTTCCAGAGGCAGCATGGCTCTGGGCATTGGCAGTCGAGTCTGTTCAGAAGCTGCTCCTCTCATGGCTATGATGATTCCCTTCCCTGTTCATTTTTCCCCAAAAGGCTGGGTATATTTGCAGACACCACCTACCCAGGGATGAGGGAGGGAACTGCAATCACACTTGCAGTTTAAATAAAAAATAGAGAAGTGCTGCGGCAAGACACAAATGTGTTTGTTGAGCAACTTCAGAACTGAATTGTTGTAATCCCACCTTGCATTAATACAGCTCATCGATAGCCTAAAGCTTAGCCAAGTCTTTCCCTTCTAAAAATATTGCAAGTAGCTCACTATGGAGGATATGTCCTTATAATCCCATCTCTCAAATAACATATTTGAAGCGGGCAGACTGATGGCTGTCTTCCTACACCAGAACACTTGCTGGGGAAGTATTTCCCTGCACCTCTTTGCCATTCTTGCTGCTTATAAATATGGTGGTCCTGCTTACAATGAAATAAGAACACCTTGCCTTCCTTCCCATCTAAGGACTGAAGTTTCCCTAACAACCATTGCCGAGGAGGACCCACCTGGCCAGTTCCCTCCAGACTGGCCGCTTTAAGGCTATCTTCCCCAAAGACAGACATTCTATCTTCCTCTTGGCTGTGTACCTTCTTGAGTGTGGTGTTCACCTTGACATATAAAGGCTCTGCTGCCAAAATCAATTTTAGGGTATCACAAACTCTCTATCTGGTAAAACCAGACCTCAGCAATAGTCTTCAAATTGCGCCAAAAAACCATAGCATTTAAGTGGAATGTATCAGTTCAAAAACAATACCCAAAAATGACCGCAAATTTGTTGTTTATATTAATTCCCACTATTGTGAAAATTTTCAATCATTAAGTCTAAATTAGTGTGCTTTTAGTGTCCTTAAATCTGGATCTAAATATAGGCCTAAGTATGGGGTGAGATGCAGGAAGGGGAGTAAAGGAGGAGGCAAAGTAGTTGGAAGTCCCCCCGAATATCTGAAAAATAAAAGTCCTAAGGAACTATTTTTTGTTTGGCTACCCATCTCCCATATAGATTTACTCAAAACAAGTGCACAAGTTTCCATTCTTAAAGTAAATATCAGTGGAGAAGGAGTAGATCAGACTGACTCATTCTCCAAACTGCACATCTATTTATAGAAATCAACTTCTATGTCTTAAAAATGCAATTAAGCACCAGGCCAATTTCACATACAAACAATCCTAAAGCATTCTTTCATATAGCGTAACATGTACAATGGCTGACTCCTTCCATGTAATACTGAGAATGGAAGAACAAAACTCAACCAAAGAAATAATCTGGAGCATGTTCAGTAAGCCTAGTGTCAGAAGGCCGAAAGACTTCTATACAGAACTGACCCCAAGAAAAAGGAATCACAGGCAATCCAAAACGAGAAGCCTCCAGAAGAACTATTGTTGTATAATACTCATTGTGCGGAGCCCAATCAATTGAAAAAAAAAAAAAACGAACAAAAAAGGCTGAGAAAAGTTGAGAAATTCTTCTTCCACACATGGTCCGTCTTCCTCCACACATGGTCAGTCTGCTCAGATGCTAAATTGCATCACTTCCCCTTCCTCCCCAGGTCCCAACCAATCATGCTGTCTAGCTCCTGAATCCCAAAGACTCAAACTGTAACATAATTCTACAATGATACTATGGCCAAGGGATAAGCGGGATAATAATCATGGAGTATTCTAGTATCTGCAGATGTCTTTTGACCGACATAATGAAAATGCAAATATCCGTATTAGAGTTTTACTGCTTTTTCACAGGCTGGATACCAGTCTTTACAGTTTAAGCTTCCAAAAATCTGAAGCTAGGTCAGACATCTTATTAAACTTGTTTTGCTAATGGCTAACATCTTTTAGAAAGGACCCTCCACGGGTGAAGAACTAGATGCAAAGGTAAACAGTAATTATTAGGAAAACAAATCATCAAGAAGCAGAGCCTAAAAGTGAGAAGGATGGGTCTTTTTATGGGGGGATTAACATTTAGCAACTGGGGGAAAAAAAAAAGATTATCAGAAACTAAAAAAATCTAACAGGGCAAACAAGTAAACAACGCGCTAGAATACCTGCCAGAACACCCCGCACCATCTCTGCTCTCCATTTCTAGTGTTCAGGCCACACCAGGTAGTGCTTATGAGGATGAGGTCCACAGGGGTGCTGGGGCCAAATTTGGGTCAGCTGCACGCAAGGCAAGTGACTTAGCCCTGGATTCTCTCTTCAGGGCTCTAATTTATTTTTTCATAAACTTTATGGTTAATTATTCTTTCCTCTACAAATTCCACTCTCACCTACTCCTTTTTTTGGGGGAAGAAGGGCCTGACATGGCTATCATTCTAGCAGGTACATGATCTGTTCCTAGCAATTACCAGTGATCAGTCTGGTTCCCATTTCAGATAAATCCAAAGAAGCAGGCTGAGGTGTTTACATACAAGAAGTATACAGGTATGAACTTCTGACTTTTATTTAGGAAAAATAACTGACCCCACCCCCAAAAAAGCACCTTCCCTTCCTAGCATCCTTGCCTCCATGGCACACAACCAGAAAACAATTTATCTCATGGGACTCAGTCTTCAGCCAGAGTGGAATCCAGTCACCACTTCTTCCATTCCCTAGGACAGAGCTAGTCTTGTGTGGCTCAGCGGGTTTGGGGCTGTTTCTTGTCTTCCTTCCTTGTTTCAGATTTCTTAAACTGTCCATTTTCCCAGACTGGGGCCCGAGTTTCTGGACAGGAGATATACGAACTGACATATCACTGTCTCCCTCAGTCAGTGAGCACCCCCCTCGCAGCACCCCTCCCTCCCCCAACACACACACATACAATTCCACACTCAGAAGAAACAGTTCCTTCAAAATGAGACTCAACTGGCTCATTTGTCAACACTGTCTGGGAGGAAAACTCAGGCAATACTAAGGCTCAAGCTGCTGAGTCACTTCAATGGTGAGGAGGGAACCTGAAGCTTGACAAACTGCCAAAGTTGTGATTTTACCTGTAACCTTATTAGCCACACTCCCTTTCTTCACATAAACACCAGTCTTCTCAATGACTTGCAATGATATCCTTAGAGTGCTCTAAAAAAATCAGTGATCTGAACCTTCTACTGTCAACCTGAAGTAAAATTAGGTGGGGCTGGAGCAATAGTACAGGCAGCTTGCCTTGCACTTGCCTTGCACACGGCTGACTCAGGTTCAATCCTCAGCATTCCTTATGGTCCCCTGAGCGCAGCCAGGAAGTAAGCCCTGAGCACAGTCGGGTGTCCCCCAAAACAAAACAACAAAAAAAGAAGTGAAATTAGAAAGCTTAAAGTTGGCCACCAGCAGGACAGGGAAGGGGGTCCTAGTCTTCTGAGAAATCACAACGCACATCAGAAAGCAAAACATTTATGGGGGATGGCTCAGTGCTTAGTTAATTACCTGTCCTCACCATTAGCTTTGCCACCTGTATTATATGAAAACAAACCATATCTTTGTTTCTCTCTTGGTTATAATTATTTTTTGAAAATGGCTAAAAAAACTCTAGGTTCCTGGAACATACCCATAACTATTGTGATATCTGAGAGTGCTCTCCACCCTTAGTGATGCACTTTATTTTTCCAACTTATTTATAATCTTCCATACATTTTAAAAACAATACCATGAATGCTTATAGACCCTTCATCTAGACAGAATCTTTCTACTTCCCATAGTAGTTTGCTAGCTTTCTTCTCCCTCTCTTCTCTCTCTATGTGCATAGTTTTAAGACTAGAAGGTTGCAAACATGAACACTTACCAATAGATTTTTTTTTTTTTTTTTTTCTTTTTGGGTTACACCCGGCAATGCACAGGGGTCATCATTCCTGGCTCTGCACTCAGGAATTACCCTGGCAGTGCTCAGGGGACCATATGGGATGCTGGGAATTGAACCCGGGTTGGTCGTGTGCAAGGCAAAAGCCCTACCCGATGTGCTATCGCTCCAGCCCTACCAACGGATTCTTTAGAGAACATCTTCTAAGAAGGATATTCTATAGAACTTCATTATCATACTCAGAATATTAATAGTTCCCTACCATCAAATATCTGATCTGTGTGTATATTTCTCTCATTTTCTCAAACATACCTTACCTGTAGATCCCACAGCTTCCCTAGCTGTTCTAATCCAGGAAAGAATCAAGGTTAGTTAGCTATATATTTTTTTTACTTTGAGTTTTTTTTTGGGGGGCTTTTTGGCCACACTTGGCAGTGCCAGGTGCTCTGTGCTCATGTGATGCTAGAAATTTGCTAAGTTCAGAATAATTTGTAGGTGATACTTAGCCTAGAAATATTCTTTTCCCTAGTGATCTTGTCATCTGTTTATAATCTTTAAAAATTTTATAATCTGAACCAATTAGAGGAAAGAGCTTACAGAATTGTGATTTTTTAAAAAATAGAACTGTGATTTTTATCTTATTATCCCTTCCACATACAATAGCTGGCATTTTTTTTTTGTAAGGAAACACCTTTCTTTTCTGTTTAACATTTGTTATTCATATTTTTATTCAACATGTTATACTCCATTAAACAATGAGTGAGGAGAAAGCACCAATTATCTCAAATTGGGCCAGTGGGAGCCTTGCTCAAGCTTCCTCTTCTGTCCCTCTGACAAGACCATGTTTAAAGCTTTTCTTCATTTTTGAGCAGAGACCTGAGGCTCACCTTGTTATTACTCTGCCTAAGATCTGAAGTCAGTTATTTTTCCAAAGGTGCCCAGACTTCTTTCAGAAGTAAATTTAAAAACCAGTATCTGGATATAAAGTGTGCCAACTGCTACTGGAGTATCACTGCTTCCAGATTCTTTCAGCAAGGAGAGAAATATATTGTTTTATTCATGATTTTATACTCTCATTCCCATTTTATTTATATATATATTTTTGCTTGTGCAGCTCCGGTGTTCACTGGCATGCTCAGGGTTTACTTCTGGCTCTGAGCTCAGGGACCACTCATGGCAGGACTTATGGAGTCAGAAGGGATGCTGGGGATAGAACCTGGGTCTGCTGTATGCAAGGCAAGCACAGTACCACTGTACTATCACTCCGGCCCTTACTCCCATGTTATATTAAAAAACAGGAGGACCAAGTTTGAGGCATAAATTTGATTCTGGCAGCATAGTCCTCTGAGTATATCATTGGAGTAGCCCTTCTGAGCAACACTGAGTGTGACCCAGGAAACAAAACAGAATGTAGTTTTGGGCCACAGGGATGGATCAAAGGGCTGGAGTACATGCAGTGCAGCAGGAGACCAAAGTTCTGAATCCTGGTACCACCTGGTCCCCTGAATATGGAGCCACTGTTGGGCCCAAATATATTTTTAAAAAATGTACAGTTTTAAATGAGTATGTATGTAAGCATTTACTAATCTGATTAATTTGGTTCAGCGGTTTCTATTTGTAAATAATTTTAAGGTCTTCCTTTTTCTCTAAGTTTTGATCTTATCGAACCCATCTCTGAGGGCTGTTAGACATGAAGCTGAACATCTCTTTCCCAGCTCCTGGCTGCCAGAAATCCAGTGAAGTAGATGTTCCTGGTAGAAGCAGCTGCTGGTGCTCTGGGTAAGGAAAAGGCCAGGTGGTTCAAATAGTGCTGAGGACTACAAGGTTTCCCTAGGAAGTGTAGGGTCTTGTTTGACAGGGTAGGGCCTGACTGCTACTGACTGAGAAGGGGGTGTCCTGCTCTACTCCCTGGAGAACTGGGGAAAGTAAGTGCCGATCTGTTCGTGGTTACACTGTGGATGCCAATCTGAGTGTCCCCAAGCTGGTCACTGCAAACACAGTGGAGAAGGATGCTCCTGGATTCACTGACACTGCATGCCTGGCATCTGGGGTAGAGAGCTTGCGCAATTCGCACACTTTTTAATCTCTCTAAAGAAGATGCTGTCTGCTGGTATGCTGTGAGGAAGCCCCTAGGAGACACCTAGGACCAAATCACCAAACATTCAGAGTCTTGTTATTCCACATGTTCACAACACAAATGTCAGTGTACTATACTGAAGAACCAGGTGAGAACACAAGAGGCCACCAAACATTCTAAAGTTTGGCAAAGAAAATGAAGGAGGCAGAAGAGAAATGCCAGGAGACAAAAGCAGTCTTTTTGATGAACTTTCACCTCCAAGCCTAAATCCAGTAAAAAGAGCTTTTCCTATGTAACAAGTTAAGACCAGACACAAACTTGAAAAGATATGCAGGTTCAGAGGGATGACACAAAAGGTTGAGAACACGCTTTGCATTCAGGAGGTTCAACCCTCAGCACATAACCCCACAAGTGCCACTAAGAGTAACTTTCCCTACACGCATAAGAAGTCTCCCTTCCGTTCTTCTCCCTCCCTCTCCCTTCCCCCCACTTTTGCTTTTTTGGGACACACCCAGTCAGTGCTCAGGGGTTACTCCTGGCTGTATGGGGGGACCATATGGGATGCTAGGGATCAAACAGGGTTGGCTGCAAGCAAGGCAAATGCCCTGCCCACTGCACTACCGCTCCAGCCCTTCATTCTTATTTATCCTTCCTGAGTTTATTTTTGGAGGTAGACAAATAACAAATGTAAGGGGGGGGGACATGGGAAGTGGTAGGAAGGGATAGAGCAGACAATAGTAACACTACAGTTAAAAAACAAAGAAAACAATAAAGTACAATAGAAAAGTAAAAAGCAAATGTGTATTAATATACACCTCTTTTCCCTTTAATGCAAAGGCAGCACAAATACTAATTTTTGTACTTCCCCCCATTGTGGAAATCACTTTTTGTAGAGCTTAAGAACCTGTAATTCGGGGGCTGGAGTGATAGCACAGCGGGTAAGGGTGTTTGCCTTGCATGTGGCCGACCCGGGTTTGATTCCCAGCATCCCATACGGTCCCCTGAGCACTGCCAGGGGTAATTCCTGAGTGCAGAGCCAGGAGTGACCCCTAGTGCATCGCCAGGTGTGACCTAAAAAGCAGGGGGGGAACCCCACAAAACCCTGTAATTCTTTATATGAGGAAAAAGAGAGCCAGGTTACTATATTCACCTTAAGTATTTGTGATAGAAAAAAAAGCAAAGTCATCAGCCTTACTATGCAGTTCTCTCTAAAGACAATCTTGGCTTTTATTTCTTAAAGTGCTTTGGCACAGGGCCATGCTCAAGGGGTGAAGGGCTACTCCCAGCTGTGTATTTGGGCGTTACTCCTGGCAGTGCACAAACCCAGGCTTCCTACAGGCAAAATACGTGCTCAACCTCTTGAGCTATCTCTCCAACCTCAGACTTTGCTTTTAAGAGAGACTTAAAAGGAGTTCATCTTACTGCAAGATAGATTGATGTTTTAAGACAAACTGTCAAGTTCTTACAAATAGGAAAATCTATATTTTGGGGGAAGGAAGGGTCTGAAGAATAACCCAGCAAGTACTTGGGGGGAACATGTAAATGAATTTCTTTAGAAAGAAATACTAACACCAAAAGAAGCAAGATAAATCAACTTCAGAAAAATGGAGTGCCAGCATTCTGGAAGGTGGCCATGAACTCAATAAAATTCATCTGTGTAATTTCTTGACCTACCAAAAAAGAACCAAGATAGATGTTTAAGAACAATTCTTCTTTCCTTGATCTAGAAGTCTAAGCAAAGTGAAGTAGAAAGCCAGTTATATCATAAGGCCAAACTGTCTTCAAATATTTGCTTGAATGAGTGAATCCCAGCTGGCCTAAGAGCAGCACTTGGGAAGGCTACTGATAAGAAGTGGAAGATCAGAAAGACCTTTCCAATCAGTACACAGCATAATCAATATGTGCAAGTTGCAGCAAGTGGCAGCAGATTTTATGTAGTTCAGTTTTCTGAACCTTAGGCTAACACACCCAAAAAAGGTTAATGAGACAGAAACTGTATCCCTTTTTTAGTCACCCTTCACTGCTTCCATAAAGTATAGGTTCAAGAAAGGAACTAGCCATCAAAATTCAACATTAAATAAGCTGAATTTAATAACCTAGCGTTAAATAGTAACTACGCTGGAAAAGGTACTGCTTTCAAATGTGAGTAGGTTAATGGGACCTTTCATAATCCATTGGGTAGCGAGACTGGAAATTTTCAAGTTCAAAGGACAAGGTGAAACCCCTTCAAAGATCTGCTGTGCCAGGCTTTAGTCTCCACACTCTTAACAAATAAAAATACTAAACCTCTAGAAGGTCTCCAAATTTATTTGGCCTACTGTGTCTTTTTCAGGGGAAAAACAACCCCTTGGACATCTACCTTCTTTAAATGAACAAACAGAAAGTCCCCCACCCCAACTGCAGACCAGGTCACAACCACTGCACTGGATGATTTCAGCAGTCTATCACCCACCATTGGAAATACTGAGCTAAGAGTGACCAGAAGCAACACAGGGGCAAGAATGATCAAAGGCAATAAGTCATGTCAAAAACACAACTATAGACTGGCGCCGCTCTCCGCCCAGATGTGATTCCGAGTGGCCACATAGGAGCGGCCCCTCCATTCCTGAACGCCCATGATCCCGGAGGCCAACTACCTACTTTCGGCACCAGTGGCTCCTTGCAGAAATGCCTCTACACTGTGAACTAAGCTAACAACCCCATGCCGTCCGGGAGGGGAAAGGTTTCTCTCTCTCGGGCTTTCCTTTTCCTGGTGGTGGCATGGCGACCGCCATCTCATATGGCCCACTAAACAGAGGTACAAGTTTGCAATAATGCGACTTTTGGCAGAAATTTCTCTGGACTTAATTACTAAAATAACAGACATTCAAAACAGTGCAGCCGCAACAGCGGCCATATGCTCTTCATTCTCAGCAATGGAAAACAAATTATCAAACGATGCCTTCTCGGCAGGTCTGATTGCTGGGGGAAAATTCCAAATAATAGTGAGTTTTTTGTTGAAATATTGAATGTAATCAAAGTAAAGAGAAAGTAAAGTGAAAATCATCAGACACACAGGCAGGGGGTGGGGGTGGGATGGGAGGTATACTGGGGTTCTTGGTGGTGGAACATGTGCACTGGTGAAGGAATGGGTGTTTGATCATTGTATGACTGAGACTTAAGCCTGAAAGCTTTGTAACTTTTCACATGGCGAGTCAATAAAAAAATTAAAAAATACCCAAACCCACAACTATATTTTTTATTCAAGAGGCAAAACTTGCCTTCTTGACTTTCTGACTTCAGATGTGCATGTTCTGTTTTAGACAAAATTATCATCATACAATCATGACCTTAAACAGCTAGTTAAGTAACAAGCTAGTTAAGAAGAAAGGCTGGCTGCAAAATCTTTGGGGCTACTTTAAAAAAAAAGCAAGTCATTACTTCCAGAAAAACAAAACAAAGCAAAGCTGGACAATTCCGCCCACCTTCACCTGTTCTCTACCTCCCAGACTGGAATGCAGCAGTTTGGCTTCTCCTGACCCATGACTTGCTGAACAGTCATTTACTAACAAATAAAGTGGACAGATGCACAAGGATAACGATCTCTTGCTTTAGGCTGCATGGCAAGATTAAATTTTGCATAAGGAAAGTTATTTGGCAAACTATCAGTAAAAAGCACTATTAGAATATTAATGATCTAAGTCTTTTCCACACTTCTGTTTAAATCTTGTTAGAGAGACCAAGTCTGCCTGGTAAAAACACCTGAAAATATCAGATTAGTACTTTCACTAACAGTTGATTAGAAATCTAAAATCACATTTCCTAGCATCCACAAAACATCCTAACTGCCTCAACGTCTATGACTTTTTAGCTAGAACCATAATTTCTTTAGGATTTGCATTTTCAAACATTGTGAAATCCTTTGAGTGTAGTCGCTAACCTTCACAGATGAGAAAGCAGAATAAGGGTGGGTTCTGTGACTTGCTCAAGGCACTGTGCTACCAACACTGACGTTTGTTTTTTTAAAAAAACATCAAGAAGCAAAAAGCTTCATACTGAAACATACTTGCTGTCTTTTAGAGATAAAGTGTGGAAGAGGAGAATGTTTGGGTAATCTAATTTTGACCAGTTTACCAGGATGAACGAAATGACTCAATTTCCTACAGGCCTCAAAAGCAATTTAGAAGTTCCACCTACTTATACAAAGAGGTTTGAAAGTTGGTAAAGGCTGAAACTGACCAACAGTTGTCTTAAGAAACCACCTATATGTTGACACATGCAACAAAAAATATACTTAAAATGCCTTTGAAAGTAAGTTTATCCTGTGCTGATGGTGATGGGGGAAATTTCCTTTCATACACTAATACTTAGTTCAATCAGAAAACATGCCCTTGGGGCCAGAGACATAGTATATCGGGGAGGGCATCTGCCTTACACGTGGCAGACCTGGGTTGACTCTGGCATCCCCAAAGGTCCCTTCGAGCACTGCCAAGAGTAATTCTTGAGTTGCAGAGCCAGGAGTAACCCATGAGCATTACTGGGTGTGACCCAAAAAAACAAAAAACAAAACATGTCCTTAAATTGAGAATTTTCCCATAGGTTTCTTTCTTTTCACCATTAAACAGTACTGACTCCAAGTCACCTTGCATCTTTGTAACACAAATATATTAAGTATATTATCAAAGGCCTTTCCCCATACTAAAGATCAGACTTCTTGAAGGTAAAGAACTGGCACAGGATCCAATGAGCTCCTAGGCAAAATCTCTTAATTCTATTCCTATCTTTTTTATTCTTTCTTCTAGTGCCCAAATGAAATTTCACTCATGGTTGGTTCTATGACATGTTACACTTGCCACTATCCCTGAGGCAGCCTTTGGCCATCTAACCAAGTCAAACACCAACTTTTCCAGTGCACACTGATATTGGTACAGGTAAGGTAAAGCAACAGTGACACACTGCAATTTGTTGACTGAGTTCTGCCCTTCTTTTTCTCCTCTTACTCTTCAAACTTTTCTTGGGGGGGGGGGTCAGGTGGGGTGTGAGTTTGGGTCACACCTGGCAGAACCTGCTCTTGGCAGTGCTCAGGAGACTATGTGGTGCTGGGGCTAGAATACAGGCCCTCCTGCACACAAAGATGTAATCTGCTCCTCCTCGAACTGGGGCCACACCCAACAGTGCTCAAGGGCTGCTTCTGGAGTGCTGGGGAGCCAATTAGTACTAGGCACTGAACCTGGGTCTCCTACATGCAACACACTCTCTAGCCCTCTCTCTCTCTCTCTTTTTTTTTTTTTTTTGCTTTTTGGGTCACACCTGGCGATGCACAGGGATTCCTCCTGGCTCTGCACTCAGGAATTACTCCTGGTGGTGCTCAGGGGACCATATGGGATGCTGGGAATCGAATCTGGGTCGGCCGAGTGCAAGGCAAACGCCCTACCCGCTGTGCTATTGCTCCAGCCCTCTAGCCCTCTCTCTTCAGTCTTTAGTCTTGCTATTTTTGTAGCTCCTCAATAACACTTTGATTTTTCTGTTTTCAAGTCATAATTTCATTAAAATACCCTATCATTTCCCTTATAATTTCAATACTATTCTTAGTTTAGAAAGTCATTATTCTGTTAGAAATGCTTATATTCTCACCCATTTTTTACAATAAATTATAATATTTTTTACTTTTATTTTTAAAAAATTTATTTATTTTTAAATAAGTGAGTCACCGTGAGGGTACAGTTACAAATTTACCCATCTTTGTGCTTGTGTTTCCCTCATACAATGTTCGAGAACCCTTCCCTCCACCAGTGTCCATTCTCCACCACCAATGAACCCAGTATCCCTCCCACCCTCCAATCCCATCCCCCCACCCCACCCTGCCTCTGTGGCAGGGTATTCCATTTTGTTCTCTCTTTTTTTGGGTATTCTCACCCATTTTTTTTGAACTCCTGAAGGTTAGTGACCTGAAACTACAGGTGGGAATGAAACAGCAAGTCAGAATCCTTCCTAGTACTCCAAAGAGATCACTCAGAAATGCTATTGGCTTAGTGCAGGCCTCCCCATTCCTTTCAATGACTCTTTTCTAGAGACTCTCCTCAGTGGGTAGGGCGTTTGCCTTGCACACGGCCCACCTGGGTTCAATTCCTCTACCCCTCTCGGAGAGCTCAGCAAGCTACCAAGAGTATCTTGCCCACACAGCAGTGCCTGGCAAGCTACCCGTGGTGTATTCGATATGCCAAAAAACAGTAGCAAGTCTCACAATGGAGATGTTACTGGTACCCGCTTAAGCAAAACGATGAGCAACGGGATGACAGTGCTCCAGTGCTCCTCAGCTCTCTATAAATCTCGTTGGCTGTACAGGTGAAGAAATTACAAAATAGCCTGGCCAAGATATAATAGTCCATAACACCTAACTCAAGGTCTGGACTTTATGTGGGTGATTATCTGCATTACCACATTCTCAATTGTAGGCAAACATTCTAGGGTTTTAAGTCCAGGGTTCATGGATCATCCAGCTAGTAGGAGAGCACATACAAAATAAATTCAGGCTGTCAATTTCCCCTTACATGCAAACTGTTATATAAATGGACATTTTTCTGGCACACAAACACAGATGATAGGATTCCTAACCCCAAAATAGAGGCTCCTAAACTTACCTGGGTTTACTGGCCTCTTAAGCAAATAGAAAAAGCCTCTCTCAATTATAACCATCCCCCAGATTATTCCAGCAACTTCCCCTGGACCCCGAGGTGGGGAACCCACTTTGGAAAACACTGTCCCAAATGCTTATGCTCCACTACTCTAGACTTAGATAACCCCGAACCTCACAGAAACAAACTCTGTAAGATATGGACTTTTGTTTGGCTCACAAAAGCTGTAGTTAATGTCTGTATATGGGCACAGGCCCTGGTGCTCAATCCTCTGACTTATTCAGAATAGCTTAGGAAAGAGGGTACCCATGGGCTATTATCCTCCATCTCCACATGGAACACAGATTTTTTTTCCTATGGCTAAAACCAGCTGAGGAAGGACGTGGCTCCATTACCCTCCAATGCAAGATTCCATAACCATTTCAGACAGAAACTACCTGCCAAGTAAAGGGTAGTTAGTTGTAAATCTTTGTAAATCTGGGTTCCTTCATGTTTAAGCTGGGAAAGCTGTTTCAAAAGGTACAATACCAACACACTGCCACCTCTCATGCCCTCCCAACTCCAATGAAGTAGGTTAGGGCCCCCGGGCTCATGAATATGTTTCAAAAGTACTCTTGGTTAGTTTGTCTAAACTAAGCTGTCTGGCCCACAGATTGAAAAGCACTGTTCTAGATGGCTGCTATCTTCTCTTCCTTCCTATTCCATAGAAGTACTGATCTAAAAGACAATCTAAGCATGTGAAATAGCACACACAAGCACAGTGAGTTTACCAGGCTCTAGACAGTGACTCATTGAACACAGGGAACAAATGCATTAGACTCGTCCTGTTCAGAAATAAAACACGGCAAAGGAAGTTGAAAATCTGTCTTTAATAACTAACTCCATCTGTCAGGTACAGACAGTCCTTCAGATGGATCCACAAGGGTTTAGGCGGACATGACTAAAAGCCTGAGAAGAGAGACTATTTTCACATGGTTGGTCCAAATTCAGTCAAAGCTGGCAAGGTGCTCTCATTCCAAACATGCCCAGCGCTCAGATAATCCCTTCACTACGAAGCCAGAAAAATCTACAGAGTTCTGAGCCCTCTCTTCCCTAAACTTACAGGTTTCTTCTGAATGCAAGGGTTGGAATGAATTTCCTCAATTCTCCACTGCAAATCACAAAGTAGGTAGAGGTGTTTTGTATGTGCTCTCCTACTAACCAGATTATCTATAAACATCCTTCCCCACCAACCCACTCCAATCCAAACCTCAATTCATTTTTAACTGGTAAGTAAGAATCTCCTCCCTACCCCCAATCCCCAGAGAAATGTTTCTGTTTGGGAAATCCTGCCCATGCAATGTAAGGGGTCAGTGCCTCCAGCTTGCTTTTCCTTTTAATATGCTTAGAACACCATGTTCCCAACCAGACTGGGCTCTTTTGTTACAGATAGGAAGCAAACATTCTACTGCAGCTACAAGTTTGTTACCAAGGGCACTGTATTGATCAGGGCTATTAACATTCACAATCCATCTAGCCAGCACAGTCCGACTGGGCTATCCTCCACAGCATTTGAACATTTGCAATTTTCATGTCTTGCTCACTGAGAATTCTGGTTGCTCTGAAGTTGGGCATGAAAAACTCAAAGACTGGATTGTAAATGGGATACCAGTTGGTTACTAGCAGGAAACTGAAATGTTACCAGGGCAAACTGAAGACATCAGCCCTCTCTACCAAGAACCTATTTCTATTTCCAAAGCAGACATACTCTCAAGATCTTCCTGAATCTTGAAGGTCACACTTGAAGGCAAGAAAACACACAGTCCTCAGCAGCTACCTAGAACCTGAGTTCCTGGAGAGAAAAAGTGTTGGCCCAGTTGTCAGAGGGAACTCTAAAAGACAGGGCAGGTACAGCCTAGGTCTCCCATTCAGTTACTAGTTTAGAAGGGACAGTCAGGGGTGCAGAATAGGAAGAATAAAAATTTTCCTCAGCATCGTTATTTCTTACTTTCAAGACCACCCACCACCCAGCTCTAAAAAGGCCCTTCAAGACTGGCAGCACCTATCACAGTATCACTGTATCATTGTCATCCCGTTGATCATCGATTTGCTCGAGCAGGCATTAGTAACGTCTCCATTCGTCCTAGCCCTGAGATTTTAGCAGCCTCTTTTTACTCGTTCTTCCCAGTGGTGCTGCATTGGAGGCTCTTTTAGGGTAAGGGGAATGAGAACCCATCATTTGTTACTGTACTTGGCATATTGAATACATCATGGAGAGCTTGCCAGGCTTTGCCGTGCAGGCAGGATGCTCTGAGAGGGAGAACTAGGCTATAAGAGGTCGTGCAGCTGCAATCGTGCAAAGTGTGTCCAGGAGCTTTGTTTTAGTCTCTGGATCTTGGTTGTTGATGGGATTACACGGTGCTTGGGGGGCGGAGGGGCGGTTTGTGGGTGTGGCTGCCAAGCTACTGTGTTAGATTGTTGTCACCTCCTCTAATGCACACTGACTCCACTACTTCCTCTTGTTTCTGACAGAATCACATTCCTGGTGATCTGGTGCGAGTCTGATTTCTGTTCTTTCAAAAAAGCAAATAGCCAGCTTCAAACATTCTATTTTCATAGTTAAAAAATGTTTAAAATGGGATAAAAGAAATACAGCTTCCCTGAACCAGATTGATAGTACAGTAGGTTGGGAGCTTGCCTTGCACATGGCTAACGTGGTTTGATCACTGGCATTATCAATAGTCCTCACTTTTGAGGAGTGATCCCTGAGCACAGAGCCAGGAGTAAGTCCTGAGTACCACCAAGCGTGGCCCAAGAAACAAAAGCAAAAGCAAAAACGCAGAACTGGGGCTGGAGAGATAGTACAGAGAGGTAGAACTCCTGCTTGCGCAAGGCCTATCACAGTTTGCTGCTCTCCCAGCATCCCAAGTGGACCTCTGAGCAGGCCAGGAGCATTTCCCAGCGATGCTTGGCTTACCTATCACAGTACTGTCACAAAAAACCAACAGTGTTGAAGCTGATAAGGGTAGGGAGGAGAGTTCCTTCACTCATTGCTGGTGAGAATATTGACTGATCCAGCCTTTTTGGAAAATATGGGCATTCCTTAAAAAACTAGGAACTGAGCTTCTATAGGACCCAGCAATACTGCTCCTGGGAATATAGCCTGGGGTCCAAGGACACATGCAGAAAGGCATCTGTACTTTATGTTCATTGCAGCACTATCTGGAAACAACCCAGATGCCCAAGAACAGACGAGTGGATAAAAGAACCATGGTGCATCTACACAATGAAATACTACACAGCTGATAGAAAAAAAATGAAGTCAGGAAATTTGCTTATACATGGATGGAAATGGAGAGTATCATGCTGAGTGAAATGAGTCAGAGGGGGGCAGAGAAATGATTGCACTCATCTGCAGGATATAAAAAAAAAGCATAATATGAGAATAGACAAGGACAACAGAAACAAAGTCCAGGAGTACTGGACCACAGTAGGAAAATTGTCATGAAGTGTGGTGGGGGAAGTGGGTGTTGTTAGGGAAGAGAAAGGACCACTACGACAATGATAGTGGGAAATGGTCACTTGGGACAAGAACTGGGTGCTGAAAGGAGATAAAGTGATAGTTGGGGTTGCCCTTTCAGTAATAGTATTGCAAACTACTGTGCCTAAAAGGAAAAAAGAAAAAAAAAACAGGTCTGCCACAGAGGCAGGTGGGGGGAGGGGCACACAGGAGGGAAACTGGGCCGAACACTTATTTATGGCTAAAACTCAATCATGAACAACTTTGTAACTGTGTACCACTGTGATTCAATAATAAAAAAAAGGCAAAACAACAACAATAACAACAAAAAACCCCAACCTAAAAATATTTTTTTTTTTTTTGCGCTTTTTGGGTCACACCTGGCGATGCACAGGGGTTACTCCTGGCTCTGCGCTCAGGAATTACCTCTGGCCGTGCTCAGGGGACCATATGGGATGCTGGGATTTGAACCCGGGTCGGCCGCGTGCAAGGCAAACACCCTACCCGCTGTGCTATCTCTCCCGCCCCCCTAAAAATAATTTTTAAAATGACTCTTCAACTTACCACTGGCCTTAAGCCTCAAACATACTAAAAGTAAGTTTCAATTACTTAAATTAAGACCATTTATGCTAGAATAGCAGTTTTTCTCTTATTATCTATTATGTTTCTTATTTTATATCTTGGGATATTCCCAAGCTCCTAGCTCACTTCCTAGTATTTTCATGCTACTGAACTAAGGGTTTCTTCCCTTACCATTTGTGTGTGTGTGTGTGTGTGTGTATGATTTTGTCCAGTTTTGATAGTAGTAGTGTATGAGTTTCCTAATAAAAACATTCCTCTGGAATCACACTAGAACTTTAGGGGCATACGAAGTGCAGTGGGGCTGGGATAGCACAATCACCCCAAAAGTTGCTGAAATGCTGGTTTCAGTGTACCTAAGTTCCTCAGTCAAACCCCCAAGGCCCTGATAATGAGACTCTTGGGAAGCTGAGGAGCAGCCCAGAGAGGGACTGAGAAAGCAACCAATCCCTCAGCTTCTTCCAAGGACAAATTGCAAGTTGGAAACAAAAATCCCAACAGTTTTTGGACCTGTAAAGAAAAGAAGTAACTTCAGTTTAGAGGCCTGCTCAATTACATCAGAATTTCTGGTTTGTCTGGGAGGAGTGGGTCACTTGTGGTGGTGTTGTGGGCCAAATGTTGGCAGGGATCAAATATGGCAACCCATAGACAAAGCAGGCACCTGAGAGCTTTCTTTCTGGGCCCCTTGAATTAAAGTTTTTGTTAGCCCAGGATCCATGACAAGTTTCAGGAACTTCCATAAATCCTCTGAAAATGAATGTGATTTTATTTTTGGTCTTTCTGGGTCACACCTGGTGGTTCTTGGGGAACGGGATTGAAACCGGGTTGTCAGTGTGGAAGGCAAACACCCTACCTGCTGTACTATCGCTCCAGCACCAAATGTGAAGTTTTATGCTCCTTAATTTTCTTGACGAAAGAACCATGCTATCCCTTAAAGAAATCTCCAGCTCAAAAGAGTAAGAATTGCTGCTTTGGAACAGGGGAGATGGTACAGGGTAAGGCCCAAGTCTCACATGCCATGACCAAGGCTCTATCCTGGCACTGCATAAGGAGTGATCCCTGAGAACCGCCAGGTGTCCCCAAACCGACCTCACACGCCCATCCTCCACCCTGTCTAGATCAAAATAAAGTTTCTAATTCCTCAAATATCTCAGAGCCATTATCTTAAACTAGCAAATGAGCACTGTAGCACTGTTGTCCCATTGTTCATCGATTTGCTCGAGCAGGCACCAGTAACGTCTCCATTGTGAGACTTGTTGTTACTGTTTTTGGCATATCGAATATGCCACGGGGAGCTTGCCAGGCTCTGCCGTGTGGGCAGGATACTCTCGGTAGCTTGCTGGGCTCTCTGAGAGGGATGGAGGAATCGAACCTGGGTCGGCCATGTGCAAGGCAAACACTCCATAGACCTGCTGTGCTACTGCTCCAAAACTAGCAAATAAGGAAACTATTTAGGTTCTTCACTTTCTACCAACAGTTCTATTTATTTACTCTTTTGAAATTAAGAACAAAGATGCAGTGTGAGCTTTGAAAATTCAAGACGAATAGCTTTTCAATCTCTCCAAATACAGCTGGCCATTATGAGAGAGCAAGTAGGTTTGCCCTTAAAGCAACTGAGGAATGAGACAAGTTAGAGTATGTGCCAAAGAGGGCAACTCATAATCCATCTTACTAACTTTACTAATATCCTCTTTTCTTAGGTTCGGAATCCAAAGCCCATAATGGGAACAGTACAAGCAAAAGCCTCTGACTTGCAGTCATGCCAGTCCAAGGATAAAGAGAAAGTGATTCCCATAATGCCCACTGAAAACCTGTCCCTGACACAATTAATAAGTACTAGAAATTAATAAGTATTAGAAACGTTTAGCCTTTACCAAAAACCAAACACCCTCCTAAATTCTGACTTTTCTCAAAACAATGAGCGGTCAAAAAATGTCAACAGTTTCACTCAAGAGGCCAAAATAAGTAAAAATGGTTCAACTCATCTCCTTCAAGTGTTCGTTTAGTTGCTCTCCTATCCCTATTTAGCAAGCACTACTGCGGATTAACACATTAGCATTTTCCTTGGCACCTAGAGCACAAAGGCTCAGTGGGATTCCCCTGCTGCCATTGTACACACACAGGTATGAAAGAGGAAAATATACAGAACAACAGGGCTTGCATTAGCAGGCCAGTTCTGCAGACTAGAAAGAACAAAGCCTGGGCAGGCCCAAGGTGAACAGAATGCACAGTAAGCAGTCCCCAAGCCCTCCTGCTTGAAGCCTCATTTCCAGCACACAGCTGCATACACGATGCCCATCTGAAGCTCCTTAAGTCCTATGTGTTAAGCACAGAGGCATTTTAAGTGAGTTGGGGCTTCCACGGCCAGAAAGGGGCAGGGGCATGCTTGGACAGTCATTCCAAATCCTGCCTTTTTCTAGTGGATTCTCATACTCTTCTTACTATGTGCTCTGTTTGGGTGGCAGATGATTAACTTGACTATATACTGCCAAAGAGAACCAATCACAGACATTTTGAGATGAGGGTATTAAAACGAAATCCTTCCAAAAACCTGATGTGACAGGGACAAAAATGGAAACAGTCTGGGTGTCAACAAAGACATGGATGCTCCACTCTAGTCCTACAATTACTGAAGTGCAAAGGGCACATATTTCTGCTGGAAAAACTCAGTTATAAGTAATCTGGAAAAGGCTGTTCGAGCAGATAGAAACAGCCGCTGGAGGAGGAAACTGAAGTGTGTATGGACAGGATAGGAAGGCAACGATAGAGAGCTGTGACGCGAAAGAGCTGGAATTGTTTCCTGCAACCCAGGGTTCTAGTTTGGAGAGATACCCCTCCAACCCCACCCCCATGACTGGAGTCTGAGGAAAATAAACTCAGGTACCAATGTCCACACTCAGTGTGCCCTCTGGGATCTGTGGTGGGAGAAGATCAGAAGATTCCATCAACACAAGCTTCACCTCCCATAACTCAAGTATTTTAGTGTTCAACAGGTATGAATCCTCCATACAGTATTGTTTTTGAGCTTAGTAGCCACTCTTGGTTTGGGGCTTGGGGCCCTCTCGGTGGTGCTCAGGGGACCATACAGACACAGGTACTCCAGCATGGGCTCCAGCCCTCTGAGACATTCTCCAAGACCATAAAGTCATTTTTGTCAGAGAAAAATTTTTCCCTGTTGAAGAGATATTCCAATAAAAACATTTTTGTTTTGGCTCTTCTAACATCTCAAAGTTCTAAACAAACTAGGGGTACTTTTCAGAGTGTAAGGACGCCCTCACTGAACAGCACGGATGGGGTAATAGGTATAAACCAGGACTAAGCAAAACAGGATATATGGTTTTAAAGGAGTACACAGATAAGTTCATAGTTATTATATGCTGATACCCCTAACAGTCCTGCATTACTATCATTATTCCCCATTCTACGGAATAAGACAAAGGAGGTTCAGAAGCTGGAGAGATAGAACAGTGGATAAGGCACTTGCCTTGCATGTGGCTGGCCCTGGTTCAAGTCCTAGAACTGCATATGGTCCCAAGCAGAGCCAGACGCAAGACCTGAGCACTGCTCAGTGTGGCTCAACTCTACCCCCTCCCCAGGAAAGAAAATGGAGGTTGAGGTAAGTCACACAGTGTTTAGATGCGAAAGACAGATGGTATACCTAACTCGAAAAATCAAGTACTTGGCTTACAGTATTATTACTGGCAGTTTCAGGAGCAAAAAGGGAAGTCGGAGAGGTCTTATGTAACGGCCAACTACCTAAATGAGTCACAGGGAAATATGGAGCCAGAAGAGAAAAGGTGGCAGCGAACTCCACCGAGTTTCTAGCCACTTACAGATGCAAGGCACTGAGAGTGTTAACTAAGAGTCAAAAAGAGTACCGGTGGTAAGAATATCTTTTTAATTTTGAATTGCCAGATTTCAGGCTGGGGGATAAAAGCTGTCTAAGCAAATGTGTTGATCTTCATACACGCTTCTGACCCACCTCGGTATAATGTATTCTAAATGACTATCGAGCATACTGAGGGTGGTTGTCTTTGTAAAAATTTAATATTCACGTTTCCCAACTTGAGAAATAGGTAAGTACGTGTGATTCTCTTTACCAGCCAGTTTCTTTAAATAACAGCCTCAGAAGACATCAAAAGTGCTTACTTGAGGTTTACTTGAGGTAACAGGTTTTTCATGGGCAACTAAAGATTTACATGATTCTATGTATTAAAATACCAAGTATATCATGTATAACTTTACAAGATTATACTGGATCCAAATGATACTGTCTTGAAAAAGCGAAAGGTACATAGTTTGGTAATCCTGCCAGCAAGGGGTCTAAAGGCACTGCTCAACACAAAGTTAGTGTCTAATGAATAATCACATCCCAAAAGAGAAGTAATCAGTATCAGTGGCAAGACAAAGAAACCAACAAAAAGGCATCTCATCTCCTTCCATGTCTGACTCCTGTTCAAAGACTTCCACAGTCAGAGTGGCTAAAACAACCACTCTAAAAGGACCAAGAGACGATCTAGAGAAGATAGAAAATGTTAATCTAGCAAATCTCTTGTCAGTGAATTGAGCAAGAATTGGCACAATTCTATAAAACTGCATCAAAAATTGTTCATAACAGAATCCAGAGAAGAGATACATCCTGGCTTCTGGTTAACACTAACACAGGGCTCAGAGGCTCTCCTTGGTAAGCGCTCCACATTTCAGCTGAATCCTCTGACAAAGTGGTGCTGTATATTCTTTGTTTTACAAGAAAAGTGGTTTCTTCTGTGTTCTTTTTCTACTTTGAGTTGGTGTCTACCCACACAGATTCCAGGTCAAATGCCTGATGTGACACCTGAGAACACCTCACCAAATGCTCAGAAGTACAGAAAACAGCAAATGTCCTGACAGGCCTTCCAGAAAAACAAGTTCTATCTTAGGAGGCTTCATCAACAAAGCCTGGAGATTTGTGACTACTCTGTGAAAATAAATCAACTGGACACAACACCAATTTCCAAAGGCCCAAGGATAGCTATTACCCCAGTCAACACAAAGTGGCAGAAAAATAGGGATTAAAAAAAAAAAAAAGCAATACTATTTAGAGGAAGTAGCTGATTTAATGTACGTTACCCTCAAAGACTCTTTCTCACCCCAATTTTCTGGGCAATACCAAGTGAACTCACTAACAAGAGCCATGAACAAGCCTTAACATATATGAATCATACTATGGAGTTAATGCTGTCTCATGAAAACTTCCTTGAGAACTTAGCATCAGCAGAAGTCACTTTCTTGATGAACAGATATATACTATTTCTCATGTCTGCTATTAACTCTACCCTGATTCCCTTTAGTCTCAAGCTCCTAGGAAGTAGAAATTATATTTTGATGAACAGTCTCATCAACTGTCTAGTCAAACATTTATTTGGCAAATGAGGGAACCAATTCACAAAGGCAGACTTTCCTAAGGTGGTATCTATTAAGCTCTCTTTGACAAACAGGTTAAAGCCTTGAATTAATTAACAAGCCCTATTTCTGGCACAGCAGTTTTGTAGGAGTATATTAGGATTGTAGTTGAAGAATCTAGCCATTAGTGTTCACTGGATGGATACCCTCTGGTTCCAAAGTTAGTATAACTTCACCATTTACACTCCAATCTGATATAAGGCCCATCAAGGTCACCCTGAAATAACCTATTGCCTCTGACTGGTTCCAGAAATGGCCTCATTTCCTAAGGGACCTCAGGCCTTGAAATGAACCAAAGATCATTGGTCTAGAGTCATGATGAAATCTCAAGGTGAAGGACAAAACATCTGAGAAGGCCTTTTTCTCATGCCACACAGTACACATGGATCCTTGTAACTTCCCTCGCGCTTTCTCCCATCTACAATACATGGCAAAGGTACAAAAGTGACTTAAGTCTAAACACATGGCTCAGATACCGTTCTGAAAAATGGATCACCTAGGACTTGCTATGTGACCTTGATTAGTCTCAACAACTCAATGACTAAAATGCCTTTTATCACTAGGGGAAGGGTAATTAGTCATCATAAAGCACTTTAGTAGAAAGTGCTGTGTAAATGCTCAACAATAGAGCTCAGTAAGAGCAAGATTAATAAGCAACACTGAAGTACATTTACCAGCAAATGGAAACTTACAACAGGGTCTTCCCACATTGCTGGCAAACTGCTTCTGTCAACTAATGGAACATGAGTCTCGAAAGTCATTAGCACTTGGCCTTACAATATACATTAGCAATAGTCCTCCTGGGAATAAAAGAGGAAAAGAAAGCATATTTATTTATTCTTGGTCAGTCACCATAAGACATCTCTTATGGTAGTTATCCAGGTGGATAATATTTTTTTTTGGGGGGGGGGGTTGTTTTAGGCCAGTGATGCTCAGCGTTTACTTCTGGCAGTGCTCAGGGAACAATATGGGATGCCAGGGATCGAATCTAGGCAGATAATATTTGGGTACCTACTATATGCTAGGTACCGAGCTAGGCATCGCAAATACATCTGTGAACATGCGTTCCTGGTCTTCATGAAACTGGAAATTTACAATACAAGATTGTCTTAATTGTACTAGGAGGCTCATACTATTTTAATAGTTGTACTGGGAGAAATCAAGATAAGAATAAAAACACACAATCAAAGACACACAATTCCTGCATGAACAAGACAAAAGAGCACGGGCTACTGGGTAGAGAAAGTTCAAAGAATTAGGATACCAAGGCTTTCCTAGTTCCCCCCTCACTGCTTTCAGGTGCTTCTACCCCTAAGCATTCAGCCTAGAGGGGCTGTAACTGTGCTATGGACTAGTGCAGATCACAAGGGGTTACTGCCTCCTAAAAAGCAGTCAGCTGAACAGAAAGGCAAAAAATATGGCTCATCAAATTCTACTGAGAGCCAAGGGGATCTTCTACAATCTTATAAAAGGCCCCATTGAAAGGTTCAGACGTTAATTTGGTGAGAAAAAAAGAGTTAACGTAGACAAAATACAAAAGTGCCCTGTTTTTTGAATCACAGTAGATACTTAAAATGGTAGCGCCCCCCCACCCCCAAGGAAAAACCACCTTCTCCCACTTGGTCTTAGCTAGGGTGTAGAGGACTACAACCATTCCTGCAATTCTTGCTTTGTTCTGCTTATACAAGCACTGCTGCCCAGCAGACAGCGCAGGCGGAGACAGCCCCGGAACAGTCTTCGAACGGGAGGGGAGTATTTATTCAGATTCTCATTGGTTTCCCAAAGGTCACCTCCCTGAAACCGTTCTCCATCCACTGTTAACGCCGTGCCAGGTATGTGCAATGTCAAGAAGTGGTTGGCAGCAAATGCCCAGAAATCATTGAAGGCTCCCAATCCCGCTGGCTGGACCAAAATAAGGGTCCCTTTTAACCTTCCCTAAGAGAGTAAGAAAGGGGAGGGGGGGCTTCTCTGGACTCACCCCACTCCCAACAGACTAAAAACTTCGCTAAGCACGGTCAAGAATGAGCCATCACTCCGTGCCACCCCCCCACCCCAGTTCCGGGTCTCGGGGGATGCCCGCACGCCCGACCCACACGCCAGCCATCCACCTGTAACCACGGCCCCGTGGGCTGCCGCCCGCCTCCCAACGTCCACGCCGGCCGCGGGGAGGGACGAAATCAAAGCCGGGCCGGGGCGGCCGCGCTCACGCCGCCGGCCCGGGCGCGCTGCGGGGCGGATTAACGGGCCGCACCGGCCCGACGCGGGGCCGGCCCCGCTCGCCGGGGTCCCGACCCGGGGCTCCCCGCCTGCCGCCCCCATCCCCGTGAGGCCCGGCCCAGTCGGGGCTCCCGAGGACCCCGGGGCGGCAGCACCGAGGGACAAAGGAAAGCGGGGGCAGGGGCGGCCCTTCCGGCCCGGCCGCTTGCCCTGCGCCCGGGCGCCCCTCGCCCCCTCGCGCTCGCCCGCCCGCCCGCCCGCGAGGCCCCGGCCCCCGCAGCCCCGCACCTTCTTGGGCGCCTTGGTGACGGTGGCCATGAAGGAGTACTTCTCGGCGTCCTCGATCTCCTTGGCCTGCTTCAGCTCCTCCCCGACCCCGGGCAGCGGCATCGCGTCAGGCATCGACATCCCCCGGCCGGCCCGGCCCGCGGCTGCCCGCCGCCCCCGCCTCGCTCCTGCGCGCGCCGCGCCCGCCCGCCCGCCGCGCCGCCGGGCGCACGGGGGCTGTGGCCCGCGGCCCGTGCGCTCGCCGCTCCCGCACCTTCGGCCGCCCCGGCGCCCCGAGAAGCAGCGCCGAGCTCCGACCGGCCCGCGCCGCCGCCTCCGCCGCACGCCGACACGCACGCACGGGAAGGGTAGGGGGCGCTGACGCCACGCCGGGTCCTGGCAATCCCACGGAGGCGGGCGCGACGGCGCGTGGCAGTGACGTCACCGCGCAGGGCGGGGCCGCCGGCGCCGCCCGCCCGGAGAAACTCCCGCCCAGAGCGGGCGGCCCAGCGGCGGCGCCAGGTGGCGCCATCGGCCCTGCCAGAGGAACTGCGGTGATGGGGTGCGGGTGACTTGGAGTTCTTGGGCTCCAGGGGGCCCTGCAGGGTATCCTTTTTTTGTTTGATTTTTGGATCACACCCCGCGATGCACAGGGGTTGCTCCTGGCTCTGCACTCAGGAATTACTCCTGGCAGTGCTTGGGGGACCATATGGGATGCTGGGAATTGAAACCAGGTCGGCTGCGTGCGACTCACCCCGGCCCTTTGGACCACCTGGAACCCTTCCTCCCCCCCCCGCCTCCTTCCCCCAGGGCAGCATTTACATTCTTGGATCTGTAAGGGTGGGCAGGACAAGAATCAGAGCCGCGCATGGCTCCTGCAACAACGCCGTGGCCCCTCGGCCTTGCTTGTTCAAAGGCACTTGGGGAAGAGCTTTTGGTATCTGGCTTGCAATAGGGCCAGAGCGTTATGGAGCGTGAGAGGCAGCCAGAAATGGTTTTCCTAGCCCCTGCTACTTCCACCTCCCCCATTACACTGATTTTAGAGCACTGAACCACTGTGTGTGTGTGTGTGTGTGTGTGTGTGTGTGTGTGTGTGTGTGTTCGTGTTCATGAAGTCTTAGTTCAACTCGGACGGCCTACTTGTAATCTCATGTCAGTTGAGGTGCTTTGTCCTTTGAGATTCAGATGACAATGACTGGAACTCACTAGTGGAAAGCCCAATGCCCTCCTTGGGCCTTTTGTGCTGTTGCTGGGGGCACTTAGATGTTCAATTACCTTCAACTCTATCTCTTCGCCTCAGTTGAAGTTTTGGTCACTGTTCTGGTCTTGTGGCTCTTTTTTCCATTCTTCTGTCAGTTGGATATGGAACACAGTCCCATCTCTTCCTCTCAACCCCCCACCGCTAATCCAAAACAACCTCAAAAATAACGCCGTAACATGAAGCAGAACTTTTAATGAAGGTTTGTGGGCCACAGGGGAGAGATTACATCACCCAGTGAACAATTGTAAATCACATTTCTGAAATGTTCTACAAAGTTATTTTGGCATTCTGGTCACCAGGAGTTTCTCAGCTCCTAAGCCCCTTGCCACCTAATCTAACTTTCTCTTATCACTCCTGTTCCCCTCTCTCCACTGCCTCATCCTTCCTCTCAATTGTCTCTGAGAAGCCAGGGTACTCACTTAGTAAATGACATCTTCCCACAGTCCTTTCCCAAATCCTCTCCTAAGCCCACCTTTTTGTGGCCAAGAAATCCACCAAGTCTTTGAAAGAGTTAACTCTTGTAAGAAATAAATTATTGCTTGAGTGCGTGCGCGTGCACACACACACACACACACACACACACACACACACACACACACACACACACACACACACACTGGTTGGGAAGAATGCGAAGTACTTGGCTGCAGCCTTAAGTTTTAGTCAGAGAAGCCCTTGCCCAGCTGCCAGGGCCCTGGAGGCCTCTGCTGGATGCCGCTGTGTTTGCCTGGGAGGAAGGCTCAGACCCCTAACTCAACATCAGGATTCTCTCATCAGCCAACTCTTTCCTCCTCAGGCTATTCCAGAAGGGACAGAAAAAAGGCTGATCAGATTCATGCCTCATGGTGCCACATCTCATCTGGCTGGTCCTGGAGCCACACCTGTTTCCTTTGTTCCATTTGAACATGCAGATATCAGACTGGTTTGCTCAAAGAACAGGTGGAACTAGCTGGAAGAGAAGTAAAAACTCCGCATAGTTGGAATAGGAAAATATGGGAATTAGAATACTCTAAAATAAAAGAAATTAAAAAATTTTAATTTAAAAGACAGGTGTGTCTGTCTTTATGATTTTAATTCTTAATTTAGTTTTTGTTAATGGAGGACCTGGAGAGATAGTACAGCAAATAAGGCACTTGATTTCCTCGGAGACAGCATAACTGAGTTTGATCCCCAGCGCCATATATGGTCCCCCAAGCTCTGCCTGGAGTGATCCCTGAGCATTGCTGGGTGTACACTCCCTCCCCAAAAGGAATTGACGTCGTATATACTCTTCAGGTGATATAACTTGGGATTCCAGTCCCCCCTTTCTCTTCCCTTTATGGTTGTTGTTGTTGTGCTGCCTGGAGGGGTCTCACCAATGGTGGTGGCAGCACCCCTCCAAGTTACACATTTGTGCCAGGGATTACATCAACAGCAGTGCTGGGGGCCCAGTTAGCTATGTGGGGCTCTTCTGGGGACTGAATACCCAGCTTCATGCCCTTTAAAGTCACTACCCCCCATCCCACCTCCAGCTGGAATTCAATTTTGAAGTGAGGAGCTTTGTCTCTCGGTACTCTGTTTACCCACCCCCCACCCACATACATATACACACACATACACACCCACCTGAGTTCTGCCATGCAGGTTAGCATTTAGACCATGTGCTTCTGGGCGCTGAAGTTTTGTGTCTCCCATCAAAGGGGGCTCAGACGTCTGGTGTTGCAGCTGGCCGTGGTGAAGACAGGGCCGGGTGCAGGGAGGCTGACACTTAACAGTTTGGGCCAAGAAGGGGAACAACGGAGTCAGCTACACTTACCCATGTGCCTGGGCAGAGGGGAGGCTAACCCAGGGGAGTTGGGGTGCTCTGATGGCATGCACTCTGATGGGGATAGCATATGCCTATGAGCTTCCTGTCACACAAGTGCCAAGGACATTCCTGAAAACCAACCTGCTATGGGAGACATGGGTGACCGCCGTCCTCTGAGCCTGGAGATGGGGGGTGGGGCCTGGGGGCTGGTGATCAAAGAAGTCACCTAGGTGCAGTGTGTGGGACATGATATCCTTCAGGACCACCCTGCTGGCCCCACCTCTCCCTGAGGGCCCCCTGGCCAGCAAAGGGGGGTCCTCAGGGGTGCCGAGGACACGGCTGTCTGAAGCCCAGCCTTCCAGTCAGCTCCCAGACCCACACTGCTCTCCAAGGGAGTACCCACCAGGGGCCAGAAGAGCGGACCCCCCATTTGTGGCAGAGGGGATTGCATGAATCTGGAGACACTGCCAGAGAGAGGGGGTAGTCCTGGGTCCCACCCAGGGTCTGGTCTGGCTAATCCAGCTTCCCCTCCATCCAGCCCCACATTCCCACTCACAGCCGTTCATTGGCTATTTTGATGCATGAAGTGCAGCAAATGCAGAAGAAGTGCCCAGAGCAGGGTCAGGGGTTGGTACTACAATGACAGGGGCCAGTGGGCCACTGACTTCGCCTGGGGATAGGGGTGGAGGCAAAAGAGGAGGGAGATGGGGAAGGAGTGCTAGCAGGAGCTCCTGACAGAACTCACCAGGGAGGGAAGGGTGGGAGAGGGTGGGCAGGGCCTCGAAACACCCAGACTATTCCGGGAACTGGGTTTCAGGGCAGGTGGGGTGGAGTCAGGTCCCACTGCTCTGGGCAGATGGTGGGGCTGGGAGCCTGGAGCAGGGGAGGAGATGCAGGGCCAGGGCCAGGGCAGGGCTTCGAGATAAGGCATCAAGAAGACACGCTGAGTTTGACGTGTCTGGGGGTCACACCTCCGCCCCACCCCTGGAGTCAGGGAGCCAAGGCTGGCGCCTTTCACACAAATCTGGGACCCCACCCTGGCCTGCTCTCCCTGGAGGCCTGTCCCCTCCTATGGGCCAGTGCCCCTGGTTTAGCCCTGAGGGGAGCAGAAAGGGCAGCAGAGTTTGTAGGACAGCAGAAGCCTGAAGACAGGGGCAGACAGTGACCATCTCCAGCTGTGCCCTCCCTTCTGACTTGGCACTGCTATGCTGTCCAATCTGAGGACACCAGGGACACTGTAATGAATGTGAAGGGCACCCCCCAAGCCCAGTCCATATGGCTAAGCTGTGCCCCAGGCACTGAGGAACTCCCAGTGAGGCTCCCAGGTGTCCCTCTGGGTACAGAGCTCCCACCTTCGTCCTTCCCTGCTCACAGCCTCTTCCTCTTTCCCAGGAGTTCCAGCCCCTTGAGAAGATGAGCCGTCCCGCCCCAGGACAGGAGGGCATCTTCTTTTTCTGCCCCTTCCTCTGTTTGCTTCTATCATGTTTGTTTTCCTCTTTATATTCTTTGGGAAGAGGCACTCTCTGCAGTGCTAGGGTCTTGCAGTGGCTGGTGGGGGTGGGGTGGGAGGGGTTTCTAGCGGTGCTCAGGGACCCCAGGCCTCTTCCATGCCTCAGCCCACTCAACTCTCTCTCCTGCCCGCTTTAGTATTATTTTGAAACATGATCTTTATAGGAAAGGAAGACCCATGAAGATAAAAATCTTGACATCTTTATAAGCTCCTTCCAGTTTTTTGCCATTTGCAGAAGCTCATTTTCACATCCTAGAGTCAGGCAGGTGCCTGTCACTCTGTGCTCTGCTTGGGTTCGATTTGTTTTCTGATTCTGAGGGTTCCCGAGCAGTAGCACATCAATGAATGCGCACACTGAATTGCGGGTCCACTTAGCCAGCATCACTGGCATGGTCCCCCGGCCCCCTGCTCACTGCCTGGGAGCCCCACTCCTCCCACAGCTCACACAGAGCAGATCTGACTGTGTCACCTGGCCGTCTGTCCTGGCCACTGTGGGTGCAGGACCAGCAGGACCACAGCTCTCCTGGGCTGTCGAAGGGTAGTTTAGTAGCAAAAGCGCTTTGAAAAAGTTGCAAGTGTGGTGTGAGTGTTGGTCATTAAAACGGGGATCCAGACTTAGCATCTGGAGGAGAAAGGATTATTGCCAGGAATTTGGAAGGGCAGGACTCGGCGGAGACCTGCTGGCTGCAGGAGCATCGCTGGGAGGCAGGACTCGAGCAGGTCTCCCTTATAGCAGGCTGCCCTTCCGCCAGCAGAGACTTGGAGCTGCCCAGCCACCAGCCATAGCCACCACCCTGCCTCATGCAGCCCCCCATGCCTGGCTAGCGTGTGTCCAGCAGCCCCTGAGACATTCTCAGATGCTATTAAATCAGAATCTTTCTTCCATTGCCCTTCCCCTCATGGCATACCCTGCTCCCCACCCCTTCCCACCCCACCCCCACCCGGTCTGCTGAAAGCAAGGGGGAGCGAGTAGCCATCGAGTGTAAACAGCATTCAAGGAGTCTCGTCCAATGAGTCTCAGTGTTCGTTTGTGTACTTTTTAGTGCACGCACATGGTGTGTGTCTGTGTGTGTGTGTGTGTGTGTGTATTTGAAGAGCTTACCAAAAAAGTCAAAATTGTGAAATTGGCCCTGGTCTTGGTTCTCTGCTGGGGTCTCTGTGTTTGGTCACTTATTCAGGGGGACTTTGTATCAGTGTAGGCATCATTTCTGTCTTCAGGGGACTTAGAATCAATAGCCACACATTCTCAGACTGTTGGAGTTTCTTACTTTCTCAGTGCGGGGGTCCTCCTTCTTTCTACATGACCTCAGAATTAATTAGCACCCCCTCCCCACCATCTCCCATTACTGAGATGGTTCCAGACTCCAGGGCTGGCGAACTACAGTCTACCTCCAGCGTTTCAATAGACTAACTCACCTGAGTGGTTGCCCCAAGTCTTTGGAAGTTTCTGAAATAGTCTTCCCGGCAGATACCCTGTCCCAAGATGATGGAGAGTGGGCTGGTGAGGGTGCGTGGGGCTGTGCGTACTGCCAAGCCCACCTTTTTGCCTCTCACAGGTTGTGAGCCCACATTCTCCCTGCCTCTGCCCCTGAGGACTGCGTATGGTCCTGGAAGTGGAAGAGATGAGGCTGACCAGGCAGAGGAGTCCATAGGCCTGGACAGCCCCCTGGGCTGACTGAAGTGAAACAGGCAGAAAAGTTCTGCAGCTTCCCAAGTCTCACACCTCGGCTCCTGCCTCCCCCGCCTCCACAGTGTCTGGGCCTCTGTGTGAGGCTGCAGGGGGGTGCGGGGTGGAGAGCTACCCTCCTCACCCTCTCTGGTGTGCAGGGCGGGCCCCATTGCATCAGCCTTGGAGCCTCTGATCCGCACTTTGCAGCCAGCTGGGCCCCTGGAGGAGGGACTCTCCCTGTTTTTCAACAAACCGTTAACCCTTTTGCCCTCTCCGTCCTCCCGAGAGCACGCCTGATCCCCAGGCTGCCCCTCACACTTGGCTGTCTTGATCTGGAAACCATCCTCTGCTTCAGGAGACAGAGGGGTCCTATCTGGGCAGCTTTCTGGAGGGCAGTGGCTCCACCTGCCCTGGTGCAAGCCTGGGGAAGAGGCCCCAGGAAAAGAGTTAACCTTCGTGGCCTGGCCCACCCCTAGCATCTGTCCCGTTCTGCAGCAGTGAGGAAAGAGTTCCTTGGCCGCTTGCATGAGCTCACGGCGCCCCACACTCCAAACAGGGCCTGGACAAACGGTCAACACCACGTGTCAGACAAAAGAGGGGCGCCAGCCAGTGCCTCCACCCACTTCCTGTCAGAAGGACAGTCAGAGGGTCTGATGGAAGAATCCTGAGTACCCAGTGTCTCCCTGCTACTGGAGGGGCATGGGTGTGGGGCGAGACCTTCCGGTTGGTTAAGCCCAGCCAGCAGGACTTTTTTTTTTTTTTTAATCTTCCAGCCCCAGAATTCCCCTCCTTACTCCACCCATTCCAGGGTCTGAAATTGCCAGAACTTCAACTAAGACTAGGCCTTGATCCCAATCTTAATCCCACAACACATTTGGCTGCATTCTAGCTAGCAGATCTTGGGTCCCTCGAGGGGTGCAGAGACGCATGAGGCCCAGCCCTCGTTCCTCAGGGTGTTTGCAAGATGTGCCAGACCCTGATGATGGGGGCAAAAGGCACAGGAGAGTGACTTCCCGTGCCAGGAGTGGGAGCGGCCTCGTGAAGGGGGCCCAGGGGTACGCTGGAGGAGCCATGGTGTCAGGTGGGTGCACAGAGAGAATGGAACCAGCTCTTACTCTAGCTCTCTGCTCCCTAAACCCATTTTCTGTTTTGCCCTTGGATAAAGAACATAGCAGATATTATAGAGGTAAGAGCAGATTCTACACTTGATGTGAACCAGAGGACCAGGAAGCAATGCTTTGATTGAGTCTAAAGGCTGTGGAGGATTTCAGGAGACATAAATTAGGGGCACTTGTTCTAGATGGGAGCAGGGTTGGGTGCAGAGGCAGAAACACAATGGCAGCCACGTGAGACACAGTTTGGCCCAACCTGTTTTGACCTCAGAGCTGGGGAGAAAATTGACCTGCTTTTGGTTTCCATGTGTGTGTCATTCAATTTTTAAAATTGTTTTTTAAGGTTTTTGCTTTTTGGGTCACACCCAGCGATGCTCAGGGGTTACTCCTGGCTCTGCACTCAGGAATTGCTCCTGGCGGTGCTGGGAGACCACATGGGATGCTAGGGATCGAACCTGGGTCGGTTGTGTGCAAGGCAAACGCCCTATCCGCTGTACTATGGCTCTGGCCCCTGTGTCATTTGATTTGCCGGTGGGTCTATCTAGACTTACTGCCAATCACAGATTCCCCAGTTGCAAAAAAATCACAGAGCTTTACAGATCAGAAAATGGAGCACAGAAAAGTGGTAAAATTTGCTTGGCGTTCTGGGGATGGTACAGTCTGGTTATGGAGCAAAGACGCGAGCCACATTTCTTGGTCCTCAGCTTGTTCAGTCCATGGAGTTGACTGCCCCATTTCATCATGTCACTCCTTAGGAGACCCAGAGACATTTGAAATGAACCACCTGCGATCAAGGGTGAACAAGAAGATTTGACCACATGGATATCCCTCATGGTGAGGAATGAAAGATAGAAAGAAAGCTCTATTTTTCCAGGTTTATTTCAATCTGGTCCCAATTCCCATCCACAGTTGGTGAGAAGTTCAACATTATGATTTGTGCTTCCTCCCTCGGCTCATTGGATTTACAAGCAAAACAAAGCAAACATCTCGGGGCAAGCGAAGGACTTAATCTTGTCAAAGTGGGGGCAGCTGGTTCTTATTACAACAGAGAGGACAAAAGTTATGGCTGCTCCAGGGTTCCATGCCGAGCCGCCTGCTGAAGGTGGCTTCTCCTAATGGCTGGCCCCTTAATGTTGGTGGGCTTTCTCCCAGCCCCCTCAACCCATACAGGTTTTGCTCTCTGGGAAGTGGGGATGGAGCAAGGGTGGAGGTATGTGTGTTCCAGTAGAATTTCAACTTCTGACACTCTAGAGCTCCTGCCCTCCTCCTAGTACCCCACAAGTGAGGCTCCCAGTGCTAGAAAACCAGCTTCGGTGCTCTTTGACCTCTGGAGGATGTGGGGGAAATACTTTACATTCTTTCCTGAAGAGTCCACAACCAAGAATGGTCGATTTCTCAATCAGGTTCCTCTGCCACAGTCAATGTTCAGCACACTTCTGACTGCACGGTCCACATCCTACAGCAAAAGCAGAGCTCCACAGGAGGAGTGGGAGGGGCGGCCACAGTGATGGACAAGCCGGTGAGAGGATCTTAATGAAGATGTTCTTGACCAAGTTCCTAGCCTGAAACAATAGCCTTCAAAACAGTATGATCAGTGTGGACCAATTCGCTAAACAAAATCCCCACTCCTCAAATGTATTTAGGCAAAGGAAGGGTAATTTATGCAACTGAAAAGGGAAACAGCAGGATGCTTCTTTCTGTTTTGTGCGAGATCACAGGCCATTTTAATTTGCTCATTCTTGCTTACTTTCATTTTCCTAACACTTCTCCAACGAGCACATGTTATACAGTGAGGAGTTGGAAGAAAATTGAAATTTTAAAGAATAAAAGTAGTGCTTATTCACAAAAACAATTCAAGGAGGGCCGGAGAGCTGTGTCCATGGGTTGGAGCACACGCCTTGCATGCATGAGGCCTAGGTCTGATCCTTATGGCTTCTCATGCGCCACTGGGAGTGACTCCCGAGCAACCAGCCAGGAATAACTCCCGGCACTGCTGGGTGAAGCCTTTCCCTCCTCCCCCACCCAAATATCTGAGCAAACAGATGTGTGTGTGTGTGATAAAAAGTGAAAATCCTCTTTCTAAACTTCCCCACTCCAGGCTTAAAGTAGGAGCCTCATCTTATCGTAGTACATTTGGTCTTTTCATACATGACTTCTTTTTCACAAACAGGACTATCCATCTTATTTCACAACCCCTCTGGTGAGTTACCTACTAAAATTGGGATAACACTGATGCCTTCCTTATTGCCAGTGTTGTCCAGTGAAATGAGTTAGTGTTTGTAAAGCAGTTAGAACAGTGCACAGCATATAGAAATAGTTAAAATATTACTATTTTAATGTAGTATTTAATTTCCTTTTCTCTTTCACAGTCATGCCTCCACATTAGAGCTATATCAATTTGTGTAGGGGGAGAAATTAAAAATTACGCTCTGGAAAATGAAACCAAACAAATGTTTGACTTTTCCTCTGTTGCTCTTTTGGTGAGAAATTGCTAGGTTGAAAATTTCCCCTTTTGTCCACTTTGCCATTGATTAGCCAGACTGGCCTTTATGTGAGTGACTGCTGGCCCCTGATGATGAACGTGTTCAGTGAGAGCACACGCTTGTCTGGAGGAGAGGGAAACAGCAAGTCCCTGGAGCCTCTAAACATCTCCATCATGGTGAACAGCACAGAGACCTGAAATTAACCTGGTTCGTAGGTTTGGCTCAATGCTAGGCGTGACTACAAAACAGAGAAAGGGAAGGAAAGAGATTGGCTAGATGCTGCTGCTGCTGCTGGGAAATGTAAATGTATCAATCCTGACAATGTGGCGGCAGGCCAGACTAGTTTAATAGTTGGCAAGAATACACACTCAGATTACAAAAGTCAGTTATCACTGCAACCAACATGACTACCATTTGAATGTTGCATCCAGGAGCAATACATATAATAAATTATATTAGCTCAGCAAATGCCACTGTCTCCAAATCCAGCAAGTATCTTCACTGGTATGTTCATAGTACCCTTGTGATTTCTTAGATGCTAGCCTTTTTATTTTTTATTTTTATTATTTTATTTATTTTATTTTGCTTTTTTTGGGTCACACCCAGCGATGCTCAGGGGTTACTCCTGGCTTTGCACTCAGGAATTACTCCTGGCGGTGCTTGGGGGACCATATGGGATGCCGGGGATCAAACCCAGGTTGGCCGAGTGCAAGGCCTACCCGCTGTGCTATCACTCCGGCCCTGATGCTAGCCTTTTTAAAATACAGGGTTCATCCATGAACTAATATTATACTCATAGCAAAACACACTAAAAGAAAATAAAATTATAAAAATCTCCCATGAACACAGGCACAAGATCCAACAGATTATTAGACAATTAAATTCAGTAATATATAGCAAAAAAATATACCAGGCTTCAAGCTTTATGCAATTTATGCAAAAAATGCAAGGCTTGTTCAATATTTGAAAATCAGTGTAAATCCCATATTCGCCACTTAAAGGAAATGTAAAAGTAAAAGAAACATGATTGATTATAACAATTATACACAAATTTGACAAAATTCAACATATGTTTATGGTATAAGAAAGAAATAAAAGGAATATTGACTAAAAAGTAGATATGAAATTTATTCTGCATGCATACACTTGAAAATTTTATTTAAATTTTATTTACATTTTATTTTGCAAATCCAATGAATGTATGCATTCGTATGAACACATACACACATACAGATCATCTACAATAAATGAGTTTAGTAAGACTGAAAAATGAAAAGTCAATACTGGGCTGGAGCTATAATCAGTGGGTAGCACTGGAGCACTGGAGCACTGTTGTCCCATAGTTCATCGATTTACTCGAGCGGGCACCAGTAATGTCTCCATTGTGAGAGTGTTGTTGCTGTTTTTGGCATATTGAATACAGCTTGCCAGGCTCTGCCGGGGGGGAGGGATACTCTCTGTGGCTTGCCAGGTTCTCCGAGAGGGACAGAGGAATTGAACTGGGTTGGCCACGTGCAAGGCAAATGCCCTACCTGCTGTGCTATTGCTCATATATATATATATACATATATATGTATACATATGAGTGATATATATATACATATATATATATATACACTGTAGCACTGTCGTCCCATTGTTTATCAATTTGCTCAAGAGGGCACCAGTAATGTCTCCATTGTGAGACTTGTTGTTACTGTTTTTGGCATATCGAATACACCACGGGTAGCTTGCCAGGCTCTGCTGTGCGGGCGGGATACTCTTGGTAGCTTGCCAGGCTCTGAGAAAGGGACGAAGGACTCGAACCTCGGTCAGCCGCATGCAAAGCAAACAGCCCTACCCGCTATGCTGTCGCTCTAGCCCATATATATATATATATATATACATATATATGTGTATATATATATGTTACTTTTTGGGTCACAGCCAGCGATGCTCAGGGGTTATTCCTGGCTCTGCACTCAGGAATTACCCCTGGCATTGCTTGGTGGACCATATACGATGATAGGGATAAAACCCTTTATGATTTTCCTGGTTTTTTTTTTTTTTTTTGCTTTTTTGGGTAACACCCAGTGATGCTTGGGGTTATTCCTGGCTCTGCACTCAGGAATTACTCCTGGTGGTGCTCGGGGTACCATGTGGGATGCTGGAATTGAACCTGGGTCAGCTGCCTGCAAGACAAATGCCCTACCTACTGTGTAATTGTTCCAGACCCTGATTTTCCTTTTTTTTTTTAAAAGTAAATTTTTTAAAAATAAATTTACTTTTAAAAAGTAAATTAAAAAAATAGTTACAAGGTTGTTCATGATTGGGTTTTGAATTATGGTTTGCAATACAGGTACTGAACGATTATCATGTTTATCCATTTACCTACTTTCAGCACTCAGTTCTTGTCTAGAGTGATTATTTTCAACTACCTTAATGATTTTTCTTACATCTTGAAAAAATTATAAAATTTATTGTGAACTTTATTCAAATGTCTGACAACAAATTTTCTCAATACTTGCTTGTTCGAGAATATTTCTTTATGTTTGGAGGGTAATTTCACAAAGTACAGAATTCTAGGTTGGCTGCTTTTTTTTCCTTTCAACACTTCAAATATTTTCTTCTACTCTCTTCTTACAGTCATGGTTCTGAGGTGACAAATTAATTCTTTTTTGTACCTCTGTAGTTAGGGTGTTTATATGCGCGTTCCCCTGGAGATCTCTCTGGCCCGCGGAGAGACAACAGTGGAAAGCGCTCCTAATTGGGTGGGTTCTGTGAGCGGTTCTGACCTGAAATAAAACTAGTGAGGATAATAAATAGGGGGCCCGAGACGACACATGCCGATCAAGGGCAACTTTATTAACTGCCACGCTGGTTTTATACTTTTCTTAGCAGGGGGTTGGTACATAAGTTGTCAATCATCAGGGAAGTGTCTTCTCAGACCAAATAAGGAAAGGTTCGGGGTGTATTAGGTGGGCTTACAACATTCTTCAAGAGTAGATTGAGAAATAGTGGGGAGAGGAAGGCAAGGGTCTATCTGGCAGGAGCATCTGGCAGGAGGAATGCACAAGGTAGAGAAAGGTATTCTACTTAGGGGCTAAATGGCGTCTCTTAGTTAACTGCCCTGGGCTACTTTTACCTCTTGAGTTTGGCTATTTCCTTTGTCACAAGGGCACCTGTGCCTCAGGTCAAGCAAAGCTGGTAATGGAATTTTCCGGTTTGTCCAGGGTAAAGGTTTTGGGGTCCTCTTTTGTTCAGGGTCCTGAGCAGTCCCCAACATTTATAGTGTTTCTACTCCCTACCCCCGTCTCTGTTATTTTTCTTCAATATTTTTTTTCTCAGTCCCAGCTGCCGGCCTCCACTACCCAACCGCCACCACGCTCCAGGCTGCTTTCCACACACTCAAGCCGAGCCTCACGCATGAGCAAACCTATTCCTGGACCGCAATGCCGCGCCACGTGACGCATCATCATAAAGGGAAATATATACATAGGCCTCTCGGAAAGCCTGGCAAGCTACCGGGAGTATTCCGCCTGCACGGAAGAGCCTGGCAAGCTCCCCGTGGCGTATTCGATATGCCAAGTACAGTAACAATAACAGTCTCATTCCCCTGATCCTGAAAAGAGCTTCCAATTGTTGGGAAAGACGAGTAAGGAGAGGCTGCTAAAATCTCAAGGCTGGGACGAATGGAGACGTTACTGGCGCCTGCTGGAGTAAATGGATGAACGGGATGACAGTGACAGTAATACAGTGAATTTTTTTCTCTACCATGAACAGAGAGACAGTACAAGCCTTCAGGGGTGCTTGGTTTATATCGTGCTCCCAAATGTGGTTCGATCCCCAGCATGGTTACTTATGCATTGCCAATGGTCACCCTTGAGCACAGAGCAGGAGTAAGCCCCGAGCACTACTGAGTGTGGCCTGGACCCCCTCTCCAAAGATTTGTTCTCTATCTTTGATTTGATGTTGTTTGAATATTATATAATTAGGTATAAGGTATTTTATTTGTGGGACATCTATACCTATATATATTGCATTTATCCTGCTTGTTCAGTATTTTCTGAGCTTTCTGGATTGATAGATTAGTGTCTAAAATTAATATGGGGTAGTTCTCAATCATAATTTCCTCAAATATTCCTTTTGTTCTTTCACATAATATAAATGTCACTTTTTTTAATAGCTTCCCCACTGTTGTCGGTCATTCTGTCCATCTTTGTACAGTATTCTCTAATTTCTAACTTTCGAAGTTTCTATTGACATTCTCAAGCTCAAAAGTTCTTTCCTGGGGCTGGAGCAGTAATATAGTGGGTAGGATGTTTGCCTTGCATGCAGCTGACCCAGGCTCAATCCTCGGCATGCCATATGCTCCCCTGAGCACTGCTAGGAGTAACTTCTGATTGCAGAGCCAGGAGTCACCCCTGAACACAGCTGGGTGTGACCGAAAAAGCAAAAAAATAAAAAAGTTCTTTCCTTAGCCGTGACCAGTCTTTAATGAATCCATTAGAGGCATTTGCTCTATTACTCTGATTTTTTTTTCATGCCTAGGTAGATTTTTTTTTTAGTTTTTCACTAGATTTCTTGTCTTTGCTTTTGCTACTCACCTGTTCTTGCACACTCTTTATTTTATCCACTAAAATCCAAGTTGTTTTAAATTTATGGTCTGGTAATCCCTCCATCTCTAGGTTTGGTTTCGATGCTTGCTCTATACTTCAATTAAAAAACTTAATTTTAAATGACTGTGTTTTTTGCCTTTTTGTATGTCTTATGAGTCGTTGTTGAAATCCAGACATGATGTACTTAAAAAATCTTAGATGCCAACCCCCAGCTTCAGGTGTGCCTCAGCCCCTAAACCAGAACCAGCCAGGGGCCGGCACCCTCATCACCCTCATAACAGCTCCAGCCGGGGCCACTCGGCCGAGCCCATCTCTAACCCTTTCCCTAAAGCGATCAAGGCTCTGGCCTCGCTCAGGAGAAGAACGCATTCTCTTGTGAACGCCGTCACTCTTCTCTCCTATTTCCTAAACAAAAGTGTTATTTCATTTGCAGTCTTTCCTGTATTTTTTTCCCTATGACTTAAAATCAAAAGTGGAGGTCAAGACTGACCTTTCCTTTTCCTGAAAAGAGCATAATTTCTGCTCAGCCTGAGCCCTGTGGAACCCCAAACACTCAGTGGAGGGACAAGCTCCCAGCTGTGCTGATCAAGTAGGTCTCAGGAGCAGTTGACAGCTGCTGGTGTGGGGCTGGCAGGACCCAAGCCTGAACCCCACAAAGGAGCTTCTTTTGTCAGCCCACTTTTGTTTTGGCAGGGCCTCACAAAGGCAAGACACACCCCATTCTCATGCAGGCTCTTCTGTGTCCTTGATCTCCCTGAGGACTTGGGCAACAAGGTGGTAGTGGGCCAAGTAAAGGTGAGGGGCTGGGGACAGAACTCTCTGGATGTTGGCTGTCTCACTCTTCAGCAGGATCCCACATTCTACTGCCCACAGATGCATAGGAAGTACTCAGTCATTATTGGTTGCTTTATAGGATTATTCTCCATCCCAGTCCATTTTAGGCACTGCTGCCAAATTAACCATTCGAATGAGCGGTTTTGATCACATGCACTTTTACTCAGCATTTCTTTCATTTTCTCATGCCTATGGAAATAAGCAATCTTTGTCAAGCATCCAAAGCCTTCTTGGCTGCTTCTTCCTACCTTTCAGATGTTTTCTCTTTAGTTTTGCTGTGCATGCATCCCATACATACTGCTGGGCGTCCCTCCTTTTGAATTGTGTTCAAAGTATTTCCTCTCCTGGAATTCCCTGCCTCCTCCTGCTTTGCTCAGCAAATATTTACTGAGTAAATAGCTGGTGTCCTTTGGAGGAGCTCTCCAGGAGAAGCCAGTTCTTATCTGTTGGCTTGTCCCTCCTTGGAAAGACTCAGGGCAGGTCAGGATGCATTGTGGGAGAGACATATTCCAAGCAAAGAGGTTTTCAAGAAGCTTCCCAGTCCTACTGCCATGTCCCACCAATGCCAAGTGGCAATATGGCTAAACTCTCCTCTTTGTATTCATCTTTCCATTTAGGAGTTAGGGAGTGTCTACGAAGCATGATGCCACTAACTGGGAGCAACAAGGGCTCAGAGCACATTTGAGACCTTTGGGCTGGTGGAGAAGCTTGAACAACCATGTTCAACGTGTGCAGGATTTCAAAACTGGCCTCCGAGTCTAGGGATGCCCAAGAAAAAACTGACCTTTTCTAGATTATAACAGGGGTCCTGGAGACTGCAGCCAAACAAAGCCTGGGCTGAGTAGCTTGCGCTGCAGGCTCTGGGAATGCACGGTATGCTAAGGCAAACATACGATGTACACTGGGGAAATGCAAACCAATGAAATTTGATATTCAGTGATAGGCCAGGGCCAGGGCAGCCCCCCAAGAAGCAGATTTCTTACAACTGCTGGTAACCACTGCTGCAGGGTTAGGTGCAAGTGAAGAGATTTGCCCCAGAGCACCAGCTTTCCACAGCCATTTGGTTTTGCCTAAGTGCTGTTGCTTAGGTTGTTAAGACTCTTTAAGGAGTGTAGGAGTGACAGCAAGAAAAAATGAGTGGAGGCAGCCTTGTTACTTCATCGGAGACCTTAGACCAGCTGGACTCAGTATCTCGGTTCTTGACATGCCTCTAATCTAGGTTTATTCACAGAATATTTTCAGCTCCCAGGTTGTTTAGAAAAGGATAAAAGTTAAGCCTCGAGCACAAGTGTTAAAAGGAGACAGACCTGGGCTTGATCCCTGGCACCACTACACACACACATAAAAAAGCATGGATTTTAGTTGAATGGATTTGGGTTGAACCTAGCTCCATCACTTACTAGCTCTGTGACCTTGAAACTCAGAGAAGTGTTCTGAGATTCCATTGCTCGTTTGACTATTGGGATGCTAACATTGATGTTAAAATTTGTTGTGAGGATTTCGTGACGTGAGATTGAAAAAGGGCTGGACCAAGTAGGTGCTCAGTATTTGATGATTAATATCATCATTGTAATTACTAGAGGCTCCTTCCCTATTCTATTCCTTACTTAAACCATCTCTCCCAAGGCTACCTAAATAAACTCCTTCCTTCCTCTCTCCCTCCCTCCCTCCCTCCCTCCCTCCCTCCCTCCCTCCCTCCCTCCCTCCCTTCCTCCCTCCCTCCCTCCCTCCCTTCCTGCCACCCTCCCTCCTTTCCTTCCTTCCTTCCTTCCTTCCTTCCTTCCTTCCTTCCTTCCTTCCTTCCTTCCTTCCTTCCTTCCTTCCTTCCTTCCTTCCTTCCTTCCTCTCTCCCTCCCTCCCTCCCTCCCTCCCTCCCTCCCTTCCTGCCACCCTCCCTCCTTTCCTCCCTCCCTCCCTCCCTCCCTTCCTGCCACCCTCCCTCCTTTCCTTCCTTCCTTCCTTCCTTCCTTCCTTCCTTCCTTCCTTCCTTCCTTCCTTCCTTCCTTCCTTCCTTCCTTCCTCCCTTCCTGCCACCCTCCCTCCTTTCCTTCCTTCCTTCCTTCCTTCCTTCCTTCCTTCCTTCCTTCCTTCCTTCCTTCCTTCCTTCCTTCCTTCCTTCCTTCCTTTCCTTCCTTCCTTCCTTTCCTTCCTTCCTTCTTTTCTTCCTTTCTTCTCTTTTTCTATACCCAAGTGAAAGTAAGTATAATAGGACTTACTCCTGGCTCTGTGCTCTGGAATCATTCCTGACAGTGCTCAGGGGACCATATTCAGAGCTGGGGATAGAATCTGGATCAGCCATATACAAGGTAAGCATCTTATCTCCTGTACTGTCTCTTCGGCTTCTAAATTGAATAACTTTCTCTGTAATTTGCCCTCTACCTCTTAATAACAATAATAGTCATCTCAGCAATAGTACAGCTATTACAATCTGTTACCTGTCTGTGTCCTTTGATGGGACTTTCCAAACTTTATCTTTACAACTAATTATTTCCAGCTTTGCAGTGCAGAAAATAAAGAGGAGAAACTCATCCAACATAAGTGGCAGAGTTGGAATTAGAATTCAAGCCTACTTTTTCTGAACCATGTATATTCTCTCTTTTATCCCTCCTCTCCCTCTCCCTCTCCCTCTCCCTCTCTCTCTCTCCCTCCCTCTCCCTCTCCCTCTCCCTCTCTCTCTCTCCCTCCCTCTCCCTCTCCCTCTCCCTCTCTCTCTCTCCCTCCCTCTCCCTCTCCCTCTCTCTCTCTCCCTCCCTCTCCCTCTCCCTCTCCCTCTCTCTCTCTCTCCCTCCTTCTCCCTCTCCCTCCCTCTCCCTCTCCCTCCCTCTCCCTCTCTCTCCCTCCCTCTCTCTCTCTCTCTCTCTGTTATTTTAAGTCACACACAGCATGCTAAGGGCTTATCCTTGACTCTTGCTTAGGAGTCATCCCTGACCATTCTTGAGGGGACATATGCAGTTCCAGGGATTAATCCCAGGTTGGCTACAGGCATCTTATTCCCTGTTCTATCTTTCTGGTCTTGCCTGTTTGTGCTTTCTACTCAACCTATTTTCTTCTTTGGGTAAACAAGTTTCAGTTTTGTGGCCATGAAGACCAGAGGCACTAGCCAGCCTTTAACAACTCTGAGAACTTTTCTAAGTCTGCAGTTCATTCATTTGCTCCACAAATATTTGTTGTTCACTGTTATTGGTGCTATAAAATTGAGACAGTTCACGTTTTTAAGGAGTTTGCATTCTCTTGGGAAGATAGACACATACATGGAAGTGAAGTCAGTGACTTAAAAAAGTATGATAGATACCAGAGTGCAGATAGTGGTGGAGGGAATGATGATGATGTCAGGAAAAAACAAACAAACAAACAAAAAAACTTTGTAAGAGGTAATTGTCGTGAATTCATTATCTTGCTCTCTATTTCATTTACTCCAGAAACACATTTTAAGCAACAACTTTAGACTAAACTTTGGGATTACGCAGAGTAGATGTCCATGCAATCTATTCTCCTGAGAAAATTACAGTCTAGGCAGGAGGGATGGATCATAAATAAACCCATGTTACTAAAATAATATCAGGGTTGTGCCAAAAGAACATACAAGCTCCATTGGTGATGAAGGTGGCAGGGGGAGGGGCCGTTGGGAGATGTACAAGAAAATGGTTAAAACTGTAGGCTAAGGGTTGGTTCAGAGATCCTATTTCTTAGAAGCACTTTCCAATTTCTCCCTCTAATCCTTGTTTTAAAGTGTTTTGGCGCTTTAAACACCTTTGAGAATAACTTGCGGAACTTGCCAAGTAAAAATAACACATCAAAAAAGGCATTTACATTTTACAACATTCCCCAGAGAAGAAACTATAATTTAAACCACAGCAAGTCAAGATGGGCTGGTATTTCCACAATTCTCAACATCTTGATGAAATAGAGATGTAACTTTGGCCACAGTATTATAAAATGCAAAATTGATTGTATTCTTACTGCCAGTTATTTATCCATGTTTGCCTTCTCTAGCATAGGACACTGTACAGGACAAAGTCCAGCACTTCAGAAACATGACTCCCTTCCTAGAAATAATTTCTTAGATTTATGTATCCATCAAGTTAGTGGGGAAAAAGCTGGTCAATACAAAGTGCTTGAAAATGTTTTGCATGTGTGAGGTCCTGTGTTCAATGGCCAGCACAAAAACAAACAAGCAAACAAATCAATCTTTAAAAATAAGGGCACTTAATGTAAAATAAAGATGTCCTTTTGTATCAGAGACATCTGTTCAGCTACCTGGAAAACAATCAAACTGGTTTCAAACAATGTGCCTTATCTCTTTCTGCCCTAAGCTCCCTTACCCTAGTCACTAAACTGCATTTTGTCCTTTTAGGTCAGTTTGTTTTTACACAAATGGAATCATACAGTATATACTCTTTTGTATTTGTACTCTGCATAATGATTTCAGTATTCATCCATGATTTTGGCAGTCTAGTTCATCCCCAAGATTTTTTCAACCTCTCTTTGCTCATCTTTCTTAACGCTGCCGTATTGGGGGCTCTTTCGGTGACAGGTGAATGAGGCCAATTGTTGTTACTGTTGTTGGCATATCGAATACGAGACGGGTAGCTTGCTAGGCTCTGCCGTGTGGGCTCAATACTCTCAGTAGCTTGCTGGGCTCTCCGAGAGGGACGGAGGCTTTTAGGGCGGCTTCCAATTGCCCTTAGAGTTGTTACCATGGTTTACACTAAATTTGAACCCTATCAAATATGGTGTGGAAATAATAGGTATTAAGTGTTTTATGGCGTGACTGCCAAAATGGAGAAAGACTAAGATGATTGTCTGAACTTTCAACGCACGGTCACTGGCATCAGTAGCATCCATCGAGGACCTGATGGTGCAAGCGCAGAAGATCAAGTACGACATCATTGGTCTGACCGAAACGAGGAGACATCAATCACATCACGCCATTTTCGACACTGGAGAAGAATTGTTTCTCAGAACATGCGACAACAGAGGCGTTGGTGGCGTTGGTGTCCTTGTCAACACAAACTTGGCCATGAGCATTGATTCATTCGAAGGCCTAACAACCCGAATTGGACAATTACGCTTGAATAGATGTGGCTCACTGCCTGCAGTTTCTATCTTCATCATCTACGCACCAACTTCCAACTATGATGAAGAAGAAATTGAGAGGTTCTACATGGAACTGGAGAAGTTCTATAAAGAAGACCACACTTTCTACAAGATCATTGTTGGTGATTTTAATGCCAAGATAGGTCGCCCGAAGAACTCCACATTGGGACACATGGCCTAGAATGGAACGATCAGGTTGAGAGACTATCTGAATTCATCATGTCGACCAAGACCATCCATGGTAACTCACAGTTCCAGAAGGCCGAATCTAAACGCTGGACATGGGAGTCTCCCAGTGGACAGTTCCACAATGAAATTGACCACATCATATTCAATCAAAGGTTTTGTCTGACCGATGTTGCTGTTGTCCCAAAATTCCAAACGGGATCAGACCACCGTCTCCTTTGTGCGAAATTCTACTTCACAGAGCAGAGAGAAAAGCCTGCAAAATTTAAGTCTAAGAAGACAACTCCCAGAATGACCACTAACTGGGAGCTCTTTGGCACTATTGCTGCATCGTGGGAAGATGCCGTCCTTGACAACATTGACGAGGAATACGATCGACTGGTTCAGCACCTCCATGACTGTGTGAACAATGCCGAGAGTGAGAAAGCCACAAACAGACGCCTGTCTTCGGAAACTCTCGAGCTCATTCGTCAACGTGGTTTGGCGTGAGCCTCAGGCAACCACAAGCTAACGTCCGAGCTCACAAAACTGTGCAGAGATGCGATAAAGGAAGACCTCAAAGAGAGAAGAGCAGCAGTGTTGTCCAGTGCAGCAGAAGCCAGGAAAAGTATTCGCAACACTCGCCTGTCCTTCACCAACTACAAGACCAAGATGACTGCCCTTCGACGTCCCGATGGATCTATCACATCCTCCAGAAAGGCAATGGAGAAAATTATTCACGACTTCTACTCGGATCTCTTTGACAGCCATGTCCACCCGCCCACATACCAAATTCCGCAGGATGGATATGTCATTCCCAACGTTCTCCCTTCTGAAATCCGACACGCCATTTCGCTGGTAAAGATGCAAACAGCTCATGGTCCGGACAAGGTCAGACTCGAACACCTGAAGAATCTGCCGCCAGTACTCATCAATACACTGGCCCGACTCTTCACACGATACCTGTCTGAATGCAAGGTTCCGTCCCAGTGGAAAACCAGTAGGACCGTTCTGTTGTACAAGAAGGGAGACATCCACGACATCAGCAACTATCGCCCAATCTGCCTGTTGTCCATCATCTTCAAGTTGTTCACTTGTGTCATCCTGAATAGAATAGGCAGAACACTAGACGAAGGACAACCATGCGAGCAAGCCAGGTTCCGAAGAGGATTCAGCACGATAGACCATATCCACACAGTGACGAAACTCATTGAAGTTTCGAGAGAGTTCAAGATGCTGCTCTGTCTAACGTTCATCGACTTAAAGAAGGCTTTTGATTCTGTTGAGACTGAGGCAGTCATCGAAGCCCTGGCCAAACAGGGTGTTCAAACTCAGTATATCAAAATCCTCCATGAGCTGTATTGTGGATTCACCACCAGGATCTCACCATTCTACAAGGAAGTGATCATTGATGTAAAGAGAGATTGCAGCAAGGTGATACCATTTCACCGAAACTCTTCAGTGCCACCCTTGAGAACATCATGCAATGACTGGAATGGGAAGGAATGGGAGTGAAGATAGACGGTCGGCAATTACATCACCTCTGCTTTGCTGATGACATCGTTCTCATAACGCCAAACATTAGCCAAGTGGCACAAATGCTGGCCTTCTTCGACCGCGAGTGTGGAAAGGTCGGATTGCAGCTGAATCTCAACAAGACGATGTTCATGAAAAACGAGCTGGTCCCTGAAGCTCCATTTGCTCTCAATGGAACGAACATCTCCGAATGCAGCAGCTATGTGTACCTGGGTCGAGAAATCAACATGAGGAATGACTTGGTGCCAGAACTGCTCAGGAGGAAGAGAGCAGCGTGGAATGCCTTCAAGAGTGTCGGAGAGGTGGTTAAGAGAACGAAGAACCTCCGACTCTGGGCACATCTTTTCAATTCCACCGTTCTTCCTGCACTAACATATGCCTCAGAGACCTGGGCACTACGCAAGCAGGATGAGAATGCTATTCAGGTATCCCAAAGAGGAATCGAAAGAGCTATGCTGGGAATATCATGTCTCACTCAAGTGAGAGAAGGAATCCGGAGTTCTGACCTCCATCGACGGTCAAAAATCAGGGATGCTGTCTCGTTTGCCAAGGCATCAAAAGTCAGACCGGGCCAGTCATGTAATGCGATTCAGAGATGACCGTTGGACTAGAGCTGTTACAGACTGGATTCCACAGGACGTCAGAAGACCTCGTGGCCGCCCTCCAACTAGATGGTCAGATTTCTTCGTCAGATCTCTGAATGAATGATTTGAGGCTCTTTCTGTTCCTGGAGCGTGCAGGTATCATTGGGCTACACTAGCTCGCGACAGGGACAAATGGAGATGTTACTGGCGCCCGCTCGAGCAAATCAAAGATTTGCTACAAGTGATACAAGTGATTCATCCATGCTGTTGTCTATAACTACATTCCTGCATAGTATTGTTCTGTGGTTGTGCCACGTTTGGTTCATTAATTCAACTGTTGATGATTATTTGGATCGTTGATCAATGTAGACTGTAAATAATGTTGTTGTAAACCTTTGTATAGAAGACTTTGTAGAGTTTGTTTTCATTTCCTTTGAGTTATTACCTAGAAGAGGAGAGCCTAGATTGTAAGGTGATCAACGTTACCTTTCTAAAGTGTTTGAGCTTGTCTGCTTTCCCACTAGCAGGACATAAAAATTACAGTTGCTCTACAGCCTTGTCCTGCTTGATGTTGCTGTTCTCTTAAAATTCATAATGATTGGATAACAGTTAGGAGCTACATTCAAAGGATGCTTTTGAAATTAGAAATAAATGAGCAACTAGGACAATGGTGGAGAGGAAGTTGCCTGCCATAGAGACAGGTAGGGGGTGGGGGGTGGGCAGGAAGGAAACTAGGGACATTGGTGGAAGGTAGTGGAGCCTGGTGAGGGGATTGGTGTTAGAACATTGTACACCTGAAATTCAACCATAAATAAATATATGTTTATATAACTTTGCAGTTCATCACAATTCAATTTATAAAATAAATAAATGAGTAGATAATCACTCTAATTTCTTCATATGTTTATAAATAATGCAATCATAAGAAAGTTGGGTGTTGCATTGAAGAGATGAACCCTGGGTTGATCCTGACACCTCATGTAGTCCCCTGAGCATCACTAGGTATCACTCTTGAGCCAGAGGCAGGAAGAGCCCCTGAGTACTTTCAGGTGTGGCCCTTAACCCCCTTCTCATCCTCCAAAAAGTTGAGTGTTAACATTTTGAGAAAAGAGGTATATTCATTTTCATTCATTTTCTTATGCTGTGAAACAAATGGTCACAAATTTAGCATTCTAAAAAGTGTGCTATCACACTGTCTCTATGGGTCAGCCTTCTATCTGGGCTTTGCAGGTCTTCTGCTCAGGGTCTTGCAAGATTATAGGCAAGTTTTCAGTCAGGGCTATCTTCTTTCATGGATTTCTGAGGCCTCTTCCAGCTCATGTGGCTTTTGGCAGCTTTGACTTCCTGTGATTGTTGGACTAAGGTCCTCTTTTCCTTGCTGGCTGTCATCAAGAGCCTGTGCTTAGCATTCAGAGGTCACACACATTTCCTGGCACGTGGGCTTTTCCCAGGTGCTCAGCATTTGGCATTGTCCTCTTTGAAGGTCAGCAAAAGACTCTTTGCAGCCCTCTCCTGCAGAATCTCACAAAACAGTACAATCAAAGGCATGCCAATCCATCACCCCCTTCATTCTCTACTGGGTAGATGCAGGCCACTGAATCTCAAGAGAAGCAGGTTATCCAAGGACATAACTCACTGGAGGGCAGTGTTTGTGCACTTGAACTGTGCAGCTTAGTCTGTGGTTCTATCACGGTCTCCCGGATTAAGATTCTGGAAACTTATCCCCGGCATGTCTGACTCAGTACATCTGGGATGTGACCCAGGAATCTGTTTTGTCAATAGTTACTTCTCATCTGTGTCTGGGGCAGGTGGTCCCCAGCCCCTATCGACAGAAGCATAGCCACCGAGGTCATGTCATAGTTCTGGAAAGGAGTTGCACTTGGATCTGAGCCTCCTTAAGCAAATGAAAGTGACACGGTTCTTCTTCACCCCCTAAAGAGGATACAGTGTGGTGTCAAGGATTCTTCAGGTCATCCAGGTGGTGCTTAGGATGCATGGGGGGAGGGTACTCCAGGGCTGGTGGGCAGAGGACTGAACCAGGGTCAGCCCATGCAAGGCATATGCCTTAATTCCTGTACTATCTCTCAGCCACCCTCTCCCCTCACGAAGGATACTATTTATCAGCAGAGCTCAACTGAGATAAAGATGACAACCAGAAGCAAAGAAGTCTCTTGAGCAGAAAACCTCCAGACAAAGTTATCCTTTTAAGTGGCTGGAGAAATAATACAGTGGATAGGGCACTTGCCTTGCACATGCTGACCCCAGTTGGATTCCAGCACCCCATAAGGTCTCCTAAGCCAGCCAGGAGTGATTCTTGATTGTGAGCCAGGTAAGCCTTGAGCACTGCCAGGTATAGCCTCTAAACCAAAGAAAATAGAAAAAAAAAAGACCCAACAACCAAGAAACCAACAGAGTAATCCTTTAAAGATAGTACTAAGCAGCACCGCGGCTAATGAACTGAAGTAAAACCCACTGGAAACACAACATTTATTAAGGTGATAGAAACAATAACAAGTCTTTTAACCCCCCTTAAACTCAAAATCTGCTAAATTAGGCTTCCCTGTTTTCTCTGAGAAATGAGAGTCTGTCGCCAGAAATAGATAAACAAAACTATGCATGTGGGTATTTATTAAATTCTACCAAACCTACTAAAATCCCAAAAAGCATTTTAGACTGTCAATTATGACCACAAAGTCTGCGGCTTCTGTTTCTTTACAGAGACAACTTAAAGACAACACGAAAGTAAAATCAAATAAAGAAGTGAAAATAAAATGCAATAACAAATATAAGGGACAAAGAAAGTTCACATAAATATATAATTCATATTACACATCAAGAAGATAAATTCCCTACAAGGACAAAATTAATCTGAAGACTGAGTTATAGAGTCAGATAAATGGCTCAAAAGGGTGAATGCATGTCTTGCACGCAGGAGGCCTGGGTTCGATCCCCAGCATCACCAGGAGAAACCCCCTCACTGGCACAGAGTCAAGAAGCCCCTGAGAACTGCCAAATGTGGGTCAAACCTTCTCCTACCCCCCAAAAATATTGCATTATAAAGGGAAGGGGGGAGGCAAAATGACAGTACAGTGGTAAGGCCCTTGTCTTGCATACAGGTGACACAGGTTCAATCCCCTGCATCCCATACGGTCTGCCAGGAGTGATTCCTGAGTTCAGAGCTAGTAGTAACCCCTGAGCATTGCTGGGTGTGGCTCCCAAAAAATTAAAAATAAAAGGAATGTAGCTATTTATCACCAATAAGAAACATGATTAAAACCAAAGACTTTAAAATATATATAAAATGGGAATATTGTAAGTTCTCCTCTGTGTGTAAGCAACATGTTATATAAATTGATTTTACAGACACAAATATTAAGAGTGACTATATTGGATAATGAGCCAAACAATTCTCAAGTTTTAGGTCTTAAGTAATTTAATTATAAAGTTAGGTAAAGGATTTAGGAGGTAGCTCAGTGGTAGAGGGCATGCTTCACAAGAATGAGGACCTGGGAGCTCATCTACCACTCTACACACACACACACACACACACACACACACACACACACACACACACACACAGAGCACAAATGAAAAAAAGACATACAAAGGTCTGCTGGACCTATAATGTAGTAGGTAGAGCAGCATTTGCCTTGCACAAAGCTGACCCAGGTTCGATCCATCCCCGGCCTCCCATATGGTTCCCTGAGCTCTGACAGGAGTGATCCCCGAGTGCAGGGCCAGGAGGAAGTCTTGAACATAGCTGGCTTTGGCCCCAAAACAGAGGGGGGGAGAGAAAGAGAGGGGGAGAGAAAGAGAGAGAAAGGCTGAAAAAGGCTGGAAATCATCAAGGAGAAAAATATGTTAATTTGACTGCTTTTAAATTCCTTAGCACTTCATTAACTTCATTAGTTTATTTTCATTTCATTTTATTTTTTTCTATTTTGCCTAACTGACTTTTTTGGGGAACAATTTCTAAGACATACTTTTATTTTTTTTAATTTTATTTGTTTATTTGCCTTTTTTTTTTTTTTACACAGTTACAAAGTTGGGCTTCGGTCGTACAATGTTCCAACACCTATTCCTTCACCAGTGTGCGTTTCCTATCACCAGTGTTCCCAGTTTCCCTCCTTCCACCCCCCACTCCCAGTCTGCCTCTATGGCAGGCACTTTTCACTTTTCTTCTCTCTCTCTCTCTCTCTCTCTCTCTCTCTCTCTCTCTCTCTCTCTCTCTCTTTCTCTTTCCTTTTGGGTGTTATGGTTTGCAGTACAGGTTACTGACAGGTAATTATGTATATCTCTTTACCTACTCTCAGCAGTAAGTTCTTGTCTAGAGTGATCATTTCCAACTATCATTGTCAGAGTGGTCCTTTATCTTTAAGGAGAGAGAATTTTTTTTATTGAATCACCATGGGATACAGTTGAGTTTCAGTCATACAATGACCCACCCCTCCATCAGTGCACATTCTCTACCACTATCCCCAGTATACCCCCCACTTTTCAACCCTCCCCCTGCCTCTGTGGCGACAATTTCCCCCATGCTCTCTACTTTTGGGCATTATGGTTTGCAATATAGATACTGAGAAGCTATCATGTCTGGTCCTTTATCTACTTTCAGCACACATCTCCTATCCCTAATGATTCCTCCAACCATCATTGACTTAGTGATCCCCTAAAAAGAGAGAAAATTAAGTCAGAAATTAAAAGAGAAAAGTAATCTTAAGCATATAATTCTACTTTTCAATGGTTATTGAAACAAACATGCAACAAAATGTAATTTTTATTAATTATTAATGCTTTGAAATTATATGTGGATGTCTTTATTTGTAGACAAGAACTATCTAAGTGCTAAATCCGATGAATTTCCAGGGGCTCACTTCCAGGGGCTGTCTGAGTCTGCCTCCCCGCGGAAGCAGGAGCCCAAGGCTGATCAGCTCCGTCCTTTCCAAGCTGGCATTGGAAATACTGCTAACAGCTATTTGGGAAGAGCATGTAAATATGGGAATTTAAAAAATACTTTATTTGTAGCTGACCTGATTATAAACCTAAAAGTTCCAAGAAAAGCAACCCCAAAATTACTAGAAATAAAAAAATGAATTCAGCAAGGATGTTGCCAAAAGAAACCCTCATAGAACAGTGACATTTCTGTCAGTGAAATATAGCTTCACATTAATAAAAACATAAAACAAGAAAAGAGAGAAGGATTCCATTCATAACCACAAACCAAAAATAAATTTATTTGGGGTTTTCTTTGAACCACAAGATATTCCAAGAAAATTATTAAATCATAACAGGTAACATAAAGGAAGATGTGAATAAATGGAAAGAGATATATACCAGATAGATATATGCCATCAATGAGAAAATCGTATCTCAGAAATGTGAGAGTATTTTCAAAGTCAATAGATTTAATGCAATAACTACTTTTAGTTCTTTACAAAACAATTGTATTATGCATACAATCTCCTGTTAACAGCCAGAAGTAACCGTTGGAGTCCAAAGTCAGAAGTAGCCCCTGAGCACTTTTGAGCATGGCTCAAGTTCTCTCCTAAAAAAGACCTGTAGCAAGTATATTGCTCCTCAAATTGGAACATACACAGAGACATACACACAGGCACACTCATCTGTAGAATCACTTCCTTGGTATAGAATTTTAAAGTAGGATTAATTCTAAATTCTAGGCTATTCTTTTCCCTTGTCAGGCAGCGTGGCGATTACTAAACAGGCATGAACTCGGTGGCGCGGGGCAAGGGGGAAAAAGAAAAGTTATGTAACAAACAGCGGGACTTAATATCTCTATATTCTTAGCAGTGGAGAACTATCAAATGCCTCCTTGGCAATAGGACTGTCTTTTTCTTTTTTGGGGGAAACCCCAACAACGGTAGTGAGTTGTGTGTTGAAACATGGAATGTAATCGAGATAAAGCGTAAACGAAGTGAAACTTATCACTTACAAGGGTGGGGACTGGGGAGGTGGGAGGGGGCGGCAGGTATACTGGGGGGGTTGGTGATGGAAGATGGGCACTGGTGAAGGGAAGGGTGTTTGAGTATTGTATAACTGACATAATCCTGAGAACTATGTAATCCTCCACATGGTGATTCAATAAAATTAAAAAAAAAAATAAAATTCTAGGCTATTCTTCTTAGAGTCTACTCCAGGTCAGGCAATGGTCTTTGCAATACTATGGCCACAATATGTGGTATTATTTCTGACTTTATGTTTTTTACTCCCCACATATAACAAATGAAAAATATATACAGGGCAAGGGATGTGGCTCAAGTGGTCGAGTCCTTGGGTTCCAGGCTTCATTACCACAAGTCCTCTGGAGCTCCCCACACAATTGGGTGTGGCCTCCCACAGGCATTACTATAACAACACAACAAATAGATGCAGAGCCCATCATGTCTTTCCACCTTCCCTCCTCCACCTGGAAGCCATGATGGCCTCTTGCCTGACCCTCTCCTGGTCAGCATCTCAGAGGTCTTGTCTGTTGCTGCTCCTCTTCCACAGCTGAACACGTTCCTCCTCCATGAACTTAGCATTCCTTGTCAGCTGCTGTACTTTCTTCTGGAAATCACTTTCCTCCACTTAATTGTACATTTTCTTCCTTTCTTTGGCTCAAATGCCCTCTTCCAATGGGATCCTTCTGAAGTTGCCCCATCAAACACTTAATTCTTCCCCACCTTACTTATTATATCTCGATCTTTTATCTACTTACGTGCTAATTTGTTCTTGGGTTTGAGACCACACCTGGCAGGCTGTAAAGGCTATTCCTAGCTGTGCTTGGGGACACTTCTATTGGGAATATTACTTGGTTTCAGGATGGAACTTGGATGTCCTCCTTGCAAAGCCTGTGCTCAACTGGTTGAGTTTTCTCTTCTGCCCTGAATTTATCTAAAAATTTGTCTCTCCAAGTTCTCCTCCATCAGAATGTGAACTCCATGAGAGTATTGATGATTGTTCATAGCTGTATACCCTTGGCATCTAGAATAAATGTCTGGTACCTGCTAGGTGCTCAATAAATATTTCTCAAGTGAACAAAGTAGAATAAAAAATTCTGTCTCATAGATTTCCTAGTTTGTACTTAAGTCATAACAAGGAGAAAAACAAGTAGAGCTGGATATATAGTATAGGAGTTAAGGCACTTGCCTTGCATGTAGCTGATCCCAGTTCAATCGCTGGTATTGCAAGTGTCCCAAGCACCCCCTGGAGTGATTCTGAACAGAGCCAGAGTTAGCTTTTTAAAAAATTTTTTAATTAGAGAATCACTGTGATGTACAGTTACAAATTTATGAACTTTTGTGTTTGCATTTCACTCATACAGTGATCGTTTACCCATCCCTCCACCAGTGCCCATTTACCTCCACCAATGATCCCAGTATCCCACTCACCACCCCCACCCCAACCTTTTGCGGCAGGGCATTCCTTTTTTGTTCTCTCTCCTTTTGGGTGTTGTAGTTTGCAATAGAGGTATTGAGTGGCCTTCATGTTCAGTCTGTAGTCTACTTTTAGTTCACATATTCCAACCCGAATGGGTCCTCACAACATCCTCTACTTGGTGTTCTCTTCTCTATCTGAGCTGCCTTTTCCCCCAGCATGTGAGGCCAGTTTCCAAGCTGTGGGGCAGACCTCCTGGTCCTTATTTCTACAACTCTTGGGTGTTAGTCTCCCACTCTGTTATTTTATAGTCCACAGATGAGAGCAGTCTTTCTATGTCTGTCTCTCTCTTTCTGACTCATTTCACTTAACATGATACTTTCCATGTTGATCCACTTATATGCAAATTTCATGACTTCATCTTTTCTAACAGCTGCATAGTATTCCATTGTGTAGATGTGCCAACGTTTCTTTAACCAGTCATCTGGTTTTGGGCACTCTGTTTTTTTCCAGATTTTGGCTATTGTAAACAGTGATGCAATGAACATACAAATGCAGATGTAATTTCTACTATACCTTTTTGCCTCTCCAGGATATATTCCCAGGAGTGGTATTACTGGATCAAATGGGAGCTCAATTTCTAATTTTTTGAGAATTGTCCATATTGTTTTCCAAAAGGGCTGAACCAGTTGGCATTCCCACCAGCAGTGAAGGAGAGTCCCCTTCTCCCCATGTCCACGCCAACACTGGTTGCTTTTGTTCTTGCCAGAAGTTAGCTTTGAGTAACTCTAGGTGTGGTCCCAAAACCCCCAAGTAAAGCAAAACACAACCATACAAAAAGATTTCATCACTTACTCATTGATTATTTGGGTCATAGAAAGGAAATTTATGATGTTAAAGGAAGTTCATATATTGGAGTAGTATCACAGATCTTACTGAAAGAGTAAATTTTAGATGTACCAGAGTAAAATAGACTAGTATTTTTAAAGTTTAAAACAAATTGATTTTGTTAGAATGGTTGAGCTATAAAGTCTGTTGAAATAGACTTTTTTTGTGAGGTTATTTTTCTTTCCAATTTTTATTTTGGCACTGTGATTTACAAAACCGTTAATAGAGTTTCATGCATGCAGTGTTCCAGCTCCACTCCCACCACCAGTGTCAGCTTCCTTCCACAAACATCTTAAGTTTCCTTTCTACACCTCACTCCACCCCACTGGAAAAATCAACTTTTAGAAAATGTAGTTATTATAGTTTGGGTCATATATTTGCAAAAAGCACATATCAAACTTTAAGTGTTGACACTTAGAGTTTTGATCTACACAGTTACCTCACCTCAACCCACCAAACAAACCAAGACTCTCCACCAATGCCTTTTTGTTGTATTGGGTCTCCCTCATCATTCGTGTCATGCTCCCCCAACACACACACACACACACACACACACACACTCATGCACATTCTCAAAATGACTTACTTGGCCTTTTCAGTTCTACAATCCAGGGCCAAGTGTTTGGCATCATTTGACACCTTCGATGCTCTTATTTTGTTTCTCTATATGTCACAGAGTCACAGATGAGTGAGATCATCCAATATTTATCCTCCTTCTGACTTCACTTAGCATGATATTCTCCAGTTTCATCCAAGTTGCAGTGAACTGCATGATTTCATCATTTCTGACGGGTAGGCACAATATTTTTTTAAATAAAAAAAAATTACACAGTTAGCTCCTATTTGAAGGAGCCATAAATATTTGACTATTGAAGAAGCAAAGATTTTTAAGGACAAGATAAAGCTTTGAGTATGGAGATTTCTGAAATTTACAGGAGATAGCTATTTAGAGAGCTACAGAAATAAAAGCTATGTGGGAACTATAATTTTTAGAAACTTGCTCCAAAATAGGAAAGAACTTATACAAATAAACAGCTCACATCTGGATTTTACTCTAGAAGGTGAAACAAATTGTCCCAAATAAAAAGGAAGAAGAAACATCACAGAGAAATGTGATGTTTATACAATATTTATACAACAAAAAGAGGCTTATATACACAACTTTGAGGTATCATTATAGAGCTATTAAACTACAAGAAGCAGATAAAGACCTGAAGAGATAGTACAGTGGGTAAGGTGCTTGCTTTACATGAAGCTGACCCCATTTTGATAGTTGGCTGTAGGATAACACAGGGTTTGTTCTTTCAGCCTTGCTGCAGAGAACTTAGGTTTACCTGATTACACCCATCACAGTGCTCCCGAATCACTCCCATTTCTTTGTTTATCTGTAAACTCTTCTCTGTACCCTCCTTCCCAACTAGTTAATCACCTTTTCCCTGATCAGATTCTGTTAGCTTGTGTGATCAGATTCTTTTAAGGACTCTGAACTTGTATTGTTAGTTAGTGTCTTTCATAGCTTACCTTCAAGCAATGTCCTTTCTGTATGGACACTAGGGAGAACATTAATATTGTGCTTCATAACTTGGGAGTTGATTGACTCCAATAATATCTACTCCTGGGCATCTGCTTTCTCGTCTCAGTTCCCTTAGTTCCTAACACCCCAAATGTAGGGTCCTGACGAGGGATGGAATGGACCCAGGGCAAGCTGTGAGCTACCCTGGCATCAAAATGGGCCAGGCCAAAGCACCACAGTACTCAACTATAAGTTGAGGGCATGATCATGGACAATGCTGTCATGATCCAAAGGTAACAACGAGATTAGGACCCTGCTGGGGTTAGGAAGATTAACCTGGCTTGAGGACTGTGGTCTGGAATGTATAGTGAGATGTCCTCAGGAAGAACCAAACTTTAAGATTATATCTCTTACTGTGCTCATACAGAATGATATTGCTAGAAATATTAGAAGTAGATTTACTACAACTATGTAAGTGGATTACTAGCTGAGGAAAGGAGAAAGGGACACACCCCTGTTTGGATCCCACCCTTGAGCAGATCTAGTAATCTTCTTTTTTTTTTTCTTTTTGGGTCACACCTGACGATGCACAGGGGTTAGTCCTGGCTCTGCACTCAGGAGTTACTCTTGGTGGTGCTCAGGGGACCATATGGGATGCTGGGAATCGAACCTGGGTCGGCCGCATGCAAGGCAAATGCCCTACCCACTGTGCTATTATTCCAGCCCCAGAACTAGTAATCTTCTTAGATGAGATTTTGTCCTTGAGGAGTGGTCTTACCTCTTTGTTGATGTGTTAATGTTCCGACCCACCTTTGTGTTACCACCCTATGTGATTGCTATATAAACTAAGACTGTAGGAGAAGTAGAAGAGAACACACAGAAGCACAGGGAACACACAGAAGCAGGGGGAACACACAGAAGCAGGGGGAACACACAGAAGCACGGGAGAAGACAGAAGCAGGGGAGACATTGAAGCAGAACACAAAGCGAAAGAAGTGAGAGTGAGTGGGGCTTGGGAGAGAGAGAGATAGAAGGGCGCTCGAGAGAGAAGCAGAACGGGAACAGAGATTGGATTAAACTACAACTGATACCGAGCAGCCTGGCACTCTTTCCTTCCTTCACCTGCCCATCTCCATCAGCCTCCCTAGAGTGGGGGAGGTGGCGTAAGACTACCAAACGCAGGCAGCGGGAGAGATAGAGCCCCACTGGCCTCTTTTGTGAACACACAGTTGGCACTGCGTATGGACCCAGCACCACCAGGAGTGATCCATGAGCATAGAGCCAGGAGAAAGCCCTGAGCACCACTGGGCATGTCCCCTCCCCCAATAAAAAAAAAAGTAAAATTAAAAATAAAATAGAAAAAGCAAATAAAAATTATAAATCTCATGTTAACAGAACTATACGGAAATAGGCATATGTATGTTGGCTGGTGATAATACTTAATCCCTTAAACAATCAACTGATGTCTATCCAAAGCTATACAATGTTTATATCTGCTGGGATATTTATTCTACTTTAGGAAGCTTATCTACAAGGAAGTAAGTACACCAAAAATTAAGCAAACAAAAAATCTGTTTTAGATTGTGTAGGAGAGCCAAACTTGGAAACAACCCAAGTGCCAATAGTAAAGAAATTTCTAAGCAAACTTTCTTTTGATAATATGTTGGGTCTTAAAAAAAAGTGACAGTATGGGGACTTTTGAAATGATGGTATGTGAATGTCCACAAAACAGAGTTACCTCTGATGTGTTAAATTTAAAGTTTGATCTTTTTGACATCAAACTAAGATTGCCTTTGGTCTAGAATTTGAAACTTTGGGACTATATACTTCTGGGTCTGCTTTTATGGTGAGGAATCATCAAACCTAGGGTTCTGCCCTCCACGATATTGAAGATAAAGGTATCGTCAAAGGTGACACGGAACTAAGCAATCTAGTAAAAACAGAGATCAACAAATGGGACTACATTAAACTAAAAAGCTTCTGCACCGCAAGAGATACAGTGACCAGAATACAAAGACTATCCACAGAATGGGAAAGGATATTTACACAATACCCATCAGATAAGGGGTTGATATCAATGGTATATAAAGCACTGGTTGAACTCTACAAGAAGAAAACATCCAACCCCATCAAAAAATGGGGCGAAGAAATGAACAGAAACTTTACCAAGGAAGAAATACGAATGGCCAAAAGGCACATGAAAAAGTGCTCTGCATCACTAATCATCAGAGAGATGCAGATCAAAACAACTTTGAGATACCACCTCACACCACAGAGACTAGCACACATCCAAAAGAACAAAAGCAACCGCTGTTGGAGAGGATGTGGGGAGAAAGGGACCCTTCTTCACTGCTGGTGGGAATGCCGACTGGTTCAGCCCTTCTGGAAAACAATTTGGACGACTCTCAAAAAATTAGATATTGAATTCCCATTTGACCCAGCAATACCACTGCTGGGAATATATCCCAGAGAGGCAAAAAAGTACAATCGAAACAACATCTGCACATGTATGTTCATCGCAGCACTGTTTACAATAGCCAGAATCTGGAAAAAACCCGAATGCCCCAGAACGGATGACTGGTTGAGGAAACTTTGGTACATCTATACAATGGAATACTATGCAGCTGTTAGAAAAAAGGAGGTCAAGAATTTTGTAGTTAAGTGGATGGGCATGAAAAGTTTCATGCTGAGTGAAATGAGTCAGAAAGAGAGAGACAGACATAGAAAGATTGCACTCATCTATGGTATATAGAATAACAGAGTGGGAGACTAACACCCAAGAACTGTAGAAATAAGTACCAGGAGGTTGACTCCATGGCTTCGAGGCTGGCCTCACGTTCCGGGGAAAGGTCAACTCAGAGAAGCGATCACCAACTACATTGTAATCGAAGGCCATGTGGGGGAAGGGAGTTGCGGGCTGAATGAGGGCTAGAGACTGAGCACAGCGGCCACTCAACACCTTTATTGCAAACCACAACAGCTAATTAGAGAGAGAAAACAGAAGGGAATGCCTTGCCACAGTGGCAGGGTGGGGTGGGGGGGAGATGGGATTGGGGAGGGTGGGAGGGACACTGGGTTTACGGGTGGTGGAGAATGGGCACTGGTGAAGGGATGGGTTCCCAAACTTTGTATGAGGGAAGTATAAGCACAAAAGTGTATAAATCTGTAACTGTACCCTCACGGTGATTCTCTAATTAAAAATAAATAAATAAATTAAAAAAAAAAAAAAACCTAGGGTTCTGCCAAGACTGTCAACTGAAAGGTCCAAGAGATTTCCTGGTGGGGTTTGAGGCTGGTAGTGAGGAGTACCTTGGTCCCTTGGGTGCTGGTACGTTGGAAGTGGGGAAGGGGAAAGCAGGATTGGCAGGTGGGGCTGAAAGGACCGAGGCTAACCCTGCACGTGGTCACCCAGTCTAGGAGGAAGAAACCAGCAATCTCAGAAGCTCCTGCAATGGAGAGAACTTCACCCAGTGCAGAGAGCTGCTCTCAGATACCAGGAAGTGTCCGGGAGGAAATGCCAGAGTCAGGGTTCAACAGAAGAGAATTTCACAAGGCCCTGAGGAGTAAGTTCTGGAGGAAGCAGACCTGAAAGTCCCAGTGGGGACACAGGGGGAGTGGAGGGGACCTGTGATTTACTAGTCCAATTCACAATCCAGACTACTGGGCAGAGAAGATGTTTGCCCAGCAAGGCGCCTGAATTCTCACCCCATCACTTAGCAGCTGAGTGACCTCGAATAAGCCACTGACACTCACTGTGGCTTGGTCTGCCTTGGCAAAATGTGGAATGACCAGAATCTCCATCTCAGAGTTGCAGCAAGGACTGGAGGGACAGAGCAGAACAGAGCCTATACTGAATGTGTAGCGATACTATAGTGGTATGTTGTCTATGTGGCCCAAGTGTCTAGGAACACAGCTTGGAGAATCAGGAAGAGCTGGATCAAATTTGAATCTCAGGAATTTTGTTTTTGATTTATTTGGGGGCTCCTAAGTGGTGGTCCAGGGGTCCCGGGGCCACAGCTGTCAGTGGAGTGTTGCACAGGTCCTGGAGTGGAGCCTCCAGACTGCTCTGGTGATACTTGGAAACCATCAGGGCCACAACTGTCAGTGCTCTATAACCTTCCGGGTTATGCTTAGGGATGTGTCAAGGCTATGCGGCATTTCGAGCCCATGCAAAACACTAACTCCTGGCCCTTTTGGTTTGGTTTGGTTTTGGGGCCACATGCAGAGGTCCCTGAAGTCTACTCCTGGCTCAGAGCTGGTGGGAGGAGGGCGATTGCTCCCAGTGCTAAGGATGGAATCTAACTTCTTTTACTTCTTGACCTATCTCCCTGGCCCAAGCTTCGAGAACTTATAGTAGAGGATAATTGGGCCAGAGAGATAGTACAGCCAGTAGGGTACTTCCCTTGCGTGAGGCCACTCCTCAGCATCCCACCTGGCCCCCTCTGCACCACCAGGAGCAATTCCTGAGAGCAGAGCCAGGAATAATCCCTGATCATTACTTGGTGTGGCTTACAAACAAACAAACAAACAGACAAACAAACAAACAAACAAACAAACGAATTATTAAACTAAGTGAGATTTCACCCAAACTCATTTCTCAAAACTATGGGTCACTGCAGTTGTGTCTGGGGAGGGGTGGGGGTGGTAGAGCCAGTCTCAGCAGTGCTGGAGGACCATGTGGTACCTGGGTTCTGTTTTAGGGCCCCATTTCAAGGCGTATGCTATGCCATTGTACTGTCCCTCAGGCCCCTCCTTCTTGGGTGGAGGACATTAATTTGGGAGGAGAAAGAGAGTCTGTTTTCAAGGTATTACCATCTTAAATGCTGGGCTCGCTTGTCCAGGTGGGACTCCCCAGCCTTCTGATCAGGTGGGCTGCCAGGTAGACCTCCTCCAGCAGAGCTCTCAGACAGCCTCAGGCCCTGACAGGAAGCAGTGCCCTGGAGTTGCTTCTAGGACAAAGGGTTGGTCCCCAATGTGGTACAATGGGACCATTAGGGACAAGAGCATGGATGCTTCAAATATTGCAGATCCAGGAACACACCCAAGAATTAGGAAGTACCTACCACTCACACTGTGATAATCTGCCCAATCCTTGATTGAGAGCGAATAGTATCAAAATCAAAACCCTATGCCCTTTTTTGTGTGTGGGGGGGTCACACCCGGTGATGCTCAGGGGTTGCTCCTGGCTCATGTACTCAGGAATTACTCCTGGTGGTTGGAGGACCATATGGGAATTGAACCCGAGCTGGCCGTGTGCAAGGCAAATGCCCTACCCGCTGTGTTATTGCTCCAGCCCCCCAAAACCCGATGCTCTTATGTTTTTCCTGGAACAATGACAAATATCTCTCCAGGCCAGGGTCTGAAAGGATACGCTCTCTGAGTGAGAGAGAGAGAGAGCCTGAGTGCAGGGCGCTGGCCAGAGGCAGCTTTGCTGTATAATGCTCTGGTTCCCTTCTCTAGGAACCCAACAGAACTTTTCTAAAGACTAACTCATCTTTTTTTAGGGGTTTTGAACTTCAATTTCTTTGGCTTGTGTTCTATTATATTGGAACTTAGGACAGAAGATTCAGGATTTTTCTTTATAACTATTGACTAGACACATACTGTGAGGAGGCTCTGTGTTGAGAGTTAAAAATAGAATGCTCTTGTGATAGCATACATGTCTAGCAGAAGCAAGGTCCTAAATTATTCCCAGGCACCACAGGATCCCCTGCCCCAGAACTGTCCAGCTTTGCTGGGGTGACTCCCCCCCTCAAATAAAAAATGAGCCTGGATGAATTCTCACTCGGCCCAGTAATTCTCTGCTCTAATTTCCTGAAAATCAGGCTGGAGAGAGCTCATAGATCTGGAATGCATACTGTGCATGCTGGACCCCAAGTTCCATTCCCGGTACTACATAGTCCCTGGAGTACCACCAAGAGCAAGCTCAGAGCTGGGACTAACCCCCTGAGCACTGCCCAGGAAAAGGAAATTGAGGAGGAAATTCCAACTCCAAGTTGCTCACATTAATTTAATGTACAATTTAAGAGTAAGTTGTAACTACATTTGTTTGTGTTACTGTATTTGTTGAAGTGTTTTTATTATCTCTGGTCATTTACAGAGTCAGGGCCTTGACATAGAACACAGATTTTGCTGCTACTGCATCTCACTGCCTTAGCCTCAGGACAGAAGCCCAGCAGGAAGACCCTTTTGAAATCCTGGCCTCTATCCTCTCTCCTCCCACTCAGAATGGGAAACTGAACAAAGGTTTTTAGATGCTGTTATCTCTCCCAGCCTACCCCAGAGGACCAGGCAGCTGACTGAAGCCTTAGGCTAAGGCTTGGAACCAGTCAGGGAGTTTATAAGTGTCTTCTGGGAGTGTTTGGAGATGCCTGCTTCTTGGTCTGAGTGAAAGGTTTGGGCTCCCTCTGTTTGAACATTTATGTACTTCTTAGCTTGGGAAAATAAAAATCAACTCTCTCTCTCTCTCTGTATGTGTAGTAAGAACCTACTAGTTGTATTAGTTGTATCACTAACTGAATAAGGCTTCCTAAATAATTCCAAATCCTGATAAAGTTACCTTGTGTGTGCTCTTAATGATATGACTGGTGTCCTTATATGAGAGAGCTGGGGGAGCTGTGACTTCAGAAGAGGAGATGCTGATGTGATGATGGATGCAGACACACTCAGAAGATGAAGGAAAGGGCACAACCCAAGGAATACAGTGTCCTCTGAATGCTGAAAAAGGCAAGGAAGGGATTACCAGTTAAGGGATGGGTACAAGAGGTGGAACACATGCCTTACAAACATGAGGCCCAGGATTTGCTTTGGGGCATGCCTGCCCCCATCTCCATCCCCTCAGCACTACTGGGGATAGCCCTATTGGGAATGGAGCCAGCCCTGCCCAAGCACTAACAGGTGTTGATCTCAACAAAACTAAGAAGGAAGGGAGGAAGGAAGGGAGGAAGGGAGAGAGGGAGGAAGAAAGGAGAAAGGAGAGAGAGAAGGGAAGGAGGGAGGGAGGGAGGGAGGGAGGGAGGGAGGGAGGGAGAGAGGAAGGCAGGAAGGAAGGAAGGAGAAAGGAAAAAGAGAGGAGGGAGGGAGGAAGGAGGGAAGGAAGGAAGGAAAGAAAGGATGGAGGTAGAGAGGAAGGGAGGGAGGGTGGGAGGGAGGAAGGATGGAAGGAAGGGAAGAAGTGAGGGAGAAGGGAAGGAAGGAGGGAAGGAAGGAAGGAAGGAAGGAAGGAAGGAAGGAAGGAAGGAAGGAAGGAAGGAAGGAAGGAAGGAAGGAAGGATGGGAGGAAGGAAGGAAGGAAGGAAGGGAGGAAGGAAGGAAGGGAAGAAGGGAGGAAGGATGGAAGGAAGGGAAGAAGGGAGGGATGAGGGAAGGAAGGATGGAAGGAAGGGAGGGAGGAGGGAAGAAAGGAAGGAAGGAAGGAAGGAAGGAAGGAAGGAAGGAAGGAAGGAAGGAAGGAAGGAAGGAAGGAAGGAAGGATTCTTCCTTCAGAGCTTCCAGAAGGAATCACCCGTCTGGCACCTGGACTTTAGCTTAATGTGAAAAACTGATTTCCCACTTCTGGCCTCCAGAACTACAGAACATTGATGTGGGGGTAGTAGTGAGGTGAAGGGATGGGACATTGGTTTGTTTTTGTTCCACAGCCAGAACTGCTCAGGAAGAAATTCTGAGCAGAAGAAATTCTGGCTCTGTACTCAGAAATTAGTCCTGGAGGTACTCAGGGGACCATATGGGATGGCCCAGGTTGGCAAGTGCCCTATCCGCTGTACTATCTCTCCAGCCCCCGTTATACGTGTATTTAAGTCACTGCATTTCTGGTGATTTGGGGAAGCTGCAAAGGGTAAGGAGTACAATAATGTCAGTGAAATAAGGACTACAGGAGTGGATGAACAGGCTCCCTGTGGCCTTGTAGATCCTAGTGCAGACAGGTGTCATAGGAATCAAAAAGGTGTTGCCATTGTCTCTTCCAAACTGGGAAGGACTATTGAAGCCAACTGACTTAGCACTCTGAGATGTGGACAGGCACAGGGATTGCTCATACTCATTCACCAAGAAAATGTTTATTGAGTGTCTGCTCTGAGTGAGATCCTGTGTGGGATTTGCTGGGGATCTGAAGATGAGTATGGCAGAGTTTGTATCTTAAAGGAGTTTACAGTTTAATAGCAGAGGTCCAGAGAGATGGCTTAATGGACGGGAGCACAGGCTTTGCATGTAGGAGGCCCAAATTTGATGACTGCTACTGCAAATGGAGTGATCTTTGAGCACCAACCTGGGACTAGCTCCTGAGCACTGTTAAGTATGGACCCCCAATAAGCCCAAAAAAGTCTGAGAGGCCAGAAGGGTAGTATGGTGGATAGGGAATTTGTCTTGGATGCAGCTGGTCTGGGTCCTATCTCCAGCACCACAAATGGTCCCCTGAACCCTTTCAGGAGTAATACCTGAGCACTGAGCTAGCAGTAAGTCCTGAGCACTGTGGGATGTGGCCCCTCCAAAACAGACAAGCAAAAACCAAAATCTAATTGTTGATAATTTGGTGGTCATTTTATTACATCAGTTACTTAACCTCTCTGGGTTCAATTTTTTCTTTGTAAATCATAAAAAAGAACCCTGCTCTCCAAATTATGGGGGCCAAATCATAAACTACATGGAAAATTCTTTTGTGCCTTTAAGTCATATTACAGGGCAGAATCCCAGGGTTTCCATATAAACCTTCTTTATTTGAATGTTTCTGCTGGCTTTCCTGCTGTGATCAGCTTTATCTGAGAGGGGCCTGGCTGCTCTTTCTGGTGTGAGAGTTGAATAAGATTTGTGACTTCTGCCAGGGTTTACCAGGCTTTAGGGCACCTCTGCAGCAGGCAGAGACGGAGGGGCTGGTCTTTATTTATTTATTTATTTATTTATTTATTTATTTATTTATTTTTTGCTTTTTTTGGGTCACACCCGGCAATGCACAGGGGTCATTCCTGGCTCATGCACTCAGGAATTACCCCTGGCGGTGCTCAGGGGACCATATGGGATGCTGGGATTCGAACCTGGTTTGGCCGCGTGCAAGGCAAACGCCCTACCCGCTGTGCTATCACTCCAGCCCCTCTTTATTTATTTTTATTTTTTTGCTTTTTGGGTCACACCCAGTGATGCTCAGGAGTTACCCCTGGCTCATGCACTCAGGAATTACTCCTGGTAGTGCTCGGGGAACCATCTGAGATGCTGGGAATCAAACCCGGGTTGGCCGCATGCAAGGCAAACACCCTACTTGCTGTGCTATGGCTCCAGCCCCGGGGGCTGTTCTTTATTAGGATCTTTTTTCTTTATAAAATAGTCCTCCATGGACTGAAGACATAGTAAAGGGATCAAGGTGCTTTCTTAGCATGTGGCAAACCCAGTCCCATTCCAGGTACAATTGTGGTCCCCTGAGCACCTCTGGAAGAGATCCTTTGTAGGATAACATTGGTTTGTCCTTTCTGCATTGCCACAGGGAGCTTAGGTTTATTGGGTTGCTCTCATCATAGTGCTCCAATTCCTCTGTGTTTATTTGTAACTTCTTTCTTTGTGCTCTGATAACTTATAAATATTGGTTTTCTCTTCTCCTTAAGTTCTTTGCATAGTTAATTCAGACCAATGTCCTTTTTGCATGGGCACAAGAAGACAGTTAATACTATTCTTTTGTAACTTGGGAGTTAATGGACACTCAGTGATATTCACCTCTTGGGCATCTGTTCTCTTGACTTAAGCCTCAGTTGCCCTAACTTCCTAGCACCCCCAAAAGCAGGGTCCCAACGAGGGACTGGATGGACCCAGGGCAAGTGGTGAGCTATGTGCTACCCTGGCATCCAGATGGGCCTGGCCAAATTGCCATAATGCTAACTATAAGTTAAGAGCATGGTCATGGGCAAATTCTGTCATGATCCAAAAAGTAATTACTAGATTCGGACCCTGCTAGGGTAGCACTGTAGCACTGTTGTCCCCTTGTTCATCGATTTGCTCAAGCGGGCACCAGTAACATCTCCATTGTGAGACTTGTTACTGTTTTTGGCATATCTAACACACCACGGGTAGCTTGCCAGGCTCTGCTGTGTGGATGGCATACTCTCGGTAGTTTGCCGGGCTCTCTGAGAGGGATGGAGTACTCGAACCTGGGTCAGCTGCATGCAAGGCAAATGCCCTACCTGCTGTGCTATCGCTCCAGCCTGCTAGGGTTAGGAACGATTAATCTGGCCTGAGCACTGTAGTCTGAGTCTGTGGCAAGATGTTCCCATGAAAGCTGCCCTACAAGTTCTTACTGTATCCATACAAAAATAACTAATATTAAGATGTTCATTAAGATGTTACTTAATTTATTGGACTGAGGAGAAGAGAACTACCCCTAGATGGTGTTTCTACCCTTACGCCTGATGAGCAGTCAGGAAGGGCTTTCTTATATTGATTTTGCTACAGACTGGGTGTAGCATCCGCCCAGAGTGAAGGAGTTGGAGAGATGAGAGTTGGAGGAGTTGGGAGAGAGAGCAGGGAGCAAGATGGAGCATGGAGAGATGATCAGGAGAGACAGGAGGAGACAGGAATGAGGGGCAGTGTGCGACTAGAATGGAGGGCTCAGACAGACTGGAACAGGCGCATGGGGAGAATGGAATAAATGGCAACTGATCAATCAACTGGTTTGGCCCTTGTTTCCTCCTCCATCTGCCCCGGCCTGGGCCTCCCCTGCTGGGGGAACAGCCTGAGACCACCCCAACCCGGGCGGTGAGGTGAAGAGCTGTCAGGGACTCCCCTGGCCACCTGGGAATTATACAATCCTTGAGCACAGAGCTAGGAGTAGCTTCTAGCACCTCTGGTTGTGGCACCAAACCAAAAATAAATAAATAAAATAATGTAAACATGACCCTCAAAAAAAGAAAAAAGAAAAAAATTAATGAGAAACTTAGCTAGTTGTCATACCCTGGGAAGGAAGATGAGAATAGTTTCTGGAATAGATGATCTATCCTTGGGAGCCAAAAAGTCAGATGCTGTTTAAAGTATGTTCTATTTGGATCTCTGCTGATATGCTCCTATCAGATGACATAGTGATGAAAAATTGGTGGAGAATGTTAGCTCTGGGACAAAAGTCCCAGAAGAGGGTTGAGTTCTGGTTAAAAATAGAGGGAAATACTCAGCCTAGCAGTTGCAGTCTGGTCTCTCGGCTGCTCCTTCTAGCCCCTTCAGAGGAGAAAGGAGCATCTTCTCGGGTCAGCTATAAGGACAACACTGAAGGCGGGGGGAGGGGGGAGGAAGTCTGTGCCAGAAATTGTTCTTTTACCTCAGAACTGGAACAATTCAATGAAAGGGATCTGACTTTCCTATTTTGGCTTGGAGGCCATTCCTGGCTCAGTGTTCAGAGGCTGGTCCTGGTGGTGTTTAGGGGACCTTGTGTGCCAGGGATTGAGCCTGGTTTTCTGCATGCAAAGCTTGTGCTCTGTCCATGGGAGCTCTTTCTTTAACCCAAGGATTATGGTTGCTTGTTTCTTTGTTTTGGGTCACACCCACCAATACTTGGGTCTTACTTCTGGCTCAGGGATCATTCTGGTGGTGTCTGGGGGCCAATATGTATGCAGTTCTGGGGATAGAACATTGGTTGGTGGTGTGCAAGATGAGGGCCTTACCTACTGGACTCCAAGGATTCTGATCTTTAAGGATGACTCTAGTCATCTTTAGTATTCATTTGAAAGTTCATTCTTTCCTGGACATTATCTCAGATGACTGTATCTCCGTCTTTCTGCCTCTGTCTCTATCTGCTCTCTCTCCCCCTTTCCCAAGGGTGGCTTTTATTCTGTATCTCTTGGGACAGTTCATATTTCAAATACTTCATCTAGTGATTCCTATGTTAGAATGTGCTAGAAATGCAAATATTTTGACAACCAGGCAACAGCTTCAGAAATATTTTTGTATCACCTCCAAATAATAAAAACAGCACACACTTGTATAGTGCTGTTTTCTAGGACTTACAATTTATTACTATTCCCAGTTTACAGATAAGGAAACTGAGGCATAGAGAAATTAAATGATCCCTGTGGTCAGATCCAGTGAGCCAATTTCCAGCTCAGAAAATATAGTTCCCCATACTGAAGAGTTAGTACAAGGGTTAAGATGTTTACTTTGCATATGTCCAATCCCAGTTCAATCCCCCAGTATCACATGTGGTCCCCTCAAGCACCACCAGGAGTAATCCCGAGTATAGAGCCAGAAATAGCTCATGAGCACAGTCAGGTGTGGCCCCAAACCAAATAAATGAATAAAAAGAAAATTTGCTCCTCACAAACACCCACTGGTTATGTGCCTTTGTGGGCTTCACTGTGAGTAGAGAGTAGAAGTGGAAACAATTATGAATTGGTTCATTAACTCAGAAAAACACAGAAGGCACAGGAATAAAATTATAGCTGCAAAAATTATAATGATATGGGAAAAACTTCATGATTCAATTTTGTAAAAATTGACACAAGGGTAATATTAGTTCTCCCTTATCCACAGGGGATACATTCCAAACCCTGCTGATGCATGCCTGTAACCACAGACAGCACCAACCCTATATAAATGATATCCTCTCCTTTATATACACAGCTATAATAAGTTTAATTTATAAATTTGGCACAGTAAGAGATTAAGAAGTATTACTAATGGAAGAAAATGCAACAAGTTTAACTATGCATAATATAAATTACGTGAGAGGTTGGAGAGATAGTACACTGGATAGGGCTCTTGCCTTGCATGCGAATGACCTGGGTTTGATCCCTAGCACCCTATATGGCCCCCCAGCACTACTGGAAGTAATCCCTGAGTGCAGATCCAGGAGTAAACCCTGAGCATCACCAGGTGTGTCCCTCCCACCCAGAAAAAGTTAGATAAGTGTGTTCTCTCTTGCTCTTTCAAATACAGACCCCACTGATGTTAGGTAGCTGAAACTGAAACTGGATAAAGCAAAACCTCAGAGAAGGGGGTAACTATTATGTGCATTTGATATCAAACTATATAAAATACAGTTATACTCTGAAAATGTATCCATTCTTTCACCAGTGTACATTCATTTTCCCCACCAGAATTGTCCCCAGTTTCCCTCCAGCCCCAGCCCTGCCTCTATGGCAGGCACCTCTCTCTCTCTCTCTCTCTCTCTCTCTCTCTCTCTCTCTCTCACACACACACACACACACACACACACTCTCCTTTTGGGCATTACTGAAAGGTTATCATGAATATCCCTTTACCTACTAGGCTGAGTGATTTTTATTATTTGATTTATAATCTTGTGTTTTCACATTTCCTATAATCAGCTAATGCTAACTTTACAAATAGCAAAAAAGAAGTTAAAAAATAATTATCCAGTTAGAACAAAATAAGAAGCTGATGGGGGCAATGGGGTGAGTGGAGGGTTTGTCCCAGTGATTTGAGGTCCAGGGTAGAGGGTGGAGCTGTGTGGAAACTGGGTTGTGGTGGGATCTCATGGCCTCTCTGTGTGTGTGGTCTCCACGGGGCAGCCTCATGGTCAGAACGTGAGGACATGGTTTCGGCAATTACTTTTGAATGAGGAAACCAAAAGAATAATAATATAAAAAAAACCCAAATCTCTCTCTATTCATAGCAGAGGTCAAATGGCCCGTGAAACTGGTTCCAGAAAAGATGAGCATGTCGGAACTTGGAAAAGGGCCTCTGAGATGCTGAAATCTCACCTTTCATATCAACCCATGATCTGGCACTTATTTTGTTCTGGGCTTTGATTCAAGTTAACCAAAACCAGGAAGGAGAAAGTGGCAATCAGGAATGAAAGTGTCACTTCTTCCCCTGCTGTCCTGGGGAAGTGTGCATATGAGGGTGTACACAAGTGTGATAGTTGTGCGAGTGGCTGAGTGTGTACACGTGTGTGCATATGATAGTTGTGTGAATGTGTGTATGAGTGTGTATATACGAGTATTTGTACACGTTGGTAGTTGTGTGAATGTGTGTGTGTGTGTGTGTGTGTGTGTGTGTGTACACCTGGTAAGATCTGTGAAGACAAGAGCCACAACCACTTTCACATATCCATTTTCTGGTTTCTGCTCTGCCCTGAGCAGGAATGGTGAGCAAAGTGGGAGAGCGTGGGGGGGGAGACAACTTTCTTGTCTGTGTGTCACAGAGGATTGTTGCTCTGTTCCGCCTCTTTCCAGGTCTATGAGTTGGTCCCCAGCCGACTCCACTAAAGGAGACATTATCTCTGGCTGAGTCTGAGAAGCCTGCGGTGAATGATTTGGAAGAGGCACAGGACGGAGGGGTTGGACTCTCAATTTGTTTGTTCCAGTGCTATGAATGATATTAGCAGCCAGCTCATGGCTGCTGTCAGATGGAATGAGATTGCATTTTTATGGCATGCCTCACACATACCAGATGACTCGTCAATGAGAACTATTCCCTCCTGTTGGCAGCGCTGGGGCAGGGAGAGGAGTAGACCTTCCTCCCGGTGCCTGAGACCTTCTGTGAGGTCTGGAAGGCTAGGCCTGGCCCCCGGCTCATGATCCTGGGGATAAACTCTCAGCTCCTGTGTGTCTTGGTTTTCAGTCCTGTTTTACGGTTGAGATTTATTTGTGTGATAGTCTTCCCCCACTGACTTTGCTCACCATTCCTGCTCAGGGCAGAGCAGAAACCAGAAAAGGAATGTGTGAAAGTGGCTGTGGCTCATCTTCACAGATCTTCACATACACACACATTCACACACTCACATAAGTGCCACACATGTCACGCTAGTATATACACACTCATACACACCCCCACACACACATTCGTACAACTATCACATGAGCACACATGTACACGCTCATATACACCCACTCACACAACTATCACACTTGCATGCACACTCATACACATCCACACACTCAGACAACTATCACACGTGCACAAGTGTCCATACATTTACATATATCTACCCACACAAATACACAACTATCATATACATATAATACTAATACACACACCCCCACTCACACAACTATCACAAGTGTACACACACACACACACACACACAGTCACACACATAGAAGACAGACGGGCCACAGGTGAGGGAGCAAGTGGCCGGCACCTGAGACAGGTATGGGGCCTACCTCAGCTGGAAAGCGCTCTGGGCTTCTGTCCAGGCCCTCCTCCAGGAACTCACCCTGAGATGGCCTCTCCCATCTCCCGGCAGAACCTCCTCTGCCTCAGCAGTCACCTTGCCCTGGAGCTGTCCCAGTGCAGGCCAGAGAGAGTCCCAGAGACATTCTTGTGGTTCCCCCAGGTACAGGTCAGCTGCCACAGCCCGGGGGCCTCTGATCTGAGCCTCCTGGGGTGCCGTCACTGCTCTGTTTGAGTGGCTGCCCTGCCCTCTCTGGTTCTACCACTCTGGGAAGCAGGACAGAGCCATTTCCTCTTCCCTGAAAAGGGAGAGGGAGGCCAGGGGGCATTTGTTGAGGCTGGTAGTGGACGTGGGGGAGCCTGGGCTCTTTCCCAGGGGCTGCTCTGTGCCTCTAACAGCCAGATGAACAACCAGTCCACCTCTTGCGACTTAACACCTCAGGTCAGGGGTTACTGACGCCCACCCAGATCCTACCAGGCCCCAGGCCCCCACCAACCCCTTCCTTCCCCCGGCCCACTGTCTGCACGAGGTTAACCTCAGACCTCTTCCTGGTCATCTCTGATTCACTTTCCTGCCTCTGGCCGGATAATGGTTTGGGGTTTGGCTGGACCCTGCTGCCTGCATACCCCAAGCCAAGTTCCTGACCCTGCCTGCTGCTGGGCCCCCGTTGTCTTCCAGGACACCTTCCTCCCCAGTCTCCTGCCTGTCCCGGCCTGCCAGCCAGGAAAACTCATGGGCAAACTATCTTAGTCCTTACCCTGCAGGGCGCTTCTACTTGGCCATGTTCTGCTGAGAACAGCCAGCCCTGGCAGCATCCAGGTTCCCAATGCCTGTCCGTAGGGGACCTGTGTCTGGCTGAGACAGTGTGGGACCAGCAGGCAGGGGGTCACACTACCCCAACTCCTTTGTTGGGAGGCAGCCTTTTGGACGCTGCTTTTGGGTTCGTCCCATCACTGGAATGCCAGGCCTGATATACCTGACTGCTTTCTGAAACTAGTTCTATGGCTCAGTCCAAGTTCCCATGACCAGGCAGTCCGAGATGCCGGCCAATGACCTGAGTCCTCTTGCTTGGAATCTGACTCCACAGACAGGCAGCTTCCTAAAACAGCTCCTCAGCTTCTGAAGTCCAGGACAGGTCTTGGGAGTCTCTGGCCTTTCCGGTGCCTCCTGCAGTTTCTAGAAATGCAGATGTGGAGCTATGCTTTCTGCTTGTTTTCTGCCTGGGTTTCCTTAGAAGACTTGGGTATACATTACATCCACACCCGAGGACAATAGGCTTCATGGTACCCCATCACTGTCAGAAGCTCAGGAGGTATTTCTGCCGAACCCCCTCCTCTGCTTGGCAAAGGACTTACAGCTCCTAGATGTATACTCCACTGGCTAGTACCAGCCAGGCTAGCAGGAAGTGCCACTCATTAAAGCAGGTCAGAATTTACACGAAGCTCTGCTTTTGTTCATGCACTCAGGACTAACCTGAGTTAGTCACATTTACTGAACTACCTCCTGTGTGCAGACTCTTATGTACTGGCATGCAGGAGGGAGACAGCATAGTTTCTGCTATGGTTCATAATTGGGTGGGTCAGAGAGACACATCAACCATTTATGGAAGCCCAGGGAAGGAAGGAAGGAAGGAAGGAAGGAAGGAAGGAAGGAAGGAAGGAAGGAAGGAAGGAAGGAAGGAAGGAAGGAAGGAAGGAAGGAAGGAAGGAAGGAAGCACAATTGGCCTCAAGATAGAAACAGGCTAGGAAGCCTTCTTGGAAGAGGTGACTTTTAAGTTGGGCTTTGAAAGATAAAATATGAACATTTCTTCAAAAATAATTTCCTCCTCTGGGGAGCTTTTGATAGGAAGGAAAGCACTAGCTTCAGGGAAATGACAGGATAGTAATGGTCTTAAAGGCACAGAAATGAAGAACCTACATATATAGCCAGAAAAAAATTATTTGGTGCCATTCCTGGCCCTATAACCTTGGCCCCTGTTGGAGGAGTATTGTTTACCCAATGGACTACAAAGATTCCTTCCTTCCTTCCTTCCTTCCTTCCTTCCTTCCTTCCTTCCTTCCTTCCTTCCTTCCTTCCTTCCTTCCTTCCTTCCTTGCATCCTTCCTTCCTTGCTTCCTTCCTTCCTTGCATCCTTCTTTCCTTCCTTCCTGCTTTTGGGTCATACCTAGCAGTGCCCTGGGGCTCCACCCTGTTCTGGGCTCAGTGATCACCCTTGACAGTGCTTTGCGGACCATGCAGGGCCAGGTATTGAACCCAGATTCTCCCACAAATAAAGCATGTGCCACAACTATCTGAACTAGCTTGCCAGTCCTCAATGTTCTGTTTCTTTGTCATCCAATATGGTAGCCACATGTGGTGAATGTGAATGGTGCAACCAAGGAACTGAATGTTTACTTTGATTTCTTGTATCACTTGTCACTTGTGATCCCATTGGTCTTCTATGAGCTCGAGCGGGCGCCAGTAATGTCGCCACTTATCCCTGTTGCATGCTAGTGTAGCCCAGTGATATCTGCTAACTCCAGGAACAGGAAAAGCCTCAAATCTTTGATTTCATTTGAACTTTCAGTTTAATTTAAACTGAAATTGCCATCATATCAGATGGTGCAACCTAGCATGGTTCTCACTAAGGGCTCCACTGAATCACCAGAAATATTTTAAGAAATATCCCGTGCCAGGTGCCCCCTTGAGATGTTGATTTTATGGATCTGGGGTGGGACCTAGGTGTTGCCCCGTCCCTTTTGGCAAGCAGCCCAGGAGAACCAGAGTTGAGAACAACTGATCCAAAATGTGGTCCACCATGCTCTCAGGGATGGAGAGGCACCCCCTTGCCACAGGGTTGGCTGGGATTGGGATCAATTTGGGCTCTGTTGGGTCTGCAGTTATATCCCTTTCAACTTCCCTCTGGTCCAGGAGGGCTGAATCCTTGATCTCTGCACTCTAAGTAAGAAGGCCTGGCTCTGAAGTCCCTCACAGACTGCAGGCCCTGTCACTAGCCTCTCCCCCAGCCCCAAGATGGTACTCATCATTTCAGAGCTTTGAGAAAAGGTCGGTGGGCAAGGTGGTCCTGGACAGCTGAGGTCAAGGTGGCCTCACTGACAGGCCAGGACCCTTGGACAGAGCCCAACCAGCCATTTTCCCAGGCTGGGCACGTTGAGTGGGGCTGGTGGCCAGGCCTGAGGTTTGGCTGCTTCCTGGCTGTCTTCCGACGAACCAGATAGGCCAATGAGTGTGTCTGGGGCCCAGAGGAGGCTTTGGGAACATGCCTGCAGCTTGGAGACGGCCTTCCTTCCCTGGAAAAAGCTCTCAGAGTTGGGGCTCACCCAGCAGCTGCTGCCTGCCTACCCCCATTCTGCCACCCACACCCCAAAAGTAACTTTTCCCATGACTCACCATGGCAGCTTGTGCACTTCTTTTATTATTAAATATATAAGCAGCTTCCTATTTTTTAAATAGATATTTAAATGACTTTATATAAAATAATTCATCGCTTCCAAGTATAAAAACAATTCTCACAGTGTGTGAGTCAATATTCCCTCTGGCTTTCTCGGAGGCAAGAGGGGGTTCCTGTGCCGGCATTGGGGGTGTCCCCTGCTCGCTCTTGAGCTGCTGAGTGCCCAGAGAGCTTCTGCAATGGGGTGGAGTTGCTTTTAAAATACTATTTGTCTAAAGGGAGGGAGGGAATAACGTCTTCCCTCATCCCCAGTCCTGGTTTTTTTCCCTTCCATTTCCAAACACATTTATTCCACATCCAAGAGAGTCCGTGATCAGAAGGCCTCCACAGGGAACCTTCTCTGCTGCCCTTCTCTCAGCTGTCAGCAGCAGGGCTAGGGCAGTGGGGGGCAGGGGAACCCTCACTTTCTAGGGCAGCAAGGGAAGGGCATGACCCAGAGCCAGGGAGGGCAGGGGCCCTCAGAGGAAAGCCCCAGGCAGCAGTTGAGGAGGTGACTCAGCAGCACAAGGGACTACCCCATGACCCCCAGCCCTGCTCTCCCCATGGAGGCCTTGGGCTGGCCAGAAGTAGAGGCTCTAGGCAGTGCCTCCTGGGCCCTCCCCACCCTTGTGCAACCTGAGAGGTGGAACAGTGGGGCTTTGGAGACAGCTGGTAGCATTGCTGCCTGCTGGGGCTGGGCAAGACAAGAGTGAGAATTCGGAATGGGGAGTGGGGAGCTGTGCAGATGAGGTGGGGTGCACTCCTGTCTCTCAGCCCATACTGAGACTACCCGGGTACCTGTTGCCATGGTTGGGCATGGTTGAGCTATGGTTGGGCCAGAGGCTGGGTCCCAGAAAAATCAGGCGGCATCAGGGGTGCACAGGCCTCCCCCTCCACCTCAGGGGCACTTCCTCCATTTCAAAGATGCATTTCAGTCAGAGTGCCCCCTGCGTCCACCCACTCCTCACCCCCACCCAGTGCCCTCTCACTCATCACTCCCCTCTTGGGAATGCCAAAGTGCAAGATGCAGAAATCTGGGTGTACATGCAGCCGAAAGACCTGCTCCGGCCGGAGGCTTGCTCTCCCCACCTGCCCGTCTGCACAGGGCATCCTGGCACAGGGCAGGGCTCTGGGACTCCTTCAGTCGGCTCGGGCAGGTACAGGAAGCAGGTGGGGAGCGGGCAGCCGCTCAGCAGGCAGGTTCCGTATTCACAGTGCAGTGGTCTCCAGGCAGCCTGCAGGCCCAGGCCTGGGAGGGGCGGGGGCAGAGGTCCCAGCTTGAACTTCCCTCTTGGCATCACGAGCCCCCACCAGGCAGGTCCTGAGAGCAGATCTGGCCTCCTCTGTCACCTGGCACCCCACAAAGGGCACTAGGCAGAGGGTGCGGGTCCCTCGTGGTGTCGGAGCAGCAGGCCCTGGAGCCCTTGCTTCCATCCGTCCATGGGGCTGAGGCCTGGCTGGACGTGACCAACGCCATCCCACCTTGTGGAGCTCAGGCTTCTCTCTCCGGAGACAAGTCCCTGCTCATCACTGTCGGCTCTCTGGGTTCCCCGCAGGGCCCTCGGGCACCTCAGCACCCACCCTGCTCTCCCACACTTTTGCGGGCTGGCGGGCTGGGCAGGAGGCAGGAGGAGGCTGGGGCTCTGGAGGGGCACAGGATGGTTGGTAGCGCTGGCCGGGAGGCCCTGGGGCCTGCGAGAACAATCAGCAGCATGGGGGGGCCTCCTCCGGCCCCTCGAGTCCAGAGTGAGGGCTGAGGGCGGCCGCACCCCACCACGATGCTCTGGTACAGTCTGGGGCAGGCAGGAGCTCCTGTGGCGGGTGGGCCACCTTCCCAGGAGAATGGCTGGGGCAGTGGGGGTGGACACCCCTGTAACATCTCCCATGGAGAGACGGTCCTGTGTGCCCAGCTGCAGGTGAGAGAGAGAAAGGCTGGTCAGCATGGGGGAGCAGAGGGAAGGGGCATATTCTTGTGGGCTGTGTGTGGGTGCTGCTGGCCAGACTCCCCTGCCCCCCTCTCTGTTCTTCATTCGCTGTCATATACACCCCAGATACCACACGGGACCAGGCAGCTTTCTCTGGCAGCAGCCCAGGCCACAGGCTAGACTGGCCTTGGGCCTCCCCCTGGGAGTCAGGGGTCCGGAGGGAGCCAGGGCATGGTGGAGAAGGAAGCAGGACCATAGTGCGGTGGGGGTGGGGAGCATATGGGTTTTGCCTAAGCAGAGGCTTCAGGTAAGAACTTCTCTGGCCCAGCACAGCCTCAGGGAAGCTTCTTCTCTCCCCTCACAGAGGCCAGCAGGCGCAGCATTGGGGACGGCTGGACAGAGGAAGAATGCAGGTTGCTGAGGAGTTCAGAGATGGTTCTGGAAAAAGGAAACTGCCACCCAACCATTGACATGTGAACTCCAAAACAAATCAGCCCCCCACTTCTGCAGGGGCCAAAGGACTTGTCTCCCTAGCCATCCTCGGGAGCCAGGGCCCTGCTGTCCCCTCCCCCCCTGCCCAGCATCCTCGGAACGCTTTGTTCCCAGAGCAGAAATCCCCTGGCCTCCCTCCAAGGGCCTGACTTTGGACCCTGGGTGGTGGCATTTTCCTCCCGGACCCTCCATGGGCCCTACCAGCATGGCCAGTGATATGTGAGAGGAAGATGGGACCACAGTCTCTGGCAGCCAGCCCATTCCCATGCTCCAGAGGGGACCCAGGGAGAGCCAGGAACTGGCCATGTGCCTGCTGAGGGCAGCTGGCCACAGGCCCCGAGGGGGTGCAGGACCAAAGAAAGACTAAATGGGCCAGTTCCACACAGCTGTCCCTGGGGAGGAGGAGCCATGTCCGGAATTCCCGGGGAGGCCTTTGCTCAGGCTCTCTCCACGTCCCCCTCCTCCTCTCTCTGGTCAGAGCAGCGGTCAGTGAGGCTCCTGCTGCTGGACCTCCTGATTCCAAGGAGTGGGGTGCAGACCCTGCCATCTATGCCTTCTCTCAGTGAAATCTTTCTGCTTGTCTGTTTTTGCCACCTAAGCTTTGTTGGAGGTGGGGGTGGGGGTGGGGCTGGGGGCCCTTCCTAGTGAAACTCAGCTAATGGGTGGAGTGGTTCAAAGCTCTTCTCTCAGGATGCAGATGAGGGGGAAGGCTCTCCCAGGCTACAGTCAGCAGTGCTGTCTAAGTGACACTGGAAGGAGGAAGAGGAAAGCGGGGGCAGGTGTGAGAATAAGCAGGCAGGGAAATGAGGTGGGGTTAGGACGGGTAGTGCAGAGGACTAAGATCAAAGGATGAGGCTGGTGGTCAGAAGGGGGTGCTGCACTGAATCACAGAGTCCCCGGGGTCCTCGGTCTAGCCTCTGTGGACCTGGCTGAAGGAGTCAGGAGCATTTCCATGGTCCTACCAGGGTTCCATCTGACCCGCCCAGCCGACGGCAAGGTGGGCCCCGACCCTACGGCCGGTTTAGATAGGCAGCTTCTTGCTCCCTGTTCTGGATGCCTGCCAGCATCCCTATCTCTCTGGGAGGGGCCCAGACCTGTCAGTCAGCGTGTGGCAGCCCTGGGCGTGAGCATGGCTCCAGCCAGGTCACGGCTCCCCGCCTTGTGCTCCTCTGGGAACAGGCCAGCAGCCAGAGCCGTGGGTCCAATCTTCCCTTCCTACTGGCACAGCAGGGGGCATGACCAATCCACATGGGGCTCATCCCCACTACTAACTCAGCCACTCTGCAAATCCAATGGGCCGCCCTGGCCAGTCAGCTCCTGCTTAATAGATGCCCACCAGTTGGTCAGTCAGTCAGTTTGTGTCCGTGAGTGAGCTGGCCAACCAGAGGCTGGTCCTTTCAAGACAACCAGCCAGGGCCAGTCAGCCAGCCAGCTTTGAAGTCAGTCAGTGACCATTTATTGAGTTCTTGGCAAGCATGAAGGAGCCCTCTCTGTATCAGAGCCTAAGAGATAAAGAGAAATGCAAAAAAAAAAAAAAAAAAAAAAAATGGAAGATAGTCCCTGCCCTCCAGGGGCTTTATAGCCTTCTTGGGGTTTTGGGATATACAGGTGCACACAGACTAAGGTTTTAAATGTATAAAAGCCACATCCAAGTAAAGAAGTGCAAAACGGATATAGTATTAACAAAATACACAGGAGTAGAGGAGTGTGAATTAGAGGAGCAAGTCCTGGGTGTGGGGAGAGTCATAGGAGCCTCTGCACGGGTTCCTGTGGGGCCAGGGATGATTCGAATAGGTGGGTGGGTGAGGGCAGTATGGGCTACCTGGAATCAGGTGGTCCCAGGATGAGGCTGAGGTATTGGAAGAAAAAAAAATTTTTTTTAAGATTTTGGACAAATGAAGGTGTGCTCAGGACTTATTTCCAACTACAGAGTAGAGATCACTCCTGGCAATGCTCAGGGGACCATATAGGATGTCAGGGATCCAACTGGGGTTGGCTTGAGTATAAGCCAACCTTACCCTCTACATTATCTCTCCAGCCCAGCAGAGACACATCTTCTTTTTAATTCATACAGTGGGTGAGGACTCTGAGAGGCACTAACCCATGTGCAGGACACTCTCAGGAGCACCACTCAGAATGAAAAGGAAAAACCTTTCAACAGTCTTGGAGGGCTAAGGGAGGGTATGTTCAGAGACCATCAAGCTAGCTAAGCTGCCCAGGGGTCCAACAATCTGGCTTGACAGAGTCTTCTGGAAAAAGGAATGAGGGTGTTAACAGATCACATGCTCCACATATGATAACAATATGACACAGTTGTTAAAAACAACAGAACCCCCCCAAACTAATGCAACCTCAAACTGTGTGAATACAAGCATCTTGTCCAGATAAGTAGGGTGGCAGTCCCACTGTACTCTGAGATGGTCAGACAACATCTGAAGCACTGTGTCCAGGGCTGGGCACCACATTTTCAGAGGGACATTGACAAACGAGAGTGTCCAAAGGAGAGCGACCAGGATGGTGAAGGGTCTGAAAACCATACCATATAAGCAATGTTTGAGGGGCTTGCCATACTTCACTTGGTGTAATTTTTATGGGGGCTGGGGGAGGTGCAGAAAACTGACTTAAGTTCTCCCAGGGCTCTCTTGAGTACTGGAATAAAGACCCAGGCAAGAAGTGGGTCATGCTGGCATGAGGGAGGATCCCTCACAGGGCTGCCAGCTAATAGCTGGAAGTATAGCTCAGCTGGAGCAAATGAGGGGCAACAGGCTCCCCATCAGGCATGTGGAAAGGGGACTTCAGGCCAAGGAGTCGCCAAAGCCTTTCTGAGACTAAGGGCTCTGGCCCTTAGGCACGCAAAGCACGGAGGCAGGAAGGAGCCTAGCTGAGGAGGGCAGCTGGTGCAGAGCCAGGGGGAAAATATTAGAGTTGAGGTGCCCAGGGATGCAGGCAGCGCCACTGGACTTCCCCAGGAAAAGCACTGACCCATAGGATTTTAGTTGCGGGAGAGAAGGTGGCAGCAAGACCCATCTCGTGATGCACAAATAATAACCCAAACCCAAGACAGCAGAACCCAGCCATGGAGCAGTGAGGGGAACCGAGGCCCAGAGGGGAGGCAGAGAGGATAACGTGAACAGGACTGAAAGAGAGGTGGGGAGGGGAGAGGGAGTGAGGGGTGTGGACCTCTGGGAATTTGGTGCAGGCTGGGGTGAGTGGGAAGGGGTGTAGCTGGTCTGAGGGACACAGAGAAGTGACGTCAGCTGCTTACCTGAGATTCCCCTACACTGGTGCTTCCACCTGTCTGTCTGCATCCTGAGTCAGGGGGCTGTGGGCAGAACACAGGACAGGCCTGAGGCTTTAGCAAGGGCATGAGGGGATATGTCCAGCTGGGCTCTAGCCCTCCCATGCTGCAGCCTCAGGTTGGGAAGACCCACACCTTTCTGACCTTCAGGAGAAAGCAAGGCGGGCAAATAATTCTCAGCTCTTTCAGACAGTGCTTCCTCCACTCTGCCCTCATGGGAGTCTGAGCTCCCCATCCTCAGAACAAGTGGACAGCAGGGCAGAGAAATGGTCACTGCAGCCAGTGCTCCCCAGCCCTTAGTGACTACCTGATCCCCCACTCTCACCTGCCCTCAGGTTGCTCCATGGGGGACTCCTCTGTCTGAGGCTGCCGATGGTGGCTCTGGGGACAGGAGAGAAGAGAGGCCCTCTGAGGAGTCAGGGAGAGTGATGATCCTCTCTGGAAGTGGAAATCCAGAGGAGTTACCAGGCCCCTGCTCCTCTCCCTGACCATAATAAGGTGGGCAGGCAGGCCCTGCCAGCTCTGGGGAACGCCCTGCCCTGGTGTTTGCACACCAGCACCTCCTCCTCCTGTTCTCCTCCCAGCTAGCTTCTCCTCCCTCTCTCAGGCCCAGAACATTCTCTCCCACTCCCTTCTGCTCCCATGTCTTCCCGGGGAGTCGACATCCTGTGCCCTCCCTGTCACCCTGCCCCCTCCACATGCACACACACCCCTGCTCCCCCACGTCCACGCTCTGCCCCCTACCAGCCACCTGTCTCTGGACTGGCAGCACCCATCCATCTCCCAGGGGCACGTCCACACAGCCTGTGCCCTGCTGGGGTCCTCCTTACCCGCCGCTTCCGCCTGTAAAAGAGCAGGCCGCCAACAGCGAGCAGGACCAGGATGATGCCTGGCACCAGGAGGTGGAAGACAAAGCTGGAGAGTTGGGGGTCGGAGAGTCCTGCGGGCTGGCTGCCTCGGCCTGCGTCAGTCAAAGGAACTGAGTTAAAACGGGCTGGGGGCCAGACACCGCCTGCGCCGGCTGGTGCTCCTTCCAGCTCTGTGGGGCTCCTCCGGTCCCTGGTGCTCCTCTTGCCCTCCAGCTCCCCGAGGGGCAGAGTGGGGCTTCTGGAAAGGTGCGGCTGGGCAGACAGGGTGGAGGGGCTGCCGAGGCCAGGTGGGACGAGGGTCGAGGTCCCGGCGGAATCTCGGCGGTCTCTGGGCAGGGCTACTGAACCATCTGTCTTCTGGGGCATGTGCTTCAGAGCCTGGCTTGTGGGTCTCAGGGACCCCACCCCAGGCGTCAGGGTGCTGGGAGCGTCCGCCTGCTGCTGGCCCTTGGTGGATCCTGGGAGTGCAGATACTTCGTGGAGGGAGTAGATGGCGCCAATTGTCCCTGCCTGGACACTGCCTCCGGCTGGCCTCGAGGAGGAGAGCTCTGCCTGGTGAGGGTCAGGACCCGCACTTGTCTCTCCAGAGGCCTCTTCCAGCTCCCAGTTAGCATCCAGTACAGAGTTGAGAACGTCCTCTAGCCCCGGACCTGGCCCAGGTGAACTTCCGGTGGGGCCGCCCTCGACGCTGGGGGACTCCAGCGTCTCAAAGCTCTGGCAGGTACTCCTGGGGGGTCGCTGCTTGGCACTGCCTGGATCCGCTGTGTGAAGGGGCTGCTCACTGGGCAAGAGGGAATTGTCTTCCGTTCCCCGAGAACCAGCCCTGCTCAAGCTGGCCAGAGGGGCCTTGGAGGGGGCGAGGGACTGCAGAGGGAGGGCAGAGGCTGGGCCACTGCTAGGGGTGGCTTTGGGGTACAGGCAGTTGCAATCAGGCTTGGTCACCACATCTGAAAGAACCACAGAGAGAGGGAGAGAGAAAGAGGGGGGTGGGTGGAGACAGAGTCACCAGCCTCCAGCACAGCTTTCCCAGAGGGGCTCGAGAGCAGGATGGGGTCTCATCATCTAAGTCAGCCCGGGGACTGAGGAGAGGCTGCAGAGGGGACACTCGAGGGGCTGGCCTCAGGCAGGGGAGGGACAAACGAACACAGGCTCGGAGACAGAAAGCAAAGAGGGGTCTTAGGTTCACAAACTGCAGGAGCAATGATCTGAACGCAGAGAAGCCCTGGGGTCCACTGCCCCAGCAGGGGAGGAGCTAAGTCCACCAGGACCAGCACAAAGATGCCCTTGCTGCTCCCCAAAATTATGCCCATAGGAAGGCAGTGGGGCCCACACAGTCATGGGCCAGAGGGAGCAGGGGTTGGGGTGTGGCCAAGGCTTGAGGCCTGGGAATTGAAACAACCAGACTGGGCTTGGCCACTGCCCCTGCTGTGGGCAGCAAGGCTGTATGGAGGAGGGCCTGGGTGGCACAGGACGCAGAGACGAGGGCACGCAGGACACACATGTGCACAGCCGAACTGGCCCAGGGAGGTTTGCATGACGCTCAGACTTCAAATCCAGCCTTGTCCCTTGTGGGGTCACTCAAGGTATCTTGGGGACTTCTGGAGTGAGGGTCTCCCAGTGGTGCTCAGCAGGGTGTGTGGAGCAAGGGCCCCAACTCCAGATGGAGCCTTGGTGCCCTCCAGGGAACCCCCAAAACGTCCAGCAAGCCTGCAGAGCCGGTGGGGAAAGCTGCCATGCCTGCAGGCTCTCCCAGGCATGAGGGCCCTTCCCCAGCCTCATTATCCCTTCCTGATGCCTGCACATACAGACACATGTAGGTGTACATGCACACACATGTTAGGAGAGACATGTGCCTGGGCGCCCCCCGCGAGGGGGGGTGTCCACAAAGCCACATATGTACACAGAAGGGCATCTGCACACACAGGAGCACAAGTAGCATCCACGCTGTCTCCTGGGGGGGGTCCCTCCTGCCCCTCTGCTCAGCCCGTAGACCCCTTTTCCTTCCCACACCAGCCCTCCCTCTGCTACCTTGAGGAACCCCCACCCTGGGGGCTTACCTTGGCTGGAGCATTTAGCAAAGCTCTTGTTGCAATTCTTGCTGAAAACATTCCAGTCATTTTTAAGGAGATACTTTGTCTCATTAAAAACATTCTTGATCTTCTCCAGCAACTGGAGGGGCGTCTCATTGAAAGTTCGGACACAGGCCTGAAAGGAGAGCAGGGACCCCACACCCCGAGACTTGGTGAGCAGAACTCCTGGGGGCTCCAGTTTGTTCGCCAGAGTCCCTTGGCCTTCCTCACACGGCTCTTCTTTTCCTTCCCTAGCTCTCCTCTCCACTGGGGTGCAGCAGCATCTGTCCTGAGGTCGTGAGCACTGACTAGTTCATTTAATCCCTACTCATGGGCCAGACAAACATCATTCCCAGGGATTCATGCCACCGTGGAAGCAAGGAGGTCCCTGCTTGAGATGGGCACTGAGTCCAACGAGGCACTGGCCCTCCATCCATTGCCACAGTGTGGTGAGTCCCGTGGAGTCCTCATTGTTCTGCCGCACAGCCAAGGAAACTAACTGAGGGCCAGGTGTGCAGCAGTAGGATGGAGCCGTGCCAAGGGCCTGGGGCAGGAAAGAACCTGACATGCTGGAAGACTAGAAGAAGGTGGGCGTGCCTCAATGGCCTTGCCATCTGGCTAGGAGAATGGGTCCCACCTGCCTGTCCTGTCTCCTCAGTGCTGGTCAGCGGGTCTGAATAGATGGAAGGAGGGAGTGGGCAGAGGTCAGGGGCCACAGGGCCTTGGCCATGTCAAAATCATTCAACTTCATCCGTGAGGCATTGACAAAACAGTGGTGCAGTTGCTGGGAGTGGGCTGGTGGCTGGAACTGCTGGAGTTTTTGAAAAATTGTCTTGCCTGTGGTGTGGACTGATGGGGGGATTGATGAGGGCCCTTCTCAGGCCTCAGGGTGTTCTGGAAGGGGGTTGAGACTGCTCTCTGTTTGTGTCAGCTCTTAGGACCCAAGGGCCCACAGCTGCTGGCCTCCCGAGGGCCCCATACCCTCCTGGCTTTCTGCTCACCTGTGAGCACCTATTGTCAGCGTACTCCCCTTGCTCCCCTCCTAAAGCTGCCTCTACACCCTGACCCTCCTCGGCCTCTGTCCTGGCTCACCTTGCCTGTAGCCAGGGACCCACCCCGCCATGCCCCTTGGCCTGCTTGAGGCGACTTCCGAGTTTCCTGCTGCTCATCTACCCAGCTGCCCAGGAGGAAGCGAGGGCTGGACTGGTGGGGGGAACTTGCTGCCTGTGGCCCTCCTGTGCTTAGGGAGCCCAACGTGGCTGTTTACCAGCGAACAAAGGCATGAACGCTGGAACGTGGAGCCCTGGGCTCAGTGCCATCACTCATGGGCTTGGCACTGCTGGCCAAATGACCTCTCTAGTTTGGGCTCCATCCCTAAGCTACAAAGTCAAAACAGGAAGGCCCGCCAGCCCATGCCTGGCCAGAGCTGTTTAAGAAAGAGGTAAGCTGGTTCTCTTCTCTCTCTTTCTCACCATTCTGCATAAGCATCTGTTTCCCTCATACTTCACCTTGTGACTTACACAGGTGCCTCTTTAGACAGCGGGGACCCAAACCCACCTGCCTGCCTTCTCTTCCCTGCCATCTCCTCAAAGACTTGCAAGGGCCAGCTCCCCGGGTTTCAGGGCTTCCCCTCACAGATCACTCCTGGAGGGGCCCAGGGGACAATATGGGGTGTCAGGATCAAACCTGGGTCAGGCGCGTGCTAGGCAAGTGCTTTACTTGCTGTACTAAGGCTCCAGCCCTGAAGCCATCCCCTCATGTTGGGGGGAGGGGGATGTCATTATTGGGATAGGTTTGTGAAAATGTAGATTCTCACGGCAGATCCAAAGACTCAGACCTTCTCTGGGGTGCATTGTGGTATGCTACATTTTAAACAACACCCCAAGGGGTTCTTATGAACCATAATACCAGTTCATTTCAGAGACAGTGCTCTCTTATTAAAGTGCATGTGGGCTGGAGCGATAGCACAGCGGTTGGGTGTTCGCCTTTCACACGACCGATCCGAGTTCGATTCCTCCGCCCCTCTCGGAGAGCCCGGCAAGCTACCGAGAGTATCAAGCCTGAGAGGCAGAGCCTGGCAAGCTACCCATGCGTATTGGATATGCCAAAAACAGTAACAATAAGTCTCTCAATGAGAGACATTACTGGTGCCCGCTCGAGCAAATCGAGGAGCAACGGGATGACAGTGACGGTGACATGTTTTAATATAAAACAATTTTCTCCCCCAATCCTTTGCTCCCACAGCTACTTCTCTGTTTCTTTCTCTAGGCCCTTGTGTAGTCAGGTCCCTGCCTGGCAGGATCCCCACTGGCTCTTCTGCTGTTTTTCTTTTGTTTGATTTTTTTTTTTTTTGGCTTTCTGGGACATACTTTGCAATGCTTAGAGGTTATGCCTAGCTCTGCACTCAGGAATTCTGCCTGGCGATGCTCGAGGGACCATGTGGGATGCTGAGGATTAAACCTGGGTCAGCTGCGTGCAAGGCAAGTGCCCTACCCACTGGCCTATCGCTCTGGCCCCGAGGTTCCTCTGGGCTGTTCCTTTGATCTGCCACCAGCCTCCAACAGTCACTTTTCAGTGCTTATCTTGTGGCTTCTCTACTCCATGTGATAAAGTTGCCACTTGCTGCCCCCCCGCCCCCACCCTGCTGGGGTTCCTGGGCCTGCTGCCTTTCTCCAGTGCTATGCAGTCCCCAGGCTGCACAGTCCATCTTCCTGATGATCGTTACCTGTGATATTTGTCATGGCCAAGCTTCCTGCCCACTTGCCATTTCACGTCACCTACCCCGGAACCACCTGCACTTCCCTAGCCCTGCTGAGTCACCCGTGCTTCCTCACTTTAGTGTCTTCAAGCTTCTGGAAAGTCAGAACTTTTTTTGTTCGGTTGGTTGGCTGGACTGGAGCCATACCCAGCAGTGCTCAAGGCCTATTTCTGCACTCAGGGATCACTCCTAGCAGGACTCAGGGGGCCAGTGGGGTGCCGGGGATCGAGCCGGGTCAGCCGTGCACAAGGCAAGTGCACTGCCCACTGTGCTTTCGCTCTGGCCCCTTTCCTTTTTCTTTCTCTCTTCTGTGGTGGAATGACTGTGATCCTATAAACCACCTCTTTGGTTGTCTTTTCAGCTGTCTTGCCACCCGCAAATGTAAGTTCTGTGTCTCTGGGGGGTTTTGCCTGTTTTTGTTATAGTCACCGGTTAGCTATTTGCTGAACCAATGAGCAGTCCTTGTGGCTTATCATGCTTTGGGTCTTGTTTGTCTAACAGTAGTCAATCTCACCTGACTATGAAAACAGAGGAGTTCTTTCTGAGAAAGACATCACCAAGGTTTAACTCTGTGGCCTTTGGGCAGAACTTTGGGAATGAAGGAACAGGTGAAAGATAGGCCCTGACATTGGGCCTATGGCAATGAATGAGCTCTGACATACGGTGACCCCATCCTCAGGCCCCGGGCCACCTACCTTGTCCTGCTCCTCATAGTCTTTGGTGAAGCAGCTCTTGAGATTCAGAGACAGTTCCTGGAGCTGCATGATGACGTTGGCGTTGGGGGTGTTGTCTTTGAATCGCATGGTGTCCTCCAGAATGTCCTGCACCAGCAGAAATGCCTTCTTCAAGTAGCACACAGGATCCTTCTGCAAGACAACCTGGAGTTTACGGTCTGGGGATGCAGTGGGGAGCCCAGACTCGGGCCAGCTGCTCCCAGTGCAGACTGCCAAGCCCTGGCCCCATAGGGGAGAGACCAGAGCTCCCTTCATCAAAAGGGCGCAGTCCTCAGCTGACCTTTCACACTCTTGCTCTGGGACCCGGCACTAGAGTGGGGGACTGTGGATTCTGGTCAGAGAGAGATCTTGGGATTTCTGATAGATGAGGCCTTAATGCCGTGAAGCCAGCATGTACCACCAGTGGCTCATATTAGAATGTGGTTTACTTAATGTAATTGGCTTGTGTTTTGTTTTATTTTTTGGGCTACATCCAGCCAGAATCAGAGCTTTCTCCTGGCTCTGCATTCAGTAATTACTCTTGGTGGGCTTGGAGGACCATATATGGGATGCTGGGAATGGAATCTGGGTTGACCACAGCAAGGCAAATGACCTACTTGTTGCACTATCACTCTGGCCCCAGTTAATGCAGATTAAAGTGCCAGTGTCTCTGTGATAATCAGCATGGGGTAAGTGGGCAGGGTGCCCTGGGAGTCTTCCTTTCTCTTTTCAAACTTGTTTTGTGTGTGTGTGTGTTTTGTTTGGGGGACTCGCCTTGCAGTGCTCAGGGCTTACTCTTGGCTCTGCGCTCAAGGATCACTCCTTGCTGTGCTTGGGGGGACCATATGCAGTGCTGGAGATTTAACCCAAGCCAGCCACGTTCAAGGCGTCTGTACTATTTCTCCAGCTCAAGAAGTGTCTTTCTTGACACTTTTTTCCCCACAGTTTTTCAGTTCATGACCCCTCATCCTCGAGGCTCTTAGGGCACTGGAGACCATCTCCTGGCTTAGAGGGAAAGACAGCGTTTTTCCTCCCCAAAGACATAGTGGGCGTCCTGATGGAGACCCTGATTTAGCTCTGTATTTTAGTCACCCGCTGTGACTGGTGCTGGCTCCTAAAGAACACCTGTTAAGTGTGAGCATGCGCAGGGCGAGAGAGGTGGGTGGGGCTGCTGGGAAGGCATTTATTATAGGCACCAGGCAGAGCTTGTTGGGGGATGGAAGAGACACGAGGACAGGGCCGTGGAATCGAGACTGGAGCTTTAGAGGCCAAGAGAACCCAGCTTTCTCCTGGAGGGAGGGTCCCTGCGCGGTTGAGAGGGAACCTGGAGGGAGCCGTTTGGCCGTGAGAGAATGAGCGCCCCTAGTGGCCGGTTGCAGCCATGGGAAGCCGGGAGGCCAGTTAGGAGGTTCTGGAAAATGCTGGAGTCATTGGTAGGTCCAGATTTGGGCAGAACTGGTAGAACCCAGCGGGGCTGCTGGGAGGCAGGACCTGTAACTGGGAGCTGATCGAGCAGTGGGAGGAGGAAGAGGGAAAGGGCTGACACTGGGCTGCCGGGCAGAGATGGCATCCTGCCTCCAACATGGCAGATAGGCCTGTCTTCCTGAATTAAAAAACAGGCCTCTGTCACTTCCTACTGCTGCCATCCTGAAGAAAACAAACAAGTGCAGAGAACCACATCGTGATCTTGTCTGGGTGCAACCAGGAAAGGCATGTCTTGACATGGAGCAGGGCAGAAGGCAACAATGGAGACCCTGGGCCCTGTTGAGCCCTGGACCTTTGCATCTCAGATTTGGGCATGCAGGGATTATCCTATGTCCTCCGGTCCAGCTCTGGGATTTCTCCTATCTTTATGCACCTTATATGTCCCCCATCTCCCGTCACTGAAAAATGCATGAAGTTGGCACAGGGGCCTGGGAACAGCAGTAACTCACCAGCTGCTCCTGGTCGACAAACTCAAAGGTAATTTGGCATGAGGTCTCCATCTGGCTGTCAATCTGCAAGAGAGAGCAGGGGCTGGGGTGGCAGTGTTGCCTGTGGCTCCACCAAGCCTCCCAAAGGTGGCAGGCTAGAGTTTCTGGGTAGATCTCGGTTTGCACCTCAACTGTCCCCACTCACATTGGTGAGAGGAAGGGCTGTACCATCTGTAGAGCCGAGGGGAGGACTGCAGGCCACCTGCCACCTCCCACCCCATAACGCAGGACAGAAGCCAGCTGGCTAACAAGGAAGATCTGAGTGAAGATCTAAGGCATGATCTCCCACCAGGGGGTCGTGAGATCCCTGTAATGGCAGGAATTCAAAGCTGGAGAGACTCTGGGCATTCAGTTATCTCTAGGGGCACAGGCTAGATTCCCTTAGCCCCACACTGGCTTTTGGTTCATCTTGTGGCTTTCGGTTCATCTTGTGTAACTGTGAGGGTGAGATGTGCCAGGAGTGGAGGGGTGGGGAGGGGAGAGCAGCGGGAGGCCCCATCTACAGGCCCCAAGCTCAGGGCCCTGGAGCTGGTCTGAGCTAGTGTACTGCTGCCCTCCAGCTCCCGCCCTTTCCACAGCCAGAGGGATGGTCCATTCTCTTCTGAGCAAGACTGCAGCCATGACAGTGACCTGATTGTGCCTGGCAGAACTGCATTCAGAACTGCTGAGGACTATGCCTCCTTCTAAGAATGAGGCACCAGGTCCTTTGGGGCCCTGGTGGCAGGCTGCCCCATCCCAGTGTCCAGCCAAAGCAGGAAAGTGGGGGGCAGAGTCCTGGGAATCAGGCAGGAGCTTTCCCTCCCAGGCTGGCGGCACATCTGAGAGTCCAGGAGCAAAGGCAATATCTGGACCCAGCAGGCGGGCTGGGCTGGCGCCCTGGAGGAAAGCGTCTCTCAGAGGGAGAGCCGGCCTCAATAGCCTTTGTAGAGTCCTCAGTCGACATTGTGTCCAGGCAATCATTAACCCAGGCAACCAGCTGGAAACCCACTCTCTGGATGGCCTGCGGGGACCGCAAGGCTAGGGGTTGGTGTGGGGGTGGGGCACCCCACCTCCAAAAAGCAATAAGGGGAGAACCAGGGGAGTGAGGAGGGAGCCCCAGGCCAAGTCCTGCACATTTCTATTTCCCTGCCCCCTTCAATGGGCTCCTGCTTCCATGTCTATACCCCTTACCCCCCTCCCCACTCACCAGCTTCTGTAGGTTCTGCAGGTGTCCATTGCCGATCATGTGACTACAGCTCTCTGGCACTTCCTCGGTGACACTCCTGCTCACCAGGAGACCAGCCAGCAGCAGCCAGGGGCCCAGCCATGTCTGTGATGGAGAGGGCATCATTCATCTGCAGCCCTCATGCCCCCACCTGGGAACCCCTGTGCCCTGTGGTGCTGCCACAAGCAGTACCCCCTATCTAGAGTGAGACAGGATCTCTGCCCCCAGAAGGAAGTGGCCCCCCAATCCAGCTTTCTTAGGAATTTTCTTTATTGGTGGTGGCAGAGAGGGAGTGGGTCTCACCAACGGTGCTCAGGGTTAACTCTTGTCTCTGGGCTCAGGGGACTGTATGTGGCCCTGGGCTGATTGCCTGCAAGGATCCACTGCTCTCTCTCTCTCTCTCTCTCTCTCTCTCTCCTTCCCTCCCCTCAGGCCCTTCTCAGGATTCCTGAACCAGCAACAGCACAGTCTTACTCTCCCTCCATCCTAACCCCAACATCATCTCCTCCAAGGAGTCCTTCCAGATCAATCCCAGATGAAGCTTATCTACACATAAAGCTCCAAGCACTTGGATGGCGTTCCCCCCCCCCCCCCCCCCCGTCTACATTCCAGTGAGGCAGGAAGCTCAAAGGATCTACACATTAGAATGTTCCAGCAACCTCAGGTGCTGACCAGGCAGCATGAGAGTTTCTCTTTCACTTGTTTATGCACCAGCCTCCAGATTTCGAGTCAGAGATACTTCCCTTGGACCCAGCCCTACTTCCCAACTGATTCCACACAGGTCAACTCTGCCACTGGGAAAGAACAGGAACCCAAACTCAGTTTTGCTGGGGACCATGCCGGAGACCTCTTGGAGCACTGAGTGGATATCAAAAGGAGCCCAAGGGATTAATCAGAGGAGGTGTTGTCAGCTCTGTGCCATCCTTGGCTGGTACCTGCCTCTTGAAGCCCCATCAGACTCTGCATCCAGCTGGCCAGCTAGATTCCAGCCCTGCAAAGCTTGCTACATTCTCTCCCCTTTTCAGCATCCTTGGCCCTGCTCACCCTGCACCCACCCACAGTGATGGGGCTGAGCGCTAACCACCCATCCATCCTGCTCTCTCCTCCCTTCCTACCTCCCTCCCCAGGGCTGCTTTCCCTAAAATTTCTCCCTGGTTCTGGGTCTCCCCTTCTCCAGAGACCCTTGGACACTGTCCCCCATTCCAGTTTGCCTCCTGGCAGGATGCCCCCCTATTCAGGGAAATGCTCCTAGGGTGGAGTGCAAGCTGGCACCTCTCTGGGCTCTAGCTCAAAAATTCAGATGATGAGACAAATACAGCAAATAAAGAGCGCATTGGAAAAATACAGGGAATCGCCGAAGCAGCCTACAGAGCGCTGATTTCCATGGAAATCAAAGCCCCAAATGTTTACCAGCCCTGGGGGCCCCAGGGAGACACTTGGAAAATGGAGAGAAGTTGATGGCAAAAGGGAGGGGGAGGATGGTGGGGAAAGACAGGTGCACCAGGGCCCCTCCCTGGGATACAGGGCGGCAGCATGTGGATGAGGGAGGGTGTACTGGGTGCAGGGAGCTTCAGGACCCCTTGGGCAATTCAGGAGGCAGTTGTGGGGGTATATGGCCATCCTGGCTGTGAGGGACCTCCCATTGGATCCACTGGAACTGACAGGGCCATGCAGCTTTTTCTCCTGGGCTCAGGTGTAAAGATGTGAGATGGGGACACTTCTCTGACCGCTGAGATGTCGCTTCTTACCCCAAGGCCAGTGGGGCTTTCAGATGGATATCAGGCATCAGGGTGGGGACAGGACAGCTCCGCATGGAAGGCTGCCTCTGAAGGGCCCCCCCCATGCTCCCAGGGCCCCCGTGTGGCCTCTGAGGAGGGACTGGACTACACAGGCAGCCAGGGGTTAACACCCCATGGCGTTTGGCTGGGCTGGCCCTCCTCTTCTCCATTCCTCCTCCCTCCCATCCGCTGACTGGGGCAGCCTGAAAGAATCTGCGTGTGTCTGGCTCAGAGATGCTGGGACAGCTCAGCCCGGGGCCAGATGGCCATCCTCACCTGCCTCCATTCTGCTCTGCGTTACCCATCAGGCCGCTCCCACCGCACCCCTCCTTCCTCCAAGATCACACTGGCAGAGCCTTCTCAGTCTTGACCAAGACTCACCCTTCCCCCTCAAGCCTGCCTCCTCCCCCATTGCTGGCTCACTCACTCTTCCTGGGGATCCCCTCTTCTCTCTCCCCCTCACCTGACATCCAATCTCTTCCCCTTCCAATATTGTTCTGCCCCCTCCCTCTGGGTTTCTCCTCTCACCCTCTTCCAGGGCTCTTCTGGCAAAAAACTCTGAGACACCTTGACTGTGAGCCCTGGCACCACCTGCGCCTTCTGGCACATCTGATGCCAAGGGTCAGCAGGGGAGCCCCGAAATGGGGAGCAGCATGGACCCTCCTTCCACTTCCCTTCAGGCCCACCAAGCCCAGCACTCCCCAACTGAGAAAGAATTGCAAGAATGATATTGGGACCCAACACTAAGCAATTTGGGGGCCTGCCGCTCCCACACCTCCAAATCGGCCACTCCAGTCCTGAGCAGCTCCGCTTTTTAAGCTGGAGCAAGTAGTGACTCGCCTGACTCCTTGTGTGCCAGCAGGTTCCTGAGTCCAGACCCTGGCGTTGGAGACGCTGAGTGCCCCTCTGAACTTTCCGTGCCCACTCAGGAGCGCCCATTCCCCAACAGGAGCCCAGGAGCCTGTCTGCACCCCGGGTCGAGAGGTGCCCACACGGGAAGGCTCTGCACCGGGGCCTCGCCACTCGGCCTGTCTCTTGGGGATGTCCGGGCAGCGGGAGAGGGACAAGGGCTTCGGAGGGGCTGACCCAGTGTCCACGGCTGGCTCAGTGTTCCCCTCCGCGCAATGGGGCGAGCCGCCATCGCGTCCCGGGAGAAGCAGGCTGCAGCGCCCGGAGCAGCAAGCAGCAGAGCCGGCCTCTGCCCGCCCGCGCGCGCCCAGAGCCCGCCCGCGGGGAGCCCCAGTCCCGGGCGCGAAGGAGAGCGGAGCCCGCGGCGGAGGGGGCACCCGAGGGACCGCGCCCCGCGCCCGCTTACCGTGGGAGGGCAGCGCCCGGCGGCACCCCGCGCGGTCATACGGGCAGCTGGGTCCCGGCCCGGCGAGTCGGCCGCCCTCGCTCGCTGCAGAGTGCGCGCCCCGGCCGAGGGCCGCGCCGTGTCCCCGGAGCGCGGCGCGAGCGGCGGCGCCAGCGGAGCCAGGGAGACTTTCACTTTCCCCGAGCCGGGCTCCGCTGGCCGGCGCCTCGGCACGGCCTTTTAAGCTCGTGGGGCATGTGGTTTATGGGAAATCACCCTGGACGCGCGCCAGACACACACACACGCGCGCGCGCACACCCGCGCGCGCGCAGGCCCCGGCCCCGCGCCCCTCCCCCCCTGCGCGGCGGGTGCCCCCCGCCGCGCCCCGCCGAGCCCCGGGCGCCCCCGGGTGTCTGCAGAGGCTCTGGCCGGCCCCGCGCCGCGCGCCGGTGGCGGCGGACAAAGCCTGGCCTTTCCGCTTGGACTCTCCAGGCAGATCCGGTGTTCGCTCGCTCCTTCAAATACTCGTCTCCAGGGGCTTTCCCTCCAGGCCAGAAAATTCCCAAATCTGAGCAGGAAATGGGCCGAGAGCGCGGGCAAACACCGCGGCCCGGGCCTTCGCGTGCCGCGCGCGGCCGGCCGCACCTTATCAGCGGCTCCGCAGGCGATCCCTAAGCTGCTCCCCCAGCCTCGTGTCTCCCCTTCTCCGGACGGACGGGGTCAACGGCGGCGCTACCTGGCCAAGAGGGGAGGCGCTGTGTCCTGTGACCGGGAGTGGGGAGGCGCCGCTGCGTGCCAGCAGACACTCCAGGCTCTTGACCTGCGGGTGATGTGAGCGCTGGCCCGGCCGGGACCCGGCGACGGGCATCTGCGCCCCACATAGCCCTAGATGCTTTTGGGATTGCATTTGCCCAGGCGATCCATCACAGTTTGTCTTGAAATGAGAATGAAATGAAACGAGGCCTAAGAGAGGAAACTATGTGTTATAATGTCAACTTCAGAAGCCTTTCCTTTCCTCCATGTGCCATGTTTCAACTCCTCTGTGGAACCTGCGCCCCGGGGAAATGATGTCATATGGGTCCTCTCTTGTCACTTGTCACTTGCTCCAGCCCCAAACGTCCTTGCCCAGACCAGCCCTTCTTTTTCAGTTGCTCTTCCCCACACCTGACTTTCCAGCAAACTCCATCCAAGTCACAGCCAAAATCACCCAGCACCCTCTCCACCAGCAAAATTTCTGTGATTCCATCCGTGACTCCTTTCCTTGTGTTCCGCGCTGGGGCACTGACACCTGCTCTCACAGTGGTTGGTCCTCACTGTTGGCTTCATAGGGCTCTCAAGGAAAAAAAATGTCTCTGTGATGCTGCTGCTTAGCGCTGCGCAGGCTTCTTCCTGCTCGGCCCTGAGAACCCTCCCTCCAAGTCAACGGTGTCTGGCAGTGGGCAGGTTAATGGGCAGCACTGAGTCACTGAAGGTAAGCAGATAACAGTCAATTCATTAGGAGATGAACAGTGCAGTCTGCTCTGTGCCATGCCCTGTGCTGGCCTGGCCTGGCTGATGAGTGCCAGTGAGAACCCTGCCTTTGGGGAAACTCTCTTCAGAGCCTGGCATGCCGTGGAGAGCCTGGAGGAAGGAAGGCTAGCTGGAGCAGAGGAAGGAAGGCGGGAGGGACGTGCTCACCTCCCCCAGGCTGACTTTGTTAAGTGGTACAATAAAGACTTACCCGCAAAGATCTGATAAGAGGCTGGAGCAAGTCCTGTGCAGGGATAAACCTCTTGCTTTTGTTGAGTCAAAGGTGACTCTTCCCTCCTTCACCAACCAAACCTTCTGTGGACCCACTGAGGGTGTTGCACTGAAGCCTGGCACTGCCTCTGGTAGTGGCCAGGTAGCTGGGCATCAGCACAAGGCTCCGGTCCTTGTCGCTGGTCAGCTGAGATTCCCTCTGCAGCCAGGTCTGAACCCTGACTCTGCCTCCTCCTGTGAGTGGGCAGCGAGGTGGCACACGGCTCTCTCAAAGGTTGGTTCTGTATCTGTGTGAGATGCTAATATCCTTTCTCCTACCAAGCTGTTAGACGTGGACCAGGACAGTATCTGGGAAGTGCTGTGCATTCTGAGGGCAGTCAGTGCTGCTTTTATACTATTGCTCATCTACCCTCGTGTATCTGGGGCAGGGACACAATAATGGTGCCGTGGACTTGAGAGTTCCCGGGCCAGTGTGTCCCCACTTTACCTTTCTTTTGCTGTGTCCCCTTAGACAAAACTCTTAATCATTCTGAGCCCCTCTCCCCCTTTGAGCAACAACAACAAAAAGCCCTTTCCTCAAGAAGTGGTGATGGGGTTTGATGGGAGGCAGACAGCAAACCACACAGAGTGCGCTCAGCGAAGGGAGGAGTTTGCCATCCCTCTATGTGGCAGGGTAGCTCTGCCTTCATGGGGCTGCCTTTGTGGGGTACAGACTAACGGAACTTGCAGCTGAGTCATCTCTTATTTTCACAGAAGAAGATGGGGCCTGGGCATGTGACTCAGTGTTATAGCACTTGCTTTATCTGCCTCAGACTTTGAGTTTGAGCAATGTCAGGTGGGAACTCCCAGAAACCCCCCAAAAGCACCACAACTCAGCATGTGAGCACAAGTGTGTGTGACCCCTAAAGTGTCACGAGAAAGATAACAAGGGGAAGGGAGGATGGGGAGGAGAGAGCATGGATCCATCAAGCCTTGGAAAAGCTTACCTAAAAGAGGCTGGGAGAGCTTGTGGAGTCCCCTGGTGCGAATTCTATGCTCATTTCTGCTCTAGGGGAGCCGTCCAGCCCCCCAGCCCCTGCTGACTGGGAGATGCTGGGGAGACAGGTCCTGGGCGGAGCTCAGGGCCAGAGCTGCAGGCTGGCATCCCTTAGTGCATCCTCAAACCTGTGTGAGTCTCCCTTTGTGAGTACTGGGACCTCAGGTACCCATGCCACCCTGTTAGCAAACAGGAACAGGTGGGGAAGCCGTGGGATCTGGCCCACATAGGAATTTGGCTCTGTGCAGGTTGGGAACCTCAAGGGTGAGGCCTGGGGTGGGCCAAGTCCAGGGACCACATGTTCTTCCCCCTTGGCCTCGGCCTCACTCCCTGCTGATGGCTGGTAGAGTCATGTCCGGGGCCCGGTCCTGGGGGAGGCTCAGAGGAATTCAGAGCAGTGCAAGTTTTGGGGTTTTGCTGGTTTCCTATAGTGTCGTGGAGAAAGCAGTGCTCAGCTGACCCTGGAGAAGGGCAGGAGGGGGTAGCAGAGCTACCCTGTTTGCCAGAAGGAGTCTGGGGTGAAAAGAAAGAGACTGAAAAGAGAAATGGAGATGGATGGCAGGAAGTGGGAGGAAAGCTTCAGTTGCTGATTGTCGAAATGCCATTTCCTGGAAATTATTTGATGGGCAATTTTCCCTTGAGATATTTTCTGGGGAGTTGACATCTATTACAAAGTTCTCTCTCTCGCTGTCTCTGTCTCTCTCTCTTTCTCTCTCCCATTCTCTCTCTTCCCTCCCCCCCTTTCCCCCCTTTTTCTCTGTCTTCCCTCACTCCTTCTCTTCTGTCTGCTTTTCTTCTTACTTCACCTCTTTATTCCTTGTCTATTAATCCACCACCCCTTCCCTCCAAATCAGCTTCCAGTTGCTCTGGGCAGTGACTGTGGGGTGATGGCAGGAGCTGTGGGTGCTGCAGTGAAATTTAGCTTTCCTGCCCCGGTACTCTTGATAAGGTCCTCCTGGAGAGGACCAGCGTGTGCTCAGATTCCTGGTTAGCCAAGACTTAGGCCTTCTGTCCTTTGCTGTCTCGGTCTTAGCACTACCAGCCTCCTCAAGGCCCTGTCCTCTTCCTGTTTAAGGGGGGAAGGGTTGATGGGCTAAAAGCCACAATGGAGGAAAATGTAGCCTGGGCTTCTCATGGTCAAATGGGAATGGCAGCTCCCAGCCTGCCGCTGCTAAGGCCTCCTGTGGGAATGACCAAGAGCCAGGGTTTGCTCCATTGGAGAAACACCCACTTCCCTGGCTGGGGAGGACCCAGCTGTCCCACTCCCATGGTTGCTGCAGAAACAACGGCACCAGCCTGTGGGGCTGATGCTGGGTGGGAGGCACCCCTGGGCAGTGGGCTTCACACCCTGGCCCTCTCCTGGCCGAGTTGGGCTTCCTTCATGTCCTCTTACAAACCCACCAGCACTGATCTCTCTAAGCTAGAGTTGAAGAAATAATTCATCCATTGCTGGCCTCCCAAGTGGCCTCTCCACCTGCTGGAATCACAACCCTCAGTCGAAGGACCTTTCCAGAAGAAGAGTTTGTTCTAACCCCCATCAGAAAGAGTCACAAAGAGGATGACTGGCCTGGGAGCGTGTGCCTGCTGCAAGCCTGACCCACTTCCTCCATTTGCTCCTGGGTGACTTCAGAACAAATGAGGCAGAGAATTACCTGGAAACAGGAAGTGAGGAATAACTGTGCTCAACTTCTGAGGCATGAAACAGTTTTGAGTATCTACTGGTGGCCAGTTCCTGGGCCACTCCCCATCCATCAATCACAAACCCTCCCTGCCACTGGGCTGAGTTGTGAAGGTCGGTTTTGCAGCAGGGCATGCATGGGATGGGCATCCTTCATGTCAAGGTCCCAGAGTGGCCTGGAAGTCACTGAAAGAAACCAGAAAGAAAGGTTTGGGAGATTTGAGGCCCCAGAAGCAGCCAGGGTACAGAGCAGCTGAAGGCTATTCCTTGCCCAGTCTTCTGTGTTGGTTTGTCCAGTACCGCTGCATGTTCCATGTGCCCGGGGGACGGCCAGTGCGCAGGTGTGAGAGGGCGCAGGCTGCTCTTCAGAATTGCTGGGGGGTAGGAGGAGGCATGAGAGAGTCTCCCTGAGGACTCATCTCTGAAGCCCCAGGCTTGCTGGTCAGCTGGTCAATCTCCCTTCCACTGACAGTGGTCAGTACCTCTCCCCGGAGCAGGAAGCATCCTTGAGGGCAGAGCATTTGTTCTGTGTCTCTTGGCTGAAATCCTGGTTCTGCATCCTGATATCTCTGTGACCCTAGGGAAGTTATGTAACCTTTCTGTGTTTCAGTTTCTCTCATCTGTAAAATGGAACTCATGGGCAAGAGAGATGGCATTGCCTTGTATGCTGTTGACCCAGGCTTAGTCTGACAGCACTCGATATAATTCCCCAAGCCTCACTAGGAGTGATCTCTGAGCACAGTGCCAAGAGTAAGCTCTGAGCACCACTGGGTGGGTTCCAACCCCCGCCCCACTCTATGGGGTCCATAATGGCATCTCTCTTGTAGGGCTTCTATAAAGTAATGTGTATAAAATATTTAGAAATTTGCCTGGAGTGGCCAGAGCAATAGTACAGCAGGTACTTGCATGTGGTTGATCCAGGGGTGTTGATTCCCCAGCATCTCATATGGTCCCCTGAGCAACACCAGGAGTAACCCCTGAGCATTGCTGGGTGTGATTTAAAAAAAAAAGTCAAACAGAAAGAAAGAAATTTGCTTGGAATACAGTAGGTACTTTATAGAGGGTGGAGTCAACATTATTAGGAATTAGGAGTTTGTGTGTGTGTGTGTGTGTGTGTGTGTGTGTGTGTGTGTGTGTGTTGTGTGTGTGGAGGGGGGTGGTCCTTGCATCTGTTATTCCCCCGTGCTAATCAAGGCTTAATGGCCAGAGGGCCTCCAGCCAACAGTGCCAATGACGCCACAGAAGCACCCTAATAAGGGGCCGTGGGCACAGGGGCTTCCATCTCAGAAAAGCCCCAACTGTGAATAATACGCCTTGGAATTCTGCTGTGGGGGAGAGCCTGCTCTGCGGTCAGGGGGGTGGGGGACAGGCTGAGGCCCAGGGCCTGGGGCAGCGGACAGCGCGTACATGCATACATGGTCCGGGCTCTGAGTTGCTGACAGGAGCAGGAATGCGGGGGTCCTTGGGAGCCTCTTCACACCCCCTGACCACAATGGCCCACATCCTCAAAGCTCCCAACCCCTCTGTTCACTAAAAAGCTTCCTGGTTGCTGCTGGGCCCGCCCCTCCCGCATTCCAGAGCCCTGTGGCTGCCAGGAGGCCCTTCTCCTGTCCCCTCCCCAGCCAGGACTCAGGGACAGAGTCCAAGCAGACCTGTGTTCAGCGGGAGGGCTCCTTGGAGCAGTGAGGTGCAAATTCAGTTCCCAGAATGAATTCCTCCTGAGTCGGCAGTGCCCAGCTCTGTGCCAGAAGCTGGGAGGAGCACAAACCAGATGATCTGGTCCTCTGGTCAAAGGAACATAAGATTTAACCTTGGCTTGAATTCTTTGGATTAGTTGCTGGAAACCTGGGCACCTCCATGGCCTCCTGCATGAAATGGGCCTCATAATCGCCGTGACCTCATAATGATCGCAAGGTGAGAGGATCAGATTAGAAGTGTCCTGAAAAACTCCCCATCCCTTGGAAGTCTCTGCAGAAGTCGCGACTGCAAACATAGGATTTGGGATCAGAGACCTGCTCCCCGGCTATCGACCCTCTCACTGTGAGACCTAGGCAGCAGGGGGAGCGCCTAGAGGTCTTGTTTTTAGACAGAGGCGGTTAAAGACTGGTGCTCCGGCAGTCAAGGGCCACTTGGAGATGTGGGATTTGGAGGTGTTGAGGGGTCACCAAGGCCATACCCCTGGGTGCTAGGGGCAAGGGTGGGCAGTGCATGTTCAGGACTGGACTCAGGGTCTGCATGTACAAGCTAAGGGGTAGACTTGTTGCCTCCCCCAGTCCCAGAATCTTCCAAACTTGCACATCCTGGTCCTGAAGTGACAGGGACGCTGCCTGTCTTAGAGTTTATGCTGTGTCCTGACAGGAGAGACACAGGCCGCAGCCAGAGAGGGTTAGTCACAGTCATTCATAGAAGTGAGAGTGATGGAAAGTCCAGAAAGGAGTCACTGCAGAGTCCACTGAGTTCACAGCATCAACGTTCCACGAGCTACAGCTTGCCATGTAGCAATCACTCAATAAATATTTGCTGATTGATTAAGGACGATTGATCTTACTCTGCTGCCAACAGCCTTTGTGTAAAGCTGGAACTTCCAAGACTCCTCAGCTCAGGCCTTGGTCTGCTCTGTTAGAGATGGGACCTTCACCTCTGGAACCCCTTTCCCCTCTTACCCTGCCAGCCTAGGCCAACATTTGTTTCTCTCAAAACTCAGAGTCCACTCAGAGGCCAGTACACAAATTTTGCACAAGGGAGCCCTGGGTTTGATTCCCAGCTCTGTATAGTTCTCTGGATATAACCAAGCAACCAAAAACATTGAGGCAGGAGAAACCCCTGAGCACTATTGGTTGCCACCCCCAAACCAGTAAAAATAATAATACCTCATTGAAACACCCAGTTGCATCTCATGCAAAAAGACTATTGTGCCCAAAATATTTTATGGTGGAGAAAGTGGAGGAAAAGCCCTAGGCAACGTATCTTTAGAACATAGCACTACAAATCATATTGCAGCTTTTCTTTGAAATTTGTGTTTGTCTGGGGCCACACCTCATGGTTCTCTGAGCTAGTGCCTCTGTGTTCAGGTGTTGCCCCACTGGTGCCCACCTGACTGCCCATCTGCCTGACCATTGCTCCCCACAGTCAGGTTTTCTTTCTCCTCTCCACCCCTTATTGCTTTGGTCTCTGTGTCTCTCTTGTGCTGGTGGTCCCCTTTTTGTGTGTACTTTTACTAATTACTTAGTTTTTGTAGGGGGTGGGGCACACCCAGCAGTGCTCAGGGCTTAATCCTGACTATTTTCAGTGAGTCATGTGCAGTGTTGGGGATCAAAGTCAGGTTGGGCACCTGCAGGGCAATCCCTTCCCACTGCATTATCTCTCCAGCCCTGTGTGTGCCTTTCTTATTCTTCCTTCAACTATACAATGATGAGCAGCATGTGTGTGAGTGCATGTGTGTGTGTGTGTGTGTGCGTGCGTGTGTGTGCGTGTGTGTGTGTGTGCGTGCCTCTGTGTGTTCAGTGTGCTCAGGGGCATGGGAAACCAGTTCCATGAGATTGATATTGATGCACCTGGCTTAATATTTGGGTCATTGATGTGGTGTTGCTTCAGCCTAAAGGTGCTTCCCGGACCCGAGCGATAGCACAGTGGGGAGGGCATTTCCTTTGCATGAAGCTGACCTGGGTTCGATCCCTGGCTTCCCATATGGTTCCCTGAGTCCTGCCAAGAGTCATCCTGAGTGCAGAACCAGGAGTAACCCAAGTATTGCCAGGTGTGACCCAAAAAGAAAAAAAAAAGGTGCTGGCAGCCACCAGGGCCACATGCAGCAGTGCTTAGTGGGAGATCCAACTCGGGGCCTGGTGTGCGCATAGCTTGCATTCTAGCTTTCTGAGCTGTCTCCTTAGCCCTTTTTATTTTTCACTGGACTGATAAGATGGGGTGTTCCACCAACAACTGTTGAACTGATGAATGAGTCAAAGACTATGGGAATGACTTCAAGAATCTGTGCACTGGAACTTTCCCTCTTTCCCCTCTTCCTAAGTCAAGCTCCTGTCTTCCATGTCCCTCTGCCTTCCCCTGGGCTGATGTCTGCATCACATGCTTGTCACAGGTCCTGGTGCTGGGGTAAGGTCATGCACCTGGGCTGGCTGCCAGAGTGTGTGGCTGGCCTGGCTCTGTCAGAGAGCCCAGGTGTAAGAGGAACCTGGGGAGTTGTCTGGGAGCAACAAATACCCCAGAGACCATCTGCGCACCAGGATGGTGGCTGCAGCCCTGGGTCTCGGGCCTTCACCACTGGGCCAGGGGCTGGGCCACAGAAACCTCACTGCCCGTCTGAGCAAGGAAGTCCCCACATTAGAGCCCTCTTACCTGCCCACTTCTCTACAAGATCTTTCTCAGTCTCCATGGTTTGTGAATCCCGGGGTGTGGGGTGGCGGGGGAGGGGATCTTTAGTGTGTTGAAGACTTTTTTAGGTGAAGTATGTGATCAGCCCCTTCAGAGCAGGGAGATGCCTTTCCAATCTTCTTGTATAACTTCATGTAGGTAGAGGGATCTACCTACACTGGGGCTGTGAGATCCTCCCTGCGTCTCCCAAGCTCTGACCTAGCAGCCGGAAGGCTGAGCAGAGACAGACTGAGGGACAGAATGGGAACCATTGCGTTCCCTCTGGCCCTCTGGGAGTCTCACCAGCACATCTCCAGGAGGCTATGTGGTGGCCTATGAGTTTTCCAGAAGTCATCCTTCTTCTGAAGCCACTTCCTGTGTGGCTGTTGAAAGAGCTTGTTGCCACTCTGGTAGAAATGAAAGCAACACTCCCAAGGCAAAGGTGATGGCAAATGCAGAATCGATGGCTGAAGCCAAAGCAGTGGGTTGAAGAGGCAGGATAGGGGTGAGTGCACTTGCCTGGCTCACAGCCAAATTCAGACAGATCTCTGGCATTGCATATGGTCTCTCAAGCAGCAGAAGTGATCCCTGAGCATAGAACCCAGAGTAAGCTCTGAGCACAGCTGGGAAAGTCCAAACAGCCTCTGAGGCTAGCCTGGGGGATGGTGCTCTCCACCTGGGGGACTGCTGCTTCCTCCTCTGGTCAGGCCTCCTATGTGGATAGGAGCCACCTGCCCACTCGACTCACCACATTCCTCCTCTTTACCTCCCATCCAGAACCAAGCCCCCAAATCTTCTGTGTGTGTGTGTGTGTGTGTGTGTGTGTGAGTGAGTGAGAGAGAGAGAGAGAGAGAGAGAGAGAGAGAGAGAGAGAGAGAGAGAGAGAGAGAGTTGCATTTATTATCAGTAGGGGGAAAGCTTTTAGCTCTCCCAGCCTTATAAGTGGGGCTGTAAGACTCTTTTTTTAAAAAATTTTTTATTAGTGAATCACCGTGGGGGTACAGTTACAGATTTATACATTTTTGTGCTCATGTTTCCCCCATACAAAGTTCAAGAACCCATCCGTTCACCAGTGCCCATTCTCTACCACCAGTAAACCCAGCATCCCTCCCACCCTACCCAGTCCCATCTCCCCCCACCCCACACTGCCACTATGGCAGGGTATTCCCTTTTGTTCTCTCTTTCTGATTAGGTGTTGTGGTTTGCAATAAAGGTGTTGAGTGGCCATTGTGTTCAGTCTCTAATCTACATAAGGGCATGCGTCACCCTTCCCCCGCATGACCTCCGACCACATTTTACTTGGTGCTCCCTTCTCTGAGTTACCCAGAATGAGAGACCAGCGTCCAAGCCATGGAGACAGCCTCCTGGTACTTATTTCTACTATTCTTGGGTGTTAGAAGACTCTTTTTCCAAGACTAGGTTTTTCTCTGATTCTACAGGCTATACTGCTTGGTTTAACCTCCAGGTTAAAGTATCCAGATTTCAACATCAGAGGAAAGGCAGGGTTTCAAATCTGTTCAAACAGCGGAGTTCTTAGAAGCCAGTGTCTATTTTTATGGGACTCAAAGAGAGTTTTTATTTTTTATTTAAATTTTTTAAATTAAAAATGTTTATTTTATTTATTTAATTTTTAAAAAATTGAATCACCATGAGAACAGTTACAAAGCTTTCCAGTTTAAGTCTCAATCATACAACGATCAAACACCCATCCCTTCACCAGTGCACATTTTCCACCACCAAGAACCCAGTATACCCCCATCACACCCCTCCCCCTGCCTGTTTGGCAGACAATTTCCACTTTACTCTCTCCCCACTTTGATCACATTCAATATTTTGACAAAAGGACCACCATTATTATTTGGAAATTTCCCCAACAATCAGACCTGCTGAAAAGGCATCATTAGATAATTTGTTTTCTATTGCTGATTATGAAGAGCATATGATGTCTGGATTTCTGATATTTTAGTAATAAGTCTGGAGGAATTTCTGCCAAAAGCTGCTGGGTTCCAAGGTTGGTTTATGTGCCTCTGGGATCATGGCCGTACAGGACCCGGAAGAGCAGTTTGTGTGCGGCAACTCGTCAAAGAGAGTTTTTAAACAAGTAAGATGAGCAATATCAAATCACCTTTGCCTGTACTGTAGCAAGAGGTGCTGGATCCTTGGTGCTCAGGGAGACAGACAGTCAAGGCCCAAGGATGAAAGGACCAAGTGCTGGTGAGGCTGAGGAGGAAAAGAATGGCCCTGGTAGGTCAAGAAGTACAGATTCTATGGAGAGTTTCTAGATAAACTGAAAATGCACTTCTCACATGAGCCAGCAATTCTACTTCTGGGTATTGAGTCAAAGTATATGAAAACACTTATTTGAAAAGATCCGCACCTGGGCTCATTGTGACCCTATTTACAACAGCCAAGAGGTGAAAACAATCTAAGTATCCAGAGGCTGGAGCAATAGCACAGTGGGTAGGGCGTTTGCCTTGCACGCAGCCGACCCAGGTTCGAATCCCAGCATCCCATATGGTCCCCTGAACACCGCCAGGAGTAATTCCTGAGTGCAGAGCCAGGAGTAACTCCTGTGCATGGCCGGGTGTGACCCAAAAAGAAGAAAAAAAAAACAGAAAGAAAACAATCTAATCCAGAAAGACATCAGAGGAGGGAGAAGACATGTGCCTTGGTCACACTCAAATCCCCACTAGGGGAAGGCATGGACCCTGCTCTTTGGGACAATTTGGATGGGACAAATTTGAAGGGGATCATGCTAGTGAAGTGAGTCAAATGCAAATATAAATTCATTCCTGTGTGGAACACAAGGAATCAAAAAATGACGAAATAGTACCTTCAGATTTTGACCCCAAAATAATGGAAGCAGCAGGGCTGGGTGTGGGAAGCAGTGGGAGGGGGCCGGAAACAATTTGCTGCTGGGGGTCGGGGTTTGACCTTGGGGATTGTGCACTTCATTAACTGAAACATGGTAAACCAAATTTACCTCCAGATCTTTGTGACATTAGAGGAAGCTCTAGGACAAAAAGGATGTTGGAACTTTATGTTCTCAATGTGCATTATTCATACCACGTCCCAGGATAGAGAGCAGGGGCTCCTATTTCTATGTGGGGGTGGGTTGGGGTCTCTCCTGTAGGTAAGAATGGGAGAGCACTGGGAATCCCAGTAGGGCTCACCCTTGACCTCTACGGCCTACGATCCAGAGGGCTCCACTGACCTTCTAGTCACCCTATATTTCTCTTCTTCCACTTCCCTTTCCTTTTAATTATCATAATTTGGGGTGGGGGTGAGGCTGGGGGTGCACACCTGGTGCTCAGGGACTACTCCCAGCTCAGTGTACATGGGTATACATGATCCAGTGGTGATTCAATCCCCAGCCCGGCAGACAAAGTATGTACTCCAGCCCTTTGAGCTTTCTCTTCTTTTCTCCTTTTTTTGGGGGGTGGTGGGGGTGTCTCACCCAGCGATGCTCAGGTTTTATACTCAGAAATTACTCTGGGCGGTGCTTG